>NC_133650.1:276443877-277814365 GCF_009905375.1 Apium graveolens | reverse complement strand
AATCAAAGAAAATAACTTATTTTTGCGTGAGAGGATAATGTGCTTGAGTCTCAGTTTGTTGAGTTTGAGAAACTAAAAATTGAGTGTAGAATTGCCAAGGAGGAATTAACTGAGTCCTTGAAAAAGAAGAAAGAAGAAATTTTAAAGAAGCAGCTCGATCGTGAACAAGAGGTGATTAAAGCATGGAAAACATCCAGAGATGTTCATGCTCAAATCACCAAGGTTCAAGGAATTGAGTCTTTTGTGATGAAGCCTGGAAAAAGAATAAGGAGAAACTAGAACCTATTTGGTAGATGGGTTGCTGACAGATGTAGACTCGACGGATGATGAGGACTATCCGTCGGATAACAAAAAAGTGTTATCCGTCGAATGATAAAATCCTCAGACTTCGGCTGTAAGCAAACCCATTAGCAAAGCCAAATTAACCACGCTAAATGATAAGTATGGGTCTGTTTCCAAGAACTTTGTTTCAGGAGGTCAAGTCAAGCCAAGAAAGGGAAGAAGGCTAATGTTGGTCACATGACTGTCAAAAGTTAAGTTGACAGACTTGAGAAGATAGAGTTAAAAACAGAGACTAAAAGGAAAAAACAATAGGAATGGTAAAGTAGGGATTAACAACACAATAACTACACACCTGACAAATATGCTCCTAGAAAAATCTGGTGTCAAGTGTGGTAGTGTAAATCATTTGTCTGTTAATTGCAAATCTGCCATGCCTACTCCCATGTCTGTTCAGCCTCAATCTCTAACATGAATGCCATGCCTCTCATGCCTGTTAATGTTATGCCTACACAGAACATGAATGCACAGTTTTGCTAATATGCCAATTTGCACCTAATTCATATTATGCTGCATACAATATGCCTCAAATACCATTAGCATGCCTTACTGGAATAACATCTTTGCACCAAGCATGCCATTTCCTTGTAGCCATAACATGCATGATCATTCTGTTGCATCTAGTGGTTTCAAAGGCCCCAACCCAATGACTAAGCGAAGAATTTGAAATTCCTAAGTCAAATGAGTTAAGACCTAAGAACAGAAGAAGAAAGCTAACAAGGCAGGACCCAGGAAACTTGGGTACCAAAATCAACTTGATTAATTTTGATGTGTGCAGGGAAACAGAAGGAATCTTTGGTACTTGGATAGTGGTTGTTTAAGACACATGACTGGTGATTCTACCCTGCTCACAGAGTTTGAAGAGAGAGCTGGCCCAAGTATCACTTTTGGAGATGACAGCAAAGGTTATACTGTGGGATATGGCTTGATTTCAAAGGGACAATGTCATCATTGAAGAGGTTGCTTTAGTGAATGGTCTCAAACACAATTTGTTGAGTATCAGCCAGCTTTGTGACAAAGGCAACTCAGTAACCTTCAACAAAGAAACCTGTGTTGTGATTAATAATCAAAACAACAAAGTGGTTCTCACTAGTGTGAGAAGAGGAAATGTGTACCTAGCTGACTTCAACTCAACTAAAGCAGAATCTGTAACTTGTCTTCTTAGTAAAGCAAGTCAAGATGAAAGTTGGCTATGGCACAAGAAGCTATCCCATTTGAACTTCAAGACCATGAATGAGCTGGTAAAGAAAGAGCTAGTTAGAGGCATTCCTCTGGTGGAGTTTACAAAGGATGGACTGTGTGATGCCTGCCAAAAGGGAAGCAGATTAAAAGCATCATTCATGAAGAAACTTGATTCAGCAATTCAAGAGCCTCTGCAACTGCTTCACATGGATTTGTTGTAGACCAGTCAATGTATTGTCAATTTCAAAAAAAAGATTTTGTCTAGTAATTGTAGATGATTTCTCAAAGTTCTCTTGGACCTATTTCCTAAAGTCCAAAGATGAGGCTAGTGAAATCATCATCAATCACATAAGGCAAGTTAACAATCATCCTGATTTCAAAGTTAGAAGAATCAGGAGTGACAATGGAACTGAGTTCAAGAACTATGTCATGAGAGTATTTTATGAGGAAAATGGGATCTTGCATGAGTTTTCAGCAGCAAGGACTCCACAACAGAATGGAGTAGTGGAAAGAAAGAATAGATCTCTTATTGAAGCTGCAAGGACAATGCTTGAAGAATCAAAATTACCAACTTATTTCTGGGCTGAAGCTGTAAACACTGCATGCTACACTCAGAACATCTCTCTGATTAATCAAGCAAGATGCATGACACCTTATCAACTGTTCAAGAACAAGAAGCCAACTCTAAACTTTCTTCATGTCTTTGGCTGTAAATGCTATATTCTGAGAAATCAAACTGATCAAAATGGGAAGTTTGATGCTAAAGCAGATGAAGGAATTTTTGTTGGATATGTTGTTGGTAAAACATATAGAGTCTACAATCTAAGAACCAACATTGTTGTTGAATCTATACATGTTGTGTTTGATGATAAAAAGATTGAAGTACTAAAAGATGGAGATTACCATGAAAGCCTCAAATTTGACAATGTTGAGATGGTCAGTGATGAAAGTGATGATGAGAGTGATCAAGAAACAGTGTCTAAGGATAATGCAGACAAATCTACCACAAATGAAGCACAAAAATCAACATCCGTTGAGTTACATAATGCTTCATCCGTCGGAAGGCAATCTGTATTATCCGTCGGAAGACAACCTGCCTCATCCGTCGGTACTCAAAATTCACCATCCGTCGGGTTATCAAAAGGAGCAGGAAGTCAAGGTAGATCACCCATAGAAAGTACCCCTATCTCAGATCAAAGATCCACAAACTCAGGGGGAGTTTCTAGCAATCAAAACTCAATCACACATCAAGACAACATTGAGGTCTCTTCATCTAGGGCTAATCTACCTCAACAAAGAAAATGGACAAAAGATCACCCCTTTGAACTGATTATTGGTGATGTTTCTTCCAGAGTTGAAAGGCATATGGCATAGCCTATTTGTATATTCGAGGATTTAACTCAACTCAAATAAGAATGTAATAAGTAAATAGTGGATCTATTGTCAGAGAGATCTCACTAAGTAACATCTGTCAAAGGGTTAAGGAACATTATTCATCTACAGACTTGAAGACTTAATTCACTGGAAGAAGCTCAAGAAATTGATCAAGCCTCAGTGATATAAATCAAGATTGTGGATTTAACCAAGTGACAGAGATCTCGTCAGGGTATCAATTAATTACAAGGATTTAATCTGAAGAAAATCCAGAGTATCAAGGTCAAGGCATGAAGAAACGTCACGAAAGTTAGTCACTCATGAACCAGACAGTACATCGAGTGTCAACATTGAAGTGGTGGAATTGATTCATAATTTCAGTGATTTTCAGAAGATATTCAGAAGAATGGGTGCTGCTCAAGATTAGTATTAATTCTCTATTAATTAATTAATTCATATAATTTAATTAATAAAATAAATTATATCTGCAAAGATTAATTTATTGATTAATTGAATTAATTGTTTAATTAATTCAGAATTAATATTAAGGTTTTTCAGGATTTTAATTGATTTAAAATCTGTTATTAATTCTTAAAGACAACTGATTGTATTAGTATGACAATCGGTATGACAATCAATAGTCATACCGAAAGTCATGCTAATTCAAAAGGATTGTCTTATCAGATTTGTTATTACATTAAAATCTATTATTAATTCAGTAAGACAATCTGATTTTGAACTACTATGACAATCGGTATGACAATTGATAGTCATACCGAAAGTCTTGCTAGTTCATTCTGATTGTTTTGCCAGCTCAAAGAGATTGTCATGCCAATACATTCTACTCGACTGATTGGATTAAAAAGAAGCAGCAGAAGACATTCATGCATAATAATTCAACAGAACACACAAGTCAAGAACACAGCAGAAAACAAAGGCACAACATTTTATTTTTCATCTGCTTTATTCAAGATCAAAATTCTAGATTGAAAAGTTAAATCCAATCCACTAAAATTATTTATCTTGTTCTTGTGTATCAATCTAGCGGATTAAAATCCCTAGAACTTAATCTCAAATCGCATTTAGCATTTGATCTTTTAATTGCAAAAATAGAAAAAGTTCATGTCGAATTTATTCTAGATTTGTAATAATTGATTTGAGATTAATCCCTTGTAACCGATACCGTAGTTGTAACACCTTTCAAGTTTAATAAAAGTTTTATTTAACTTGAATTTTGTTTCACATTTTTATTCCGCATTTTATTCGTTTAAACAGTATTGTTTGCATTCAACCCCCCCCCCTTCTACAAACAAATTGGGACCTAACAATTGGTATCAGAGCATTCTGATTAACGTACAAATCTAGATCCTAGACTTTTGTGTTTCTTTCACTTCTTGAATTTTTTATTCACTCAAAAAATTCATAATGACTACACAAAAAGTTGGAACCGTTAAAATTCCACTTTTCGATAAAGAAAATTATGTTATGTGGAAGAAGAAGATGCTACTGTTTTTACAAGTTGCTAATCCCAAATATTTGCAAGTGTTAAAGAAGGGTCCAAAAATTCCTATGGTTATTGAACCAGAGGTAATAGAAAATGATGTGGTGATCACCAAAGCGAGAACTTATGTGAAAGATCCTGAGGATTTCTCTCCTGCTGAAATAGAAGAAGCCTCCCTGGATGCTAGCCTTCAATTAATTTTAGTAGATTCCCTTAATCCCTTGATGAATAGACGTGTGATGAATTGTAAAGATTCCAAACATATCTGGGAAACTATTGAGATTATTAATGAAGGCACAGAGGAAGTTAGGGAGAACAAGCTAGAAATCCTAACCTCTGAGTATGAATACTTTAAATCCAATCCAGGAGAAGGAATCACTGAAGTGTTTGAGAGGTACAATGCATTGATCAACAACCTGAACATTAATGGTAAATACTATTCCATCAGGGAGGTCAACAAAAAGTTCCTTTTAACACTGCCAACTCATCTCGAACATAGAATCACTGCCATAAGAGAAGCAAGAGATCTGAGTGAGATTTCTTTGGAAAGGCTCTATGGTGTGTTAAAGACTTATGAGTTGGAGCAGATTCAGCAGAAGGAAGTTTACGGGAAAGGAAGAGTGGTCAGGACGTCTACTGCTCTAGTAGCTGATGAACAATAACAACAACCATAATATCAACAACAATCTCAACAATCAGAAAGAATGGTACAGTCTTCCAAGGTTGAAGATAATGTGATAGTAGCAGAATTTGATCCTCCTACTACAAATCAATCAGGAGATGATTATTATTCCTTGGAAGAACTGGAGCAATTGGAGGATGAGTCAATGGCCCTATTTGTCAAGAGATTCTCAAATGTCAGATTCAAAAGGAATCCCAAGTTCAAGTACAAGTCCAACTACAACAGATTCCAGAAAGGTGGATCTTCATCCTCTAACACCAGCAGTGGTGGGTATAAAACAGGGATGGTTGATCGAAGCACCATTTGATGCTTCAACTGCAATGAGTTGGGACACTTTGCCACAAATACAGGAAGCCAAAACAAGCAAGGAAGAACTCTTACGATTCTAATCAAAAGAGTAAATCTGAAAGGGCTTACCTGGCAAAGGGAAGAAGCTGGGATGATACTGACAGTGAAGATGAAGAAGTTGGGAATCTTGCTCTCATGGCTAGTGATGCAAACACCTCATCATCAAGAAAAGAGGTAAAATTTACTGATGCTGAATTAGTTTATCATCTAGGAGGTTCCTTAGATTGTGCTCGTCGTGATAATGAATTGTTAAATCAACAAATCAAAGACCTTGAGAAAGAGGTCAATGAATTAAGACTTGTGCACATTAATCAAGATAAATTAAAAGAACAAGTATCTTTTCTAGAGAATAGAGTTGACTGTTATAGACAAATTGAAACTATTCTCAAAGACAAGATCACCGGTCTTGAGGCTAAGGTTAAAGCTTACTTTAATTCTTGTTCGAAGTCCAAAGAGTTTTACAATAAGCAAGCTGTTAATCAAACATCTGGTATAGGTTATGATTACAATGCTGCTATTGGAAAATTAGGCATAAACTCCCTTCCTCATGTCTGTGCTAAAGGCAGGGAAGTACCACATGTGCTTAAGGGTGTTGATGAACCCCTCTATAAAGAATCAATTGCTGAACCATTTGATGAGATCTCTTTTATTATTCAAGAAGAAATCCGTGCTGAAGATAATGCTAATGAGAAAGCTGTCTCCAAGTCAAGTGTGTCAAAAGTTCCAGTCAAGGTTGTGAAAGCAACTGAGACTAACTCAGACACATATGAGTTGGATAACACAAATGCCATGTCTACCATGCATAAGTTACCTATTGTTAATCCCTCTCATAAAGCATGTGGTGTTCCTGATTGTATGTCTTGTGCTTTTAATCTGATGTTTGCTTATTTTAATGGTAAGCATGTTTCTAATGATAAGACTACTCCTCGTCAGCATGTGAATAATAGAAAGCATGATAGGTCTAAGACTGCTAGTCCTCCTAAAGCTAGAAAGGAGACATTTGTGCCTAAGCCTAAACAGAAATTTGTCAAGGCTGTTCACAAGGTCAAATGTTCAGTCATTGAGAACGTTGAGAATATTAAAATTAAGAATGTTGTTTTTCCTGATAAAGGCCAATTTTACAAGTATGCCGGACCCAGCCAAGCTTGGGTTCCGAAGAAGGTCTAATCCATTTGTATTGCAGGGCATTAAACAGGTACAACCGGTAGTGTGGATTCTTGACAGCGGATCGTCAAGACATATGACCGGAGATAGAGCCCTGCTATCAAATGTGGTTGAGAAAGCTGGCCCAGTGGTTACCTTTGGAGATAACAACAAAGGTTTAACGAAGGGATATGGCTGTTTGCTAGCTGGAAATGTTATCATTGAAAATGTGTATGTTGTGCAAGGACTTGGACACAATCTGCTTAGCATTAGTCAGTTCTGTGACAACGGCTACAATGTTTTATTCGACAAGCTGAAGTGTCAGATTCTGCACAAGAAAAGTGAAAAAACCCTCCTTAATGGGAATCCGGAAAGGAAATCTGTTCGTAGCTGACATGAACTCTGGAAGCAATCCTGAAGTCAATTGCTTCTATGCAAAGGCATCGTCAGATGAGAGTTGGCTATGGCACAAGAGACTTTCTCATCTCAATTTCAAAACAATAAATTCTCTTGTAAAAATAGAATTGGTAAGAGGTCTGCCTCAGCTGGAATTCTCTCCAGAAGGACTATGTGAGGCTTGTCAGAAAGGAAAGTCAAAGAAAGCAAGTCACAGAGGCACTGACACATCTTCTATAACTGGTGTTCTGCAATTATTGCACATGGATTTATTTGGACCAGTTAATGTCCTTTCGATGTCAAAGAAGTGTTACTGTCTTGTGATAGTTGATGACTATTCCAAGTATACGTGGGTTTTATTTCTTCACTCTAAGGATGAAACACCACAAGTTGTGATTGATCATATCAAGATGATTGAGTTAGATTCTAACGTCCCTGTTAGAGCAATAAGGTCAGATAATGGAACAGAATTCAAGAATTCACTTCTCAATGGATTCTGTACAGACAAAGGGATTACCAGACAATTTTCAGCTCCTAGAACCCCTCAGCAAAATGGAGTGGTAGAAAGGAAGAATCGTACATTGATTGAAGCTGCAAGTACGATGTTAAGTGAATCAGGTCTTCCAATGTACTTTTGGGCTGAAGCTGTCAATACTGCATGTTATACTCAGAATCGAACTCTAATCAACAAAGACTTCATGAAAACTCCTTATGAGATTTTGAATGAACAGAAACCTTCTATCAAATACTTTCATGTATTTGGTGCCAGATGCTTCGTGCTCAAGGATGGAGATGAGCGTCGTGGTAAATTCGAGGCAAAGGCATATGAGGGTATTTTTGTTGGATATGGAAGAAGATCATACAGAGTGTATATCATTGATCAACACAAAGTAACTGAAAGTGTCAATGTTATATTTGATGACACTAAACTCCCTAGTATCCAAACTGAAGATCCTTCTGAGAAACTGAAGTTTGATGATATGTCAGATTCAGAATCAGAACATGGTCAAGAACCTGAGGTTGTTGCTGGTGAAGAACCTGTTAATCATGATGATACTCAAGGTAATAGTGATGGAAACTTTGGCAACAATGGAGATACCACTGCTACTGATGGAGAATCTTCAAGTCAACATGGCAACAACTCAGGGGGAGATGCTGAAGGATCATCTAGTAGGACACAACATCCAAATGAGTTTCAAGGCGAATCATCAAGATCAAATCTTCCAAGACAGACTGTCTGGAATAAAGTTCATCCTTTTGAGTTGATTATTGGTGATCCAGATGTTGGAGTCAGAACTAGACGTGCTACTCAAAATGAGTGTCTGTTCTCAGGATTTCTTTCTGAGATGGAACCTAAGAAGATTGAAGAAGCACTAACTGATCCAGATTGGGTGATTGCTATGCAAGATGAACTCAATCAGTTTGAAAGTCAACAAGTCTGGAAACTTGTACCTAGACCTACACACAAGAAAGCTGTTGGTACTAGGTGGGTATTCAGGAATAAACTAGATGAAGATGGTGTAGTTACAAGAAATAAGGCAAGACTGGTAGCAAAAGGGTATTCTCAAGCTGAAGGCATTGATTATGATGAAACCTATGCTCCAGTGGCTAGACTTGAGGCCATCAGGATATTTCTGGCATTCGCAGCATTCTCAAACTTTAAAGTTTATCAAATGGATGTCAAGAGCGCCTTTATGAATGGAAAGTTGGATGAAGAGGTATATGTAGAGCAACCTCCTGGTTTTGAAGATCCAGATCATTTGGATTTTGTCTTCTTTCTTTTCAAGGCTATCTATGGGCTCAAACAGTCTCCAAGAAAATGGTATGACACTCTCTCTGAATTTCTTATTGAAAATAGCTTTATTAGAGGTGTCATAGACAAAACTCTCTTTTCTAAAAAACATAAGAATGATACTATATTAGTCCAAGTCTATGTGGATGATATAATATTTGGGTCTACTAATGATAATCTCTGTAAGAGATTTGCTAAGTTAATGCACAGCAAGTTTGAAATGAGCATGATGGGAGAGCTGAAGTTCTTTCTTGGATTACAAGTAAATCAAAGGTTAGATGGAATATTTATTTGTCAATCCAAGTATCTCAAGGAACTCCTCAAAAAGTACAATCTAGAGGATTCTGCATCAGCAAGGACTCCATCAACTACAGCTGTCAAGCTTGGACCATGTGAAAACTCCATTAAGGTAGATGTCACAAGCTACAGAGGTATGATTGGCTCGTTACTCTATCTTACTGCAAGTAGACCAGATATTATGTATGCTACATGCTTATGTGCAAGGTTCCAACCGGATCCTAGAGATATTCATCTCGTTGCTGTTAAACGAATCTTAAGATATCTTAAGGGAACACCAAATCTAGGTATTTGGTACCCTAAAGAATCTGGGTTTAACCTTGTTGGATATACAGATTCAGATTACGCAGGAAGTGTTGTTGATAGGAAAAGCACCTCAGGGAGTTGTCAATTCCTAGGAAGCAGGCTAGTCTCATGGTACAGCAAGAAACATCAAACAGTTTCCAACTCAACGGCCGAGGCTGAATATATTGCTGCTGGAAGCTGTTGTGCTCAGATCTTGTGGATTAGGAACCAACTACGAGACTATGGCTCTGTATTAAACAAAATTCCTATTTTATGTGACAATACAAGTGCAATAGCCATCACCAACAACCCTGTGCAGCACTCGAGGACAAAGCACATTGACATCAGGTATCATTTTATTAGAGAGCACGTCATGAGTGGTATTGTTGAACTATTTTTTGTTCCAACAGAAGAACAAATAGCAGATATTTTCACTAAACCACTTGATGAATCCACATTTACCAGATTAGTTGGTAAATTGGGCATGTTGAATAGTTTTAGTAATTAATTTAGTTAATATCTGAGATCCGTTCTTTATTTTATCATTTTATCATATGTCTTGCTTATTTCTATGGAATTTTTATTATCTTATCTTATTTATTTACTCAAATTGTTAATTTTAATGTCTCAGAATATTTTATTTTCTCAAAAAATATTTTTCTATGAATTTAATTTGTTAAAATTCAAAAGAAATCTATTTTTGGACTGAAAATATTATTATCTCTGAAATATTTTAATTATTTTAATTATGTAAATATTTTCTGCCATATTCATTTTAGTTTTCTGTAATTGTAATATTTTATATATTTTTTTGTTTATGTGTTTTTTTTAACAGTTTTTATGTTAATTATTCAGTATATTTAAAATACTTAATTTATTTTATACTAGAATGACAATCGGCAAGACAATTAAATTGTCCTGCTGAAAGTCATTCCAGTACTAATACTTGTTTTATTTAATCAGTTTAATTTTATAACTGGCAAGACAATCGGTATGACTATTGATTGTTATGCCAGTAATAAAATTAATATCAGATATATTATGTTTTATTTTGTACTGGTATGACAATCGGTATGACTATCAGATTGTCATACCAGTTATATATTATTAAGCTGGTGTGACAATCGGTATGACAATCCGATTGTCATACCAGTTATACTACTTAATGGTTTTTGTGTCTGTTCTTTTTATTTTCATCAGTTCAGTTCATTTTGTTTTTCAAATTTCAACAGTTTCTCTTTCTCTCTCTCTCTCATATTCGAATCAAACTCAACTGCTTCCTTGTCTTCCTTGCTCGAGTTTTTACTCAGCATACAAAAATCATCACTTCTGTGATATATACATACAAGTATATACATACAGAAGTGCTGTTGAATTTTTGTTATAAAAAAAAAGTTTGTATTCGTTAATTTTGGGTATTTTTGATTTAAATTTTAATTTCTGTTTTGTGTCTTTTGGCTTTTCAAATCTGCGTTTGTGAGTTAAGAATTTTAACGAGATACATTTCTGTCTAAATTTTTCGATTATAATTAATTTAATTCGAATTATTAAATTAATTTAATTAATTCGAATTTTCTTAATATTATTCTTAAAATTCTGAAAGTGTGTGTCTTATTATTATTTTAAATGGCTCTCAATTTCCAAATTGTCGCGCATAATCAGGTTGGTTATTTTAATCCGGAAAAATGTGATGTGGAAAAATTTAAGCCTTGGATTAGATTTTTAAATGACCATTCGATTGTTAGCTCTGCTATTAAATCAAATGTGATTTTAAATGTCGATCTGCTTAGACTGATTTGCACAACTTCTACTGTGGCCGATGATTCAAAATCTTTTTCATTCACCGTGGCAAACACACAGTATGTGGTTGATAAAACAGTAGTCAATCAAGCGTTAAATTTTCCATTGGACAATTTCTGTAATTTACCCTCTGAAAATGATATCACAATTTTTTTCCATGCTATTCACTATCAGGGGGTGATCAATTTAACCAAATTTTCTAAATCCAATTTGGTGTCTGAATGGGATATTTTCTTCGATACACTTTCTAAAGTGTTTGCCAACTGCACTAAATCCAACTTTCACAACATCACTTCCACTCTGTAGTATATTGGTCTTGCGGTTGTTTTCAATCAGAGGATCAATTTTGGCAAACTACTTTTTCCCATTCTCTTGAGACGTCTCACTACTGCTTTACGTGATCATTCTACAAATCGTAGGGTATCATGTTACTATGCTCGTTTTCTCATGCTTATAGCAGATCATCTTCTCACACCTGAACACAAAGCCCTTTTTGCTAACTCTGCAGTAACCGAACCCCCTCCAGTAAGCAAAAAGATTTACACCCGCCAAGACACAACCTTTAAATTCATGCAAGTTCCAGTACTTGTATCTGCTTTCATGGCCACTTATATTCCTTTACCTATTTTCAATCTTCCCGGTCATGAACAGCAACCTCAACCTCCAGTGGTTCAAGCCACCCAGGCTCCTCCAACATCAGATGCTCTTCCATTATAGGTAGTAATTCCTCACTCTCACTCCATTCCTACTTCTGTTGAAAGACCCCTTGTGGTTGATAGGGCTGACCATGAAGTTGTAGAACCACAGCTTCAATCCCAGGTCATAGAGCCAAACACAGAGTCACATTCTATCTCAACCTCTCCCCCACTGTCTAAAATGTTACCCAGAAGATTAATAGGAAGTAGTGCATTGTTAAATGTGAGTGAACCCTCAGCTCTGCCTCCTCCAAAGAAAAGAAGAACTTATACTGAGGCATCTGAAAGCCCATCCTTGTCCTCCCAACAGGACATGGACTTTGAAATGGCCGATGAACAGTTACTAGAGACATTCTCTCAACATGATAAATCTATTGAAATTCGCCATAGGGCAATGGCATCTTGTACTGAGTCAAGCACAATTCCATTACTCACAATGGAACCATACATATCCACAGATTATACTCAGGACACAGAGCGAGGAGTGCACATAGAGTTTGTTATAGTGCCTGCCATAGTTACGGCAGAAGAGCAGTCACATGCTTTTGAGGGAAAATCTAACTCTCAGCCACCCTTAATAGAGCCATTTTCTCCCCTCCCAGATCAAACACCTCTGGCTCCCTCACGGGATTCTCCACTCGCAGATTTATCTGGAGAAAGTGGAGGGCAACTCGGTCAATCTATCCCTGAAGCAATTCAGACATCTATTTCACATGAAATGATAGGTTTGACTGAGGATCGGGACTCACGAATTCCTATTGCACCACCACTGACCTCTCTTGAAGAGGCTAGGGTGATTTTAACTGCAGGTACAGAAGAACAGCAACAGGAAGACTCCTCACGGGCAATTATATTAAGAGAAACACAAGCACGTGAGGTGAGTGAACCAAACACGAGTGAAATTTAGGTGAGAGCACACACAGACACAGATACTAAAAACCTGTTAGCTCAAATTGCTGCTCTAAAAGAAGAACTTGCTAAAAGCCAAGCTGAGGCTCAAGCATTCAAAGCACAAGTGGTTGAACGGTCTTCTTCTTCCACCTCTGTCAACAATCAGCTGGCACTCATAAGAAATGATATCTCAGATCTCAAAAACACTGTCACACCAAAGCTCAATTCCATTCAGGAAACTCCAACTTTATCATCTGATGACATTTCTAACTTCTGCTCTCTACATACAAGAATGACTTCTCTTGAAGATTTGGTTGAAATGAATCATTCACTGGATTCCTCCAGATTTCTGAAGATAGAGACAGGTATGGAACATGTGAATGAAGGGATGAAGCATCTGTACTACATGATCAAAAATTCTCACTGTCCCAATGAAGAACAAAGGACTTACTTTCAAGGGCCGTCTGGTGGAGGCTCAGGCTCGGGAGGTGATGGAGGTCATGGAGGATCTAAGGGAAAGTCCGTAGAGGATCCCTCAACTAAGGGGGAGAAGAAAGGGAGTAGTGGAAAGGGGAAAGAAAAAGATACCTCTGCTGGGGACAAAGGAAAGACTGATGATGTCTATTACAGTGGAGAACAGGATGACTTTGATATTTTTGACATTCCCACTGAACCAGTCTTGGAAGATAAAGATGGTTTATTTAAAGCTGAAGAGGAAAGTGATTTTGGAGAATGGGAAGATGAAGCTACAGTGGATCCTATCTTTGAGAAAGAGTTTCAGCAGCAGCAGTCAGAGATGAAAAGAAAAGAAGCTGAACTCAAAAAGGTCTCCCAGATCATTGACATGAGGAAAGACATACAAAGAACAGAAACTCTTCAAAAGCAACGTCTTCATGACATTAAGGCTCAAGAAAGGAGAAGAGATGTCAGACTGAAGATTGGTGAAAAATGGGATGAAGCTAGGAGAGTACTTGATATGCCTCAGCTGAGCACTAACAATGATAGACAGTTCCTACATCTTCTTGACAAGATGGAAATCTCAAATCCTAACAATGACATGTACATGAATCCTATCAAGACTGAAGTCTCAAGGATCACAGCTGCTTTTGATAGATCCCTAAATGAGATGAGCATTTTTGTATATTGTCAGAGTGAAGGATCTTTCAAGGTGTCACTTCATCTGTTTGAGAATCGTTCTTTGTCAGAGATTTGGGTTCTTCTCAACAAGGTAAAAAGAAGCTCAGAATTGAATGAAGTTCTTCGAGAAAGGCTTAAAGAGTTTTCCAGCAGGGCTAGTCCTCAAGTGGTCAACAATCCTCATCAGGTGAGATTCTTTAAGTCTGATTGTCTTCAAATCTGTCAGCTAGATGTACAATCTCTTAAAGACTACTCAGCTAAGCATCTGGTCTGGATGGAACATCATTTAAGAACTGTTGGATACTTATCCATGTTGAAGACTCAAGCTGCTGATTTGATTCAAGCTTATTGTGAAAAGAATATTAAAAGGTACAATCAGATCAAGAATAAGCTGAAGTCAGTTGGAGTTCAACCAGTCAGACCAGCAAGCTTCACTTCAGAAAAGGATCGTGTCTTTGACAAAGAGTTGCTTCAAGATTTAGAAGAAGGTGAAGTCAGAAGAGAAGACAACTGAAGTCAATTAGCTCAAAACTCAATGTAATATGATTAGAGCTTTATGAATCAAGATAGTCTAATGTAGTTATATGTTCAGGCTAGAGGAACATCTATCTTGTATTCACTTGTAAATTTCTTTTGGAATCTGGAAAATGTTAAATATAATCCAGAACTTTTCTGCTATTTACTTTGCATTACTGTTTATATCTTTTTCTTATTTGTTAGTTGAGTTATCCTCTAGGTATTTGTTGTTATTGTCTAACAAGAAAATAGGGGGAGATTGAAAGGCATATGGCATAGCCTATTTGTATATTCGAGGATTTAACTCAACTCAAATAAGAATGTAATAAGTAAATAGTGGATCTATTGTCAGAGAGATCTCACTAAGTAACATCTGTCAAAGGGTTAAGGAACATTATTCATCTACAGACTTGAAGACTTAATTCACTGGAAGAAGCTCAAGAAATTGATCAAGCCTCAGTGATATAAATCAAGATTGTGGATTTAACCAAGTGACAGAGATCTCGTCAGGGTATCAATTAATTACAAGGATTTAATCTGAAGAAAATCCAGAGTATCAAGGTCAAGGCATGAAGAAACGTCACGGAAGTTAGTCACTCATGAACCAGACAGTACATCGAGTGTCAACATTGAAGTGGTGGAATTGATTCATAATTTCAGTGATTTTCAGAAGATATTCAGAAGAATGGGTGCTGCTCAAGATTAGTATTAATTCTCTATTAATTAATTAAGTCATATAATTTAATTAATAAAATAAATTATATCTGCAAAGATTAATTTATTGATTAATTGAATTAATTGTTTAAGTAATTCAGAATTAATATTAAGGTTTTTCAGGATTTTAATTGATTTAAAATCTGTTATTAATTCTTAAAGACAACTGATTGTATTAGTATGACAATCGGTATGACAATCAATAGTCATACCGAAAGTCATGCTAATTCAAAAGGATTGTCTTATCAGATTTTTTATTACATTAAAATCTATTATTAATTCAGTAAGACAATCTGATTTTGAACTACTATGACAATCGGTATGACAATTGATAGTCATATCGAAAGTCTTGCTAGTTCATTCTGATTGTCTTGCCAGCTCAAAGAGATTGTCATGCCAATACATTCTACTCGACTGATTGGATTAAAAAGAAGCAGCAGAAGACATTCATGCATAATAATTCAACAGAACACACAAGTCAAGAACACAGCAGAAAACAAAGGCACAACATTTTATTTTTCATCTGCTTTATTCAAGATCAAAATTCTAGATTGAAAAGTTAAATCCAATCCACTAGAATTATTTATCTTGTTCTTGTGTATCAATCTAGCGGATTAAAATCCCTAGAACTTAATCTCAAATTGCATTTAGCATTTGATCTTTTAATTGCAAAAATAGAAAAAGTTCATGTCGAATTTATTCTAGATTTGTAATAATTGATTTGAGATTAATCCCTTGTAACTGATACCGTAGTTGTAACACCTTTCAAGTTTAATAAAAGTTTTATTTAACTTAAATTTTGTTTCACATTTTTATTCCCCATTTTATTCGTTTAAACGGTATTGTTTGCATTCAACCCTCCATCTACAAACAAATTGGGACCTAACAAGAGTTCAAACCAGGAGAGCAACTCAAGAAGAATGTCTATACAGCAGCTTCCTGTCTAAGGAAGAACCAAAGAAGGTAGAAGAAGCCTTGTTAGATCCTGATTAGATTTTAGCTATGTAGGAGGAGCTAAACCAATTTGAAAGGAATAAAGTATGGAAGCTGGTACCCAAGCCTACAGGAAAGAATCCAATAGACACCAAATGGGTATTCAGAAATAAGATGGATGAAAATGGCATAGTAGTAAGGAACAAAGCAAGATTGGTTGCTAAAGGCTATTGTCAGCAAGAAGGGATAGATTTTGATGAAACATTTGCTCCTGTTGCAAGACTTGAAGCCATCAGAATCTTCTTAGCCTATGCAGCCCATGCCAATTTTAATGTCTATCAAATGGATGTCAAAAGTGCCTTTCTGAATGGAGATTTTGAGGAAGAAGTGTATGTAAGTCAACCTCCTGGCTTTGAAGATCCAAATTTCCCAGAGTATGTCTATTATCTACTAAAAGCACTTTATGGACTAAAGCAAGCACCTAGAGCCTGGTATGACACTTTATCAAAGTTCCTTTTGGAAAATCACTTCACAAGAGGTACTGTAGATAAAACTTTATTTTTCAGAAATGTTAATGGCTCTAGCATACTTGTTCAAATTTATGTAGATGATATTATTTTTGGCTCTACAGATGAGAAACTTTGTAAAAAGTTTGCCAAACTGATGCAAAGTAAGTATGAAATGAGTATGATGGGAGAACTAACTTACTTTCTTGGTTTACAAGTTAAGCAAGTTAGTGATGGAATATTCATTAGTCAAACTAAATATATTTTTAATCTTTTAAAGAAGTTTGATCTAATGGATTGCACATCTGCAAAAACTCCCATGGCCACTGCAACTAAGCTTGAACTAAACACTACTGAAAAGTATGTGGATATTTCAAGTTATAGAGGCATGGTTGGCTCACTTCTGTACTTAACAGCTAGTAGGCCAGATATAATATTTGCTACATGTTTATGTGCTAGATTTCAGGCTGATCCTAGAGAGTCTCACTTAATAGCTATTAAGAGAATTTTCAGATATCTCAAAGGAACACCAAAACTTGGCATTTGGTATCCTAGAGATTCTGGTTTTGATCTAACTGGTTATTCAGATGCAGGCTATGCAGGTTGCAGAATTGACAGAAAAAGCACAACAGGAACCTGTCAATTTTTAGGAGACAAGCTTGTGTCCTGGTTCAGTAAAAAGCAAAATTCAGTTTCTACTTCTACAGCTGAAGCTGAATATATTGCTGCTGACAGTTGCTGTGCACAGATTTTATGGATGAAAAATCAATTGCTAGACTATGGTTTGCAAGTTGAAAGGATTCCTATTTTCTGTGACAACACAAGTGCAATTGCCATCACTGAAATCCAGTGCAACATTCAAGGACAAAGCATATAGATATCAAGTACCATTTCATAAGGGAACATGTAATGAATGGTACTGTAGAGCTACATTTTGTTCCAAGTGAGAAGCAACTTGCAGATATTTTTACCAAGCCACTGGATGAATCCACCTTTTCTAGGTTGGTAAGTGAGTTAGGTATGCTTAATTACTCTTGAATTTATCTGAATTATTTTGCAAGTTGAAAAGTAGCCAGAAATTTAGCTGATTTTTAGTCTTGGATGAAATTTTGGCTAAGTCAAAATTTGCATCTCGACGGATAACCATTATCCATCGGGTTGAGTCATCCGTCGATATACAAATTGTAAATAAAAATCAATTACTTTTCTGGAATATTTTAAAGCTCGATGGATAACAGTTTATCCTCATCCGTCGAAGTGTCTAAATCATAACCGTTAATTCCCTGAACATTATCCATCGAGTATACTTATAGTTTGTAAGCATTACACGACGGATAATGGGTGGAATTTTTACAGTTTATTTTAAAAACGACTATTTTAGGCATTTTCTATTGGATAATTTACTTCTCTTTATTATTTCTATCCATTGATTCTGAGTAAAGTATAAAAGATTATTTCATTCTAATCATTTTCTTTTATCATTCTCAAATTCAACTGTGTTATTTCATTCTCTCTCAAGCAAAAATCCTCTTTCTCTTCAAACTTTTCTTCTCTAACAATGGCACCCGTAGTAAAGATCATGTCACAGACTGGGTTCATATATGAAAAGAACAACTTCACTGCTTTGGTCAATAAGGGTATTCAGCAATCAGAAGACTATCATAAGATGATGGACTTCGTGAAGAACTGCAAGTTAAGTTTTGCCATGCTGGAATCACCCACAATTCATTGTGAAGTTATTGAAGAGATGTGGATAACAGCAATCTACAACTCTACTGACAAAACCATCACTCTGACCATCAAAGGTAATGAATTTTGTATCAATAGTGATGTAATAAAAGCATGTTTCAAGATTCCTGATGATAATGTAACTGCACCACACACTGACACTGATATTGTCAATATGCTCAATTCCATTCATTATGCACTTCCTACTACAAAACTAAGTGACATTAGAAGACTAGGTCTTAGGAAGGAATGGAGTTACATGTGTGATGTTGTAACTAAAGTCTTTTCTGGAAAAATCAGTAATTTTGATTATGTGAACATTTCCATGCTTAACATGCTATACATGCTAGTTACAGACAAATTTTACAATTTCAGTGACCTCATTGTGTATGAGTTAGGTTTTAAATTAGGTGACTTAGCCAAAAGAGGAAAGAATGTTTACTATGCTAGATTTTTTATGCTTCTGGCTAACCATCTTTGTCAAGAGAATGTGCTTGAGAACCCAAATAACAAATTAGCTTGTTGGGTTCAAGAGAGAAGAATCATTGCAGACTTGAACAGAGCCAACCATCACAGGGATGTGCCAATGTTCTATTTTCCTGTAATGCTGACACCTCAGGTAAGTGAGGTAAGTTCATCCATACCCTCAACTATTCCAATCTCTTCTATTTCTTTGACTTCAGGCATAGCTATGGCAACTATGACAATGACCAAACGGTTGTCTACCAAAGCTGCTAAAACAACTACAATTTCTAAATCCAAATCAAAGAAAACCCCCTCTGGTATCTCTCAAAAGGTACCAGTTGAAAAATCTACCAAAGCCAAAGAGGGGAGTGTGAAGGAGGGTAAGATAGGTGAGGGAAGGGGTGAACATCAAAGAAACCCCAAAGATAAGGTTGGAGAGTTGAGTGAATCCCAGCCTAGCCACACTGCAGTGCTGAAAAAGGACCAAAGCTCACTTCTAGCCGCATCCTCCCAAAAGGATGTCGCTATTGAACAAAGCTCTCATCCAAGAGCACAGGCCAAAAGGGTTAGGGACACAAGCTCACCCCAAACTTATACCAAAAAGAAGAAATCCAAAACAACTGGGGATGCACAGGGCACACACTTAGTGCAAACTGGTGCTAAAGACACAGTCCCTGCACCTTCTCAAATTCAGATTGATGTGGCTCCAATAAATGTGGAGTCACAGCCAAAATCTCTCATTATAGAAGCCACTGAAACACCATACTCACCAACTAACTCACTGGAAGTGGACATGATAAACACTTCAATTCCTGATTCCCCCTTCTTTAACTCTGTCGGGGAAGCCAAAATCTAGTGCAAGTGAGCATCATCTTTTAGATGATTTGTTGGCTCACTTGCCAATTCTTTCAGATTCTATTGTGACATCTGTGCCTCAAATAACTTCAATCAACACAGAGTCAACAATAGTTTCTCTTCCCACCTCATTCATTTCTACTCTCTCGATGGATATTGCTCATCCGTCGAGTAGTGATTGTATCCCGATGGATAAGCTTTACAGCAGTTATCCGTCAGATAGCTTTACCACTCACCCGACGGATATCACTTATCCGTCGAGTGTCTCTGCACAACTTCAAACTTCAATAATTTCAAGTGCAGAAGATTTAGTGGTAATACAATCACTCTTAGGACTGAGAGAGGAGAGTGCATTGAGTGAGAGGCTGGGTTGCTCCCAGGCAAAAGGAGAGGAAAAGAGTAAATCTCAGCAATCCATTCATTCAGGATTGGCAAAAGTGAGTGAGAGGAGTCCCACCTTAGTAGGTGAAGGTGAGGGTGTGAGGGTGGGGAGCCAGGGTGAGACCCTGATGCAACAAAAGAGAGAATATGAGAGAAAGGCAGGTACTGGAGAAATAAGGATGGAACCAGCCATTGCTAGTGAGTCAATAATTGTGGATGATGCTGAAAAGGAAAGACAATTTCAGCAACATTACAAAGTTGTAATTGATAACATTTCCTTGGATGCTGACACTTTTACTCACCCTGTTTCAGCCTATCAATTGTTGGTTGTTCAGGGCAATGTGGAGGTAGAGCAGACTTTGAATTTAGTGCACACCACAGAATATCTTCAAAGAGATAAAGCTGCTGTGAACAGAATGCCTTCTCAAGATGGAGAACAATCTGAAGAATTTGGAGTAAATTCTGATGATGATGACTCTGGTTCTTTGGATGGAAGAATGAACTTAGGGGGAGCTGAAGGCCCCAGTTCTCCTTTAAGTTTACCTGAATGGGCATGGGCAAAGGAATCTACACCAGGACAATTTGAGGTGTCTTTGGTCAAACAAGTAATAGCTATTCAACATGCCCTTCAGGAAACTTCAGATGCTGGTACCAAGGCTGTTCTTCAAGCTCACCTGGACTCTCTACATCTAATGAAGATCCAGCACTTAAGACAGAATCTCAGTGTGGATGAATTAAAAAGGGATATAGCTGACTTGAAGACCTATAACTCTGAGAAGCTGGATTCAGTAATACCATATGGTACCATGCAAGATCTATTACTGAGATGAAGGAGATAATCAGATTCTGACAAGAAGATAGCCAAGCTGGAGAACAGAGTTCAAGTTATTGAGAATTCAGTGGCTCTACTTCTTCAAAATCAACAGACTCAGACAAATCTTCTTATGCAACTGGCTAAAGCACAAGGCCTAACTCCTCCACTTGATGATAACAAAAAGGGGGAGAGAGAATCAAGTAAGGGGGATAAAGGACCAACTGAGGGGGAGAAACTTCTAGTTCAAATCAGCAAAGTAATTGTACCTTCAATTACTATCTCCAAGCCACCAGTTGCAGATGGTATAGATCTTATCAATGCAGCAGCAAAAAATTTGAAAGATGCTGATAAAGGAAAGTTGACTCTGATCAACTGGAAAAAGATTGATGAGGACATACAGAAAAGGTTTGAATTAGTCAAGGAACCAGTTTAGTCAGCCATCCATCACTCTCATGTCAAGCCAATCAGTGTGAATGAGATGAGCATGAACTATCTGGAGAAAGGACAATCTTCATGCATCAAGACTACAAAGGCTAAGATAATTCTTAAACCAAGGGCAAACTATCCAAAGTCATCTTTGAAGAACCCTATGGATACTGTGTATGAGACACCCAAGCCTGTTGAAAAGAAGCTTCTGTCAAGATCTATTGTCTTCTATAAAGATCCAGCTGATTCAGCCTCAAGAAAGAGAATTGCAAAGATATTCAGAAATGGGAAGGAAATTTGTGTGGTAGCTGGACATCCACAGTTTGCTCATACAAAGAAAGAAGAAAAAGCCAGATTGAAGCAGGAAAAGAGGCAAGTTGCTCTAGATGCAAAGAAGTCTAAACAAAAGAAAGAACAGTTTGCTATCTTGGCCAAGCTACAGGCTGTGATTTCTTCTCAACAAATTCCCTCTCAACCATCTCAAGCTACTGAATCAAAGAAGAAGATTGAAGAACAGAAGAAATCCCCAAGAAAGAAAGAACTGGCTAAAAGAACAAAAAGGAAATTGGATGTTGTTGACAAGGAATTGGAAGATCAATTTCCTAAGGAATCCACTCAAGCTAAAACTCAATCATCAAAGCCCTCTGTGGTATTTGAAGATATAAGGGTGGTGGACCCCTACAGGAACATACATGGAGAGCCTATTCTACCACAGGATGAGCCAATAGAGTGGGATAAATTACCAATTCCTGACTTCAACTTGCCAATTCTTACTAAGCCAAGAAGGACAAAGTCAAGGGCAGTCAAGAAAGTGAAGTTGTCACCTCTCAAATCCAAGTCAGTAGTCAAAGCTCAACCCAATGTCAACAGGGGAGACTACTTGTACTTATGTGACATCAAAGAATTCACAGATCTAAACCTTTATCTGGAGGAGCTGGATGAGGTAAGGGCAATTGATGCATACAGAAACCTACCTGAAAGGTTGGTGTTCAAGTACAAAGGAGGAAGGGAGATTCAGTGGCCTCTTCACAAGATAATTCAAGAAAGCCAAGCTGTGTTGATCAAAGTCTATTCATCCTTCAAGAAAAACTTTGGGTTTAATGTAACTGCAAGAAGATTAGTATTGAAGAAGATTGAAGAGCTAAGGAGTGTTAGAGCCAAAGATGCACTTCACAAGACTCTTATCATCCCATACATAGGGAGAAGAGTGCATCTAAGGCCCTACTGGCTGATGAAATTCATGGATGATAAGGGTGTGAGAAGATTCTTCAGATTAGAAGACCAATTGAGTATCTCTAGCAATGAGACTCTCTTGGAGATGCAAGAAATGTTAGATCTCTCAGAATCTGATGAATTAGAATTCTACAGGCAACTCCAGAATCAAATTGAAGAAAACAACAGAAAGCTTGGAAGAAGATCCAGACCTTCAAGAAACTAGAAAAATCTGCTCAGGCTAGAGGAGCATCTTGAACTGACTGTGAGTCAAACCTTGTACATTTTTTTTAAATTGAAGCACTTTCAGTTTTATCTACTTATCTTTAAAGATATATGTTAAGGATGTTTTGTAATCATCAAGTGTCTCTTAATTTATGGCTACAATTCCAGTAGACATAAATTGGGGGAGATTGTTGTGAATATGTTGTGTACTTGATGATCACTTAAACAAAATGTCTAAGTAGATTTTACTTAGTGAAATTATGTAGCACTCGACGGATAAGAGTTTTAGTCCCGACGGATAACTCATTATAGTCCCGACGGATGATTAACTTATTATCCATCGAGTGAGTAGCTTATGTAATAATAAGTTTGTAGCACAGTGATCTATGCATCTTTGTATAGAATCTGTAGTAGCATATAAGTCATGTTGACTTTAACTAGATATGCAGAATAGGTTGATTAACTGTACATAAGCAATGTCTTGTAATTCTGTATAAGTGAAATGAAGTCAAGTGCCAAAATAGCTACCGACGGATGATTAACAAAGCTTCGACGGATGATCAAATGACTATCAACGGATGTTTAACATAGCAGTCGACGGATGATCAATTAAGTCATCGACGGATGATCTGAAAGTCGACGGATGATCATATCAAGATTTAAACATCAGTTGAACAGTGAAAGCTGACACACAGCCGTCGAGTTAGATACAAACACACTGTGGAAGCCCATTAACTGGGTAATAGAGGACGAAAAGCAGTAAAGATCAAGACTGTTAGATTTTATATTTGTTCAGTTATTTTGACTTTGTAATCTTGATAATATATAAACCAAGAGAGTAGCAAATAGAAAAATAACTGATATAGCTGAGAAACATAAGAAAACAGAGAAATCTTTGTAAGCACAATCTTTAGCATTTCCTGTATTCTCAGCAGTTCTATGTTGTAAGCTCACAGTCCTCTCGATATATTATATATATCTCTGGTGGAATTGTTTAAATCCACCAGAATGTTTTTAAAGACTCTTGTTTTTAATTACTTATGTTTTGATTCATTCAAGTTTACATTCCGCATTGTGCTAATCAAAACAAATATATCCATAATCGAGTTGAACATTTTTATTTCAAGAAAAAGGTTCAAGAATTCCATTCAACCCCCCTTCTGTAATTCTTGCTATATTGTTAAGGGACTAACAATGAGGTACTTAGTTTTTTGGATGCTTTTTCTGGTTATCATCAAATTGCTATGAAAGATGAGGATGTGCCCGAGACAGCGTTCATAACTCCGAAGGGGACTTATGCTTATATTAAAATGCCCTTCGGATTGAAGAACGCTGGAGCCGCATTCCAATGAATGGTAAACAAGGTCTTTAAAGAGCAGATCGGAAGGAATATGGAGGCATATGTGGACGACATGATTGTAAAATCGTTGTTCTAAGATCATGCTGAAGACTTAAAAGAATGCTTCGAAACACTCCGAAAGAACAATATATGGATCAATCCGAGCAAATGTACCTTCAGAGTCTCCAGTGGCAAGTTTCTGGGTTACATGGTTAGTGCCCGGGGGATAGAGGCGGACCCAGAGAAGATCGAGGCAGTTATTAATATGGAACCTCCCAAATGCATCAGAAACATCCAGAAACTGACAGGCCGGCTTGCCGCCCTTTGACGCTTCATTTCCCGGTCAGCCGAGAAAGCACTCCCCTTCTTCACCGTGCTCAAAGGGTCAAAGAATTTTGAGTGGGGACCCGAGTGTCAAAGGGCATTCGAAGGAGTAAAAGAGTATCTTACAAAGGCACCACTCTTGATGAGGCCTGATCCGAAGGAAACCCTCCAGCTTTATCTAGCCGTGTCCGACAGAACTCTGGGGTCGGTACTTGTGAAAAACTACGAAGGCAATCAACATCCCGTGTTCTATGTGTCCCATGTCCTCAATGATGCAGAGACAAGGTACCCCAATGCCGAAAAATTCGCATATGGGCTGGTTATGGCCTCCCGAAAATTGCGACATTATTTCCAAGGCCGGATGATTCAAGTTGTTACCAGCCAACCTCTGAAGAAGATTTTAACAAGGCCCGAAGCCTCTGGAAGAGTCGTAACATGGTCCATCGAACTCGGGGAATTTGATCTTGAGTACTGTTGTGCAAGACATGCCTGTATTATAACAAGACTAAGTCATACTAACAACCCTAAGCTTAGTTGTATTGTAACCTTAATCTGTAATTCATACTTGTAACACTTAATGTCTGTAAAATGTAAATGGAGCAGACTGGAGCATTTTTCTCTAAACAGTGTCAAGCCTAAGAATTCTATCTGGAAGAAGATCAAGAAGATCATGCCTCAAAAGAATTATGAAGAAGCTTGGAGTTGAATAAATCTGTTTGGTGTAAAACATTCTAAGTCAAGATCTCTACAAGTCACATAATTAGTGTTATAGAGAAATCATTCGAGAACTCCAAAATGACTTATCGAGAAGTCATTTAAACTCTAGAGAGTACCGACGGATGAATAACATCTACCTGACGGATGAGCAATGTCTACCCAACGAATGAGCAATATCTACTCGATGGATGAGCAATGTCTACCCGACGGATAAGCAACATCCACCGGGTGTAGAGAACTCAGGAATTGCTATTGAAGATATCGAGAAGTCAGATACCCATTCGAGAACTCATAGATATTGACAAGTATAAATTCATTAGAGAACTCTGAGTTATCGATAAGCCAAAGTCCATTAGAGAACTCTGAGATATCGATAAACCAAAATTCACTAGAGAACTCAGAGTTGTCGATAAGTCAAGTTAACAATGAAGTTTTAGAGATATCGACAAGCCAACATGCCTATCGAGATGTCGAGTTCTCTACAGCTTAATTGGAGATCTCGAAGTGAAGAAATTTCTCTAAGTACAGAATTGCAGAACAGTTAAATATCCAAGGTTGCAAATCAACAAACAATTCACACAGCTGGATTGACAAGTCTACAAAAAGCAGCTTGAGAGATGTGCAAGATCAATGGCAAAGATTAACTGGCAGAGGAGATTAAAGTAATCACGGGATGCTAAAGATATGCTAAGCCAGAAATGGAAGATTTGCTTTTCTATAAATAGAAATGACAAGTGACAGTTTAGAAAAGCTAATAGCATATTTATTATCCACCGTGTAAACCAGCAGTTAACTGAGTTATAAAATTAACACTGGTCCTCTAGTTAAGTAGAACAATCAGAATAGAAAATTTGTGTGTTCTCTCTCAAGAAAAAAGATAAGTTCTAAAACAAGAACTTAGAGATTTTGAAGCAAAACACTGCTTGATTTTTAATATAAAATTAAGCGAGTTTTGAAGATCTTTGTTTTACATATTTGCACAACTATTTATGTTTAACATCCATTCTACTAAATCATTAACAACTACCAACTGCTAAAGCCTAAGTCGATCGAAAATTAAACATTTAAGCCAAAACACATTCACCCCCCCCCTCTGTGTTGTATTCATACCTAACAAGTGGTATCAGAGCAAAATCTGAAAGTAAACAGATTAGATCTTGGAAAAATGAATACACAGAAAATCAGTAGTATCAAGATTCCTCCCTTTGATAAGGCCAATTATACTTTATGGAAAAAGAAAATGTTCCTGTTTATAAGAATGGCCAATCATCTTTATATTGGTATCCTCAAGAATGGGCCCTTCACTCCTGTAGTTAGAGTTGAGGAAACCATAGATGGAGATATGGTTATTCCAGCTCATTATGCTCCCAAGGATCCTTCTGAGTATACTGAACCTGAAAGAGAGAAAGTTTCCCTAGACAGTGCTTTGCAACTGATACTAATTGAGTCACTTGACAATGTAATGTATAATAACATTGTCAACTGTGACACTGCTAAACAGATCTGGGAAAAGATTGAAATACTTTGTGAAGGAACTGAGGAGGTTAGGTCAAATCAAAGAAGGATATTGATTTCTCAGTATGAGGGTTTTATGGCTAAACCAAAGGAGGGTATTACTGATGTGTTTGAAAGGTTTAATAAGCTGATAAATGACTTGCAGCTTCATGATAAATTTTATGATGTCGAAGAAGTGAATTTGAAGTTCTTGTTTACTCTCCCTGATCACTTGGGACAGAAAATCTCTGCAATTAGAGAAGGAAGGGATCTGAGTGGAATCACACTGGAAGTGCTCTATGGGGTTCTGAAAACTTATGAGCTTGAAATGATTCAAAAGAAGTCATTAAGGGCTGGTCAAGGATATGTAATGGATGGCTCAAGTGCACTGATTATGAATGATGGCCAGACTTCTAATGATGAGCAAAGATCCCCAACTCCAGCAATTTCTACAAGTGAGAAAAGAGTCAATGACATTGAAGAGCAAGTCATACTGGAATTGGATGAAGAAGATGAGTTCTACACTCTTGATGAGCTTGATGAGCTGGACAAATCAATGGCTTACTTGGCTAGAAAATTCTCTAATATTAGAGTAAAGAAACCAAGATTTTTCAAGAGCAAAGGACAGTCCTTCAACAAAGACAGCAGCTGGAAAGGAAAAGGGAAGTACACTCCTGATAGCAAAACTGGCTACAAAACTGGATCTGTTGATTGATAAAAAATAAGGTGTTTTAACTGTGATGAGTTAGGCCATTTTGCTACAGAATGTAGGAAACCCAAGAAGGCAAAGAAAGACAAAGCCTATCTTGAATTGGAAGCAAAGTATGATGCTCTTCTAAAGAAGCAACAAGGGAAAGCTTATATTGCTGAGGGCAAGAGCTGGGATGATTCAAATAATGATGAAGATGAAGAAGTTGGAAACTATGCATTCATGGCCTTGGAGCAAGGAGATTCTTCATCATCTAAATCACAGGTACCAACTCTTACCACAATTGATTTAAATGTGAGTCAATATAAGGAAACTGTTGAAAAGATGAGCACAGAAATGTTCCACATTCATACAAGCATGGTTGCTGCAAATGAGGAAGTTAGCAGATTGAGAAAGATCAATAAAAAACTTGAGAGTGAAAAACAAGAGACTGAATTATTGATGGTTGAGCTTGATACTGCTAAGCAAGAAAATGCATACTTAAAGAACAAATTAAAGTGTGCAAGTGAAATTGAAGCAGTATTGAGAGAAAAGCTGGAGAAGAATGAAGTGAAGCTGAAATCCTTCAGAAATGCATCTGATTTGATTGGCCAATATCATGAAAAGAACAAGCCATGTGCAAACATTGCCATTGGTTTTGATTATGAGGATTTGAACAACAAGAGGAAGTCTGTCAGTGACAAAGGGAAATCAACTGAAACTGAAGATGTTCCAATTATTTTGAAGAAAGTTGAATCACCTTTGTTTAAGGCATGTGAAGTAAACTTCAGTGAAGAAGAGTTGATCATCAAACGGGAGATAGCTGATGAGGACAAGGAAAAGAAAAATGATGAGACAACTCAGTCATCTCTGTTGAAACACCAAAAGCCAATCAAGAAACTAAGGAGCCTGTGAAGGAGATTAAAGCTAAACATGTCAAAAAGAAAAAGAAGAATAGAAATGGAAAGATTGGGATAAACAAAAGCAATAATTTTGCTTATATTGCAGATGCTCCTAGAAAGAGGTGTGAGAATTGTGGATCAATGAATCACCTAACTCATCTTTGTAAAAAGACTGTTACCAATTCACCTGAAGGAGTCTGCAAGTATAATGAAGCTAAGGCAAATGTTCCCTATTCATTCTGTGACAAGTTTGACTGCATTCCCTGCAACATGAAAGTGATGAAGAGTTGCTACAAATTAAGAATTGATCTCATAGAATCAAAAGTTGGTTCTATATCTGAAAGGGAAAATGCTCAACAGTCTATGAATTCCATTTTATCTCAAAATTCTCATTTTACTTCTGCAAAATTAGTTAACAACAACACAGCTTGGGTAGCTAAACACACTTAATCCTCATTGTGTGCAGGGCAAAGGGAAGAAGGTCATATGGATCATTGATAGTGGATGTTCCAGGCATATGACAGGTGATAAGGCCCTGCTATCATAATTTGAGGAGATGGCTGACCCTTTGGTGACCTTTAGAGACAACATCAAAGGATTCACAATGGAATATGACAAGATTGTTTCTGGAAATATTGTCATTGAAGATGTAGCACTAGTTACTGGATTAGAAGTAAATCTCCCAAGTGTTAGTCAATTTGCAGACAGAGGTTTTCAAGTTATTTTCAACAAAGAAGATTGTGCTTTTATTAGCAAAAAGACTGGTGAAATTGCTCTTAAGGGAGTAAGAAAGGGAAGCTTGCTTGTTGCAGACTTAAACTCGACAAATAAGAAAGGAGTGTGTTGTTTCTACACTAAGGCATCAGAAGAGCAAAGCAAACTGTGGCATAAAAAGCTATCTCACTTGAATCTCAAAGCAATCAACACCTTAGTCAAGAAGGAGCTTGTGAGAGACATGCCCAGTCTGGAATTTACTCAACTGGAAGTTTGTGAAGCTTGTTAGAAAGGAAAGATGAAAAGATCAAGTCACAAGTCAAAATCTGTGAATTCCATAAGCGCACCTCTGTAACTTATTCACATGGACTTGTTTGGGCCGGTAAATGTCTTGTCCATTTCAAGGAACAAATATGCCCTTGTCATGGTTGATGATTTTTCAAGATACACTTGGATTGAGTTCATGTACTCTAAAGATGAAACTCCAAACATTATAATTGAGCACATCAAGAAAATTGAGAAGCAAGCTGAAGGAAAGGTTAGTGTGAAAAGATTGAGAAGTGATAATGGAACAGAATTCAGAAACTCAACATTAAGTGAATTCTGCAAAAGCAAAGGCATTGTTCAAGAATTTTCAGCAGCTAGAACACCTCAACAGAATGGAGTAGTTGAGAGGAAAAATAGAACATTGGTTGAAGCTGCTAGAACTTTGCTACAAGATGCTCAGTTGCCAACTAGTTTTTGGGAAGAGGCTATTAATACTGCATGCTACACTTAAAATAGATATCTCATCAACAAAGTTCATGACAAATCACCCTACTCAATCATGTCTAACAGGAAGCCTATATTGAAACATCTACATGTGTTTGGAAGCAAGTGTTATATTCTAAAAGACAACTCTGAATATGTGGGAAAATTTGACTCTAAAGTTTTTGAAGTAATTTTTCTGGGATATTCATTGGAAAGAACAGCCAATAAAGTTTATGTGATTGATCAAAAGAAAATTATGGAAAGCACAGATGTAACTTTTGATGATGACAAGTGTCTAGGCTTGGAATTTCTTGATGTAAATGATGCTGAAGCCCTTGCATTTGGAAATCTAACCATTGATAGTGATTCAGATGAGGAAGATGAAGTTGTGACACAATAAATGACAAATGAAGAAACCTCTGAACAAAATCATGGAAATGAAAGCTCTCTTCAGACACCTGAATTTGATGGCACAAACTCAGGGGGAGAAGGAGAAAATGGAAATGACAGTCATGGTAATACTGAAGAAAATGATGAAGGCACTAGTCAACAGACACACACCAGAAAGTGGGATAGGAGTCATACAGTAGAAGCTATCATTGGTCATCCCTCAGCTGGTGTGAGAACTAGAAGTGTAACTGCTAATGAATGCCTACATGCATGTTTTCTATCTCAAGTAGAGCCCAAGAAAAACAAAAAAGCCCTAATGGATCCTGACCGGATATGTGCCATGCAGGAGGAGCTGGATCAGTTTGAGAGAAATAAAGTTTGAAAATTAGTCCCTGCACCAAAGAACAGAAGCATAATTGGAACTAAGTGGGTATATAGGAACAAAATGGATGAAAATGGAATTGTTACTAGAAACAAAGCAAGGTTGGTTGCTAAAGGCTACTCACAAGAAGAGGAATTGACTATGATGAGACTTTTGCTCCTGTTGCAAGACTAGAAGCAATAAGAATTTTTCTGGCATTTGCTGCACACTCAAATTTCAAGGTGTATCAAATGGATGTCAAGAGTGCTTTTCTCAATGGTGAACTAGAAGAAGAAGTTTATGTGCAAAAGCCACCTGGCTTTGAAGATCCAGAATTTCCTAACTTTGTTTACAAATTACTTAAGGCTCTATATGGATTGAAACAGGCACCAAGAGCCTGGTATGACACACTGTCAGAATTTCTACTCAAACATGGTTTTACCAGAGGTACTATTGATAAGACTCTCTTGTACAAGAAGCATGGTGAAGATATGATCCTAGTTCAAATCTATGTGGATGATATCATCTTTGGATCTACAAATGAAAAGCTTTGTCAAAGATTCTCTAGGCTAATGCAGAGTGAGTATGAAATGAGCATGATGGGAGAATTGAGTTACTTCCTTGGTGTAATAACCCCAATTTTTGGGAAATTTTTGAAACCCTTATGAATAGTGTTTTTGCTGAATGAGAAAACTTTTCATGCCACACTATGTAGGGGTTCTGATATGGATATTCTGAGATTTTATTAGTACTTTATATGGGATATAAGTGTATGTAAAGATCGTCAGAATCCAAATCCGAACACTTTGATTTTTCCCGGAAATATACTAGATACGGAAAGATTTGAGAAAAAGGTAACAGGATAAAAAGGATTTAAATAAAAGGATTATAGGAGAGGATCATAAAAGGAATATAATATATTGAGAAAGGTTAAGGGAACCTAAGTAATAAGATCCCGGGTATGATCCCTCAAACGATAAACGAAAACGAAAGTTAAGCGAACCGTATAACAGATCAGCGGTCATTAGGCAAACGATTAGGAAGTTAATCAAAGGGATTAGTGGGAATGATGTCATCCAACCAATAGAAAGAGGACAAGGAAGGGAGGATGACATCATGAGGATGACATAGGCATGACAAGAAATGAAGGAGATGTGGTGACTTTTTAACCACACAAATTCAAGGGCAACAAGGTAATTGACTACATCAAACAAAACAAAAACCTAGCAACCAAGCAAAACAAATCACAAAACACCAAATCCTCCATTTCTTCATGAAGCTCTCGGCTTCTTTCTTAAGAAATGGGAAGTCCAAGCTCCTCCACTTACTATTTAGCAAGGTAATTATCTAAGCTTCCCCATGGATAGTTACATATTTCCTATAAGTTTAAGCTTCTAATTCCAAGCCAATCTTTTTCTATAAATCATGAAAGAAGATGGTGAATAGTGTTTTCAAGAACTAAAATTTGTGTTCTTGAAGTTTTGTTTAGATTAAGCTTGGATAAGGGCTTTAAAGGTGATTCCAAGCCATTCTCTTGATTCTCCACTCTCCAAGGAAGGTATAAACTACAAACCCTAGCTTTAGTTTTGAGTAATTAGGATTGAATGTGTTTGATATAGCATATGTGAAGCATGATGCTTGATTGGTTGAAGTTTGGTTGAGTTTGTAGAGATTAGTTGGTTTTGTTGCATTGTTGGAGTTGTAAATCTTGGTAATTAGTTAAAGAACCTAAGTAAAGCCTTTAGTTCATGTGAGGAATAAGTATAAATGGTTAATGTGGATTTGTTGGGGCTGTTATGATGTGGTTTGGAGGGATATTGGTTGTATGATTGATTTGGGGTTGATTTGTGGTTGGTATTGAATGGTTTAAAATTTGGAAATCGCGTAAACATAGCCGTCGTAACGTCCAATTTTCTTTAGACTGTTTTTGTGCATAACATTAGGACCCGAGAACCCCCTGCTAGATTATGACCACTGCCATGTTTAGATAGCTCATGTTACGAGCTTCGTTTTGATATGTAGTTCGTTCGATTCCGATGCACGGTCTAGGAGAAACGACCGTTTCATGTAACGGCGTTTCGCGAACGAAACTTTTCCCCTCGCCTTACTTTGAAGCATAGGTTAAAGACCAAAAAGGGTTAATTAATGTATGAAACATTTATGGTAAGTGTGTTAGGCAGTTGGTAAGACACTCGCGAAGGAATCGCTTTAAATCTCGTAAAGGTTAAATTATTAAAAATGGTGGAGCCGAGGGTACCCGAGTGACTTAAGCGAATCAGTGAGCGCAAAACAAGCGTTAGAGTCTAAGTTAGTTAAAGTATAGATTTACAAGTGATTTTGGGTTAATTCCAACTTACTTGTTGTTTATAGGTTACCAGACTCGTCCCGAGCCTTTTATCACCCCAAGTCGCTCAGGCAAGTATTCTATCCGTTATACTGTTGTTGTGATGTATACATTTGTATATGTATGATCTTGCGATAAATGCATATTGGTTATTTAGCAAATTTTGCGATATATTGTAGCATGTGATATGGTATATATGCATGCCTGTTTCATATTCTTGAAATATATATCTGTTGGTTCAGTTGATAATACCTATGCTAGAGGATAGCGGTAACTTGCATATACCCTTAGTATAGGGACCCAAAGGTGAAAATATTTTCTAAAACCGGGAGTCGAGGATCCCGAGTAGATTTTGTATATATGGATATGGATATATATATATATATATTTATATATATTTATATGGTCATAGTTTTCAAAACTATTAATCGAATAAGGTTTATTCGATAACTTTAACTTTATTTTATTATTGAATATTATTTCGAATATTATTCGAGGGCTTATGACTCTTTTATATTATTTATTGAATATTATTTGAATATTAATTTGAAGGCTTATGACTCAGTTTATATTATTTAATGAATATTATTTGAATATTCATTTGAGGATCTATGACTCCGATTATTTGCTGAGGTATATTCTTTATTTTATTAAAGAATAAGGTGTTAATAATCAAACTTATTTTCGACTATTCAAATAAAGATAATACTTTCATATAAGTATATCTTTGGTTATTTAATACTCGTTTCAAGTATAAGTTTTAATACTTCTACTTCAATTATTTTTATAAAGATTATTCTTTATGGGAATATTATTAAATAATAATATTTAGTCATTTTCTAAATATTCTGGGGACTGATTTACTTCATTAAATCAGCTTTACTCCAAACACTCTTTAAAGTGTTTTCGAGTCTTCAAAATGATTTTTAAAGTCAGAGCGGATCCCAAAACTCATTTTTATATTTAAGATCTTCCTTTTTAAGGGGATTTAAATACTCGCTCAAAACCTGGGGAATCCGGCTCTGTGGTGTATTTTATATTCGCAACGAGGTTGCAGTTTTGGTAAATGAATTGATTACTTGCCCAACGTTCGGGAAGTAAGCCCATCTAATTGAGTCGGCATAAGCGACAGGCCGGGGTACGGTCTATGAATGTGTAAGTGGCTGGGTGGCAGTCCATCAACGCGTGAGGGGCCGGGTAACGGTCTAGCGCGAGGTCCTAATGCGGCCAGGGTGATGACCGGTGAGGAATTCATCCATCTACAGTAAAAAAGGTTACTTATTGGTATCTTTGCCTGATCAACAAGATATCTGGTTTATGCCAAAATTCTTTTCCTTTCCAAAATTCATTGGATGTTTCAAACTCTGTTCATACTTTACATAACAGAGGTTCCAGGAAATATTTAAGAGATATATATATGTGGATATATATATATATCGGGACTAAATAAAGTATGTCATAACTTCATTTCCTTTAATGATATTTTAAAGATGGAATCTATTCAAATCTTGTCTTGTAGTCTCATCTATGTGATGAACTTTTGAAACTGATTATAACTTGAACGGTGGTAGTTCAAGTAGTATTTGGGAAAGATATAAGTATATTGGGGTATCTTGTAACTTCATCTTTTAAACTTATATCTAGTTAATAATTGTCTTATAAATGACAAAGATTTTCAGAAAAACGTTGAGACAAGGTTAGATATATGAGATCACCTTGCAACGATATTTTTTTTTATATATACAGTTATACACTGGGATTTTGTGTATATTATGCATGGAAGAGGACTTCCAATATTTTGAAAAGTATATATGTATATATACTGAATATTTTGCGACTTCATCGCATTAAGATATCAAACTTGGTTCATTTCTTTTGACCAAGACTTTCATGAGTACTATGAGAAGGCTCATATACTAGTAAGTATATACTAGTAATTATCTTACACACGATAAAAGATTCTAGTAAGTATCCATTTAGATACTTATATTATTGTTATCACTATATATTATCTTGCGAGCTGTAAGGCTCACTCTTGCTTTATTTCTTCATCACACAACAACAGTTAGGAAAGATGGCCAGACTCCAGCAGACCCAGCGCAAGCGCGTGGGAAGCGTCCCGCGTCTTCCCGTTGATGTTGTAGCTGCTATAGCTGCAGAGGTAGATCTATTGTAGATCAGACCATCTACTTTTGAGAACCAATTATGTATAATTATAACTTGTGGCAGATAATGGCAATTAACTGTAAATTTATCAAGTAATCATTTTGGGTTGTAATAACTTTTAAATTGTGGATTCAAAGACTTGTACTTATTTAAATTTCATCTCTGAGACTATAACGGGTTGTGGTGTGTGTTAGTGTGGGGTCACAGCATAAGGTTATTTATTATTAATTAAGTGAAGTGATATTGTGGAAAGAAAGACCGTGATGACCCGGATCCCCGACCCCGGATCTGGGGGTGTTACAGAAATGGTATCAGAGCTAAGCGTTATAAACCTCAGAGATGATGGGACGTTAAGATAATAAGTTAACTAAGATAATAAGAACTCTTGCCAAGTTCATAGTCGGGCTACCTAACGTAGCACTGACAGTTAAAACCCTTATGGGAACCCTTATAAATATCGTGATAGGAGCGTAGTTCGTTATCGTATATGGTAACGGGACTCCGAACCCTGAGGTTGAGGAGCAACATCGCGATGATATTTTATTACTAATTGGAGATCGGATTGTGGATCCGATAGAGTGTCCTAATGCAGGACCGGATGATGTTGATATTGAGGATTTAACGGTTGAGGATGTTGTCCTAGAAGGGATAGTTGTTGAGGAGGATGCCATGGAGGATCCTGACAGGATTGGATAAAGGACCACTGATGAATTGATGATCATGGTTTGGTCGACTACCAGAGGTAGGATTGGCCGGTCACTACCGGAGGTTCGTTCAAGTTGTAAAGATAGTAGCCCCTTTAACGCGGCTTACTCGTAAGACTGAGAAGTTCGAATGGACAGAGAAATGCGAGAACAGCTTTCAAGAACTGAAGCAGAGGTTGGTGATGGCCCCTATGCTGGCGTTGCCGGATGGAAAAAGGAGATTTTGTGATTTGTAAGTGACGCTTCGCATAAGGAATTAGGGTGCTTCTTAGCACAGCAAGATAATCGCGTCTGCGTCAAGACAATTAAGGTAATATGAAATTCGATATCCCCGCCCATGAGCTTAGGCTCGTGGCAATAGTTTTACCCTAAAGATTGGAGGCACTACTTGTATGGAGAGAAGTGCGAGAATTACCTAAGCCATAAGTGCTCTAGTACATTCTTACGTAGAAAGAGTTCAACATACGCCAGAGGAGGCGGTTAGAGCTAATCAAGAATTATGATTGGGAGATTCTTTATCATTCGGGGAAAGCCAATGTGGTGGCTGATGCCTTTAGTAAAAAGGAGAGACTCAAGATGATAATGTCTTTGGGAGAGTTTATAAGAGATTTTGGAAATAGTAGTGAAGGTAACCGGAGCCGGTACCGAAAAGCTGTTTGAGATTGCAATAGAGACCGAATTATTGGAAAAGAGCATACGGTGCCAGAGGAAGATGATAAGGGAATAATGAGGTATTCCTATAGAAATTGGGTTCCAAAAGTTCAAGAGCTTAAGGATGAGAACTTAGATGAGAGCCATAGTTTGAGGAATAAGATTTAGGGCAAACCCTGAATGTGATAGTCAGGGAGGTTGCCATCAAGAAAGAAAGAACCCATAACATAATAGAGTGGAAAACAAGGTTTTTAATGTATAAGATAACCCCGATTATGGGAGAAGGTTGAAACATTTCATATCAAGGAAACAGAAAGTCGAGTAAGGAAAGGAGACCCGAGACGGTACTCCTATACGGCAATTCATGGACCTGTCTAAAAAGAACTTAGACTATTATCCCCAACCACCACCCTGAGGAGACAGTGCGATGGGAAATTCTTTCATGACCTTTAAGTCGCTAAGCTCTCAGAGTTCCAAGGAACAAGCTGACCCAGTCGAGGCAAGAGCCTGGCTAAAGGAAATAGATGAATCATTTGAGATTCTAAATGATTGACGAACCACAAAAGACTGTTTTGTCACTTACCCTCCCAAGAGAGAGACCACCCGCTGGTGAAAGGCCAAGGAAGGCACGGAGCAAGAGATTATAATAAACTGATTAAAGTTCAGCCATTTGTTTTCGGGAAAGTAATTCCCAAGGTTATGGAATAGTGTAAAAGCTTTAGAGCCAGAACAAAGACAGACGAGTATGATGAATTATGAATCTAAGTTGTAAAAGTTATCAAGATTCGTTCTGAAGACACGAATCCAGAATGACGGGATGTTTGAAATCAATGCTTATGTTGTGTTGGTTCATGAAATAATGATAAGAGAAGGAAAAAAAAAGAAATTAAAGTGGAAAGGAATATAACGGCAATAGAGTTTGAGGTATGATAAGGGAGTTGGGTACGAGGAAACCCTAATGACTCGTAGCAATAGAAATAGAAAAGTATGCATTCGTCAGGATGAGGGTGATTCACCATAAGTTAAAATTGATGGTTGAGGGCATAAGAGATACATATAGTTTATCCCCTGTAAGTTGGGAGGATTCGAGGAAACCTTGAGATAATTCGAAGGATAAATAATGAGACGCGGATAGACTAAGGGGATAAGAAAGTAAGAAATTAAGAAAATTGGATGAAGGAAGTGACCTTCAAGAAGGTGAAGTGTAAGACCGGTGGCATGATACCCAGAAAGGGAGACGCCAGATATGAAAGATATCCCAACATTGAGGTGACTGTTGAGATAAACAACAAAAGTAAATAAGGAATTATTAAGAAGAAGTTCACGTTGAACACGACCAATATCTTCCAGAACATCCTTGTTATCGTTACCAGATTAGGCAAGAAAAGCGGATAACCGTTGTTATCTTTTGGAGGCCATTTTGATTAACCTCATTTTGTATACAGATGTTATTGTGAAATTAGGCATTTACTATCGAGGTGGGAATGATTGAATAAGATACCCATATCAGGGATATATGACTTTATTTATCCATGGAAGGATGCTTGTACCTTTTTAAAGGTGGAATTAAGGATAGAACATCGGTAACTTAAAACGAATCCTAGGGGAATGCATAAAGGTTGGCATTTCACCCTTGATAGGGATAGTATGAGTTTTGACAGTATGAATTGGAAAGCATTAAGGTAATAATAACCTTTAAGGATCAGTGGAGAAATTTTTCAGAAGTATATAGACAATGGTTCTAGTAATAGTGAATGGTATTTTGATATGCCCTGTATCTAGGGAATACAGGAGGAACGATTGAAGGATAACCTTAGAGGTTTTACAAGAAGAAAGGTAATATTCAAAATTCTCAAGAATAAAAATGTTGATAAAAGAAATATGACATAATTATAATGGTGCCAAGTGGGGCACGTGTTAAACCACGAGAAAGTATGGATCGAACCAGTAAAGGTCGAAATTGTTCAGGGCAATTAGGACCTAAGACAAAAGATGTTCTAAGTACGATCGAGAGTCAGTCGCGACAGTGATTAACCTCTAAAGACTGAGGCAATAACTTATGGAAAAATGGTGATTTTTTTTTTTACTCATCAGATTTTAAGGAAAGCATTTTCACATAAGCTGTGATTGAAATAAGGTAGAAAATTTATTTGGAGGTGGTTAATGTGACATTGACTGTAAGGAAATTTTACTATCAGGAAAGGCCAAAGAGGTGGCTGACACTTTAAAGGTAAGAGGATAATTATAGGCGCTCGTGCGAGAGGAATACAGTGATGATGGTTAAAGCTGTGAAGGTTGTATTATGGTTTGGAAGATTGACATTCCTTCTGATGACTGTGCAATACCCGACCGTAATAGTAGTTGGTAAAGGTTTAATTCGCGTAATCGCCATGAACGGGCTATCTATCTTAGGAGGTCCTATCTTGAGATAAGCCAAGACCATGTTTCAAAAAAAAAAGACTAAACAAACCTTTGAGTTAAGTCTTCTATTGAAGGCATATGATTACGAATGGTATTAACCTGCTATCGTTGCTTTGATTGAAACTCTTCTGCACTTTTATCTGCTTCATGTCATGAAGGTACGTCAGAGTTTGGAGTGTTCTTCATGAATTGTGATTGGTGGTTATGTTAACTCCTTAGGAGAATTAGATACGAGATGTATGGACTCCGTATGGTTAGTTATTAAGATTTCATGGAAAATGAATGACTACAGTGGGTCAGTGGTGGACCATAGTAAGGCAGCAATAATTCTGCGAGTAGTGAGCTGATTACAACCATGAGAGTTGTATTGGAATGGGTGTTGAGATTGAGTACCACTAATCGGGTCGTGGTAGTGTATAAGTTATCATTAATAGACTAATTAAGTAGAGTATCTACATAGTGAATTATTATTCTTTCTTATCAATAGAGAGTCGTATTATTATACGAGGAAGGTTGCGGTGCAAGCATAGAATTCAAGTAACGATGATGTCTAGAATGAGATCCCAGATTCGATTTTCGATGTCGAGGGAGTTTTAAAGGTGATTATGTATAAGCTCGAGGAAGAGTGTGGGTCCATAGAATGATGGACGGGATAGCGAAAATATTTAGGCACGTGAAATGTGATGCTATAACACTTGATGTTGATATAAATACATATATGTTTTGTTCTTCTATGACAAACCTCTATAGTTCAGAGGTAGATTCCAAGCCAGATATTTTATGGCAATAAATTTTTTTTTATGAATATACAATTCTCTTCAATTCGTTCTTTTCTCTTCTTTTCATTTCATGTAAGCTGAGAAGAACAACCCTTCCAGAAGGGGAGGTATTGCCGAATGACTATCTATCTGTGTGATAGAAGCCTAGTAGGATACCATCTATTGTTTAATTGCTTGTCAAGTACTAAAGGCTGGCCACCTTCTGTACTAACTATGCGATATAACAAGTTTTCATGATCATAGTGATCTCTCAACAAATTCCTTTACTTCTATTTGATTGATCAAATTTTGGAAAATAGAAACAACTGAAAAAGGAGTAATAAAGTGGTGGTAGTATGCGGAATGGAAACACATTCGTGATACTAAGGTTGACGTGGTTATTAAAAGGTTATAGAACGCTAACGAGCAAAAGTATAACCAGTATAATATTAGGAATGGAAGGTAGTAGCGATTACGAACTGGAAAAGAATGGGTATTGAGAAGCAAAAGCTCTAATGCTAAAAGCTATAATGAGAGTCTGTGCAATAGACTTGAAAGAAATTGGAATGATCACTTAACACGGATTGAGTTTTCTTACGACAATAGATCATATGTCAGTATTGAGATATCGCCTTATGAGATCCTTGAGGGAAGACAATATCGATCTCCCTTATGTTAGGATGAAGTTGTAGAGCGCAAGATGCTCGGACCAACAGTGGTCTAAAGGACCAAGGATATGATAGATCTAATCAGAGGACGGATGGTAGTAACCCAAGATGGACATAAGAGGTATGCTGATTTGACTCAAAAAGGACAAAGAGTATGAAATAGGGGACCTAGTAATGTTATAGGTATCCCTTGGAAAGGATTGATGAGGTTCGGAAAGAAAGGAAAGCTAAGTCTACAATTTGTTGGACCCTCGGATATATTAAGACGTTTGGGAAGTTAGCATATGAGCTAGCCCTACCCCCGATCATGTAGCAAGTCATAATGTGTTTCACGTATCAATGTTAAGAAAGTGTAATTCGGATGCCAGATAAATAGGGGCATAGGAGCGCATAGGCATGCAACCAGACGTAACCTATATGGAGCAACCAGGAAGGGTATAGATTAAGAAGGAACGAGTGCTTAAGAGAAGGGTTATCAAACTAGTAAGAGTTTGATGGTAGAACCACAATGTGGGAAAATTTACTTGAAAGTTAGAAAGTGTAATGCTGAGAAAGTATCCCTATTCATTTTCTATCTGATTCCGGGACGGAATCCTTTTAAGGAGGAGAGACTGTAATAGCCCCAATTTTTGGGAAATTTTTGAAACCCTTATGAATAGTGTTTTTGCTGAATGAGAAAACTTTTCATGCCACACTATGTAGGGGTTCTGATATGGATATTCTGAGATTTTATTAGTACTTTATATGGGATATAAGTGTATGTAAACATCGTCAGAATCCAAATCCGAACACTTTGATTTTTCCCGGAAATACACTAGATACGGAAAGATTTGAGAAAAAGGTAACAGGATAAAAAGGATTTAAATAAAAGGATTATAGGAGATGATCATAAAAGGAATATAATATATTGAGAAAGGTTAAGGGAACCTAAGTAATAAGATCCCGGGTATGATCCCTCAAACGATAAACGAAAACGAAAGTTAAGCGAACCGTATAACAGATCAGCGGTCATTAGGCAAACGATTAGGAAGTTAATCAAAGGGATTAGTGGGAATGATGTCATCCAACCAATAGAAAGAGGACAAGGAAGGGAGGATGACATCATGAGGATGACATAGGCATGACAAGAAAGGAAGGAGATGTGGTGACTTTTTAACCACACAAATTCAAGGGCAACAAGGTAATTGACTACATCAAACAAAACAAAAACCTAGCAACCAAGCAAAACAAATCACAAAACACCAAATCCTCCATTTCTTCATGAAGCTCTCGGCTTCTTTCTTAAGAAATGGGAAGTCCAAGCTCCTCCACTTACTATTTAGCAAGGTAATTATTTAAGCTTCCCCATGGATAGTTACATACTTCCTATAAGTTTAAGCTTCTAATCCCAAGCCAATCTTTTTCTATAAATCATGAAAGAAGATGGTGAATAGTGTTTTCAAGAACTAAAATTTGTGTTCTTGAAGTTTTGTTTAGATTAAGCTTGGATAAGGGCTTTAAAGGTGATTCCAAGCCATTCTCTTGATTCTCCACTCTCCAAGGAAGGTATAAACTACAAACCCTAGCTTTAGTTTTGAGTAATTAGGATTGAATGTGTTTGATATAGCATATGTGAAGCATGATGCTTGATTGGTTGAAGTTTGTTTGAGTTTGTAGAGATTAGTTGGTTTTGTTGCATTGTTGGAGTTGTAAATCTTGGTAATTAGTTAAAGAACCTAAGTAAAGCCTTTAGTTCATGTGAGGAATAAGTATAAATGGTTAATGTGGATTTGTTGGGGCTGTTATGATGTGGTTTGGAGGGATATTGGTTGTATGATTGATTTGGGGTTGATTTGTGGTTGGTATTGAATGGTTTAAAATTTGGAAATCGCGTAAACATAGCCGTCGTAACGTCCAATTTTCTTTAGACTGTTTTTGTGCATAACATTAGGACCCGAGAACCCCCTGCTAGATTATGACCACTGCCATGTTTAGATAGCTCATGTTACGAGCTTCGTTTTGATATGTAGTTCGTTCGATTCCGATGCACGGTCTAGGAGAAACGACCGTTTCATGTAACGGCGTTTCGCGAATGAAACTTTTCCCCTCGCCTTACTTTGAAGCATAGGTTAAAGACCAAAAAGGGTTAATTAATGTATGAAACATTTATGGTAAGTGTGTTAGGCAGTTGGTAAGACACTCGCGAAGGAATCGCTTTAAATCTCGTAAAGGTTAAATTATTAAAAATGGTGGAGCCGAGGATACCCGAGTGACTTAAGCGAATCAGTGAGCGCAAAACAAGCGTTAGAGTCTAAGTTAGTTAAAGTATAGATTTACAAGTGATTTTGGGTTAATTCCAACTTACTTGTTGTTTATAGGTTACCAGACTCGTCCCGAGCCTTTTATCACCCCAAGTCGCTCAGGCAAGTATTCTATCCGTTATACTGTTATTGTGATGTATACATTTGTATATGCATGATCTTGCGATAAATGCATATTGGTTATTTAGCAAATTTTGTGATATATTGTAGCATGTGATATGGTATATATGCATGCCTGTTTCATATTCTTGAAATATATATCTGTTGGTTCAGTTGATAATACCTATGCTAGAGGATAGCGGTAACTTGCATATACCCTTAGTATAGGGACCCAAAGGTGAAAATATTTTCTAAAACCGGGAGTCGAGGATCCCGAGTAGATTTTGTATATATGGATATGGATATATATATATATATATTTATATATATATATGGTCATAGTTTTCAAAACTATTAATCGAATAAGGTTTATTCGATAACTTTAACTTTATTTTATTATTGAATATTATTTCGAATATTATTCGAGGGCTTATGACTCTTTTATATTATTTATTGAATATTATTTGAATATTCATTTGAAGGCTTATGACTCAGTTTATATTATTTAATGAATATTATTTGAATATTCATTTGAGGATCTATGACTCCGATTATTTGCTGAGGTATATTCTTTATTTTATTAAAGAATAAGGTGTTAATAATCAAACTTATTTTCGACTATTCAAATAAAGATAATACTTTCATATAAGTATATCTTTGGTTATTTAATACTCGTTTCAAGTATAAGTTTTAATACTTCTACTTCAATTATTTTTATAAAGATTATTCTTTATGGGAATATTATTAAATAATAATATTTAGTCATTTTCTAAATATTCTGGGGACTGATTTACTTCATTAAATCAGCTTTACTCCAAACACTCTTTAAAGTGTTTTCGAGTCTTCAAAATGATTTTTAAAGTCAGAGCGGATCCCAAAACTCATTTTTATATTTAAGATCTTCCTTTTTAAGGGGATTTAAATACTCGCTCAAAACCTGGGGAATCCGGCTCTGTGGTGTATTTTATATTCGCAACGAGGTTGCAGTTTTGGTAAATGAATTGATTACTTGCCCAACGTTCGGGAAGTAAGCCCATCTAATTGAGTCGGCATAAGCGACAGGCCGGGGTACGGTCTATGAATGTGTAAGTGGCTGGGTGGCAGTCCATCAACGCGTGAGGGGCCGGGTAACGGTCTAGCGCGAGGTCCTAATGCGGCCAGGGTGATGACCGGTGAGGAATTCATCCATCTACAGTAGAAAAGGTTACTTATTGGTATCTTTGCCTGATCAGCAAGATATCTGGTTTATGCCAAAATTCTTTTCCTTTCCAAAATTCATTGGATGTTTCAAACTCTGTTCATACTTTACATAACAGAGGTTCCAGGAAATGTTTAAGAGATATATATATGTGGATATATATATATATATCGGGACTAAATAAAGTATGTCATAACTTCATTTCCTTTAATGATATTTTAAAGATGGAATCTATTCAAATCTTGTCTTGTAGTCTCATCTATGTGATGAACTTTTGAAACTGATTATAACTTGAACGGTGGTAGTTCAAGTAGTATTTGGGAAAGATATAAGTATATTGGGGTATCTTGTAACTTCATCTTTTAAACTTATATCTAGTTAATAATTGTCTTATAAATGACAAAGATTTTCAGAAAAACGTTGAGACAAGGTTAGATATATGAGATCACCTTGCAACGATATTTTTTTTTTATATATACAGTTATACACTGGGATTTTGTGTATATTATGCATGGAAGAGGACTTCCAATATTTTGAAAAGTATATATGTATATATACTGAATATTTTGCGACTTCATCGCATTAAGATATCAAACTTGGTTCATTTCTTTTGACCAAGACTTTCATGAGTACTATGAGAAGGCTCATATACTAGTAAGTATATACTAGTAATTATCTTACACACGATAAAAGATTCTAGTAAGTATCCATTTAGATACTTATATTATTGTTATCACTATATATTATCTTGCGAGCTGTAAGGCTCACTCTTGCTTTATTTCTTCATCACACAACAACAGTTAGGAAAGATGGCCAGACTCCAGCAGACCCAGCGCAAGCGCGTGGGAAGCGTCCCGCGTCTTCCCGTTGATGTTGTAGCTGCTATAGCTGCAGAGGTAGATCTATTATAGATCAGACCATCTACTTTTGAGAACCAATTATGTATAATTATAACTTGTGGCAGATAATGGCAATTAACTGTAAATTTATCAAGTAATCATTTTGGGTTGTAATAACTTTTAAATTGTGGATTCAAAGACTTGTACTTATTTAAATTTCATCTCTGAGACTATAACGGGTTGTGGTGTGTGTTAGTGTGGGGTCACAGCATAAGGTTATTTATTATTAATTAAGTGAAGTGATATTGTGGAAAGAAAGACCGTGACGACCCGGATCCCCGACCCCGGATCTGGGGGTGTTACACTTGGCCTTCAAGTTAGTCAAAGAAGTGATGGTATTTTCATCAGCCAAACCAAATATGTGAATGACTTATTGAAGAAATTTGGTATGGTGGATAGCTCACCAGCATCTACACCAATGTCTACTGCAACCAAGTTGGATGAAGACAAGAAATGCAAGAGTGTAGATATTTCAAGCTAGAGAGGGATGATTGGATCATTACTGTATTTGACTTCTAGCAGACTAGACATCATGTTTGCTACTTATCTATGTGCCAGATTTCAAGCCAATCCAATGGAATCACATTTGATGGCTGTCAAAAGGATTTTCAGATACTTAAAGGGAACTCCAAACTTGAGATTATGGTATCCTAAGGGAACTGGTTTTGAAGCTGTTGGATACACAGATGCAGATTTTGCTGGATACAGGGTTGATAGGAAAAGTACTAGTGGAAGCTGTCAATTTATTGGTCAAAGACTTGTGTCCTGGTATAGTAAGAAATAGCAATTTATGTCAACTTCCACAGCTGAGGCTGAATATATAGTTGTTGGAAGTTGTTGTGCTCAGGTGCTTTGGATTAGAAATCAGCTAATGGACTATGGTCTAGTGTTACACAAAATTCCTATTATGTGTGACAATACTAGTGCCATATCTATAGTAGCTAATCCAGTTAATCATTCTAGAACAAAGCACATTGATGTTAGGTACCATTTTATCAGGGAACATGCTGCAAATGGTACCATTGAGCTCATCTTTGTTCCAACAGAGAAACAATTAGCTGACATTTTTACTAAACCTTTGGATGAAGCAACCTTCACTAGACTTGTGAGTGAAATTGGAATGCTCAATTCTTCATCCTAAGGCAAGAACTCAGCTAATGTTTTGTAGCAGATTAATTTCTAATAAATCAACCCAGTTTGATTTAATTGGAAATTAACTGAAATATGAATTATAAATATTTCAGAATCTCTGTATATTTATTTTTCCTTAAAAACTCAAAAATTAACTTAGAATATTTCAAATTCTAAGTAAACTGCTTAGTTGTTAATTTACATCTTAAATGTGTAAAAATTAGCACAAGGCAGAAAAACATTACTCAAAGGTATAGAGAACTGAGTTCTCGATAAGTCAAAATGACTTATCGACAAGTCATTTTGGAGTTCTCGAGTGAGTCCTCGATAAGTCTATTTACAGATTCTCGAATGACTTCTCGATAAGCTCTATTATGACTTATCGATAAAACCATGTAGAGTTCTCTAATAGTGTTAATTCACAGAGTTCTCGACAAGGATATTTTGAGACTTATCAATAACTCAGAACTAAAATAATTTAATTCAATGAATTATTTTAGACAAATACTTTTGGAAAATTTCATCTGATTTTAATTTGATTCAATTCATATAAATTAGAATTATTTCAGTCCTTTTTGGACAAACTGTGCATTTATCAGAGTTCTCGATAAGTCACTTGACTTCTCGAATGTACCTTTTTCATATTTAAAATTACTTCTCAATAAGTTTAATATCAAATGTTTATTTGACTTCTCGATAAGTATTTTACCTTTTTCTATAAATACCCAGACTTCTCCATTAATATTAACTCGGAATTTCTCAAAATTCTAAGTAAACTGAATATTTATTACGTCATATCTTCAGTATGTGAACTTAATAAATAACAGATCAAAAGAAGCAAAAAGTATGAAAAACTGAATAAATTTAATTCATAAATTCTGTTCATAAAAATACTTTTGACATACTTAGTCTCTAAATTTCTCTGACTTATTGACACATTTACATGCTTATATGATTTCTTGCTTACGTGGAAATATGTTAGTCCAATGTTAGTAGACTAGTACATTATTTGTGTTGCTTTGCGTATGCTGATAGTGATAATTTTATCTGATTGCTTTCTGATAGGGAGAGTTACTTTTTGTGTAGGGAGTACACGCTTATTTGCATTGGGAATAGTTACTCTTTAAAATAAACTAATATTCTTGAGTACTTGCATGGGGAATAGTCACTAGTCATTTCTAGCTATCTAGTAGGCTTATGTGATTATTACTCCTATTATCCGGGCAACTCAAGAGTCTCTTGATTTCTATCTTTACTCCCTCTATAAATTAAAATGATTCACTCTTTATTACTCATCACTCTCCTACTCTCAACAAAAACAAAAATTTCAAACTCACCTTCTGTTCATCTCTCTCTCTCATTCAAATGGATGCCCAGGTCTTCTACAGACTTGTTAATGGAGCTTATCAACTGGTCCATCATTTGAATGATGATCTAGTGTACTTTGATCCTTTCGGACTTCGTGTCTGCCTCAACGGGGTTCTTTACAGCCCCTTTGATATTCCACTCGAGGTCTTTTACGAACTCTCGTGGGATGATCAAATCGACATTCTTTTCTTTGAGATGGAAGCCTCCTTCGAGCAGGAGAGACGAGCCAGGGTGGCTGAGCAGCAATACCTTGCTGCTTTGGAGTTGCAGGAGAGGATCATCTCTCTTGCACACTCCATGTCCAGGGCTTACCAGCGCAGGGCAAGGAGGTTGGAGGCTGAGAAGAAGAAGTCTAAATTAGAGTAGTTAGGATTAGGATTTACTTGATGCAATCTGCATCTTAATGTACTCTGTGTTTAATATTAATGAAATTATCTTCTTCTTTATCAATTTGTTTTTGTTGCTTGATTATTTATGTCATGATTTCCTTGTGTTTATAGATTAATTGATCATTAGTTTTCCTGTCATAATGCTTGCAACTGCATGGTTATGCCTAATCAACATGCTTGCAACTGCATGTCTCAATGGTTATGCCTAATCAATACAGATTAATATGTTCAATGCATCACAGGTTCAACACAATCCACTCAGACAATAACAGGAGATTCAAGTTTCAATCAACAGGTATTTGTGTTAAATTACAGCTAAAACATTTCAAAACCAAACTGCGGTTTACCCAGGCACAGCAACACAAACACAAACTCAAACACAATCCCACTCAGGTAACTCTCAAAAGGAACCTATTTTACAAAAGGACAAAATCCCTAAAATATTCTTCAGTTGTTTTGACTGTTTGAGAAAAAGGAACTGGTATCACAAACATGGAAATTTATCAGCTTTTCATGAGTATCACTAATGCACCTTCATGTGCACAAACAGTCTTCACAGACTGAAAGGTTTCAGGGTAGTACTCCTGAGGGGGAGCTATCTAAATCCTCTCCAATTCAATTCGAGGCTCCTCAAGAAGGAACAACTCCCCTCGTAACTTTAGCAGAAGCTGTCTCAGCAGTCAAAGCTAGAAGAACAATTGCCTATGACAATGTCATAAGTAGGGAAATCCTATCACATTTATGTGACAGTGCTCTGCAAGGTGCACAAAGGTTTGAGGCTGGTGTACATGACAATAACCCAGTCAAATCCTCTCCAATTCTATTGGAGGTTCTCACTACAAGTGGAGGAGAACACACTGTCACAACCACATAGCAATCTGTGAGTCAAACTGTGACCCCAGTCATAGATGCTTATGCACTCATTTTTTCTGGTGAAATGAGTATGATTACCCTATATGGTCTTCCTCTAATCATATGATCACATATTACCTCTTCTCAGCCACCTCTTAATTCTGTAGGTCAAACAACATTTGAGCCTTTCATGTGAGGATAAGAGAAAAGATTGAGTGAAAAACAAAGAATAAGAGAGGCAGGATCCTTCCTGGCAAAAGGAGAGGTAGATGAATGTATGGATTTAGTAATCCTTGTGAGGGAACTCTGACTCTCAAAAGTGAAGAGACTAGTATAGTGAGAATTGATGAGACTACTTATTCAAAAGAACAGAGAGCTTAGAACTTTTATCACTAACAGACTTTTTCTGTAAATCTAAGTGGAGCTTCTATTTTTTTTAAATAATCACCATGAATCTCAATGAAGCTTGGAGCTGCAGACAGTGTTCCAACTGGACATTGACAGCAGCTTGAACAATGTGCATTTAGCTGGATCTTTCTTCCTGGAGATAATGTCAAAAAGGGGGAGAATATATCTAAATGCCAAAAAAGCTAATGGATGTAGAATAAATCTGAATGTAACTCAACAAAAGAAGACCCGATGGGAAGACTGGTTTTGGTTTCTGCATTTAGTTAAAGTTTTGACATCATCAATCAGAACTTGTGCATAATTTCATAATGAACAAGTTGGGGGAGATTGTAATATATAAAAAATGATGTCAAAGAATTATGCCTCAGAAGAATGTCAAAGATTACTGGAGCTAATAATATCATTAACATCTATGATCTGAGTATATCAGAAGATCAGAAGAGTTGAAGGCAGCAGGCAAGAGCAGAATATCAAAGGATGGAAGATTTCTGAATATAAAAGCTCGCTCTTTGTCAAGTTATAGGATAGGGATGTTAGCTAGATATCCTAAGCCAGATTTGCTGAAACTAATAGAGGCTCTAACTGACACCCCCATCCTAGAAGAATTGGAAATACTTGTGCAAATTAAGAACATAATTGAGAAAGAATCACACAACTCAGTCTTTACTTAATTATTGTAAACTGTCAAATATTCATTGTACAAGTGTTGTATCAGCTTTTGTTTTATTTTATTTTCATTCTTTAACTTGGGGTTAGTCTTGTTAACAGGCATGAATTTGTGATAAGCAATCTTCTCACAAATTGGGGGAGATTGTTGTGCAAGACATGCCTGTATTATAACAAGACTAAGTCATACTGACAACCCTAAGATTAGTTGTATTGTAACCTTAATCTGTAATTCATACTTGTAACACTTAATGTCTGTAAAAAGTAAATGGAGCAGACTGGAACATTTTTCTCTAAACAGTGTCAAGCCTAAGAATTCTATCTGGAAGAAGATCAAGAAGATCATGCCTCAGAAGAATTATGAAGAAGCTTGGAGTTGAATAAATCTGTTTGGTGTAAAACATTCTAAGTCAAGATCTCTACAAGTCACATAATTAGTGTTATAGAGAAATCATTCGAGAACTCCAGAATGACTTATCGAGAAGTCATTTAAACTCCAGAGAGTACCGACGGATGAATAACATCTACCCGACGGATGAGCAATGTCTACCCGACGGATGAGCAATATCTACTCGACGGATGAGCAATGTCTACCCGACGGATAAGCAACATCCACCGGGTGTAGAGAACTCAATAATTGCTTTTGGTTTATCGATATCTCAGAGTTCTCTAATGAACTTTGGCTTATCGATAACTCAGAGTTCTCTAATGAAAGTAAATTGTAATATATAATAGATGAAGTCAAAGAATTATGCCTCAGAAGAATGTCAAAGATTACTGGAGCTAATAATATCATCAACATCTATGATCTGAGTATATCAGAAGATCAGAAGAGTTGAAGGCAGCAGGCAAGAGCGGAATATCAAAGGATGGAAGATTTCTGAATATAAAAGTTGGCTCTTTGTCAAGTTATAAAATAGGGATGTTAGCTAGATATCCTAAGCCAGATTTGCTGAAACTAATAGAGGCTCTAACTAACACCCCCATCCTAGAAGAATTGGAAATACTTGTGCAAATTAAGAACATAATTGAGAAAGAATCAGACAGCTCAGTCTTTACTTAATTATTGTAAACTGTCAAATATTCATTGTAAAAGTGTTGTATCAGCTTTTTATTTTCATTTTTTAACTTGGGGTTAGTCTTGTTATCAGGCATGAATTTGTGATAAGCAATCTTCTCACAAATTGGGGGAGATTGTTGTGCAAGATATGCCTGTATTATAACAAGATTAAGTCATACTGACAACCCTAAGATTAGTTGTATTGTAACCTTAATCTGTAATTCACACTTGTAACACTTAATGTTTGTAAAATGTAAATGGAGCAGACTGGAGCATTTTTCTCTAAACAGTGTCAAGCCTAAGAATTCTATCTGGAAGAAGATCAAGAAGATCATGCCTCAGAAGAATTATGAAGAATCTTGGAGTTGAATAAATCTGTTTGGTGTAAAACATTCTAAGTCAAGATCTCTACAAGTCACATAATTAGTGTTATAGAGAAATCATTCGAGAACTCCAGAATGACTTATCGAGAAGTCATTTAAACTCCAGAGAGTACCGATAGATGAATAACATCTACCCGACGGATGAGCAATGTATACCCGACGGATGAGCAATATCTACTCGACGGATGAGCAATGTCTACCCGACGGATAAGCAACATCCACCGGGTGTAGAGAACTCAGGAATTGCTTTTGGAGATATCGATAAGTCAGATACCCATTCGAGAACTCAGAGATATCGACAAGTATACATTCATTAGAGAACTTTCAGTTATCGATAAGCCAAAGTCCATTAGAGAACTCTGAGATATCGATAAACCAAAATTCACTAGAGAACTCAGAGTTGTCGATAAGTCAAGTTAACAATGAAGTTTCAGAGATATCGACAAGCCGACATGCCTATCGAGATGTCGAGTTCTCTACAGCTTAATTGGATATCTCGAAGTGAAGAAATTTCTCTAAGTACAGAATTGCAGAACAGTTAAATATCCAAGGTTGCAAATCAACAAACAATTCACACAGCAGGATTGACAAGTCTACGAAAAGAAGCTTGAGAGATGTGCAAGATCAATGGCAAAGATTAACTGACAGAGGATATTAAAGTAATCACGGGATGCTAAAGATATGCTAAGCCAGAAATGGAAGATTTGCTTTTCTATAAATAGAAATGACAAGTGACAGTTTAGAAAAGCTAATAACATGTTTATTATCCACCGTGTAAACCAGCAGTTAACTGAGTTATAAAGTTAACAATGGTCCTCTAGTTAAGTAGAACAATCAGAATAGAAAATTTGTGTGTTCTCTCTCAAGAAAGAAGCTAAGTTCTAAAACAAGAACTTAGAGATTTTGTAGGCAAACACTGCTTGATTTTTAATATAAAATTAAGTGGGTTTTGAAGATCTTTGTTTTACATATTTGCATAGCTATTTATGTTTAATATCCATTCTACTAAATCATTAACAAATACCAACTGCTAAAGCCTAAGTCGATCGAAAATCAAACATTTAAGCCAAAACACATTCACCCCCCCCTCTGTGTTGTATTCATACCTAACAAGTACTTTCCCCGAACGATAATTAAGGCTCAAGCTTTGGCAGACTTCATGGTTGAATGCACATTCTCGGGTCCGAAGGATCTTTCACCCGACGAACAACTAATCCGGATCCCAGGGAAGTGGAAACTTTTTGTAGATGGGTCGGTAGCTGGAAAAAAGTGTGGGGTCAGCTTAATTTTCTCCAGCCCCGAAGGATTCGAGATATGTCAGGCTTTAAGATTCGACTTCCCCTTGACGAATAATGAAGCCGAGTATGAGGCACTCCTCGCAGGGATGGAGTTTGAATGAAGCCTTGAGGCGAATCATCTAAGGGCCTTCAGCGATTCCATGCTGGTTGTAAAACACTTCACGGGGGAATATGAGCAAAGAGATCCCCGAACGAAAGCCTATGCTGCCAAGGTAAAAGATGCTTCTTTATCATTTGAAACCTTTGAACTAAGTCAAATTGGCAGAGAGAACAATGCTAGGGCAGACGCTCTTTCCAGGCTAGCTTCAGCCGAGACACAGAACCTAACTGGTTCTATTTACCTCACTGAAGCCAAGACGCCTTCGATCGAGAAGAAAGAATGTCTGGAGATTCACCAGGGGAACGATTGGATGACCCCCTCAGGAACTTTTTGGAGAAAGGCATTCTACCTCCAGACCGAAGGGAGGCTCTAAAAATAAAATACAGGGCATCGAGCTACACAATCATTAACGGGAAGATGTATCGCCGATCAGTCAGTCAACCCCTTCTACAATGTTTAAACACTGAAGAACAACGACAGGCTCTAGAGGCGGTGCACGAAGGAATTTGCGGCGAGCACCTGGCCGATCGGTCCCTCGCCTTTAAAATTCTCCGACGGGGATTCTTCTGGCCAACCCTGAAGGCCGACGCGATCACCTATGCCAAAAAGTGTGTACAGTGCCAACTGTTCGCCACTGTCCCAAAACAGCCCCCAGAAGAGATGACTTCGGTACTAAGTCCCATTCCGTTCGCCGTGTGGGCCGTGGATATTGTGGGCATTCTCCCAAAAAGCATGAGGCAAGCAAAATACTGCATAATTGCCATCGATTACATGACCAGGTGGGTCGACCTCTCTCTGCCATTACCGAAGAAGCAACAAAGAAGTTCTTCTTGGAACAGATTATTCTCCGGTTCGGGATTCCGAAGATTTGCATCTCTGATAATGGGACCCAGTTTATTGGAAACAAATTTCGTAAGCTCCTACACCACTTCGGAATTGAACAGAAGTTTATCTCAGTCGCCCACCCGCAAGGGAATGGGGCAGTAGAAGCGGCGAACAAAGTAATCTTTCAAGGAGTAAAGAAGAGTCTGAGAGAAGCTAAAGGAAGATGGGCGGAAGAACTTCCTTGGATCTTATGGGCCTACCGAACTACCCCTAGGACATCAACAGAAGAAACTCCCTTCAGAATGACCTATGGAACCAAAGCCCTAGTTCCAGTCGAAGTAGGCTTGGAATCATATCGAACTGAGACCTACAATGCAGAAACTAATAGCTTCAGGCTGAGGGCGAATGTAGACTTATTGGAGGAGGAAAGAGAAGCCGCCCACCAAAGGAACATGAGGTACTTGCTACAAGCGGCACAACACTATGACTCCAACGTCAAGAAGAGGTCTTTCGGAGTCGGAGACCTAGTCCTAAGGGAGCTAGCCGCATCTATGCCGACCAAACAAGGAAAGCTTCAGCATAACTGGGAGGGGCCCTATAAGGTGATCGAGGTCGTTCGTCCCGGAACATACAAGCTTGAAACATTATCGGGCGAAGCAATAAAAAACACTTGGCACGTCAGTCGCCTTCGGAAATTTTATCAGTAAGAAACTTCTTTAAAGTTTGTACTTGAATTTTATATGAAAAATGTAAGCAGTTCGATTATAAATAAAGATGCATTTTATGTCACATTTCTTTATTTACCAAAGCCGCAGCCGCATGAGTATTATCTGAGGGCAATCCCGAAGACGATAAACTCTTTGGCCGCCACCCTTGTCTAATTTGTCAATGAAGCATGTAACATAAGGAGCAATCACCCAAAACTCAAACATCCTTCACTACACTATTATGATTTGATTTGCACATGGTAAACATGAATTAAGGGCCTTAAGGGGCAATCCTAGAATAATGCCATATCCTTCGTCTTTCCCTTGTTCGTGTGATATTAAAGAAGTCTGAAGGAAACCCTGTATCTACCAAAGAATACAAAATGAAGATGGCCTGGTCCAGGGGCAATCCCGAAGAAGACCAGCTGAAACTTCTTATTGACCGAACGAATAATGACATGCTGATCCAGGGGCAATCACCGAACGATCAGCATCCCTGTTCCTTCGTGTAAGAGCAGCAGAAGCATTAACAGCCCGAAGTTACCTTCGGCCTTTAACCCTTAGGGCCATAGGGGGTAGTAAGGCATTATTAAAATTGCCAAGGAAAAAGCCGAAGATGCGACTCATTTTATTAAAATTATTAGAATTGCTAAGGCAAAAGTCGAAGATGCGATTCATTTTGAAATTGTTAAGGCAAATGAAGCCGAATATACAATTCATTTTATTAAACTTAAAGTTGTTAAGGCAAATGAAGCCGAAGACACAATTCATTTAAATCGTTAAGGCAGACTGATAAGGCCGAAGATGCGATTCGTTTTATTAAAATCGTTAAAGTGAATAGATAAAGCCAAAGATACGATTCATTTTATTAAAATTGTTAAGGCAAATGAAGCCGAAGATACAATTACTAAAATCGTTAAAAGAAATAATGCTGACGAAAGATGAAAGATGCATTAAAATATAAAAGTTCGAAGTAGAGTTAAATTACAAAAGCTCGAAGGCAGGAGTACCAATTACAAAAAATAAAATTACAAGTCAAAAAGATAAACAAAGAAAGCCGCTGCAAGAGTTGGGTATGACCATGGAAACACCAACGGCAAACTTCGCAACAAGATCATCTTCCGTCATATCAAGCACCTCAGTGCTGAAAGCTTAGGCCTGAGGATCTTCATCCGAGAGCTCTTCGTCTTCGCCGGAGGAGACATGAGGGCCTACAACTGCTGGCCGACCGATAGGATCCTCCAGCCTGTCGTCTAGCAGCTGCTTATAGTCCCAGTTCAGGCCATGGGCCTTCTCCAAGATATAGTCAGCGCCGAACTGGAAGTAGTGCTCCTTCGTATGGTCCAGCTGTTTCTGCTTCATCCGAAGCTCCTTTCGGACCTCTTCAGCTGGACGTTCCGGTGAGAGATCCTCCGGTTCGCCTTCTCCAATTCATTCTCCAGCCGGGACTTGTCCTCCTTCAGCACGGTGGCCTCGCCGTCCAGGACCTTGTTCTGGGCTTTCACCCTTACAAGTTCCTCCTCGGCCGCCGTGGCCCTCCTCTCCACCTCCTTCACCTCGGCCATCCGAGTCTCCATATCCCGAACTTTTTCCTCCACGGCTGCGGCCCAAGGAGCAGCCTGTAAAAAAGACAAGACAAAATTATTACTAAAAGGTGCCGAAGGAAAAAAGATGAGCGAAAGAAAAAATGAAGAAAAATTAAAAACCTACCAGGGACAGGAAGGACAAAAGCTCCGTACAGGCCTCGGTAGCAGAGGCCGAAGCGAAGGTCGGAAGATCGACCGGAAGCTGGAGGCCATGACACAAGTTCGAAGCCACCTCGTTTGTGGATTGCCGGGCCGGGTACACAATATGGTCGGACGTTAGCACGCCCCACCTTGGGAGATAGGAATGCACGATCCCCTCCTGGTTCCGGGTCCGCTTGAAAGGGTTCCCCTCTCCCATATACTCCAGATCATCCCCTTCCTCGGCCTCAGAAGCCGCACGAGACTGGTGGGGCAGCGAAGCCCTCTCGGTCTGAGCCCTCCCCCCCGTTTCCTCCGAAGGATCCAGCATAGCCCTCTGTTCGGCAGCCTTCTTCATCGCCGCCTCCTCGGCAGCCCTCTTCTCGGCCACCCTGGCCTTTTTCCTCTCAATCAAGGCCTTTCTTGAAGATACTGAAATGTAAGAAGGAAGCAAGTCAGTCCAAGCATATATAGGCGAATACATAACAAGGACAAACAATTATACAGGTGATGGAACAAAACTAATGAAAGAAAAAATGAAGGAAGAAGTTTTGTTACCCCCACCCCAGAAGCTGAAGAGCCAGTCCTTGTCCCGAAACTCTTCCGGACCCAACTTCTTCACACGGACGTCCACCAAGGCCGTGTAATTCTCCTTCTCCTCCAGGGTCAGGCTCGGCATAAGAAGCAGCGAGGGATTCACATCATGCCAAACCGACATGGCAGCCAACCGCGGACCACTCACATAACATCAATGAGTGTGAGTGGCCTTGTTGCTCAAGTTGGTCGCCATCCAATCAGGTCGCCCTGCTCGCCGAGCGATGATGTAAAAACTGGGACTCTTCGGGTTCTTCCGAAAATCGTAATGATAACAGAATAGACGAGTGTTGGGTGCGATCCCGGCGTGGAGGCATCTGTTCAGGAAACAGTTAATATGGATGAACCCATTTGGGTCCATCTGTCCGAGGACGATGCCCATCTGGAAGAAAAGATGCTTTATTAACTTCAACGGGGGCACCCTCAGGCCACACTTAAAGGCCGCTTCCGAAACCCCTACGACGTAGCCTCCGTATCCCTCCGGCACCCCGGGAGTATCGTAGATCCTTTCGTCATCCCTCGGCGCATACAGGCAACAGAACCCCCGATGGATGAAATAATCATCGTACATCTGAACCACGCGCCCCTTCGACAGCTCTGATCGATTGTTGGCCACCGGATAGTCCGCGGCCAAACCAAAGAGGGCCCGCCCCGTACGCTCGGGGTGAATAGAAGACGTTCCCGCCAAGTTGTTTGATAAGAGGTCCCAAGAATCCGGAGGGCGGTTCGCTCGGTCCATATCCCTGTATTCGGAAACAAAGAGACATTAGTCCATGTACTCGGATTAGCAGATAAAAGAGAAAAATAAAAAACTGAGTACATGTCCCAGGACCGACCGAACGAATAAAAAACCCGGAGGTGGTTTCCGAAGGTTGTTCTTGGGGCAAGCCAGCCCGAAGGATGTTCTTTCCCACAAAGAACCCTTCGCAAGTATCTCAAACTCCGGGCCACATGTTTACGCCCTGGGTCGGCTCCCGAAAGATGTTCTAAAACCAAGAAACCCCGAAAGACGTTCTTGGCCAGAAAACGCCTCCCATGCCATCTTTAAACCCGTGGGGCCCCTCAAATTGGTAAAACCTAGACAAATTCCTATTACCTACCCAGAAATACCCAGCAATTAGAAAACCCCAGAACATACAACAAAATACATTCCAGTCCCGGTTACACCCCTAAACCCAATACCATAGAGGCCGCATGCAAAGCCTAGAAAACTCCGAAAACCCGCATGCAAAATAAAAGTAATGCTGAAAAGCAAAAGGAAACTTACTAATTTAAAAATGCTCATGGACTGTAATGGGGTGATCTGGACAAAAGGAGTTGATGTTACCCGTAATTAGAAAGCTCGCCGGAGTTTGTTGTTGTGTAGAGAAAATGGAAATGGTGAAAGGAAAGGCACAAATGAGCTTTATATAGGCGCCCAAAATGAATTTGGAAAGGTGAAGTTTGGGGGTTTTTAAAATAGACGTCCCAGATTAAAACGGTTGAGATTCAACGGCTGAGATTGAGCCATAGAACGACGTGCCAACAGGTGTCGCGTTAATGCACTACAAGTTCCCACCATCTTGCCACGTGTACAACCGAAGATCGAGGCGGAACTGAAGCAGTCGCCCTAGGGTTTCTTCTCCCCAATATGGGCCGAGACAGGTGTCCGTCGGCCGGCCCTAAGGCCCAGCCGAAGGACAGTGACATGTTGGTTATAGGCCCAACAGGGCCCATCAAACGAAGGCACAATATGAGATTAAGCTACTGGGCCGAAGGACCTTCAGGCCCGCGAGACGAAGGCCCACGGAAGTCCTAGGCCAAGGCTCACTCTTCTTCCAGACCGTTGGAAAGAATAAGGGACATAACGCCCCTTTTCACTCCCTCCTTAATGATGAGTAACGGATGAGCCTTCATGGCCAAATTGGGTATGAAAACCCTTGTGAAGTAAGACAAAAGATACACAAATTCTCGCATACACTCTGTTTTTCTTGTATTATTACCACACCTTTACAACCAGATTCTGATTCTCACACCGGAGGTGAATCAGGAGTACAAACCCTCACATTCTCTTCACTTTCAGGTATCGGCCAAGCCACCTTCAAGGTACCGAAGCCTGTTCAAGCTCCCGAAGGAATCTGGGCGTAGCACACATAATCTACCTATTTTATAGCCCATACAGGTGGCAACAAACCCAGAAAACCAGGATGACTATTCACTCGTACAGATTCTGAGATAAAACAAAGGACATACACATATACCAGGGGCCGTAAAAAAAATATATACCCACGTACAAAAACACCAACACAATGAAATCTCCCAATAATGGTTACAGGTTCTAATCTATAATTCCTACGGATTGCAGTAGAGAAAACCAGGGCCATCATTTGGCTCCGTTACCGGGGATTCGACGATGAATACTTAACAATATACTACAACGACCAGAACAACTCTGCTAGTGTGTGCTACCACTTAAATCGATAACTTTTCTACCTACAACGATGTCATACTCATACTGAAGAGGAGTGCCACCTAGCCTTGTTTCGTGATTTAGCAGTAAAGAAGATTGAATAGGTATTTGGTAGTTTTATTTAACAATTGTGATTATGTTTAAAAGCATAAGTAAATATAGTGAGAGAGGAAGAGAAGGTGCATAGAGAGAAAGATATCATGACTATAGCTTGTAATATTAGTATTGTTTCTGTATGTGCAAGTCCGGCCTTGGCCATGTCAGATGCATTTTCTACGTATGCTTGGTAGGCTGAGAGAGCCTAATAAAAGTTTCTGATTTTTGTTTTTGTGAAAGAGGATGGCATGACGTTTTTTCCCGGCTCTCCTTTCACCTTGTGTTCATCTTTTTTTATTTCTTACACATGCTCAACACTAGTAATTAGTTATCAATCATCACACTTATACAATACTATACTAGCTAGGATTTATATTATTGTTGCATATTTTTATTTCGAATCTTATATTGTGTCTTATTATTCTTGTTCATTTTTTTATGTTGCTCTTCATTTATAAAAGAAATTTTGATCGGTGGACATCAAATTCACCGTAGAACCAATATATATAGGTCTCTAAGGCCTGGTCTCTAATGCCTATTTCGCATACGGCTAAGAATTTGTCTCCCAATTAAATCTTGACCTAGGCCTCTCTTGTTGTTCATTTAAATATCGATTTCCTTACTTAAATCTATCACATATTCAAGTTATTTTTTGTAAATAATATATCGAGCATGTGGCTACTATTGTAATCAATTTTTGTAGTTCATATCACATGTTTATGGCTACTTGTAACAAAAAAACAACCTATATTTACAGGTAAATAATGCACCCAAGAGAAGTAGATACTGAAATATTGTTATTCTTGTAACAAAATTACCTTATCCTACGGCCTAAATTGTAAGTACGGTTCCTACGATCTACAAGTTTAAATATTCCTGAAGCTACCACTTCAAAAGAGTATACATCTATTTCTCAAGAAAATATTTTTAATTAGGCTTATACATCACCTCTCTAGTTGTTACTGATGCTAGTCAAAGATACACTTGATCAGTATAACCACAACAGCCATAAGCGCAACAACACACAGAGAAGTAAAATTAACTCAAACAATCTTCTCAAGTATGTCTTTGGTGTCTTTGAGTTTTCTGAAACTTACAAGGACTAAGGTCCCGTTTGGTATTGCAGTTACAACATCTTTTTGTTGAAAAGCTTTTAGAAAGATATTTGGTAAATTTTAAAAGCTGCTGTCTGGAAAAGCGATATTGGTTTAAAAGCTGTTGTTAGCATAAACATGCCCCCATGCTTTTGGAAAAAGCTTTTGCAAAAAGTAGTTATGAGTTTCACCATCAAACCTTCTCAAAAACATTAATTTTATATATTATATCTCAAAATATGCATAAATTAAAAAAATTACCAAACAATCTTCTAATTTTCCTCACAACACTTTTTCCACCCGCACGTTTTCTCATATCACAACAGTTTTCAACAGCACTCACAAACGGAGCTTAAAACTAGATCCCTAAATCTATCTCTTTGGTAAAAAGTTCGTATCTTAAAGATTACAACTAATTTTTGGGGCAAATGATGGCCTACATAACTATTGGCCTACGGCCATACCACCCCCTCTAGAGATTTTACCTTTGGTACAAACATGCCACATCTTCACCCCAACAAGGTAGAAAGTTATTGGACACATGTCAAGTTGTCGAGACCCTAGTCATCACCGAAATTTTGAAAAAGATGACACCTCATGTCTCTCCTTGTTAGGTATGAGCAACACAAAAGTGGGGGAGGGTGAATGTGTTTTCATGATTTTCTTGAATTTATGAAAGTGTTTAAAGCTTTTGGAACTTAACAGATAGATGAATTTGCAGTGAGAAAAGACTAAATGTAAAGACACAAGTATTTTATCAAAAACTCACTTTATTTGTATTAAATTAAATTTATTTGTGCTATAAATCTGTGTTCTTGAAAATAAGAACTCGGCTACTTCTCTTGAGAGAAAACGAGATTTTTTAGACTAACACCACTTCTAAAGCTCATTTGTTTGTTTACATATCTTGTGCAACATATATGTGTAGAATCTACTAGGTCTGTGACTCTCCTTTGTCCAGTTCATCTTGACCCTTGATCTTGTAATCTTTCAGCTGCATTTGTCCAATTCAGTGATAGAATTGTTTATTGACTTATAATCTTGGATCTTCAAGTTGTCTGTATTGTGAATTATGAAGTTGTTGTAGAGATATCTTTTACTGTGTAGACAAGTTACATATCAATAAGTAAAATGAATTATCGATATCTCTACTTCTCGATAAGTATTGTGACTTGTCGAGATCTCCAGTTCTCTACAAGTAGATTTGCTTGTCGATATCTCCAGTTCTCTACATAGACTTTTTGACTTGTCAATATCTCTAGTTCTCTACAAGTAGATTTTGACTTGTCGATATCTCCACTTCTCTACAAGTAGATTTTGACTTGTCGATATCTCTAGTTCTCTACATAGACTTTTGACTTGTCGATATCTTCAGTTCTCTACATAGACTTTTGACTTGTCAATATCTCTAGTTCTCTACAAGTAGATTTTGACTTGTCGATATCTCCACTTCTCTACAAGTAGATTTTGACTTGTCGATATTTCTAGTTCTCTACATAGACTTTTGACTTGTCGATATCTCCAGTTCTCTACATACACTTTTGACTTGTCAATATCTCTAGTTCTCTACAAGTAGATTTTTGAATAAAGATGCTTTCTTTTTGAATTTAACTAATTAGTAATTTTTTAGATAGAAATGAAATAATAATTAAAATATATATTTTATTTATTTTTAGAAGTTAATAATATTAGTGCAGTGATTTAAAATATTATAATGATAAATTGAACTCTTTATAAAACTTAACAAGTCACTAGTGGATTTATTTACAATATTTTTATATTTTTGAATTTCTTCATTTTTCTTGAAAAAATATTGAAAACAATATTAATTATTGTACTTATATTTGAAATAAATATTTTATTTATTTTTCAAAAATAATAATATTAGTGTAATTGAAAGTTTAAAAACTTATCAAGTCATTAGTGGATTGATTTACAATATATATAGTTGAATTTATTTATTATTCAAAAAAATAAATAAATATAAAAATATATATATATAAATAAATAGTTGAGTTTTAAATGAAGTACATATAAATAAATATCAAAATAATCTTTTTTTTCACAATTGAACATTTTCAATATAAAATAATTTCAAATAAATATATTGAATTTAAATTTAAACTAAGCAAGGTGTTTTCATATAAGTGCAAAAGACAAATATTCATTTTATTTTTTTATAAAAAGAATAAAAACTAACTGAGAATCGTATTTAACGTAAAATGAGTCAATGAAAAAAAGGATGGATCTCTGGCCTAAACAGAAAGAAGAGAAATGAGCTGTTATTGAAAACCCAATACACGAAGCTTATGAAATATAGCAACATCCCCAAAACCCTAATAATTCATTATAAGCAGCCACCAGAGAGACCGAGCAAGAGAGAGAGAGAGGCAGCAACAATTGAACAAGAAAAATGAAGGTTAATAATCTCATTCTTCGTGTATATTGCATACAAATATATGTATTGAAATGTATTGATGTGATTTAATTTTGGTTGTAATGATTGCAGTTTAACATCGCTAATCCCACCACTTGCTGTCAGAAGAAGCTCGAAATCGATGATGATCTCAAACTGTATATTTTCTACACCTTCCCTCTACATATATATGTTTGTGTATATATGAATTTGTTATGAATATATGCAATTTGAATTCTAGATAATGTATTGAGAAAATGAACTGCTCTTATTCTGTTCCATTTCGAATTCAACAACATTCTCATTCATTGGAACTTCATCATTATTCATTTGACGGTCTCGTAATGCGAAGTAAGCAGCAACCGTACCAAGAGCCGATCCATCATTGCTTGACTGTCTAAAAATCTTGGTGGATGTCGGTTTAACAGGTTATGGATGATAAGCACTTGTAGCTGCCCTCTCAGTTGTAGTGCCAGATTTTCCAGGGGCTGCATTGGCTCGTGAACGAGTCCTTGGCCCAACATCAATTTTCTTTTGCTTAATAGATTCAATGTCCTGCCATTTGTGTTTAGAATTAATTAACCACTTGGTATTAAAGTGAATTAAGCCAATAATAACCAAAAACAATTATTTAAATAACGTATACCTCAGACGAATCATCGCTTTCAACGTCCCCTTCATTTGCCGGAACATATTGTGAGTCGTCTTCCTCGATAGCTATCTCTCTCCCTTTTTTACCTTTTGATTTACTACTCAACTCCACTGCATCTTTAAAAGTAGAAACTATCTGAGGCAACCAGAGTGATTTATAAACTTCATTATTTTCCCTCATTTTATCCAGTTTTAACTTTTCATACTCTCATAGTGGTGGAGGTGGTGGCAACTACAACACATCAGTATATAATTAAATAGATTATAAATTTAAATAGGTGAAAATCAGAAAAGGTGAGTAATTGATCAAAAGCAATGGTAATAACTGAATAATACCATTTTATCAACATCCCCTCTACATCAAGCCTTTTTCACTTTTTCCATGTTTCTTTTGAGAAACATGGGGAGCGGTGATGGTGGTGGTAACTGCAAGTGTAGATAAATAAATCAGAGAAATGCATGATTAATCGACTACTTTATTGGGATGGTAACAATGAGAAATTATATAGTATATGATTATTAGTGAGAGTTACTGAATATTAGAAAATAAAATGCATCATTCACGATCATCTGAAAAATGATTGATTGGACATCTTGCCGAATTAATATTTAAATTTCGCATATTTTATTTATTTTAAATAAAGACGCAAGAATCAAGCATGATTAACAGATCTGTGTGAAGGTCGTTTGGACTTAATCAGAAACAATATACATTTAAATTAGAACATGCATGATTAACAGTTAAGGTCGTTTGGACTTAATCAGAAACAATATACATTTAAATTAGAAAATGCATGATTAACATATGAGGTCGTTTGGACTTAATCAGAAACAATATACATTTAAATTAAAAAATGCATGATTAACTTCTTTCTCACTATATATACAAATTGTATGCACATTAATCACTGCTATACAAATAAAGCACCCACCTTAATAAAAAAAAACAACATCTTTGATCTTTAAAAATAAAAGCTAGCGCAAAATTAAAGCAACCCAACTAAAGATTAGCTTCAAGATTCTTGATTATCATATCAAACACTTTAAACAATAATAAAAACACAATCTATATCAATTAGGGCTAAACAATAAGCAATAAAACAATTAAAAAATTATTACTAATTCAAACAAATAAAAAATTCAAGAGTAATTACACCAAACTTATATACACACACAATAAAATCATCATGCATACAGAGAGAAAGATATACACATACATGTTATCAGTGGGATGATTTGAATAATACAATTTGTAACACAAAAGCTGTGTTTGGGTGAAAAATGGCTAAAATTTGTATTTAACAGTTAATACAAAAAAAGAGGTGTAAATAATACCTTCTCAGCAACGTCAATACGAGTATCTTCACTATCCCCTTTGCAACCAGCTTTTTTGAATTTTAAATCATCGGAGAGTGGTGGTGGTGATGGTAACTATAAGTGTAAAAAATAAATCAGGAAAGCATATGTATACATTTAAATTGTTTTTTTTAAAGTAAACATTTAAATATCTTTTCAGAAACATCCTTATTTTCAATATCTTCAACATCCCCTACACATGGTTCTAAGACAAACTTCCTTCTCGCAGTTACTTTCTCATTTTCACTGACAGGTACATCTTGTCCACATTCTTTTGTTAAAATGTCCTGCCAACCACCAACCTTAGGCAACTTTTTATCCATTTTCTTTTTTTGCTGCTGAAGTTGATGTGTGGTAACAAACTTACGCTTCACCGGTTTCTCAAGGGAAGCTGTAACAATTATCAATAACGTACTTTAGAATTCAATGTACATACCATTATATGTGAATTAAACATTACATATATAAATACCTTGGATGAAGTTTTCCCTAGGCCGAGTGATCACATGAGGTTGCATTTGAGGAGCCGGCTCAATTTGTTTGTCAATAATGTTGTCGATGCAGAAGTTCACTAAATAGCCAAGAGCACAATCTTCCACAAGAGCCATGACTTGATTATCATTTGACAACAGCTGCCAACCACATTTTCTTCTTTTGTTTCCATAGATTCCTCCAATTTCAGTAAAATGGAGGTTATCTTTGACCAATTCTATAAGCATAGAATAAGAAAAGGATTCAACATCTAAGCCCATCACAATGAAATGTTTTCCACCAACATATGATGTCTTCTTAAACTTTCCTTTATAGTGCAATCTCACATTAACTGTTATGTCGTCCATCCCGTTAAGAATAAATCATTAAAGTCAGTCAAGTTTATAAAAATGATAATAGACAGCTTAAATATTAATTAAGTCAGTCATAAAACATGTATACTGAACAACAACAACAATATATATTTCCTAACTGATAAACTCAATAGAAATAGCTCAAATTTCTATGTGTAATGTGCAAACAATATTTTAGTTAAATATGTTTCAGAAATTAAAACAAGAAGTGCCGATATTTTTATACAATCAAAAGAGTTCAGAATTAGTCGTTGTGCTTCATTGATTAAGGAGAACTATAACTAAAAATTGGGTTATTTACATACGCCGATTACATTTAGCAATATAAATACTTTTTAACAGATTCAACAATAGCAACAGAACCCAGATTCCCAGAAAAATCAGGGAGTTTTTCATCATTTAAAAAGAATGATTAATATTTCTAATCAGGCATTAACATCAAAATTGAGCCATATGTCAAGAAATAAAAACACAATAAATTGAACAGGCTAACAACAAAAAATACAAATATAGACCAAATCTACAAAAAATATATAATCTCCTGAAACTAACAGTTAAAATTGAAAGTAAATATCAGAAATGCACAGAATGTGTAAGAACAATTTTAGGATGATTCAAATCTGACCCATTAAATCTGAAATATCAAACAGTTTCACGATATTTGATCAAATTACAAATAGATAGTGTAAAATACATTTTAATCTGAAAAATAAAACATGACTAAAATCGAGCAAAGTAATTCTATATAAGAAACAAGTTCTGTGATCTAGGGAGATAGAAATGGAATTTGTATTTGGGGGACATCATCTCTGAAGCAACTCCCATCACCAACTTCAAATTCTATTCCAGGATCAATATCGAGATCATCTAAAGTAGTGTTTCTGATCTCTTCTTCAGTTGCATTCTCATTCTCAGCATCACACGCGTCCCTTGGCAACTTCTTAATAACATAATGAATTATTTTTTGAATTGGATCTTGAACATAGAAGACTTGTTGCACTTGCGATGACTGAACATAAGGATCATTTTTGTGGCTTAACTTATTAAAATTTACTTTAAAAAGACCATATTCATCCTTCTCCTCTTGGTACCAACATCATTTAAAAATGACCACGTTAAAAACCCCCCAATAAGCTAATTCAAAAATTTCCTCGACTGATCCATAGTAGTTAACATTCCCAACTACTGGATTTTCGTCTTTCGAACTAGAAATTCTAGTGGTCTCCGCAGTTACAAAAACACCACTATTTTGTGTGATACATCGTGAATCTCTGGACTTAGTATGGAATCTATATCCGTTTACTACGTAGTTGGTAAACCGCCTCGCTGCTCTAATAGGACCCAATGCGAGAACCTCTAAATCTCTAGAAATCGATTCCTTACTCAGAACCTCTTCTTTTAACCATATCCAAAAATCTGAATTGTGCGTTCTTTCCCTTTTGAATCTTTTCGAAGTTTCCTCACCATCCAATGAAACTCGATGCTCCCTAGAAAAATGAAGTATACACAGTCTAGGAAACGTAAACAGTGATGACATAAAACTGAATAAAATGAGAAAAGGACTTAAAAGCTTACCTAATCAGACACTCTATTTCGTTATTGCCGGAGTTGAATATAACATAATGATGAAAAGCCTTCCAATCTACATGTATCAATTTAAAGACTTTTCCATCTTGATTCTTTCTTGTTCCAATATGATACTCCAAACTTGTATTTCTTGCAGACTGAGACATGGTATCTTCTGTTTCTCCTTCACCAGTCAAAAATCTTGAACCAAATGTGACACATTCTTCTGCCAAATAACCTTCTGCAATTGAACCTTCTGGTTTACTTCTATTCCAAATTTAAGATTTTAACTTTCCAAGAAACCGCTCAATAGGAAACATGGACCTAAGTTGCACTTGTCCACCATATTCGACTTCCCGGCACAAGTGAACAAGAAGGTGGACCATTATATCAAATAATGATTGTATAAAAATCATCTCAAATCGACAAAGTATGTCGACAATATCTTTTTGCAGCTTCTTGAGGTCATTTAAATCGATCACTTTGCTCCATAGACCTCTGAGAAATCATGTGCCCGGTTTGATTAACGGCAACGCAACCTCCGGCTTTAATGTTCTTCTCACGGCAAATTATAACAAATAATGAAGTATGAAATGAGCATCGTGGCTCTTGTACCTAACCACCTTTTTCTCACTTATGCTTACATACCGACTAATATTCGAAGCACAACCGAATGGTAGTTTGGCATTCTTCAATACGGAGCAAAAAATTTCTTTCTCCTTTTTTGTCATGTCGAATATTGCAGGTCTAATTTCATATGACTTTCTATCAACAGATAAAACAAGATGAAGGGGCTTTCTTATATTCTGTTCTTGTAAATCGAAACGCGCTTCTAAATGATCCTTTGACTTGCCACTAATATTAAGTAGAGTACCTAATATTTTGTCACATACGTTCTTTTCAATATGCATGGGATCAAGTTTGTGTCGAAGTGGATTATGTCTCCAATATGATAAATAAAAAAAAATTGATTTCTTTTTTAAAGGAGAGATATTAGTGTTGAGAGTATCAAATTTTTTTGTTTCATGCACAGCCAAGGTGGAAGGTTACAATTTACCAACATAATTGGCCATGTGCTATGAGTTAAATTCATTGTACAATTGGTTATAAACTTTTACTTGTTCGAACTGAACTAGTACAATTGGCGTAATATACTTGATGGAGTCGTTGAGCGAGTTCGAGTGTATCAACTTTTTTCTTGAGTTCGAACTTAAAATTAATGCTTCCTGCAGCCTTCTTCAACCTTCCAAATTAAGAGACTCGAAACAGAGTTCTGAATTTTCTTAGTCAAAGGCGAGCCACATGTATTTTTGTAATCTACATGACTCCAACCTATGCAAATTCACAGCTTTCGTTTAACTATGCACACTAGCATACTACATTAGTGTTGCTACTTGCGCCACTAGTCCACTAAAAAAGTAACGATATTAAAAAACAACTGTTAATATGGTCATCGGTTCTTCATTTCTGCCTGAAATAAGCCGTTTTCATCTTGGTCTGGATCATGTTGTGGCGAATCATACGCCGTGGGCAGGTTGTGCATCTCATGCTCTGACTCTGTTTCTATAAACACTTTGCTGCTAAAAATAGGCCATTTTGGAATACCACAAGGAAACAAATAGAGCAATAAAGCTAGAGTTGATGCTCCGGCAGTGATAGCAAAGAGACCCCAGAAACTATCGAATCCAAGACTATAATCAACATCGTCTTCAGATTGTGAACATTTGTACGATTTCAACATAGAGTTCTCTAGCGTTAGTAGGGTTCCACTCTCTGATACATCAAGAACTCCTTGAGAGATGTCCGAAAGCAATGGGTCACCCTTTGGAAATACAAATCCAAAACCTCCCACTTTGAATGACTCTCCGGCTGTATATCCGTTGCAATTTTTAGCAAGGAGGACTTTGATATACGGAACTTCGAGAAAAGCAGCAGCGATCTTCCCACTCTTAAGGGCCTCGGGATAGTTATCCTCTACATATATCTTCTCGATGTTTTGTGGTTCAAATTTCAAGACCTTCTCCAGATACTTGACGACAAAAGAATTTGCATTACACCCAACTTTTGCACCGGTCCTTCTTAAAGTTTCTACATTAGTCACTTGCAGATCAAGATTCTGAATTGTGAGCAACGAAGTTAAACTAGCTGTATAACTGGAGGTTAAAGCTAAAGCCACGAACAACCAGACCACTGCAGCCATCCGAGACAAGTTGCTGTGCAATTTGTCACCTGCCATTTGCAACTTTTAGATTAATGGTAGTGAGATTAGAATTAACAACTAATAGAGTACATCACAATTGTAACCTTGTAAAGATGTGAATAGGGTGGTGAACGATAGCCAAATAATGGTTCCACATTGTTTGAACCAGCTTCCTTCGAAGTCTCTATTTGTCTGACGCTCAATGTACCACACGACAAAGCCACTGTACAAGTTGACAACTGCTGTAGAAATCCAGGTGGACGTTGTGAATGGCTTCATAAACAGCCATGCTCGAGTGGCAGATGTTTTCGACTTTGTATACACCAGCAATTGTAGACCTGAGTCAGAGTAAGGCTGTGAGAACTCTGCATACGCACAGCGGTTAGCCACTATAGTTGTGTCCCCGACCACTGCATCGAAAGTCTTTAGGAGGCCAATCATTAAATCGACAAAATTAGTATATGCAAAATTCTACAGAAAAGAGATAAGAAGCAAACTTTTGGGTAAAATAATGTTAGCATAGAATAGCTAATTACCTTCACACTAATCTCCTGGACAAGTGAATCATAAGTTCCGTTGTAGGGAAAAAAGTCATAAAGTAAGTTGTATGGTAGACTTTGAACAACAGCTTTAAACACATCAATTGACAATCCTGTCACGATTGGCTGCGCCCCTGGATGTTCATAAGTGACATTCACGAATCCTTTGAATGTGTTGTGACCAGGTACTCCTATTCTAAGCCTGTTGGTTGTTGTTGCAACAGCCCAGCCTCTGGGAACTGTGGAAGAACGTCCTGGCCAATTTACTTGCCCCAGTATATTCATAGACTTGCTGTATCTACTTCCATTGCCAATTTTCATTGAGAATCCTAATCCTTCAGACCAATATCCGAGTTTTAGAGAACTTTGACCAATGACATTCACAATCTCAAAAATACTTGATGGTGCCAGAGTCCCTCCTTGAAATATCACCTCTCCGCTTAATCCTATGAATTTGCTCTCCAATATTCTTGCCAGTAATTTTTGCCCATCCACTGAGGTATTGTTGATTAAGTTATATGCAAGAGATTTCGGATTTTGTTTCCCTTCAATTGCTAATACCGTGGTGTATATAGCATCATATGCATTCAGAGCTGAATTTCCAGGTTCCACATATTTCTGAGTTGGGTATTCTGATCGAAATTTAGCCTTAAAACGCTTAGAGAAGTTCTTGTATTGCATCTGACCGTGGAAGGCAGAGAACCCCATTACTCCGAGGACACCTTGCATAGCAGATATTGTGGACGAATTAAAAGAACCAATGAAATTTGAAATGCTCTCCGTGGTGATCCAAACAAACTCTTTTTTCATCATTCTCAGTCGCTTGGCTTCCATGAAAACATTGATTGCCAGTTCACTTGAAGTGTGGACAATGAAAACTCTACTTTGCCTTTTTCGGAGATGCCACAACTTTTTATGTACAGAACATGGAGGAAAGGTTTGAAGAGGCAGATAGTAATCAATATCTACTTCCACTTCTTGAAGAGCATCAATAAGGTGAGGAAAAATTCCATTGATACTTGAGGCTGTGTCTTCATAAATGACGGTTACTTTCCGCCATTGCCAGCTTTGAACTATGGCTGCCACTGCTTTCATCTGAGCGCCTTGAGAGCGAGCCATATTTACCAGAAATGGCAGTTGGCTAGGGGCCGAAGAGGGGATGTCTTGGCCAATGAAAGAATTGGAACTTGTGATGTGTTACCAAGTTGAGAAATAAAGGCCACATCTTCCCATCTATCTAAGCCAATGATTGCACTTGCATTCTTTTTCTTGATTAATTTTTTAGCTGCAAATATACAAGGCAAACATAACTATTAAAATACTGCAACAATAGTAAGAACAAAAGATACTAGGGGATATATATTTGTAAAAATATTGATACTGCAACAATAAATATTTGTTAAATATCTGATCCTTCTTGTCTTCTTGATAACCTTACTTTAGCTACATAGAAGTCTTGAAATTGGACTTATTCTATATTACAATTATTAATATAACAAGATCTGGTTAGTTTATTAATTTAATGAATCAGTGTATGCATTTGCTTGTCAAGTGAAGATGATTTAATTAAGTGGAGTAATTTGCTGTTTGCCTAAGCTTCTATGTAGCATGCATCTTGATCTGGCTAAGAAAGCTATATAGCGTTTTGCTCTGTCACATAATTTAAATCGGCTAGATGTAGAGAATTCGAAAAAGGTGATGGTTTATTACCCGAAGAAGCTGCTATAAAAGGATCCTTTCCAGAGTCCATAACATGCAAGGCGACACGATGATGCAAGGGCATATGGTCATAACAATCTACTATAGCCATCTCCATTGCTATTTTCTGTTGTTTGCCATAGATAGAGGAGTAATCAGTGATACCTCCTATACGATGAAGCTTCGCATGATTACTGTTGGCTGCTATGTAGGGAGAAGATACCAGAAGGTACATGATCATGCATCTCAAAACATGATAATGAACAACAAATCCCATCATTTGACTTTATTCTCAGTTGTGTGTGGAACTAAAGGAGCTCAGAAAGAATCAAAGGGGCTTAGTGTAAGTTTATGTTCAAGTAAATGATAATAATAGTTGTGAACCATGATTAGGTATATATGTAGAATTTCTAATCAAGTGATTCTTCTCTAAATTAGAAAGTCTCATTGAATATTCTGATGATTACGTATGTATTGAATAAGAACAGCAGTGCCTTGGGACATTTACTCGGTCGTGATCACTTCAGTACTCTGGGGGGCTGACTTTTAGTTCGCGCAAAAGCATCTAAAACTAAAATATGAGAAGGAACTGACCACTCGATGCAGAGTTTAAATTAATTTATACATGCATGTCCGATTGATGCTAAACCAACTTGAATTTAAAAATTATCGATATTATCAACTCATCAATAATATATTATTTTTTCTTATTTTTAATTTTACTTTTGACACCCATAATTAAAAATATATACGAAGGTACATATTTTTAGTAAAATAGATAATATAAATTTTATTTTGAAAGTGTGATAAACAGTGTCAAAAATTGGCTACATCAGTTGACAAACCTAAAAGTATCTCCAATTAAGGGTGCGAGAGGGTACTAACGCCGTGGCATGACCTGACTTAAAACTCTTGTTAGCATTCTCACTGAAGTTGGGGGATATCACTGGAGTGCCAAGAGAGTTGGCACGGGGGTGGGGTCTTGTATTGTCAAAAGTTGGTATCACATAAAGTAGCATGTCAACTATTGGGGTTTAAGGGTTTTAACATATACACGTAAGCATAGATCACAATTAAATCACAAAAAATCCATAACGCAGACATGATTCATGGAATATATATATATATATCTACATATATATATATATATATCGATTCGATTACTAACCTTAATAGCAATTAAGGATAAAAAAAAAGACTTCTGGTAGTGTGAAGCACTCTGTTATAGGAAGAATTTCGTATAACAGTGTTGTGGAGGTTGATGGGCGGAACAAGGATCAAGGACGGTATTTGGGGGTGGAGGAAGGTTAGGTATGGTGGTGGCTGAGCTTGTATGTTGACTCCTCAAGAAAGAATAGGATTTATTATTCTCTATCAAGTGTCGACTCATGTCTCATACAAGTCCCTACGTACCCTATTTATAGGGATCAAACCTCACGTAGTTCTTGGGGAACAAGTCACATAGGCTAGGGTTAGGAACCTTCAGCCCGTGCAGCCCAAGCCCATGATAGTGTCAGGCCTTCAGCCAATTAGTCATGTAAATCTCAACCGATTTCACACAATTCCTACAATCTCGCGGCATCTCCGCAATCCTTCCCGTGATTGTAGGAACAACGCGTGTCGGCCCCGAAATCTACGAGCAACTCAATCATCTATGAATTACTTTCCATGTCGAACACAAAGTCCTCTAATGCGGGCTGGCCAGGCGGCCTCGACCCGCACCGCCTTCCTTTTCAATCAATAAATACAATATTACCTTTGATTTCATAAGATATGGGCTCATGGGCCCAGTACGCGTGTGGGCAACCGAGCCCAGCTCGAATACTGTCACCTGAGCCCACCTCGCATGTGGACACCTAAGCCCTTCTCGCGTGTGGACACCAGATGGCAAGTGTGAGCCCAGCTAGCATGTCATGAGCCCGGCTCGCATGTCATGAGCCCGGCTCGCATGTCATGAGCCCAGCTCGCATGTCAAGAGCCCAGCCCGCATATGCTGGCCCAAATCATATTAATCCATGATTCTAGCCCACATATGGGAGTTCGACTATTCAATGCACCCATGGGGACCTGTTTAGAGCCCATGACCGAAAGCAGGCATAATAACTACCCCCAAAATTCCTGGTCGCATCTTGAGGTTATGAATTTTCTAGTCCTTTATGGCCTTGCAGGTGTGAGCCTACCAGACCGCACCAAGTCGCCTCGCGTGCCTCGCCTCGCATGCATTTCATCTATCATGCCTTTTGAACGCATGACAACTGTTGGACAGCTGGCGTGGGGATTTGTGTCCTCCTCTGAGATGATGACACGTGGCCTTCTCCCATTCTCTCTCCTATCCCCTATAAATATGTGAGATTTCATTTCATTTCTCACATTTCCAAGAACATTTATCGAATTGCTGCTCACTTTGCTCAAGGATCTACCACGACGAAGATCATCATCTCCACAAGAACCGTCTATCGGCGACGATATTGTCCCAACACAAATTCATCAGGATCTTCATACACCTCTCCAATAGGTACTTTTCAATTCGAGCCCATTTATATTCATACTTAGTTATTCGATTCGAGCATACACCACTTGTTTGATGCGAGCTCAGACACAATCACAACATGAAATGCGAGCCCACACATTCCCCTGTAACTCGATGCGAGGACACACAATCACGATATGCGATGCGATCCCGTCTGCTCATTTTAGATAATTAGATGCGATCCCGTGTGAGATGTGAGGACACTTAGGTGCGCCCCCATACTTGTCTTTGCTTTCTTTTTAGGGCCACACACTAATTTTCACCATCTTTTATAGATGTCGAGTGCGTCTTCAGCCCACTCCTATGGATCATCTCGCTCTTCCTCGAGCCCGGCTCGCACCTCTGCTAGCCCGGTTCGCTCTTTTGCCACTCTGTCTCCATTAAACCAATATCCACCCGAGCAGCGAGGCTCGAAGGACTTTCAACGCGAGCTGACCTCTCTTTCTGGTCATCTCAGCCAACCCATCTCTCCCGGCTCAGCTATCACCCCTCAAGGGGCTTTGAACATTGCCAGAGTTGAGAACTCAATGCGAGCAGTTGGCTCCGGGTCGCTTGATATTCACCTCGACCCTAAACCTGAAGATTACACCAGGGAGAAGAATATTTATGATTGGAGAAACATGCCTGTTGACCTCTCCAAAATACCAGCTTCCCTTGGAGTGGAAGAGCTGATAAACCGCGAGCCCGCTCCTTTAGACAAAGAACGGGCTAAGGAGATTTTAAGGTGGATGGTTGAAGAGAGGGCGGCCCGCCTGAGGCAAGCTGCAGCTAACAACCTCGACCCCATTCATGTTGACTCAGAATCTACTGACAGCGATCTGGTGAGTGCATATTATGACACCAAGAAGAAAGGAAAGGAGCCCGTAGCTGCTGAATATCCCATCTTGGGGCTCGAGCGTGAATAGGACGGCTCGCATTGGTCCTACGACTCCCCTCAAAGCGAGGAGGTGACAGACGTCACTAGCCAGTATAAAATCTGCAACTACAACTATGTCCTTACGGCCTCTCCTGAGCCCTATGTGCCTCCTGCCCAGCCCGAGCTTGAGGGTTAGATTATTTTTAAGAGGCAGATCATTCCTGACGGGGAGGAGAGCTCAATTAAAAATGAGGAGGTTAAGGTGCTCGCTTGCCGTGACCTGCCCACCTCACTAACTCAGAAATATTTGGCCGAGCATATTGAGCAGTTCCAGCTTGAGGGCCATGTTGTCTTGCCCCTGCCTCATATAAGGTGCTACAGATTTAACCATCCGGAGAATGGAGGTAGGGTGCCTCACATGGTTTTGTCTACCTTCCTTCCGAGGTTAGAAATCTCCTCTCCTCTTCATCCTTTCATCAAGGACGTCTGCGAGTATTACCAGCTCGCACCTCTGCGGATCAACCCGAACGGATACCGGGCCACCCTCGCATTATACATCATGTACAACAAATACGGGTTTCCTCCTCTCACAGTGAGGCAGCTCGTCTACTTCCTTAATCTGAAGCATTCCCCTAATGACTTTGGATATTTCTATTTTTCTGTCTGGCCGTGCTTTAATAAAAAGAACCTCATCCACAACGGGCCGAACAACTCAGGGAAGTGGAAGGGCCCTTATTTCTATATCCATGAGGTGCCTCGAGTCCGGACCCATTTTTATTACAATCCATGTAAGTCTTCCCTGGCCGCTCTCCTCTTTCCTACCATAATTCTTTCCTTTAACAAGAAACGTTTTTATTTTTCTCATCTCCAGCCACCCCGCCTCGCACTATCCTTGTGGGACAAGAAAAAATAAATGCGGACAGCCTGCTAGATCTTCCTAAGGCAGAAAGGGATATTCGAAAGCTCATAATGACCTCGAACCTGGTTGCGTGTGGATTTTTGAAGGCAGGGGTGAGGCTGACTCCTCAAAAGAAGAAATCTAAGAAGAGGGCCAGAAAGGGTAAGAACGTTGAGGTTGCATGCATGAGCCTGTCTACTCGCATGTTCGAGCTCATGTTCCCGCATTTTTACATTTCCCACATGTATCTCATCTCGCATTACACTTTATTTGTCTGTATTTATCTCCTACTCACATTTTCTTCTTTCCATTGCATCTTGTTGTGACTAATATATCACTTTACTGTTTTCTTTTTCAGAAATGGCCATCTCCCCTATCCCCTTTATGGAAGAGGCTGAGCAAGCCGCGGCCTCTAGCTCAGTTCAGCCCGCTGCGGCGACCACAGGGGCTCACTCTCAGGTCCCCCCTCCAGCTCGCATGAAGACCCTCACTGAGCGTTTCAAAGGCTCAGGGCCTTCTCCTCGGCTACAAAGGCATCGAGGTCACAAAGAGGGAAAAATCGTCGAGCCAGTCCCGAAAAAGGCTGCTCCATCTGAAGCCCCTCTCCCTACTTCTTCTTCTGTCAACATGGTCGCGACCACCTTTGGCCGGCTCGCTCAAGCTCACATCACCGACCAGGATATGAAGGATTGGTCTTCTTTTGCTCTCAAGGTTAATCCAGATGCACTGTCCCGGGCCGCAGCGGAGGTGTATTACCGTCACCTGTCTAAGGCTCGAGAGATGCGAGTCCTCAGCCAGACCAACACAAAGCTCGAGTCTAAAGTTAAATCTCTTCAGAGCAAGGTCGCTGAGCATGGACAGGAGAAAGTTATGCTGGTGAACAATTATAATCAGAAGATACTTAACCTGAACGCTGCTCATGACAAGGCTTTAAGGGAGAAAAAGGAAGCTCATGACCTGGCCGCTGAGGCGTGGAAGAAGGAGAAGGATAGCCTCGAGGGTAGGGTACTCGAGATGGAGAGGTCAGTTTTCGCCCTGAATGAGGGCTGCGAGGCCGCCCTCGCTGATGCTAGGAAACTGGGGGCCAGGAACTTTATAAAAAATTTTATCAAGAAGGTTCCTGATTTTGATTGGGCAGCTCTGGGTGCGGGCACATCTAGGCATGTCGAGAAACTGAAGTTGGAGATAGAGCGGGACGCCTAGATTGCCGAGGAGGCCCGACTCGCAGCCAAGCAGGCCCGAGTCGTTGATGATGAAGTTAGGAAGGCAGAGGCTGATAAGCCTTAGTGTAATTTTATTTTAGAACTAGACTTTTGACTGGGTAATCGAACACCCTTCTCGCCTCACATTTGTATTTGAAGTATTCCACCTTGGGACATAACTTATTTACCTTTTGTCTGTATAAAATCCCAAGTCTTTTTTGTGCCCGCATTCCTCTTTACTATGCTAGCTGGTTTTCTTTATCTTGTGTAACTTACCATGCCCCTACTGACCATAAGCCTGGCCGCGTATGGCGGGCATCACACCTTCACATCAAGCCTAATTAATCAGCTCGCGTCATTTGTTCAATCAAACAAAATTAATAAAGAATGCTAAGTGGAACAGGCTCGCATAATTACTAACTCACAAGTTTTGCACGCGTTCTTGCACTGGCGAGCCGGGCACATAGGCTCGCCACTTGCTCAAGTATCCTCTCTTCGCATAATGCGACCCGGGCCATGCTTAATGGAGGGCTGGGCTCCCTGGGTCGCATTTGTGATCCCGCGAGCCGGGGTATGGGCTCGCATCGCGGGCCTATACCTCTTTTTATCTTCCTCTTTCATCTATTTTGTGCTCATATCGTTCTGAGTGGGCCGTGGCCCAGCTCGTTTCCCATATTTGTTGTCAAGCGGACTGGGGGCCGACCTGACTTGTGATTTTAACATGTTAATAAAACAATCGTTATGTCCTCGCATGGGTTCCCAAGGATGGGCTCCCCTGCTGGGTATTTAATCTATTAACAGAAGTTAAAATTATCAAGTGCACAAAGTAGATATCAATCATTCATTCATAGATAATGGAAAGTGAAAGGGGTACATATTTGTGGTCTCGGAGAGGCACCTATATGGCACTACCCCCTGAGACTTAGGAGTATTGTGAGATAGTACTAATTCTGAAAAGAATAATATTATTGATAATATTTGCAGAGGTGCTCCGCGTTCCAGGCTCTCGGGATCAACTTGTCTTGCATATCATTGAGGTGGTAGGTTCCCTCCCAGAGGACCGACTTTATCTTGTAGGGGCCTTCCCAATTCGCTACAAAGACTCCGTGACTCACCACCTTGGTGTTTGGCATGACCCGGCGCAGAACCAAATCTCCCACCTTGAAAGTTCGGGCTATAACCTTACTGTTGTAGTGCCTAGCTATCCTCTGCTGATATGCTGCTACCCTGATCTGAGCATCCTTCCGAGTTTCTTCGATCATGTCCAAATAGAGCTGATGTTTGACCTCATTTGCCTCTGAGTCATAGTTGTCCCTCCGAAAAGATCCTGCCCCCACTTCAACGGGCACTATAGCTTCACACCCATACACCAGAGAGAAAGGGGTCTCTCTAGTTGTAGTTCGGGGTGTCGTGTTGTAAGATCATAGGACCTGGGCGTGATCTTCTGGCCATGTCCCTTTCTTCTCTTCAAGATTTGCCTTCAAGGTATGCTTAATGATTTTATTAACAACCTCCGTCTTTCCGTTACTCTGGGGGTGGCAAACTGTGCTAAAGCTCTTCTGAATCCCCAGCTGCTCACAAAATTCTCGCATTTCCTTGCTATCGAATTGTTTCCCATTGTCATATATCAACTTGTAAGGGATGCCATAGCGGCACACAATAGCCCTGTGTACAAACTCCCTGAGCTTTTTTTCCGTGATACTAGCTAGAGGCTCGACCTCTGCCCACTTAGTGAAGTAGTCTACCGCAACAACCGTATACTTGACACCTCCCCTGGCCTTCGGGAGTTCCCCAATCAGATCAATTCCCCATATAGAGAAGGGCCAAGGGCTCATGAGGGATGTGAGAGAGGCCACGGGGCTGTTATAATATTTGGCATATCGCTGACACTTATCACAAGCTCGGGAGAATTCGAAGGCGTCTTTTTTAGCGTTGGCCAGTAGTAGCCTTGACGGAGGATTTTCTGAGCTAGAGAGCTACCCCCCGAGTGATTGCCAAAAATGCCCTCATGTACTTCCCTTAGGATATGATTACATTCATCCCCATCTATGCACTTGAGAAAAGGCACACTGAACCCTCTTCTGTATAGGATCCCATCATATATCACATAGCGGGCTGCTTTGTATCTTATCCTCCTTGCCTCATTCTTTTCGTCCGGAAGTGAACCTTCCTTTATGTATGTTAAGATAGGTGTCATCCATGTGGGGCCGAGGTCATCACTGAGGCTGACCACCTCGTGCTCGGGCACACTAGGCTGCCTCTGTATGTTAAGGGGCACGGCCCCTATCAGAGTGGCCTCACGGTGTGAGCCGAGCTTAGCTAGCTCATCCGCACCTTCATTCTGCCCACGCGGGATTAGTTTCAGCCTCACCTCGTTGAACCTCGCGATTATCCTCTGCGTACACTTCAGGTAAAGCTCTGTTCTCGGCCCCTTAGCTTGATACCCTCCGTTTATCTAATATACCACAATCATGGAGTCACTAAACACATTCAAATTTTCCACCTTCATTTCCAAAGCTAGCTTGAGACCTTTGATCAGGGCCTCATATTCAGCATCATTGTTGGTTGCATGAAAGGCCAGATGGGTCGCGCGTCTGATCTTGTGCATCTCCGGGCTGATTAACTCAATTCCAGCTCCTGCACCATCCCTATTAGAGGCTCCATCCATAAATAGGCTCCACCATGGGGCACTATTTTGGCTCTCCAGCGCGACTTCTTCTGTGCTAGGTACGACAACAAGGGCTCCCAGCTCCACTTCTTGATGTGGAGGAAATTCCAGCACAAAATCAGCCAGGGCTTGGCCTTTGATCGCGGTCCTTGGCTTATAATCCACCTCGAATTGGCCGAGCTCAACCGTCCATTTCAGTATTCGACCAGAAGACTCCGGTTTATACATTAATAGCCTGAGAGGCCAGAGGTTCGCACTTCTATCCTATGCGCCTGAAAATAGGGCCTGAGCTTTCGGGAGGCCAGGATCAGAGCATATGCTAATTTCTCGAGGCTCGTGTACCGAGTCTCCGCGTTAGCCAACCTTTTACTCACATAATATACCGGGAGCTGGATACAATCCTCCTCTCGGACCAATACCACAGTTACTGCAAAGTCAGAGACGGCCAAGTATAGGACCAAAGTCTCTCCTTCCTTTGGGTTGGACAATATTGGAGGGCTGCTGAGATGTTTCTTTATATTCTAGAAGGCTTTTTCACACTTTCCAGTCCACTCAAAATTCCTCCCCACTCCTTTAATTGCGTTGAAGAACTCCTGGCATTTGTCGAAGGACTTTAAGACGAAGTGGTTTAAGGACGCCACTCGCCCCGTTAAGCTTTGGACGTCCTTCACCCGTCGGGGGATCTCATCTTGAGTAGGGCTCGTATCTTGGCAGGATTGGCCTCAATGCCCCTATGGTTGACAATGAAACCCCAAAAATTTCCCTGACTCGACCCCGAACATACACTTCTGTGGGTTGAGCTTCATCTTGTACTCCCTTAGGATCTGGAACATTTCTGATAGGTGGCGGACATGATCCTTTGCTTTTTTTGATTTCACAAGCGTATCATCTACGTAGGCCTCCATGGTTTTTCCCAACTGGTGTTTGAACATCTTGTTCACCAACCTTTGATACGTTGCCCCAGCGTTAAAGAGCCCGAAGGGCATCCTGATGTAACAGTAGAGGCCCCGATCAGTAATAAAGGAGGTGTGCTCCTGATCTGGCCCATACATGGTGATTTGGTTATATCCCGAATAAGCATCCATAAAATTAAGCAATGCGTGCCCAACCGTGAAATCAACCAGCTGATCGATTTGGGGTAGAGGAAAACTATCCTTCGGGCAAGCTTTGTTCAGGTCGGTGAAGTCCACACAAGTCCTCCATTTTCCATTGGGCTTCTTGACAAGCACGGGATTAGCAAGCCACATGGGGTAGAAGGCTTCCCTTACAAGCCCTGCCTCCATTAGTCTATCCATCTCTTCTCTGAGAGCCTCCGCCCTCTCTCCACTAATCGGCCGCCTCTTCTGTCTGACCCCCTTCTTTTTCGGGTCTAAATTGAGCAGATGGCACATGACATTCGGGTCAATCCCTATTATATCAGAATGTGACCATGCAAAAACATCCAAATTTTGCCTCAGGAAGCGAGCTAGATCCTCCCTCAAGTCAGGACTTAAGTTAGAGCCTATTATGAGTACCTTGGAGGGATCATTTGGGTCTACCAATATCGGGATTGTGTCCTCTCTAGCCCCTGCTCTCTCAATATTGGAGGCATTCTCGGGTCTAAGTCTGCTTGAGCCTCACCAGATTCTCCCACTGCCTTGATTGTCAAACCCTCCGTATCCTCGAGCTCGGGCTGATGAGCTCGGGCCAGATTTATCAAGCGTTCAGATGTCCTAGTGACAGTACGAGTGATTCCATTGGGGAGATCCATAGTTGTCGTTGTCTCTTCGCATGCCCATTTCCCTTTCCTGAGTTTTGCAGCGATTTGTTCTGGGCTCTCTTCTTCATCACTCGCCTCCTCCACAATCCCTTCTTGTATCAAAATGATGGGCTGAGAGGCTTCCATCAGCAAGGCCCCTGGCGGGGTTCCACCCGAATCCCCATGTGCTCGAAATAGTTCTCGAGAAACTCCTCGATTGAAATCAGATTACAAGTCTCGTGTCCCTCAGGACGTACTCTCTTCCTGCCCTCTGCCTCTTCCATGGGGGCATCGCACTCACTCGGTTCAACCATCTCCCTTGAGGCATTTCCTGACTCGGCCGCCCTGAGCGCCTGGTTGTAACAGACCCTTGATTAATATTGACAGCTCTTCAAGAAGCCGACCCTCGTGGGGGTTAGAAATTTTACCATCATATGGTGGATTGAGGTCACCATCCTCATTGCCCTCATAAGGGGTCTGCCCACTATAACGTTGTAGGCACAAGGCTGATCTACTACTATAAACAAGCGATCTGAGTGGCCACATAAGGCTCTTCTCCTATGGTCACCGGGAGCCGGATTGTCCCTTTCACCCCGATCGAGTTTCTCGTAAACCCGTACAGGTGTCCCCCTGTTGAGGTTAACTCTTTGTCGAATAATCCTAGCTTCTTGTAGGCATCATAAGTTAAAACGTCAGATGAGCTCCCGGTATCCACCATTTCCCGGTGAACATTCACCGTCCCAATCTTCATTTTTATGACCAGGGCATCTGCATGAGGGTAATGCACCCATTTGGCATCATTCTCCCTAAATACGATGTCATCAGCCTCCCTTTAAAAGAGCTCCAGTGGCCTCTGGCTCAGATGATTGACGTTGGTGAGGGACTTATCCTTTGCTTCCCGGGCATACTTGTCCATCGCCTTCCGGCTATCTCCACCAATATGAGACCCGCCTAGAATAATATGAATGTTTCCGGCCCGAGGTACCCTCTCTTTATCTTCTGGGGGTGGAGGAGGGACGGTATGATAATTAGTCCTGTGCCTTTGAACCTCCTTAACGACCCTTTCTATTAGCTTCCCTTGCCTTCCCAGCGTTTCGATTTCATCCTTCAATTGTCTGCAATCAGCTGTATCGTGCCTCGTGGCCTCATGGTATGCAAAATACTTCGAAGTATCCCTCTTGTTATAGTCTGTGAGAGGGGTTGCCTTTCTGAATACCCCCTTCCCAGCATAGGTAGCATATATGTGGTCAATAGAGGCTACCAGAGGGGTGTGTGTCTTCCATTTGCTTGTATAAGGTCTTTCATCAGGCAGACTTTTTGGGGCTCGAGCTTCGCCGGTACGTCTTTCTCCTCTCATCAGGGCTCGAAGACCGGTCTCTTTTATCTTGATAATTCTCACTAATTTTCAGCTCTCTAATCGACTTCTCTACCCTCTTAAAGGGTTCAGCTTTCTCATAGAACTCGGCCAAGGTTCTCGGCTCACTCGCTTGGAGGCTCTTCCAGAATTTTGACCCTTCTTTCAACCCTGCAATCAAGAAATTCTTGATAGTCTCCTCACTAGCTCCCCTTACCTTGGGACTTCGGCGTTGAACCGACGAAAGTATTCTGCCAGGGGCTTTGCCTCCCTTTACTTGATGTTGGCTAACGTGGCCACAGGAGGTTAGTAGTGGAGGGTGGACTGAAATTGTCTGAGGAATCAATTGCCGCCACGTCCTTATACTAGCCGGTCCCAACTTGGAGAACCATTGTTGGGCACTACCTCTGAGTGATGCCGCAAAGAGTTTGCAGCGGGTCATCTCTGGTACCTGATAGACTTCCATCTCAGTGTTAAATTATATAAAGTATTCCGCCGGGTCGGCTTCGCCATTGAATAGAAGGTCGGGGTTGTGCCTAAATACCCGAGGTAGGGGGATGATCGGATAGCAGCCGTAAACGGAGAGGGGGCAGCTGAGGCCGGGGGCCCTCTCTTCTCTCGCTCCATCTCATCTAAGATCCTTCTCAGGTCCCTTACTCTAACAACTTCTCCTTCTCTATCACCTCTCGCGTTACTTGAATGGTGCGAGCCCTGAGGTCGCTCGCGGCGTCCCCCTCCTCCGGCTTGCACTTGCGACTCCTCTTCGCGATTGTCTCTGTGCCTACGTCGCTCCTCCCTCCTGGGCGAGGTGTGATGACGTCTTTCCAGAGGGGTTGTTGCCCGCTCTCTTTTCGAGCCTCTCTGATCCACAGGCTCTTTCTCTTCTCTCTCCTTCTTGCAATTCTCTAATTTAAGCATGAGGTCATGCTCACTTAGGTTTTGACCCACCCGGTCTAGCACGCTAGTCGACCTTGCCTCAAACGAAGCTGGCTTCTGCCCCGATCCCTTAGAGATCTGGCTGCCCCGCTCATCATGACCTTGGGGTATATCTTTCTCTCCATGCGATGTCCCTTTCCTCTGCTTAGTCTCAGTCGCTGCGTCATCAAAATCGTGGATCGACTTTTTCAGAGGACCTTTGCCATTCCAGCTACACTGAGAGACCTTGAGGCGACGCGCCTTAAGCTTGGCGTTCTGGACCGAGCTTCTCTCTACCCTTGACATCCGGGCGTTGATCTGATTCATCTGATCGGCTAGCCCTTTGAGATACATAATGAACGCCTGCCCATCCATGGTTGCGATTGGTGGAGGTGGCGCCTAGTTCTCTGGGGGCATATGCTTGACCTCGTTCTGGTCCTTCTTCTTTCCCCCGCTTCCTGGTGTCGCTGCTTGTTTGCTTTCTTTGGTCATCTCTTCTCCCTAAGATGAAATCCCCCTCTTTCTAGCGCCAATTGTTATAGGGAGAATTTCATATATCAGTGTTGTGGAGGTTGATGGGCGGAACAAGGATCAAGGACGGTGTTTGCGGATGGAGGAAGGTTAGGTATGGTGGTGGCTGAGCTTGTATATTGACTCCTCAAGAAAGAATAGGATTTGTTATTCTCTATCAAGTGTCGACTCCTGTCTCATACAAGTGCCTATGTACCCTATTTATAGGGATCAAGCCTCACGTAGTTCTTGGGGAACAAGTCACATAGGCTAGGGTTAGGACTCTTCAGCCCGTGCAGCCCAAGCCCATGATAGAGTCAGGCCTTCAGCCAATTAGTCATGTAAATCTCAACCGACTCCACACGCTTCCTACAATCTCGCGGCATCTCCGCAATCCTTCCCGTGATTGTAGGATCAACCCGTGTCGGCCCCGAAATCTACGAGCAACTCAATCATCTATGAATTACTTTCCATGTCGAACACAAAATCCTCTAATGCGGGCCAGCCTGGCAGCCTCGGCCCGCACCGCCTTCCTTTTTAATCAATAAATACAATATTACCTTTGATTTTATAAGATGTGGGCTCATGGGCCCAGCCCGCGTGTGGGCAACCGAGCCCAGCTCGAATACTGTCACCTGAGCCCACCTCGCATGTGGACACCTAAGCCCACCTCGCGTGTGGACACCAGATGGCAAATGTGAGCCCAGCTCGCATGTCATGAGCCCAACTCGCATGTCATGAGCCCAGCTCGCATGTCACGAGTCCAGCCCGCATATGCTGGCCCAAATCATATTAATCCATGATTCTAGCCCACATATGAGAGTCCAGCTATTCAATGCACCCATGGGGACCTGTTTAGGGCCCATGACCGAAAGCGGGCATAACACACTCTAATAGTATCCATCAAGAGATCGGAGAGTGCAGAGATAATTAGGGCTACCTCTAGTCAAAACTTTTCAGTAAAATAGAAGTCAGGCTAATACGGTTTATAACATTATATTTATAGGAATAAAGTTCAGCTTAATTTTTCCCATACTATAATTATTAACTCCATAATTTAATTTCATAAATGAAATTCTTAAATAATAATATTAAGCAATCATCTTCATTAATTTATAATAAATTAAATCATATTTAATTATAAAAAACCGATAATCGGTCATTATTTTATATATAAATAATGACCAGATATTATTAATTAACTACTCCACCAATAAATCATTCTATTTATGGTGTGACCCTGTAAGTTCAATATTAAAGCTAGCAGTAGAAATAAATAATAATAAAACTATTTTATTATTATTTATATAAATTTTTTAATTTATTAAATTTAATTAATAAATTAATCATATTTATTATACAATGATACTTCTCAATATATCACGACTATCGGGATAATATGAATTCACTACTTAGAATCCCAAGAATTTGATCAGTGAATGGTTACCGTACAATTGAATTTCGTCTGCCTTGTTAGGATCCTAGCTCTTACCACTATGCTAAAAGTAGCTACTTTTAGAGAAGGCGCAACTATAACATTTATAGTGTAGCAGCCATCACCACGTTTCGATATAGGGAGATGCTGGACACCCCAACAATCCTCCCCCGTCATCTTTTCAGCACTACTAAAACACCAACTTAAGACAATAATGAAGCGTTCCAAGTAGATATAAAATCCACTTATCACACCCCCAAACTTACTTCGATGCTTGTCCTCAAGCATAAACAGACTCAACACTAAAAACAAAACAAATGCATGAATGCAACTACGTGAAAATGCAACGATCCTACAATGCAAAGATCCCCTCAGAAAAAACCATAACCAAATGAATAAGCCAATGTCTTTAAGAATGCAATGACTTAAAACAGAGTTCGAATAAATCCCATAAACCAACTCACAACCAGAAATGTGCGTGTGTGGGATGCTTAACAGATATACTTTCGACACTAGATCAATAAACATAACTTATCTTTCATCAAAACAATCACAAGCTTATAAACAAAATAGATGTTAAATGCATAATGACTCACAAGACCTCTTTTCTACTAGAGTTATACAAGGATTTATCCTATTATTTGATCGTGCAATGAATGAGGTCCCAAAAGACTTATGCAGTAATACCCATGTAGCGAGCGTTAGGTTAGCGGATCCCAGACTGTCAAAGCCTTAGGTCACTAGGAACAAAGTCCCCTAGAACTTAATTGCTCGAGTATTAAAGAGCTCACCCTTGGTCAATTATGCATAACACATACCTTTTTTTCTTTTTTTTCTTTTTTCAATAATTTCTGAATGAGTGCGTTTCGCTCCATTTCATTCAATCTTAGACTATTCATAAAAATATGATCCGGATACTAGCTATTTGACGCTTAGCCTTATTCACAACTAGCAATGAATTCCAAGTTTTTCTCCAATTTTAAAAATTCAGTGTTCTTTTGTCATTAAGAGAATACCAAAAATTCTAAATATAACTAAGTGATTAAATCTCAACAAATAAACAAGTATGATCGTGATCTAGCTCAAAAGCAACCTATAAGACTTGTGAAAAAAAATTATTTCTGGCATGCAAATCAATTCATCAGGACTTAAACAACCCTCTATTCTCCATCACTACACTCAAATCAATATCGACCAATCAATCAGAAGCAGCTCATCCTACGAGATCATGTTATATGTATGCACATGCAACTAAATGAACTCACATAATAACACGAACAAATATGCAAACAAATATGACCTAAATGAACAATCATGCAAAAATATGAATGAATTAACAACTATACATGCAACATGAAGCTATATGGACACTACACACAACTACTCATCCTTACATTATCACCCCCAAACATAAAATTTTCAAAGTCCCAATTGAAGGAAATAATAAGGATACAAGGCATACCTAGTCGTCGGGAGGATCACCCTCCTCGGGTGGAGAATCAGGCGGTGGATAAACAGAATCAGCTCCAAATACAGGCCAATCGACCTCAACATCAGTGGCCCGGAAAATAGTGCCCAAAGCCTGTGTCAAATCTGCAGCAAAATGACTGTAAATATCATGCATGGCCTCTATATGCCTGGTCAATCGCTTGTACTACTCATCACCAACACCAGTCCTATCAACTCCTTGTTGCGTATGAAAAGAACCCTCTATAGGCATGGGAGGATCCGTCTGGCTACCCTCTACATCATTAAAAATATATCCCAACTCCTTATCATGGGGTGTACCTAAGAATGCATAACTCAAGTGATCTGGTAGTGGGTTGAGCTCAAGTGTGGGAGCTTCTTCAATAGATGGTTGAAAATACTCCTCGGAATCTTTCTGCTCTGTTAATCCAAGTGACTCGAATGGCAGATCCGTCCCCCTTTTCCATGGAGAAGCATTCAAACACTGCAGTTGCTCTGCCCCTTCTTCATCTTCACTATCAGATTCCCCTGTCAAGGCTTTCTTTAAAGTATCTGACCTTAGCACTTGCTCAAGTTCTGAATTCACAACAGAATCGACCATCGCTACTTTAAAGCATTCCTCTTCATCAGTTGGGAATTTTCATTGATAAGAATCCTCATTGCAAGCTCTCCCTTCTACACATCGATCAGAGTTCGGCCACTAGCTAAGAATGGTCTCCCCAAGATAATGGGAATCTTCTTATCTTTCTCAAAGTCAAGAATTATAAAATCAGTAGGGAAGATGAGTTTTTCCACCTTAATCAAGACATCCTCTACTATTCCTCCCAGATAAGTAATGGAATGATCAGCTAGTTGTAATGACATGTATGTCGGTTTCGGATCAGGTAGACCAAGCTTCTTGAAGATAGACAGGGGCACTAGATTGATGCTATCTCCCAAATCACACAAGCATTTTTCAAACGACAAGTTTCCAATAGTGCAAGGAATAGTGAAACTTCCAGGATCTTTAAGCTTCAGAGGTAACTTCCGTTACAGCGCAGCACTGCACTCCTCCATTAGGGCAACGGTTTCCAACTCCTCAAGCTTCACCTTCCGCGAGAGAATATCTTTCATGAACTTCGCATAGCTCGGCATTTGTTCTAAAGCTTTAACAAACGGTATGTTGATGTGCAACTTCTTGAAAACTTCTAGAAACTTGGCAAATTTCTTATCTAACTTCTACTTTTGAAGTCTTTTAGGATATGGTGGAGGTGGATAGACTTGTTTATCCCCTGTATTACCCTCAGAAGGATTGTTTTCAACAGCTTTTTTTTTCGGTTCCACCTCGGCATCCTTTTATACAACATTTTCAGCTATAATCTCATTTTCAAAAATTGGCAAGGGTGTAGACGCACCTGCATTCTGGACAGAATTTTCAGATTCTTCGTCTTGCTGAATTTGGGGGCTTGCGACCTTTCCAGACCTCAAGGTGATGGCGTTCACCTCCATGAGGTCGATTCAATAAGGCGTTAGCAATTTGCCCTATTTGGTTTTCCAGAGTCTTGATAGAAACAACCTGGCTTTTGCATATAAGAGCCTGGTTTTTGCACATAATCCTCAACTCCTCCAATTCAGATTTTTCATTCAAAGATTGACCTGCACCTCCATGAGTTTGTTGTTGAAGTTAGAGTTTTTGTCTTGGTACAAATTGTTCCTGAAAACCAGGAGGATTAAATTGCTTGTTTCCAAACTGCTGGAATGGATGTTGCATCGCATTTTGATTCTTACTCCAACTGAAGTTAGGATGATTTCAGTTGTCAGGATGATAAGTGTCTGGAACTAGTTGCTGCTATCTCTGAAAGTTGCTCAAAAACTGAGCTGATTCACTAGATATAGCGCATTATTTTGTCGCATATGAACCTGCACATAGCTCACAAATACCGGTTATCTGATTAACACAATATTTAGCCAGAGAATCGATCTTCATAGACAACGCCTTTAGTTGAGCAGTGATAGTCGTAGCTGTATCCACTTCAAGAACTCCTGCTACCTTTTCATGTGGAAATATCTGGGTTAGATAATGATATTCATTAGCAACCATCAGTTCAATTAGCCCATAAGCTTCATTACAGGTCTTAGCCCATAAGGCTCTACCTGATGCTACATCGAGCATGGGTCTTGACTGTGCTCCCAAACCGTTATAGAAGCAGTTGATGATCATCCAATCAGGCATTCCATGATGAGGACACTTCCTAAGCATCTCCTTATACCGCTCCCAAGCTTAACCTAGCGATTCCCTTGATTGCTGCGCAAACTGAGTAAGAGCATTCCTGATTGCAGCTATTTTTGACATTGGGAAGAATTTAGTGAGAAACTTTTGAGAAAGATCTTCCCAAGTAGCACTCGAACCAGCTGGTAGAGAGTGTAACCAGCTCTTAACCTAGTCCCTTAGAGAGAATGAGAACAGTCTCAGTTTCACCGCATCCTCAGACACATCATTGAACCTGAAGATGTCGCAGATCTCTATGAAATCCCTGATGTGCATATTTGGATCTTCCGTTGGAGAAGCCCCAAACTGGACTGAATTCTGCACCATCTGAATCGTGCTAGACTTGATTTCAAAGGTATTAGCCGCATTGCTGGTCTGATAATGCTAGACTGAATGTCATTGATCTTTGGTTGAGAATAATCCATCAAAGCTTTCAGATTCGCTGCTGGTTCTCCCATTGCAACAAAAACTTCTTCTTCAACTTTTTTCTCTTCTTCAAAAACTTAGTTTTCCACTTCTTTAACTTCGCCTAGTATTTCCTTACAAGATTGAGATCGCGTTCGCATACATGCTCTCTAGAGTACCTGAAACACAAACAAAGTAAACAAGTAAGTAAAATATCTGAGTCAGTGAACTTTAACGACCACTGATGTCAAGCACATAAACTAAATTTAACAACGATGTCCCCGGCAGCGGCGCCAAAAACTTGTTCGCTGTAATTCAGACGCGAAAATACACGCAAGCATATGCGATCACAAGTAGTATAAGATATAAGTCAAATTTGTTCCCATAGAGACCGGTTTAGGTTAAGTTCAGATTATGCACCTATGCAACAGTGTATGATTATTATTCACTGCTAAGACAAATAACAATTTAAGTTTTGATTTAACAAAGAGATTATACTAAATAACATTAACTAAGAAAATTAAGATTGAATTACTTATATGAAAATAAACATGGGATTCTAACTTCATTAAATACTTCATTCAAAGTCTATGTCTTTAACCTTAACATGTGATGGTGATGATAACCAATCAGATAACACGAAACTAGTATACACTAACTTTTGTTATATGTATACCCTACTATCAAACATCCACAATTAAGATAGAAGTTGAATAGACACCAATTATGCGTAGTCCCTATATGTCTATAAAGATTGAAAACATAATGGTTTAAGAAAAAGTTATCAATCGTGATTATATAGGGTGAATAAGATGGTTAAAATTACCCACGAATTATGCAAGTCAGCTCATACATAAACCTATGCTAGCATGGCAAGTTCTAAACCTCTATATTCACTATCGCTTCAATAGAGATTAACAAACAATCTTAGATGTTAGTTACGCATCAAAGACGAATAAGCAGGACCAAACTAGGAAATCATAAATCACCACACACTAAAGATTATAAAATAATTAACTACTGAAATCCATAAATAAATCCGTTAGAACCCCATGACAACGATTGGTTCATAATCGAACTCATCGTCACCATAGGTTCCAATGAAAACATGATAATAAACAATATAAGAGTACTAGGGTTTAAAGAAAAATCAAAAACAAGCATCAAAAGTATCAGCTATATTGAAGAATACAAAATTCTTCTTTTCTGTAGTCATCTTGTGCTCTCTAGGTCTTCTTATTGCTCTCCCCTCGGCTCCTTGTAATTAAAAACATCTTTTTATTGGTTTATATAGGCCCCCGGATGACCTAGGCCCTCCTATTCTTCGATTTCAAGTAGAAAGAGTATTCTGGGGCAGAAAGGTCGTGCGGGCGCGCAGGTTTGTAGTGCGGGCGCGCAACTTCTGGCTCGGGCGCGCAACACTTGTGGATTTTTTTACTGCAATTCTTCTTTTGACCATAACTTGAGCTCTGTTCATCGGAATTTGACGATTCAACTGCCCACACGAAGATAACAAGATTATCTACTACTTGAGAATGGCGTAGACTTCAAAATATGATCTCTTATCAGCATAAAATCCTTATATAGCCCTTTCCTTCTACAACTGATGCCCTGCAATGCAATTACACAAAAACACATAAAAAATATCACACACTTGAGTCCAAAATACCAACTTAAGCCGATAATGAAGCATTCCAAGTACATATAAAATTCACTTATCAGCAAGTTGTTAGGAATAAGTTGCACGCTTGATGAAAATTCATCAAAATACCTTATTAGATTTAATTAAGTTATTTTGTAACTATCAATGGATAACCATACTTGTTCATCTGTTGATAGAGTAGCTTATGTTTCAATAAGTTTTTGTAGCATAATTCTGTAGACTGTAATAACTTAAAAGTTTAGAAGTTGTAGAAAATTCTAAGTCATGTTGAGTACTAGAAAGATATGAAAAATATGTTGGCTAATTATAAATATTAGATGCCTTGTAATTTTGCATAAATGAAATAGTATCAACTGCTAAGAAAGTACTTTCAACGGATGAACTTTAAAGCTTCTATGGATGACTCAAGACACTTTCAACAGATGATCCATTAGAGACTCAACAGATAACTTATGTGGAGTATCGACGAATAACATTGAAGTCTCGATGGATAACCAATTCAAATAACAATTGAAAGTGACTTGACAGTCACATAGGTTAATTGTATACAAAATGAACGTGGCAGCCTATTTGCAGGTTTTAGAGAATAAAGGATCATTTTCATTTCGATGCTTACTTGAAGAAATACAAAAATGCTGGATAGAGAGATGAAACAACATGTGAATAGAGTTAGATATTTGTTTTATCTGTTTGTCTTTTTCATGTGTAACTTGGTAATATATAAAAACCAAGAGTAGAAAGTAGAATTAATAACTGATTGAACTGAGAAATAGAAAAAGCTACATCTGTTAGGAATTTCTATGTTCTTCTTTTGTAAAAATACTTGTAAGCAATTATGTGCATTCTTGCATCACAGAGTTCTCATTCATATATATCTTTGGTGGAAAGGTCAATCCATCAGAAAAATTTTAAACCATTGTGTTTACTTACTTTGTGTCTTGAATACTTAAATATTTTATTCCGCACATTTGCTTAGGGATGACAATTTATAACGAACCGATAGATACCCGATCCGTACCGACCCAAATGGGTTTTAACGAATCCGAATTTTTCGGGTTCGGGTTCGGATTTGATTTTTAAACCCGAATTAATTTCGGGTCGGGGTTGATTTTAGGCCATACCGTTCGAACCCGTCCTGAAAACCCGAAAACCCGAAACCCGAAACCCGATTCTAACCGACCCGAACCTGAATCCCGTAAAATATATACACACACATATATATATATATAATATATGTCTATATATATAATTACTAATATAGTAATATTTTAGCATATGATTAATTGATTACTGAGTCAGTGACCACCTACCCTTTTGTACTCTTACCTAATCCCTAAAGTCCTAAACCTTTTACCTTCTTCCATTTTTTCCTAATCTTCTCCATTTTTCTCAATTATCTGATTCATCCTCTTCGTGACACAATTAATTAAACCTGATTCATCCTCTTCTCAACAACCTCAACCTGGATCTACAACCCGATTCAGGTTCAATAATCTTTGTTACTCTCTAAATTCTTGTTTTAAGTAATTTTTAGAGTCATGTTTATATGGAAAAAATGATAAAGTTTTGACTTTTGATACAATGATAGTGTTCTTTGTATATGAAATTCTTGAATTTGCTAATGAGACTTTGTGTTTATTTATTACATAAATGCATACTACTAGTAATTTAGTGACTGAATGTATGGACTTTTAGTATATACTAGGTAAGTAATTAAATCTGATTCATCTGATTTATCTGATTCATCTAAAACTACAAAGTAAGTAATTAAACCCTAGTTTTTCTATATTTACTTGGTAGTTTAATTAATCCTAATATGTTAGTTTTGAATATAGGATTCCTACTTTACCCTATATTTCTATATCGATTTTTTTTAATTTGAATCATTCAATATCTAAAGCTGTTTGTACAATATATGTATGGTGTTATTTATTTGTGTATTGAAATGTTGCACTTTGTAGTCACCATCATGAACTCTCAGTCTCAGTTAAGACCAGAAGATGATAGTTCTGAACCAGCAAAATCACATCCCTCAGAACCTCAGTCAGGCTTCAATGATAGCAACTCAAGTCCGGATGTAACTGGCCCAGATTTAACCAGTAATGATGATGTTCAAGTACAATCAAATACTCAAGAAGGAAAGGGTGGTACAAAATTAAGAAGTGAAGTCTGGAACCATTTTGTCAGGAGGAAAGTTAATGGTTTTCAAAGTGCATTTTGCAAATATTGTCCAGAAGAACTATGTGCTAAAGGTAGTTCTGGAATGTCGCACTTGAGAAATCATTATACGAATAAGCATTCAAAGAATGAAAATATTAGGCAGAAACTTTTGACAAGCAACTTCAATAAAGATCATCCACATATGGCCTCACATAGTTTTAATCAAGCTGCATCCAAGAAAGAGCTTGCAACTATGATAATCATGCACGAATATCCTCTTTCTATTATTGATCATATTGGATTTAAAAGGTATTCAGCTTCATTACAGCCGTTGTTTAAGGTTCCATGTAGAAACACGATAAAAAGTGAGATTTTTTTAATTTATGAGTTTGAGAAAGTGAAGATATTGAGTTAAATGGAGAGCAATAAAAGCATAATTGCTATTACAACGGACATGTGGACCGCGAGCAATAAAAAAAAAGGATACATGGCAGTCACAACACATTTTATCGATGATTCGTGGACTTTGCAAAGTCGTATCATGAGGTGTGCACATTTTATTTTTCTCAAATTTTGAGTTCTAGTACATGACTAATTAGATATTTAGTAATTATTGTTTATTTCTGTAAAACTTTTAGGTTAATATATGTACCTTGTCCACATACTAAAGATGTCTTATGTGAGCATTTGGTTGATTGTTTGCTGGATTGGAACCTGGACAAAAAAATTTCATGTGTCACCGTTGATAATTGTACCACCAACGATGCCATGATTGAATCGGTATTAGAAAGGTTAGATAATTCATCACTTTTGACAGGTGGTAATTTATTTCACATGCGTTGTTCAACACATATTTTAAACCTTATTGTAAAAGATGGATTAGATGAAATAAAATTGGTGTTGAAAAAGTTAGGAAATCAGTTGCTTATTGGACAACAACACCTAAAAGGGAAGATAGGTTTGAGGAAACAGCCCGTCAATTACGTAATCCAAATACTAAAAAATTAGGACTTGATTATATAACTCGTTGTAATTCAACGTACTTGATGCTTGAAACTATATTATTGTATAAGGATATATTCACTAGATTAAGTCGTAAGGAGCCTCAATATAAAAGTGTCCCTTCTCCTGAAGAATGGGAATTTGCTAAAGAAGTGTGTGAAAAGTTAAAGTGTTTTTACAAGGCAACTAAAATTTTTTATGGAACAAAATATCCAACTGCCAATACTTGTTTTATTAATATTTGTGAGATTCGGCTTGCCATGACGGAATGGCGCCGAAGTTCAAATTTTTTTATACAAAAAATGGCAGAGAAAATGTTAATAAAATTTGAAAAATATTGGGATGTAACTCATGGGGTTGTTGGAGTTTCCACAGTGTTGGATCCTAGATACAATTTGGTGGTACTGGAGTTTTATTTTGATAAAATTTTTGGATCACGCGCTCTAGTAGAAGTTGAAAAGATCCACACTCTTTGCTTTTCTTTGCTAAGGGAGTACCATCAAAGACTTAATTCAAACGCGGAAGGGAATGATGAATCTGTTACTTTATCAAATTCAGCTAGTACTGAACATGCTTTACAATATGATTTATTTATAAGTTCCAAGAAACATAAGAAAGTGAACTTCATAAAGTCTGAGTTAGAACATATTTAAATGAGGATGTTTGGACTAAGGCTAGGGGTTTTGATGTATTATCATGGTGGAAGTTTAATTCACCAAAGTATCCAACCTTAGCTTGCATGGCTCAGGAATTTTTAGTTGTTCCAGCATCGACTGTAGCGTCGGAGTCAACATTTAGCTCTAACGGAAGGTTGGTGAGTCCGCATCGTAATAGACTTCATCCTAATACAATAGAAGCCTTGATGTGTGTTCAAAGTTGGTTGTGGGCCGAAGAAATGAAAGGTAATACTATTTGCATTAAATTTTAAATTTAAAAATGTACACTTTATTTTAAAGTATGCTGATGTAATTACTAATTAATGTAATTTAGGCGATTCATCTTTGGGATATGCAACTATCTATAATGACATGGAGGTGGAGAATTCATGCATTACTCGAGAAGTCTGATTGTCAAAGGTATTTGCTAACTATTACAGGTTTCTCTTTATTCTTTAGATGTTTTTATCGAGTGTCGATTCTGCTTTCTTTCTGCAAGTCTGTGTCTGGACTGGAATGCGAGTTTGGTTGGTACTACAAGTCAGCAAATTTGTTAATTATTGTGGATCTAGTGTCTAATATATTATATAGTTTTTGTTTGTTGCAGGATGAAAATGAAGGTCCCTGGACCCTGGTTCACTTTTTAAGTTTTTGTTTTTAAGGTCTCCACACTTTCATGATGCTGATTTATTTACTAGCATGTTAAATGCAACTGAGATTTTAATTTTTCAAACCTTATATAGTTATATTTATTCGTGTTCATATGATATGTTAAATTCTCTTCCTGATGGTCAAGATTATGAAGACACTAGAGAAGAAACTGGAAGACCAGTTCTTGGCTGGACAAAAGTTATAAAGTAGAAGTAATTTTGTCTATTGAAAGACCCGTTCTCTGTCTATCTCTTTCTTTCATCTAGTGCAATTTGTTTTTTTCATTAAACTAGAAAATGTGCAGCTAATTGTGTCCTTCTCTTTTTATATATATTTTCATTTTCTGCAACTAGACACTAGACAGTATGGTGAATTGGTGATTAGCCCGACTACAGAAAAAATGATTTTTGCATTTTACCATACATTTGTTATTTTTATGCAGATTGCTGGTACATGGAAATTTATAGAGAAGGAAAATATTTAGATGTTGGCTAGCTACTTCCTTTTTAAATTTCGGATTCTTAATTAATGAATGTGATAGCAGATTAGAAATGGGCCAAACGACTTTGTAATGCTTGAATTTTAATTTGCCTTCAAACTTTAAGACTTTTGTACTAGTTCTATTTAAAACTACAGAATTATTACATTTTCTTTTTTCCTAAACAATCAATTTTTTTCGGGTTTCGGGTTAACCCGAACACGAACAAAACCCGACGGGTTCGGGTTTAGAATTACATATTTCGGGTTTCTCCGGATTCGGGTTCGGGTTGGCTATATAAAATCGGGTTCGGATTTGGTTTTTTCAAAATCCGTTTCGACCGACCCGTTTGCCATCCCTACATTTGCTTATTCAAACACATATATATTTTGCAAAGAGATTTTATTATTTCAAAAAGTAACCAAAATTACATTCAACTCCCCTTCTGTAATTCTATTGTTAGATTGTAAGGGCATAATAATTGGTATCAGAGCAAGCTCTTGACACACTAAGAGTTTAAAGATCTAAACAAACTAACAATATGATTAAAAAGGATGTTGGAGTGAATATCCCATTTCTGGACAAAGATAGTTATCACCATTGGAAGGTAAAAATGCACCTGCATCTTTTCTCTCAAGATGGAAGGTATGTTGATTGCATTAATAAAGGTCCTCATGTTCCTCGCAGAGTTGCAACAGATGTTGAAGGAGCTGTTCGAAATGAGCAAAGCATTCCAAAGCCATAATCAGAATGGACAGATGAAGACATTGAGAAAGTGCACAAAGATAAAAAAGGCTATGAATTTTTTTTCAATGGTCTTGATGGTGATATGTTTGACAATGTTATCAACTGTAAATCTGCTAAGGACATTTAGGATACAATTCAAATCATATGTGATGGAACTAAACAAGTGAGGGAAAACAAGACACAACTTCTTATACAGCAGTATGAGCACTTTCCTTGTGAAGAAAGTGAGTCTTTAAGTGATATTTTCAGTAGGTTTCAAAAACTACTAAATGCACTGAAGCTGCATGAAAGAATCTACCAAACAAAATATTCGAACCTGAAATTCCTTAGATCTCTACCTAAAAACTGGAAGCCTATGATAGTCTCTCTTAGAAACTCTCAAGATTATAAAGAGTTCACTTTGGAGAGAATGTATGGCGTTTTAAAAACCTATGAGCTCGAGATGGAGCATGATGAGCAGTTAGAGAAAAAGAGGAAGAAAAGAGGATCTATTTCATTGGTAGCTGAACAAGAGAGAGGGAAAGAGATGAAGGTTGAAGTTGTGGAATCTGCACCAAATCCTAGAGTTTGTGAAGGCAAGGATAAAGGGTTATTGGATGAGAATGATCAATATTCTGGTCAGGATCAAATGGATGATATAGATGAGCATCTGGCCTTCCTATCAAGAAGTTTTTCCAAGCTCAAATTCAAAAGGAATTTTGGAGCAACCAAGCCAAATAGAAACATGGTGGATAAATCAAAATTCAAATATTTCAAATCTGGATTGGGTGGTCATTTTTCCAATGAATGTAAAAAGCCTGATTTTCAGAAAAAGAAGTTTGAGCCTCTGGACTATAAAAATAAGTACTTTGAACTTCTCAAACAAAAGGAAAGGGCTTTCCTAACTCAAGAAAATGACCGGGCAGCTGATGAGGTAGATGAAGATGAAGAAACAAGCTATGTCAATCTAGCCCTAATGGCCAAATCAGATGAAGTGAAGGTCAGTTCTTCAAGCGATCAAGTAATCACTACTAATCTAGCACACATTTCTAAAGATGAGTGTAATGATGCTATAAATGATATGTCAACAGAATTATATCACTTGCATGTTACACTTAAATCACTCACTAAAGAAAACACAAGAATTAAAGATAATAATCTATTTTTAAGTGAGAGGAATATTGTGTTAGAAACTCAATTTATTAAGTTTGAGAAACTGAAGATAGAGTGCAAGATTGCAAAAGATGAATTGACTGAATCTTTGAAGTAAGAATTTTTTTTAAGAAAGCAGCTTGAACGAGAGCAAGAGGTAATCAAGGTTTGGAAGTCATCAAGAAATATAAGTACCCAAATTGTTAAGGTTCAAGGAATAGAATCATTTTGTGGAAGGATTATCAACGGATGATGAAGTTTATCCGTCGAAAGCTAAAATGGATCATCCGTTAAAAAACAAGGATGCTCATCCGTTGACAGAACAGAAGCCAGTTAATAAAGCCAAGCTAGCTAAACTAAATGAGGAATATGGATCAATTTCCAAGAACTTTGTTAGAGGAGAATCAAGTCAAGTCAAAGAGAACAAGAGAGTGAATGTGGGGCCTCTGTTAATGAAGCAACTGAATGACAGATTGGAGAAAATTGAGGTTAAAGAAGATTCTAAAAGGAAAAATAACAGGAATAAGAAAGTGATAATTAACAAACATAACAACTATACACCTGATAAATATACACCTAAAAAATTTGTACACCTGATAAATATACAAAATCCTTATTATATTGCATTTAATATGCCTCAAATGCCATTTAGCATGCCTTATTGGAATAACATGTTTGCACATACTATGCCATTTTATGTTAACCAACCTGTGCCTGATAATTCTGCAATCGTTAATGGTTTTCAAAGCCCCACTCTAATGACCAAGGATGAATCTCAATCACCTAAGTCAATTGAAGAAAAGCCCAAGAAACCTAAAAAGAAGGCTAACAAAACTGGACCCAAGAAAACTTGAATACCAAAATCAACTTGATTTGATTTTGTTGTGTGTAGAAAATAGAAAGAGTATATGGTATCCAGACAGTGGATGCTCAAGGCACATGACTAGAGACTCTACCCTACTCACTAAGTTCAAAGAGAGAGCTAGACCAAGTATCACTTTTGGAGATGACAGGATATGGCTTGATTTCTAAAGAGAATGTCATTATTGAAGAAGTTGCTCTAGTAAATGGACTCAAACATAATCTTCTGTGTGTCAGCCAAGTATATGACGAAGGCAACTCTATAACCTTCAATTCTGAAGTCTGTGTTATTACAAACAAGAAGAACAACAAAGTGGTTCTCACCAAAGTGAGAAAATGAAATATGTATCTAGCTGACTTCAACTCATCAAATGTAGATTCTATCACTTATCTTTTCAGAAAAGCAAGTCAAGATGAAAGTTGGCCATGGCACAAGAAACTGTCTCATTTGAACTTCAAGACTATGAATGAATTAGTCAGGAAAGACCTAGTAAGAGGCATTCCTCAAGTTGAGTTCTCAAAAGATGGATTGTGTGATGCCTGTCAAAAGTGTTGCGACTGGGAATTTTGCGACGTAATTAAGTGAATAAAGTATAATTTTATGTTGTAGTTGTGAATTTATGTGAATAAATAAAAGGTTAATTGATTTTGGGGTTAAATGTCGTTGTTGTATGATAGTAACTGGGAACGTAAAATAACTCTTTCCAGTTTGATGAGTCAGCTAAGGGATTAAGCTGTGTTGTCAGGCCGTCAAGTTAAATGGGACCCGTATTAAAAGGGATTAAAGTGTTTAAGAGTGTGAATGTGAATTATATTTGATGATCTTGTGTGTCTGCATGATATTTGATGTATACGTGTTCATATTTGCGCTCGGTGGTATTTTAAATGATTTTTACAAGTATTTTATTAATCTTTAATCATTTTTATAAAATTATACGAATGCGATCTAGGTGCGAGATTTACTTTATTATCTTTAAAATAGTCCATCGGACTTTTTAAAAATAATAGTTGGATTTATTTTGATGACTTGAGATTTTAAAATGATTTTATAAAAGTTTAATTCTATTATTTGGATTTATTTGTAAAATCCATAGCAAATAATTTATTCTCTTAAAAATTTATTTTTAAGATATGAGAGAAGATCTAATTTTATGCTTCTTATTTTAAAAATGAGATTTGGTACATTTCCTGATTTTATAAAGAGGTTTTATATTTTTCTTTATAAAAGAGAGATTTATGGATTTTTAGATTAAAGAGAGAAAAGGAAATAAGTTTCTTGATTTAAGTGGAAAGACTCTTTTGCCCCTTCTATTTCATTATATAAACACCCTCCCCCCATTTTCTTCCTCCTTCTTCCACCTCTCTCTCTCTCTCTCAAATTCCTCAATTGAAAAGTAAGATTCTCTCTCTCTCTCTCTCTCTCATGCAACCTTAAAAACTAGTCAGATTTCAAATATCTTACCATCAATAATCATCTTTTTCAATCCTCTACACATTACGCCTTTGCATGTAAATGTTTGATTAAGTTCAACGAAACCCTCTTCTAGAATTTATTCAAGAAAATATGATTTCTTGTGGTAGATTCAAAGGAGTGCATATTTCACTACTTTTATTATAAATTTAAGGTCTAAAATTCGAAGGGAGACCCGTGTATAAGCACCCTCGAGTTCGACCACCACCGACCGTGATCAAATGAGAGCCGGTGGGTTGTAAAATGTGATTTTCAAAATGATTTAGTATAAACATGATGTGATATAGAGTGAATATTGGTTGATTGATGTTTAATTGAGTTTTTGGTTATTAGTCAAGTTTTTATGCTTAGAGGTTTGGGTATAAGGATTATTGGTAGATGATGGATAAAAGTGGATGCATGTCATCGAAACCACTATGCATGTTTCTAAAAATCATTTCATGCTAATTTCGAAGGTTTCATTCGATTTTGAACACATGTTAGGTTCAAATTTTGATAAAAATTGTGTGGGGAAATGATTTTTAAAGTTAGTTGATGTTTGGTAGTATGAATGTTAGTTTTAAATGATTGCATGTGATTTTGTTTAATTTTATTCTAATCTTAAGGTTCAAATTTTCATTATAAAAAGGGGAGGAGTGGTTGTTTGTTAAGGGTAATTTATGTTTAACTAGTTAAAGGATCTTTTGATATGATTATGTGATTTTGAGTACAAATTTTTACTAATAAAAAAGGGTTTTAATTTTGATTCGAGTTTTACAAAAGATTTTGGTTTAAAGATTTGATTTTTGGTTCAGTTTTCTTTTAAAAAGGTTTGGATTTAAATCTAGATTATGCATGATAACAATAAGTGGTTACATGTTGATTGCTTGGTTCCATTTTTTGGTTCGAATTTTTGAATTAAAAAAAAAGAATGAGTTGTTTGGTTGTCGAGTTATTCAGATCACAATTGTTTGTTAAGATATAGATTTTAAGTAGACAAGTATATATTGTGCTATGTGCTATGTAAGTATACGTGATTATACTTGAGTATATGAGTTAAGTGATATCGCGATATGGGGTAATCGTTAGACGTTCTGAGAAACGTCGAATGTTGAGTAAGTTGTCGATTAGGGATTCTGTTTTAGATTGTAGTTTCGGATATCAGAGGCATTCAGGCTAGTAAAGGGAAGGATATTCTAGGTGGCAGTAGCTCAGAACCTGTTAAGCAGGAAAGTGATTTAAGGCAAGTATCTCTGCCTTCTCTTGTGAATTGATTATAGAGAGGAAATTATTGATGACATGACAAAGTAGTGATTTTTTTTGCAATTATGATATACCTGTTATTGATTCTGAGAAACCCTGATATTTTTTCTTGTGACAACTTGATATCAAGCCCCGTTCAACCTTTTATAGTAACCCTATTGATTTGCACCCTGATCACCTTATTATTTCCTTTGTTATCTTATAATCTCGTAAACCCTAAAAGAACCTTTAATTCCTTAATTTATGTCTTGATTAATTTGGATTCTTCGATAACATGTGAACCCTGTCAGGTATTGATCTTTGAAACTATTCTAACTTGGAACTAGTACTCTCTGTTTATCATTTGATCCATTTCCTTAATATTGATCCTTGTTTACATTTGATTCGTTCACTTTCCTTGGAATCTTAATTTGAACTTAAGAGTGATTTTTGACTTAAATGAGTCCGAATTATTTCACATTCTTGGTAATGTTAACATGAATTTATTCAATTCTTTTATTTCTTCCAACACAAAGGTTTTCCAAATTCAATTCTGTTTGTTCCATGTCGGAATCAAATAAATATGAATTTATTACTATTTTGGGTTGTAATATATTTATTCCGGTTGGTAGTTGTAATCTTGTCTCATACTTAATCATGTTTAGATCCTATTAGTGTTTAATCGGGGTTTATTATATCTGCTATAATTTTATTAGTTTAATGATGTATGGATCCTCATTTTCTAACCCCGAGATTGACGGCATCACAAAAAGTGAAAAAAAATCAAGGCATCATTCAAAAAGAAACTTGTATCTACAATGGAAGAACCAGTCAATATGTTGTCAATCTCAAAGAAAAGATATTGTCTAACGATTGCAGATGATTTCTCAAAGTTCTCTTGGACATATTTTCTTAAATCTAAAGATGAAGCTAGTGGAATCATTATCAATCATATAAGGCAAGTCAACAATCATCCTGAAATTTCTTCATGTCTTTGGATGTAAATGCTACATTTTAGGAATCAAACTGAGCAACGTGGAAAGTTTGATGCCAAAACTGATGAAGGTATCTTTGTTGGATATGTTGTTGGAAAAGCATATAAAGTCTACAATCTAAGAACCAACATTGTTATGGAATCTGTACATATTGTGTTTGATGATAAGAAGATTGAAGGACTGTAATATGAAGGTTTTTATGAAAGCCTCAAATTTCACAATGTTGAGATAAACTGTGATAAAAGTGATGATTAAAGTGATCAAGAAATAATTTCTAAGGAATATATAGAAAAATCAACAACAATTGAAGCATAGAATTCTACATCCATCGAAAGACAAAGATCAACATCCATTGAAAGACATGGTGCATCATCCGTTGACAGAAAAACTGCATCATCTGAAAGGCAAAATTCAATATTCGTCCTCAAATCAAATATCCATAAAATCAGGGGTTCAAATCAAACTCAGTCACACATCAAGACAACTATGAGGCCTCTTCATCTAAAGCTAATCTACTAAAATAAAGGAAATGGACTAAAGATTACCCATTTGAACTAATTATTGGTGATGCATCTTCAAGAGTGCAAACAGGGAAAGCCACTCAAGATGAATCTCTATATAGAAGCTTCATGTCACAAGAAGAACCAAACAAGGTTAAAGAAGCTTTGTTGGATCATAATTGGATTTTAGAAAAACAAAAAAAGCTAAAACAATTTGAAAGGAATAAATTATGGAAGCTAGTACCGAAACCCAGTGGCAAGAATTCTATTGAATCCAAATGGGTATTCAAAAACAAGATGGATGAGAATGGCATAGTCATAAGGAATAAAGCAAGATTGGTTGCTAAAGGCTATTGTCAACAGGAAGGGATAGATTTTGATGAAACCTTTGCTCCTTTTGTAAGACTTGAAGCTATCAGAATTCTTCTAGCCTATGCAGCCCATGCCAATTTCAAAGTCTATCAAATGGATTTAAAGAATGCCTTTCTAAGTGGAGATTTGAAGGAGGAAGTCTATGTCGGTCATCCTCGTGGTTTTGAAGACCCCGACTTTCTATAATATGTCTACTATCTTTTGAAAGTACTCTATGGATTGAAGCAAGCACCTAGAGCCTAGTATGATACATTATCAAAATTCCTTTTAGAAAATTATTTTACAAGAGGTACTGTTGACAAAACTCTTTTCTTTAGAAATGTTAATGACTCTAGTATACTTATTCAAATTTATGTAAATGATATTATATTTGGCTCTACAGATGTAAAACTTTGTAAAAAGTTTTCCAAACTAATGCAAAGTAAATATGAAATGAGCATGATAGGAGAACTAACTTACTTTCTTGGTCTCCAAGTTAAGCAAGTTAGTGATAGAATATTCATTATTTAAACAAAATACATTCATGATCTTTTAAAGAAGTTTGACTTGATGGATTGCACATCTGCAAAAACTCATATGGCCACTGCCACTAAACTTGAAATAAACACAACTGAAAAATGTGTGGATATTTCAAATTATAGAGGCATGGTAGGTTCACTTTTATATTTAACAGCAAGTAGGCCAGATATAATGTTTGCTACTTGTCTCTGTGCCAGATTTCAGGCTGATCCTAGAGAATCTCATTTAGTAGCTATTAAGAGAATTTTCAGATATCTCAAAGAACACCAAAACTTCGCATTTGGTATCCTAGAGATTCTAGATTTGATCTAATTGGTTATTCAGATGCAGATTATGCAGGTTGTAAAATAGATAGAAAAAGTACAACATGAACCTGTCAGTTTCTAGGAAACAGGCTAGTTTCCTGGTTTAGTAAGAAACAAAACTCAGTTTCTAGTTCCACAGCTGAGGCTAAATATATTGCTGCTGGTAGCTGTTGTGCACAGATTTTATGGATGAAGAATCAACTATTACATTATGGTCTACATGTGGACAAAATTCCAATTTTCTGTGACAACACAAGTGCCATTGCCATTACTGGAAATCATGTACAACATTCAAGAACAAAGTACATTGACATCAAGTACCATTTCATTCGAGAACATGTCATGAATGGTACTGTGGAACTTCACTTTGTTCCAAGTGAGAAGCAACTTGTAGACATCTTTACCAAGCCATTTGATGAATCAACTTTCCCTTGGTTGGCAAGTGAGTTAGGTATGCTTAATTATTCTTAAGTTATTTTGATGTCTAAGCAATTTGTGATGTAGCCAGAAATAAATTTGACTTTTCCCAAAAAGATGAAATTGTGGCTAAGTCAAAATTAATCTCTCGACAGATGTTCATTATCCGTTGAGTCTGAATATCCGTTGAATTTCAGTATCCGTTGAAAGTCAAATATATTTCTGGGAACTTTATCCCTTGATGGATAATGGTACATTATATATCCGTTGATTTGCTTTAATCATTGCTGTTAATTCTACACCTCATCCTTCAACTTTACTTATAGTGTGTATGTATATGTCGATGGATAATCTTTAGATTTTCTATAGTTTTTTTTTCATTTATAAACGGCTATTTTTGGCAATTTTCATTGGGTACTTTATAGTAATTTGTAATTTTTTATTTATCTATTTTGATGAAATTCAAGCTTGCCTTCATTTGCCTAAAAATAACACTTTTATTCCTTACACAGACACAGATGTGTGCACCATGCTTAGGTTTATGGGCTACGCTCTTGATTCTACCAACTTAGGTGGAATGAAGATAATGGGCCTTAAAAAATAATGGAGCTTTCTCTGTGACTCATTTATAATAGTATTTTTTGGTAAAATTAGCAATTTTAATGTAGTTACTTCAGCAATGATTAACATGCTTTATATGCTTCTAAATGAAAATATTTTAATTTCAGTAATCATGTCATGGTAGAATTAGGGTATAAGTTATGAGATATCAAGAAAAGGTCCAATAATATATATTATGATAAGTTTCTCATGATGTCAGAAAATCATGTTTCTAAAGACCTCTTGATTGAGAACCCAAACAACAAGCTTGCTTGTTGGGTCTAAGAAAAGAGGGTACTTGCTATATTGAACATGAACAACCTTCATAATTATGTGCCTCTCAACTACTTGCCAATCATGGAGGCACCTCAGGTAAATGAGGTAAATGTTTCTATCTCAATTCATTCCCAACCTCAAATTTCTTTGACTTCTAAAGTGGCTAGGGCATCTGTGATTATGACTAAACAGATGCCTACCCAAGCAACAAAACCTAAATCTTCAAAATCCAAATCAAAGAAACCACACTCTAGTTTCTCTCAAAAGAAACTAGTTTTAAAATCTACCACAACGCATGAGGGGCGTGTGAAGGGTAGTGAGAACGGTGAGGGTGAACATCAAAGAAGCCCTAAGGATAAGATGAGAGAGGTTAGTGTATCCCAGCCTAGCCACACCACAGTCTCCCAATAGGTTGTGGTACTTAACAAGGATATTAGCACATTGCTAGTTACATCCTCCCAAAAGAATGTAACTATTAAAAATAGCTCTTCTCCAAGAGGAAAGAACAAGAGGGGTAGGTACATCACATACCAAACTCAAACCTATATCATAAAGAAGAAGTTGAAACCATTGGAAGAATCACAGGGTGCACATATTGTGCCAACTGCAGTTAAAGACTCAGTTCATGCACCATCTCAAAGTGAGATTGATGTGGCTCCAATTGATATGGAGCCATAACCAAATTATCTCACAATTGAAACACCTCACACACACAATTCTCCCATAAACTCACTGGATGTGGATATGATAAACACATCAATTCCTGATTCTCCATCTTTGAAAGTCATAGAGGAGCCAAAATCAAAAGCAAGTGATCTTCATCTTATGGATGATTTGTTGGCTCACTTGCCCTTTCTTTCTGAAACTACTAATAAGTCTGTGCATACAAATCTCAAATCAATCACCATAGACTCAATTGTAGTTTTAACTCCTAACTCTTTCATTTCTACCTCTTCGATGAATATTCCTCATCCGTTGATAAGTGATTGTCTCTCGACGGATAAGCTTAACAACAATTATCCGTTAACACTCACAACTCCTAATTTGACAGATATCTCTTATCCGTTGAAAGTCTATACATAACTTGATATTTTTAAAATTATGACACGTGTAGACGACTTAGTAGTTGTACAATCACTTCTAGGACTGAGGGAAATGAGTGATTTGAGTGAGAGGTTAAGTTGCTCTCAGGAAAAACGAGAGGAAAAGAGTGAAACTCCACATGCTATTCTTCTAGCATGGTAAAAGTAAGTGAAAGGAGTCCCACCTTATATGGTGAAGGTGAGGGTGTGAGCGTGGGAAGCCAAAGGGAGCCCTTGATGCAAAAAGAGAGAGAGAACAGGAGAAAAAATCTGGTATGGAAGAACAAAGGGAAGAACACACTGTAAGTGAGTTAAGGGATGTCAATGAGGTAGAAAAAGAGAGGCTATTTCAGGAAGAATATTAGTATGTTATATATTCTGTCTCTTTTGATGCTGAGGCATTTACTCACCTTGTTCCATCATATCAAATCTTAGCTGAACAAGGCAATGAGGATGCAGAGAGGACTCTAAATTTGGTATACACTACAACCTCTATTCTAAGGGCAAAGGATGCAATCAACTCTCTTCCACCTACAACTGGTGATAATTTTGAGTGTGATTCTGGTTGTTCATTTGGGGATGATTCTCAAAAAAAAGATGATGATGAAACTAGAATGAACATAGGGGGAGATGTAGAACCTAGCTCATCTACAAACACTCCATCTTGGATGTTCACCAAAGATTACAGTTTTCATCAGTTCAAATCCACACTATACAAACTCATTCATCAGACTCAAACAACCTTTCAAGCCACCACCAATTCCAGTACCAAAAATCTTCTACAAGCCCATCTTGCATCTCTGCAACTGCACAAAATTCAGACTCTCAAACAAAATCAAGATGTCGATGAAATCAAGAACACTATTGAGCAAGTTAAAAAGGACCTCAATAAAAGAATGGAGTACAAACTTTCTGAGTCAACAATGAGAGACATTCACTAGAAACTCAGGAAGGAAACTTACTTAAATAGAAAGGTTGAGGCATTGGATTCAAGACTGACAAATATGGAGAATTCAATTACCAAGATACTTGTCAATCAAGTAACTCAGACACATCTTCTTCAACAACTGGTGGCTGCTCAAACTTTCAACCCTGCCTTACTTGATGATAACGAAAAGGGGGATAAGAATGTGCATATACAAGTCAGTAAGGTAATAGTTTCATCTTTTACCTTCACAAAGCCACCAACATTAGACAACATTGATTTGATCAACTTAGCAGCAGCTGAACTAAAGCTTAAAGAACAAAGACAAAAAATAGATCAAAGAATTTCAGAGGTTTTTGGCTCAACTACAACTCAAGTCAAATCTGTGAAACACTTCATAAAGTTAAAACCAATTACCCTAGAAGAAATGTAGCTAGGAAAATGAGCTAAGGGTGAAACCTTAACAAAGAATGAGTTCAACAACTTTGTTGTGCTAAAGTCTAAAAAAGCAAGTGTGACTATATCATTAAAGCACCCAATGTTGGTTGACTACTCTCCTCCCAGGTCTGATGAAGACAAACTGATGGGTACCTCAATTGCAAGCTTCAAGCACACCAAAGACTCTTTGCTTAAATCAAGAATTGCAAGAATCTACAAGAATGGCAAGATAATTTGTGTGATTTATGGGCATCTTAAATTTAAAGAAGCTAAAGATGAGGAAAATAGAAGAGTTGGAGCTCATAAAAGAAGGAAGAAGCAGGCCACTAAAGGAGTGAAAACAAATTTGGAAATGCTTACAACTCCAATTAAAACTGAGAAAACCTCATTTAAAGAGAAACAAGAACCAAGTAAATCAGGAAAAGGGTATTGGAAGGTTAGAGCAAAAAGGAAGATTGTTGAAGATGAAGAAGAGGAAGCTAAAACAATCCAGTCTAACACTACAAGTCAAACAACTATGCCCACAATGGAGCAAGTTGAATTCAAGGTCCATCCTGGTGTGAATTTTCATGGTGAGCCAATCATTCCCAAGAACGAACAAATAGATTGGGACATCTTACCTATTCCTGCGCTAAATATTCCAATTCCAACAACATCAAAAAGGAAGAAGAAATTAACAAGAAAGCAAGTCAGGCCTGTCTTATCCCAATCTAAAGCCTTATCCAAACCCAAGCCAACAGTAAATAAAGGAGATCAACTCTTTATCACTGACAAAAGAATTCTCAGATATCAAACTTTACCTGGATGAGATAGACGAAGTGAGAGCAATTAATTCCCATAATAGACTCCCAGAAAGATTGGTGTTCAGGTACAGGGGAAATAAAATCACATGGCCTCTATGTAACGACTGAGAAATTACGTTTGTATTATATTTTAATAAAGGTGAATTATATGTTTTAATATGTCATTAAGTGTATAAAGTTATAACACCCTAGCTGTTATATGCTCCGTGTATTCTATTTTGTCAGAATGTGTTCTGGGTAATTATCGGGTGTTTTATTGTGAGTTAAATGCTTTTATATCAAAAGTTGTACGGCCCAAACAGCGTTTTAATAGCTGAAAATTCAAACAAAATCATTGGCCTTATCTTGCCTAGTATGGCTTATCCCATAGCGATATTCTGAATATCCAGCCATTTTATAAATTTTCTTGTTTCGCGAAAAATGACTTTTTTGGGCCCCTTCGAGTGTCAAAAGCCCCACAAAAATCATATTTTTATTTTTATAGAATCATGAAATTATCAAATATTATTTTTTTGCATTTTTGTATTATTCACAATTTTTGGGAATTTTGGACATATATTTTGTATTTATTGGATATTTAAAAATTCAAAATTAATACCCAAAAATTATAAAATTAAGGGCCAATTAATTTTATTAGATGTATAATTAGGGCCTTAATTTTAATTTGGGGTATTTTTATTACTACTATAAATAGATAATTTATTATTAATTAATTACTAAAAACTAATTATTCAGAAAATTAATTTGGGGGTGAATATTGTGTTATTGAGTTTGCTAATCTGGAATCCAAATCATATCATGTGAGTATTCAAATCAATCCTCTCTATTTCCTTGACCTGTTTATGTGATCAACTTCATATTTTGATTTCTGGATTTTAAATTCATAATTTAGGGTTCTTGACTGTGAATTGGGGGTTTTTGATTCTGGGGTTATGGGATGAAATTGATCATTGGGATAGCTTCATATGATTGTTTCTGATTGTTTTGCACTATTTGTTACATCAAACGATAGCTCTATGAGTAGTCCATGTTTTAGGGTTTATGCAATTTTTAGCTTAACCGTTTTTGAATTTGCAGTGATCTGAGGTTGTTTTACTGTTAGGGGTTAGATTATGCAAGTTATAAGCTTTATTTTAAGATATTATGTGTGATTCTTTCATGTACAGAATAGTAAGTTTGGATTTTGGCCGGAAATTGTTTGTGGTTTGATCGGAGAATTTGATGTAGGGGTTATTAGATTGTGATGTTAGTGAGGTTGTGTTCCTGGTTCGATTTTGAATGAAAACCAAGTTAGAATCGACCCAAACGATATCGATTTGACCCCGAATCAAGCTCGCTGGATTTTTCACGTTCCTGGCCGGAGTTCGAGCTGGAGACGGCGTTGATGGAGGTGGAAGGTTGGGATGAGTTGCTGTGATGCTATGGATTGACAACGTAGCAGAAATGATTCAAAACGGAGTTGATTTGATCGAGAAAATGATGGCCGGAGTTGGGCTCCGATGGCCGGAACCTTGCCAGGTTCTGGGTTGCGAAGAACACAACCCAATTCTGAAAATAAAACCCAGTTTTGATCTTCAAAACCCAATTCTGACTTCTCGATTCTGTTTCTGGATTTTTTATTTTATTTTTATTTTTCTAAATTCAGAAAATTAGGTTCTTTTATCTAGAAAATCAAATAATTAAATTGATTAATTATTTAAATTATTTTATAAATGAATTTAAACTGTTTTCTTATTTTAGAAAATTCGAAAATTATTTATTAAACTATTTATTCAATTATATCTTATTTGTTTATTATTTATTCAAATTGATTAATTATTTTCTAATTAATAAATTTATTTGAATAATTTGTATTAAATCCTATTTAATTCCAAAAATTAGGAAAAAAATCATTTTTAATTTTGATTTTTTCTAGATAATTATTTAAAAATAAATTTGAGGTTCAATTATTTTTGAATAATTAATTATTTTGAATAATAATTGATTTATTATTGTTTATTGCATAGTAATTGAACCATTTTATCCGATTTAATTAAAATGAAAGCCCTTAGACTTAGAAAAATGACCCGATTCCATTAAAAATAATTTTAAATCTTAATTTCTTTCGAAGATGAGTTGAATTTTGATAGTTATTCATTTTAAGCCTTATTAATTATGATTATAAGTCCGATAAATCTCAGAAAATTAAAAAACAAATCAGATATGATTTATTAATGTGAATATAAGTATAATGTCGAACCTAAAAATATTTGTAAGTTTAAATAAACTATGTGACATTTGTTACGTGATTTATGTGATTACTTGAGTCTTATTTGTTAGATAATTTATATACGAGTCAGATAGAGTCGTGCAGGTAGACAATAAGGGCTACGTGGTTTCAGCCTGAGATACGATTATGATGTAAGTCAACTAAACGAGTATCTTTCTTTGATAGATACAACTTTAACAAGGTGGAATTAACCCGTGCTCGAGAAGTGTGATATACTTGAAGTAAAACAAGTATTGGGCAAGTTTTTCCCCTATTCTAAGTTCAGAATAGTGAATTGCTTCCAAATCCCTATGGCAACTACACACTGATAGCTCATGTTCACAAACACTGATACACAACTATTGTTCTTTTATTCATATTTCATTTCGATTCCTGATTTCTCCTAATTCGTTGAATTCTCTATTCATATTCCAATAGTTTATATATATATATATACGTATACATATATTCTGATATATTCCAATATTGGAATACATCAAAGCATATCAATTGCTCCGGATGCTGATCCATGGACTGGATGGTTACGATGTGGGCCGGATATGAACCGGACCCTTGATTATTAGGCCATAGTGCCTGGGTACCCTATATGTTGGTGGGTCTATGCAGTTGGGTATAGATCCGCGCTATATCCTAACTGATCAGCAGGTTATAGTGCATATGTTGGTTTTTGTATCCAGTCTAATTCATTTGGTACTCGCTAATGGCCTTCATTATTCCCTACAGAAACATGTGGTTACTCGAACAATTATATTACCGGTTTATTTAATATTCTCTTGGCACTATATATATATGTTGCAGGCTTATTGAGCAATTATGGCTCACCCCTATTATTGTTATTCACCTTGTTTTTCAGTTAAGGCCGAGAATGAAACCTATCCGTAATGGGGTAGTCAAGAAGCGGGTCAGATGGCGGGACCCTCTGGCACCAAGGATGCTAATTCCAAATCCAGAATAGAGTTTTGAGATGCCCGAGCAGGTGTAGCAGGAACAAATGTAGATGTGAAGATAACTCGTTTGTAATAAAGAAGGCTTGTAAGACTATTTATTTGGGCGTTTGTAATAAAAATAGTAAGTTGTTCTTGTTTTCACACCTTAACCTTAAAAGATCCTGAGTAGTAGTATCAAGGGGTTGTTATATGTATATTATTATTATTGTACAGGTGTTATAATGTAATTAGTGGCATTATTACCCCAGATTTGGAGGGTGTTACACTTTACATAGGATTCTCAGTGAAGGCTATAGTGTCTTGGTGAAAGTATTATCTGCAATGAAGAAAGATTTTGGATTCACCAAGGTGGCCAAAATAGAGATACTCAACAAAATTTAACAAATAAGACAAAGCTGGAGAGATCCAAATGCACTACCAAGAATCTTATCTATTCCTTACACTAGAAGTAGAGTGCATTTGAGACCATATTGGTTGATGGAGTTGAAGGATGAAAGAAATACCAGAAGATTTTTTAGACTTGAAGACCAGCTGAAAATATCAAGCAATGATACTCTCAAGGAAATGTAGTGTTAGGGTATATATTGAACTATTCATTTGAAAGTATATATAATAATCTTTTAAGAATATTGACTGCATATTTTCATAATATAGGTATATTAAATATTGTAGACAATCTAGTATCAAATGGGATAGCAGAAGATTAGATTGTCAGACTCCTTATATAATATGATAAAGGTTCATAGTCTAAGTGGTGTTAGACAAACCACTGGAATGATTGAAGTATTATTTAGAAATAGTTTATCTTGACTATTGAATAATACTTGTGTATATTGAACGAGATTGAAATAGTAGAATAATTCTTTCTTTTATTCTGACAATAAAGAAGGACTAAGATTCTACGATATTATTATTGCTTAGGTTTTTAATCCGGATATAGTGATTGACACTTGTATTTAATGCACATGCCTTGATTCATACAATAAGTAATTTATTTTAAATTGCGAATTTATAAATTGGGTAATGACATTATATACAGAGTGGGATATTGACTATAAAAAGAAACTGTGTTCGAAGAATATATTCGGGTGATGATGTCCTCTTGCAAGCTCATAAAGATAATTGTGCTTTAGTCCTGCAGGAAGATTTATTCTTGCACAATTATAAAGTTGAGTGGATGATCAAGGATAAAAAATGTTGATTAAATTAATTATGAGAAATTAATTTAATTAATGGATATGCGATATTTTAAATATGGGGAATTTAATAAGAAAATAATATGGGAGCCGAATTAAATTATTAATTTACGGAATTATGAAAGGTAATGCAAATATTAATTATTTAGTGGATTGAACTAATATTTAATGACATTGGGCTTGGCCCAGAATGTCATTGGGAGGCCCGACCTAATTATCCATGATCCCTACTGTAGCCTATAAATATTCTAATTCTCCTGAAGCCGATAATGAGGGGCATGTGCGTGAGAACACGAGAACACATAAACAAAAATAACATCCTTGGATTTGAGAGAGGCAAACATTTTTCTCAAGGAGCCAGCTAGGGTATTGGATTTTCGGAGCTTTAAGAAGAGGTAATCCTTGGGAGATCGAAACCCATACTTCGTCCAAGGAGAATCGAAGAATACAGTAGAAGGCGTGGATTTGAATCCCTTGTGCCGTAGAGATTAAGGTTAACATTCTGTTCGAACTCTCTATAGAAGTTCATATCATAAAATGCAGGGTCGTGATCATATTGTCCCAACAATTGGTATCGGAGCCTAGTTCTAGGTTCTGTGTTTTATGATATGAAGTCCATGTCATAATTATATATATGTATGCTTGTATTGATTTTGTGATACAGGTTGTTATTCACTATTATGGTCATGTTTTAATTATGTGTTTGGATCCCACGTGGTTTAATCGTGGTTATTTTATTATGGTTAAGATCCCACGTGGTTTATCGTGGTTTTCTTGTAAATCACGAGGGTTGATCGTGATAGTCTTTTCTATTTTGTTTTTGTAATCTTGTAGTCTCAATTTATAATTGATCAAGGTTATCATCTCATGTAATAAAATAGGCTTATTTAGCTGTATTAAATTGTATATAATTGTTCAATCAACGAAGCTATAAGAAACAGAGATTTTTCGCTGCTGCATTATGTTTTCAGGGAGCTTCGCTGTTTTGGCTATAGATTTTGCATATAATGTCCGATTTGGCCTTACAATACCTTTTTCGAAATGGAAGAATGAGAGGAAGATGATATAATATATCTAAATATCCATTGCCCCGGTTTTCATGTCATTCTGAGGCTGTTTAGGCGTTCAACTGGGCTCTCAAAGATTTTCAGAAATTTTGAAGGATGAATTCAAGGACATCCGTTGGTAAGGACATCCGTTGATCAAGACATCAGTTGATCAGGACATCCATTGATAAGGACGGCTATTGATCAAGACATCAGTTGATCGGGACATCAGTTGATAAGTACATCCGTTGATCAGCTTATATGAGGCCATAATAGTGAATGTCCTTTATTAGTTTCTGCTGATCTTGATTATTGCTACTATGTGTTTCTTGTCTGTGTTATTATACCATGTGATACTATCCCCAGTATGCTAGAATGACATGGACGTAGAAATGTTTTAAATACTTTAATCATGCGAGTTTGCTGCTATGTTATGTGTTCTTTGTTGTTTACATATTACATGTGGAATCGAAGAAATAACATAGGACGATGTATCTAGTTTAAAATTCTCAAAGTAAATACTAAGTGGGAGAGGGAATTGATATGAAATCATATCCCATGGTCTCCATTATTGTTTGTATATAATTTAACATAGATACAAATATAAATTATATATACGTCACCCATCATGACATGTAATTTATGGTGTCTACAATGTTAAGGATATTACTAGAACAAACTTCTTAAAGTAACAACGAATATTGGAAGGTATACATGTCACCCATCGTGGCGTACCAAGTTTCATAGATTTCTGATAATTATAAGATATCATTTGATGGCATCTGGTATAATTATGATTTAAGATTTGATAACGGTATACACTTAGCTATGACAAAAAAATATTGACCACCCCTACGTGGCGTATTATTTAGTAATAGGACCGAAGTAACATTTAAACAAATTTAGGTGGTATACATGTCACCCATCGTGACGTACCAGAAACTTATGGTGTTTAAATGTTAGTGCATTAATTTTAATAATTGTTAGAGGAACCAATAAGTCTTAATATTTAATGCAACCTTTATGTGTTATGTGATGTTTTTATGCATGATTCTCAGGATACAATGAGGTTTAATCCATTGTTCCCTATAATCAAGGATAACAAACTTATCAGACCTAAATATTGAATGGAAATGAAATTTGGACATTGTGTTGACCGCTGAGGAGTACAAGTTTTGCACTTATGAACCCAAGGCAGATCAGCCTGCTGCTGATGCTCTTGAAGATGATAAAGAGTATTATAAACGGTGGATTAAGGCTGATGAGATATCACGATGTTACATTCTGGTAGCAATGTCGGGTGTTTTGCACCATCAGCATCAGTCTATGGCCACTACTGCGGATATGCACTTTAATCTCAAGGAACTTTTTGGATATCAGAATAGGGCCGATAGGCAAGTAGCCATATATGTTTTAATGAACACTCGGATGACTGAAGGAATGCCTGTAAGGGATAATGTTCTCAAGATGATGTCTCATTTGGATGAGATAGAGATCATTAGTGCTGAACTTGACGGGGAAACCCAGATTGACATTATCCTTATGAGCTTGCCTAAGAGTTTTGCGCAGTTTCGCTTGAATTACAACATGAACAAGCAGCTTGTATAGTATCGCGAAACTTCTGATAGAACTTCAGGAAGCTGAAGGATTATTTAGGTAGAGTGTTCAAGTGAATGTGGCTAAGAAAGGTTCTTCCTCTAAACCGAAAGGTAAGAAGAAGAAGAAAAAGGCTCAAACACAGAAAGCTGCGAATGCAGTGGGAGTTCAAGGTGGTGTGAAAAAAGCCTAAGGGAAAGTGCTTCAGGTGCAAGCAGTCAAGTCACTGGAAACATGATTGTCCTCTTCCTAAGAAGATAAACAATACTGGTATGTCTCTTTCTCTAGTTACAGAAACATTTATAGAGGCTATACCTACGAGCACTTGGTGTGTAGATACAGGAGCCACTGATCATGTTTGTAATTCTATGCAGGGATTTCAACTATCCAGAATGCTTAGAGATGGTGAGATATACGTGTTAATGGGAGATGCTAAGAAAGTAGCAGTAATTGTAGGAGTTATTCATTTATCTTTTAGTTCTAATAGGATTTTGATTTTGAACAATTGTCGTTATGTACCTTCATTTAGAAGAAATTTAATTTTGGTTTCTAAGCTTTCTATGGATGGTTATAATGTTTGTTTGGATCGTAATGTTTCAATTATGATAAATAAATGAATTATATGTTCGGATACATTGCAAGACAATTTGTATATAATAAATCCTAGTCAACCTACACTACAACTACAATATAGGGAATTGAACAACACGTCTTTTACATCTATTAAAAAAAGGAACCTTATAGTTTGAACCAAACATATCTTTGGCACTTGAGATTAGGTCATATTAACCTGAGAAGGATTCAAAGGCTGGTAGTAGATGGGCCTTTGAGCTCATTGGCAGTTGAGCCATTTCCAGTTTGTAAATCCTGCTTGGAAGGTATAATGACTAATAGGCATTTCAAGGCAAGGGGGAATAGAGCCAAAGAATTATTAGAATTGGTTCACACTGATTTATGTGGACCCATGAATATCCAAGCAAGAGGTGATTATGAGTATTTTGTCACATTCATTGATGATTATTCTAGATATGGGTACATTTATTTGTTGCGTTGTAAGTCTGAATGGTTTGAGAAGTTCAAAGAGTACAAAGCTAAAATAGAGAAGTTACTTAATAAAAGTATCAAGTCAGTACAATCAGATCGTGGTGGCGAATACTTGCTTGAAGAATTTAGGGAATATTTATCAGAGAATGGGATAGAATCCAAGTTGACTGCACCAGGCATACACCAATAGAATGGTGTAGCAGAAAGAAGGACCAGACTCTTTTAGAGAATGTTAGATCGATGATGAGTTATTGACATGCCTTAGAAATAACAGCTTATCTTTTGAACCTAGTACCTTCTAAATCGGTTTCTAAAACCCCCTTAGAAATTGTGAACCAGGGATAAACCGAGTCTAAGACACATTCGGATATGGGGTTGTCCATCACATGTATTGAACATGAACGCGACTAAGTTAGAATCTCGTACAGAAGTAAGGTTGTTTGTAGGCTCCCATGGGAACGAAAGGTTATTTATTTTTTAGTCAAAATAATCAGGATGTCATTGTAAGCACCAATGCTAGATTCTTAGAGAAAAAAATATAATAAATCACAAACCAATTAGTAGTGTCGTTTTAGAGGAACTAGTGGGAGGGAAAGATAATACCCAGAAACCGATAGTACAAGTAGAACAACCACAACAAAATGCACCCTGTCACTAATACCGTACCAGCGCCTCGTCGTAGTGGGAGGGTTGTTCGTCAGCCTGATAGATTCCTGTTTCTGGGAGAGTCTTCGGACCTAGTCTCTGGTGAACATGATGATGATCCCTGAACATACGAAGATGTACTGCAAGGAAAAGATGCAGATCTTTGGAAAAAGGCAATGGAATCTGAAATAGAAACGATATATTCTAATCAGATATGGGAGCTTGTGAAACCACCCAAAGGTGTAAAACCCATTAGATATAAGTGGATCTACAAGAAAAATAGGGGATCAGATAAAAAGGTGAAAGCCTGGAAAGCAAGACTTGTTGTGAAAGGGTATACTCAGAAAGAAGGTATCGATTATGAGGAAACCTTTTCGCTAGTGGTCATGCTTAAGTCAATCCGTATTATTTTACCTATAGTAGCTTATCTTGATTATGAGATTTGGAAAATGGATGTCAAGATAGCTTTCCTTACTGGAAGTCTTGAAGAAACCATTTATATGCAGAAACTAGGGGGATTCATTAAGGAAGGCCAAGAGCATCTTGTATGTAAGCTTAAGAAGTCTATTTATGGAATTAAATAAGCTTCTAGGTATTGGAACATTCATTTTGATTAGGAAGCCCAGTCGTTGAGTTTGATCAAAGTTTAAGCGAAGCATGCGTGTATAAGAGATGTGAGGGAAATGCAGTGGATTTTCTAGTGCTATATGTTGATGACATTTTACTCATTGGAAACAATGTTAAGATGTTGTCTTCAATAAAGACATGATTGTTCAAACAATTTGAAATGAAGGATTTAGGTGAGGCGGCATACATCCTTGGGATCAAAGTAATAAGGATCGCAAGAAAAGGATGTTGGCTTTATCTCAGGAGCCCTACATATATGACGTATTAGCTCGTTTTAACATGCAGGACTCCAAGAAGAGTAATTTTCTTTTCAGACATGGAGTTTCTTTATCAAAGAGTTAGTGTCCTTCGACACTGAAGGAGATAGAGAACATGAAGGTAGTTCCTTATGCTTCGGCATATGGAAGCCTAATGTATGCCATGTTATGTACGAGGCCTGATATCTATTTTGTTATGGGCATGGTTAGAAGATACCAGTCTAACCCAGGACAGGAACATTGGAGTGTAGTAAAAACAATACTTGAGTACTTGCGTATGACTAAGGAGTATATGTTAGTTTACAGGTCCTCATATTTGTTGCCTCTTGGATATACCGATTCAGATTTCCAGAAAGATAAGGATAAGAGAAAGTCCACCTCGGGAAGTGTTTTAACTTTGGGAGGTGGAGCCGTAATATGGAGGAGTGTGAAGCATAAATGCATTACAGACTCAACCATGGCTCCTCTGAGGCAACCAAAGAGGCTATATGGTTCCGAAACTTCCTGTTGGATTTGGATGTAGTTCCTAATTTGCCACAGGAAATCACAATTTATTGTGATAATACTGGTGTTGTGGCGAATACCAAGGAGCCACGGGCCCATAAGGCAGTGAAACACATAGAGCGTAAGTATCACCTCATACGGCAGTTTGTTAAGTGAGGAGATATTATTGTGGCTGATATAACATTAAAGGATAACCGGGCAGATCTTGTCACGAAGAGCTTACCAACTAAGGATTTTCAGGAGCACGTGGAAGCGATATGAGTCAAACACTTGGTACATAGTTATATAGTTGATGGTGGATTGATTGTAATAAACACATATATACTCAAAGAATAACTTAAGTACAAGTGGAAGATTGTTAGGGTATATAATTAACTATTCATTTGAAAGTATATAATAATATATTGAGAATCTTGAATGCATGTTTTCATAATGTTTGTATATTATATATTGTAGACAATCTAGTATCAAATGGGATAACAAAAGATTAGATTGTCAGACTCCTTATATAATATAGTAAAGGTTAACAGTCTAAGTGGTGTTAGACAAACCACTGGAATAACTGAAGTATTATTTAGAAATAGTTTATCTTGACTATTGAATAATACTTGTGTATATTGAACGGGATCGAAATAGTAGAATAATTCTTTCTTTTATTCTGACAATAAAGGACTAAGATTCTACGGTATTATTATTGCTTAGGTTCTTAATCCGGATATAATGATTGACACTTGTCTTTAATGCACATGCCTGGATTCATATAATAAGTAATTTATTTTAAATTGCAAATTTATATATTGGGTAATGACATTATATACATAGTGGGATATTGACTATAAAAATAAACCATGTCCGAAGAATATATTCGGGTGATGATGTCCTCTTGAAAGCTCATAAAGATAATTGTGCTTTAGTCCTGCATGCATATTTGTTCTTACACAATTATAAAGTTGAGTGGATGATCAAGGATAAAAGATGTTGACTAAATTAATTGTCAGAAATTAATTTAATTAATGGACATATGATATCTTAAATATGGGGAATTTAATAAGCAAATAATATGGGAGCCGGATTAAATTATTAATTTATGAAATTAGGAAAGGTAATGAAAATATTAATTATTTAGTAGATTGAATTAATATTTAATGACATTGGGCTTGGCTCAGAATGTCATTGAGAGGCCCGACCTAATTATCTGTGATCCCTACTGTAGCCTATAAATATTCTAATTCTCCTGAAGCCGATAATGAGAGGTGTGTTTGAGATAGGCAAACATTTTTCTCAAGGAGCCAGCTAGGGTTTTGGATTTTTGGAGCTATAAGGAGAGGTAAACCTTGGGAGATCGAAGCCCACACTTCATCTAAGGAGAATCGAGGAATACAGTAGAAGACGTGGATTTGAATCACTTGCGCAGTAGCGATTAAGGTTAACGTTCTGTTCGAACTCTCTATAGAAATTTATATCGTAAAATGCATGGCCGATATCATATTGTCCCAATATGTAGGAGATGCTGAATCTCAATAATGAAGATGAATCTGAGTTTTACGGACAACTCCAACACCAAATAGAAGAAAACAATGAGAAACTAGGAAAGAAGACTAGACAATCAAGGTAAAAGGATTAATTTTCTCAGTCTAGATGAGCACCTTGAAAATGACTTGTGAGATTTCTATGAACTTTCTTTTGTGCAATTTTCAATAAAATGCAGCACTTATCATTTTTATCTGCTATTGATTGTTTTTTTTTGTAAGGTGTTTGGTTATAATCAGTCCTCCTAAATATATTCCTATAATTTTAGTAGACATAAATTGGGGGAGATTGTTAGGAATATATTGTAGGCTTGATGATAATTCACCAAAACACCTTAGTAGATTTAATTAAGTGATTTTGTAACTATCAACAGATAACCATACTTGTTCATCTGTTGATAGAGTAGCTTATGTTTCAATAAGTTTTTGTAGCACATTTCTGTATATTGTAATAACTCAGAAGTTTATAAGTTGTAGAAAATTCTAAGTCATGTTGACTATTAGAAAGATATGCAAAATAGGTTGGTCAATTGTAAATATTAGATGCCTTGTAATTTTGCATAAATGAAATAGTATCAACTACTAAGAAAATACTTTCAACGGATGAACTACAAAGCTTCGACTAAATACTCAAGACATTTTCAACGAATGATCCATTAGAGACTCAACAGATAACTTATGTGGAGTATCGACTAATAACATTGAAGTCTCGACGGATAACCAATTCAAATAGGAGTTGAAAGTGACTTGACAATCACATGGGTTGATTGTATACAAAAAGAATGTGGCATCCTATTTGCAGGTTTTAGAGAACAAAGGAGCATTTTCAGGTTTTAGAGAACAAAGAAGCATTTCCATTTCCATGCTTACTTGAAGAAATACAAAAATGTTGGATAGAGAGATGAAGCAACATGTGAATAGACTTAGATATTTGTTTTATCTTTTTGTCTTTTTCATGTGTAACTTGGTATTATATATATAAAAACCAAGAGTAGCAAGTAGAATTAATAATTGATTGAACTCAGAAATAGAAAAAGCTACATCTGTTAGGAATTTCACTGTTCTTCTTTTCTAAAAATACTTGTAAGAAATTGTGTGCATTCTTGCATCACAAAGTTCTCATATATATATATATATATATATATATATATATATATCTGAAGGAAAGATCAATCTACCAGAAAATTTTTAAACCATTATGTTTACTTACTTTGTTTCTTGAATACTTCAATCTTTTATCCCGCATATTTTCTTTATTTAAACACATATATTTTTGCAAAGAGAATTTATTATTTCATAAAGTAACTAGAATTACATTCAACCCCCTTCAGTAATTCTTTTGCTAGATTGTTAGGGCATAACACAAGTCTACTGTTCCTGATACTTTAGCTAGTACCTTTACTATCAATCGGTTTCATTCTACATGCATTTGTTATTTTTAACATTCTATAATTTAATACTAATGGGTTATTGTTTCTTGACTTCCCCCGTTTAACGTGCCACAAGAATAAAACAAGTTTACTTCACATGTAGTAATTTGCATATCTCACACAAGTGATCTATGAATCCACTACAATTTCCTGTAAGGAAAACATATCAGTGACAACAATTCTACTTTATTATTGTCTATGTGTGTTGCAATGTGTACATAGGCTCTAACTTGACAAATTATAAAATGCTAAATATGGGGATTAATCATGTTGAAGGATTATATATTTGATTTTAGATGAATTTTTAGTCGCTTCAAAGTTTAACACGGTAAATAACATTTGCAGGACGGTATGTTAGGCACAAATACATCACAAGCGGGAGAAATCCTTATCAATAGGCACAAACAGATGTTGACTTTTGGCAATTCGGTGAGAATAACATATCCATATTATATAATCTACATCTACTCAAGTCTCAAAGCACTATTTTACATTTTCAAAAATATATAGCACAACCAGAATAAATAATGCTAGTTTTATGACTTGCTAGGCATATGTGACACGAGATGATACACTTATGACTACACTCAATGTCAGACAAACAGTTTATTATTCAGCCCAACTCCAACTTTTTGACCAAATTTCAAGGGCTAAGATGATAGAAAGGGAAGAGAAGACGATGAAAGACATGGGATTTCAGGATGCTATAGATACAAGAATCGAAGGGCTGAGTGTGAAAGGCCTTAGTGGTGGCCAAAAGAGGAGAGTTAGTATTTGCATTGAAATCTTGACATGCCCAAAACTTTTATTTCTGGATGAACTAAGTAGTTTATTACACAGTGTAGCGTCTTATCATGTCATAAATCGTATAGTTAAACTTGCGCTAAAGAGGATAAATGAACTGTGATTGCTTCTATTTATCAACCAAGCGGCGAATTATTTGACCTGTTTAATATTCCTTGTCTATTGTCATCCGGCAAAAAAATTTATTTTGGTCCTACTACATGAGCTACAGGGGTACCTAACTTAAAATAGTTATGCTATAGACTAACTCTGTTGTCCAATTAACTAAATCAATTTAGGTTTTGTTTCAGTTTCTTCCATATAGTGGCTTCTCTTGTCCAACTATGAGAAATCCTTCAGATCACTTTCAGAGAACCATTAATAAATATTTTGATGTTGTAAGTAACAATTTAAATTTTTATAGTTTAAATAATTTTTTTCTACCATTTCATCACATATCTAGACTTTTATATTCTCTGAAGAATTATTCTTAATCACAGAACTAAGCAATTTTTTATGGTTGATTCTATAAAGGATATTAAGCAAGGATATGGTGGAAGCGTAATAACTGCAATATAAGCCATTGACATTCTGGTCAATGAATATCTCTCATCTAGGATATGTTGCCAAGCAGTCAACAAAGTTTATGAGATAATCCAAAAAATACACAACACATTTAGTACGAGTTCTTTTTTTACTCATTCTTGTAGATATATTGATGTAGGGTCTGATTTGTAATTACTGGTTGGACTTACTAAGTACTATTAATTTTTTAAATTAAATTACTTTGTATTATCAAGAGATAATAATGAAAAAGGACAGACAAGCAGCTGGCTTCATCACTCAATGTCAAGTATTAACAAGAAGATCTTCTAGCAGCATATCTGTGATCTTGGTTATTACTGAATAAGTTTTGTAATATGCATTGCATTGTGCTTGTATGTAGGGATAAAATTTTATGACACTGGTAAAATTTATGGCTCAATATAGGTGAACATCAGAAAGCTTACATCATTTAATTGTCTATGTCAAAAAAAAGTTAATCTTTCAAACGTTCAGTAACTAAACTTTATATTTTATGAATTTTCAGGTGAGAGGTCCAATGCTCATGTTTGTGGAGGGGTTCCTGACTTTTATGGTCATTGGTTGATTCCCTTCTTTTTTAGAGGATATGAAGGTATACATCGAATTTCATAAAAATACTATAAATCTACAATTATCGGCCGATCTTCATTTTCTAAAGATTACCGGGTTGTAATCGTGAAAGATTGAATGGACACTATGGAGCAGCTTCATTTGTTGCGGGGACTAGACTGCCTTCTGCTCCATTCTTGTGTTTTATTGGTGTCATCCCGGGAGCAATTGGTTATTTCCTCGTTGTCCTGCCAAGTGGATTTGAAAATTTTTCTACTTTAGTTTGCTACTCTTTGTGTGCGTGCTTTTGGTTGTAATTCTGATGATGATGGTTGCGAGTGTTGTTCCCGATAATCTAATGGGGATCATTACTGGTGCTGGGCTTTAAGGAACTATGATGTTGAATGAGGGATTTTTCAAATTACCAAATGATCTCCCCAAGCCTTTCTAGAAATATCCAATGTACTACATCTCATTCCACAAATATGCATTTAAGGAATTTTACATTTACGGACTAGAATAAAATTAAGTAACTCAACCTTCTATTTTATTATAATAAATTTTCTTAATTTGGTTATTTGTTAAATTTGAAATATTTTGGTTTGGCTATTTTTTGGCATCTCTATTTTTACATTGTGCATGAATAAAATAGGTAATCAGAAATCAGTGCAACTGATGTTAAAACAAATTCATTTAACACCATTTATTTCAATTAGAAATGGTGTTAATTTAACAATATAACATCTGTTATGCAATCCAAATCCGATATATCTCAATGGTTAATACATTAGTTTTAGTGGTACATTTACATCGGTTTATCAATAAAACCCGATGTTAAATAACACAATAAACAAAAGCTTAAAAATAAAGAACTGATGTTAGAAGGATTGTCTAAGTCAGAATCAGGATTTAGTGGGATAATGATTTATCAAGCCGTCAGGATTTGCATAACCGTCAGGATCTGCATGCAATCAAGATTTGCATTAAGTTGAAGACTATTAGGATATGACTAGGTCACATGATAAATCAGAATGTTGATTTATACAGTCCCGACATTTGGGGAGTATTATATTGTCGGTTCCTAATTTATAGGATCGAAACTGTTAATTTGGATATGTATAGAAATATGATAATTATCATTATAACATATCTAGTAATTGATAGAGATTGATAGAACATATGTAGTATATATTGTTGTGTATATGTTGTGTACTTGATGATTTCATGAACAAAACACCTTAGTAGATTTTAATTAGTGAAATAATGTAGCACTCGATGAATAAGATTTATAGTCCCGACGGATGACTCATTATAGTCCCGACGGATGATGACTTATTATCCATCGAGTGAGTAGCTTATGTAACAATAAGTCTATAGCACATTTCTGCATTCACCATTGTATAGATTCTGTAAGTAGTATTCAAGTCATGTTGACTTTAACTAGATATACAAAATAGGTTGATTAATTGTACATAGATGATGTCTTGTAATTCTGCATAAATGAAATGAAGTCAAGTGCCAGTTTGCTACCCGACGGATGATCAAATAGACAACCTGATGGATGATCAAATAGACAACCTGACGGATGATCAATAACTCGACGGATGATCATGAACCCGACGGATAAAGAATTCAAATATTTGTTGACAGTGACAACACAGTCATATGCGTCGAGTGGATACAAATGGAATGTGGTAGCCTATTCAACTGGGTTTTCGAGAACAAAGAAGCATTGCCATTTCCATGCTATTATGAAGATATTCAAAGATGCTGGAATAGAGTAATGAAGTAGCATTGTAATAGACTAGATAGTTTTTGTTTTATTATCTTGTCTTATTACTTTGTAATCTTGGTAGTAGCAAATAAGACACTATCGATCTAAGCAAGAAAGCAGAGAAACATTTGTAAGCAGCATTCTTAGCATTTCTCTGTAGTCTTAGAAGTTCAATTGTTGTAAGCAGCTGTGAGCATTTCTACACACAGGATTCTCTCGATATATAATATATATCTCTGGTGGAATCATTCAAATCCACCAGAAAGTTTTTAAAGACTCTTGTTTTTAATTACTTGTGTTTTAATTCACTTAAGTTTTTATTCCGTATTATGCTAATCAATACACTTATATTTATATTTGAGTTAGAACATGTTATTTCAAGAAAAAGTTTCAAGAATTCCATTCAACCCCCCTTCTGTAATTCTTGTCATATTGTTAAGGGACTAACAATTGGTATTAGAGCAAACGCTTAACTTACAAAGAGTTTAAAGATCAAAACAATACAGCAAGATGAACAAGAAGGATGTTGGAGTCAAGATCCCTTTTCTAGATAAAGATAATTACCATCATTGGAAGGTAAAGATGCATCTTCATGTTCCAATGAGAGCAGCAATAGGAAACGAGCCATCAGTCCCCAAGCCAAGGCATGAATGGTCTGATCCTGACATTGAACAAGTCAGGAAGGATAAAAAGGCCATGAACATCCCGTTTAATGGAGTTGATGGAGATATGTTTGATAATATTATCAACTGCAAAACTGCCAAGGATGTTTGGGATACAATACATATAATTTGTGATGGCATCGAACAAGTTAGAGAAAACAAGACACAGCTCTTGATTCAGCAATATGAGCATTTTCACAATGAAAAAAGTGAGTCTCTCACTGACATTTTTAGTAGGTTTCAAAAACTACTAAATGCTCTAAAGTTGCATAGAAGGGTCTATCAGACAAAAGAATCCAATCTGAAATTCCTTAGATCTCTTCCAAAGGAATGGAAACCAATGACAGTCTCATTAAGGAAAAAAAACTCACAAGATTATAAGGAGTTTACTTTGGAGAGACTGTATGGCATCCTGAAAACCTATGAGCTTGAAATAGAGTAGGATGAAAGGATGGAGAGAGGAAAGAAGAAAGGAGGATCCATTGCACTAGTTGTTGAGTTGGAAAAGGAGAAGAAAGTGAAGATGGAAGCTGTTGAATCAACTTCAAGGGTCTGTGAGAACAAGGGCAAGGGGCTTGAAGTAGAATATGGAGATTCTTTGAGCCAAGATGATATGGAAGATATTGATGAACACCTAGCATTTCTTTCAAGGAGATTTGCCAAGCTCAAGTTCAAGAAGAACTTTGGAGCAACCAAGACAAATAGAAACATGGTGGATAAATCAAAATTCAAATGTTTCAAATGTGGCTTGGCAGGGCATTTTGCCAGTGAGTGTAGGAAGTCAGATTCCAGTAAGAAAAAGTTTGAGCCAGTGGATTATAAGAAAAAATACTTTGAGCTGCTCAAATAAGAGGAAAGGGCTTTCATAACAGAAGAAAATGACTGGGCAGCAGATGGTCTGGATGAAGATGAAGATGTCAGCTATGTCAATCTAGCCCTAATGGCCAAGTCTGATGAGACAGAAACAAGTTCTTCAAGTAATCAGGTAATTACTACAAACCTTGCATATTTATCTAAAGCTGAGTGTAATAATGCCATAAATGACATGCCTACAGAGTTATATCATTTGTGTGTTACACTTAAGTCTCTTACTAAAGAAAATTCTAAAATCAAAGAAAACAATTTGTTTCTGAGTGAGAGAAATAATGTGCTTGAGTCTCAGTTCATTGATTTTGAAAAATTAAGAATTGAGTGTAAAATTGCCAAGGAGGAATTAACTAATTCCTTGAAGAAGCAGCTCGAGCGTGAACAAGAGGTGATTAAAGCATGGAAAACATCCAGGGATGTCCATGCTCAAATCACCAAAGTTCAAGGAATTGAGTCTTTCTGTGATGCAGCCTGGAAAAAGAACAAAGAGAAACTAGAACCAAATTTGGTAGATGGAGTGCTTACAGATGTAGACTCGACGGATGATGAGGATCATCCGTCGGATAACAAAAAGTGTTATCCGTCAAATGATGAAAATCCTCATCCGTCGGCTGTAAGCAAGCATATCAGTAAAGCCAAACTTGTTAAGCTGAATGAGAAGTATGGGTCTATTTCCAAGAACTTTGTTTCAGGAGAATCAAGTCAGGTTAAGAAAAGGAAAAAGGCTAATGTTGGTAATATGACTGTCAAACAGTTAAGTGACAGACTTGAAAAGATTGAGGTAAAAACAGAGACTAAAAAGAAAAACAATAGGAATGGTAAAGTAGGGATTAACAAACACAATAACTACACACCTGATAAATATGCTCCTAGAAAAATCTGTGTCAAGTGTGGTAGTGTAAATCATTTGTCTGTTAATTGCAAATCTTCCATGCCTACTTCCATGTATGTGCAACCTCAATTTCCTAACATGAATGCCATGCCTCCCATGCCTATGAATGTTATGTCTGCACAGAATATGAATGCTCAGTTGCTAACATGCCATTTGCACATAATCCTTATTATGCTGCATTTAGTATGCCACAAATACCATTTAGCATGCCATACTGGAATAACATGTTTATTAATAGCATGCCATTCCCTGTTAATAATAATATGCATGATAATTCTGTTGTAATGAATGGTTTCAAAGGCCAAACTCAAATGACCAAGGATGAACCTGATATCCCTAAGTCAAATGAGATAAAGCCTAAGAAATAGAAAAAGAAAGCTAACAAGGCAGGACCCAAGGAAACTTGGGTACCAAAATCAACTTGATTTGATTTTGATGTGTGCAGGGAAATAGAAAGAATCTTTGGTACTTGGATAATGGTTGTTCAAGAAACATGACTGGTGATTCTACCCTTCTCACAGAGTTTAAGGAGAGAGCTGGCCCAAGTATTACTTTTGGAGATGACAACAAGGGTTATACTGTGGGATATGGCTTGATTTCAAAGGACAATGTCATCATTGAGGAGGTTGCCTTATTGGATGGTCTCAAACATAACTTGTTGAGTATCAGCCAGCTTTGTGATAAAGGCAACTCGGTAACCTTCATTTCAGAAGCCTGTGTTGTGACTAATAAAAGAAGCAACAAAATGGTTCTCACTGGTGTGAGAAAAGGAAATGTGTACCCAGCTGATTTCTACTCATCTAATGCAGAATCTGTAACTTGTCTTCTCAGTAAAGCAAGTCAGGATGAAAGTTGGTTATGGCACAAGAAGCTATCCCATTTAAACTTCAAGACCATGAATGAGCTAGTAAAGAAAGAACTGGTTAGAGGCATTCCTCTAGTGGAGTTTTCTAAGGATGGACTGTGTGATGCCTTCCAAAAAGGGAAGCAGATTAAAACATCATTTAGGAAGAAACTTGATTCAATAATTGAAGAGCCTTTGCAACTACTTCACATAGATTTTTTTGGACCAGTCAATGTATTTTCCATCTCCAGGAAAAGATTTTGCCTAGTAATTATAGATGATTTCTCAAAGTTCTCTTAGACATATTTCCTAAAGTATAAAGATGAGGCTAGTAAAATCATCATCAATCACATAAGGCAAGTCAATAATCATCCTGATTTCAAAGTTAGAAGAATCAGGAGTGATAATGGAACTGAGTTCAAGAATTCTGTTATGAGAGTATTTTGTGAGGAAAATGGGTTTCTGCATGAGTTTTCAGCAGCAAGAAGTCCACAACAGAATGGAGTAGTGGAAAGGAAGAACATATCACTTATTGAAGCTGCCAGGACAATGCTTGAAGAATCTAAATTGCCAACATATTTCTGGGCTGAAGCTATAAATACTACATGCTACACTCAGAATATTTCTCTGGTTAATCAAGCAAGATGCATGACTCCCTATCAATTGTTTAAGAACAAAAAGCCAACTCTAAATTTTCTTCATGTCTTTGGCTGCAAGTGCTATATTCTGAGAAATCAAACTGATCAAAATGGGAAGTTTGATGCTAAAGCAGATGAAGGAATTTTTGTTGGGTATGCTGTTGGTAAAGCATATAGAGTCTACAATCTAAGAACCAACATTATTGTGGAATCAATACATGTTGTGTTTGATGATAAAAAGATTGAAGGAATGAAAGATGGAGATTACCATGAGAGCCTCAAATTCGATAATGTGGAGATGGTTAGTGATGATGAAAGTGATCAAGAAACAGTGTCTAAGGGTAATGCAGATAAATCTACTACCAATGAAGTACAAAACTCAACATCTGTCGAGTTGCATAATACTTCATCCGTCGGGAGGCAATCTGCGTTATCCGTCGGGAGACAACCAGCTTCATCCGTCGGTACTCAAAATTCACCATCCGTCGGGTTATCAAAAGGAGCAGGAAGTCAAGATAGATCACCTATAGAAAGTTCCCCTTTCTCAAATCAAAGATCCACAAACTCAGGGGGTGTTTCCAATAATCAAAACTCAATCACACATCAAGACAACAATGGGGTTTCTTCATCTAGAGTGAATCTACCTCAATAAAAGGAAATGGACAAAAGATCACCCCTTTGAGCTTATCATTGGTGATGTTTCTTCTAGAGTTCAAACAAGAAGAGCAACTCAGGAAGAATGTCTATACATCAGCTTTCTTTTCAAGGAAGAACCAAAGAAGGTAGTAGAAGCTTTGTTGGATTCTGATTGGATTTTAGCTATGCAGGAGGAGCTAAACCAATTTGAAAGGAATAATATATGGAAGTTGGTGCCCAAACCTAAAGGAAAGAATCCAATAGATACCAAATGGGTATTCAGAAACAAGATGGATGAAAATGGCATAGTAGTCAGGAACAAAGCTAGATTCGTTGCTAAGGGCTATTGTCAGCAAGAAGGAATAGATTTTGAAGAAACATTTGCTCCTGTTGCAAGACTTGAAGCCATCAGAATCTTCTTAGCCTATGCAGCCCATGCCAATTTCAAGGTCTATCAAATGGATGTCAAAAGTGCCTTTCTGAATGAGGATTTGGAGGAAGAAGTTTATGTCATTCAACCTCCTGGTTTTGAAGATCCAAATTTTCTAGAACATGTCTATTGTCTTTTGAAAGCCTTTTATGGCCTGAAGCAAGCACCTAGAGCCTGGTATGACACTTTATCAAAGTTCCTTTTAGAAAATCACTTAACAAGAGGTACTGTAGATAAAACTTTATTTTTCAGAAATGTTAATGGCTCTAGTATACTTGTTCAAATTTATGTAGATGATATTATTTTTGGCTTTACAGATGAGAAACTTTGCAAAAAGTTTGCCAAATTGATGCAAAGTAAGTATGAAATGAGTATGATGGGAGAACTAACTTACTTTCTTGGCTTACAAGTTAAGCAAGTTAGTGATGGAATATTCATTAGTCAAACTAAATATATTTTTGATCTTTTAAAGAAGTTTGATCTAATGGATTGCACATCTGCAAAAACTCCCATGGCCACTGCAACTAAGCTTGAATTAAACACTACTGAAAAGTCTGTGGATATTTCAAGTTATAGAGGCATGGTTGGCTCACTTCTATACTTAACATCTAGTAGGCCAGATATAATGTTTGTTACATGTTTATGTGCTAGATTTCAGGCTGATCCTAGAGAATCTCACTTAATAGCTATTAAGAGAATTTTCAGATATCTCAAGGGAACACCAAATCTTGGCATTTGGTACCCTAGAGATTCTGGTTTTGATCTAACTGGTTATTCAGATGCAGATTATGCAGGTTGTAGAATTGATAGAAAAAGTACAACAGGAACCTGTCAATTTCTATGAAACAAGCTTGTGTCCTGGTTCAGTAAAAAGCAAAATTCAGTTTCTACTTCTACAACTGAAGCTGAATATATTGCTGCTGGTAGTTGCTGTGCACATATATTATGGATGAAAAATCATTTACTAGACTATGGTTTGCAAGTTGAAAGGATTCCTATTTTCTGTGATAACATAAGTGCAATTGCCAACACTGAAAATCCAGTACAACATTCAAGGACAAAGCACATAGATATCAAGTACCATTTCATAAGGGAACATGTAATGAATGGTACTGTGGAACTACATTTTGTTCCAAGTGAGAAGCAGCTTGCAGATATCTTTACCAAGCCACTGGATGAATCCACCTTTTCAAGGTTGGTAAGTGAGTTAGGTATGCTTAATTACTCTTAAATCTGTCTGAGTTAATTTGCAAGTTGAAATGCAGACTGAAACTTAATTAATTTTCCAGTCTTGGATGAAATCTTGGCTAAGTCAAAATTTACATCTCGACGGATGATCTTTATCCATCGAGTTTGAACATCCGTCGATATATAATTTGCTAACAATAATCAATTATGTTTTTGGAATATTTTATATCTTGACGGATAACAGTTTATCCTCATCCATCGAATTGTCTTAATCTCATCCGTTAATTCCCTATACATTATCCATCGAGTATACTTACAGTTTGTAAGCATAACACGACGGATAATGGGTGGAATTTTTACATTTTTTTTAAACGGCTATTTTAGGCAATTTCTATTGGTTACTTTATTTTACTTTATTATTTTTATCAGTTATTTTTTAGATAGTATAAAAGTTTATTTCATTGCAATTGCTTTTCTTTTATCATTCTCAATTCAACTGCTCTAATTTCATTCTCTCTCAAAGCACTTACTCTCTTTCTCTTCAAGCTCTTATTCTCTAACAATGGCACCTGTTGTAAAGATTATGTCTCAAACTGGGTTCATTTATGAGAAGAACAATTTCACCGCACTAGTGAACAGGGGTATTCAGCAATCTGGAGATTATCACAAGATGATGGACTTTGTGAAGAGTTACAAGCTCAACTATGCCATGCTAGAATCACCCACAATCTTCTGTGAAGTTGTTGAAGAGATATGGATCACTGCTACCTACAACTCTACAGATAAGACCATCACTCTAACCATTAAAGGTAAATAATTATGTATCAATAGTGATGTGATAAAAGCATGTTTCAAAATTCCTGATAATAATGTGACTTCACCACACACTGACACCGATATAATCAATATGCTTAATTCCATGCACGATGCACTTCCTACTTCTAAACTGAGTGATATTAGGAGAATGGGTCTTAGGAAAGAGTGGAGTTTCTTGTGTGATGTAGTTACAAAGGTTTTCTCAGGAAAGATCAGTAATTTTGATTCAGTGAATATTTCCATGCTTAACATGCTCTACATGCTAGTAACAGATAAATTTTACAATTTTAGTGACCTAATCTTGTTTGAGTTAAGTTTTAAATTAGGAGAGTTAAATAAAAGAGGTAAGAATGTGTATTATGCTAGATTTCTTATGTTATTAGCTAACCACTTCAGTGAAGAGATTGTGCTTGAGAACCCTAACAATAAACTAGATTGTTGGGTTCAAGAGAGAAGGCTCATTGTAGATTTGAACAGGGCCAATTATCACAAGGATGTGCCAATGTTCTATTTTCCTGTAATGCAATCACCTCAGGTAAGTGAGGTAAGTTCACCTATCCCTATAACTATTCCAACCTCCACAATTTCTTTGAGTTCAAGTGTGGCTATGACAACTGTGTCAATGACCAAACAGTTGCCTACCAAAGCTGCCAAACCTACACTTATTTTAAAATCCAAATCAAAGAAAGCCCCCTCTGGTATCTCCCAAAAGATGCCAGTTGAAAAATCCACTAAAGCCAAAGAGGGGAGTGTGAAGGAGGATAAGTTAGGTGAGGGAAGGGGTGAACATAAAAGAAACCCCAAAAATAAGGTTGGAGAGTTGAGTGAATCCCAGCCTAGCCATATTACAGTTTCCCAACAAACTGCAGTACTTAAAAAGGATAAAAGCTCATTTCTAGCTGCATCCTCCCAAAAGGATGTAGCTATTGAACAAAGCTCTCAATAAAGAGCACATGCTTTTGGGAGGATGCAGCTAGAAATGAGCTTTTGTCCTTTTTAAGTACTGCAGTTTGTTGGGAAACTGCAATGTGGCTAGGCTGGGATTCACTCAACTCTCCAACCTTATTCTTGGGGTTTCTTTTATGTTCACCCCTTCCCTCACCTAACTTATCCTCCTTCACACTCCCCTCTTTGCCAGAAAGAAGAAATCAAAAACCTTTGGGGATGCACAGGGTACACACACAGTTCAAACTGGTGCTAAAGACACAGTCACTGCACCTTCACAAATTCAGTTTGATGTGGCTCCAATAAATGTAGAGTCACAGCCAAAATCTCTAGTTATAGAAGCACCTCAAACACCAAACTCACCAACAAATTCTCTGGATGTGGATATGATAAACACATCAATTCCTGATTCCCCTTCTTTAACTCTGTTGGGGAAGCCAAAATCTAGTGCAAGTGAGCATCATCTTTTAGATGATTTGTTGGCTCACTTGCCAATTCTTTCAGGAACTGTTGTGTCATCTATGCCTAAAATATCTTCAATCAACACAGAGTCAACCATAGTTTCTATTCCCAGCTCATTCAGTTCTACTCTCTCGACGGATATTGCTCATCCATCGAGTAGTGATTGTATCCCGACGGATAAGCCTAACAACAGTTATCCGTCGGATAGCAAAACCACTCACTCGATGGATATCACTCATTCGTCGAGTATCTCTGCACAGCTTCAAACTTCAATTATTTCAAGTGCAGAAGATTTCGTTGTTGTACAGTCACTCTTAGGATTGAGAGAGAAGAGTGTTTTGAGTGAGAGTCTGGGTTGCTCCCAGGAAAAAGGAGAGGAAATGAGTGAAAATCTGCAATCCATTTCTTCAGAATTGGAAAAAGAGAGTGAGAGGAGTCCCACCATAGTAGGTGAAGGTGAGGGTGTGAGGGTGGGGAGCCAGGGTGAGACCCTGATGCAACAAAAGAGAGAAAATAAAAGAAATGCAGGTACTGGAGCAATAAGGATGGATGTCATTGCTAGTGAGTTAATGAATGTCCAGGATGCAGACATGGAAGGACTATCTCAGCATCCTAAAGATGTTATAGATTCCACTTCCCTTGATGCTGAGGCATTTACTCACCCTGTTCCAGCTTATCAACTTCTAGCTGAACATGGCAATGACAATGCAGAAAGGATGCTGAATTTGGTGCATACCACACATTCTATAATGAGAGTTAAGGATGTCATCACAGCTTTGCCTTCTACAGCTGGTGATGTGGACTATGAGACTGGTGGTTCAGTTGATTTCTTTGGAGATGGGAGTGGGGATAGTGAAGATGAAGCAATGGACATAGAGGAAGAAGTAGGCTCAAGTTCAAGGTCAGGTATGCCATCATGGGCATTCTCAAAGCACTGTGATGAGCATTACTTCAAGACAACCCTGATCCAGTTAATCAATCAGACAAATACTGCCCTTCAAACCACTACCAATGCTAACACCAAGAAGCTCCTTCAGGCACATCTAGCCTCCATGCAACTTCAACAAATCTAGGGCTTCCAACATGCTAGGGATGTGAATACTATGAAGAATGATATTGAGGAGATGAAAAAGGCTATTTCAGATAGAATAGATTCTAAACTTCAAGAAGCTACAATGCTTGACATCAAGAAGCAATTAAGGAAAAATTTTGATCTGTCAACCAAGATAGATACCTTGGACACAAGAATGTCAGTCATGGAAGCATCTTTAACTGCCATTCATCTCCATCAAGCCCAACAGACTGATCTACTTCAAAAACTGGTGGCTGCTCAAACCCCCTCCTCTACTCAACTTGATGATAACAAAAAGGGGGAGAAAGGACTAAGTGAGGGGGAGAGGCTTCAAATTCAAATCAGTAAAGTAATTGTACCTTCAATTACTATCTCAAAGCCATCAGTTACAGATAGTATAGATCTGATCAATGCAGCAGCAGCCAGCATAAGAGCAGCTGATAAGGAAAAGTTGAGTTTAGTCAACTGGGAGAAGATTGATGAGGAAATACAGAAGAAGTTTGAACTTATCAAGGAGCCAGTTAAGTTAGCCATCCATCACTCTCAAGTCAAGCAAATTAGTGTGAATGAGATGAGCATGAACTATCTGGAAAGAGGACAATCTTCCTGTATCAAATCTCCAAAGGCTGAAATAATTATTAAACCAAGGGTAAACTACTCAAAATCATCATTGAAGAACCCTTTGGACACTGTGTATAAGACACCTAAGCCTGATGAGAAGAAGCTTCTGTCAAGGTCAATTGCTTTATACAGAGATCCAGCTGATTCAGCTTCCAAAAGGAGAATTGCCAAGATTTTCAAAAATGGGAAACAAATTTGTGTGGTGGCTGGATATCCTCAATTTGCTCAAGCAAAGAGAGAAGAAAAGGCTAGATTGAAGCAGGAAAAGAAGCAAGCTGCTCTGGATGCTAAAATGACTAAATAAAAGAAAGAGCAGATTGCTATCTTGGCCAAGCTACATGCTGTTAATTCATCACAGCAAATTCCTTCTCAACCATCTGAAGCTATTGAATCAAAGAAGCAAGTTGAACAACAGAAGAAATCTCCAAGAAAGAAGGAATTGGCTAAAAGAACTAAAAGGAAACTAGATATTGTTGACAAGAAATTGGAAGATCAATTTCCTAAGGAATCCACATCATCTACAACTGAAGCATCAAAGCCCTCTGTGGTATTTGAAGATATCAGGGTGGTGGATCCCTAAAGGAATATTCTTGGTGAACCTATTGTGCCCAAGGATGAGCCAATAGAATGGGAGAACATACCAATTCCTGACTTCAATCTACCAATCCTTAGCAAGCCAAAAAGAACAAAGTCAAGAGCAGTCAAGAAAGTGAAGCTGTCACCTCTCAAATCCAAATCTCAAGTCAAAGCTCAATCTAAAGTCAGTAAGGGAGACTATCTGTACTTGTGTGACATCAAAGAATTTTCTGATCTAAACCTCTATCTGGATGAACTAGATGAAGTGAGAGGAATTGATGCATACAGAAACCTACCTGAAAGGTTAGTGTTCAAGTACAAAGGAGGAAAAGAGATTCAATGGCCTCTTCACAGGATCCTTCAAGAAAGTCAAGCTGTACTGATTAAAGTTTATTCATCATTCAAGAAGAACTTTGGGTTCAACATTACTGCAAGAAGATTGGTATTGAAGAAGATTGAAGAACTAAGGAGTGTTAGAGCTAAAGATGCACTCCCAAAGACTCTAATCATCCCTTACACAGGGAGAAGAGTGCATCTAAGGCCCTACTGGCTGATGGAGTTCATAGATGACAAAGGTGTGAGAAGATTCTTCAGATTAGAAGACCAATTGAGCATCTCTAGCAATGAGACTCTTTTAGAAATGCAAGGAAAGCTAAATCTCTCAGAATCTGATGAACTGGAATTCCACAGGCAGCTCCAAAATCAGATTGAAGAAAACAACAGAAAGTTTGGAAAGAGATCCAGACCTTCAAGAAAGTAGACAAATCTGCTCAGGCTAGAGGAGCATCTTGAAAAATGACTGTGAGCAAAACTTTGTACATTTTTGTTAATTGAAGTACTTTTCAGTATTATCTACTTTCTCTTGAAGTTATATTTTTAGGGTGTTTTGTTATCATCAAGTATCTCTTAATTTATGGCTACAATTTCAGTAGACATAAATTGGGGGAGATTGTTGTGTATATGTTATGTACTTGATGATTTCATGAACAAAACACTTTAGTAGATTTTACTTAGTGAAATAATGTAGCACTCGACGGATAAGATTTATAGTCCCGACCAGTGACTCATTATAGTCCCGAAGGATGATGACTTATTATCCATCGAGTGAGTAGCTTATGTAACAATAAGTCTGTAGCACATTTCTTCATTCACCATTGTATAGATTCTGTAAGTAGTATTCAAGTCATGTTGACTTTAACTAGATATACAGAATAGATTGATTAATTGTACATAGATGATGTCTTGTAATTCTGCATAAATGAAATGAAGTCAAGTTCCAGTTTGCTACCCGACGGATAACCTACAATGAAGTCGACGGATGATCAAATAGACAACCCGACGGATGATCAATAACTCGATGGATGATCATGAACCCGACGGATAAAGAGTTCAAATATATATTGACAGTGACAACACATTCACATGCGTCGAGTGGATGCAAATGGAATGTGGTAGCCTATTCAACTGGGTTTTCGAGAACAAAGAAGCATTGCCATTTCCATGCTATTATGAAGATATTCAAAGATGCTGGAATAGAGTAATGAAGTAGCATTGTAATAGACTTGATAGTTTTTGTTTTATTATCTTGTCTTATTACTTTGTAATCTTGGTGGTATATAAACCAAGTAGTAGCAACTAAAACACTATCGATCTAAGCAGGAAAGCAGAGAAACATTTGTAAGCAGGATTCTTAGCATTTCTCTGTAGTCTTAGAAGTTCAATTGTTGTAAGCAGCTGTGAGTATTTCTGCACACAGGGTTCTCTCGATATATAATATATATCTCTGGTGGAATCATTCAAATCCACCAGAAATTTTTTAAAGACTCTTGTTTTTAATTACTTGTGTTTTGATTCACTTAAGTTTTTATTCCGCATTGTGCTAATCAATACACTTATATTTATATTTGAGTTAGAACATTTTATTTCAAGAAAAAGTTTCAAGAATTCCATTCAACCCCCTTCTGTAATTCTTGTCATATTGTTAAGGGACTAACATATATACACAGAATAGGTCACCATTATTGGTGTGCATTACTCGAGTATTTTGTAACCTAGCAGCTCTCACGAACATCATAATTTCTTGAGAGAGTTTTGTAACAGCTTATATCAGAGATTAATAAACTATTATTGATTTCATTTGTTCTTATATCCTGATATCGAATTGAGTAGATAATTGTATTCAACCCCCTTAAACAATTATCTTATTACTGGGTAACAAGTGGTATCAGAGCAGTAACCTGGTCGAATCCCCTCAAATTCAAATGGAGGTTCCCATTCTTGGTGAATAACACATTGTCACAACCACAGTTCCAATTGTGAGTACAACTGTGACATCTATCATAGGTGATGTTCCTATCTCCATACCCTCTACCTCAAACACATCTCACCAAACACCAAACCTAAACACTTCAAATTAGACATCCATGTCACATTTAATCTCTCAATGGCTACAAGATACAGAAACTCAACCATCCACAATATATGACCTTCTAGTAGACCAATTAGCAGGATTGGTCAACATTACCCAACATCTACTCATAATAGACATGTCAAATATGGACTATCAAGCCATCTTGTTGTCTTACAAGGAAGAAGTTGAAGCTCAACAGACCAAGATAGTTGATGAAGCTGAACAGGATGGAAATGTTGATGCCTGACTATCTAAGGATTTTAGTGTCACTATGGATAAGGCCTTGGCTAGATTCAGGGAGGAATACATCACTATATTAAGTAGCAATAACAAGGTCCTCACTCCACAAGAGGTGTATGATGCTATTATAGAAGTCTATAAGGCACAACTAAAGGCTTTCCACTTCATTGGAAAAGCATTAGAACAGACTCTAGATAGACATCAGGCTAAGATTAGAAAGATGTTTATGGACAAGATTGATACACTTATGCCATCTCATGTTGAGATCAAGAATAAATTTAACAAGTATCCAGAGAAGATGGCCAACTTCAGTTTGATTGGTATAGAGACCAACATCAAGAATCTCAGCCAATCATTTATTGCCTTGCATGAGATTGTCCAATAGAAAATCACTAGCAACAATGACACAAAGGTCAAGTTGGAGCAACTTCATCAAACAAGATACGAACCTTCAGCCCTATTGATGAAGGAAATTAAAATTTTAGTTCAAGCCACCTTTGGCACATCGCTCTCTCACACCTCACAATCAATCTCATCCACCTCCATGAACTTGCATATACAGTCTCTTCAAGCTCAAGTCTCCTCTCTTCAATATTAAAATGATTCTATCTCAGCCTAAGTCAGTGCTCTCACTACTTTGGTACAATCCCAAAAACATGACATTAAGTCCTTGGTAGACTCCCATAAGCATCTTCAAATAGAAAACTCAATCTCTTTGGCAGCTATCATGGGAGCCTTAAATGTGTCACTGCCAGAAACTACTCACTCATTCAGATCCCAAATCCCTTTACTTTCACTCAGTATGCATGATAAACAGACTAAGGGGAAAATGGTGACCAAGCCAAAATCAAAGAGCCAAATCCAAACCACTCATGATGTTGGTAAAGACAGACTTCAATTATTCTAACAGAAGGACCTTGCATTGACAATGAGTTCAATGAATTGCTTACAACACTGAGAGTCTCTCTAAACAACAACTACATCACATACAAAAGGGCTTTGGTTGAAACATCAGCTTTCTGAGAGTGGTGTTAGTGACAAATGGCAACTTCGGAGAAAAGAGAATTATCGACAATGTCAATTATGGTGGTGTAGACAGATGTTTATAGGTGTCTCTCTCAAATCTTCAATGCAAGAGAGCATCTGAGCTAGATGTCATCATTAAGAAAGTCAACAGGGTGATTACATAGGACACTCAATTACTTGGAGAGCTTAAAAAGGCAGAAATTATTACATTTCTTGAATCCTATCTTAAACCAAGTTAGAGGGTGCCCTATATGTGTTCTTCAACCAGAAAATGCAAACAATTCATGATTCCCAAATTCTGTTTTATGGGAAACTTAAGACTAATCATGAAATTGAAGACTAACTTGAGGACAACGAAGATGAAGACTGTTAAGGATGAAGAAATTATCAAGATTCTGAGAAGATATTTGACAAATGCTAAAACAATGTTTCCCAAAACTCAAATCAACACTAGAGATGATTTGGATGATGATGAGCAGAAGAAAGATGATCAAAAACCTTCTGGCTCAAATCCAAGTCAGTCTAGCAAAGCAGCGAGTAGCAAGGTGGTGGAGAAAAAGAAAGATAAAGAAGAGAATAAGAAAATGGATGACAACAAAAGGAGGAAAAAAGGTGGAGAGAAAGGAACAAAACAGCATAAAGTCCAAGAAATCCAAATCACACAAACCCTCAAACCTACCAAATCAAACACTCAACAAACTCCAACCTCAAAGCCTAAATACATGTACAAACAAACTGCAAATTCCTTACTCAAAATACCAATCACATCCAGCCATATCAGTTTAATAAAATTCTCAAACCTACCTTCATTCAAGCCTCCAATTAAGACTCACTTCAAGAATGTTAGGAGAAAACCAAAAAAATACAAGCTAATGTTGGTGCTATCTGGAACTTCTTTAATCAAGCTGATTTTCTACCTTTAAATAGGAGCATAACAGATGATGACTATTACCAAAAACTATCTGAGAAAATAGTCAAAGTTTGGGTTGTCTCTTCGGGAGAAGTCATAATCTACTACTTGGATGGATCCTTCATTGTTCTTAGCAGAGAAGTAATGGAAAAATTTTCAACCATAAAATTGAAGAGGGTGATAAGCTTGATTAAAGATAAGGATACTAGTACAAGAATGTGGAAGGAGAGAAACAAATGAAAAACATGCAAGGATAAAGGCTGAGAGGGAAGAAAGGGAAAGGCAGTATGCCAAGGAGATTGAAATGTTTGAACAAAAATAAAATGAACTCAAGGCAATGGGGCTGAGTAGAATTTCTAAAGATGGACATTTTCTAAATATTATAGTTGGAAAATTTTCAAGATTTAGGGTTAATTACCTCCTCAATTACTCATTAGAAGAATGGCTCAGACTGGTAGAAGCTTTAAGAGGGACATAAATTATTGAAGAACTATAAGTGCTAGTATATCTTAAGGACCTCATTAGAAAATAAGTTGGTTATGAGAAATTCACTTAATGGCTGTAATTTTCAACTGATGTAATTACTAAATGTATAAAAGTTCCTATTTATCAATCTTTCAATTTTTATGTATTTGATTTTAGCTTGGGGTTAGTATTTCTATCAGGCATGAATTTGTGATAAGCAATCTTCTCACAAATTGGGGGAGATTGTTGTGCAAGAATGCTTGTATAATAACAAGACTAAGTCACATTAATAATCCTAGGATTAAGTTGTATGATAATCTGTTAGGTCCGTAATCAATTGTAGAGGGGGGTGAATACATTTTATGTAAATAATTTGACAAAGCTTCAATGGAATCAAAAGTTTTTATATTAACAGATAAAAACTGATTACAAACGTACTCTCTTAAAAGGATGAACAAATATCCTTGAGAGCTGCTAGGTTATGGAATGATATAATAATGTTCGCAATGCTTATACCATGAACCTAATATGTGTTTTATATAGAGCACAATTACACAATCAATAAGGAATTTTATTCTATTACAATAAGGAAACTTATTACATATCCATGTATGATTGCTTCTGAGAGAAATTACTTCACCGCCTTGAATTCCTGCTTTCCTTTTCCTCCTTGAATATTACTGAGGTGACAAATCCTGATGACATCATTTGTTGATCATCAAGTACTGATATAAGTACTGATGACGTCACTCTTCAGTAAATACTGATATAAGTCCTGATAAGAATTTCTGATAGTTTATATCCAAATATCATCAATTATATCTAACAATCTCCCCCAACTTGTGCATTATAAATATGTACAAGTTTTTAACTGATGATGTCAAAACTATCTAAATGCAGAAATCAAGTAAACATATTCTTTCTTACTTCAGTGAATATCAGACTTTACGCTTCATTCTGAACTCTAACACAGTCTGGAAAATCTTCAAGAAACTTCCGTAGAATATTTTCTTCCATTACATCCAAATACCATTGCATCCTCTGCTTATGTTCATTTAGTTCATCTGTTGATTCATCATTCTGATAGATGGAAGCCCTTAGATTATGTAACTTTGAATTTCTAAGAGATAGATCATCCAGCTTCAAAAATCCAATGTTCTTTCCATCAGGATTAAAGGTTAAAACTTTAGTCCCTAGACTCATTTCTATCTTGGCTCCTCCAATAGGCATATCAACAACATATTCTATTTGATCAATGTACTTTGGAATGTAGTTTGATTTGTAAGATATTCCTCTCTGCTATAACTGTATCAGGTTCTTTATGAATGCAGAACATATTCCAGTTACAAAATTAGTTACCTTGAGAATTGTAACAATAAGTTCCAATTTCTGCCATGGTTTATCTCTTAACTGTTCTTGAGTCAACCTTAAGTTTCTCCTGGACTCCATAAAATAAATCATTTTCTCTCCAATAAGATCAATAACAATTTGCACTGATATGATCTTCTGTAAGTCTTCAAGCATCACATTGTCTCCAATTTCTGGCATGCTTTCTTAAAATCAAAGCATCTCCTACAAATGGATCAGCAATTAATCTTCCCAGACCACTTGTGATTCCATGTCTTCTAGAATGAGAACTCCCACTATAAATCTTCGTTAATGTTTCAGAAGAATCTCTTCTAGGTGTTGGTTTCTTGCTTCCCCGTAGTAGCTTTTTCTTCTCTTTAAGAGTAAGTTCAGGTTTATTAGAGACTATGTATTTAGGATCATCTTTTGATAACTCGGCTTGAATTGGGTTTGGAGAATCAACAACATGAGTAGTATCAGAGATTGTGATTGGTTGAGTAGCAGCTTCTTCTTTATTAAATTGAGCAATGTCAGAGGTTAATTTTAATTTTTCAGCCCAGTCAGCTCCATGAATCTTCCTTCTTTGGTGAACTTGGCTGACCTCATTGAGAGCTATAATCCCAGAGAAAGGAACCAACTATATTGCTTTCAATGATGATAATCAAGCCCTTACAGTTTTATGGGGTTTGTGAATTTTTTGTCTGAATCCTACCTTGCAGGTGCTTTAACTGCTAACCCAGTCCTATACTTGGATGTTCAGCATGAATTCTGGACAACAGCTGTGGTGAAAACTATTATGCACGACAAATCTGTGTCCTTGGTGATACTTGCTCAATTGGAGGCCAACTGATAGAGTTCAATGAGAAAGATGTGCATGTAGCTTTGGGTCTTCCAACTATAAATTTAGTGGAGGTGCCAACACAGGATGAGCTAGTTGAGTTCATGGATTTTATCAATTATGGTGAAAGAATCAACCTGGCCAGTTTGAACATAACAAACCTAAGGAAGGAATGGTCCTTTGTGTTTGACATGCAGGAAGACAGGATATGAAAACATCTCAAGTGTGGTGCGGAAGTTGGTGTTCTCAATATCCCACAACAGACACTTGAATGTTGGTCTATTGATCGTGGAAGAACTTGCAACCAGGCTAACTATGCCCCAATATGCTAGAGGTAAGGAAATTTTATTTCCTAGATTTATTATGTCTACTGTAAATCATAAAGTATCAGACATACATTTGTTGAATGGTATAGACAACACTAAAATAGGCAATTGTAAGTAAGTGTCCAAAATCATATTTGGTTCACTTACTACAAAGAACAAGGTAAACGTGAGTCTGAAAAATCACTCCATTCATGATGGAGAGGTTTAAGACTTACCATTACCCTATGCTTGACTTGAGATCTAACGCAAAATCTAGTACGGCTATGGTCCCTGAACCTGTAGAAGTTCAAATACAGGAAAACCAACAGGGGCCTTCCCAACCTGAGACCACTTCTTCAAAACCAATAGAAGCTAGAAAACCAACCACTTCATCCTCTCAAAAGGGTGAAGTGAGTAAAAAGAAGAGAAAAGAGATAACTCTTACTGTAATGAATGAGAGTGGTGATGAACAAATACCAACTGAGTCACCTTTGGCCAGAAAGCCAAAGAAGGCTAAGAAAATTGAGTTGACCATTCTAGACACCTATGCATCCTCTCAAAAGGATGCAGTTGTACAAATGGGGCCAAAACAGATTATAGAGACATCCTCACAAAAGGGTGTTTCTATTGAAAAGAGCATTCTCCCCAATACATCTTATAATGAGTCTGCACCTGCACTAGATCAAGTTCTAGTGTATCAAAGAAGAAATAAGGATGTCACACACAGTGAAAGCACATCTATTGAAACTCCCTCATTAACTTAGGGGGAGCTGCCAACACTTACTCATGATCAAACTCTACTTATCTCTCAAATTTCTTCTTCTCACAATGTACTTGAATCTAATTCTTAAGTACAATGCCATTCAAGTGACTTGGTTCAAGAAACCTTGCTCACCACCCAGACACCTCATTTAGATGGTGAGAGGCTACTAGCTGGGGTAGACCTTGATGACACCTTCAAAACCATGGGGGATTTATCAGTTTTTACTGAAGACACGATGGAGGTCACAAATGCACCTTTATGTGCAAATCAGCCTTCACAGGCTGTTAGGTTTGAGGGTAGTACTCCTGCGGGGGAGCTATCTAAATCTTCTCCAATTTAATTGGAGGTTCCTGTCCCAGGAACAACTCCCCTCAAAACCCTAGCAGAAATTGTATTAGCAATTGATGCTAGGAGTATAATTGCCAATGATCATGTCATAGAGAAGGAAAGTATAGCACATTTAAGTGACAGTGTGGTACAAGACACACAAGGGTTTGAGGCTGTTGCAAGTGACAGTAGCACAGTCAAATCCCCTCCAATTCAAATAGAGGTTCTCACAACTGGTGAGGAACAACATACTTTCATAACCACAGAGCAATCTGTGAGTTAAACTCTGACTCCTGTCACAGGTGGTTCTGACCTACACTTCAACCCTCAACCTCTCAACCTCAATAACTACACCTCATCTGACAATGGCTGCAAACAGCTGACTTTCAACCTACATATGTGGATGATCTTCTTGTTGAACATGTCTCTGGACTAGCCAATATTTCACAACATCTGCTAACTTCAGACATGAGCAACCAGGATTATCAAGCAATTCTGCTAACATACAATGAAGAAGTTGAAATGCAGAAAGAGAAAATTGTAAATGATGCAGAACAAGATGGGAACGTAGATGCATGGTTGTCTAAAGATTTTGTTTTGGAGATGGATCAAGTTTTGGCTAGGTTTAGGGATGAATATGTCACTATTATTGGAAGCAATGCCAAGGCCTTGACTCCACAGGATGTTTATGATGCAGTCACTGAAGTTTACAAAGCTCAACTCAAGGCTTTTCACCTCTTTGGTAAAGCTTTAGAATTAAAGCTGACTGATCATGAAGAAAAGATAAGGAAACTGATGAAAGCGAAGATGGATGAGATCATACCTTCTCAAGTCAAGATCACCTTAAAGTTTAAACATTTTGCTGACCAAATGTCAAGGCTAGATCTGACTTCTGTGGAAAAAGATGTCAAAAATCTCAGACAATCTTTCTTTGCTCTCCATGAAGTGGTTCAACAAAAAATCACAAGTTCAAATGACACAAAGCTCAAGTTGACCCAGCTTCACCAAAGAAGATATGAGCCCTCTGCACTACTCATGGAGGGTTTCAAATAGGCTATGACAGACACCTTTGGACCTTCTATCCCATCAAGCTCTCATCAACATGCCTATACATCTACCAATCTTCAAATTCAAGCACTTCAAGGTCAAGTCTCCACTATGCAAACCTCAAATGACCAACTCACATCTCAAGTGCAAGCTCTCACTACACTGGTACAGAGTCAACCTGCAGACATTCAGACCTTGGTGGACTCCCACAAGCACTTACAAATGCAAAATGTTGTGGCTTTGGAAGCTATCATGGGAAAGCTTAACATACCTCTGCATGCACTTCCAGAAGCTGTGAGGCCTGAAATTCCTACTCCTCTTATCATGCCTACCAACAAGACTAAGGGAGAGGTAGAGGCTAGGCTATTAAGATCATCATCTACTCAAACTGTTCAAGCTGTTGACAAGAGCAAATCTCAAGAAGTTGATATTGGAATGGAGAGGCTAATCAGAGCAGCCGAGGGACCTAGTCTGAGCAGGGAATTTGATGAATTACTTAAGGCTCTCAGGGCTTCTCTAAATAACAATTTCGTCACTTACAAGAAGGCCTTGGACATGACAATAAACTCTATAAGGGTGATCTTAGTGACAAAGGATAATTTTTGGGAGCAAAGAATTGTGATCAACATAAATGACTCTGGGGTAGACAGGTGTATGCAGGTGTCCCTTAATTATCTTATCTCTAGAAGGGCATCTGAGTTATACATTCTGATAAACAAAGTCAAAAGAGTGATTCTTGAAGACACTCTCTTGTTAAATAAATTAAAGAATGCTCAAGTGGCTGCTTTTCCAGAAGCATACTTACAACCAAGCAAGGGAGTGGCATACATCTGTTTTACCACAAAATATTGCAAACACTTCCAGATCCCTAAGCAATGTGTCATGGCTAACAAAAAGCTCATCTTGATTCTGGAGTCTGATTTGAAAGTCAAGCAAAATAAGACTGTTGAAGATGAAGAAATGATTAAGTTATTGGGGAGATATCTGAGGAATTCTGAAGCCAACTTGCCTATACTTCAAATCAATAAGGATAACTTAGATGATGATGAGCAGAAGAAAGATGATCAAAACCCTTCTGGCTCAAATCCAAGTCAATCCTCTAAGGCAGCTGAAAGTAAAGATAAGAAGAAGGAGGAGAAAAAAAGAGGTGATGAAAGAAGAAATAAGAAAAATGAAGACAGTTCAGGACCACACCAACAAACCCTAAAAATCCAAATTAACCAAGCTCAACCTTCAAAGCCAATAAACTCATACACTGAACCACCTCCTACCTCGAAGCCTAAATTCCTATACAAACAAACTGCTAACACCTTTCTAAAAATACCAATCACATCAAGCCAAACATTTCTCAAGAAAATCACAAACCTACCTTCTGTCAAGCCATCACTCAAAGTTCACTACAAGTCTGTTGGGAGGAAACCTAAGAAAGCTAAGCCAACTGAAAAAGTGCAAGTTATTTAGAGAGCCATTTGGAATTGTTACAAGCAAAGTGATTTTCTACCTCTTAACTGGATCATCTCAGATTAAGACTACTAAAAAGATGGGTCCTTCACATTTCTTGGCAGCAACTTAATGGACACTTTCTTACCAACAAAAATTAAGAAAGTGATAAGCGTACTAAAGGACAAGGACACTGCAACCAGGGCATGGAAATTTGTTTTAGCTGAATGGTTGATAGTAAGGGAGGAAAGAAGAGTAAGGAACAAGGCTGAATATAAGGAGAGGAAGAGGAAGTATGATGAGGAAATAAAAATGTACATTAAAAGACCAGAAGAAATCAAGGCAAAAGGTATGAGCAGAATTTTCAAGGATAGAAGATTTCTAAATGTCAAAGTTGGCACATTCTCAAAATTTAGGATTGATTTACTGAGTAGTTATCCAAAGCCTGACAGACTCAAACTTGTGGAAGCTCTAAGAGGGACACCAATAATAGAGGAACTTGAGATTCTTGTATATTTAAAGAAACTCATTAGAGAAGAAGCAAAAAATACAGTATTTGTCTGATATATGTGTCTGTTTAACTCATTAAATCACCTAATGTATAAATGTTATACTTGTGTCAATTTTTATGTATTAGTCTAATTTTCCATTGTAACTTGGGGTTACTCTGGTTAACAGACATGAATTTGTGATAAGCAATCTTCTCACCTAATGGCCTCGACATAATTTTCATATCCAACATTAAAATAATATTTCATTCTATGTTTCACAAACATAAAAATCTCATAATTTTATTCATAATATTTATATTAAAATCATGGAACACTTCCACTAAACCTAGACTTGACAAACCTTAAGTAAGTTGTATGGTAATCTATGTTTGCATTGTGTATTCTAACACTTAAGTCTGTAAAAATGTAAATAGACTAGACTGGAGTATTTTTTCTGTAAACAGTCTCAAGCCTAAGAATAAGCTCTGGAAGAAGATCATGAAGATCATGCCTCAGAGATAGTGTGAAGAAGCTTGGAGTTGAATAAATCTGTTTTATGAAAAACATATTAAGTCAAGAATTCTATAAGTCGCAAATTTTGTTTTATAGAGAAGTCATTCGAGAACTCCAGAATGACTTATCGAGAAGTCAAGAAAAGCTACTAGAGAACTCAGAGATATCGACAAGCCGAATTGAAGACATGAAGAATAAAGATTTCGACAAGTCATTTCTTCACTAGAGAACTCTGAGTTATCGACAAGTCAAAATATTACTAGAGATCTCTAAGTTATCCATAAGCCAATTTGTCACTAGAGAACCCAGAGATATCGATAAACCAATTTGTCACTAGAGAACTCAGAGATATCAATAAGTCAAAGTGAAGACATGAAAATGAGAGATCTCGACAAGCCAAATTCTCTTTTAGAGAACTTAGACACTTCGATAAGTGAAAACAACTATAGAGTGATAAGAGATCTCAATAAGCCAATATACTTATCGAGATCTCAAGTTCTCTACATACCTAACTGGAGATCTCGAGGTAAAACTTAAAATACAAAGTGTAGACTAGTTAAATATCAAAGATTATCAATCAACAAACAATCCAATCCGTTGGATTGACAAGTCTACAAAAGCAGCTTGAAGAGTACAAGATCAAAGGCCAAGATTAACTAAAAAAGTAAAGTCATAGGCGTGCAAGATTAGCAAAGATATACTAAGCCAGAAATAGAAAGATTTGGTTATTCAAAATAGGGTTTAGTACATGTTACTGCATACTGTGTAATAACCAGTGTTTACTGTTCTATAAAGTAAACACTGGATGCTTTGTTTTAGTAGTAACAATTTAGATCAAAAATCTTGTATACTCTCAAGGAAGAAGCTAAGCTCTTTATCAACAAAGAGCCAAGAAATTTTGTAGTAAGATATTCTTAATTTTAATATAAAATTAAGTGAGTGTTGAAAGATTTGTGTTCACTGTTTTATCTGTCTAAATTTAGTATTAACACATTTCACTACAAGATTTTAATTTACTTTGTTCATCACCATAAATACTTCAAGAAAAGTAGAAAAACACAAAAACACATTCACCCCCCCCCCTCTGTATGATTCATTACCTAACAATAGGCATGTTATAACATGTAGCGCAATTATATATACATATAAGAATTAATTATGCATTTAATATAATCAAATAAAGCATTAAATACACTTTAGGGGTATAATCAGTTTAAAACAAATTTATCAAAATTAATAAATTATCCCAGATGGTGCATCTCATAAAATTGAATTAAACGGCACCTTACACGTCTCAATCGGAGTTCGTATGCGTCCTTACAAGCCAAAAAAGAAATCCCCGCGCATGCTGACGTCATGCTTACATCACACTGACAACATACTAACTTTGCAGTGATAACATGCTGACGTCATGCTTATATCACAGTAACAACATGCCGACACTGCACTGAAAACATGTTGACATCATCAGCTGACATCACACTGACATCGTCTAGTGACGTCGTCGGTTGATGCATATATGATGTCACGCTGAAGTCATCTACTAACTACGTCCTGACGTCATGCTGACTTCACTCTCATCTGCTGACAACGCACTCAGTCAGTACCACGTCCTTTTCTCTAGACAATCATAATTGGCCATGTGTATTGGCATATGTCATTAATCAAAAAGCTATTTTCCTGTTCGAATTAAATTTTAAAAATTCAAAACAAATACTTTCTGGGCTCAAAAGATTTTGAAAAAAAATATGTAAATTTTCAAAAAATTATGAAGAACTCAGATCTTACATAAAAAGTAACATGCATCAACTTTTCCGATATAATTTATAATTAAATCGATCTAGCACTCAAATCAATAAATCCAATTGAAAATTCATACATACAACAAAAATTCTGAAATTTTTATCATGATTCTATATGCATACAACCTACGCTCTGATACCATTATTGGGTTTTAACATATGGATGAAAGCATGAATAATATTTATCGATTGGATTACTAACCTTTATAACAATTCAAGGATGAAGAAAAAAAACTTCTAGCCGCTGCTCCTCAGTACGTGAAACACTCTACCGGTATCCGCCAAGAGATCGAATCGTCTGATGAATGAAAAAGAATATAAAGAGAATTAGGGTTTCCTCTCGTGATAACTTTTCACCAAAAATAAAAGTTAGGCTAAAAGGATTTATAACATTATATTTTGAGGAAAAAAAATTAGCTTAATTTTTCCCGTAATATATTTATTAAACTTATATTTTTACTAATCTCATTAATCCATTAATTAAAATTTAAAACACTTTTAATCATTAATATTTATTCTAAACTCTTTATGAAATAATTCTTTCTATATTTTAATTTCATAAATTAAATTATTAATTAGTAATATTAGGAAATCATCTTAATTAATTTATAATAAATTAAATCATATTTAATTAATTAAAAAAATTCTAATTGATGTTTATTTCATAAATAAATAATGACTAACTATTATTAATTAACTCCTCCACCAATAAATCATTTTCTTTATGATGTGACCCTTCAACATTAAAGCCGGTAGTATAAATAAATATTAATAAAACCATATTATTATTATTCATATAGTTTCTTTAATTCATCAAATATAATTAATAAATTAATTATATTTATTCTACATTATGAAGGATACTTCTCAATATATCGCGACTATCCGGATAATATGAGTTCACTGCTTAGAATACTAATAATCTATTCATTGAATAGTTACCATACAACTGAATTCGGTCTACCCTACAATATCTCGATTAAATGCAAGGCATGGATCTCGTGTCAAGACTATCTAATTAATCATACGAAACAGAGGGAATATAAATATAATATTTTTAATTAAGTGGTAAAGTTGGCACCTTTGAATGGTGTCGAGATACTCTAAGAGCAACTCTAGTGGTGGGAGACAAGAGGGGTGTCAAGAGAGGTGTCAACACCATGTGACACGACGTGACTTCACACCTTTATTAGCACTCTATTGAAAATTGTTGGGATGTCATTGGTGTATTAGTGAGATTCTGTGGGGTGCCGACTTTGAGTTACCAAAAGCTCGAATCCCATAAAGTAAGTAGGGGGAAATTTTTTTTGTGTTCCTAATGGTCAATAAACGATTATTATAATTTCATTTTAATTTATGATCCCAATATAGAATAAATTATTATATTACCAATATATTAATATTATATATTAATTTTTTTGAAGTTAAAGTGTTGGCATCTAGAATTGATGATCATTGGAGTGTTTTGTAAAAAAGTATGCTCAAATTGATGTGAAATAGAGACAAGATAAAAAATAATATTATTGACCATGTAGTAAAGTTGACATCCCTTCAACAGTGCCAACCACCAGAGATACTCTAGGACTTTAATGGATAGAAAATAAGATATCATATCATTTCATGTCACATGACACTTTGATATTTTTTTGACGGACATTGGAAATTGTATAGGTTATTAAGGCGGATTTGGTTTAAGGGCATCTCCAACAGTGATCCAAAAAGTTAAATTTGAAACAAATTATCCCAAATTTTTCATCAATCGTGATCCAAATGGTGATCCAAAGTTGGATTAGTGAATAGTAGTCATCCAAATTTGGATCACTATTATTTACCGATCCAAATGTAGTTTAATATAAAATAATATAGTATTATATAATTTGGATAAAACTGACACATGCAGAGTTTTATATGTATAGTAGTCTTTGTTCTAAAAATATCTGATTTTATCAATTAATTACTCAATTATTCGTCTTAATATATTTAGTTGATTCGATTTTATAATCCGATTAATCGCTACACTTTCTTCTTAAATTCATATGTTTAATATTATAAATTAATTATTTTGTATTTTATAAACACATTCGATTAATGCATAGATTAATTAATTTGATTATTCACCTTTTACTTGATTAATCACTAAAAAATTAATCTACCAAAATACAAGAATTTCAGTTTTTTTAAATAAGAGTAATTGGTACTTTTAAACCTATTTTTTGGGCGTTTTTTGATTCACTTCTATATTTTGTTTTCTTTCAAGTAGCACCTTTAACTTTAAATTTTGCTTTGTTTTGCACCCTTGGACCGTTTTTAACTTTTATATCAGGGGTAAAATCAGAAATTTCTGGTCTTCAAGAATAAATCGTCGGATCCTTTGATTTTCCAGTACTAACCTACAAATAAATACATGATTCTATTGCAAATAACAAGCAAAAATTATTTGTAATATCAAATTTCATGAAACATGCCCGGAAATCAAACCCCCAATTCAAAGTAAGAACCCTAGAATTGAGTTTAATTTTTATTATTTTTACCTCTTTTAGTGATTTTGAGGCTAAAATCTGTTAGGGCTTGATTGGAGTTTCGATTTGGTTACTAGAACTTGCGATTTTAGTTCAATAACATCTTCAAAATCGGATTTTGATCTTTGGATTTTGATATAAAAACTGATCTCTGAATTTACGAAAATTCCGCAGTAATTTAAAAATTAAGTTTTTTTGCTAAATCGATGGAGCCTAATACAACAATTATAATCCTCTATTTTTTTCACTACAAGAAACAAGCGATCATACATCAGTTTTTCACCGTTGTGTAACATGTATAGTTTCTTTGTATATCCAACACTCGTGTGATAGAATACTAAACAACAATTGTTTTAACCCTTGTAATAAGAGAGATTACACAACCTTTTTTAGTACTCGTTACAATCATGAAGGCACAACCGGGTACTCTATATTAACCATTGTTGGAACTTTTTTTAAACAACTATTTCTTTATTCAACTATTGTCTACCTAACTTAACAACAATGGTTTTGTAGAAAAACCATTGTTGTTAACTTATTCAATATTTTCATAAACAACAGTTTATAAGCTTATTTTATGAATGTTTTTTAAAAGACAATGGAGTAAAAGATTTAAACTATTGTAAAGAATATCAAAAGATAACAGCTTTTAAAAACAAATATGAGGAGTGAGATATACAATGGTTTTCATCATTTTTTAAGTGGCTTTCACACAATTGTTTACAAAATTAATCTCATTATTTAAAATAAACCAATTTTAAAATAAAATGGTATTATGATAATCCAATTGTTATTTCACAATTGAAATTAAATTTACAATACAAAGGTTCTCTACAAGAATTACAAGTACAACTTCAAATCTATTTCTCAATATGCTCATTAAGGTACACAATAACTAATTTGCATACATATTCCGTCATTTTTGCCCAAAAAGCAAGAGAATGTTCACTCGAATCGGCACCCTAGTCCTAGTTCTTATTTTTTCCCACCAAGTTCTTGTTCCAAGTATCATACATGTAGGTTTGTTGCATCAAGAATTACACACATATTTTAATTTCTAAACCTACAAAGATTTTATAAGTGGCAATAGATCAGCCAGAGCTAACAATTACAATACTTTAATTTCTAAGAAACCTAGTAAGTCTGCAGCTTACACTTGAACACAAAAAATGCTTACTAGCAGCCTCTGGAATGGATGATAACCAAAGCTGCAATTTGAATTCTGGGCCACTGCCTGCAAGTTAGTGATGCAAACCTTTCCACCATCTATATGAGTTGAATTTTGCCCATTCACCTTAAGAATAATAAGGAAATATAATCAAATAAATGCTAAATGGTTTCAAAAGATTTCAATTATAGATTTCCAACAAATATAATGTTAAAATATTGCAATAATATTAATAGAAAATAATTTATCAATCTGTCCAGTGGTAAGTGCTAACTCATATGTAAGCATAAAAAACTCCATGCAGACTTCCTACTGCTACTAATTTATAAAAACAAATTCAGAATTAATAGATAAACTACAAAACCAAGTTTTAATGTACATTGTCACTAACAAAAAGTAGTTACTCTTTTTTCATTTTATAATCTTCATCACTTATCTTCATTTGTAACAAATGAAGAATTAATAAAAAAGAATGATAGCCTCGAAAAGGTGATATAAAAGAATGCACTATCTTTAGAAAATTAAAAAAATCGTTGTCTAAGAATATCAGCTATTTTTCGATCTAACGGCCGATATCAAATCTCATTTCAATAAAGGGCTTTCATTTCGCCACCTCAGCAATTCTTGTGAATGATTTACCACCTGTGCTACCACCTCAATAGGTGGTACCCATTGAAATTGCTCACACAACTATTTTCATTCCGTTGTTTGATGGTTTACAGGACAACCTTTCTGAAAAACCATTGTCAAAACTGTTGTTTTATATCCCTATATGTTAACATAGTAACAACGGTTTATAATTGTTGTGTTAAAGATTTACAACAACACTATATTTAAAAAAACTGTTTGTCCGGAGGATACAACTTGTACAACAGTTTAAAAAAGATGGATATCCATTGTTTATTCCAGAGTTTACACAACTATTTTTCTACAAAATCAATTCACCTTTGTATGATTTTTTTGTCAACTGTTGTCTGATTACAAATTTCTTGTACTGTTTAACCACGACCTCGTCTAAAAGGAAAATATTTGTTTCCCAAACTCAAAGATGAGAAATTCATATGAAAAAAATTATTTTTTTATTAAATTATATATATTAGACTACATTATCTAAAAATAGTAAATTGAAATTAAGGATGGAATATGTACAACAGCTAAATGGAAGTGGTTTATTAAAAACAGTCAACAAAGTCGTGGTTTGCGGCGGTCATATAAATTATTTTCTATAAAAGAGATCGATAAAATTATGTAAGTTGAATAGATCTAAATAATAAATATATTATTTTTATATTTTAATTATACTAATAGAGTCACACTTTTTGGACCTACACTTGTCATAATAAATCAATATTTATATATTTTTAATGAAAAATAGATAAAAATAACAAAAATACGCAATAAAAATACCTATGTACTAAAATATAACTTTCCTTTTTTTGTCTTTTTATTTTGAAAAATGTTTAAGATCGAAAGAATACTAATTGCTTAAGATGGAGAGAATAATCTAATTTAGTTGATACTTAATACCCAAAATTTTTGGAATTAATATCATTTTGAACTCGAAATAGGGTATCTATCTTATTAAGATTTATTAAGTTTTTTTATATGATAAGCTAATTGCACGCCAAATAAGAGAGTACTGTTAGAGATTATGTTTTAAAATAAAATTTTAGGAGAAAATTTAGATGGGTTGTTGATTTATACAGGAAAGATAAATTATAGGAGAATATTATTATAATAATTTGATTTAGAAAAATAATATTATGATGGTAATTTCATTTAACAAGGGAATGAAAAAAGTTTAAGAGAATATAAGATAATTAACATTTTATTATTTTTCTTAAAAATTGCAAAAAAATTAATGAAAAATGTTATAGAAATTTTAGGTGAATATCATGAAACAATTATAATTTTTAATTTAGCTTAAAAATTGTAAAAAATTTAATGAAATATTTTGTAGAAATTTTACGAAAATAATAATATTTAAAATAATATAAGATAATTATAAAATTTAATATTTATTAACTCAAAATATTAAAAATTATTTTAAAAAATATAGATGATTTAAGAGGCCACCTACACCCTGTTTCTTGTTTATATAACTAACTAAAGTGATTAATTGATTTGTATTTGTAGTAGAGATTAGGTCAATCAACAAATGTTACAGGTCATTTAACAAATTGAAGATATTTGAATGAGTTAAATATTTTAGTGATTAAAATATTTGAAATTCACAATGACAAATATTATTTGATACTGAGATAAAAAAATTAAATGATTTATTTTTTAATGTTCTCATTATGAATAAAATTACACTCTTTATGTAATTCTTTGATAGAACAATAATACATTTGTATCATTACATCAAAATTACTACCAATGTTAAAATATGTTCAATTTAAAAAAATATATAATATCATTATGATAATAATATCATATACCTTTTATATTATAATATAGTAAATATATATATTTATTAATTTTTATCTAGTAAAATAATAGTTGGATTTATATTTGAAGAACTTTTATATGCCTTTTTCTAGTATTAATATTATTAAATTCCAACTATACTCTTTATTAATAATTGGAATCATATTTTACTATAGTACACAAATATAAAACTAGTAAAATTATAAAATACCAAATTTTGGTACTAACTAGATAATTATATAACCACTTATTGATCAAATTTTATATTTTTAAATTCTAACTATCAACATGAATATAGCAAAATTTATTTCTACACCTACAATAAAAAAAATATTAGTAAATGAATTTTTTTGATATTTTTTCTTTTAAAACAATTATTTGTTAAATGATTGTATATGTTAGTGTCCATCCAAAGACTATTTACTTTGAAGTTAAACTATAAATTTTTAACACCATTGAATTAATGAGTTATATTTAAATTTAATTAAGTAATAATAAGTTAAATAAAATAATATTTGTTTATATTTAATTTGAGAAATAATTCTTGTCAATAATTAATTAACATTACATAAATTATATTCAAAAAATAATTAAAACATCTAGTGAGGGTGAAATTAAAAGTATACCATGAATTTCTTAACTAGTTCGATTTCTTTTAAGTAAATAGTATAATAATATTAATTTATTATAAATTCTTAATTTAAATTTTTAATTTTGCAGGAGTTATCAATTAGTAACTTTTAATATAATGAACTTAGGTCTTTTTCACATTTTTTATAAAGAAAACATTGACCTACGGTCTTAAATGGTGTGCTGGTCCTTTTTCTTAATCGATTAGGTTAGGTTTTAAATCTTATGGATTAAGACATATTTTAAAGATTAAGAAGTTTTAAAAGTGAAGCCAAATGATCTTATTATCTTAATCATTAAAATAGGTATTATTAAGCTATATTGAGAAGTAAACAAATGAGTAGAAAATATGTTGTTACATTCATAAGTTGCTTAATTAACAAGACAAGAGCTGGAATTAGAGGGAGACCAGGGTGGGAAAGTGAATGAAACATCGATCAAATATTCAAATCAGATATCTAATGAAGATGTTACACAAACCTATTAAAGGAAATTTCAAGTTTGGCACAACGATGGAGTCCCTGGTTTAGTATAGTGGTTTCATCTATAAAAATAAAACCCATTCGCAAAGTTCTACTTTATTAATATATTGTATTGATGTATTGATGATGCTAGTGTCCATTGGAGTTACTAAGTTAATTGCTAAGTTATTTATCATTTCTAAGTACTTTTATATGCAAGTGTGAAGTAACCAAAATCTTTGCTCCAGAGTATCAGATTTATATATATAAATTCAGAGAGACAAAGTCAGATCAGGGCCTTTCGATTATTTTACTGCAAAGCTTCTTATTTTGTTTTCTAAATAATTCAGAAATTCATAGATTCTTTGTACGAATTGTCTCTGAACGATTCTAACTCAGTACTACAATAATATCATAATAGTCTAACTTTAAATATAAAATCAATTTTAAGTCAACATTATAAAATTGTAAAATTGTATACATACAGCCTGACATCAAATTTAGTGTCAAAAATATATTTTATGCAAATTTTACACCAATTTTAAGTATTTGATAATTTTTATAATGTTCTTATCTTTATTAACAAAAAATAAATTTATTTAACACATATATATTCATTTATGCCCTGTTATATCTTAACTAGATACTTATTTTTGAATTATTATTTAAAACTCTACTGTAAAATATAATATAAGTAGGCATGAGATAATTTTATGAATTGCCAATTTTGATAAGTTCAAAAATTACAATATGTCAAGGTAGTAGGTCAGAAATGGTGTTGGTACATCATCGATAAGATACAGCACTAGTGGATTATATAATCTATTAGAATTAAGATATGACTTTATAAAATCTTTAGGTCACACTTGTCGCCTACGCAAAGTCACACAAGTCACCCAACCCTTTACAAGGTCCATAAGTGGTCAATGTCACTACGTGTGAGGTCTCGAACCCTCCTCATCGCTCCTACCAACATCAGCTCTATATCAACTATCGGGATGTATCCCCCATCACCATCATCGTCATCTGTACCCGGGTACGGAGCTCAATCCCATCAATCTCCTGACGAGCAATAGCCTGGGAAGCAGCTCTGAAGACCCCTGGGTAATCTAGCCTAATGGCTCTCTCGGCGGTCAACATCTGTCATAACTCCACAATGCGGGCAGATGTTGCGGTGATCTGAATATTAAGCTGAGCCACTATCCAGTCGTACACGTCTACATGTATGGTCACTGGGAGTGGTAGAGGTGAGTTCGGGTCACTGGAGGATATGCCATGAACCTCGTAGGTCTGTGCATTTATCTCGTCATCCTCGTCCTCATCAGTATAGGGCAAAGGGCTCAGCATCCTTGGGTGAGGTGTGGGAGGGTGAACAGTCAGGAGAGGGTACATCTCTATGTCTGTCCATTCTACGCCATCGCCCTGGGCACCTCAACATCATCAGCCATGGGGGTAGGGAAGTCAGTCTCCTCCTTCGGGGGATCCACGGTAGGGTCATCATCTAAGTCATCAATAGGTGGGTCCTCCGGCTCGGGAGTAGGGTCGAGCTCAAGGGTCATAACATCCTCAACAGAGTCAACCTCCCCCATAGGCTCCACTGGTACTTGACACAATTGGCAAGGTGTTACTAACTTAGAGTCAGAATTCCCTTGAGGGTAAAACTGTCAAGACTACCCATGCAGTCTGACGACGAACTCGACTTGAATTCTAATTGTGATTATTATTCTTATGTCTACATATTTTATGTCATATCGTTTCCAAGATTTGATAACCTAAGGCTCTGATACCATTAATGTAGCGCCCCAAAATTCGGGGTCAGGGATCTCGGAGGCCACGCCATCTTAAGTCCTGTATAACACTTATCTCGTATAGTATTATATAAATACTCACACCTTTATGACCCCACACTTACCAACACACACGTACAAGTTATTATCTTCAAAACGAACCAATCATTACTAGAGTATATCAATCCACAAGGTGATTATTATTACAGTCCCAAAAGTGATTAAGTATTATCACAGGTGTAACCTTTATTTAAGGTTAGACCGGCGGCCGAGTATATGTTTCTTCATTATTAACATACATAAGTCATTCTTGTAAATAAGCAAGACTAAAAATAACTGAAAACCGATCCATCTTATTCGGTCTACCTGGGGTACTGCACCAAACATCCTACGGAACAGCTGGCCATTTCTTAACCATTTTCTGGTCGTGAGTTTCATAATAGGCATCTTGATTTACTGCTGTATTGTGTTAATTTAAGAAAACAAGTATGAGCTATAATGCCCAGCATAATAATATACAGTATTTAAAGACTGTATGAGAAATTCATGTATATTTCAATATACGATAAATATGTTTATTTAAAATAGTTCTTCTTGGTGATACGCACCTTCTTTCGAAAACAATTCTGTTATTGACTTATTAGCCTGCAAATACCTTAATAGTAAACCCATCACCTATGCTCGAGTTACGTTATTGCATCTTAATTCCAATTGGAAGAATTTAGGACATTCACTGCAGCCACCGCATACGATGATCAATCATAATACGAAAATATGTAACCTTTCCTATTAGTAAAAGGACGATACCTTCGTATTGCGGTTATCACCCTTGTCGCATTCAGGCTATGTGTCCCATTTCGGGTATGCACACACTTCACAAGATCCTGAGTACACAGAGTACCTTCGCCTGCGGTACCTTCGGTATTTTCCCTAGTACTCTTCATACTAGAGTCTACCCCTCCAAGTCCTTTGAAGAATTCTATCATATCTTAAGAACTCGACCACATCGAAGTTCCCCAAGCGTTTTGCTTGTTGATAGAAACAATTTATCTCATATGTATATATATGTACTTCCGAGAATTTTCGGAGGAAGTACTAAGGTAATGTGAGTTGACCGTTGTCAACAGATATTTAATTAAGGGGAGTTTCTTTTAAAACTATATTCAAAATATTTAAAAATACGTCGACATAATATTTCCGACAATCCCAAATAATCAGAATGATTTCCCGAATCTTCAGAAAATATTTTAAAACTGGTTTTATGAATTTTAAATCATACTAAACCATTTTAATAAATATTTAATAATTAAATAGTAAGTATTAAATAATTAAACCTCGAATAATTATATTTTAAGAGAATATTTGAAATTATATTTCTCAACTAGTTTATATTTATATAATTAAAGTAATCTTTAATAAATATAAATTATCAGGTTTGAAATAAATATTCGTTAGAGAATACTTCTCCTATATTAAATGAAAATTGAAATAATATTCATTGTTCAAGTAAATAAATATAGTTGAGGGACTACGATCTTTGAAAATATTTTAAATAAATTTGAGGTATTTAATACTTCGCAAGTGGACATCGAGTCCCTTGGAATAAAATAAGTACGAACTTCTGATCATCCAAAACATCACCGGGATGATTCCCGGGTTTTCGTTTTATAACTCTGACCGACTCCCAGTCTTATGATTTATACATCACACTTATAGTAGCGCTTAAAATATTCTACGATATATACATCGTAACACAATCCCTATTGTTGTGTAAAACTCAAAATGCTATTATCATGGCAAGGATGACATTTGTTTAAAAGACAGTAAACAACTTTTCACAACACAACAGTATATGGAGTTGGGTTCGTAAACTTGCCTGGGTACTTCGAAGTGGAGGATGCTCTAAGGACCGCTCGGAAATCTATAATTATAAACAATTTTGGTTCGTTAGATCCTGCTCGTATTTATGACTTCTTGTACATACACGATACTTTATTAATCATTTACGCAACTCACTTTACTCTTATTATTCCAATAAGTACAGGTACTCGTAATATTCGCTTTCTTTTCTAAATCCCTTATGTTCGTTAAGCCCTTTTACGTTTCGACCCTCGGCTCCACTCGTGATTCCTAAGGATTTTTATTCGCGAGGTCTCGGCTCCGATACTTTTATAAAATTGATAAATATATATTTTCACTTGAAATTTTTATGATAGTTTATTAACTCTATTTCATACTCTCTGTAAAAATTTAATGATTTTTGAATATTCTTAATTCGGTCATTTCCATTTCTAAAGTTCGTAATTTGTATCAATTTTTATCGCATAAATCACTTTTACTAAAACGGTCATAACTTTTGATCCGTAAATCGAAATTGAGCGATTCAAGTGCCTAAACGATCCTCATAACATTTTCTATCATAATCAAGTCTTGTTTTTCAAGAAACTACAGTTTATACTTCCTGTAACTCTGCAGAAAACTTATGTTTACAATTTATTCGTGTTAACAATGTTACGACTACGATCCGAGTTTCGTTTACACTCTAAATCATTATTCAACCATCAAAAACCACCATATCATCACCTCAACACTAACTCCTCTCAATAACATCATGTTCTTGAGGCAACAACCATCAACCCTAATACTAACTAACTAAACATCAAGAAAATAAGAAAACAACTATCAAATCTAGGTTTATAGCTAAAATCTTAAAGTTTCTTGAAACTTAAACTTTAAACAAAGTTCGATCAAGGATTTATATCTTTCTTGAAACCTTGGTATGTGTTCTTCTTGATGATGGAGTCTTGGGGATGCTTGTTTGAGTTTAAGGAATCTATATCATGCCATAAAAATCAAGAAACCAAGAAATGTTACTGTTCCACACTATTTATCATCACTTTCTTAAATCTATTTCACTCATCAAACCTTAATAAAATGCTCTCAAAAATTTATCTTACCTTAGTTTAGGATGTAGGAAGCTTAGGATTTAATTGTAGAATTTTTCTATGGCTAGAAGTTGGATTTTTAATTTGATTTCTTCTTTCTTCTTGTTTTTACCGAATGGGACTAAGAGAGAGAGAGAGAGAGAGAGAGAGAGAGAGAGAAGAGAAATTTTCTTTGTTGCTTGAATGATTCCTGTGAAATATTTGTTATGTAATCTTGTATATATCTCCTAGTACCATAAAATCTGTCACAATTTTGCTAGGTTACCTATTTTCCAAGCTACAAACTAGCTTAAGTACCTTGGTTGCTATTCCACTATTATTCACTAGCTAGGTCATCATGTTCAATTAGCTAGGTTACTATTTGGTTATTAACCATGGTTAGTTTTCTACTCTAGTTAGCTTGTGTGGTTAGCTTGACTTGATACGTTTATTTTTTCGCTTACGCGTTCGCTCAGTCGCTTATTCTTTTTCGTAATAAACCTTCGTAAACGGTTCGCGGGGTAAATCCTTTCTTATACATCCTTTATGTTTTGAAGTCCTGTACTTGGGTTTGAATTTGTAGGATTTGAGATTTGTAATTATATTTTGATTCTCGTAATCCTTGATGGTTCATAGATACGGTCGTTTTTCAAAGTTCGTCTTCTTCGAAAACTAATAGCATTTACATACACTTATTTGGTACATATAATCATGTTATCGGCTCGAAAACTAAATTTCTCATGCACAACATAGTGTGGGCTAAAAACAATTTCCCTGATAATTAGTAAAAAAAAAAAATTCCCAGATTGTTAGGGTTACTATTTATCAAGCGTTTTACAAAGTCTCAAAAATTCGAGTTATTACAATGACACAATGGCCAAGTACCTGAGAGTCGTGAAAGGAATAATGACTCAGTTTGGTTAATGGTAAACTGGACATGTTCGGAGAAAGGAGAACTCCACAGTCAATGCCCAATCTAAGTTCGCCTCGTCAAAAAATGAGAACTACCCAATAAATACTACTTCCAGGTCCAAAGGACCCCTGTCATACATGTCTTCAACTTTATAGCAGCAATCTGTGTGATGAGTTGTTGGATTGATCCAATCAAGGTTCACCTTGAGACAGGATGGCTCCCCAATGAAGCTCAGGAGGCACAACAGTTATCGGTGAGGGCATGGAGATATTCTTTGTTCGAAGGCCTTGTGTACAAAAGATCTTTTGTCATTCCATACTTGAAGTACTTGATACCTCTTGAAGCCGAAGAGGTGCTTAAGGAAGCCCATGAAAGGATTTATGGTTAGCACCTGCGAGCAGGGCCCTCACTCACAAGATAACTTGACTGGCATTCTACTAGCCAAAAATGTTAACCAATGCCAAGGCTTATGTAAAGAAATATGAAAGATGCCAGAGGTGCACTCTTATAGTGCCACAACCCCAAGAGAGGCTTACATATATCAGTATACCGATCCTTTTTGTAATGTGGGGAATGAATATACTTGGTCAGTTTCCTATAGTATCGGGACAGAGAAAGTTCATCATGGTAACTATAGACTAATTCATGAATTGGATTGAAGCTAAGGAACTATCCAAGATAACCACCCAGCAGATTTCCCAATTATTATGGGAGAATATAATACGCAGGTTTGGAATTCCATGCATCCTTATCACAGATAATGGATGACAATTTGATAATGCAGAGTTCAAGGATTACTGTAATGATAACAACATAGAGCTTCTCTTCACCTCGATTGCACACCCACAGGGAAACGGGCAGGCGGAAGTTACTAATTGGATTATCCTTGATGCAATTAAGAAGAGGGTCGGACGCTCAAGAAACACTTGGGGGGATGAACTACTACCTATACTATGGGCATATCTTACCACTTGCAAAGTGACAGTTGAAGCTACTCCATTCATGCTGGATTTTGGAGCCGAAGCTGCGGTACCCAGACAGATCACCCGTGGATCCCCCAGGGTCAAAACTTATGAACCTGAGACCAACGAAGAAGGAATGAGGCTCGCTCTCGATCTCATTGACGAGGTTAGAGATGAAGTCAACACCTATAATATAGGGATCAACAAAGAGATTTCGTCCATAACAATATAAGGGTTAAAGAAAGGTTTTTCAGCATGGAGACTTGGTCTTGAGAAAGATTGAGGCCTCAGGAGTTGGGGAGAGAGGAAATCTAGACCTTAAATGGGAAGTACCTTATAAGTTCAAAAAGACATTAGGATGAGGATCCTACAAGTTAAAGACCCTGAACGGTGACGAAGTGCCTCGTACTTGGTATGCTTCAAACCTGAAGGTTTATTATGCTTAGGACATTCAAAACATGTTCCCGATACTTAGTAGTAGATATAGAAATAAGGTTAATGAAACCATTTCTATTTAAGAGTTGAATTCACTTTCCAAAGATATTATCTATTTATGCAAGTTCATTTCTACGATCTTGCCTACTAATTTATTTGAGTACGTGCATCTAATGAATGCAAGTCTCGAAGGACCAAATGCCGAAAATAAAAGATAAGTATGGAATCACTAAAGGACAGATGTGGAAGAAGAACAACTACTCCCTTATACTGGCTCTCGGATCTTCCCATAGAGAGGTTCCTTGGAGTTGGGGCTTGCTAAATTAGCTTTGCTCATAGCTCTGAGTCCCCGCAGCTCGAGCTAGACCCAAAGAGTTAGCGAGTGACCTTGGGTGCAGAGCCAAATGTCTGGCCATAAGGGGCAACCAGAGGAACCACTAAAGGACAAGAGAGAAGTTTGAGACCAACTATATTTGGATACATGTTGTGGACATCTTTGACACCCCTGTTCCACCCATATTGACAACTTGATAGGAAATATCTGGTCGTCATAAGAGTCCATCAGCTGACGAAAATCCTCAGAGTCATGGTACTGATCTATAAGCTTCCTCCATTCCATCTTCTTCCTCTTGACCACCTTCGCGTGCTTCTTTTCGAAATGAGTATCTTTTTCCTCCGCCTTATGAGCCATGGACTCCCTATCCTTAGAAGACACCTCCAACTTCTCCATCGAGCCTTGCAAGGATGCATAGTCGCTCCTCACCTTGATACTTTTGGTGGAGGATACATCAAAGTAGGCATTGGCCTAGTGCAAAGAAATGACGTGTTACAAAACTAACTGCACAGAATATGTTGTCTAACCGAGGAAACCTTTGATACGAAGCCCCGACCGACTAAAGTGAGTCGTCCTCCTAAAAAATGCCTTAGGCCGACTAAGCTTCCCTTAAAATGGGCTCCTGGCCGACCTAAGGGGGCAAACCTCCCTAAAAATGGCCTCTCGGCTGACTAGAATACTCTTGAACAAAGTTTCAGTAAAGTTAAAGAGTACCTGATATAAGGCGTGAGCCCCAAGCGCCACTGCTTCAAGAAGCTTCTCATCCGAGGAGATGTGGTGGCGATCTGAAGGAGTAATGCAATGCTTAGACCACTCCAAGGCAAGAGCTGGGATCCCGAACACAGAGTCCTGGGTGGAGATGCCCCATGAAGGCTCAAAGGGGGTCTTGGAGTTTTCGTTTGATCCATTGGCTCTTTTCTTTACAGAACCTAAAGCCTTGAGGAACGTAGAAAACTTGGGAATGCGGTTTGCTTGCTCAACAGCCTTCCTTGCCATCCTACTGGTGACCATGTTGCCCTTGTTATTCTGTGTATCCAAAGCTCCCGCAATTGTAACAAAATAAAGAAAGAATTGGTATAAGAATAAACTTGACTAAGGCTGTGTTTGGGATTGCTGTTGCCAAAGCAATAACAGCTTTTTCCCGAAAAGCGGGTTTGAGAAGTGTTTGGTAAATTTAAAAGCAGCTTTTTATAACAGTGCTTTTAATTAAAAAGCCTCTTGTTGGGAAAGCAGGCAAGTAATGCTTTTAGAAATAGCAAAAGGTGAGGGAAGCAGCAAAATAGATCACCCATCAAACCCCAGCAAACACTTATATATTAACATTTAAAAAGATAATTGTTCTAACTTACAGATTTATCAAATACATGTACAATAAAATAATGTAGTATCATTAAAAACAATTACTAGCAACGTATAAATATAAAACAACTAAAATCTATATATATATACACATATATGAGCGTAGGGTATATTATGGTTTATCAAGTGGGTATGCATCAGCAGCTTGCGTTCAGAGAGTTCCTGGGCATAGAGATAACATTAGCCTATCTCCAGGTACAAGCTCATCTCTTAAGTTTATATGTTAATACAAACACCTATGTTATAACATGTATGTTGATTTAATTTTTGTATGTGATATCATGATGTTATAACATTTTTCTGTGGGGTGTTGCTGTTTTTTATGATGTGCTTATTTATGTGTGTGTCTGTGTCTACCAAGCTGTCGAGTCCAACTATACATCTTTATATTTGCAAAACATGCATCCATTATATTTCTCTTGAATGCACTTTTGTACTTCACGAATCAATGGGGAAGAAGCTTTTGCGAGATTACAATTTCTTTGTTAGCAAGTTTTACTATTTTTTAATTAAATTTCTTTGTTAGCTAGTTTTACTATTTTTTTAAATTTCTTAGCAGTTACCTTGTGAAATTTACAGACTTATATGCTATAAAGAATATAATTTATGTATGTGGTATTTTTTTATCTTACATCCTGCCAATGACTTTCTAACTTTTCATATAGTAAATTATTATTTAAAATTTCTCTTGGTTGTAACTATACAAGATGAAAAATAATAATCAAAAGAACACAACCTAAGAGTCGATACAAGAACCTAGGAGGTCTTATAAAGCAAAATGGACCATGAGTACTACACACACCTTCTGTGATATTTGTATACAAGCTATTCAGAAAGGAATGCGCCCTTCTACGTATTTCACTTTCGAAGGATGGCAACTTGTTGTTTCTAATTTTTAGAGTATTACTAGCTTGAAATATGACAAAGGGAAGTTAAAAAAACAAGTGGGATTTGTTAAAGACAGAACGGAAATTGTGGAAATAATCAATCGATAAAGAAACTGGATTAGGTTGGGATCCTAGGTTGGAAACGATAGATGCATCTACTGATTGGTGGGATGATAAAATCAAGGTAATTTATATCATTATATCTAATTTCATTCGAGTATTTATTAATTTTAATTCTTATTAGCACTTGTTTGAAATTCTGATTTATATATAATTTATACATTCTTCTATATTTAATAAATTTGCAGATTAACAAGGAGTATGCTAAATTTCGCAAGAAGGGATTGGAACCTGATCTTGTAACCAAGAATGACGTTATGTTTGGGAGTACAGTGGCTACATGAGAGATTGCTTGGACTCCATCTTCAAATTACAATGTGCCATTGGTTAGTCATCCAAATAGTACTGATGAAAATGTTGTTGATTTGAATGATTCCGAGGATGACGCGTTTGAAAAGAGTGGGGAAATGTATTTAAATGAAGATGATGATATGTCAGATGGTGCTACAACTTTAGGTAAAAGAAAAAGAAAAGGTAAAGGAAAACTTGAATCTCAGTCTAATATAAGTGAAAATAAGCCGAAGAAAGGTAAAATACAGTAGGGAGGAGTTGCAGCAAAATTAAGATCAGGTATATCAAAGTTGGTGGCTAGCATTGAGAAAAAAGCTACTTCAGAGGCTGGTTATACTATAAAAGATGCCATGGATGATTTACATAATATCCCTGATATAGAGAAAGGCAGTGACTTGTACTTCTTCGCTGTGTCAATGTTTGAGCATAAAGAAAAAAGAGAACTCTGGAAACACTTGGAAACAGCAGATGCTAAAGTTGGTTGGTTGAAATATTAAAATCATGGAGATAACGTGAAAGATAAAAATTAATATGAATACTCATATAAGTTTTACCTTTTATTACTTTGCATTTGAATGATTGTATAAGACTAGTACATTGAAATCTTTTAGCTAGTTTTTTTAGCGAACATTATATATGCTCAATTAAGAATATTTGTTGGTAGCTAATTTTTTGTCTTTTTATATTTTCAGCTTAATCGATATGAATGGTCTCACTCTACAAAATAGTGACGATGAGGCCGATGATAAAGATGATTTTTGGGATTTGGTAAAATGTGCGACTGATTTAATTGTTGAACTGATTTAATTGTTGAGTATTATTGCACACATCTCTCCATAAAGAACCGTGCATGACATCTTATCAAACAGGACATAAATGGATCCAAAAAATTTTAACTATGAATGAGATCAGATGCACAAATATGTTTCAAATGGAAAATGTAACATTTTTCAAGTTATGTACTGACTAGGAAAATATGTATCATCTTCCATCTTCAAGGAGGATGACTGTTGTGGAAAAAGTAGGAATATTATCTTTATAATAGCCCAAAGTGCATCGAACAGGCATGCACAGGAACATTTTCAACATTCTGGTGAAACAGTTAGTTGTGTTTTTCATGAGGTTCTCCATGCAGTTTGTTTATTGGAAAGAGATATGATAAAACCTGATGATCCAGAATTTAAAGAAATTCCACCTCATATTCGTAACGATCGTAGATATATGCCTCATTTTAAGGTAAAAATATTGTATTTACTTTCTTTTTTTAGTTAAGCAATATAATGATTTCATTATTTTGTTTACTTGTAGGATTGTATTGGTGCTATTGACGGCACTCACATACATGCATGTGTACCCGTAAATGATCAAGTATGATTCGTGGAACGAAAAAATCTACCAACACAAAATGTTATGGCGACCTGTAGTTTTGACATGCGTTTCACATATTTTGTAGCAGGTTGGGAAGGCACAGCTCACGACGCTCGTATTTTTAATGCAGCCATTAATATGCCAAATTCTAATTTTCCATCTCCACCACATGGTAAGATTTATCACGTTAATATATTTGAAGTTATATATGTGAACTAACATTTTAATGAATGATACATATAAATACTACTGGGTAGATGCAGGATATCCTCAATCACTGAAATATGTTGGCCCATATAAAGCAGTAAGATATCATCTTTCTGAATTTCGGCGTGGTCAACCAGCACAAGAATACAAAGAAATATTTAATAAAGCAAATTCATCACTTAGAAGTTGCATCGAAAGAACTTTTGGAGTTTGGAAAAAATGGTGAAAGATTTTATCAAATATGCATTCCTACTAGTTTGGTGCTCAAAGGAATATCGTTGTCGCAACAATGGCACTGCATAATTACATTAGACTAAATTTCAGTGGAGATACAATTTCTAATGGGATTAATGCAAATCCAGACTTTGTGCCAAGAGATATTTTTTCGGATCATATATCAACATCCATGGACCAAAGTCAAACAAACAATAGAACAAGTGAGGTGGACTTACCTCGAAATCAAATTGCTTCCAGCTTGATGATGGCATAGTTTATTAGATTTTCTTATTGTAATTTACTTCATCTAAGTGAATAACATTAATCTTGATAAAGTGTTCATCTTTTTTGTTTTTGATTTTGTTAGTATAAAATCTCAGTAGTTAAATATAATTGATGACCAAAACTAGTTAGTTTATCTTAACATGTCTCACATTGCTAAACAACACTTATACAAATTATTTACCAAACACCTATTTTATTTCTTTTTGTTCAACAGCAGATTTGATAAAAAAATTACCAAATAGTCAACAACTTTTTGACACAGCACTTTTTCTCACAACTACAACACTTTTTAGCAGTAATTCCAAACAGAGCCTAAGTCTATGGTAAAATGAAAATAAATACCCTCTTTAGAGAGGCTGCTAATGCCGGCCTCCATAAGTTTCATCACCGTGACAAATCGTCAGTAAGGAGTTTGGCCGTTGTCCTCGATAGGGAGGTCACGGGCATAAAGCTCTTCAATTATGAGATGCAGAATGTAGTGCGCCCTGCCGATAGGACAACTGAAGTCACGTCTGAAATATACTCCCCAATCACCTTCTTCCCATTCCAAGATCACGAATTTATGGTTCCATTGATCAAATAAATCATAGAGTGAGTGTTCAAGATATGCTGAACTCGAGGCTTATGCTAGATTTGAACCCATCGGGCTAGAGGAGTGAAAATTTTTCAACATAATAAAAACTTCAGAACATTGCAAGACTCAAGGAGATGCCAAGGTCGTGTCACCTCACGATAAACACGATAATAAAGGCCCATCCATTGGGACTATGCTGACAGGGATAATGTAAGGCGTAATGTAACATAATATGTAAATGATGAAATATAACTCAACATGAAACAATAATAAATATATAATATTAAGTGTAAAGGACAGGAACCTAGAAGTCGAAGACTTGATAAATACAATGAATCAAAACATGGATTTAATACACTAAGTCGGTAACCAGGTCATGGAACAAAATTTATTAATATGTTCAAACCTTCATAAAGAATAAGAGAAAAAAGGACTAAATATCAAGGAAATGTATTAGTTTGAGTATTGAAGATCCAAGGGTTCAATGATTAAAGTAATGAATGACCGTCAGGCAATATCAACTCAGAATTGTAAAGAAATTGGGTGAATCCAATTCAGTGTTGGTCGCTTGTGAACCAGACCAGTGCACTAAGCATAAGCATATCAAAAAAGGATTAACTTAATTATGCAGAAGACAAGTAGATACAGTATAAAGTGGATCGAAGACTGGAAAAAATTGAGGTGTATTGAAAAGGGTCAGAAAAGTTACTAAGTCTTGAAATCTCCCCTATAGGCACAAGAGGAGGAAAATATTTTAAGTTATAAAAGAATTCCCATCTAGGTTCCATAAGAGGAAATTATTACAAGTAGGGAATGATTTCCCTCTAGGCGCTAGAAGAGAAAAGATTCTAAGTATAGAATGTCTTTCCCACTAGGCGCCAGAAGAGAAACGCACTAAGTCGAAGTAGTTCCCCTCTAGGCGCTAGAATGATAAGTGATTCTAAATGTTCACTTTTACACTCTAGGCGCCAGTGCAAGAAATAAGTCTTAAGTTCTTTCCTCTTTCACTCTTGCAAGTAGAAGGAAAAGTGATCACTCTGGCCGCCAGTGCATATCTTAGGATTAATTCATTGTTACAGCAGAATAACAATTAACATGGTTGTAATGAAGCCATATAATGGAGTTAGTGTGAAGTCTATACGAAAGAAGCAGAAGGATTAACTCTCCATGTCATCTTCTTCTACAACCAACTGCAAAATTTATGAGAACTCATTCAAGGCCGTTTATTTTAAAAGCTTGTATCTGTATTGTTATGCTGCTGAATTTATTGTAGCTAATATTAATCGATTAGATTGTAGCAATCTCAAGGTTTATATTAATAAAACAACTAAAATTATTTTGTGCACTTTGTTTTGATTCCGTACCTTTAACAAAAAACTTAAAATAAATCAAAAAAATTATAGTTATCGTATTTAATCCCTTTGACGATACTTTGGGATTAACAATTGGTATCAGAGCTTGTCGATTCACATACAAATCAAGTTCCATAGAAAGAAACCAAAAGCAAACAAGTTCTTGAAAAATTTCTTGAAATTTTTTAATTTTAAAAAATGTTCAATCTTGAAATTTTTGAATCTTAAATAATTTTATTCCGTCAAGATGTTGAACAACTAAAGGATTGCAAGTATCAATGTTCCCTCATTTGATCAAGAAAATTACAACTTATGGAAGAAAATAATGATGGTGTTCATGAAAGCTTCGAATCAAATATATATTGGGATATTTCTGAACGTCCTTATGTTCCGATGGAAGTAGTTCTTGAATTATCAACCACTGCTGGTGCGAGAATTCCTTCGACATCTACTCTTAAGGATTCGTCCAAATATACGGACACTGACAAGGAGTTGATTAATTTGGACACAATCATCAACTCTTTGGAAGTAATTGTGTAAAGAAAATGTGGGAAACCATTGAGCTGTTAATGGAAGGTACCACTAAATTCAGAGAAAATGGAATGGATATCGTGATAACTCAGTATGAAGCGTATAAATTATAGCCTGGAAAAACATCGTCTTCACTCTTTGAGAGACATGCAAGACTATTAAGTGAGTTAAAATTGCAGGGTAAAATTTATTCAATTCTTGAGTTAAACAGGAAGTTCATGCTAACTTTACCAATCCACTTGGAATAAAAGAACACATCCATTAGAGAAATGATTGATTTTATTACTATGCCCCTGGATGTGATTTATGGAAAATTGAGAACCCATGAATTGTAATAAGAGCATAGAGCCCTAATCTATGGCCCTGGTTCTGTAGAAAGCAAGAGTACGGCACTTGAAAATACCACTACACTTGTTGCTCATGAACCTGAAACTTCAGAAGTTAAGGTTGCACCCTCCTCAACTATCAAGGAAATTATGGTAGCTGAGATTGCTCAAGGTGAGTTGGAAGATGAAAGTGAGTTTTATACTTAGGAGGAACTTGAAGAGTTGGAAGACTAATCAATGGCTTACATGGCTTTAAAATTCAGTCGTGTTATATTCAGAAGAAAGCCCAACTCCAAATCAGGGGATTCATTTGGCATATTTCAGAAAGGTACCTACTCATCAGGATATGGTTTCAGAGGAGGGTACAAGTCAAGCTGGGTGGATAAAAGCAAAAAAAGATGCTTTAACTGTAATAAATTGGGGCACTTTGCATCTGAATGCAGAAAGCCCAAGGCAGCTAGAGGAAAGGATTTCTAGGAAAGAAAAGAAACTTATGAAGATATGAATAGACCGAATGAGAAACTGAATGCTTAGCTGGTGAAAGAGAAAGGCGGATTCTCATTTTTAGTTGGTGGAGAAACAATCAGATTCAATGAGGATGACTTAACTGAAGATCTTCAACTTCCTCGTGATAACTTTAATGATCTACCAAAGACATGGGAACTCCAAAGCTTCTTCTATAATATCAACTATACCCTTAAAAATGATAGAATCCATGGAAAACTATACAAGCATCATTTACCCAAAGAATGACACTTGTTCTTCAACAACCTATCCTACTGTCTTGCTCATAAGACCGGTGGCTTTAATGGGATTACTAAATTTAATCAAATACTAGGTGTGGATGTCGCTGAAAATTTTTGAATTAATTTTGGACGTCTGTTCATGGAAGAAATCTTAGAAAATCAATCCATGCGTCAGAATTTTTGCTTTTATCCCTGGTTCATATAAATGGTGCTAGATGGAAAACTCATAGAAGACCAAAAGGCTATAGTTCGAAGTGACACCATGAAAGATTCCCTTGTATTATCAGATAAGATTGTTGACAAGTTAATAAAGAATACAACATATGTCAACAACAAGGGAAGGGCACAAGTATCACTGACAGATCATATTCAGAACTACTTTGAGAAGAAGAAGAAGAAGAAGAAGAAGAAGAAGAAGAAGAAGAAGAAGAAGAAGAAGAAGAAGAAGAAGAAGAAGAAGAAGAAGAAGAAGTCCTACGAGAAGACCATCTCGGTCGTCCTAGTCATATTAAGGGGTTTGGTCGGCTAGGATCCTTTCCCAAAAAAAGTTCGAGAAGTCCTACGAGAGGACCGTCTCGGCCAACCAGGGCTTCAAGGGCCTAGTCTTCAAGTCGACCAAGACTAGGCTCGGTCGACTCCTCCCCATGGAGGGCTTCTGGCTGACTAAGACGCCCATGGAGGGATGTTTTGGTCGGCCCAAAAACCTTCTTGGGATGAATTTTCCCGATATTTTGGGAATTTTTCGGGTAAAAATTTAAAACTTTTCAGATTTTTAACCTAGCCCCGATTATGGCCGATTTGTGGATTTTAGCCCCGATTAGGGCCGATTATTATATATTGCACATAATTAGCCTAAGTTAAGGTTAATTAGTGACTTGTGTGATATAATTAGCCTTGTTTAGAGCTGTTTAACTCATTTACGCTCATAATTAGCCTAAATTGAGTTTAATTAGTGACTTGTGCGTATTAGTTATCCTTGACTAGGGTCGATTGGCCCCAATTAGCCTCGATTATAGCCAATAGCATATTCTATCTTAAAATTAGGTTATATTAAGTGTGATTGGCAGCTTGTACATGGAAATTAGCTCCGTTTGGGGTCGATTAGCCCCGATTAGGGTCTGATAGCATCTTGCACCCCATAATTAACCTTGACAAAGGTCAAAAGGTGATAAACACTCGCTTTCTAGTCCCCATTTAGATAGTTTAGATTTTAACACTATTCGATTAGTATGTGCAAAGCCCCAAAGTGTGTATAATCGCACGAAACCTATAAAAGTCATTATAAATATGTAAGTTGTTCCAAACTTTGTGAATGAACAACAATACCCATGTAGGACTGATGCCCATGTGGACCTGATACCCATGTAGGGTCGATACCTATGAAGGGCCAATACCTATGAAGGGTCGATACCCATGAAGGGCCCAAAGTATCTCGAATCGCGAATAGACCATTGTAACTTCCACGAAATCTCAAGAATTTTTCCGAAAAGTTGGGGGGAAATGATATTGGTTGAAAATATACCCTAAAGATAAAATAAATTTCACATTAATTATACTTGAAATTCATGTCAAAAGCCTAATAAAGACTAGGTCGGTTAAGGCCTGTCACGGATTGAAAGTAACCCAAGTCGTCAATGCCCACAAGCAAAGGATGTATATGGACGAGGCCCAATATAGCTGAAAGACTACAAACATGATGTCCAACATGGACACTAACTCCTACAAGGAAGGATCTAGAATATGTTGCCTTACATGAGTCCTAATTGCTTTCGAAGTTGGAGACTGTCCACAATATCTCCTAACTCTAGTCTAATCATAGACTCAACCTCTATATAAAGGGCTCTACCCCTCAACCTAAAACTATGTTGGATTGATTCTCTACAACATAGAGATACGTAGGCATCTTGCAAGAAAAGCCAACCCACGACACAAGAATAACCATTAAAGCTCGAACCTCACAAACCCTAGCATTAAATACTAACGAATACCTATTTTTATTCCACAACAATATTGTTGTAAAAATTAGTAGAAAAAAAAGACTTATTTTTACCCCTTACTCCCAAATTTTAAAAAGAAAGAAAAATAAGTGCAAGGTACGTAAAGTAGTTTCACTTTCCCCTGTAAACGTGCTCTCGATTTTTATAAAGGAACAAAAGCAAGTGGTGATGAATAAAAATTTAACACACTTTCTTTCCCAAACTTTCACTCCAAAATTGGGATGAAAATACTTTACCTCATAATAATTTTGTTGGTGAGACTATGTAGCTGTATGAACAGTTACAGGATAACTCAACACAATAACAACACTAGAACTGGACAGGTTAATAATACTACATCTACACAAGAAATCAAAAAGAATAAAGACAAGGCAAATAAAAAGAATCAGAAGATTATAAGAAGGCCTGAAGTCTGTCTACAGGTCACTGAAAGAAGTTCATTAATATGATCATGCCTCAGTGAAGAACAAAGGTTAAAGACTTTCAGGGTTTCAGGATTGTTGAAGATTCAGTATACAAGTGCTACCGGAAGATTTCAGTGTATTGGCATTGATTGAAGATAGACAGTGTTCGAAGCATAGGAAACTGAAGAATTGAAGACAGTGTATAGACAGAGGTTAATGAAGACGTTGTCTAAAGTACCAGAAAGGATTCCAATGAAAGTACAGTTGTTTATTGACAGTCAGTGTCTGAAGCAATAAAGTTGAGGCAAGCTTAACAATTTAATCAAGGTCATAATACGAAGACCTGAATCGGGGTTAGTCGTCTGTGAACCAAACCAGTTGCACTAGGCGTCAACAGCTCGTGAAAGGAATCTGGGTATTATTTTTTAGAAGAATTGTTAAGTTGAGGATCGTACTTGGATTTAACGTCTATATGTTAAAGTACGAGAAGAGGTGTGCGGGGTATACATCTAAACAGCTCAGGGGACTGGTGTAATAACCCCAATATTTGGGAAATTTTGAAACCCTTATGAATAGTGTTTTTGCTGAATGAGAAAATTTTTCATGCCACACTATGTAGGGGTTCTGATATGGATATTCTGAGATTTTATTAGTACTTTATATGGGATATAAGTGTATGTAAAGATCGTCAGAATCCAAATCCGAACACTTCGATTTTTCCCGGAAATCCACTAGATACGGAAAGAATTGAGAAAAAGGTAACAGGATAAAAAGGATTTAAATTAAAGGATTATAAGAGAGGATCATAAAAAGGAATACAATGTATTGAGAAAGGTTAAGGGAACCTAAGTAATAAGATCCCGGGTATGATCCCTCAAACGAGAAACGAAAACGAAAGTTAAGCGAACCGTATAACAGATCAGCGGTCATTAGGCAAACAATTAGGAAGTTAATCAAAGGGATTAGAGAGGATGGTGTCATCCAACCAATAGAAAGAGAACAAATGAGGGGTGATGACATCACAAAGTGATGCAAGCATGACATAAGAGGGAAGGAAATGTGGTGGAATATTAACCACACAAAATCAAGGGTAAATGGGTAATTGACCTAAAACAAAACAAAAAAAACCTAATAACCAAGCAAAACAAATCACAAAACACCAAACCCTCCATTTTTTCATGAAGCTCTCGGCTTCTTTCTTAAGAATTGGGAAGTCCAAGCTCCTCCACTTGCTATTTTACAAGGTAATTATCCTAGCTTCTCCTAGTTAAGTTACATACTTCCTAGAAATCTTAGCTTCAAAATCCTTTCCTAGCATTTCCTATAAATCATTCAAGAAGATGGTGAATAGTACTTTCTTGAAATTAATTTTTGTGTTCTTGATTTCTTTGAAAGAACAAGCTTGTAGGAGGTTAGATTAAGGCTTCCATGGGCATTCCAAGGACCTTTCATGGATTAAAAGCTTCAAGGAAGGTATAACTCTTCATGGTCTTAGTTTTAAGTTTTGTTTTAGATTTCCTAATGTTTAGATGATGGGTTAGTGTAATGGGTGTGTAATCATGTTTAGAGCTTGTTATGAGTAGTTTAGTTGGTGAGAGGCATGATTATTGTGTGTTTAGAGATTGGTTGATTTTGTGATATTTTTGGAGTTGGAAATCTTGGTAATTAGTTAAAGAACCTAAGTAAAGCTTTTAGTTCATGTGGGGTATAAGTATAAATGGTTAATGTTGATTTGTTGGGGCTGTTATGATGTGGTTTGGAGGGATGTGGGTTGTATGATTGATTTGGGGTTGAATTGTGGTTGGTTTTGAATGGTTTAAATTTGGAAATCACGTAAACATAGTCGTCGTAACGTCCGGTTTTCTTTAGACTGTTTTTGTGCATAACATTAGGACCCGAGAACCCCCTGCTAGATTATGACCATTTCCATGTCTAGATAGCTCGTGCTACGAGCTTCGTTTTGATATGTAGTTCGTTCGATTCCGATGCACGGTTTAGGAGAAACGACCGTTTTAAGTAACGGCGTTTCGCGAACGAAACATTATCCCTCGCCTTACTTTGAAACATTGGTTAAGGACCCTAAAGGACTAATTGGAGTATGAAACAATTATGTAAAGTGTATTAGGCAAATGGTAAGGCACTCGCGAAAGAATCGCTTTAAAACTCGTAATGGGTAATTTATTAAAAATGGTGGAGCCGAGGGTACTCGAGCGACTTAAGTAAATCGTTAAGCGCAAAAGCGAACGTTAGGACTCTAAATGGTTAAAGTCTAGTTTCTTAAGAGACCGGGGTTTAATTCCGACTTATGTTGTTGTTCATAGGTTATCGGACCCACTCTAAGCATAAGTCTATCCGGGAGCACTCAGGCAAGTTTTCTATCCGTTATACTGTTGTTGTGATGTATATATGTATATGCATTATCTTGCGATAGATGCATGTTGGTTAATTAGAAAATGTTGCGATATATTGAAGCATGCTGTTATGGTATATATATGCATGCCTGTTTCGTATTCTTGCCATATATATCTGTTGGTTCAGTTGATAATACCTATACTAGAGAATAGCAGTAATTTGCATATACCCTTAGTATAGGGACCCAAAGGTGAAAATATTTTCTAAAACCGGGAGTCGAGGATCCCGAGTAGATTATATATATATATATATTTATATATATATATATATATATGGTTATAGTTTTCAAAACTATTAATCGAATAAGGTTTATTCGATAACTTTATTTTATTATTGAATATTATTTCAAATATTCATCCGAGGACTTATGACTCCTTTATTTTATTATTGAATATTATTTCGAATATTCATCTGAGGACTTATGACTCCTTTATTTTATTATTGAATATTATTTCGAATATTCATCTGAGGACTTATGACTCCTTTTATTTTATTAATTGAATATTATTTGAATATTAATTTGAGGATGTATGACTCCTTTATTTTATTTAATGAATATTATTTATAATATTCATTCGAGGTATTATGACTCCGCTTATTACTGAAATATATTCTTTATTTTATTAAAGAATAAGGTGTCAATAATCAAACTTATTTTCGATTATTCAAATAAAGATAGTACTTTCATATAAGTATATCTTTGGTTATTTAATATCCATTTCAAGTATAAGTTTTAATACTTCTACTTCGATTATTTTCATAAGGATTATCTTTATGAGAATATTATTTAAATAATAATATTCAGACATTTTCTAAATATATTGGGACTGATTTACTTCATTAAATCAGCATTACTCCAAACACTCTTTAAAGTGTTTTCGAGTCTTCAAAATGATTTTTAAAAGTTAGAGCGGATCCCAAAACTCATTTTTATATTTAAGATCTTCCTTTTAAAGGGGATTTAAATACTCGCTCAAAACCTGAGGGATCCGGTTCTGTGGTGTATTTTATATTCGCAACGAGGTTGCTGTTTTGGTAAATGAATTAATTACTTACCCAACATTCGGGAAGTAAGTCCATCTATCGAGTTGGCATAAGCAACATGGGCTCAGTGGGCGTCCATGATAGTGTAAGTGGCTCAGTAGGAGTCCATCAAATGCATAAGTGGCTGAGTGGCAGTCCAGCATAAGGTCCTATTGCGACCAGGGTGATGACCAGTGGGGAATTCGTCCATCTACTAGTAGAAAAGGTTACTTATTGGTATCTTTGCCTGATCAGCAAGATATCAGGTTTATGCCAAAATTCTTTCCTTTCCAAATTTATTGGATATTGCAATTATGTTCATACTTTACATGACAGAGGTTTTTAGGAAACGTATGTATATATTTAGGTCTATATATATATCGGGACTTAATGAAGTATATCATAACTTCATTTCCTTCAAAATATTTCAAAGATTGAATCTATTCAAATCTTATCTTGTAGTCTCATCAGTGTGATGAACTTTTGAAACTAATTATAACTTGAACGGTGGTAGTTCAAGTAGTATTTGGAAAAGATATAAGTATATTGGAGTATCTTGTAACTTCATCTGTTAAACTTATATCTAGTAAATGATTATCTTATGCATGACAAAGATTTTCAGAAAAACGTTGAGACAAGGTTAGATATATGAGATCACCTTGCAACGATATTTTTATACAGTTATAAACTGGAACTCTGTGTATATTATGTATGAGAGAGGACTTCCAAGATTTTGAAAAGTATATATGTATATATCTGAATATTTTGTGACTTCATCGTATTAAGATATCAACTTGGTTCATTTCTTTTGACCAAGACTTTCATAAGTACTATGAGAAGGCTCATATATTGTTAATCATTATACATATTATTTTGGTGGGCTTGCTGCTCACCCTTGCTTTCTTCTTTCATCACACAATAACAGATAGAAAAGATGAACGGGACCAAGCTCCCGATTCGCAAGCGATTAGGAAACGTTCCGCAGTTTCCTATAGGTGTTGATGTCGCTGTAGCTGAGGTAGGAACTACCAATAGGCTAGGCTTTCAACTTTTGATGTACCAGACTTATGTATCTTTATCAATTGTAATAATGGCAAAGAAATGTAAATCTATTCAGAAACCTTTTTAAGGTGTATTGACATATAATTGTGGAATAAAATGACTTGTGATTATTTTTGGATATTCATCTCTGAGACTATAACTTGTGGTGTGTGTGTTTATTGTGGGGTCACAGTACAGAGTAGTTGATTGTGTATTAAGATTGGGTGATATTAAGGGAAATGGAACTCGTAACAACCCGGATCCCCGACCCCGGATTTGGGGGTGTTACAGAAGTGGTATCAGAGCTAAGCGTTATAAACCTCAGAGATGATGTGACATTAAGATTATAACTAAGATAATAAGAACTCTTGCCAAGTTCATAGTCGGGCTACCTAACGTAGTACTGACAGTTAAAACCCTTATGGGAACCCTTATAATTATCTTGATAGAAGCGTAGTTCGTTATCATATCTAGTAGCGGGACTCCGAACCCTGAGGTTGAGGAGTAACAGCGCGATGATGTATTATTACTAATTGGAGATCGGATTGTGGATCCGATGGAGCGTCCTAATACAGGACCGGATGATGTTGATATTGAGGATGTAGCGGTTGAGGATGTTGTCCTAGAAGGGATAGTTGCTGAGGAGGATCCCATGGAGGATCCTGATAAGGATGAATAAAGGACCACTTATGAATTGATAACCATGGTTAGGGCGACTACCAGAGGTAGGATTTGCCGGTCACTGCCGGAGGTTCGTTCAAGTTTGTAAAGATAGTAGCCCCTTTAACGCGGCTTACTCGTCAGACTGAGAAGTTCGAATGGATAGAGAAATGCGAGAACAACTTTTAAGAACTGAAGCAAAGGTTGGTGATGTCCCCTATGTTGGCGTTGCCAGATGGAAAATGAGATTTTGTGATGTGTAGTGACGCTTCGCATAAGGAATCAGGGTGCTTTTTATACAACACAACAAGGTAATCGCGTAGGCGTCAAGACAATTAAGGGAATATAAAATTCGATATCCCCACCCATGAGCTTGGGCTCATGGCAATAGTTTTGCCCTAAAGATTTGAGGCACTACTTGTATGGAGAGAAGTGCGAGATTCACAAACCGTAGGAGCTCTAGTACATTTTCACGCAGAAAGAGCTCAACATACGCCAGAGGAGGCGGTTAGAGCTAATCAAAAATGATGAGTGGGAGATTCTTTATCATTCGGGGAAAGCTAATGCGGTGGCTGATACCCTTAGTAAAAAGGAGAGACTCAAGATGATAATGTCTTTGAGAGAGTTTATAAGAGATTTTGAGAAGATGGAAATAGAAGTGAAGGTAACCGGATCCGGTACCGAAAAGCTGTTTGAGATTGCGATAGAGACCGAATTATTGGAAAAGAGCATATTGTGCCAGAAAAAGGTAATGAATGAAGGCAGAGAGCCAACAAATAAATATGAGATTAATACCGAGAAAGATGATAAGGGAATAATGAGGTATTCCTATAGAATTTGGGTTCCGAAAGTTCAAGAGCTTAAGGATGAGAACTTAGATGAGAGCCATAGTTTGAGGAATAAGATTTAGGGCAAACCCTGAATGTGATAGTCAGGGAGGTTGCCATCAAGAAAGAATGAACCCATAACATAATAGAGTGGAAAACAAGGTTTTTAATGTATAAGATAACCCCGATTATGGGAGAAGGTTGAAACATTTCATACTAAGGAAACAGAAAGTCGAGTAAGGAAAGGAGACCCGAGATGGTACTCCTATACGACAATTTATGGACCTTTCTAGACAGAACTTAGACTATTATTCCCAACCACCACCCTGAGGAAACAATGCGGTGGGAAATTATTTCAGGACTTTTAAGTCGCTAAGCTCTCACAGTTCCAAGGAACAAGTTGACCCCATCGAGGCAAGAGCCTGGCTAAAGGAAATATAGGAATCATTTGAGATTCTAAATGATTGACAAAGTGCAAAAGACTGTTTTTGTCACTTACCCTCCTAAGAGAGAGACCACCCGCTGGTGAAAGACCAAGGAAGGCACGAAGCAAGAGATTATAATAAACTGATTTAAGTTCAGTCAATTGTTTTCGGGAAAGTAATTCCCAAAGATAAGGAGATAGTGTAAAAGCTTTAGAGCCAGAACAAAGGCAGACGAGTATGACGAATTATGAATCTAAGTTGTAAAAGTTATCAAGATTCCTTCTGAGGACACGAATCCAGAATGACGGGATGTATGAAATCAATGCTTATGTTGTGTTGGTTCATGAAATAATGATAAGAGAAAGGAAAATAAAAAAAAAAGAAACTGGAGTGGAAAGGAATATAAAGGCAATAGAGTTTGAGGAATGATAAGGGAGTTGGGTATGAGGAAACCCTAAAGACTCGTAGTAATAGAAATGGAAAAGTATGTAATCGTCAGGATGAGGGTGATTCACCATGAGTTAAATTGATGGTTGAAGGTATAAGAGATACATATATTTTATCCCCTGTAAGTTGGGAGGATTCGAGGAAACCTTGAGATAGTTCGAAGGATAAATAATGAGACGAGGATAGATTGAGGAGATAAGAAAGTAAGAAATTAGGAAAAATTGGATGAAGGAAGTGACCTTCAAGAATGTGAAGTGTAAGACCGGTGGCTTGATACCCAGAAAGGGAGACGCCATGTATGAAAGATATCCCAACATTGAGATGACTGTTGAGATAAACAACAAAAGTAGATAATGAATTATTAAGAAGAGGTTCACGTTGAACACGACCAATATCCTCCAGAACATCCTTGTCATCGTTACCAAATTAGGCAAGAAAAGTGGGTAACCATTGTTATCTTTTGAAGGCCATATGGGTTGACCTTAGTTTGAATAAGGATGCTATCGTGAAATTGGTATAAACTATCGAGGTGGGAATGATTGAATAAGATAATCTATCAAGGATATATGACTTGATTTATCCATGGAAGGATGCATGTACCTTTTTAAAGGTGGAATTAAGGATAGAACATCGGTAACTTAAAATGAATCCTAGGGGAATGCATACAGATTGGCATTTCACCCTTAATAGGGATAGTATGAGTTTTGACAGTATGATTTGGAAAGGGGTTAAGGTAACAACAACCTTTAAGAATCAGTGGAGAAATTTTTCAGAAGTATATAGACAATGATTCTGGTATTAATAAATGGTATCTTGATATGCCCTGTATCTAGGGAATACAGGAGGAACGATTCAAGGATAACCTTAGAGGTTTTACAAGGAGAAAGGTAATATTCAAAATTCTCAAGAATAGAAATATTGATAAAGGAAATGTGACGTAATTATAATGATGCCAAGTGGGGCACGTGTTACACCACGAGAAAGTATGGATCGAACCAGTAATGGTCGAAATTGTTCAGGGCAATTAGGACTTAAGATAAAAGATGTTCTAAGTATGATTGAGAGTCAGTCGTGACAGTGATTAACCTCTAAAGACTGAGGCAATAACTTATGGAAAAATGGTGATATTTTTTTTTACTTATCAGATTTTAAGGAAAACATCTTCACATAAGCTGTGATTGAAATGAGGTAGAAAATTTATTTGAAGGTGGTTAAAATGACATTGACTGTAAGGAAATTTTACTATCAGGAAAGGCCAAAGAGGTGGCCGACACTTTAAAGGTAAGATGATAATTATAGGCGCTTGTGCCAAAGGAATACAGTGATGATGGTTGAAGCCGTAAAGGTTGTATTATGGTTTGGAAGATTGACATTCCTTCTGATGACTGTGCAATACCCAACCATAATAGTAGTTGGTAAAGGTTTAATTCGTGTAATCGCCATGAACGGGCTATCTATCTTAGAAGGTCCTATCTTGAGATAAGCCAGGACCATATTTCAAAAAGGACTAGACGAACCTTTGAGTTAAGTCTTCTATTTAAGGCATATGATTAAGAATGGTATTAACCTGCTATCGTTGCTTGATTAAAACTCTTCTGCAATTTTATCTGCTTCATGTCATGTATGTATGTCAGGATCAGAAGTGTTCTTCATGAATCAGGAATGGTGATTATGTTACCTCCTTAGAAGGATTTGATACGACATGTATGGACTCCGTATGGTTAGCTATTAAGACTTCATGGAAAACGAATGATGACAGTAGGTCAGTGGTGGACCATAATAATGCAGCAATGATTCTGCGAGTAATGAGCTGGTTACAACCGTGAGAGTTGTATTGGAATGGATGTTGAGATTGAGTACCACTAATCGGGTCGTGGTAGTGTATAAGTTATCATTGATAGACTAATTAAGTAGAGTATCTACCTATTGAATATTTATTCCTTCTTATCAATAGAGAGTCGTATTATTATGCGAGGAAGGTTGCGGTGTGAGCATAGAATTGTAGTAACGATAATGTCTAGAATGAGATCCCAGATTCGATTTTCGATATCGAGGGAGTTTCGAAGGTGATTGTGTATAAGCTCGAGAAAGAGCATGGGTCCTTAGAATGATGGACGGAATAGCAAAAATATTTAGGTATGTGAGATACAATGCTATAATTCTTGATGTTGATATAAATACATATATGTTTTGTTCTCCTATGACAAACCTCTATAGTTCAGAGGTAGATTCCAAGCCAGATATTTTGTGGCAGTATATTTTTATATATATACAATTCTCTTCAATTCGTTCTTTTCTCTCCTTTTCATTTCATGTAAGCTGAGAAGAACAACCCTTCCAGAAGGGGAGGTATTGCCGAATGACTATCTATCTGTGTGATAGAAGCCGAGTAGGATACCATATATTGTTTAATTGCCTGTCAAGTACTAAAGGCTAGCCACCTTCTGTACTAACTATGCAATGTAACAAGTGTTCATGATCATAGTGATCTCTCAATAAATTCTTTTACTTCTATATGAAGGACTAAGCTTTCGAAGATAGAAGCAGCTGAAAAAGGAGTAATAAAGTTGTGGTAGTATTCGGAATGGAAACACATTCGTGATACTAAGGTTGACGTGGTTATTAAAAGGTTATAGAACGCTAACGAGCAAAAGTATAACCAGTATGATATTAGGAACGGAAGGTAGTAGCGATTACGAACTGGAAAAGAATGGGTATTAAGAAGCAAAAGCTCTAATGCTAAAAGCTATAATGCGAGTCTGTGCAATAGACTTGAAAGAATTTGGAATGATCACTTAACGCGGATTAAGTTATATCACGATAATCGATCGTATGTCAGTATCGAGGTATCGCCTTATGAGATCCTTGAGGGAAGACAATGTCGATCTCCCTTATGTTAGGATGAAGTTGTAGAGCGCAAGATGCTCGGACCCGCAGTAGTCCAAAGGACCAAGGATATAATAGATCTAATCAGAGGACGGCTGAAAGTAGCCCAAGATGGACATAAGAAGTATGTTGATTTGGCACGAAAGGACAAGGAATGGGAAGTAGGGGACCTAGTGTTGTCATAGGTATGCCCTTGGAAGGGTTATTGAGATTCGGAAAGGAAGGAAAGCTAAGTCCATAATTTGTCGGACCCTTGGATATATTAAAAAGTATTGGGAAGTTAGCATATGAGCTAGCCTTACCCCCGAACCTGCAACAAGTTCATAACGTGTTCCACGTATCAATGTTAAGGAAGTAGAATTCGGATGCCAGATAAATAAGGGCATATGAGTGCTCAGACATGCAACCAGACGTAACCTATATGGAGCAACCAGGAAGGGTTATAGAGTGAAAAGGAACAAGTGCTTAGGAGAAGGGTTATCAAACTAGCCAGAGTTTGGTGGTAGGACTACAATGTGGGAAAATTTACTCGAGAGTTAGAAAGTGCAATGCTAAGAGAGTATCCCTATTCATTTTCTATCTGATTCCGGGATGGAATCCTTTTAAGGAGGGGAGACTGTAATAACCCCAATTTTTGGGAAATTTTGAAACCCCTATGAATAGTGTTTTTGCTGAATGAGAAAATTTTTCATGCCACACTATGTAGGGGTTCTGATATGGATATTCTGAGATTTTATTAGTACTTTATATGGGATATTAGTGTATGTAAAGATCGTCAGAATCCAAATCCGAACACTTTGATTTTTCCCGGAAATCCACTAGATACGGAAAGAATTGAGAAAAAGGTAACAGGATAAAAAGGATTTAAATTAAAGGATTATAAGAGAGGATCATAAAAAGGAATACAATGTATTAAGAAAGGTTAAGGGAACCTAAGTAATAAGATCCCGGGTATGATGCCTCAAACGAGAAACGAAAACGAAAGTTAAGCGAACCGTATAACAGATCAGCGGTCATTAGGCAAACAATTAGGAAGTTAATCAAAGGGATTAGAGAGGATGGTGTCATCCAACCAATAGAAAGAGGACAAAGGAGGGGTGATGACATCATAAAGTGATGCAAGCATGACATAAGAGGGAAGGAAATGTGGTGGAATATTAACCACACAAAATCAAGGGTAAATGGGTAATTGACCTAAAACAAAACAAAAAAAAACCCTAGTAACCAAGCAAAACAAATCACAAAACACCAAACCCTCCATTTCTTCATGAAGCTCTCGGCTTCTTTCTTAAGAATTAGGAAGTCCAAGCTCCTCCACTTGCTATTTTACAAGGTAATTATCCTAGCTTCTCCTAGTTAAGTTACATACTTCCTAGAAATCTTAGCTTCAAAATCCTTTCCTAGCATTTCCTATAAATCATTCAAGAAGATGGTGAATAGTACTTTCTTGAAATTAATTTTTGTGTTCTTGATTTCTTTGAAAGAACAAGCTTGTAGGAGGTTAGATTAAGGCTTCCATGGGCATTCCAAGGACCTTTCATGGATTAAAAGCTTCAAGGAAGGTATAACTCTTCATGGTCTTAGTTTTAAGTTTTGTTGTTTAGATTTCCTAATGTTTAGATGATGGGTTAGTGTAATGGGTGTGTAATCATGTTTAGAGCTTGTTATGAGTAGTTTAGTTGGTGAGAGGCATGATTATTGTGTGTTTAGAGATTGGTTGATTTTGTGATATTTTTGGAGTTGGAAATCTTGGTAATTAGTTAAAGAACCTAAGTAAAGCTTTTAGTTCATGTGGGGTATAAGTATAAATGGTTAATGTGGATTTGTTGGGGCTGTTATGATGTGGTTTAGAGGGATGTGGGTTGTATGATTGATTTGGGGTTGAATTGTGGTTGGTTTTGAATGGTTTAAATTTGGAAATCACGTAAACATAGTCGTTGTAACGTCCAGTTTTCTTTAGACTGTTTTTGTGCATAACATTAGGACCCGAGAACCCCCTGTTAGATTATGACCATTGCCATGTCTAGATAGCTCGTGCTACGAGCTTCGTTTTGATATGTAGTTCGTTCGATTCCGATGCACGGTTTAGGAGAAACGACCGTTTTAAGTAACGGCGTTTCGCGAACGAAACATTATCCCTTGCCTTACTTTGAAACATTGGTTAAGGACCCTAAAGGACTAATTGGAGTATGAAACAATTATGTAAAGTGTATTAGGCAAATGGTAAGGCACTCGCGAAAGAATCGCTTTAAAACTCGTAATGGGTAATTTATTAAAAATGGTGGAGCCGAGGGTACTCGAGCGACTTAAGTAAATCGTTAAGCGCGAAAGCGAACGTTAGGACTCTAAATGGTTAAAGTCTAGTTTCTTAAGCGACCGGGGTTTAATTCCGACTTATGTTGTTGTTCATAGGTTATCGGACCCACTCTAAGCATAAGTCTATCCGGGAGCACTCAGGCAAGTTTTCTATCCGTTATACTGTTGTTGTGATGTATATATGTATATGCATTATCTTGCGATAGATGCATGTTGGTTAATTAGCAAATGTTGCGATATATTGAAGCATGTTGTTATGGTATATATATGCATGCCTGTTTCGTATTCTTGCCATATATATCTGTTGGTTCAGTTGATAATACATATACTAGAGAATAGCAGTAATTTGCATATACCCTTAGTATAGGGACCCAAAGGTGAAAACATTTTCTAAAACCGGGAGTCGAGGATCCCGAGTAGATTTTATATATATATATATATATATATGGTTATAGTTTTCAAAACTATTAATCGAATAAGGTTTATTCGATAACTTTATTTTATTATTGCATATTATTTCAAATATTCATCCGAGGACTTATGACTCCTTTATTTTATTATTGAATATTATTTCGAATATTCATCCGAGGACTTATGACTCCTTTATTTTATTATTGAATATTATTTCGAATATTCATCCGAGGACTTATGACTCCTTTTATTTTATTAATTGAATATTATTTGAATATTCATTTGAGGATGTATGACTCCTTTATTTTATTTAATGAATATTATTTATAATATTCATTCGAGGTATTATGACTCCGCTTATTACTGAAATATATTCTTTATTTTATTAAAGAATAAGGTGTCAATAATCAAACTTATTTTCGATTATTCAAATAAAGATAGTACTTTCATATAAGTATATCTTTGGTTATTTAATATCCATTTCAAGTATAAGTTTTAATACTTCTACTTCGATTATTTTTATAAGGATTATCTTTATGAGAATATTATTTAAATAATAATATTCAGACATTTTCTAAATATATTGGGACTGATTTACTTCATTAAATCAGCATTACTCCAAACACTCTTTAAAGTGTTTTCGAGTCTTCAAAATGATTTTTAAAAGTTAGAGCGGATCCCAAAACTCATTTTTATATTTAAGATCTTCCTTTTAAAGGGGATTTAAATACTCGCTCAAAACCTGAGGGATCCGGCTCTGTGGTGTATTTTATATTCGCAACGAGGTTGCTGTTTTGGTAAATGAATTAATTACTTACCCAACGTTCGGGAAGTAAGTCCATCTATCGAGTTGGCATAAGCAACATGGGCTCAGTGGGCGTCCATGATAGTGTAAGTGGCTCAGTGGGAGTCCATCAAATGCATAAGTGGCTGAGTGGCAGTCCAGCATAAGGTCCTATTGCGACCAGGGTGATGACCAGTGGGGAATTCGTCCATCTACTAGTAGAAAATGTTACTTATTGGTATCTTTGCCTGATCAGCAAGATATCAGGTTTATGCCAAAATTCTTTTGTAATAACCCCAAAATTTTCAACTTTTTGTAACCCTTGTGAATAGTGTTTTAGCTGAATGAGAAAACTTTTCACGCCACACTATGTAGGGGTTCTGTTATGGATATTCTGGGATATTATTAGTACTCTATGAAGTATATAAGTGTATGTAAAGATCGTCAGAATCCAATTCCGAACACTTTGGTTTTTCCCGGAAATCCACAAGATACGGAGAGAATTGAGTATAAGGTAACAGGAAAAAGGATTTAAATTAAAGGATTATAATAGAGGATCATAAAAAGGAATATAATGTATTGAGAAAGGTTAAGGGAACCTAGGTAATAAGATCCCGGGTATGATCCTTCAAACGATAAACGAGAACGAAAGTTAAGCGAACCGTATAACAGATCAGCGGTCATTAGGCAAACGATTAGGAAGTTAATCAAAGGGATTAGTGGGAATGATGTCATCCAACCAATACAAAGAGGACAAGGAAGGGAGGATGACATCATGAGGATGACATAGGCATGACATGGGGAGGAAGGAGGTGTGGTGGCTTTGTAACCACACAAATTCAAGGGCAAAAAGGTAATTGACTAAAGCAAGCACAAAAACCAAGCAACCAAGCCAAGCAAAAATCATTTCATCAAAAATCAAAAAGCAACCAAGGCTTTGTTCTTGAAGCTCTCGGCTTTTTTTCTATTTATAAGGCAAGAATTTTCAAAAATTCAAGATCCAAGCTTCCTAAATTGGTGAGTAAATTCCCTAATCATCTTCATGCTTAGTTAGGGCTATACCATGAGTTTAAGCCATCAATTCCTTCTCAATCTTCTTCATTTAATCAAAGAAGAAGACTATGAATAGTGTTTTCAAGTTTTTTTTACTTGAAGTTTTATTGTTTTTCTTGAAGATCCAAGCTTTCCTAAGACTTCTCAAAGCTTCTTAAGGCTTCCTAGCTCATCCCACCACTTCAAGGAAGGTATACCATCTCCAAACCCTAGATTCCTATATATTATAAGATGATTTTTATTAGTAGGATGATATTGTAGCTTGTTGTTGTGATTTAGAGTTTGGGATTTGGAATGGTAGTGAAATGGAATGGTAAATGTTGTGGTTTTGATTAAAAGAACTTAAGTATGACTAAAGTTAAGTTTAGGCATAAGTATGATGATTAAATTGAATTGGTTGGGGTTGTTATGATGTGATAAGGATGGATGTTGGTTGTATGTTGGATTTGAGGTTGGTTTGTGGTTGGTTTTGAATGGTTAAAATTGGGAAATCGCGTAAACATAGCCGTCGTAACGTCCGATTTTCTTTGGACTGTTTTTGTGCATAGCATTAGGACCCGAGAACCCCCTGCTAGATTATGACCACTGCCAAGTTTAGATAGCTCATGTTACGAGCTTCGTTTTGATATGTAGTTCGTTCGATTCCGATGCACGGTTTAGGAGAAACGACCGTTTCAAGTAACGGCGTTTCGCGAACGAAACTTTTTCCCTCGCCTTACTTTGAAATATAGGTTAAAGACCAAAAAGGGTTAATTAATGTATGAAACATTTATGGTAAGTGTGTTAGGCAGTTGGTAAGACACTCGCGAAGGAATCGCTTTAAAACTCGTAAAGGTTAAATTATTAAAAATGGTGGAGCCGAGGGTACTCGAGTGACTTAAGAGAATCAGTAAGCACAAAACGAGCGTTAGAGTCTGAGTTGGTTAGAGTATAGATGTACAAGTGACTTTGGTTTAATTCCAACTTACTTGTTGTTTATAGGTTACCAGACTCGTCCCGAGCCATTCGTAACCCCCAGTCGCTCAGGCAAGTTTTCTACCCGTTATACTATTGTTGTGATGTAAATATATGTATATGCATTATCTTGTGATATTGCATGATTGTTATTAGCAAATTTTGCGATATATTGGAGCATGCTAATATGGTATATATGCATGTCTGTTTCGTAATCTGGTTATCTATCTGTTGATTTCAATGCTTATAGTTGCATAATACCTATGCTAGAAATAAGCAAGTAGTTGCGTATACCCTTAGTATAGGGGATAAAAGGTGAACATATTTCTAAACCGGGAGTCGATGTTCCCGAGTATATTATATATATATATATATTTATTTATATATATATATATGGATATAGTTTTTAAAACTATTAATCGAATAAGGTTTATTCGATAACTTTAACTTTATTTTATTATTGAATAATATTTTGAATATTCATTCGAGGACTTATGACTCCTTTTACTTTATTAATGAATATTATTTTGAATATTATTCGAAGGCGTATGACTCCTTTTATTTATTTATCTGAATATTATTTGAATATTCATTCGAAGGCTTATGACTCAGTTTATATTATTTAATGAATATTATTTGAATATTCATTTGAGGATCTATGACTCCGATTATTTGCTGAAATATATTCTTTATTTTATTAAAGAATAAGGTGTTAATAATCAAACTTATTTTCGATTATTCAAATAAAGATAATACTTTCATATAAGTATATCTTTGGTTATTTAATACTCGTTTCAAGTATAAGTTTTAATACTTCTACTTCAATTATTTTTATAAAAGATTATTCTTTATGGGAATATTATTTAAATAATAATATTCAGTCATTTTCTAAATATTCTGGGGACTGATTTACTTCATTAAATCAGCTTTACTCCAAACACTCTTTAAAGTGTTTTCGAGTCTTCAAAATGATTTTTAAAAGTTAGAGCGGATCCCAAAACTCATTTTTATATTTAAGATCTTCCTTTTAAAGGGGATTTAAATACTCGTTCAAAACCTGGGGAATCCGGCTCTGTGGTGTATTTTATATTCGCAACGAGGTTGCAGTTTTGGTAAATGAATTGATTACTTGCCCAACGTTCGGGAAGTAAGCCCATCTAATTCAGTCGGCATAAGCGACAGGCCGGGGTACGGTCTATGAATGTGTAAGTGGATGGGTGGCAGTCCATCAACGCGTGAGGGGCCGGGTAACGGTCTAGCGCGAGGTCCTAATGCGGCCAGGGTGATGACCGGTGAGGAATTCATCCATCTACAGTAGAAAAGGTTACTTATTGGTATCTTTGCCTGATCAGCAAGATATCTGGTTTATGCCAAAATTCTTTTCCTTTCCAAAATTCATTGGATGTTTCAAACTCTGTTCATACTTTACATAACAGAGGTTCCAGGAAATGTTTAAGAGATATATATATGTGGATATATATATATATCGGGACTAAATAAAGGATCTCGTAACTTTATTTCATTCAATAATATTTCAAAGATTGAATCTATTCAAATCTTGTCTTGTAATCTCATCTATGTGATGAACTTTTGAAACTGATTATAACTTGAACGGTGGTAGTTCAAGTAGTATTGGGAAAGATATAAGTATATTGGGGTATTTGGTAACCTCATCTTTTAAACTTATATCTAATTAATAATTGTCTTATGAATGACAAAGATTTTCAGAAAAACGTTGAGACAAGGTTAGATATATGAGATCACCTTGCAACGATATTTTTTTATACGGTTATACATTGGGACTTTGTGTATATTATGCATGGAAGAGGACTTCCAATATTTTGAAAAGTATATATGTATATATACTGAATATTTTGCGACTTCATCGCATTAAGATATCAAACTTGGTTCATTTCTTTTGACCAAGACTTTCATGAGTATTATGAGTAGGCTCATATATTGTAAATCATTATACATATTATTTTGGTGGGCTTGCTGCTCACCCTTGCTTTCTTCTTTCATCACACAACATCAGATAGATAAGATGAACAGGACCAAGCTCCCAATTCGCAAGCGGATAGGAAACGTTCCGCAGCTTTCCGGAAGCGTTCAGGCCGCTGTAGTTGAGGTAGAAATTACCAATAGGCTAAGTTTTCAACTAGTAATGTACCAGACTTATGTATATTATGAATTGTAATAATGGCAAAGAAATGTAAATTTATTCAGAAACCTTTTTAAGGTGTATTGACTTAATTGTGGAATAAAACGACTTGTGATTATTTTTGGATATTCATCTCTGAGACTATAACTTGTGGTGTGTGTGTGTATATTGTGGGGTCACAGTAAAGAGTAGTTGATTGTTTATTAAGATTGGGTGTTGTTAAGGGAAGTGGAACTCGTGATGACCCGGATCCCCGACCCCGGATCTGGGGGGTGTTACATCTTTCCTTTCCAAATTTATTGGATATTGCAATTCTTTTCATACTTTACATGACAGAGGTTTTCAGGAAACGTATGTATATATATAGGTGTATATATATATCGGGACTTAATGAAGTATATCATAACTTCATTTCCTTCAAAATATTTCAAAGATTGAATCTATTCAAATCTTATCTTGTAGTCTCATCAGTGTGATGAACTTTTGAAACTAATTATAACTTGAACGGTGGTAGTTCAAGTAGTATTTGGAAAAGATATAAGTATATTGGAGTATCTTGTAACTTCATCTGTTAAACTTATATCTAGTAAATGATTATCTTATGCATGACAAAGATTTTCAGAAAAACGTTGAGACAAGGTTAGATATATGAGATCACCTTGCAACGATATTTTTATACAGTTATAAACTGGAACTCTGTGTATATTATGTATGGGAGAGGACTTCCAAGATTTTGAAAAGTATATATGTATATATCTGAATATTTTGCGACTTCATCGTATTAAGATATCAACTTGGTTCATTTCTTTTGACCAAGACTTTCATGAGTACTATGAGAAGGCTCATATATTGTTAATCATTATACATATTATTTTGGTGGGCTTGCTGCTCACCCTTGCTTTCTTCTTTCATCACACAACAACAGATAGAAAAGATGAACGGGACCAAGCTCCCGATTCGCAAGCGATTAGGAAACGTTCCGCAGTTTCCTATAGGCGTTGATGTCACTGTAGCTGAGGTAGGAACTACCAATAGGCTAGGCTTTCAACTTTTGATGTACCAGACTTATGTATCTTTATCAATTGTAATAATGGCAAAGAAATGTAAATCTATTCAGAAACCTTTTTAAGGTGTATTGACATATAATTGTGGAATAAAACGACTTGTGATTATTTTTGGATATTCATCTCTGAGACTATAACTTGTGGTGTGTGTGTTTATTGTGGGGTCACAGTACAGAGTAGTTGATTGTGTATTAAGATTGGGTGATATTAAGGGAAATGGAACTCGTGACAACCCGGATCCCCGACCCCGGATTTGGGGGTGTTACAACTGGCGAAGCTCAAAGTTTAATTGTTAAATTAAATAAATTTATTTAATAAACTTTAATATAATTTATTTAATAAACTTAAAATGATTTATTTTATAAACTTTAAATAAGTTTATTTTATAAATCTAAATTAGTTTATTTATATAATTTATATTTAAGTTAATTTTATAAATTAATTTAGTTACAATTCTAACTTAAAAAGAAAATACAAAAAGAAAAAAAAGAAAAAGAAAAAAAGAAAATAAAAAAAGGAGAAAAGAAAACCAAAAAAAACAAAAACAAAATCAAAACAAAAAAAGAATAAAAGTTAAAGCAATTCACAGGTGACATAAGGTCGCCACAGGTGAATATTATGTTTTGGTTAAGTACTAAGTACATACATGTACTTGTAGTGAGTCATCACAGGAAAACAACTCCATCCCCCTGTCGCCACAGAATTTATCTACTCCCTCATGTGCTTCCCGTCGCCACAGAGGTTTTGATAAGGTAATGTCGCCATAGAGCAAAACTAATATCTCTTGTATTTCCTGTCGCCACAGAGCTTCATGTCGCCACAGAAGCTCATCAATCCTCAACCACACATTTTATTGATAAAGTCTACACAATTTGCAGCAGAAAAATGAGCCTTTCATTTTTGGATCAATTTTCTGTTCATCTTCTCTCCCAAAAGAGAAGTAAAAATGGCAACAATGATTTACAGAGAAACTCAAGCTTCTTGAATATCCGTTCAACTTCTCACCGGAGTAACGTTATAATGCCCGATTTAATTCTTGTATATTCATAGAGGCATTATAATCGTTACCCGGTAATTAAATCCTAGTACAAACAAAAGCTAGATTATTGTATAGGATTTAATTTTTAAATCTTTGTAGAAGTTAGGAACTTTATTGTTCTTAGATTGTTGCCGGTTAATTTATTTACCAGAGTGTAGCAACACCCCTCGAGGATTTATATACGAATATATATTTCCCCGAATATCTTGTGTTCCTCGTTTTAATGTTCCAAACACTACTTCTCTCAAGAACTCGAAACCATTAATCGAGCACTAAATCTTTTATCCGCTAAAGATTCGATTTTTTTTTTAATTTAGTGATTATCGTATTCAACCCCCCCCCCTTCTACGATAATTCGGGACCTAACAATTGGTATCAGAGCTGACTGATTGATACACAAATCAGGATCCTTGAAAATAATTTATTTTATTAATTTTTCATTTACATAAATTTATTTAGTAAATTTAATTTAGAAAATTTATTTTATAAATTTAATTTAAATAAGTTTATTATGAACTTAATTTAAATAAATTTATTTTATAAATTAAACTAAATTAATTTACTATTTAAATTTTAGTAAATAAAAGTTTTTAATTTAAATTTATTTTTATTTGTATTTCTTTCGGGTGTATTCTACCAGATTTTCACAATTATTTTAGCTGCCATATTGAATTTTGAGGTTTCCATTTCCTGTACAATTTGGCAGCCCTAGGATTGTTCTCCTTGTACGCGCATCTGCTGGTGGCCACAGCGGGGATAAATAATTGACTGTTTGTGTCGGTCACGCGCAACACAAGTTGGCACTACAGAAAGCAAACCAAGCTCATGTGTCTGGCTAGATAGGATACACGCCCCTGCAAGTCAGGGATCACAGCTGCAAGCACTCGCGAGGTTCCTGCAACTCACGCTCCTGGAAAAAGTCACGCACGCGCGCGGAAAATTAAACAGGCAGTTTGAAGACAGAATTAAGTCGCCACAGAGGTGCTATTTCTCCTGTACTCTACTTGAGTCGCCACAGCCGGAGTCGCCACAGGGGAAAATAAACTGTAGAATCTACTGCCTTCGTCCTAGTCGCCATACAGAATTAGTAGTCGCCATAGAAGAATGAACAAAAAAAAATTGTGTTTCGTTCACCTTATAGTCACCACAGATGACTTAGTTTTTTTCGGTTATTCGAACATACACAGAGGTGCACACAGGAGTCGCCATAGAGCACTTAAACAATTCTATAGCCACAATTATTATTTCTGATTTATTTATTTTTTCCATAAAATTTAAAATTCTTAAATTTAAATTTTTCTTAAATAATAATTTACGTTTTATTTAATTTTTAAGAAAATTCAAAATTCTTGAAAATTAAATTTTGTTGTAAATATTTATTTTTGATTTATTTATTTTCTAAGAAAATTTAAAAATTTTGGAAATTTAATTTTTTCTTAAATATTAAATTGAGGGTACTCAAGGTATTGGTAGACTCAGTATTCCTCCGGGCTTTTAAAGTGGATTTTAATTTTAAGACAACTCTATGATTCTAGATTATACAGTCACACAGTGGTTTGTACCAATGTTAAATTTATCCGGGAATCACAGAGATCATAGAGGCAGGAATTGTGGAGGTCAGAGAGAATAGTGGGGACATACAGATATCTCAGTTACATGCAGTAGAATTGGAACCTCAGGACAGAATAGAAGAGTTACTGATAGCTGAATCAGAAGAAGCTCAGGTAGAAGAACTTGAGGGACTGGACGTCAAGGCAGTGTTTCACATGTCAGGGAAGTTTAGTCGCATCAGATTCACAAGGAGTACATAAGCTATCCAAGGATCAAGCCTATCTATTCTGAAGCAGAGATTCTTACAGATTCAGTTCAAGAGGTGATTACAAGACTAAGAATGGGACATAAATAAGATTTGATAGCTACAAGTTTGACAAGCAATATGTGTCAAGTAACTATCAGGGATTTTGCTACAACAGAACAAGAAGCTTGACAAATAAGGATGAGTAGGGATTCAGTTGAAGAGTTGAGACAAAGGTGGAATATTTTCTTAGGGAAGCAACCAGTCAAAACTTATAGTGCACGGGAAAGAGTTGGGATGGATCAGATGACGAGAATAATGAACATCTTGCTTTCATAGAAAACTCTGAAGATGGTCCAACTCACATATCTCAGGTTTCAATTTCTTGAACCACTGCAATATTTTGCTCTCAATATTAGATGAATGATAATATCTTAGTGTTTAAATGTTTAACACTCGCACAAGCATGATAGCATCACACATGGATAATGCTGAACTAGTTCACTAGATTATTTTTCTAGTAACTAGGATTGATGTTTAACTTTTGCATGTTACTTTAGATGATCTTAAGTATGTGTTTGAATATATGTTGAACATGATTAATTGCTTTAGTGAGGTATATGTTTTTCCAGCATATAAGACCTTTGTTAATGCTTACTCTATATATCTTATTACAATGTGATTTATCCATTTAATCTGAATTATTTGTTAAGATGTATTAGTTATATTTGAATTGAGATAGCTAGATGAGATACATCAACATGATTGGACTAGATAGAATTAGTGATTTATTTGTTAATTCTGTTTGTTCCATATCATGCCTATATTGTTTAATTCTTATGTGTAATGTTTCTGAATGAATGCCATGTATTCTTATTTAGAATTACAATATGGCAAAGACTGCTAGTCCTACTTATGTAAGGTTGGAATCATTTAGCTCCTAGCCTAGAGACAATTTTTTCAAGGGTATCAAAATGGAGAAAATGATCAGTCAAAGATAAGAATTAGCATAATAAGGTTGCAGCTGTTGTTATCTCTGATTATAGTAATATCTCTAATCCATATGGACCCAAACTGATAAATTGGGTACCAAGAACTGTTAATCCATTTGTGAGTGCAGGACATAACATGTTAATTGATTCATATGTATTCTTGGTAATTCATACTCAAGGCATATGATCAAAGAAAGAGACTCACAATCAAATGTGATTGACGGAAGCTATTTCGTCAATAATCTTTGGAGATGACAGCAAAAGGTTTTCATTATGGGACAAGCTATACAGATAAAGGGATGTCATCTTGAATTGAACAATTGGTATCACTGATAACAACTAATCATTGGTGTCACTGATAACAATTGAAGCAACTTCCTTGCTGGAGAATCAAGGCACAAATCCTCTTATCAGACAGTTCCACATCAAAGAACAAAATGTCAATTCAATGAAGGATTAGTGTCTCATCTGAAGTAGGAAGATTAAGAAGCTTCCTCTTTTTAGAGTAAGGAAAGAATATGCTCGTGGCTAGACTATCAGGAAAGGTGAAGTCAATGGTTTTTACTGTAAAGCTTCATCTGACAAAAGTTTAGCTATGGCATTAGAAGCTCTCATCCTTGAACATCAACTCAAGGAACTTTTTTGTAAAAAGGGTCTAGTGAGAGGATTGCCTCATCTGGAATTCAGAAGATGAATAATGTGAGGCTTGTCAGAAAGAGAAGTCAAAGACAACTTCACATCAAAGTAAAGATATACCTTAGTGATGGTGGTTGACTACTCTTATGAAACAAAGTTGTTGTTCGTGCATTCTCAAGACAAGATATCACAAATGGTGATTGATCATATCAGAAGGTCAAGCTGGAAGCAAATGTAAAAGAAATGATCTTGTGGTCAGATAATGGGACTGAATTTAAGAAGCAGTTCTGATTATTATTTGTAACATCAAGAATATTTTGAGACATATTCAGCACTGAAAGCTCCGTGTCAGAATGGAGTGGTATAGGGGAAGAACCAGAACTTGATTAAAGCTACAAGGGAAATATCAAGCTAATCAAGACTTTCTAAATACCAAAGGGCTGGAGCAGTCAAAACAGTTTGCAACACGTAAGATCAAGCCTTGATCTGGATGTATACATGAAGACCACTAATGAGTTAATGGCCTAAAGAAGCAAACACCGGATAACCTGAAAGTGTTTGGAGAGAATATTTTACAGAAGCAAACAATGAAATATTTTCAGTTATTTGAAGAACTTGGCATTTGCAGCTAAGACTAGTTAGGATATTTTCCATGGCTGCTCAGTGAAGTCTACAACCTACAGGGCATTTATGGTTGATCAACAGAAGGTGATAGACAGTCTAAGTGCACAGTTTAACAACTCCATGCTCCAAGCTGTTAAAGGAGAAATTAATGGTATTGATGATTCATATCCAAGCAGTGGAATGGCAGTGTATAACACAACTCATTATTTCAATGAAGCCAATTAGCACGGGTAAGGGTTTTCAGGAAATCCCAGCAACAGCTTAGGGGGAGCAAAATGAAGGATCAATTAGTCAAACACAACACCACATTGAAAATTCAGGGGACACAACAAGAACATATCTGCTGAGACAAAGGGTTTGATGTCAAGTCTATTCCCAGAGTCTAGTTCTTAAGTGGTCCGGATGGGGGAGTAATGATTAGCAGGGCTACTGAGTGCGAATGATTATTTCTCTAGTTTTCTATCTGAAGAAGAAACTAAGAAAGTTACAGAAGCTCTGATAGATCCAGATTGATTGGGTGATTGCAAAGCAAGATGAACTCAATCATTTAACAAGCAGATTGTAGGGAAGCAGGTATCCAGACCAAATGACTTTGTTGTAATTAGTACGAGGATAACCAGAAGTCAAACCGGATGACAATGGCATTATTACGAGGGACAAGGCCAAACTGGATGCTAGGAAACAATATCTAACAGATAGCACCAGTGACGAGACTTACGGATATTACGACATATCAGGCACCTGATGCACATTACACTTGGAATTGGACTCTAGTAGATGTGTACAAGTGTACTCCTGGTTGGTGAGTCAAAAGAGGAGGTCAATGCAAAACAGTTCATGGACTTTGCAGTAGCAGATCAATTGGACTCTGTATATCTCTTCTTCACAAGCTCACTTCAGGATGGTATGAACTAATATAGTACTCAAGCAATCGTCAAGGACATGGTATCATACTCTAACTGAAGTTACAGTTTAATATAAACTAGTAGAGTCGTTATACTAATAACTCTCTTATCACTAGGTACAAAAATATTGTTTTATATGTGCAGTGATATAATGATAATGTTATATGTTGGTCTACTAACAAGGACTTATGCAAGATTATTTGCTAATTAATTGCAGAGTAAGTATGGAGGAGCATGTTGGAAATGTTACAATTATTTTTGGGATTACTTTAAGCAAGCCATTAGAATAATTCTTTTAGGAGCTCAAGCAAGCCAAAAGAACAATTCTTCTAGGAGCACAAGTAAACCAAAAGAATGATGGCAATACAAGTAAGTTAAGGATCTTTTGAAGATGCAAAATTTGGAAGATTCTGAACATGCCAAGACTACTTACCAACAGAAACCATTAAAGCTTGATCAGTGCAACTCATGTATAATGACAAGATATAGAGGTATGATGAGCTCACTCTTTTACTCAAATGCTAATAGACAACATGTAATGTTCTCAAGATGCCAAAGTGCAAGGTTCCAAGTGGATCCTAGAGAATCCAATCTTATAGCTATTAACAAGATTATTAGATATCTAACAGGATTACCAACTCTTGGAGTATAGTAACCTAAAGATAATATGCTTAATATGTTTGGCTATATAGATACAGATTATGCAGGTTGTAAGAAAGACAGGAGAAGCATCTCTGAAGCTATCAACCTAAGTGACAGGAGAAGCATCTCAGGAAGCTGTCAACTTCATGGAAGAAGATTGATTTCCTGTTATGATGAGAAACAACTTCAAAACCAACAACTCTGTAGAACACTCTATAACAAGGCACCTTCACACCAGGTATCATCACTTTAGAGAGCATGTCATTTTAGTCAAAGAGTTATTGACAGAAACATTTATTAAATCACTTGATAAAGTTAATTTTTCAAGACTGGTTTGTAAGTGTGGGATATCATTCATTGCATATTAGTTGGAAATCCCATCTGTAAGGAATTCTTAATATAAGTTCACAATTATTAAATCTTCAATATTTAAAGGACTTGTAAATTTATCAGTAATCCAGTACCTCGTACTTAGAGTTACTATCTTGATTATCATGATTACAATGTCATACGCATTTGTGGTAGTTAAGTATTATAGCATTAAGTTTGAATATTATCTTAATTGATTTAAATTATGACTGTAGACAATTCCATTCTATATCAGTCTCATAACTTGGATTATATTAAAATAATATGCAGCATAGTTATTTGTATCATGTACGAATAATTGTGATACTTTTAGTATTAATGATATTACTAGAATTTTTATTTTAAGTAATCAATGTTTATTTCTAAAATCACTAATATTGAAAATTGAAGTATTTTCTAAGTCATGTGTATAAAACTCTCAATATTTTATATGCTTAGAAAGTATTTCTAAAATGGTTAATTATCCAAAGAGTGATTATCATGTATATAAGTCATATATCCTATTGGTGCTTACTCAAGGATAATTATAAATATTTAAGTGCTAGTATCTAACTCATAAATATTAAATATTTATTTAATATTTATTTTGGATAGTTTGTATTATGGAAATTGAAGCAATTCAATAATTTTATTTGCTTCATAATTCAAACTAACTTAAAATAAATAAGCAGCATGATTGATTATAACTAAATTTGTCAATAATTGATATCTAGTATATTGATTGTAACTTGTATGTTATAAGTTAATTATGAGATTTTGGTCCTAGTGAATTTAGTAATGTTTACATCTCAAGAATTCACTGAAATTAGAATATGATTGTAGCATGATTAGTTGTATGCTAATTCTTGACTTATATCAGTTAATGATATTTAGTTTAGAATTTAACTATGAACTAATTGTGAAGTATTAGTATTTGTGGCATTACTTAGAACTCCTCTAAGTAATCAATACTTATCTTCAGTCACTTATACTAATATAGAAAGTGTGGAAATTTTCTTAAGTACAACTATGATTAAAATGTTTGATTGTTTTCTTAGAAGTAACCATATGTTATCAAGTTAGAATAATTTTTATACTTATTTGTAAATTCCAAAACACTTTAATAATAGATGCAATACTAAATGGATCAAAGTATATGGAACTTAAAATATTTTTCTAAGATTTCAAACAAGACAATGTTGGTTAATGTTGTATTATTTATCGAACCAATATTTTTTGAGATATTACAGTTGTTAGGAGTTCACAATTGTACGATATATGAAATTGAATGCTAATGTCTTTTTGATAGATAATTGGTATTTAATTCATTGATATCTTATTTTAATATTTAAAATAGGATGCAACATAATTATTAGTATCTAAAATACTTAACAAGTATCAATCAATGATATATTGTTAATATTTTGTTGCAGATAATTGTGAGATTTTAAGTTCTAGTGAATTTATATGAGTTGCTATATATAACGACCCAAGTATTTTTGAATTATTCGAATATGTGATTATTATGGAAATTATTAAATAAAATATGGGTATCAGTTTTGACCACCATGTGTTGTTTGATTATTATCTAGGTGTCATTTATGATGTACTGGGTTGTTCGCGTGATTAATTAAGAAATTGTATTGAATTGTATCACATTTAAAGTGGATTTAATGCAAATTTATTTATATAAATATTTGAAGTGTCTCTAAAATTGTTTTTATGATTGTATAATTACAATAATTATTTTTAGGATTTTATAGAATTGAGAAATCAATATTTTATTGATTATTTACCTTTAAGGGATATTCTGATTTCTTTTATTCATAAAATCCGTATTTAATTTCAGAGCTTCTCAAAAATTACAAAATTCATATTTTTTTAAGTTTATAATATTCTGAGAATTTTAAAATTATTTTGGAAATTTTCGGGATTAATTTCACCAGAGCGTTGTTTCGTTTAATTGTTAAAAGCAGGTATAAAGTGCACTTCGAAAGTTGTTCTAAAAATTTGAAAATTACGTTTTTATAAACTTCGGGATATTTGTAATATTTTAAAATTATTTCCGTAATTTTTTGAATTTGTTTTAAGTGCAGCTTGGTTCGTTAATTATGAAATACGGGTACGAGTTGCGTTTCAACAATACTTTAGAAATTATGAAAAAATTGTTTTTAGTAACTTTGAATTATTTGTGATATTTTAAAAATCAATTTGGAATTTTCAGGATTATTTTATTTGTATGATGGTTCGTTATATTGCGAACACGGGTTAGAAAAGGGACACATGTCCATTTAATTAGACACGTGGTGTGAAAATAGGCAGCCAGCAAATTATATACAAGTCTCCATTTTCCCCTTCTTTCCTCAATCTCTCATAAATCTCTCTCTCTCTCTCCCGTATTTTCTTCTGCTTTCTTTCCACACTTGTTTAGCAGTTCGTGGTGCTCTGGTAGGCGGGTTGCCGCCTTCTTCTCCGGCCTACTGTTGCCACCGGCTCTCCGGTGAGGTGACGGTGACGGGGTTACGTGATTATGTGCGATTGTGCAGTGCGCGATTGAGTGTGTTGATGGGTGTGCGGTTGTCTCCTGTATTCCCTGTTATCTAGCTGTGCCGCCTGGATTTTGTTACTTTCCGGCCGTGTCCTTCCTGTTTCTGATTGTGTGTTGTACTGATATATGCGCGTGTGCACGTGTGGTTATGGTCATGTGGTTCCTCGTTCTTTCTGATTATGGTATTTTGGTTAAAATTAATTCGATTATTATCAAATTACTTATTCGAATTATTTTGGAAAATCCGAATGAATATTGTGATGATTATTTGAATTATGAAGTCGTAATTATTCGGAATTTTAATCGGTAGAATTTAGCGTTAGAAGCCCGAATGAATCGGGTACCCGCAAATTTTACCGCCGTCGGCAATGAGCCCAGTGAGCTGACGGTGGACGGTGATGATATAATTCTGAGTCCTAATATTTTTAACAAATAAAAATTCGTGTTGTGTTTTTTATTCTGGTTCAAAATAGTTAATTAGCAAATATTGAATCGTAATGGTTAAGTTGGTTGTGATTACTAAATTGTATCGGTGATTGGAATTTGCGAGTTGTGATTGGTTGTCGTGTTTTAAATTGGATTGTTGTTGTTGAATTGACGTCGATGGATGTTTCGATGGGTAGTTCGATAAACAAAAGAGACGCTGCCCGATTTTCGAAAACTGAATTACGTAAATACGGGAGCGTATCCGAGGATTATCGAAACGTCAAGCGAGTATAAGTAAATACATATATGTACTTTTATACAGAACCTGTTTGTATGTTGTGTTGTATGTTTTGACCAAAACACAGTAACCTTAATTTCGTAAAATGACGAGTATACGTATTTTCTGAAAATAAACACTGGATCGATTTTGAGAATGTGAATCCTAATTGTTGTATGTGTTATTCTAATATGAATAATTATGAGTCGGGTTTGAATATCATTGGATAAGAATTAGTATCGAGGATATGTCAAGCATACCTAGACGTCTAGCGTAGGGTATTTCGACCCTGTAGGTTATAGTCGGGAACCTGAAAGTGGACGGTGGACTAAAGATAACCTAGTGGTCAGTCGACGAGCTTAGTAGAGTTTCAACAGAATGATCTGAGGGTCGAAGTTGAATCCAATGGGATCTAGTGGTTGGACGTTAGAGCCTGAGCAGCAGAGTCGGCTCAGGGTTGATCAGTAATAGTTGTAAAGCCTTGTAAGGCAAGTATTTCTGAATTTTTCTTCAAGATATATATTACCAAAGTTTTTGAACTGTTTTATAACATGTCGCTATTATTCAAAATAACTCCTGTTTTATATTGCAAGAGCTTTAAACCATTTAATCTTGAACTCTTATTTTCTTGATCTTGAGCCATAAGCCTTATTCTTTGTAATCCGTCCTTTGTTGATCCTCAGACACCAATCCATACAAATATAATACTACTCCCCAAAGGTATAACTAACAAACACCAAACACTGAAAGAGAATGATTTGAAAACACAGAAACTTTTATACTCCAATCATTCTTAATAACATCAAAGAACCATATCCTAAAAAATCATTACTGGTCTGACACCTGACCCTTGTACAAACTGAAAACCGTTTCTTATACATACCTTGATATACCCTTGAGATATCCATGAGTTTCCTTACGTTTTTATGCAAATGTTTAACCATCAGTGATTATGATCTTGTTTTATTGAATCATACTGTTATCATATTGAAATGCTTTAGGATTGGATAGTTTTTATATATGTGGACCAGATTCGTGGTCAGACCATACCAATGGTCAAGTTAGGCCAATGTGTGCCTTGGATCCAGTAATTAGAGCAGTGTTGTGTGCTTGCTCGGGGTTAGTGCGTGACTGATCAGCAGCCTAACCTTGATTTTAAAACTTAAAATGAATATCCAATTCTAATGATTGGTTAAAAAGAAACTTGATTCCTTTGAATCATCTCATTTGATCATTGTTTAACCTCAGTTATCGTTATCATGACTTGCTGAGCTAGTTAGCTCACTCTTGCGAATCTTTTTATCTATGTTACAGTTGAAAAGGATATGGATGATAGTGAAGTTCCTCAGTCCAAGGTGCGGCTAAGGTTCCAGATTATGTTGGATCAAGCTAGCAGGAACTTATTGTAGTAGGGAGATAGTAAGGTTGTAAGAATGATTTTATTATCAGTTGTAAGTTAAACTAGTTGGGATTTGATACGTTGTAATAAAAGTTAAGGTTGTGGCTTGTTTTCATACTTTAACCTGTTACGATCCGTGGTTTTGTGAAGCAGGGTCATTATAAATAATATCTCTTATACAGGTTTATATATTGTGTATGTGTTGGGGACCCCAAACTTCTGACCCGGATTTGGAGGGCGCCACAGGTTGGTATCAGAGCTACAGGTTATAAGTCACTGAAACAAGTCTAGATTGTCGGGATTGGGTAGAGGGTTAGGAATAGGAATTAGGAAATAGAAAGATAAGATGTTGTGAGGATGAGTGCGATGGTATAGTAGGTCTCCGGAACGGTTCATATTGCGATTCGGGATTCTCAGCTTGCGACGTGATTTCTAGACAACGGCAATGGCAGATCTTGATTTCCCGGTGTCATTTGATCATTTGGAGCTTTTCGTTCGAGGATCATCATCTTCTCTCAGATTGGATTTGCACCTTGTTCCTCCACCAGCATTAATGGTACTACCTTCTGTTATAACGGTTGCCCTTCTTCAAGCTATTCTACGCTAATTTTTCCGCCTCTTGATATGAGATTACCTATTCAAGAACCTTCATCTATTTATTCTTGTTTCACTGGACATTCGGCTGTGGGTGTATCTTTTTAGTTTACCCTACATCCTGTTCTATACCCCCAGTTTAGAATTTGTCCTATGAAGCGATTGTACCTACGAGGATGGATTCGAGAGCTACAGCAAATGGTGAGCGCTTGAGTTATAAATAAAGGTGAGACGAAGTTTAGAGAGGAGATTTAAGTGTTTCAGAGGATAGCTGTTACTGGGTTAAAAGAAGCCCTTAGTGACTAAGTCACCCGTGAATAATTATGGGATGAACTAGATGAATTTTGAAAAAGTAAGAGAGAAAAGTATAAACTTGGAATTTTTGTGAAATTAAATGATAAGGATATGATAAATGCGATATGTAAAGCAGTAATGTGATGTGATACGAGCAAACTTTGTTCTATGAAATAGACTTATTGACTATTGGATAGCCTATTTTACTTAACTACTGCAACGGTAATGTCGGGAGTATTACCAGTATGGAAGCTTTGATGTGAAGCTACGAATAAGATAACATGCAACGACAATTTAAGTTTTCATCGATTAAGGAAGGCAAATGGACACGATAAAGGAGAAAAGGTATATTGGAGTGAACGAACTTTTATGTGATTGTTTATTTAATATGGTACCTTGTTATAGGTCGGAAGGATAACAACCAACTCATATAGTAAGGACAACCAGGTTTGTGATTTTCCAAACTTTTTAAACAAGTTTTCGAAAAAGATTTTCCTTTACAAATTTCTAAAAGCCTTTTCGAATAAAATGATTTTTAAGCATTGGTTGTCAAGTTACTACTTGAGTTTCTTGTTTGTTAGAAAGCCCAAATTACCTGGAAGGATGTTGTTTCAGACTTAGTATTGCTAATTTCGAGAATGAAGTAACCCGTGATTATGAAGAAGCTGATTATTCCTATCGGTAAGGTGTAAATGTTGTTTGACAAGGTTAATAACAGAATTCGTGTACAGAGTGATTATTCATCGAGTTGCAGAGACCATTAAAGTTTAAAAGAATTTATCAATTTAAGAAGATCCTGGGCGTGATCGAAGGAGATTGGGAAGATTTCCAGACTTTCCTAAAAAAAAGAGTATTATTAATAAAAAGATTGTTATGTTGAATGATTCGTGATTAAAACGAGGAAATTCTAAGTTATCTGGTAGAAACGCCATTATGATCGAATTATTAAAGTATTATCCGTGTGGGGGCGATATTAAAGACGCAAGACGTGACAAGTAGGAATCTACTATAATGCTTAATTTGCAAAAGCATTTCAATGTACCCTCTAAAGTTGTTATATGATACAATTGGAATGTGATCGAACAAGCTCGAAAGATGAATACAAGTGAAATGTGGATGGTGACCAATGGTATCGTTCTAGTTTTCAATATCACAGCGTATATTCCTTCTCAATTCCTAAAAATGTATGAACTTCTTTTCTCAAATAAACTCTTCTCTATGATATCGAAAAGGAGGATATTTCATTCCTTTCAAATTTATTTGCTTCCCTCAAGTCTTGCTTTCTGATTGGGACAAATAGTGTTATGGTGAGACACTTTGTCAGAATGACAAAGAGTCGGGTGGGACGCCACCTAATCATGTACCGTATGCCATATGGTATGAAAGACTGGCCATCTTAAGTACCAATGTGGTTGTCTTATTTATATTCAAATCCTTGTTTCTTCTTTCTTTTCAATTCTAATTTTTGTTGAATTATGAATCCTTCTAGTTGTTTCGTTGTACTGTCATTCTTTGCAAGAGTTTTTCCAACAGAAATCAACGTATTATAGACTAAGCGGGCAAAGTTCCACCTACCTCTCATGCATGGAAAGCAAACAAGGGCATATGGCAAAAATTGCAAATCACTAGCCAGTCAGAGATGCACTAAGAGTCAAGGGAATCTACTCAAATGAGGAATACGTCTCCAAGAACAAGAAACTGTGATGACATGGATGAGTAGGGTGAATACCTTATGTGTTAGAGTATTAAAAGATGTGAGAGAAACTTAATTGTTTATCTCTCAAGGTTTTGTTGATGAGATGAATTACCCTGTTGAATTGATAAGATTATGATTAAAGGACTAGTAAGTCAAGAACGTGTAATTGTTACATAAGTGAATATCAATGGTGGAATTGAGGTTTCTGACAATAAGTTGTGAAGAATTGATATAATTTGAGATAAGAGGATTTGATATTATTCTAAGAAATGGATTAACTATTCAAGCGTAATGCCCAGATAGAATATCATGATAGAAGATAGTTTGAAGACGCCAAATGACAATGGGATGAGGTTTAAAGGACGAAGAAAGGTAAAGAACTTGTTAACAATGATTTAAGATTAAAAGGGTTACAGTGACCAAGATGTAAGCGTTGTGGCGATTATAAATGAAAGTCGGGAGCATATAGAACTTGAGGATTTTATAGCAATTAAGGAGTTTCAAGATATGTTTCCAGATGAGTTATCAATATTTCCTCCAGATAGAGAAATAAAGCCCGCGATTGATGTAGCACCTGAGATGAAGCCAGTGACCAAGGCCTTACATAAAATGGCACCAGTTACAAGGAGGAAATTAGCAAAGCAGATGTAAAAGACATTAGAAGAAGGAGCGATTAGACCTAGTGTACCCCATAAGGTGCATCGATATTAATTACTAATAAGAAAGATGGAAGTATGAGGTTATGCGTCGACTAGAGAAAGCTTAACAAGTTTACTATCAAGAGCAAGTATCTGTTACCTTGACCCAATGATTTGTTTGATCAGACGAAGGGAGCAAAGTACTTTTGTAAGATCGATTCAAGATTTGGTATTTCACCAATTGAAGATTAAACCTATGGATATATCAAAGATAATTTTCAGAACTAAGTACTATTCTCGTATTGTTATTTGGATTAACCAATATACCCGTAATATTTGAACTCGATGGACAAAAATCTTTAAGGAATATCTGGATAAGCTGTAGCGTAAAACTTAAAGTCAATGGAGGACCATGCATTTAATGATAACTGAGAAGTTGGAGAAGAAAGAAGTTGTATGAAGTATAGTTCTTAGCATAAATAGTCAATGTGGAGAAGATCAAGAGAGATTCAGTAGAAATGAAAGTTACTATGAATGAAAAGAGACCAGAAACACCAACAAAAGTAAGAAGTTTTATCATAGGCCGGTTACTATCGAAAATTGGTGTAAGATTTCTTGGAAGTTGCAATATCTTGGATGAAGCTGACCGTGAAAAGTAAGAAGTTTATATGAAGTAAAGAAGGGTAAAGAAAGTTTTACAGAGTTAAGTGAAAGAATGGTTACAACACCTGCTTTATCACTTTGAAGGTATCAAGGAGATTTGGTAGTCTATGGTGATGCTTCTCATAATGGAGTAGGATGTGTGTTGATGCAGCACAATAAAGTTATTGTATATGCACCCAGACAACCGAAACCTTATGAGCAAAAGTATCCTAATCATAACTGGGACTAACAGTAGTAATATTCGCTTTGAAAAATTGGGAAATATGATATGTATGGAGAAATGTGTGAGATGTATACGGACCATGAGAGTTTGAAGTATGAATTCATGAGGGAAAGCAAATGTAGTGGCAAGAGATAAGTAAAAAGGATAGAAAATGAACATAGAGACTACACCAGAAGAATTATCCATGGAATTTTAGAAGTTGGAATTGGAAGTTAAAGTTCGTAATCCAAAAGGAGCAAGAATGGATAGTATGACCTTTCAGTCGAAGTTGTGAAGGGAAAGATAAGATGTCAATAGAAGATAATGGAGCACAATGTTGATAGTTAGTAAAAGGAAATTTATGTGCCCAGGAGAACGATCACGATATTCCTAGGTTTTCTTCTAGCACCCGGATGCTATAAGTAGCATGATTAAGAAATGAGATCCCACAGGGAATTCACAATATAAAGTATTTAATTTATTGAAGAGATGCCAAGATATACGGAAATTTAAAGCAAAATAGTGATAACCAGGTATAAGAAGGAAATTTCAAAATGGGTTAGGAAGTATTGGACATGCCAAAAAAAAAAAAATTAAGGCGAAGTATCGGAAGCCTAATGAACAAGGCAGACCAAGGAGTGCTTTTACAAGAAGTGAATCGTAAAATGTATCAGTGATGTTGTTGGAGAAAAGGAATAAAATTATGAGATTATGTACTGATTAGCGGGAGTGCAATAAAACAACGAATAAGAAGAAGTGAGACCCTATAAAGAATTGACTACTTACGAGACCTAATTCAAGCAATACATTATACCTCGGGGATTAACTTAAGATCCGACCTGAGAACATATCAGAGATTATGATTAAAGTGAGTTAAGGGCATTGCAAGCTCGGATGATATTATGTGAAATAACAAGTGTATCAGATGATTATAAGGAATTAAGGATCATGGTGTATAAGGAGTACTTAGATAAGCAAACTGTATTTATTGATAATATCCTCAGCTACTCAAGGAATAAGAAAGTCTGCGTGGAGTGCCCAAGGATTTTTTTTTCTCTAAAGATCAGAAAGAAAGCAACTATACGTTGAGTCTTCAAGAATGAAATTTTGATCAAAGTTAACAAAAGATTCTGAATTAATCCATTTATAACTACCTAAGCAAAGCTGTATGATAACAAATGCCTTATGTCGACAGAAAGAATTAGATGTAAAGTAAGACCACCGAGGAATTAATAAACGAATTGGAAAGAGTGGAATCTGAAGTTCAAATACCTAAAGGTTATAATACGTGAATATATGAGATTACTTTTTTAGCCTTAACTGATGAAAAAGAGTAAAAGATATTAAAAATGTTTGAAAACCAAGTTGAAAACGAGCATCGTCTATCATTCTTAAACGGAGAGTCAAAGTACGAAAGTGATTCAGGAAATGTAAGATATATTGAGATATTGAGTTTTAAGGGAACACTGGAATGATCATTTATCATCGATATCAGCTTTGGAATGCCATTTTATTAAGCTTCATGTGAACGCAAGTATAGGTTTCCATTTTTATTGAAATAAAGTGGGAGAAAGAAAGTTGTTAAATTCTATGTTAATTCAGCATCCCAAGAGTGTAGTGATGTTGATTGAAGCAGCTCGAAGTAGACGAAAAAAGAAGGCGAAATTGTATTGAGAGAAAGTATGAGTATAGAAATAGGACCAGTAGTGTTAGTAAAAGTGTCGTCTTGAAAGAGATTGGATAAGTTTGAGTAGAAGGGACAAGCTAAGTCCTAAAATTTGTGAACCATTCGAAGTATTGATAAATATAGATAAAGTTATTCATGAGTTGACGTTACCATCACAACAGTGTGCACATATAGTGTGTTTATCCTGTTAATGTTAAAGCGTTAAGTATCTGCTTTGAATTAAGTGAGTGATTAGGAGCCAATGGGCTCTTGTCCAAGTTTGTTTTGTATATAGTAATTGATCTAAATTCTTGCTCGTTAAAGGCAAGTCATTGAAAAAGAGTGTATATCTATAATAAGTACGTTTAAATCCTCGAGTAGAAGAGTCTTGGAAACTAGAGTCAGATATGCTTTACAAATATCCTCACTTGTGTAATTAGACTAGATTCTGAGGACAGAATCATTTTAAGGGGGGAAGGATATAACGACCCGTGTATTTTTGAATTATTCGAATATGTGATTATTATGGAAATTATTAAATAAAATATGTGTATCAGTTTTGACCGCCATGTGTTGTTTGATTAATATCTAGGTGTCATTTATGATGTACCGGGTTGTTCGCGTGATTAATTAAGAAATTGTATTGAATTGTATCACTTTTAAAGTGGATTTAATGCAAATTTATTTGTATAAATATTTGAAGTGTCTCTAAAATTGTTTTTATGATTGTATAATTACAATAATTATTTTTAGGATTTTATAGAATTGAGAAATCAATATTTTATTGATTATTTACCTTTAAGGGATTTTCTGATTTCTTTTATTCGTAAAATCTGTATTTAATTTTAGAGCTTCTCAAAAATTACAAAATTCATATTTTTCTAAGTTTATAATATTCTGAGAATTTTAAAATTATTTTGGAAATTTTCGGGATTAATTTCACAAGCGCGTTGTTTCGTTTGATTGTTAAAAGCAGGTATAAAGTGCACTTCAAAAGTTGTTCTAAAAATTTGAAAATTACGTTTTTATAAACTTTGGGATATTTGTAATATTTTAAAATTATTTCCGTAATTTTTGAATTTATTTTAAGTGCAGCTCGGTTCGTTAATTATGAAATACGGGTACGAGTTGCATTTCAAAAATACTTTAGAAATTATGAAAATTTTGTTTTTAGTAACTTTGAATTATTTGTGATATTTTAAAAATCAATTTGGAATTTTCAGGATTATTTTATTTTATGATGGTTCGTTATATTGCGAACACGGGTCAGAAAAGGGACATGTGTCCATTTAATTGGACACGTGGTGTGAAATTAGGCAGCCAGCAGATTATATACAAGTCTCCATTTTCCCCTTCTTTCCTCAATCTCTCATAAATCTCTCTCTCTCTCCCGTATTTTCTTCTGCTTTCTTTCCACACTTGTTCAGCAGTTCGTGGTGCACTGGTAGGCGGGTTGCCGCCTTCTTCTCCGGCCTACTGTTGCCACCGGTTCTCCGGTGAGGTGATGGTGACGGGGTTACGTGATTATGTGCGATTGTGCAGTGCGTGATTGAGAGTGTTGATGGGTGTGCGGTTGTCTTCTGTATTCCCTGTTATCTAGCTGTGCCGCCTGGATTTTGTTACTTTCCGGCCGTGTCCTTCCTGTTTCCGATTGTGTGTTGTACTGTTATATGCGCGTGTGCGCGTGTGGTAATGGTCATGTGGTTCCTCGTTCTTTCTGATTGTGGTATTTTGGTTAAAATTAATTCGATTATTATCAAATTACTTATTCGAATTATTTTGGAAAATCCGAATGAATATTGTGATGATTATTTGAATTATGAAGTCGTAATTATTCGGAATTTTAATCGGTAGAATTTAGCGTGGAAACCCGAATGAATCGAGTACCCGCAAATTTTACCGCCGTCGGCAATGAGCCCGGTGAGCTGACGGTGGACGGTGATGATATAATTCTGAGTCCTAATATTTTTAACAAATAAAAATTCGTGTTGTGTTTTTTATTCTGGTTCAAAATAGTTAATTAGAAAATATTGAATCGTAATGGTTAAGTTGGTTGTGATTACTAAATTGTATCGGTGATTGGAATTTGCGAGTTGTGATTGGTTGTCTTGTTTTAAATTGGATTGTTGTTGTTGAATTGACGTCGATGGATGTTTTGACGGGTAGTTCGATAAACAAAGGAGACGCTGCCCGATTTTCGGAAACGGAATTACGTAAATACGGGAGCGTATCCGAGGATTATCGGAATGTCAAGCGAGTATAAGTAAATACATATATGTACGTTTTATACAGAACCTGTTTGTATGTTGTGTTGTATGTTTTGACCAAAACACAGTAACCCTAATTTCGTAAAATGACGAGTATACGTATTTTCTGAGAACTAACACTGGATGGATTTTGAGAATGTGAACCCTAATTGTTGTCTGTGTTATTCTAATATGAATAATTACGAGTCGGGTTTGAATATCGTTGGATAAGAATTAGTATCGAGGATATGTCAAGCATACCAAGACGTCTAACGTAGGGTATTTCGACCCTGTAGGTTATAGTCGGGAACCTGAAAGTGGACAGTGGACTAAAGATAACCTAGTGGTCAGTCGATGAGCTCAGTAGAGTTTCAACAGAAAGGTCTGAGGGTCGAAGTTGAATCCAATGGGATCTAGTGGTTGGACGTTAGAGCCTAAGCAGCAGAGTCGGCTCAGGGTTGATCAGTAATAGTTGTAAAGCCTTGTAAGGCAGGTATTTCTAAATTTTTCTTCAAGATATATATTACCAATATTTTTGAACTGTTTTATAACATGTCGCTATTATTCAAAATAACTCCTGTTTTATATTGCAAGAGCTTTAAACCATTTAACCTTGAACTCTTATTTTCTTGATCTTGAGCCATAAGCCTTATTCTTTGTAATCTGTCCTTTGTTGATCCTCAGACACCAATCCATACAAATATAATACTACTCCCCAAAGGTATAACTACCAAACACCAAACACTGAATGAGAATGATTTGAAAACACAGAAACTTTTATACTCCAATCATTCTTAATAACATCAAAGAACCATATCCTGAAAAATCATTACTGGTCTGACACCTGACCCTTGTACAAACTGAAAACCATTTCTTATACATACCCTGATATACCCTTGAGATATCCATGAGTTTCCTTACATTTTTATGCAAATGTTTAACCATCAGTGATTATGATCTTGTTTTATTGAATCATACTGTTATCATATTGAAATGCATTAGGATTGGATAGTTTTTATATATGTGGACCAGATTCGTGGTCAGACCATACCAATGGTCAAGTTAGGCCAATGTGTGCCTTGGATCCAGTAATTAGAGGAGTGCCGTGTGCTTGCTCGGTGTTAGTGCGTGACTGATCAGCAGCCTAACCTTGATTTTAAAACTTAAAATGAATATCCAATTCTAATGATTGGTTAAAAAGAAACTTGATTCCTTTGAATCATCTCATTTGATCATTGTTTAACCTCAGTTATCGTTATTATGACTTGCTGAGCTAGTTAGCTCACTCTTGCGAATCTTTTTATCTATGTTACAGTTGAAAATGATATGGATGATAGTGAAGTTCCTCAGTCCAAGGTGCGGCTAAGGTTCCAGATTATGTTGGATCAAGCTAGCAGAAACTTATTGTAGTAGGGAGATAGTAAGGTTGTAAGAATGATTTTATTATCAGTTGTAAGTTAAACTAGTTGGGATTTGATACGTTGTAATAAAAGTTAAGGTTGTGGCTTGTTTTCATACTTTAACCTGTTGCGATCCGTGGTTTTGTGAAGCAGGGTCATTATAAATAATATCTCTTATACAGGTTTATATATTGTGTATGTGTTGGGGACCCCAAACTTCTGACCCGGGTTTGGAGGGCGCCACACTATATTTGAAAGATTCACTATAATTTGAAATCAACAACATAGTCAGTCTTATTAAGGATATTTATCAATAAACAATTTTATTGATTATAATCTTATAAAGATAGATTATGGAGCTTTTGATATGAATGAGAATTACTTAGACTTTACCCTAAGTGATCAATGCTTTTACAAAAACTCATTCATATTGAAAGACAAAATATTTCTTTCTCTTCTTAATACTACTAGGTCATCAGTCTGTGTCTTATCAAATCATTTATCTTTTTCAGCATAAAAACAGACTTGTGCACTCGAACAGTTTAGGAGAAAATCAAACTTCTTTCTATATTGGTGATTTCTTATTTCATTAAAATCATTTTGAAATCACTATTGTACAACATTTCTCTCAAAGATTAAATGCATAATTTTCATTCATTATAGATCTTAAATACATTTTATCTATATATTGCCATATGTTCTGTGATACAGGTTCAGCCTCCAATGGCCTTCTTTCTTTTGATAGTCATGAGGTTGAAAACCCACAACTTCTATACCAGACTGTAAAGACAAACACAGAAACAGAACCAACCAACACTCTTTTACCCCTAAAATGAAGTATAAATGAGTGTGAGGGAGAAAGTGCCTTAGTTGACCACATAAGGAAGGTTCTGAAGTCAACCCAACAGTTATGTCTCCTACAAAGATAAGTAGTATTTAAACAAAGACAACTGGTAGCCCCCATATATCTTCTCAAAAAGATGTAATGGCTGAAAAGGCACAAAAATAGTCACTAGATTTATCCTCTCAACAGGGTGCATCTATTGAAATTTGCCTGTCGGCCAAGGCATCTGATGTATTGTCACCACCTTAAACATAAGCAATTTTTGATGCACAAGGAAAGGTTACACACACAAAGGATGAGTTGACGGAAATAAGAGTTTCGACCATTTTAAGGTCAGATTCGATTGTTCAAGGTTCTTTAATGGACTAATTTCCTTTACAGGTGTTGGGAGAGGATACTGATCCAATAGCCATATGTCAGTGGTCAGTGTCTACCTCCCCAGGACTAATAAACCTGGATGCATCTGCGGATAGTGGATCTGACATAGGTGCAAATCGGCAACTTATTGACAATGATTCAGATTTACCTGATGAGTCACAAGGAAATGTCTTTACAGACATTAGAAGGAAACTTTGATCTTTATGCTAAATTCTTTGGATCACTGTTTACCTTCCCAGAGTTCAAATCTGGAACCCCAAAAGGGAAACTAACAACTTGTAGATTATGACTCAGATTCATCTGACGAGTCTAACAAGGATGGGGATTTGCGAACTCCCATTGAACCACCTGTTACCTCCTTAAGAATAGCTAAGGTGTTTTTCTTTGCAGGTATAGCTGGATTTTGGAGCTATGAGGGGAGTGATACACTTGTGAGAATGAGTGTAAACACGATTGGAGAGAAGAGTGAAATAGTTGTGAGGTACACGAAACAGAATCACACACTCACAGTGAGGAAGAAAGAGAAACACCATATCCCATTCCCTATCCCTAAATATGGTTCTTGATACTTCGAGTCTCGAATCTGTTTATGATTGGAACCTAACTCTTAGGGATCTAACATTTACAGATTGGATTAGAATACTTCAAGATCTATCACTTTTGGGAGGTATAAGGAGTTGGGACGATTGGTAAACATGATGATCAATAGTGAAATCATACTTGTAGCTTTTAAAGGGACATGGTTGATCAGACTCTGACTTGTTATTTCTTTTCCAACCAAGTGAAATATGAGAACTCCTTCAGACGACAGCATACATTCATTCTCTAAGGGGGAGATAAAAGCTTATATTATAGTTTGGAGGATTCCTCAACTAAGGTGGAGAAATAGCAGTGAGGAGGAAAAATTTAAAGCACGTGTACACTACACCACACAATTGTTGTTTGTAACTATGGATCATGTTGTACGGGAGAGGTGGTAAACACAAGGTGATTTCCTAGTAATCAGAAGAAGTTCATAAGGGGAGAAGTTGTTTTCCAAAAGGGGAATACCATTAGTTCTTATCTGCGGATCCTATTTTACGGGAGAGGTGGTAAACGAAGGTGATATCCTTTAAGAAGTTGATTCTCATAGGGGAGAAGCAAGAGAGATATGCGCTTCTCAACAGGAAATGTGGTTGTACAAAAGAAGCTGCTGATGATTACTTCAAAACTGAGAAGTATTATCTGGCAGAGATTTGAAGAACCAAGGAAATAAAGATGAAACTACTTGAAGATCAGTTCAGTGCTAGAAGAACAAGCATCTTTCATTTCAGTTACTCAAGAAATCTGGAAATGCAGTATTTAATCCAGAAAACCAGTAGCATTATTTACAAGTCCTGGTACATTACTTTTTCTAGTTGTTAGTTGAGTTATCCTCTCTATTTAATTTGTTTGTTAAGTTTAACAATGAAATTGGGGAGATTGTTCGTGAGACTGCGTAGCTGTATGAACAGTTACGTGATAACTCAACACGATAATAACTCTAGAACATGACAGGTTAATAATACTATGTCTACACAAGAAATCAGGAAGAATGAAGACAAGGAAAATACAAAGAATCAGAAGATTAGAAGAAGGCCTGAAGTCTGTCTACGGGTCACTGAAAGAAGTTCATTAATATGATCATGCCTCAGTGAAGAAAAAAGGTTAAAGACTTTCAGGGTTTCAGAAATGTTGAAGATTCAGTATACAAGTGCTACCGGAAGATTTCAGTGTATTGGCATTGATTGAAGATAGATAGTGTTCGAAGAATAGGAATCTGAATAATTGAAGATAGGGTATAGATAGAGGTTAATGAAGACATTGTCTAAAGTACCAGAAAGGATTCCAGTGAAAGTACAGTTGTTTATTGACAGTCAGTGTCTGAAGCAATAAAGTTGAGACAAGCTTAACAATTTAATCAAGGTCATAATACAAAGACCTGAATCGGGGTTAGTCGTCTGTGAACCAGACCAGTTGCACTAGGTGTCAACAGCTCGTGAAAGGAATATGGGTATTATTTTTAGAAGAATTGTTAAGTTGAGGAACGTACTTGGATTGAACGTTTATTTGTTAACGTACGAGAAGAGGTGCGCGGGGTATACAGCTAAACAGCTCAGGGGATTGGCGAAGCTCAAAGTTTAATTGTTAAATTAAATAAATTTATTTAATGAACTTTAATATAATTTATTTAATAAACTTAAAATGATTTATTTTATAAACTTTAAATAAGTTTATTTTATAAATCTAAATTAGTTTATTTATATAAGTTATATTTAAGTTAATTTTATAAATTAATTTAGTTACAATTTTAACTTAAAAAGAAAATACAAAAAGAAAGAAAAGAAAAAAAAGGAGAAAAGAAAACAAAAAAAAAAGAAAAAGAAAATCAAAACAAAATAAAAAATAAAAGTTAAAGGAATTCACAGGTGACATAAGGTCACCACAGGTGAATGTTGTGTTTTGGTTAAGTACTAAGTACATACATGTACTTGTAGTGAGTCGCCACAGGAAAACAACTCCATCCCCCTGTCGCCACAGGATTTTTCTACTCCCTCTTGTGCTTCTCGTCGCCACAGACGTTTTGATAAGGTAATGTCGCCACAGAGCAAAACTAATATCTCTTGTATCTCCTGTCACCACAGAGCTTCCTGTCGCCACAGAAGCTCCTCAATCCTCAGCCACACATTTTATTGATAAAGTCTACACAATTTGCAGCAGAAAAATGAGCCATTCATTTTTGGATCAATTTTCTGTTCATCTTCTCTCCCAAAGAGAAGTGAAAATGGAAACAATGATTTATAGAGAAGCTCAAGCTTCTTAAATATCCGTTTAACTTCTCACCGGAGTAATGTTATAATGCCCGATTTAATTTTTGTATATTCATAAAGGCATTATAATCGTTACCCGGTAATTAAATCCTAGTACAAACAAAAGCTAGATTATTATATAGGATTTAATTTGTAAATCTTTGTAGAAGCTAGGAACTTTATTGTTCTTAGATTATAGCCGGTTAATTTATTTACCGGAGTGTAGCAACACCCCTCGAGGATTTATATACGAATATATATTTCCCCGAATATCTTGTGTTCCTCGTTTTATTGTTCCAAACACTATTTCTCTCAAGAACTCGAAACCACTAACCGAGCACTAAATCTTTTATCCGCTAAAGATTCGAAAAAAAACTTAATTTAGTGATTATTGTATTCAACCCCCCCCCCCCTTTTATGATAATTCATGACCTAACTCATTTATTTCTTTTTCTTTAAAAAAACTCGGAAGCAAGGCCGTACAGAAAACTTGTACGGCATTTTCAATTTACTTTTATGAAACTCAAAGTAAACTACCCTATAAATAGGGTTTACAAACTTAATAAAACTAACCACCGCTTAAAGAGTAAATTACATTTACATTAATTACCTCGATAACCCCACTATCCAACTAGACCACTACATTCTCAAAATACTATTTTTTTCTTAATAATTAATTTATCACTAAATAATTAATAAATACATACAAATAAATAAATATTATTTGAAGCATAATATCTAATACATCCTCTTACTTCAAATATTAATAAATAAAATATGATTTTGAGAAACTTCTATTCAGTTTTTTTATATAATGAAAAAGCAGTAGAAGTTTTCTGCAAAGTAGGTGTCTAGTTTTACATTGATTTATCCAACACATATTACCTTATATATGCAGCTTAAGGTAAAATTTTAGCCAGGCATGGTAGGGTCTAATACATTTACAACTAAAGAAAATTCATAAAGGTGTTAAATTATTTTAATTAATTAGGAACTTTTTATTATTTAATCTACTTTTTTACTGATATAGATAATTAAAATGTTGAACAAAAAATAGACCGATTTGATAAAAAAAAGTTTTGAATATATTCTAAGCAGGTTAAAGAGTTCAAGGTTATGAGAAAATAAAAAAAATAATCAAATTGATTGACCATAAAATTTGATCATAAATTATAAAAGTAAGTTTTTTTAACTGATAAAAGTAATATTAGAAATGGAAAAAAAGAAGTTTCAAATCCTTTTTCTTGCAATAAATATTACTAGACTTGAAAATTCAATAAGCTTCGCATCATAAAAAAGCTGCACACTGACAACGCCAATTCCCTTTCTCTCTCTAAAAAAACCCCTCTCTAAAAATCCCCACCTTCAAGAGTACGTTTCACACCTTCTCCCGCGGTGGTGAGACATGTCGAAGTTTTTTTAATATATGTCAAGAATCACATGTATTTTTTATGATAAACAATATATATATCATAATCATTCATTAAGTAGATGTAGCTGTAACTATCATTTTTTGAAAGTCGTTGAAAGAGTAGCTTATCAACTCATAAGTTTGTGCAACATTTTCATGTATATATCAATAAATAGTCATTGATGTAATTATTTATTTTTTAATTATAATTGACTCAATGGATAAATAGAATATGATGGTTAATTGTAAATATGAAATGTCATGTAATTCTTTCTAAGTGAAGTGAACTCATCAACTATTATGAAGGTTACACTATCAATGGTCAAAGCAGCAAATAACAATTGAAAGTGATTTGACAAGGTACAGATATCAAATCTGATAAAGCACATGTGTTGATAGAAGTTCTCAGTTGGAAAATGGAAGCAAAGACTAAACGTGCATGTGATCTTGGTTTCTGAAGAAGAAGAAACATTCAATTTTCATGCATGACCAATTGGAGGGTTATTCAAATCAATACATTAAGATAAAATCTGGTCACATTTGTCAAGCTCCGCTGAAAAGAATGCAGAAGCAATCTTATTGGACTTAGAAGACCGTGCATCGAATTGACTAGTAAAGATTGTAACTTGGTGATATATAAACCAAGTTGTAGCATTGTATTCTCTAAGAAATAAGAGAATATATTTTTTCATAGAGTTTAGTTGAGAGCACTAACTCTAAAAGAAGACTGTAAAAAGGAGTTGTGAAATTATAGTAATTTGCACACATTATTTCTTCAGTATAGTAATTTAGGTATTAATGATAATAATATAATTTTTACAAAGGAGAACAGAGTAATTTAGTATTTATATAATGATATTTTTTATTGTAAGGACAATATAATTATGGTTTCGTGGTTCGGTGCGTAACACGGATAAAACTCTAATTTGAATTAAATTGGATGAATTCTTATTAATTTCATTTTAAAATTGGTTTAGATATTTCATAACGTTACTCATTTTATATTTTATTTTTTGAAACTTTTAAATAATATCTTACTATTATATATAATATTTGTAATAAAATAAAAAATCAAAATAAGATCTATATGTAATAATAAATTAATGTATCAATTATACTGATTATGAAAATTTAATAAATTGAATTGTGTTAAACATTTCTTTTAAATAACAAAAATATAATGTCGTTTTTGGGAGAGTGGAATGCCAATGAGAAATAATAAAAGTTGAAAATATGATTCGAGTGAAAACGGTATGAGCACAAATTTTGTATATAATAGTATTTGGGAAGAAAATGAAACATTCCTTCTCAAAATGGCATGTTTGAATTTTAATTTAGGTCTTTAGGATTTAGGAATGAAATGAAGAAAAGAATAAAAAATATGAATATTTATACATATTATAATTCAAATTTCATTACACACAACGCCATAGATTGGATACTGCAACCCCAAGAAATGTAACTAAAGGCCAAAAAAGCGTTGCTAAAGGCCAAAAAAAGGCTATGACGACTCTTTTTCGGGGTTGCAATTTTAGGAGTTGCAATAGAGTTTTTTGCAACCCCGGTGACACCCTGTTGCAACCCTTGGTTATCCGTTACAGAAACGTGCTATTGCAACACCAATGGGGTTGCAATAGGTCTTGAAAAGTGTTACAGTACGGTTTGGGCTATCAGTACAATATTTATGGGCCCCACAATGGGGCCCACATGTGGTGTATCGATGCAACCTTTTTGCAACGCTTTTTAGTGTTTTTTGCAACACTTTTTAGTGTTTTTAGCAACATTTTTTAGTGATTATTAGCAACACTATAAAGACCTATTGCAACGCTTTTACAAAAAAATATGTTAGGAACTGTTTGTAAACTTACATGCCCATAAATAAGACCATTGTCTTAAAACCAACACAATCCAAAAACCATAAACATCAGTCCACCAACCATAACATCAGTTTCCCCATACTACCACTAGCTTCACTATAACACCCCCAGATCCGGGGTCGGGGATCCGGGTTGTCACGGTCTTTCTTTCCACAATATCACTTCACTTAATTAATAATAAATAACCTCATGCTGTGACCCCATACTAACACACACCACAACCCGTTATAGTCTCAGAGATGAAATTGAAATAAGTACAAGTCTTTGAATCCACCATTTAAAAGTTATTACAACCCAAAATGATTACTTGATAAATTTACAGTTAATTGCCATTATCTGCCACAAGTTATAATTATACATAATTTGATTCTCAAAAGTAGATGGTCTGAACTACAATGGATCTACCTCTGCAGCTATAGCAGCTACAACATCATCGGGAAGACGCGGGACGCTTCCCACGCGCTTGCGCTGGGTCTGCTGGAGTCTGGCCATCTCTCCTAACTGTTGTTGTGTGATGAAGAAATAAAGCAAGAGTGAGCCTTACAGCTCGCAAGATAATACATAGTGATAACAATAATATAAGTATCTAAATGGATACTTACTAGAATCTCTATCATGTGTAAGATAATTACTTACTAGATATAAGTAAAAACAAGGAATGAAGTTACCAATACTTCACCACACTTATATCATTTATAAAGCTACTTGAACTACCACCGTTCAAAGTATTATAAGTTTTAAGAAAAACATCCCATAGATGAGACCACAAGTTAAGACTTGAATAGATTCAATCTTTGAAATATTATTGAATGAAAAAGTTATGAGATACTTTATTTAGTCCCGATATATATATATATATCCACATATATATATCTCTAAAACATTTCCTGGAACCTCTGTTATGTAAAGTATGAACAGAGTTTGAAACATCCAATGAATTTTGGAAAGAAAAAGAATTTTGGCATAAACCAGATATCTTGCTGATCAGGCAAAGATACCAATAAGTAACCTTTTCTACTGTAGATGGATGAATTCCTCACCGGTCATCACCCTGGCCGCATTAGGACCTCGCGCTAGACCGTTACCCGGCCCCTCACGCGTTGATGGACTGCCACCCAGCCACTTACACATTCATAGACCGTACCCCGGCCTGTCGCTTATGCCGACTCAATTAGATGGGCTTACTTCCCGAACGTTGGGCAAGTAATCAATTCATTTACCAAAACTGCAACCTCGTTGTGAATATAAAATACACCACAGAGCCGGATTCCCCAGGTTTTGAGCGAGTATTTAAATCCCCTTAAAAAGGAAGATCTTAAATATAAAAATGAGTTTTGGGATCCGCTCTGACTTTAAAAATCATTTTGAAGACTCGAAAACACTTTAAAGAGTGTTTGGAGTAAAGCTGATTTAATGAAGTAAATCAGTCCCCAGAATATTTAGAAAATGACTGAATATTATTATTTAAATAATATTCCCATAAAGAATAATCTTTATAAAAATAATTGAAGTAGAAGTATTAAAACTTATACTTGAAATGAGTATTAAATAACCAAAGATATACTTATATGAAAGTATTATCTTTATTTGAATAATCGAAAATAAGTTTGATTATTAACACCTTATTCTTTAATAAAATAAAGAATATATTTCAGCAAATAATCGGAGTCATAGATCCTCAAATGAATATTCAAATAATATTCATTAAATAATATAAACTGAGTCATAAGCCCTCGAATGAATATTCAAAATAATATTCAATAAATAATATAAAAGAGTCATAAGCCCTCGAATGAATATTCAAAATAATATTCAATAAATAATATAAAAGAGTCATAAGCCCTCGAATGAATATTCAAAATAATATTCAATAAATAATAAAGCTAAAGTTATCGAATAAACCTTATTCGATTAATAGTTTGGAAAACTATAACCATATATATATATAAATATATATATATATCCATATCCATATATACAAGATTACTCGGGATCCTCGACTCCCGGTTTTAGAAAATATTTTCACCTTTGGGTCCCTATACTAAGGGTATATGCAAGTTACCGCTATTCTCTAGCATAGGTATTATCAACTGAACCAACAGATATATATTTCAAGAATATGAAACAGGCATGCATATATACCATATCACATGCTACAATATATCGCAAGAATTTGCTAAATAACCAATATGCATTTATCGCAAGATCATGCATATACAAATGTATACATCACAACAACAGTATAACGGATAGAATACTTGCCTGAGCGACTTGGGGGTGAGAAAGGCTCGGGACGAGTCTGATAACCTATAAACAACAAGTAAGTTGGAATTAAACCAAAATCACTTGTAAATCTATACTTTAACTAACTTAGACTCTAACGCTTGTTTTGCGCTCACTGATTTGCTTAAGTCACTCGGGTACCCGCGGCTCCACCATTTTTAATAATTTAACCTTTACGAGTTTTAAAGCGATTTCTTCGCGAGTGTCTTACCAACTGCCTAACACACTTACCATAAATGTTTCATACATTAATTAACCCTTTTTGGTCTTTAACCTATGTTTCAAAGTAAGGCGAGGGAAAAAGTTTCGTTCGCGAAACGCCGTTACTTGAAACGGTCGTTTCTCCTAAACCGTGCATCGGAATCGAACGAACTACATATCAAAACGAAGCTCGTAACATGAGCTATCTAAACATGGCAGTGGTCATAATCTAGCAGGGGGTTCTCGGGTCCTAATGCTATGCACAAAAACAGTCCAAAGAAAATCGGACGTTACGACGGCTATGTTTACGCGATTTCCCAATTTTAACCATTCAAAACCAACCACAAACCAACCTCAAATCCAACATACAACCAACATCCATCCTCATCACATCATAACAACCCCAACCAATTCAATTTAATCATTTATACTTATGCCTAAGCTTAATTTAACCATACTTAAGTTCTTTTAATCAAAACCACAACATTTACCATTCCATTTTACTACCATTCCAAATCCCAAACTCTAAATCACAACAACAAGCTACAATATCATCCTACTAATCAAAATCATCTTATAATACATAGGGATCTAGGGTTTGGAGATGGTATACCTTCCTTGAAGTGGTGGGATGAGCTAGGAAGCCTTAAGAAGCTTTGAGAAGTCTTAGGAAAGCTTGGATCTTCAAGAAAAACAAGAAAACTTCAAGTTAAAAAACTTGAAAACACTATTCATAGTCTTCTTCTTTGATTAAATGAAGAAGATTGAGAAGGAATTAATGGCTTAAACTCATGATATAGTCCTAACTAAGCATGAAGATGATTAGGGAATTATCTTACCAATTTAGGAAGCTTGGATCTTGAGTTTTGAATTGTTCTTGCCTTATGAATAGTAAAAATCCGAGAGCTTCAAGAACAAAGCCTTGGTTGCTTTTTGATTTTTGATGAAAATGATTTTTGCTTGGCTTGGTTGCTTGGTTTTTGTGCTTGCTTTAGTCAATTACCTTTTTGCCCTTGAATTTGTGTGGTTACAAAGCCACCACACCTCCTTCCTTCCCATGTCATGCCTATGTCATCCTCACGATGTCATCCTCCCTTCCTTGTCCTCTTTCTATTGGTTGGATGACATCATTCCCACTAATCCCTTTGATTAACTTCCTAATCGTTTGCCTAATGACCGCTGATCTGTTATACGGTTCGCTTAACTTTCGTTCTCGTTTATCGTTTGAAGGATCATACCCGGGATCTTATTACTTAGGTTCCCTTAACCTTTCTCAATACATTATATTCCTTTTTATGATCCTCTATTATAATCCTTTAATTTAAATCCTTTTTACCCTGTTACCTTATACTCAATTCTCTCCGTATCTTGTGGATTTCCGGGAAAAACCAAAGTGTTCGGAATTGGATTCTGACGATCTTTACATACACTTATATACTACATAGAGTACTAATAATATCCCAGAATATCCATAACAGAACCCCTACATAGTGTGGCGTAAAAAGTTTCTTCATTCAGCTAAAACACTATTCACAAGGGTTACAAAAAGTTGAAAAATTTTGGGGTTATTACATTCACCATCACCATACTACCATCCTTATATAAATAAACTTGAACCAATGAGACTATATTTTGCCTTTTGATAGGATTATTATAATACTATATGAACATTCGCATGGAGCTGTTTACTAATGTTATGAAATTACATGGTGTTTGTTGGCCGTTATTTGATAATGATTCTTCTTCCATGTGTTTGTTTCTCTCCATGGTGAGCCACATTCATATTTTCTTGAATTCCAATATAATATTTTCTGTCATACAAAAAGTTAATATCAAACCAGAATCTACAAGTAAAGAAAGACACGTACAAGACTAGTAATCTACTACATAAAAAAGAATTAACAAGTTCTAAATAAATGGAAGAAAATAAGTATATGATAATTTTAATCTTTAAACATATCCTATAATATTTTGCAGTAAAATGACCAGTCTATGGCGACAATATATACGGTGTTCACATTTGCAGTAAATAAATTTCAAAAGGCTACACAGGACTTAGGGTACAAATACTTATTTATGTAAACAATTAAAAAATGATAAATAACACTAGCAAATTAAGAACATATTTAAAATGATTCCTAAGGTTATATACCATATTCCATGGTCTAGTAGTTATAACAGCCTGTGTAAAATACTAAACTTTGAATAAGACAAGGGACATCCCTCCCACCCCACTACATATGACAGAATGTATAGAATGTAAATAAGTTTATTCTTTCAGTGTAAAAACACTTGCATCTTAAATTTCTTATATTACACACAATTTTTTATCCATATGTACCAAATGCCTTCAACAATTAGTTCAATGCTTCATTTTAGTAATTGATTAGAAACAATAAATTTCAAACTAGAATAATGAATATACTTACAGTCCCATTTCTTCCTGAAGTAAGTGCAGACTAAATATTGCCTCCATTGCATCTGGCATTTCCATATTTCCTAAAGCATAAATTTCTAATATCAATATCTCAGCTTCTAAAAAAATATTACGAGACTAAAGGTTTATGGAACAATCTGTGTATTGATACATAGAGCAATTAATACAAAATTCTATAGAAAACTGATTAAGGTTTATCTATCTTGTAGGAAATCATTTTTCTTTTGTCCTTATTTTTATCAGTGGTAGGTATAGGCAAAAGGTATAAAGTAGAAACCTATTGCCTGCAATTACAAGCACCAAACTCTAATCGGATGGTGTCAAAAATCCAAATATATAATGCACGTGTAGAAAAGTAATCAGAATCAAATGGTACAAATACTTCTCAAGCATACCAGGCTCATTAAAAAATAAGTAAACCTTCCTGAATTTGTATACATATAAAACTATGGTAGAGCACGCTGCTATTGAGACAGAGTTTTTCGACATCAAGTACACAGTTCATAAAATCTGGCACTTGTGAAGTTTGAACTAATTTTTCTACACAAAGTCCTCAACAGAGAAAAAAAACCGGTACAGTAAAGGACATTTGTATAAGCTCTCAAGGGGCAGCATCTTTAAAAAAACTAGAGAGATGGAACTTCAACTTCTCTTCCAGACAAATTTTGCAAACACGAAAGCAATCTATTTAAAATTGTGTTCATAAGGATAAGAAACTAATACCACATAGGTCAAACATTACCTTTCAGGAGTAGTAGAAAAAAGATCTTCAACTTCACATGTTCCCATTATAAAATTGTGAATTCTATAAAGGTAAATTAATGAAACATTAACAATAACAAAATAAGGGTAGCAGAGATATGAACGCAGTAATACTAGATAAAAATTAACCTACAATAAACTATATTCTAAAGGCACCATTATTCTTGTTTCCCTGTCCGAGTTCTTCACAGTTTGCTTCCAGCAATATCCCCAATAAGTCATCAGCACTAGCTTCTCCTTCTTTCATGGCCTTCATCTTCTTATCAATAATACCTCTTACTAAAAATCGCACTTCTTTGTCTATTTCCGTCATCCTCTGGTTCCTCTTAGTTGGTAAAAATCTGAACAAAGAGTAGTGACTTATTCTGTTTCCTTTGTGCACATTTTTGGATAGACTTCATATAACAAACTTTACCAATTCATTCCGCAAGTATAGTGTAAGACTTTACCTGAATCCCGGAATGTAAACTGATTGCAGAGCCTTAAATGCGTAGTCAACTTGTTCCACTTGTAATTCAAAGACTTTCCTTCCCTCTTGGTAGCTACTGCCAAATGCAGTCTGAGAAATGACATCACTTGTCAGTCTATGAAAGAAAGGCCACACATCTAACTCGCATGAGTTTCTCCCCTCCCCTATCATTTCCATCCATTTTATTGTCATCTCTCGGTAACACAAATCAAATGTTGGTAGCGTACCCTGCAACCACAATTATAATCTTTATACCAGATAAACTAAAACAAAAGAATGCAATCACTTCAATTAACTTACATACTTCATTTAACATTGTTATGATCATGCAACAAGAAAAATATTAATGTTCAGTTAAATTGTTACCGTCAACTTTTCAGTGTGAAAATTGTTAGGTCACACACACTGTAGAGGGGGGTGAATACAGTATATAGCATAATCAAATCAAACTTTAATAACTCAAGTAACAGAAAATAAACTTTATTCAAAACAATAAACTCTGTTACAGTATGGAACTGTCCTCTCTCACTGATGAACAAATATCACGAGAGCTGCTAGGGTTACAATTAATAATCTTCTCGATAATGATAACACTTATAGTGTAAACCCTATGTCTGTGTTTATATACTACACAGTTACAAGATAATCGCTAATTGATATGGAATATAATTCTGCTTCCTAAAATATATCAATCAGATATCTTTTCTTCCAAGTATTCCATTCTTAACGGAATTCCTTCTTCATGCATATCTCTTCTTACGTTTGTCTTGATCTTCTTTTCCTTTCAATCAGCTGCCTTCCTTATCTGAACGTTTCCTTTAAGTCCTGATATTATCTTCTGATAAATATCTCCTGAACCTTAAGTACTGACGACTTAAGTTCTGACTTCAGTATAAGTGCTGATTTCAGTTAAGTACTGATTTGTCCTGTTTAAGTAAGATCTGAAAACTAAACATAAATCATATTAGACATGACATTATCAAATATATCTAACAATCTCCCCCAACTTGTAAATTAGCATAATATACAAGTTAACAGATATTTGATGATGTCAAAAACATTAAGTACAAATGCATGAGAATTTGACTAGATAACTACAACTTACAGTCCTTAAAGCTTTACCAACTTTAACTTCTGATAACAACTTCAGTCTGTATTCATATAAGGAATTGAGCAGTTGTAGATCTTAACTTGGCTTCATTTTCTTATCTTCACCAGTTTGAAAGATTGCAGCCCTGAGATCATTAATTTTAGATTTCCTTATGTCCTGATCCAATCTGATCAAATATGCCTTGTCAGACTCAAGATTGAATTCCACAGCCTTGTAACCCATAAAGGTAGTTATGATCTTAGCAGAGTTAGGCTTCATCTCAACAATATCACCCTTGTGATCTCTGTACTTTAGAAGATATGTGCTGTCAGACTTAACAGAATAAAGCCTTTTCTGTCTCTGAATTTGACTCTTCAAATAGTTTGCAGCACTTTTTGTTATTTTGTCATTCACTTGAAGTAAGAATAATACATGTTCCAGTTCTTCAAAATACTTCAGTGGAATGGAATTTTCCCTTATATGATAAACCCTACCATCTATCATGAAGTACAACAAGATATGTTCTTTCAAGTAGGTATAGTAAACCATCTGTATAGATTCTAGTTGATTCAATCTTTCAGGAGTTGCTCCAATACCTGGTTCACTTAAGGAAGTTGGATCACTGATTATGTTCTGTATTCTTCTTTCATCAGCACTACCCAATCCAGTTTTATCTCTTGCTTCCTTTCTAGTAACCACTCTTTCTTCAAAACCACTTACAGCAGTCTTCAAAGGTTGAGTCTGTTTGGCTTTGGTGAATCCTGGTAGGAGTATCTTTGAAGGTTTAACATGAGCAATGTCAGAGGTTTCCTTTGATTTATCTTCTGATATCAAGTTAACTTGAGCTATGTCAGAGGTTACTTGCTTCTTTGAAATATCAGAACTAACTATATCTTTACTCTGAACAACTTGAGCCATGTCAGAGGTTGTCTTAGAAAATTTTCTTGAAGTCAGAGCAAGATCAGCATCTTCAACAGTAATTTCTTCATCCACAGGAGGCACATAAACCTTGATAGGTTTACCAACTTTCTCTTTGCCCTTGGACCTTGGATCTATCTGCAATTGTGATTTAGCCTTGGTTGCTTCAGAACTTATTCTTTCTTTTATCACAATGCCTTTGGCCTTTGAAAGTTTCCTTTTACCAACAGAAGCTTCAGATTTAGAATTGACTTTTTCTGACTTTAGTCTAGCTTCTTCTTCCATCAGACTTTCCAAGTCCATTCCTGGATTCTCCTTAAGAAATAACTGTCTTGATATTTCTTCATCAAGATCCAGAAGTTCATCAGAACTTATCCTTTTACCAGTAGCAGAAGTAATTCTTTTTCCAGCATCAGAACTTGTCCTGTGACTTGTAATTTCAGTTCTTCTTGATGAAAAACTTCTACCTTGACCATGACCTCCACCCATTCCAGAGTTTCCCTGGTCATCTTTTTCATCATCCTTCCCCTTCAGTGTCTTAATAGTTTTGCATTTGGACTTAATTACCTTCGCCCCCTTTTTGGCATCAGCAGGTAAGAGAAGAGAGACAAGCAATTCCACTGAGGCTTGGATTTCATCGAGTTGTGATTGCTGAGAAGCTTGATGTTTCAGAATATCATCAATCTGAGACTATTGCTTCACTTGAGTCTTCTCAATGTAAGCAACTCTGTCAAAGGTAGGTTTGAAGAATTTTTTCTTATCAAGTGTCCTAGTCATATCTTGCTTGAGTAATTCTTCCTTAACTTGACGTAACTCTGCATGAGTTGTTGAATGGAGACCTTGCAGATGTCTAGTACTCAATGCAGTGACTCGAAGTTGTGTCTTGAAATTATCATTAATTAACATTTCATCAGCTTTGCCCAAGTGCTCAGCAAGAATCTTTTTAGATGGAACAAAGGTAACTGAGTTCCATTCCTTATTCCACTCCTGTCCTCTAGGAGTTTCACTCCAAGGTACTGGTGCTGCTCTTGTAACAAACTTTTTAACTAGTTCAGATTTATGAACAGTTTGTTGAGGTGCATGTCCTGAAGGACCAACTTCAGCAGCATCTGCATTAGGAGCAGCATCACCAGTAGTATCAGCATGTGAAGCATCAGAACCTACAGAATCAGCAACTTCTGATAAGACAACAGTATGAGAAGCAATCGAGGCTTCAGCATCATCTTCTAAGTGCTGATCTGTTTCCAAATTCTGATCAACAGCCATATCCTGATGCTCACCTATATTCTCATCATCAACATCTAGATGCGGAGAAGGTGTTGTAGACAATTCTGGAGTTTGAGTTGCATCAGTGACAGGTGTTGTTGATGGATTAACGGCTGTTGGAGCTTCTAAATAGAGAACCTCAGGCACAACCAGGTTGTGAATATCAATTTCAGCACTTGTGCCTGGGTCTTCGGGAGATACAGTTTCATGTACAGGAGACACAGATGGTGTGTTTGCCTTATCTGTAGCAGCTTCCTGAGTTGGGGACATTAAAGAGAGAGATGTAGTAGCTTCAGCAAATTCTGGTTCTTTTGAGATCCGAGATTCCTGATCTCCTTCCTTAGCTGTTGCTTCCTCATCATCTGAAGCTGGCCTTTTAGCTTTCTGTTTCTTGTATCTCTTTGAAGGTGGGGATTCCTTGGGAGGTTCAGCAGAAGTCATTAATCTAAGCCTTTTGAGAAGCTTAGATCCCCCAATTCCAGAATCCTTCTGAGAAGAAACCTTCTCAGCTTCTTTTACAACAGGTTCTGATGCAAAAACCTGTTCCACACTATCAGACTCATCTCTTAGAACAATCATCCTTCTCTTTTGTGGTGTCTGAGGAACAGCCTTTGTCCTCTTGGGCTTGGAAGATGAAGGTTTCACAGTAGGTGCTGAGGATGAAGGTTGAGCTGTCAGTGAAGGTGTGAGATAAGTTTTGAGATATGTTCTGAGAGAGGGTTGAGGTATAGAAGTATGTGTGGTATGTGCTGATGGTTGGTGTGGTGTTTTGGATGTTGTGGTAGGTTGAACATCAGGATAAACAGATCTATAGGTTCGAGAATCAGCATTTATCAGGATCTGTTTTACAGACTGAGGAATCTGTAAAGGTCTAACCACCATTTTCTTAAGGTCAGCATTTACCAAGTCATTAAAAGCCCGTTTTGCAAGTTTAAAGGGTGGAAATAAGTCAGTGGTAGGTTGGGGTTCATCAGCACAACAGAAATTATATATAAGCTGACAGAATCTAGCAAAGTAGATAACATTCCTATCCTCTGCCATCCTATCCCCTATTAAACCTAGCACAGCACTTGCAAAATCAAAATGAGTTTGGTTAATAATTGCATACCCGATGTGCTGACTCATTATTGGAATGGCATCAAAGTTGGAACACTTATTCCCAAAGGCTTTAGTGATGTAGTCGAAGAAAAAGCTCCATTCCTTTCTGATATGTGCTTGTTTCAACTGTCCAAGCTTAGCCAAACTCTGCTCATACCCCAAATTGGCCATGAGCTGCTGTATTGCTGGTTCCTCCGGTGTTGAGAAAATGCAGCCTTCTGGTAAATATAAAGCCTTTCGAACTGTTACAGGAATTACCACATGCTCATCATCATTGACTTCAAAAACAATGCTGGGAGTACAAGTTGCACCACCATTATCAAAATGCCCAGTCCGCCAAAACGTCAGAACTTATTGGCTTGAAAAAACGGAAGGCTGGGTCAATGCATACCCAATTTCACTGTGTGCAAGAAGATCTTGCACAAAATGTAACTCAGACGGAGCTTCATCATGATTTAGAATTGCAGCATAGTTGTTGGGAACAAATTTGGCTCCATCGATGATCAAATCCTTAGGTGCCATGAGAAAAATTGAGAATAAAGATTGCATGTAAGGTGTTTGATAAAATGTCTGTATGAAAAACCAACGTCAGGAGATGAGAGGGAGTAAAAGCAAAGAAAGAGAGATAAAGTATAAAAGTAAATAAAAGATTGTATAATCTTCTCTCTCTCTTACTTATACTTGGTTAAGAAAAAATAACTGTTGGACACCTGTCAGACATGCAGCAATAATGAATAGTTAATGGGCACGGGAAAACAGTAATCATTACTTATCACATGCAGTTTTTCAAGGAAAAACCGTTCCACTTACCCAGTAATCCCATTAATTGAGTGTAACACCCCCAGATCCGGGGTCGGGGATCCGGGTCATCACGGTCTTTCTTTCCACAATATCACTTCACTTAATTAATAATAATAACCTTATGCTGTGACCCCACACTAACACACACCACAACCCGTTATAGTCTCAGAGATTAAATTTAAATAAGTACAAGTCTTTGAATCCACAATTTAAAAGTTATTACAACCCAAAATGATTACTTGATAAATTTACAGTTAATTGCCATTATCTGCCATAAGTTATAATTATACATAATTTGATTCTCAAAAATAGAATGCCTGATCTACCAATAGATCTACCTCTGCAGCTATAGCAGCCACAACATCATCGGGAAGACGCGGGATGCTTCCCACGCGCTTGCGCTGGGTCTGCTGGAGTCTGGCCATCTTTCCTAACTGTTGTTGTGTGATGAAGAAATAAAGCAAGAGTGAGCCTTACAGCTCGCAAGATAATATGTAGTGATAACAATAATATAAGTATCTAAATGGATACTTACTAGAATCTTTTATCATGAGTAAGATAATTACTTACTAGATATAAGTAAAAACAAGGGATGAAGTTACCAAATACTTCACTATACTTATATCATTTATAAAGCTACTTGAACTACCACTGTTCAAAGTATAATGAGCTTTCAACAGTTCATCACATAGATGAGACTACAAGACAAGATTTGAATAGATTAAATCTTTAAAATATCATCAAAATAAAATGAAGTTACGAGATACTTCATTTGATGCAAACATCATTTTGAAAACTTGACCCTGCCAACACTCAACAATCGCCCAACCGTAGCCTTTCTATCGAAATGCTCTGGGTAGTGTTGCAGAAATATCCAATTGGATGATGAACTCATTACGGGAGTTTGCCGCGCCAGGAAGACCACTTACGATGATCAGTCGTAGTAGTGCAACCCCACCATTTTCTACATGTAGAGGAGAACCTGTCGGATTTACTTGTCAACCGAACACTAAACTCCTAAGGAATGGACCGCCTTAGCGGAACTTCCAGGCCATTTGGGCCAATATAATAAGGCTGGGCCGGCGCTACTCGGCCACTTATGCCACTCCTAGTTCAGATGAAATCCATGACTCTGAAACGTAAAGCTCGTTCCCCCTTTCCCCAAGTAGAAACTTGTTGATACGGCTTCACCAAGAAGTCGTATCTAGTTGGAAAGGAAAACTCACCGATATTTCCCAGGCGATGCCTGTTAATGGATTAACTTGTTCCAAGAATTTTACTTCCCGAATATTGGGTAAGTAATCAATTCATTTATCAAAACAGCAACCTTGTTGCGAATATAAAATACACCACAGAGCCGGATTCCCCAGGTTTTGAGCGAGTATTTAAATCCCCTTAAAAAGGAAGATCTTAAATATAAAAATGAGTTTTGGGATCCGCTCTAACTTTTAAAAATCATTTTGAAGACTCGAAAACACTTTAAAGAGTGTTTGGAGTAAAGCTGATTTAATGAAGTAAATCAGTCCCCAGTATATTTAGAAAAATGCCTGAATATTATTATTTAAATAATATTCTCATAAAGATAATCCTTATAAAAATAATCGAAGTAGAAGTATTAAAACTTATACTTGAAATGGATATTAAATAACCAAAGATATACTTATATAAAAGTACTATCTTTATTTGAATAATCGAAAATAAGTTTGATTATTTACACCTTATTCTTTAATAAAATAAAGAATATATCTCAGCAAATAATCGGAGTCATAGATCCTCAAATGAATATTCAAAAATATTCAATAAATAATATAAACTGAGTCATAAGCCCTCGAATGAATATTCAAATAATATTCAATAAATAATATAAAGAGTCATAAGCCCTCGAATGAATATTCAAATAATATTCAGATAAATAAATAAAAGGGTCATAAGCCCTCGAATGAATATTCAAATAATATTCAATAAATAAAATAAAGTTAAAGTTATCGAATAAACCTTATTCGATTAATAGTTTGGAAAACTATAACCATATATATATATATAAATATATATATATATATATATCCATATCCATATATACAAAATCTACTCGGGATCCTCGACTCCCGGTTTTAGAAAATATTTTCACCTTTGGGTCCCTATACTAAGGGTATATGCAAGTTACCGCTATCCTCTAGCATAGGTATTATCAACTGAACCAACAGATATATAACTCAAGAATATGAGACAGGCATGCATATATATATACCATATCAGCATGCTTCAATATATCGCAACATTTGCTAATTAACCAATATGCATTTATCGCAAGATCATGCATATACAAATGTATACATCACAACAACAGAATAACGGATAGAATACTTGCCTGAGCGACTTGGGGTGATAAAAGGCTCGGGACGAGTCTGGTAACCTATAAACAACAAGTAAGTTGGAATTAAACCAAAATCACTTGTAAATCTATACTTTAACTAACTTAGACTCTAACGCTTGTTTTGCGCTCACTGATTCGCTTAAGTCACTCGGGTACCCTCGGCTCCACCATTTTTAATAATTTAACCTTTACGAGTTTTAAAGCGATTCTTTCGCGAGTGTCTTACCAACTGCCTAAAACACTTACCATAAATGTTTCATACATTAATTAACCCTTTTTGGTCTTTAACCTATGTTTCAAAGTAAGGCGAGGGGAAAAGTTTCGTTCGCGAAACGCCGTTACTTGAAACGGTCGTTTCTCCTAAACCGTGCATCGGAATCGAACGAACTACATATCAAAACGAAGCTCGTAACATGAGCTATCTAAACATGGAAGTGGTCATAATCTAGCAGGGGGTTCTCGGGTCATAATGCTATGCACAAAAACAGTCCAAAGAAAATCGGACGTTACGACGGCTATGTTTACGCGATTTCCCAATTTTAAGCCATTCAAAACCAACCACAAACCAACCTCAAATCCAACATACAACCAACATCCATCCTTATCACATCATAACAACCCCAACCAATTCAATTTAATCATTCATACTTATGCCTAAGCTTAACTTTAATCATACTTAAGTTCTTTTAATCAAAACCACAACATTTACCATTCCATTTCACTACCATTCCAAATCCCAAACTCTAAATCACAACAACAAGCTACAATATCATCCTACTAATTAAAATCATCTTATAATACATAGGGATCTAGGGTTTGGAGATGGTATACCTTCCTTGAAGTGGTGGGAGGAGCTAGAAAGCCTTAAGAAGCTTTGAGAAGTCTTAGGAAAGCTTGGATCTTCAAGAAAAACAAGAAAAACTTCAAGTTAAAAACTTGAAAACACTATTCATAGTCTTCTTCTTTGATTAAATGAAGAAGATTGAGAAGGAATTAATGGCTTAAAATCATGATATAGCCCTAACTAAGCATGAAGATGATTAGGGAATTTACTCACCAATTTAGGAAGCTTGGATCTTGAATTTTTGAAATTTTTGCCCATTTGCAATAGTAAAAGCCGAGAGCATGATGAACCATGCCTTGGTTTCTTTTTGATTTTGATGAAAATGATTTTGCTTGGCTTGGTTGGCTTGGTTTTTGTGTTTGATTTAGTAAATTACCTAGTTGCCCTTGATTTTGTGTGGTTAAAAAGTCACCACATCTCCTTCCTTTCTTGTCATGCCTATGTCACCTTGCACATGTCATAATGCTCCCACTTGTCCACACCTTGTGGTTTGATGATATCACAATCCCTGGCTTCTTGTACAAGCTTGTCTCTTGGTCACTTATTTGTTTTACGGTTCGCTTATCTTTCGTTCTCGTTTATCGTTTGAGGGATCATACCCGGGATCTTATTACTTAGGTTCCCTTAACCTTTCTCAATATATTGTATTCCTTTCATGATCCTCTCTTATAATCCTTTAATTTAAATCCTTTTTATCCTGTTACCTTATACTCAATTCTCTCCGTATCTAGTGGATTTCCGGGAAAATCAAAGTGTTCAGAATTGGATTCTGACGATCTTTACATACACTTATATACCACATAGAGTACTAATAATATCCCATAAGATCAATAACAGAACCCCTACATAGCGTGGCATGAACAGTTTTCTCATTAAGCAAAAACACTATTTATAAGGGTTTCAAAAATTTCCAAAAATTGGGGTTATTACAGTCTCCCCTCCTTAAAAGGATTCCGTCCCGGAATCAGATAGAAATAAATAGGGATACTTTCTTAGTATTTCACTTTCTAACTCTCAAGTCAATTTTCCCACATTGTGGTTCTACCACCAACTCTGCCTAGTTTGATAATCCTTCTCCTAAGCACTTGTTCCTTTTCACTCTATAACCCTTCCTGGTTGCTCCATATAGGTTACGTCGGGTTGCATATCTATGCGCTCATATGCCTCTATTTATCTGGCATCTGAATTACACTTCCTTAACATTGATACGTGAAACACGTTACGACCTGCTACATGTTCGGGGTTAGGGCTAGCTCATATGCTAACTTCCCAAACGTCTTAATATATCCAAGGGTCCAACAAATTGTAGACTTAGCTTTCCTTTCTTTCCGAACCTCGTCAATCCTTTCCAAGGGATACCTATAACATTACTAGGTCCCCTATTTCATACTCTTTATCCTTTCGTGTCAAATCAACATACTTATCATGTCCATCTTGGGCTACTATCAGCCGTCCTCTGATTAGATCTATCATATCCTTGGTCCTTTGGACTACTGCGGGTCCGAGCATCTTGCGCTCTACAACTTCATCCTAACATAAGGGAGATCGACATTGTCTTCCCTCAAGGATCTCATAAGGTGACACCTCGATACTGACATATGATCTATTGTCGTAAGAAAGCTCAACCCGTGTTAAGTGATCATTCCAATTTCTTTCAAGTCTATTGCACCGACTCTCATTATAGCTTTTAGCATTAGAGCTTTTGCTTCTCACAACCCATCCTTTTTCCCAGTTCGTAGTCGCTACTATCTTCCGTTCCTAATATTATACTAGTTATTCTTTTGCTCGTTAGCGTTCTATAACCTTTTAATAACCACGTCAACCTTAGTATTACGAATGTGTTCCCATTCTGAATACCACCATAACTTTATTACTCCTTTTTCAGTTGTTTCCATTTCCCAAAATTTGATCAATCAAATAGAAGTAAAGGAATTTATTGAGAGATCACTATGATCATGAACACTTGTTATATCGCATAGTTAGTACAGAAGGTGGACAGCCTTTAGTACTTGACAAGCAATTAAACAATAGCTGGTATCCTACTCGGCTTCTATCACACAGATAGATAGTCATTCGGCAATACCTCCCCTTCTGGAAGGGTTGTTCTTCTCAGCTTACATGAAATGAAAAGAAGAGAAAAGAACGAATTGAAGAGAATTGTATATTCATAAAAAAAATTTTATTGCCATAAAATATCTGGCTTGGAATCTACCTCTGAACTATAGAGGTTTGTCATAGAAGAACAAAACATATATGTATTTATATCAACATCAAGTATTATAGCATCGCATTTCACGTGCCTAAATATTTTCGCTATCCCGTCCATCATTCTATGGACCCATGCTCTTCCTCGAGCTTATACACAATTACCTTTGAAACTCCCTCGACATCGAAAATCGAATCTGGGATCTCATTCTAGACATCATCGTTACTTGAATTCTATGCTTGCACCGCAACCTTCCTCGTATAATAATACGACTCTCTATTGATAAGAAAGAATAATAATTCACTAGGTAGATACTCTACTTAATTAGTCTATCAATGATAACTTATACACTACCACTACCCGATTAGTGGTACTCAATCTCAACACCCATTCCAATACAACTCTCACGGTTGTAATCAGCTCATTACTCGCAGAATCATTGCTGCCTTATTATGGTCCACCACTGACCTACTGTAGTCATTCATTTTCCATGAAGTCTTAATAACTAACCATACGGAGTCCATACATCTCGTATCTAATTCTCCTAAGGAGTTAACATAACCACCAATCATAATTCATGAAGAACACTCCAAACTCTGACGTACTTTCATGACATGAAGCAGATAAAAGTGCAGAAGAGTTTCAATCAAAGCAACGATAGCAGGTTAATACCATTCTTAATCATACGCCCTAAATAGAAGAATTAACTCAAGGGTTCATCTAGTCCTTTTTGAAACATGGTCCTGGATTATTCTCAAGATAGGACCTTCTAAGATAGATAGCCCGTTCATGGCGATTACACGAATTAAACCTTTACCAACTACTATTACGGTTGGGTATTGCACAGTCATCAGAAGGAATGTCAATCTTCCAAACCATAATACAACCTTCACAGTTTTAACCATCATCACTGTATTCTTTTGGCACACGCGCCTATAATTATCCACTTACCTTTAAAGTGTCGGCCACCTCTTTGGCCTTTCCTGATAGTAAAATTTCCTTACAGTCAATGTCATTTTAACCACCTCCAAATAAATTTTCAACCTTATTTCCGATCACTGCTTGAGTGAAGATGTTTTCCTTAAAATCATATGGGAAAAAAAATATCACCATTTTTCCATAAGTTATTGCCTCATTCTTTAGAGGCTAATCACTGTCAAGACTGACTCTCAATCATACTTAGAACATTTTTTTTTTCTTAAGTCCTAATTGCCCTGAACAATTTCGACCATTACTGGTTCGATCCATACTTTCTCGTGGTTTACACGTGCCCCACTTGGCATCATTATAATTACGTCATATTTCCTTTATCCACATTTCTATTCTTGAGAATTTTGAATATTACCTTTTTCCTTATAAAACCTCTAAGGTTATCCTTCAATCGTTCCTCCTGTATTCCCTATATACAGGGCATATCAAAATACCATTTACTAATACTAGAACCATTGTCTATTTACTTCTGAAAAATTTCTCCACTGATCCTTAAAGGTTATTATTACCTTAATCCTTTCCAATTCATACTGTCAAAACTCATACTATCCCTATTAAGGGTGAAATGCCAACCTTTATGCATTCTCCTAGGATTCGTTTTAAGTTACCGCTGTTCTATCCTTAATTCCACCTTTAAAAAGGTACAAGCATCCTTCCATGGATAAATAAAGTCATATATCCCTGATAAGGGTATCTTATTCAATCAGTTCCACCTCGATAGTCTATACCGAATTTCACAATAGCATCCTTATTCAAGTTAAGGTCAATCCACATGGCCTCCAAAAGATAAAAAATGGTTATCCGCTTTTCTTTCCTGATTTGGTAATGATCACATGGATGATCTGGAAGATATTGGTCGTGTTCAACGTGAACTTCTTCTTAATAAATCCTTATTTACTTTTGTTGTTTATCTCAACAGTCATCTCAATGTTGGGATATCTTTCATACCTGGCGTCTCCCTTCCTGGGTATCAAGCCACCGGTCTTACACTTCACATTCTTGAAGGTTACTTCCTTCATCCAATTTTCTTAATTTCTTACTTTCTTGTCTCCTCAGTCTATCCGCGTCTCATTGTTTATCCTTCGAACTATCTCAATGTTTCCTCGAATCCTCCCAACTTAAAGGGGATAAAATATATGCACCTCTTATGCCTTCAACCGTCAACTTTAACTCATGGTGAATCACCCTCATCCTGATGATCATATACTTTTCTATTTCTATTAATATGAGTCATTAGGGTTTCCTCATACCCAACTCCCTTATCATTCCTCAAACTCTGTTGCCTTTATATTCCTTTCCACCTCAATTCCTTTTTATTTTCCTTTCTCTTATCATTATTTTATGAACCAACACAACATAAGCATTGATTTCAAATATCCCGTCATTCTGGATTCGCGTCTTCAGAATGAATCTTAACAACTTTTACAGCTTAGACTCATAATTCATCATACTCGTCTGTCTTTGTTCTGGCTCTAAAGCTTTTACACTATCTCCTTATCTTTGGGAATTACTTTCCCGAAAACAATTGACTGAACTTAAATCAGTTTATTCTAACCTCTGGCTCCGTGCCTTTCTTGGTCTTTCACCAATGGGTGGTCTCTGTCTTAGGAGGGTAAGTGACAAAAACGGTCTTTTGTGGTTCATCAATCATTTTGAATCTCAAATGATTCCTATATTTCCTTTAGCCAGGTTCTTGCCTCGGCTGGGTCAGCCTGTTCCTTGGAACTCTGAGAGCTTAGCGATTTAAAGGTCATGAAAAAATTTCACACCACATTGTTTCCTCAAGGTGGTGGTTGGGAATAAAATATAAGTTCTGTTTAGACAGGTTCATGAATTTCTGTATAGGAGTACCGTCTCGGGTCTCCTTATCTCGCTCGACTTTTGCTTTCTTAGTCTAAATATTTCTTCCTACTCCCCATAATTGGAGTCATCTTTTAATTTAAAATCTTCATTTTCCACTTTATTATATTCCGGGTTCTTTATATCTTAATTGCAACCTCCCTGATTATCACATTCAGGGTTTGCTCTAAATCTTATTCCTCAAACTATGGCTCTCATCTAAGTTCTCATCCTTACGCTCTTGAACTTTCGGAACCCAAATTCTATAAGAATACCTCATTATTCCCTTATCATCTTTCTCGATATTAATCTTTTATCTAATTGTTGGCTCTCTGCCTTCATTCATAACTTTTTCTGGCACAATATGATCTTTTCCAATAATTCGGGCTGTATTGCAATCTCAAACAGCTTTTCGGTACCGGCTCCGGTTACCTTCACTTCTATTTTCATTTTCTCAAAATCTCTTATAAACTCTCCAAAAGACATTATCATCTTGAGTCTCTCCTTTTTACTAAGGGCATCAGCCACCATATTGGCTTTCCCCGAATGATAAAGAATCTCCCAATCATTATTCTTGATTAGCTCTAACTGCCTCCTCTGGCATACGTTGAGCTCTTTCTACGTGAAAATGTACTAGAGCACTTATGGCTTAGGTAATTCTCGCACTTCTCTCCATACAATTAGTGCCTCTAATCCTTAGGATAAAACTATTGCCACGAGCCTAAGCTCATGAGCGGGGATATCGAATTTCATATTACCTTAATTGTCTTGACATGTACGCGATTACCTTACCGTGCTGCATAAGCACGCACCCTAAGCCCTTGTGCGAAGCGTCACTATACTTCACAAAATCTTTTTTTTTCCATCCGGCAATGCCAGCATAAGGGCCATCACCAACCTCTGCTTCAGTTCTTGAAAGTTGTTCTCGCATTTCTCTGTCCATTCGAACTTCTCAGTCTTACGAGTAAGCTGCGTTAAAGGGGCTACTATCTTTACAACTTGAACGAACCTCCGGTAGTGACCGGCCAATCCTACCTCTGGTAGTCGACCAAACCATGGTCATCAATTCATCAGTGGTCCTTTATCTAATCCTGTCAGGATCCTCCATGGGATCCTCCTCAACAACTATCCCTTTTAGGACAACATCCTCAACCGCTAAATCCTCAATATCAACATCATCCGGTCCTACATTAGGACACTCTATCGGATCCACAATCCGATCTCCAATTAGTAATAAAATATCATCGCGATGTTGCTCCTCAACCTCAGGGTTCGGAGTCCCGCTACCATATACGATAACGAACTACGCTCCTATCACGATATTTATAAGGGTTCCCATAAGGGTTTTAACTGTCAGTACTACGTTAGGTAGCCCGACTATGAACTTGGCAAGAGTTCTTATTATCTTAGTGAACTTATTATCTTAACGTCCCATCATCTCTGAGGTTTATAACGCTTAGCTCTGATACCACTTCTGTAACACCCCCAGATCCGGGGTCGGGGATCCGGGTCGTCACGGTCTTTCTTTCCACAATATCACTTCACTTAATTAATAATAATAACCTTATGCTGTGACCCCACACTAACACACACCACAACCCGTTATAGTCTCAGAGATGAAATTTAAATAAGTACAAGTCTTTGAATCCACAATTTAAAAGTTATTACAACCCAAAATGATTACTTGATAAATTTACAGTTAATTGCCATTATCTGCCATAAGTTATAATTATACATAATTTGATTCTCAAAAATAGAATGCCTGATCTACCAATAGATCTACCTCTGCAGCTATAGCAGCCACAACATCATCGGGAAGACGCGGGATGCTTCCCACGCGCTTGCGCTGGGTCTGCTGGAGTCTGGCCATCTTTCCTAACTGTTGTTGTGTGATGAAGAAATAAAGCAAGAGTGAGCCTTACAGCTCGCAAGATAATATGTAGTGATAACAATAATATAAGTATCTAAATGGATACTTACTAGAATCTTTTATCATGAGTAAGATAATTACTTACTAGATATAAGTAAAAACAAGGGATGAAGTTACCAAATACTTCACTATACTTATATCATTTATAAAGCTACTTGAACTACCACTGTTCAAAGTATAATGAGCTTTCAACAGTTCATCACATAGATGAGACTACAAGACAAGATTTGAATAGATTAAATCTTTAAAATATCATCAAAATAAAATGAAGTTACGAGATACTTCATTTGATGCAAACATCATTTTGAAAACTTGACCCTGCCAACACTCAACAATCGCCCAACCGTAGCCTTTCTATCGAAATGCTCTGGGTAGTGTTGCAGAAATATCCAATTGGATGATGAACTCATTACGGGAGTTTGCCGCGCCAGGAAGACCACTTACGATGATCAGTCGTAGTAGTGCAACCCCACCATTTTCTACATGTAGAGGAGAACCTGTCGGATTTACTTGTCAACCGAACACTAAACTCCTAAGGAATGGACCGCCTTAGCGGAACTTCCAGGCCATTTGGGCCAATATAATAAGGCTGGGCCGGCGCTACTCGGCCACTTATGCCACTCCTAGTTCAGATGAAATCCATGACTCTGAAACGTAAAGCTCGTTCCCCCTTTCCCCAAGTAGAAACTTGTTGATACGGCTTCACCAAGAAGTCGTATCTAGTTGGAAAGGAAAACTCACCGATATTTCCCAGGCGATGCCTGTTAATGGATTAACTTGTTCCAAGAATTTTACTTCCCGAATATTGGGTAAGTAATCAATTCATTTATCAAAACAGCAACCTTGTTGCGAATATAAAATACACCACAGAGCCGGATTCCCCAGGTTTTGAGCGAGTATTTAAATCCCCTTAAAAAGGAAGATCTTAAATATAAAAATGAGTTTTGGGATCCGCTCTAACTTTTAAAAATCATTTTGAAGACTCGAAAACACTTTAAAGAGTGTTTGGAGTAAAGCTGATTTAATGAAGTAAATCAGTCCCCAGTATATTTAGAAAAATGCCTGAATATTATTATTTAAATAATATTCTCATAAAGATAATCCTTATAAAAATAATCGAAGTAGAAGTATTAAAACTTATACTTGAAATGGATATTAAATAACCAAAGATATACTTATATAAAAGTACTATCTTTATTTGAATAATCGAAAATAAGTTTGATTATTTACACCTTATTCTTTAATAAAATAAAGAATATATCTCAGCAAATAATCGGAGTCATAGATCCTCAAATGAATATTCAAAAATATTCAATAAATAATATAAACTGAGTCATAAGCCCTCGAATGAATATTCAAATAATATTCAATAAATAATATAAAGAGTCATAAGCCCTCGAATGAATATTCAAATAATATTCAGATAAATAAATAAAAGGGTCATAAGCCCTCGAATGAATATTCAAATAATATTCAATAAATAAAATAAAGTTAAAGTTATCGAATAAACCTTATTCGATTAATAGTTTGGAAAACTATAACCATATATATATATATAAATATATATATATATATATATCCATATCCATATATACAAAATCTACTCGGGATCCTCGACTCCCGGTTTTAGAAAATATTTTCACCTTTGGGTCCCTATACTAAGGGTATATGCAAGTTACCGCTATCCTCTAGCATAGGTATTATCAACTGAACCAACAGATATATAACTCAAGAATATGAGACAGGCATGCATATATATATACCATATCAGCATGCTTCAATATATCGCAACATTTGCTAATTAACCAATATGCATTTATCGCAAGATCATGCATATACAAATGTATACATCACAACAACAGAATAACGGATAGAATACTTGCCTGAGCGACTTGGGGTGATAAAAGGCTCGGGACGAGTCTGGTAACCTATAAACAACAAGTAAGTTGGAATTAAACCAAAATCACTTGTAAATCTATACTTTAACTAACTTAGACTCTAACGCTTGTTTTGCGCTCACTGATTCGCTTAAGTCACTCGGGTACCCTCGGCTCCACCATTTTTAATAATTTAACCTTTACGAGTTTTAAAGCGATTCTTTCGCGAGTGTCTTACCAACTGCCTAAAACACTTACCATAAATGTTTCATACATTAATTAACCCTTTTTGGTCTTTAACCTATGTTTCAAAGTAAGGCGAGGGGAAAAGTTTCGTTCGCGAAACGCCGTTACTTGAAACGGTCGTTTCTCCTAAACCGTGCATCGGAATCGAACGAACTACATATCAAAACGAAGCTCGTAACATGAGCTATCTAAACATGGAAGTGGTCATAATCTAGCAGGGGGTTCTCGGGTCATAATGCTATGCACAAAAACAGTCCAAAGAAAATCGGACGTTACGACGGCTATGTTTACGCGATTTCCCAATTTTAAGCCATTCAAAACCAACCACAAACCAACCTCAAATCCAACATACAACCAACATCCATCCTTATCACATCATAACAACCCCAACCAATTCAATTTAATCATTCATACTTATGCCTAAGCTTAACTTTAATCATACTTAAGTTCTTTTAATCAAAACCACAACATTTACCATTCCATTTCACTACCATTCCAAATCCCAAACTCTAAATCACAACAACAAGCTACAATATCATCCTACTAATTAAAATCATCTTATAATACATAGGGATCTAGGGTTTGGAGATGGTATACCTTCCTTGAAGTGGTGGGAGGAGCTAGAAAGCCTTAAGAAGCTTTGAGAAGTCTTAGGAAAGCTTGGATCTTCAAGAAAAACAAGAAAAACTTCAAGTTAAAAACTTGAAAACACTATTCATAGTCTTCTTCTTTGATTAAATGAAGAAGATTGAGAAGGAATTAATGGCTTAAAATCATGATATAGCCCTAACTAAGCATGAAGATGATTAGGGAATTTACTCACCAATTTAGGAAGCTTGGATCTTGAATTTTTGAAATTTTTGCCCATTTGCAATAGTAAAAGCCGAGAGCATGATGAACCATGCCTTGGTTTCTTTTTGATTTTGATGAAAATGATTTTGCTTGGCTTGGTTGGCTTGGTTTTTGTGTTTGATTTAGTAAATTACCTAGTTGCCCTTGATTTTGTGTGGTTAAAAAGTCACCACATCTCCTTCCTTTCTTGTCATGCCTATGTCACCTTGCACATGTCATAATGCTCCCACTTGTCCACACCTTGTGGTTTGATGATGTCACAATCCCTGGCTTCTTGTACAAGCTTGTCTCTTGGTCACTTATTTGTTTTACGGTTCGCTTATCTTTCGTTCTCGTTTATCGTTTGAGGGATCATACCCGGGATCTTATTACTTAGGTTCCCTTAACCTTTCTCAATATATTGTATTCCTTTCATGATCCTCTCTTATAATCCTTTAATTTAAATCCTTTTTATCCTGTTACCTTATACTCAATTCTCTCCGTATCTAGTGGATTTCCGGGAAAATCAAAGTGTTCAGAATTGGATTCTGACGATCTTTACATACACTTATATACCACATAGAGTACTAATAATATCCCATAAGATCAATAACAGAACCCCTACATAGCGTGGCATGAACAGTTTTCTCATTCAGCAAAAACACTATTTATAAGGGTTTCAAAAATTTCCAAAAATTGGGGTTATTACATTGAGGTAAGTCGGTTTTAATTCAAAAATAAAAATGTTCCCACTTATTTAATTATTTTCACTGCAAAACCAATATTCTGAAAAAAACAAATGTGAGAATGACCAAAAAATAAATCAAGTAAACAAGTGTTGATATTTTAAAAGCAGAACTTAATTTAAATCAATAATTAAAATGGTCATCAGAATATGGATATATCAGGATTTAACAGTGCAGTAAAATTGCAAACATCTCAGAGACAGAATCTTGCAAAAATAAGAAATTCCATTAATATATTAAGAGAATACATCCATGAAATTGAAATTACATCTGAGCATTACAAGAGTGTCCTAAGCTTTTAAACCTAACATCAACAGCTTTTGTCCTTGGCTAAGAAGCCGGACAAAGCTGACGATGAAGAAAAACAGGAAGAAGAAAACAAATTATTTCTTCTTCCGACTCTCTACAAAAAGAATAGCGAGTCGAATTATTCGCTCTTGTTGGCGGAGAGTTGTCAGCCTTTCTTCTTCCAATCGCTCCAGATGGCGATGGTAGTCCATGTAAAAGAACAGGAGGTGTGTGAGAACCTCCTGGGGAACCGAGTCCCAAATCTCATCAGGAATGACAGTTACGTGCCATTCCTGCTGCCAATCCTCACAGCTCAGCTCCATGTTGAAGGTCTCATAGTTCAAAAACATATTGTAGTTGACCATGTTTGTGTTGGTATGAAGGAAAGGAGAGTGAGTGTGTGAGAAAAGAAATGATGTGTAGGCTGATTTGAGGTGTTGGTTTATATAGGCAAGAGAATGCCAGGAGACGCAAGGAAATCTAATGCTGACAGGTAAAAATAATTCTACCTCATCTCCCTAGACTGGGAAGAAGAAAAACAGTCATTGGAAAAGTAAAACAGGGTTTAATGCGCGCAACAAACAAGTAAAAAATTATTGTGCATGTACGTGTTCTACTAACCCTAATTGTATTGACTGTTAATATCTTACCCGTTCATATTCTGAGTAAAAATAAGACTGTTTCAGATTTTAACCATAAATAAGTCAAGTAGAGGATCAAAATTTAATATCGGCACTTAGACTTATATCAGAACTTAACAGTCATCAGAACATGATTTCTTAACTCAAAAAATGAATGCCTATCTTTGTGATTCTTCACATAAATTCTGAGTTCGGTTCTTCGGAATTTATTTATCAGGACTTGCAGCAGAACTTGTCCTCAGAATTTATGCAATCTGACACATAAACTGTTCATCTAAAATACCAGTGAACGCCACAGTAATTTTCATTATTCATATGGAGTGTAAGTGTGTGCATTAAGCAAAATATCAGACAAAGAGTAAAGTCTGATTCACTTTAGTACATCTTAGAAATAAGGCACAACTAAGAACTTTACTAAAAATCTGTCATTATTCTGAAGTTTACTTTTGAATGAGTTCATGTATGAGTCCACCTCAACTGTTTTGTGCTTATTTTATGCATCTTTTGAAATTCCATTTTACAGTGGCTTCTCAGTGTAAGTGAGTCACGACTGCTTATCAGAATTTATGCTATTATCAGAGTATTTCTCCAGTAATCATAGAGTGTGAAAAGTCACCAAGAAAAATAATTATTTGCTATTCTGATGCATATTACTTAATACCAGCAATACACTTGGATCGTCCCTTCCACATTGTTACTCTAGATCTCAAAGGAGTACCTGATTTTTATTCTCTGTTCTTTTACTTTTTCTTTTGATGAGTGGGATTTATCAGCACTTAGTACATTCATCAGATTTACTAACATCAGAACTTAACAGATGAGAAGCATTATTCTAGTTTTTGACTTAGTAATAAGATAGACAAAGTAAACATGACTAAGCTCAATATCAGAATTTGCTTGTGTCAATAGAGTGCCACATAAATAATTACTGCTAACATGGGATCTCTAGTATGTTAAAGACTACTAGGTCAGCATCTAGCACAATTATCCTCATAGGATTGAATACTCACAAAAACAGTCATATCACTATCAGAGTTTAGAAATTCACATCAGACAACAATCAGTACTTAAGCAATTTTCAATTAAGCACAGAATACACAAAGAGAGTAATTTATGTAAATACTGATCATAAAGTCTGATGCATCAGAACAAAAACTAAGCAGATTTAGAGAAAGAACCTGAAACCATTCCAAGTTCATTTACCAATCTTGTAAAAGTAGCTTCATACAATGGTTTTGTGAAGATATCTGCTAGTTGTTGATCTGTTGGAACAAAATGCAATTCCACTGTACTTTCATCCACATGTCCCCTTATGAAGTGGTACCTAATATTGATGTGCTTTGTCATTGAGTGTTGAACTGGATTACCTGTCATAGCAATAGCACTTTGATTATTAGAGTAAATAAGGATTTTAAAATATGTTAACCCATAATCCAATAACAGATTCTTCATCCAAAGAATCTGTGCACAACAGCTTCCTGTAGTAATGTACTCTGCTTCTACAGTTGATGTGGAAATTGACTTTTGTTTCTTGCTAAACCAAGAAACCAATCTGCCTTCAAGAAATTGGCAGCTTCCACTTGTGCTTTCCCTGTCAATTTTGCAACCTGCAAAATCTGCATCTGAGTAACCTATTAGTTTAAAATCTGATTCTCTGGGATACCACAATCCCAGATCAGCTGTTCCCTTAAGATACTTGAAAATTCTTTTCACAGCTGTTAAGTGAGGTTCTCTTGGATCTGCTTGAAATCTTGCACAAAGACAGGTAGCATATATGATATCAGGTCTACTAGTAGTTAGATAGATTAGAGAGCCAATCATACCTCTATAATCAGTAATATCTACTGATTTACCAGTGTCTTTATCCAGTTTTGTTGCAGTGGCCATGGGAGTGGATGCACTTGAACAATCTTGCATTCCAAATTTCTTCAGCAAATTTCTGGTGTACTTGGTTTGACAAATAAAAGTGCCTTCTTCATTCTGCTTGACTTGAAGGCCCAGAAATTAGCTAAGTTCCCCCATCATACTCATTTGATATCTTGACTGCATCAGTTTGGCAAACTTCTTGCAAAGTCTGTCATTTGTAGAACCAAAGATGATATCATCAACATATATATGGACCAGAAGTAAGTCCTTTCCATGGTTGAGGTAGAACAGTATTTTGTCTATAGTTCCTCTGTTAAATCCACTTTCCAGAAGAAACTGAGCTAATGTCTCATACCATGCTCTTGGAGCTTGCTTAAGGCCATAAAGTGCTTTATCAAGCCTGTAGACATGATTAGGATATTTGGGATCTACAAATCCTGGAGGTTGTTCAACATATACTTCCTCCTCCAATTCTCCATTGAGAAAAGCACTTTTCACATCCATTTGAAAGACAGTAAACTTTTTGTGAGCAGCATAAGCCAAAAATATCCTTATGGCTTCCAATCTAGCAACTGGTACAAATATTTCATCATAATCAATTCCCTCTTGTTGAGAGTATCCTTTTGCAACCAACCTTTCCTTATTTCTTGTAATTATGCCATCACTATCAGTTTTATTTCTGAAGACCCACTTTGTACCAACAACAAATCTGTTCTTTGGTCTTGGCACTAGGGTCCAGACTTTGTTTCTTTCAAATTCATTTAACTCTTCCTGCATTGCTTGCACCCAATCAGCATCTTGAAGAGCTTCTTCCACTTTCTTTGGTTCAGTCTGAGAAAGAAAAGAATTGTAAAGACATTCACTTGAAGTAGTTGTTCTAGTTCTGACACCTGCATCAGGAATTCCAATTATTAAGTCAGGTGTATGTGATTTAGTCCACTTCCTTGCAGATGGAAGGTTTTCTCTAGAACTGGATGTTCCCCCATGATCAATGCTATCTTCATCAACATTTTCTGATGCTCCCCCTGAAACTATGCTCTCTGAGTTGGATTCTTCAGAATTTAAGTTTTCAGAATTATCAAAACTTGGCTTATCAGAGCTTGACGAATCAGAACTTGAAGAGCCAGATGTATGTCCTGATGCTTCTTGAGATGTGGTTGTATCTTGAGTATGCTCACCCTACATAGGTGCATTTTCCTTTGGCGTAGTCACCACAGTTTCAATAACATCAGAGTTTAATCCATCAGAGATTGCAGTATCAGGATTTAGACTGTCAGGATTTTCAGTATCAGAATTTAAGTCTTCATTTTTAAATCTCAGCTGATCATGATCATTGAAATCTTCAAGTCTAGTAATCTTCTTATCATCAAAAGAGACATTGATAGTTCCATGACCACTCTTGTTCTCAAGTTATAGACTCTGAAGGCTTTTGTGGAAAGTGGATATCCAACAAAGATTCCTTCATCAGCTTTTAGATCAAATTTGGATAGCTGTTTAGGATGAGTCTAAAGAACAAAACACTTGCATCCAAATACGTGAAAATACTTCAGATTTGGCTTCTTTTTCTTCACCATCTCATATGGTGTCTTTCCATGCTTGTTAATTAGTGTTGCATTCTAAGTAAAACAAGCAGTCTGCACAGCTTCAGCCCAGAAATAGGTTGGAAGCTTTGCTTCATCAAGCATTGTACGTGCAGTTTCAATAAGAGTTCTATTCTTTCTTTCAACAACTCCATTTTGCTGTGGAGTTCCAGGAGTAGAAAATTCCTGCTTGATTCCATGGTTTTTGCAGAACTCTTCCATTATCAAATTCTTGAACTCAGTACCATTATCACTTCTTATTATTTTCACAGAATCTTTGACCAATTTATCCAGTTGCCTGACATGATCAATCAAGATAGATGCAGTTTCACTTTTTGTGTGCAAGAAATACACCCATGTGTATCTGGTGAACTCATCCACTATGATCATAGCATATTTCTTCTTTTCAATAGACATGACATTTACTGGACCAAATAGATCAACATGCAGTAGGTGATAAGGCTCAAGAATTGATGATTCAGTCTTGCTCTTGAATGAGGATTTCCTTTATTTAGCCTTCTGACAAGAATCACAAAGGCCATCAGGAGCAAATACTGACTTTGGCAGTCCTCTCACAAGATCTTTCTTGACTAGTTCATTTATATTGTTGAAATTTAAATGAGAGAGTTTCTTGTGCAAATTCCAGCTTTCTTTAATTGATGTTCTACTCATCAGACAGATTGCAGAACCATCAGTACTTGTTGAAAGCTTGGCCTCATAAATGTTACCACACCTGTATCCATTCAGAACAACTTTGCCTGTAGATTTACTTACAATTTCACAGTGTTCTTCAAAGAAATCCACATGATAACCTCTGTCACAGATTTGACTAACACTCAGCAGATTATGTTTAAGTCCTGAGACCAGAGCTACTTCTTTAATGAAGACATTCCCAAAATTGATATTGCCATATCCCAATGTTTTTCCAATGTTGCCATCTCCATAAGAAACACTTGGGCCAGCCTTCTCCACAAAGTCTGATAGCAGGGCTTTATTTCCAGTCATATGTCCTGAACATCCACTGTCCAGAACTAGGATATTTTTCCTGTTGCCCTGCAATCACAAAGACCACTAATGATTAGTTTTAAGGACCCAGATTTGATTGGATCCTTTAGCCTTATTAAGTTTGTTAACATTTGCAGCGGATTTAGCATCAGAGTTTATGTTAACATTTTTCTTATCAGAATTTACACTATCAGACTTTGAATAAGAACTTACACTAGAAGGAACAATGCTAACTTTCTTTAAAGAAGGTTTTATTTGATAATAATCATAGTATAGACTATGATATTCCTTACAAGTATAAATGGAATGCCATAAACTACCACAATGAAAACAAGGATTTTGTGGCTTATATCTAACAGACTGACTCTTAACTCCTGATTTTGAAGGTAAGGACTTTATGTTCTTATTCTTCCTGCAAAAAGAAGCCAGATGGTTAGAACTTCCACAGTTATGACATGTTTTTCTAGGAGCATCAGGAACAGGTTTATAATCATTGCTTTTATTCACACCTTCCTTTCCATTCCTATTTTTCCTAGGTGATTTTACCTTGTTTGCATTCTTAACATCTTTCAGCTTATGCTTAAGCTTCTTCTTTGTCATTAAGCCTACGTTTACTTCAGTTGTCTTTTCCTGTTTTAGTTTGTCAGAAGTTAATTCCTTTTTAACTTCTGATTTCTCAGTATCAGACTTTACAGCTACAAACTTAACAGGTTTTAACTTTGGCTTTTGTTTAACAACTAAAGGCTTAATATCTACAGTTCCTTTATCATTCTTATCATCTCCATAACCTAAGCCCTATTTCCAGTTTTCACTACTTAACAAATTCTGAGTTGTTCTGCCAGAGTTAGTCCCGGTCCTGATAATCTCTCTTTCCTTTTCTAACTCAGCTTTTAGAGATTCATTCATTTTAAGCACTTCATATCTAACATAGAAAGCATCATCTCTATCTTTCTGAGTTTGATGGAACATGACTAACTTTTTTTCTAAATAATCATTCCTCTTTTTGTAAACAAGATTTTCAGAAATTAATCTTTCACATGTTAAAGTTTGATCTCTTTAGTTAATGAACATGGTTTTAAGATATCTTCTCAACTCATTAATATCATCAGTATGAAAGGCATAAGTAGTTTGAGGTACCTTTAACTCAGCAGCTTCAGAACTGCTTTCAGCACTTGCCATATCAGCATTTGCCATCAAGGCATAATTCTCCTCACTTTCAGAATCTGAGGTGTCTGTCCAGCTTTTGTTCTTTATGACAAGAGCCTTGCCTTTGTCACTCTTCACTTTCTTGCAATCAGGTTATATGTGGCCTTTCTCACCACATTTGTAGCATTTGACATTTGTATAATCTCCTCTGTCAGACTTTCCTTCTTTGCCCTCAGATTTTTTGAAATTCTTCTTATCAGAATTTGCACCTTTCCTGGAAAACTTCTTTCCCTTCCTGAACTTTCTGTATGCAATCTTCGTGATTCCTTTCACCATAAGAGCACATAGCTTCATCGTCTCTTCATCAGCATCCGTCTCAGGCAAGCTTTCAGATTCTGAGTCATCATCACTATCAGAACTTGATGACTCAGTATCAGACTTTATAAAGAGAGCTTTACCCTTGCCTTTCGTTGAGGTAGCTGCCTTGGGGGATTCTTCTTCAGCCTTAAGAGCAACTGTTCTTAACTTTCCTCCTTTCCCCTTGCTTCTTTGTTCCATCTCAGGTTCATGAGTCTTGAGCATCCCATAAATTTCATCAAGAGTTGTTTCATCAAGATTATAGTTGTCTCTTATTGTTGTTGCCTTCAAATCCTAGCTTTCAGGAAGAGCCAACAGGAATTTCAGGTTTGAATCTTCAAGATCATACTCCTTATCAACTAGTGACAAGTCATTCAAGAGTTTGACAAATCTATCATATAAATCAGTCAATGACTCATTAGCCTTTGAGTCAAAGTGTTCATACTCTTGAGTGAGTATTGTCTTCCTGTTCTTCTTAATCGTATCAGTTCCCTGACATCTTGTTTCCAAGGCATCCCATATCTCCTTTGCAGTCTTGCAGTTTATTACCCTATTTGACATTACATTATCAATGGCACTATGCAGTAAGTGTCGTACCTTAGCATCCTTAGCAATTGATGCGATATCTTCAGCAGTGTAATCACTCTTCTCCTTTGGTATAGACTTTGCTGCTTCACCTGCAACTGCAACTGCGAGCTTGGTTGGTTTGTGAGGTCCTTCCTTGATTCTATCGAGATATTCTGGATCTGTAGCTTCCAGAAACATGGTCATCCTCACTTTCTATATGGGATATTCAGATGGTCTCAATATGGGAACTCTAATCGTCTTATATCGGCTTTGGATTTGCGTCTTTGGAGGTTCTTCAGTTTTGGTGGGCTTAGTTGGAGTTTTTACTTCAGACATGATTGTTTTTGGATCTTAAACTGTTTGTGTGTTAACAGATAGGCTCTGATACCACTTGTTAGGTCACACACACTGTAGAGGGGGTGAATACAGTGTATAGCACAATCAAATCGAACTTTAATAACTCAAGTAACAGAAAACAAACTTTATTCAAAACAATAAACTCTGTTACAGTATGGAACTGTCCTCTCTCAGTGATGAACAAATATCACGAGAGATGCTAGGGTTACAATTAATAATCTTCTCAATAATGATAACACTTATAGTGTAAACCCTATGTCTGTGTTTATATACTACACAGTTACAAGATAATCGCTAATTGATATGGAATATAATTCTGCTTCCTAAAATATATCAATCAGATATCTTTTCTTCCAAGTATTCCATTCTTCACGGAATTCCTTCTTCATGCATATCTCTTCTTACGTTTGTCTTGATCTTCTTTTCCTTTCAATCAGCTGCCTTCCTTATCTGAACGTTTCCTTTAAGTCCTGATATTATCTTCTGATAAATATCTCCTGAACCTTAAGTACTGACGACTTAAGTTCTGACTTCAGTATAAGTGTTGATTTCAGTTAAGTACTGATTTGTCCTGTTTAAGTAAGATCTGAAAACTAAACATAAATCATATTAGACATGACATTATCAAATATATCTAACAAAAAGCAGGATTGAGAAGTCTTCTGTGCAAAGCCCAGTCACTTCCGTTTCGTGATATGAGGCCTCGTATGAATATGTTAAATATCGGGTGTGCCGGCACAAGCTTTGGGTATTTCAAGAAATTATTTAAAACTTCTTTTACCATTTCAGGATTCATAATAACAATCCACGGTGTTGGTCCAGCCCAGAAAAATATTCTTTTACCTTCAAAACACCATATATTGTAGTTATAAGTTGTAGGCATATAGCCAGCAATTCAGACATTTATACTAACAACAATAGTACAAGTTTAATATCTAACTTTAAACACAAGGCTAATTCTTTATTTGGAACCTGATCGGCTCGCAGAAGAAATTTTGAATTCCAGTTGATATTAAGAAGTTGATATATTTAAATTAATTTGCACTATGACCCTGTAATGTTAAAGATAATGCAGTTCCTAACCTCCTCAGTCAATGTTGTTAGTGTTATCTACAAAACTCATAGTATTACGGAGATTAGACAGAATCTGAAGCAGATAGGAGATTATTTTCTTGTTCCTGTTGAGCAAGAAATTACCCCATATCTTTGAAGGCTAATAAGTAAGAGGGTACTGCAACCAGTCCAGAGAACTCCAATCCAAACCGGTATATTAAATAATATGTTCAGGGCAAATGTTGTCCCAATCACTGGCGTTAACATAGAGAGTAGATTAGTTCAGTCGTTATGACCATCTAGTTTAAAGAAACTACTATATGATGTGTATGTGAATATTTTATGAAACTATTAATATTGTATGCCAATTCTAAAAGTCATGCCTTCAGGAATATCTGCGGCAATGACAACTAGTTCTGCTAATAACCATAGGCAATATTTCACGAAAAAAGGGTACTCTGCTTTGCACAACTCTGCTAAATGTTAGCCTCTAAAAGAAAAAATAACTTTTTATTAGCTTATCCAAAATTATGCACTTTGATCTGTTCTGTAATAATTAAATGGTGCATATTTGAAGGTCTTCTCTAAATATCAACGGGTATTACCTGTGGCGACTCCAAGATTAGCGGCAAGGGACTCTATAATGAGTTTGAAAATTAGACCAATGAGAATAACCCACAGCAGCTGTAGACATGGAAACTGTTAGTGGTAGTCTGTATAGATTTAGGTATGGAAATTGTATATACTAGTCTGTCAGTGATTGTTTGTGCTTTACTCAACGGAAAAAGTGGCATTATGAAAATATGGGTAAGTTTACATATATTGAGACCTTGTCGGGTTTCATTGTTACTAGTCAGTACATTTTACTATCATTCCAGTGACAGCAGGCTTTCTTCCATGCAATAATGTGAAATATGTTAAAGTTCTTCTTTACTTTATATCATAAAGTTCAAAGGTGGGGGGAAAATAAAGATGGAAGATTTTAGAAAAAGAATTCAGAATCTAACTTACACTATCATTCCAGTGATAGCAGGCTATATGGAATCTTCTTCGTGGAGAAAGAACACTAAACATTTAAATAGTCAATCTAAGAGAAAAAACTCAAAGACACAAGCCTTCCCATGAGTAATTCCACTTCTGGAACACATCCTACAAAAATAAGCAGTCTTGGTAACATCTCAATCAAAACCTTAACATTACACTTCCCCATCACGCCAAACAAAACCCACCACACCTTTTTTTCGTTAGACTCATCCAAAACCACAGACCCGGCATGATACTTCACCCCATTTCCTACCCCAACAAACCCCAACAAGCCCAATTTTTCAAACCCCAACAAACCTCCTAACCACCTCCAAATCCCAATTACTCCCCTACACTACCATAAAAACCCTTTTTTAAACCTCCTAATCAACAAATAAAAAATATCAAGCCTATGCCCATCAAACTCAGTATATAACAAAATAACAAACAAGAAAATAGGGAAATACTCAATATATAACAAAAAGTGCAACTTATAAAGCAAACGAAACAACAAATTAACGAGATCAAATTGTACCTGAGCTTTTTTAGCATGCCAAACAGTATATAACAAACATTTCCATATCTTCTTGAGCTCTTCGTGTGAGATTTGATCTTGAGATTCAAGATACAGTTTTAGAAGTTTTACAAGATACTAATTGTTTGATCACGATTTCTGTAGGTTGTGAATTGTGATGATGTGATTTGGGTAGTGGCTATTTCTCAGATATGTCATGTATATAGGTAGTATGTAGAAAGAACCCTAAAATGGTTTTGAGAGAGAGAGAGCTTGGTTTGTTTGAGAGTAAGAGAGTAGTCGCTTGCTTATTTTTAGAACTAAAATATATTTATTTTAACTATATATTCATTTTTCTATAAATTAATTATTGATTATTAGTATATATATATAATAATAATAATTTTAGTTGTTTTCAAATTATCAGAAAATATGTTATTTACTTTAAGTGTGAGTATCTAAGCCCCTTTCTGGTTTTTGTCTAAAATTTCAAAGCACGCGATTTTACCGCTTCCTAATTTTAAAACCTTGTCTCAACATTTCTTTATTTTAATTAATTATTTCTTTTTCTGTTCTTAAATAATTTTTTTAACATTTAATTATGAATAATAAATAAATTCAACTATATATATTGTAAATCAATCCACTAATGACTTGATAAGTTTTTAAACTTTCAAATACACTAATATTATTATTTTTGAAAAATAAATAAAATATGTATTTCAAATATAACTACACTAATTAATATTATTTTCAATATTTCTTTATGAAAATGAAGAAATTCAAAAATATAAAAAGATTATAAATAAATCCACTAGTGACTTGTTAAGTTTTATAAAGCGTTCAATTTATCATTATAATATTTTAAATCACTGAACTAATATTATTAACTTCTAAAAATAAGTAAAATATATATTTCAATTATTATTTCATTTCTATGTAAAAAATTAATAATTAGTTAAATTCAAAAAAAATCATCTTTAATTATATATGTCATTTTGGTAACACATTTTGACTTACCGCAACATCAAAAAAGAGGGGTTGCGGTAGACATTGGTTTTGAAGGCTACTATTACACTTTTCTTTGCAACCCCACTGTGAAAGGTTGTAGAATCCAATCTATGGCATAGTGACATTTCTTTTTTATTTTCATTCATCACAACCTAATACAATATAAGTGTTATGGTTCAAATTTGAGGTCAGTGCTATATCTATAAAAGATTGAATCTTTTTTTAACGAGTTTAACCAAACATTAATTATAAATATAATGTGCACGTACATATGTATTATGTATATGTGAAATATTAATTTTTGTATGTGCTATTTTAAATTGACTCATAATATATTTGTTTTTTTATAATTAGTCGAACTCGTGACCTTCCGAAGGAGAACACGAGTTCTACCACTGCATCAATACTTTATTGGCTAACATTCAAATAAATTTTGCCAAAGTTGTGAATAAGTATTTCACTGAGTTGTTGAATTACATTCGAATTATTTCAAAAATATTTTGTTTAACAAATATAACAGAATTGATGTTAATATGAGCTTTTCCTTGTTCGAACTTGAGTACAATTAATTGTAATATACTTGATGGAGTATCAACTTATGCACACATTCACAGCTTTCATTTAACTATGCACACTAGCATACTACATTATATTGCTACTTGCTACACTAGTCCTTTAAAAAAGGGTGACGATACTGAAAAACAACTATTAATATGGTCATCGGTTCTTCATTTATGCCTTAAAAAAGCCATTTTCATTTTGGTCTGGATCATATTATGGTGAAGCATATGCCGTGGGCAAGTTGTTCATCTTATGCTCTGAGTCTGTTTTCATAAACATTTTGTTGCTAAAGAGACCCCAAAAACTATCAAATCCAAGACTACAATCAACATCGTCTTCATATTGTGAACATTCGTACGATTTCAACATAGAGTTCTCTGGTGTTAATATAGGTTTCCATTCTCTGATACACCAAGAACTACTTGAGAGATGTCCGAAAGCAATGGATCACCCTTAGGAAATACAAATCCAAAAATTCCCACTTTGATTTGTACAGAATATGTTTACTTTACAGAACATTCATTTTAATGTTTTAGAATATAATATATTTCACAATAATATAATTATAAAATATAATAGATTAGTAATATTTCCATTAAAATATGATTTACGAAATAATATGTGGTATGGTCTTTTTCATTGAAAGAACAAATATTTACTCAATGACTCCAATTTATGTATATTTATGATAATTATCTGTAAATATAAATATGTATATTTATAATAAATACTTTTCAAATATTACATAGTTGTATAATATTGTAAGTATAAATGAATTAAATTGTAACACCTCAGTCCCACATCGAGGAGAGTTGGGACTTTTCTTCAGTTTATAAGGATAAGTACTACTACTATGTGCACCAACAAATTATAATCTTTTGGGGACCTATGATGGGCTAGTCGTTACCCAAGTTGGCTGCATTTAGGACAGTAGGCTTCAGCTTATTTCGGACTCGGAATAGGTACTTGACCCGGTTTTCAAAAAAGATTCGAGATTTGACCCGGGTTGTCACATAAATATATATATATATATCAAGTAATTTTTTACCAAATTTTCATGTAAATTTTTTACCTAAAAGTCCAATATTTTGTATGGAGTTACACGAACATGAAAGTACATGAGAACCTCATAGTCTGTTTTGTACTTGACCTTCGATTACACGATACAAAAAAGTATACGACACAAAAGTATAAAAAACACGAACGAATTGACATGTCTGTTTAAGAGACTCGAGAGTCGAAATAGAGCTCTGAATTTTCTTAATCAATGGCGAGCCACATATAATTTTGTAATCTATATGACTCCAACCTATGCAAATTCACTGCTTTCGTTAAACTATGCACGCTAGCACACTACATTATATTGCTCCTTGCTACACTAGTTGTTTAAAAAAGGGTGACGATACAGAAAACAAATGTTAATATGGTCATCGGTTCTTCATTACTGCCTCAAATAAGACGTCTTCATCTTGGTCTGGATCATGTCGTGGCGAAGCATATGCCCAGATCACTTTGTGAGAAACTATGCATTTATACGATGTCAGATAATTATTTTCATTTATTAGTCTTTATATATAGAGTATTCATTCTTATTAAACAATTAGAAATTACCTTCCATCCGTAAGCATAAATCTGATAACATCTCTTGGTCCGTATTTGGTAAATATTCGATTAACTTTCTCATATTCGTCAATTACTCTTATTAAATCTACAATAATATAATCCAGACTATTAAGAATTATAAATGTTTCTCCTTATGTGGGTTTAATATAGGATATATAAAATTCGCACAAAGACTTTAAAACCAAATTTTCTGTAAAACTAAAAAAGTAAATAAAATGGTAATCATACATGCGGCAAACTCAGGATTCTCGTTCTCCCCCAAATGTTTCATTTCTTCCTATAGGTCAGCCAAGTACATGAATTCAAACTTATAACGTGGAATTATACCATCATCTTCAACATATTGAATAATAGTAGAGCCCAATAGTCTTATACATAAATTAGTTGGTAGGGTTTGAGCTTACCAAAAGTATCATCATCTGATATGTAATATGGTTTCCATTAAACTAGTGATAATTGTAAAATATAATTTATGAAATAATATGTTTTGCAGTCTTTTTTTATTGGAAGAACAAATATTGATTCAAGGACTCCAGTGAAATGGTGGACTATATAAAACTTAACTCTATTATTTATTATTAACTAGTTGATAACCCGTGCGAAGCACGGCCTAGGATCAAAATATAAATTTTATATAATGATTATAGAAATTAATTCTATATTATAATTAAAATATATAATAAGTAAAATTGCACTATTATTGCAATTTTTCTTTTAAAATTATAAGTATTTTTTATTTACTCTAATTTTATTAGAACAATAAACTCAACGTTATTATGTCCCTATTGTTCGAAAATACATAAAAATGATTCCATTTTATTATTTTAATAAAAAATAAAAAAGAATTCTATGAAAATAGAAATATTGTAATGATAATATGATTCAAACAATCAATATTTCGTTAAAAAACAACATAGAACTCTACATGAAATAAAAATCTAGATGTGAAATTAAATACAGTGTAACCGTACTAAAATAAAACCAAGTACCTATCAAGAAATAACTTAGAGTTCTATGAAAATAGAATTTTAATCATAATACGGTTTGAACAAATTTATTATTTTTCTGGGGTGAAACCAAAATACAGTGTCTATAATAACCATATTATTTGATTAAAATGAAATTCTGCCAACAAATTAAAAAATTCTAAATTAAAATATTCCAATTTAAACACATGACCTATTTACTTGGTCGTGTTTTATCTTTTTCGGAACCTATTTAGTTGGGAGAATTTATGAACCTATTTATTTTAAAACTTAATTAAAAATAGGATTCAAACCTATAAAAAAAATAAAAAATCATGACTTTTAAAATTCAAAAAATGGGTAAAAATAATACATATAGAATTATAAATCATACGGAAATCAAAAAAAATATAAGTAATTTACTTAGAGTTATAACATGAATCATAAAAATGAAGCCAAAGGTGATGGAACTAAAAAATAAGTGAAACCAATGTACCACTTAAAATATATATCGCTTATTAATAATGGTTATTAATATGTATATTTATGATAAATAAATGTTAATATAGATATTTATATTTATAATAAATACTTTTAAAACATTCAACAGTTGTATAATATTGTAAGTATAAATGACTTATGTATATATATAATTATATATATTATATGTTTATGTTTGTTTTGTGTTTTGTCTAAATATAAGTGAGGTTAACTATAATACTTCACAGCAAGAATATTGATGATTCTATTATAGAAGATAAATATATTGATGCTTTCAAAACAGCCAAGGAGACTGTTTGGGCATGTCCCTAGGTGATATCAACTTATTAATGAGATTAATGATCAAAGAGATATATATGTAAAGTGCATAGTAATGATAATGTTGCAGACCCACTAACTAAGGTTTTGTCGCAGCGGAAGCAGGATGGTCATAGTAGTTTCATGAGTATTAGATACATGGGTGATTGGCTCTAGTGCAAGTGGGAGATTGTCAGTTTTTGTGACCTAGAGACAACACTATAATGTTTTAGTTTAAAATATTTGGATTATTAATGTTTATGTTCTATCGATTATTCCCTTTAAAATTTATTATGTCTTAATATATTGCGATATCAATGTTAGAATAATAAATATCCCTTGAAATATGATATAAATTATATATCTCTAAGTGACTTAGAAATGAGATTAGGAGAATAGTATCAATATTCATAAAGGTTCATAGTCGACTATTATTATTAAGGGACAGTAATACTGCATTAAGACTGGTGTGTTTGTTGACTGGTGATCACATCTCACTGATCATAGGTATAGTGATACTAAAGTAAAAAACACAGGCATATGTAAATTTACATGGTGTTGGATAAGACCCAATATGAAATTTTACATGTATATTGTGATATAAATAATTCTCAATGTTATATATATATATATATATCATGTAATTTTTTTTACCTAAATTTCATTTAAATTTTTACCTAAAAATCCAATATTTTGTACAGAGGTTGTTCGGTAATAAATTACACACAAAGGGGGGGTGAATGTGTTTTTATGCTTTTCTTGAAGTATTTATGGTTTGAACAAAGTAAATGTAAATCTTGTAGTCATATGTGTTAATATTGAATTTAAACAAGCAATAACAGTGAACACAGATCTTTCAAAACTCACTTAATTTTATATTAAAATTAAGAATATTTTACTACAAAATTTCTAGGCTCTTTGTTGATAAAGAGCTTAGCTTCTTTCTTGAGAGAAATACAATATTTTCTTCTCTAAATTGTTACTTCTAACAAAGGACCAGTGTTAACTTTATATCTCAGTTAACTGCTGGTTTACACAGTGTATAATAAGACATGCTATTTACTTTAGTAAACTCTCACTAATCATTCCATTTTCGGAAAAGTATATCTTTTTATTTCTGGCTTAGCATATCTTTGCATACTGTGTTAACTTTGATTTTCCTTTGTCACTTAATCTTCACCCTTGATCTTGCACACTCTTCAAGCTGATTTTTGTAGACTTGTCAATCCAACTGTTTGGGTTGTTTGTTGATTTTTAATCTTGGATATTAAACTGGTCTGCAATTTGTACTTTGAGATTTTACCTCGAGATCTCTAGTTTGGCATATAGAGAACTTGACATCTCGATATATATATTGGCTTATCGAGATCTCTAATACTCCATATTTGATTTGACTTGTAGAGGTCTTTGAGTTCTCTATAAGAGAATTTGGCTTATCAAGATCTCTCATCTTCATATCTTCACTTTGGCTTATTGATATCTCTGAGTTCTCTAGTGACTTATTGACTTGTCGATAACTCAAAGTTCTCTAGTCAAACTTGACTTGTCGATAACCCAGAGTTCTCTAGTGAATTTTGGCTTATCGATATCTCTGAGTTCTCTAGTGAAATTTGACTTATCGATAACTCATATTTCTCTAATGAATGTTGACTTGTCGATAACTCTGAGTTCTCTAGTGAAGAAATGACTTGTCGATATCTCCAATCTTCATGTCTTCAATTTGATTGTCGATATCTCTGAGTTCTCTAGTAGCTTTCATGGGTTCTCTAGAAGTCATTTTGGAGTTCTCGAATGACTTCTCTATAACACTAAATTTGTGACTTGTAGAGATCTTGACTTAGAACATTTTTCCCAAAACAGATTTATTCAACTCCAAGCTTCTTCATAATTCTTCTGAGGCGTGATCTTCTTGATCTTCTTCCAGATAGAATTCTTAGGCTTGATACTGTTTAAAGAAAAAGACTTCAGTCTGCTCTTTTGACATTTTTATAAACTTTAAATGTTACAATACAAAATGCAAACTAAGATTACAATACAACTTACTTAGGGCTGTCATTTTGACTTAGTCTTGTTATTGTACAGGCATGTCTTACACAACAATCTCCCCCATTTTGTGAGAAGATTGCATAACATAAATTCATGCCTGTTAACAAGACTAACCCCAAGTTATAATGGAAAATAAGATTAATACATCAAAATTGACACAATTACAACATTTATACATTAGAAGATTTACAGAGTCTAAATGGTTACAAGCATTAGGTAAAAACTATTTTTACTTCTGCTTCTTTTCTAATGAGATCCTTTAAGTAAACAAAAATTTCAAGTTCTTCTACAATAGGTGTCCCACTTAGAGCTTCTACAAGTTTGATCCTGTCTGCCTTTGGATAACCACTGTCTAGTAAATTAATCTTAAATCTTGAGAATTTGCCAGCTTTAATATTTAGAAACTTTCCATCCTTAGAGATTCTGTTCATTCTTTTTGCTTTTAGTTCTTCTGATCTTTTTATGAACATTTCAATCTCCTTATCATACTTCCTTTTTCTTTCCTCATATTCAGCCTCATTTTTTTCTTCCTTCTTCCCTTTCAATCAACCACTCAGCCAAAACTGATCTCCATGCTCTTGTTGCAGTATCCTTATCTTTTAGTAAGCTTATCACTCTCTTAATTTCTGTGGGAGAGAGGGAATCCATTAAAGCACATCCAAGGAATGTGAAGGACCCATCTTCATAATAAATTCTAACTTCCTTTAGAGATACAACCCAGACTCTAACTATTTCCTCAGCTAGTTTTTGAAAATAATCTTCATCCGAGATGTACCAATTTAAAGGTAGAAAGTCATTTTGCTTGAAACAATTGCAGAGGGCCCTTTTATTGACTTCTACTTTTCCTGTAGGCTTGACTTTCTTAGGTTTCCTCCCAACAGACTTGTAATTAATTTTAAGTGAAGATTTGTCTAAAGGTAAGTTTGTGATTTTCTTGATATAGTTTTGGTTTGAGGTGATTGGTGTTTTAAGAAAGGTGTTTGCAGTTTGTTTGTATATAAACTTTGTCTTAGAGGTTAGAGGTGGATTGATGTTTGAGATTTTTGGATTTGAAGGTTGAGCTTGAGTTGTTTAGATTTTTAGGGTTGGTTGATATGGTTCTGAGCCATTATGATTCTTCTTGCTTCTCGTCTCACTTCTTATCTTCTTCTCATCACCCTTCTTCTCCCCTTGACTTTTACTTCCAGCTACCTTAGAGGATTGACTTGAATTTGATCCAGAAGATTTTTGTTTGTCATCCTTCTGCTCATCATCATCCATGTCTTTCCTTAAATTATATTGAGTATTAGGAAGCATGGTGTCAGGATTTACCAGATATTTATCCAAAATCTTTATCATCTCCACATCTTCCTGCTTCTTGCTCTTTTTGAGATTTAGATCAGTCTGTAGAGTCATGATTAGCTTCATGTTTGATCTGACACAATGTTTAAGAACAAGGAGATGTCTGGCTTGTTTGGTTATTGGACGGACATAAACTACTTCTTGGTTTGAATATGGATAAGCTTTTGGAAAAGTTGATATATGTGCCTTTTTGAGCTCTTGGAGAAGTTGAGTGTCTTCTGGAATAACTTGACGCACTCTTTCAATCATTAAATCCAGTTCAGATGCTCTTAAAGTTTGGATATTTTCAAGAGTAACCTGAAGACACCTGTCCACACCACCATCATTTATGTTCATGATAATCCTTTTCTCCAAAAAGCTATCAATTTTCACCACCACTGCCCTTATGAAGTTTATGTTCTTGGCCAAGGCTTTCTTGAAGGTCACATAGTTGTTTTGAAGAGATACTCTTAGTGCTTCAAGAAGGTTATTGAATTTCTGATCTTGATTTGGTCCTTCTGCAGCTCTTTGAAGTCTTTCCTTTCCCACATCAATTTGAGAACTTGAGCTTTGACCAACCTGAATAGGCTCTTAAATTTTGCCTTAGCATCCATCGATTTGTTGAATCATAGCCTAAATCTCCCCCTTAGTCTTGGGAACAGGCATGAGCAGGGGAGTTGGAATTTCTGGCCTAATTTGTTCAGGTAAAGAGGGCAGTGGTATGTCTAGCTTCCCCATGATGTCCCCCAAAGTAACAGAATTCTGCATTTGAAGATGCTTGTGAGAGTCCACCAGGGTCTGGATATCTGATTGTTGACTTTGGACTAGAGAAGTCAAGGCTTGAACCTGAGAAGTAAGAGAGACATTTAAATCCTGCAAGTCTGAAACATGTTGTTGAAGAGACTGGATTTGAGTATCAGTAGAAGAGGAGCTGGTAGAGGTTGATGAGCCAAAAGTTGCTTCCACAGCCTGTTTGATTCCATCCATAAGCAAAGCAGAAGGCTCAAATCTGCTCTGGTAAAGCTGTTCCAGTTTGACCTTGGAGTCATTTGTATTTGTGATTTGCTTCTGAACTACTTCATGAAGAGCAATGAAGGATTGTTTTAGATTTTTGACCCTTTTTTCATTTGTAGATAGATCCATCCTTGATATTTGATCAGCAAAGTGCTTGAACTAGGATGTAATATGTACTTGAGATGGTATAATCTCATCCATTTTCTGCTTCATCGGCTTCTTTATCTTATCTTCATGACCAGTTAGCTTGAGTTCTAGAGCTTTACCAAATAGGTGAAAAGCCTTGAGTTGAGATTTGTAGACCTCAGTGACTGCATCATAGACATCATATGGAGTCAAGACCTTGGCATTTCTTCCAAGAATAGTGACATATTTATCCCTAAACCTGGCCAAGACTTGATCCATTTCCAGTACAAAATCTTGAGATAACCAGACATCTACATTTCCATCCTGTTCTTCAGTATTTACAATCTTCTCCTTCTGTTTTTCAACATCTTCATTATATGTGAGCATGATGGCTTGATAGTCTTGCTTGCTCATGTCAGAAGTGAGTAGGTGATGTGAGATATTGGCCAATCCAAAAATCTGCTCAACAAGAACATCATCTACAGATGTGAGTTGAGTGTCAGATACTTGCAGCCATTGAGAGAGAATGTGTTGTTATTGAGGTTGTGAGGTTGAGGGTTGAGCTGTTGAGGGATTGAAACCACCTGTGGCTGAAGTCACAGTTTTACTCACAGATTGCTCTGTGTTTATGACCAGTTGTTGTTCCACACTAGTTGTGGGAACCTCCAATTGAATTGGAGAGGATTTGACTGGGTTACTGTCATGTGCATCAGTCTCAAACCCTTATGCTTCTTGCAAAGCACTGTCACATGAATGTGATAAACTTGGCTCTCCCATAGCAGGGTCATTGGAAATTGTACTCCTAGCATTAATTGCTAATGCAATTTCTGCTAGGGTTTTGAGGAGAGTTGTTCCTTGTACAGGAACCTCCAATTAAATTGGAGAGGATTTAGGTAGCTCCCCCTCAGGAGTACTACCCTCAAACCTAATAGCCTATGAAGGATGATTTGCATTTGAAGGTGCATTTAGGATCTCCATGGGGTCTTTAGTAAAAATTGATAAATCCCCCATGGTTTTGATGGTGTCATCAAGGTCTATCCCAGCTAGTAGCCTCTCACCATCTGATTGTAGTGTCTGGGTCATGAGCAAGGTTTCTTGAACCAAGTCACTTGATTTACCTTGCACTTGAGAATTGGATTCAAGTGTTGTGGGTGGATAAGAAATTTGTGAGATTAGAAGTTATTGTTCAGAAGGGAGTGTTGGCAACCCCCCCCCCCTGAATGGATGAGGGAGCTTCAAAAGATATGCCCTCGCTGTATGTGCCATCCTTATTTCTTCTACCATACACTTGGATTTGATCAAGTGCAAGCTGTGTAGACTCTATACAGGATGCATTGGGGTAAATGCTCTTTTCAATAGACACACCCTGTTGAGAGGATGTATCTAGAATCTGTTTAATCCCCATATTTACAACTGCATCATTTTGGGAGGACACAGAGGTGGTTTGAGTGTCAGCTCATATTTCTTACTCTTCTTTGTTCTCTTGACCAAGGGTGACTCAGCTTCTGTTTGATCCTCACCACTCTAATTCATATTTGTTAAGGTTACCTCCTTTCTCTTCCTTTTACTCACCTCATCCTTTTGAGAAGATGAGGTGGTTGGTTTCCTAGCTGCTAATGGTTTTGAAGAAACAGGCTCAACATGAGTAGGTTCCTGTGGGTGTGCCTGTGTTTATGCTTTCACAGGCTCAGGAACCATTATTGCACTAAGTTGACTTGCACTAGTTCTCATGTATGGCATAGAATAAGGTTAGGTATTAAATCTTTCAATCATGAAAGGTATTAACTTAAGACCCACTGGAATCTTATCTTAGTAAGAAGTGATCCAAATAGAATTTTGGATACTTGCTTACAGTTGCCAATTAGTGACCTATTTACTCCTTCTAACATATGTATATCATTAACTTTATAGTTTAAAACTGACATAATAAATCTAGGTAGAAAAATTTCCTTACCTCTTGACTCCAATGGCATTGTTAGCCTGGTGCTCAATTCCTCCAGTATGTAGTGTCCTACATTGATCTGTATGTTATGGGCCAATGAGTAGACCAGCTTCTAGATAACACTTGATATGTTGTCAAACCCTGACTTCCTGCAGGTGAAAGCCCTTATCACTGAATCAAACAGGAAGGACCACTCTCTCCTCAGGTGCTTCTTGTTCTTGCTTGACAAATTGATCTTTTCAGAATAATTGATAAAGTCCATGAATTCATACAGCTCATCCTGAGTTGGAGCCTTCACCGGCTTGTCAGTATGGATTCCTAATGCCATATTGACATCATTCACAAGGATCTCCACCTATTTTCCTTTTATTGTGCAGTTTATCACAATTGTTGCAGCCTGATTCTCATGCACAACTGTCCTTGTTGTTGCTGTGTTCCAGAAGTCCCCTAACACATCCAAGTATAACACAGGATTAGCAGTAAGAGCTCCTACAAAGTAGGTCTTAGATAGGAACTTGACAAAACATTGGAAAATTTCAGGTGCTTGGTTTGCATCCAGAAATGCAAGGAAGTTAGTCTCCTTGGGGATGAAGGGTACAATATTGTTGGCTGCCATTGATATGTGTATGAAGTTTAGTGGCTAAAAGAAATTAGTGAGAAAGGAGTGAAAATGAGAGAGAAATTGGTTTTGGATTGAAAAGCTAGGTCACTTGAGATCTCGAAAGTTGTAAGTATGTATATGTATTGAAATATCTGGGTATTTATAGTAAAGCAAATGACTTATCGAGAACTCAAAAATAGATGTTTGGAATTAGTCTATCGAGAAGTCATTTTAAGAAATGAAAGACATATCGATAAGTCATTTTATGAAATCAGAATAATTTTGCCAAAAGTATTTGACTAAAATAATTTATGAAATTAAATTATTTCAGTTCTGAGTTATTTGTAAGTCTAAAAAGATATTTATAGAGAACTCTGTAAGTTTACACTACTAGAGAACTCTACAATGACTTATCGATAAGTCATAATAATGCTTATCGAGAAGTCAGTAAATTGACTTATCGAGAACTCACTCGAGAAGTCTTAAAATGACTTATCGATAAGTCAGTTAGACTTATCAAGAACTCAGTTCTCTATATACTTTTGATCAGTTTAAGTCTGCCTTGTGTTAATTTTACATATTAAAGATGTAAATTAACAACTTAGTAGTTTACTTAGAATTTGAAAAATTCCAAGTTAAATTTTTGTTTTTGATATATAAATATGCAGATATTTCTGAAATATTTATAATCCATATTTCAGTTAATTTCTAATTAAATCAAATTAACTTTGATTTACTAGAAATTAATCTACTGCAACACATTAGCTGAGTTCTTGCCTTAGGATGAAGAATTAAGCATTCCAATTCCACCTACAAGTCTAGTGAAAGTTGTTTCATCCAAAGGTTTATTAAAAATGTCAGCTAATTATTTTTCTATTAGAACAAAAATGAGCTCAATAGTACCATTTGTAGCATGTTCTCTAATAAAATGGTACCTTACATCAATGTGCTTTGTTCTAGAATGATTAAATGGATTAGCTACTATAGATATAGCACTACTATTGTCACACATGATAGGAATTTTGTGTAACACTAGGCCATAATCCATTAGCTGATTTCTAATCTAAAGCACCTGAGCACAACAACTTTCTGCAGCTATGTATTCAGCCTCTGTTGTAGAAGTTAATATAGATCGTTGTTTATTGCTATACCAGGATACAAGTCTTTGTCCAAGAAATTAACATCTACACTAGTACTCTTTCTGTCAACCCTGCATCCAGCAAAATCTGCATCGGTGTAACCAACAGCTTCAAAACCAGTTCCCTTATGATACCACAATCCCGAGTTTGGAGTCCCCTTTAAGTATCTAAAAATCCTCTTTACAGCCATCAAATGTGATTCTTTTGGATTGGCTTGAAATCTTGCACACAGACATGTTGCAAACATGATGTCTGGTCTACTTACAGTTAACTAAAGCAGTGACCCAATCATCCCTCTATAGCTTGAAATATCTACACTTTTGCCCTTTTTATCTTCATCCAACTTTGTTGCTGTAGACATAGGAGTAGATACAGGTGAACAATCAATCATGCCAAACTTTTTTAATAGATCTTTGACATACTTAGTTTGTCTGATGAAGATTCCATCACTTTTTTGACTTACTTGAAGTCCAAGGAAATAACTTAATTCTCCCATCATACTCATTTCATATTCACTCTGCATGAGCTTGGATCTTTGACATAGCTTTTCATTTGTAGAGCCAATGATGATATCATCCACATAAATCTGAACTAGGATCATATCATCACCATGCTTTTTGTAGAAGAAAGTCTTGTCTATAGTACCTCTAGTAAAACCATGTTTAAGCAGGAATTCTAACAATGTATCATACCAAGCTCTAGGTGCCTGCTTTAGTCCATATAAAGCCTGAGTACCTTGTACATAAAAGCTGGAAATTCTGGATCTTCAAAGCCAGGTGGATGTTGCACATAAACCTCTTCTTCTAGCTCATCATCCCTTTTGACATCCATTTGATACACTTAAAAATTTGAATGTGCATCAAATGCTAAAAAAATCCTTATTGCTTCAAGATTTACAACTGGACCAAAAGTTTCATCATAATCAATTTCTTCTTCCTGTGAGTAGCCTTTAACAACCAGCCTCGCCTTGTTTCTGGTAACTATACCATTTTCATCCATCTTGTTCCTGAACACCCATTTTGTTCCAATTATACTTCTATTCTTTGGTGCAGGAACTAACTCCCAAACTTTGTTTCTTTCAAACTGGTTTAGCTCTTCCTGCATGGAAGATATCCAATCAGGATCCATTAGAGCTTCTTCAGTTTTCTTAGGCTCTACTTGAGACAGAAAGCATGCATGTAGGCACTCATTAGCAGTTGCACTTTTAGTTCTCACACCAGCAGTAAGATCACCAATAATTACTTCTCTAGTGTGACTTCTATCCCACTTCCTTATGTGAGTCTGTTGACTTGTGCCTTCATCATTTTCTTCATCATTGGTATGACTTGTAGATCCTTCTTCTCTTTCTCCCCCCTGAGTTTGTGCTATCAAATTCAGGTATTTGAGATGAGATTCCATTCCCATGATTTTCCTGTTCATTAGTCTCTCCATTCAACATCTGTTGTTCATTGACTTCATCTTCACCATCAGAATCACTATTAATATTGAGGTTTTCAAATGCAAGGGCTTCAGCTTCATTTTCATCAAGGCATTCCAAGCTTGGACACTTGTCATCATCAAAAGTCACTTATGTGCTTTTCATAATCTTCTTTTGATCAATCAGATAGACCTTGTAGGTAGTCATCTCCAATGAATATCCCAGAAAAATTGCTTCAAAAAACTTTGAGTCAAATTTTTTCACATATTCAGAGTTGTCTTTTAAAATGTAACACTTGCTTCCAAACACATGAAGATGGTTTACATTAGGCTTTCTCTTTGACATGATTGAGTAAGGTGATTTTCCATGAGCCTTGTTAATGAGATATTTGTTTTGAGCATAACATGTAGTGTTAACAGCCTCTTCCCAGAAACTTGTTGGCATCTTGCAGCATTGTTCTAGAAGCTTCAACTAATGTTCTATTCTTTCTTTTAACTACTCCATTTTGTTGAGGTGTTCTAGCAGCTGAGAAGTCTTGAACAATGCCTTTGCTTTTGCAAAATTCACTCAATGTTGTATTCCTGAATTCTATTCCATTATCACTTCTCAATCTTTTTACACAATTATGATCTTCAGCCAATTTTTCTATCTTCTTGATGTACTCAATTATGATGTGTGGAGTCTCATCTTTAGAGTGCATGAACTTTACCCAAGTGTATCTTGAAAAATCATCCACCATCACAAGTGCATATTTGTTCCTTGAAATTGATAAGACATTTACTGGCCCAAACAAGTCCATATGAATAAGTTGCAATTGTGCACTAATAGAATTCACAGTTTTTGACTTGTGACTTGATCTTTTCATTTTTCCTTTCTGACAAGCTTCACAAACTTCAACTTGAGCAATTTCCAGATTAGACATGTCTCTTACTAACTCATTTTTGACCAAGGTGTTAATTGCTTTGAAATTTAAGTGAGACAACTTTATATGCCATACCTTGCTTTGTTCCTCTGATGCCTTGGTGTATAAGCAACAAATACCATCCTTATTTGTTGAGTCCAAGTCTGCAACAAACAAGCTTCCTTTTCTTGCTCCTTTTAGAGCAACTTCGCCAGTTTTCTTGCTAATAAAAGTGCATTCTTCTTTGTTGAATAAAACTTCTAAGCTTTTTTTCTGCAAATTGGATAATACTGAGAAGATTCACTTCAGGACTAGCTACCAGTGCTACATCATCAATAACAACATTTTCAGAAACAATCTTGCCATATCCCATTGTGAATCCTTTGCAGTTGTCTCCAAAGGTCACCAAAGGGCCAGCTTTCTCCTCAAACTGTGATAGCAGGGCCTTATCACCTGTCATATGTCTGGAACACCCAGTGTCTATGATCCATATGACCTTCTTTATTTTTTCATGCACACAATAAGTTTTAAGTGTGTTTAGCAATCCAAGCAGTATTGGGCACTTTCTTCTTGTTAACCGATTTAGCAAAAGTAGAATGAGTTGTTTTAGATAAAATAGAATTCATTGACCGTTGTGCATTTTCCCTATCTGATGTCACTTCTAAAAATAGTAGATACGATATCCGTGCTTAGACATCGGTATGTAATGCACCCGATATTAAAAGCCTGTTTAACATCGGTTTAAAAAACGATGTTAAAAGCCTGTTTAACATCGGTTTTACATAATAGCCATTGTATATGTTCAATTTTAAAATAATAACAAATTAATGTTTTTCACTTTAACATCGGTTATTTATGCTAACCATTATCTATAACCATTTCTAAAAAATGACTAAATCAATATTTCAGTTCCCCGCTGAGTACCCAAATTTTCCCCCGTAACAAAAAAGTTAAAAAAATATTTCCCCATTCTCCCTTTACTCGCACACGCATACATCTTTGTCTCTATCTTCATCTTTATCTCTCTCCCCCTCTCCCCCAAACCTCGACTCACACATCATGTCTCTCTCTCAAACTCGCGACTCTCTCTCTTTGTTGTCTCTTTCTTAGACCACGATTGCAATTCTCTCTCAAACCTCCGCTCTATCTCAAAAACCCTGATTCTCTCTCTCAAATATCGAACTTCATTTCCTTCAGCTCTCTCTCTCTCCCCCTCTCTCTCCCCCTCTCTCTCCCCCTCTCTCTCTGTCTCCTTTCTAACCGCTACTTTCTCGTAAACCCAATTTAAACCTAATACAAAATCACTGAATTGAGATATGTCTCTCTCTTTCTCCACTCTCTTCCGTCTCCCTATCTAGATCTTGTGGAAGCTTCGATTTATGTAAAATTGATTGGTAAAGTTTAGATTCTGGCCATGGTGAAAGCGATTGACGATGGTTTGAAGAAAGGGAAGGAGTTTTCCGTTACAAATCAGGCTAGAAATTGGTGGTCTTATTTAATTTAGTAGCTTAAAATCGAGCCGAGAAAGCAAGTGTTTGGTTTGATTATGTATGTAAATTTTAAATTTATTTCAAAATTTTACGTTTTGATTTTAATGAAGCTTTTGTTTATAGGCCTGAAGCTTTGGAGCTTGAAACCAACTTTCAATCGGTAATATATCTCTCTCTTTTAGCTTTATTTACATCCATTGTGTATTTATATAGATCTGTCGGTGTATATTTATATCTGTATGTTCATTTTTGTTTATTCTATTATGTTCTGCCATTAAGTTTAGGTGTTATTAACACATTTAACTCTATATTTTTTGTATTAGTTTTTCCTTTGATGTGTGGGTGGTGGCTGGATGTTTGTACCATAAGAATGTTTGGGAAGTCAATAGCAGAGAGAGTGGATTTTTTTTCAGTTTCTCCATTAGCGAGCTCGTTGATTCATTGGGTTGTAGGAATTATCTATAAGCTACAAATTAGCATCTTTATCAGCCTTCTTCGAGGGGTATACATTTCTCTTTAGTGATCATTACTGCATGGTTTTTTAGCTTGTCAATTGTTACAGGCTATTCTAATACTATGTGCTATGTATAGGTTTTGCGCAATGGGTTTCTTTACTTCCTACGTGATCCTGCTGATCCTAATTACAATCATTTTCATGATCTGATTGATGATCTTGTTCACAAGCATGCACGCAGAGTTTTGTTGTCTGTTGCTGTTTATGGAAGTCTTATTGTGATGCTTGTATTTCTACCAGTTAAACTTGCCTTGCGAGTAGCTTCTTCTATCTTTCCACTTGACATATCGTAAGATGTTCTCTCTTTAGGTGTATTTATAGTTTGTGTTTACTCTCTATGTTTGGATTAATGAACTTTCTTGATTTTGATTGATTTTGCAGGGTGTCAGACCCATTTACTGAAATTCCTGCCGATATGCTTCGGTGCCCATGATGATTTGAATAGCAACAGGAATTTACCTGCTAATGGCACTTCTGCAGATGAGTTTAATGGTGATGAGCAATCTGATTCGGAGTAAGTTTTTTGAAATATGCAGTACACTGTATCTAGAGCATGTAGATACCTATTTTATGTGGTTAGAGATTTACTGCTTCGCTTTGGAGTTTTTTCTGGTATTTGTGTGGGTATAGGTTTTTCTTTTTTGCAAATTTTGATTTTGTGAAATTTTATATGATGGTTTGATTGCAGCTTAACAATATGGCTGATAACCAAGTAGATCTATATGACTATTTCATGGTTGATGAAGGGGACATGTCTGATTTCTTGGATGATGTTGATGACGAATACTATGGTGTAGCTACTGCAAACGACACTGCTCTTGATGACTATGATGTGGTTAGTTTTCCGTTGTTTGTTTTCTGATTTTTCAATGGTTGAATCAATTTTGTAAACATTTTATTTTCTTTAAGTGTCGTTATTAGATAATTGTTACTTTTGTTAATATACTGACTAGATTATGAAGGTAACCGATACGTCTGCTATCCAAGTAAGAAAAGGTAAAGACATCCAGGGTATACCAGGATTCACGGATAGGCCTACTGGTTTGATGTATTGTTTGATGGAAGGTTCTCTCCATGATTACTATTTTTTTCATGTCACTGGATTTCGTAAAGTTGTAATTCCTTACGGAAGTTGAAATGTTTGATCCACAGCACGGTTCAGAGGTGGCTGACCACTGTTCCTGGTGCACCTACAACCCACTGGTACCAACTACGCTTCGTTCTTTCTCAACCACTGTATGTCATGCCAGGATAAGAAATAGTTGGTCATCTTCATATGATTTCTCACAGTGCTCAAAGTTACACAATCAATCTAACTATATCAGGTTGGTTTTTTCAGTATTTGTGTGATCAGTATACTTGATCTAATCTGATGTGTTATCAAATGTGTTTGGTTAGTTAAAATGTGGGGCCCTGGTGCTGAACAAGGAGGAATTCTGCTAACATCCTCTTACAAGCTTAATCTTAAAGAACCTTACTATCGGATGTCTCAACCGCAAGCCTATTCACTGAGACAAGATCAGCAGCCCCATCAATATTTAGTTCTTGTTACTGAGTTCAGAAGCTCAGAAATTAAGCTTGCATGCTGGATGCAGATTATATTCTTCGATGTCATATCCCCTTAGATTATATCTCTAAATTATAATAGTAACTTTACGTTAATAAATTTTTAGCTGAAGCGAATAATCGAGACTCTAAGTCTGGTGTTCACTGCGGTGTAGATAATAGTAGCTTTATGTTTATGTTACATTGTTTGGTATTTTTTTATTTGTAAATGTAATTGGTTCCTGTGGATGTGAACAGCGGATGTGAACAGTTTCGGGATGGCATGCAATATACAAAACATTAACATCACATTGGTAAATATAAAACGATGTAAAAAATATAAGAAAGACATCAGGTAAAATAATATTAAATGAAAAAAACTAAAAAAACCGTTATGAAATAGTCATTTGACCTCGATTCTGAAAAGAAACTCAATGTATTTTAAGTCAAATAACATCGGTTAGAGAAACTGGCTGATGTTAAACAAAAAGATTTAACATCAGTTTCGTGAAGAACACTCATGTTTTATCCATCATTTCACATCGGGGGGGCTAATTTAACTGATGTCTGATCAAACATTTCACATCGGGCAACTAATCTAACTGATGTCTGATCTAGCATTTCACATCGGTTTGTTCGACAGAATTTTAATAAATGGCTTTTAGAGCTGGTAGGTTTAATGTTTTAATGGATAAATATCTCATAATATACTCATATTCATCTAAAAATACCGTAATATAAGCTGAAATTTGTTGCAAAGATATCACATTTAATCTTAAAACCGATATATAGTACTGTAATAGACATCGGTTGTTGATCGATGTCAAAGGCTGATGACATTTAACATCACACGCAAAAACATCGGTTCAGATTTTTTTTAAGATAGGTTCTGAACCGATGTCTGATCCCGTATTTATATTAGTGTGTAGACCCAATTTTTATTTCTTTGAGGTCTACTTTCAGCTTGTCACAACTTTTCATCACTTTCAAGTTGCATGGGATGCAATCAAACTTGTCACAAAATGAGTAGGGCTCATTTGCATCTGCTTCATTATATTTACAGGCTCCTTCAGCTAGCTTGCTAACAACCTTTTTACAAAGGTTATTTAGGTGATTCACAGAGCCACATTTCTCACATTTCTTTCTTGGAGCATCTGCAACATAAGCAAAATTGTTGCTTTTGTTTATCCCAATTTTCCCATTTTTATTTTTCTTCTTCTTTCTTGCATCTTCAGTTTTGGTTTCTTTGACAGGTGTCTTGGAGTCTTGGTTGCTTTGAAAGGTGTCTTGGAGTCTTGGTTGTCCATGAGCTTCTCTTCATCTTTGGAAGATTGAGTTGCTTCTGCATGTTTCTTCTCAAGGTCTTCATTAGCAATTTCTTACTTGATAATCAACTCTCATTCACTGAAGTTAACTTCACATGCCTTGAACATAGGTGAAACAACCTTTTTTAGCATTGCTGGAACATTTTTATTTTCTGTTGCTTTTTCTTTATCACCTATATTTTTTTCTTGCTATTCAAGACATCATAATCAAGACCAATAATAATTTTTGCACATGGTTTGTTTTTCTCACGATATTGCCCAACTAACTCAGATGCATTCTTGAAGGACTTCAACTTCACTTCATTATTTTCCAGCTTCTCCCTTAACACTGCTTCAATCTTATTTGCACACTTGAGCTTGTAATTTAGATATGCATTCTCTTGTCTTACAACTTCAAGCTCTACCAACAACAATTCAGCTTCTTGTTTCTCATTTTCAAGATTTTCATTTATCTTTGTCAGTCTGCTAACTTCTTTATTAGCAGTAACCATACTTGTATGAATATGAAACATTTATGTGCTCATCTTCTCTACAGTTTCCTTATATTGACTCATATTTAAATAAATGGTGGTGAGAGTTGGTATATGTGATTTTGATGAGGATGACTCTCCTTGCTCCAAGGCCATTAGTGCATAATTTTCAACTTCCTCATCTTCATCATTATCAGAATCATCCTTACTTTTTCCCTCTGCAATATAATCTTTGCTTTTCTGTTTCTTCAGAAGAGCTTCATACTTTGCTTCCAATTCAAGATAAGCTTTATCTTTCTTTGCTTTCTTGGGTTTCCTGCATTCTGTAGAAAAATGGTCTAGTTCATCACAGTTGAAGCACCTTATTTTTGATCTATCAACAGATCCAGTTTTGTAGCCATTTTTGCTATCAGATGTGTACTTCCCTTTTCCTTTTCAGTTGTCATCTTTGTTGAATGATTGTCCTTTACCCTTGAAGAATCTTGGCTTCTTTACTCAAATGTTAGAGAACTTTCTTTTCAGATAGGCCATTGACTGATCAAGCTCATCAAGTTCATCCAGGGTGTAAAATTTATCTTCTTCCAATTCCAGAATGACTTGTTCCCGTGAATCATTGGTTCTTTGCTCACTTGTTGAGGCAACTGGAGTCTGGGATCTTGACTCATCATTAGAGGTCTGGCTTTCATTGACAATTAAGGCACTTGAACCATCTACAACATGCCCTTGACCAGCTCTTAATGATTTTCTTTGAATCATTTCTAATTCATATGTTTTTAAGATTCCATACAAAACTTCCAGAGTTATTCTGCTCAAGTCTCTCCCTTCTTTGATTGCTGAAATTTTCTGTTCCAAATGATCAGGCAGTGTAAGCAAAAATTTCAGATTCACTTCTTCAGCTTCATAGTATTTGTCATAGAGCTACAAGTCATTTATCAGCTTATTAAACCTTTCAAACACATTAGTGATACTTTCTTTTGGCTTAGCCATGAAACCCTCATACTGTGAAATCAGTATTCTTTTTGATTGGATCTAATTTCCTCAGTTCCTTCACAGAGTATTTCAATATTTTCCCAGATCTGCTTAGCAGTATCACAGTTGACAATGTTGTTGTATATTACATTGTCAAGTGACTCTATCAATATCAGTTGTAATCCATTATCCAGGGAAACTTTCTCTTTCTCAGGCTCAGTGTACTCAGAAGGATCTTTTGGAGCATAATGAGCTGGAATGACCATATCACCATCTGAAGATTCCTCAACTCTAACCATAGGAGTGAAGGGCCCATTTTTAAAAATCTGAATGTAGAGTGGATTGGTCATCCTGATAAATAGCAACATTTTCTTTTTCCAAAGAGTGTAGTTAGCTTTGTCAAAAGTAGGAATTTTGATGCTACTGATTTTCTGTGTATTCATTCTTCCAAGATCTTGAATCTGTTTACTTTCAGATTTTGATCTGATATCACTTGTTAGGTAATGAATTACACACGGGGGGGGTGAATGTATTTTTGTATTTTTATGATTTTCTTGAAGTATTTATGGTTTGAACAAAGTAAATGTAAATCTTGCAGTGATATGTGTTAATACTGAATTTAAACAAGCAATAATAGTGAACACAGATCTTTCAAAACTCACTTAATTTTATATTAAAATTAAGAATGTTTTGCTATAAAATTTCTAGGCTCTTTGTTGATAAAGAGCTTAACTTCTTTCTTGAGAGAAATATAAGATTTTCTTATCTAAATTTTTACTTCTAACAAAGGACCAGTGTTAACTTTATATCTCAGTTAACTGCTGGTTTACACAGTGTATAATAAGACATGCTAATTACTTTAGTAAACTGTCACTAATCATTCCATTTTAGAAAAGTATATCTTCCATTACTGGCTTAGCATATCTTTGCATACTGTGTTAACTTTGATCTTCCTTTGTCACTTAATCTTCACCCTTGATCTTGCACACTCTTCAAGCTGCTTTTTGTAGACTTGTCAATCCAACTGGTTGGATTGTTTGTTGATTGTTAATCTTGGATATTAAACTCGTCTACAATTTTTACTTTGAGATTTTACCTCGAGATCTCCAGTTAGGCATATAGAGAACTTGACATCTCGATAAGTATATTGGCTTATCGAGATCTCTAATACTTCATAGTTGATTTGACTTGTAGAGGTCTCTGAGTTCTCTATAAGAGAATTTAGCTTATCGAGATCTCTCATCTTCATATCTTCACTTTGGCTTATTGTTTGGAATATGTCGTGAACTTGATGATAAGTTAAACAAAACACCTTAGTAGATTTAACTTAGTGGATAATATAGCACTCAACAGATGATCAAATATAGTCCCGACGGATGATTTAATATAGTCCCGATGGATAACAACTTGACATCCACCGCGTGAGTAGCTTATGTAACAAATAAGTAGTGTAGCACATTTCTGCAAACAACTTTTTGTAGATTCTGTAGGAGTATATGAGTCATGTTGACTACTAGTGGATATGCAGAATAGGTTGATTAATAGTAAATATAAGATATCTTGTAATTCTGTATAAGTGAAATGGAGTCAAATGACAAATAACTACCCGACGGATGATCAAATTCAAATATCTGTTGACAGTGACAAGACAGTCACGTGCGATGGGTATTTGTAAAAGGAATGTGGCAGCCTGTTAAGCAGGGATTTGAGAACAAAGAAGCATTACCATTTCCATGCAATTGTGAAGATATTCAAAGATGCTGGAATAGAGTAGTGAAGTAGCATGGAGTTAGACTAGATATGTTTTGTTTTATTATCTTGTCTTATTGTCATGTAAACTTGGTGATATATAAACCAAGTGTAGCTAGTAGAACATTCAACTAAGCAAACACATTTTAAAGAGAGATAGAAAAAAGTTATACTTGTCAAGAATTTCTCTGTAGTTTGTTTGTTCTACTTGTAAGCAGCTATGAGCTATGCAAGCTTCACATGGTTCTCATTCGATATATATATATATATATATATGTATATATATATATCTGGTGGATACTTTCAAATCCACCAGAAAGTTTTAAAAACTTGTGTTTTTATTACTTTGTGTTTTGATTTATATAACTATTTCATTACGCAATCTGCAAATCAAACACTTTTATATTTATCGAGTTAGAACTGTTTTAAAATCTTGAAAAAGTAGCCAGAATTACATTTAACCCCCTTCGGTAATTCTTGTTATATTGTTAGAGAATAACAATTGGTATCAAAGCAAGCTCTTGAAGTACAAAGAGTGTAAAGATCACAACAAACAGCAAGATGAACAAGAAGGATGTTGGAGTCAAAATTCCATTTCTGGAAAAAGATAATTATCACCACTGGAAGGTGAAAATGCACCTATATCTTCTTTCTCAAGATGAGGCCTATGTGGATTGCATAGAGAGAGGTCCTCATGTACCAATGAGAGCTACAACTGGCAATGAGCCATCTGTTCCAAAACCAAGGCATGAATGGTCATACCCTGATATTGAGCAAGTCAGGAAAGATAAGAAGGCCATGAATATATTATTCAATTGAGTTGATGGTGATATGTTTGATAACATCATTAACTGCAAAACAACCAAAGAGGTTTGGCACACAATCCAGATTATTTGTGATGATACTGAGCAAGTAAGGGAGAACAAGATGCAGCTACTGATTCAGCAATATGAGCACTTCCATTGTGAAAAAAGTGAGTCTCTCACTGATATTTTTAGTAGATTTCAAAAGCTACTTGTGGCGCCCTCCAAACCCGGGTCAGAAGTTTGGGGTCCACAACACAAACACAATATATTAACCTGTATAAGAAATATTATTTATAATGACCCTGCTTCACAAAACCACGGATCGCAACAGGTTAAAGTATGAAAACAAGCCACAACCTTAATTTATTACATCGTATCAAATCCCAACTAATTTAACTTACAATTGATAATAAAATCATTCTTACAATCTAACTATCTCTTTACCGCATGAAATTTCTGCTAGCTCAATCAAACTCGACTGGAACCTTAGCCCACACTTTGGACTGAGGAACTTCACTATCATCCATATTCTTTTCAACTGTAAAATATATAAAAGAATCACAAGGGTGAGCTAACTAGCTCAGCAAGTCATGATATCGATAACGGAAGTTAAACAATGATCAAATGAGATGATTCAAAGGAATCAAGTTTCTTTTTAACTAATCATTAGAATTGGATATTTATTTTAAGTTTTTTAAAAACCAAGGTTAGGCTGCTGATCAGTCACGCACTAACCCCGAGCAAGCACACAACACTGCTCTAATTACTGGATCCAAGGCACACATTGGCCTAACTTGACCATTGGTATGGTCTAACCACGAATCTGGTCCACATATATAAAAACTATCCAATTCTAAACCAGTTCAACACGATAAATAATATAATTCGATAACACAAGATCATAATCAATGATGATTAAACATTTGAATAAAACATAAGGAAACTCAAGGATATCACAAGGGTATATCAGGGTATGTAAAAGAAACGGTTTTCAGTTTGTACAAGGGTCAGGTATCAGACCAGTAATGATGTTTTAGGGTATGGTTCTTTGATGTTATTAAAAATGTTTGGAGTATAAAAATTCCTGTGTTTTCCAACAAATTTTCTTCCAGTGTTTGGTGTTTGGTAGTTATACATTTGGGAAGTAGTATCGTATTTGTGTGATTTGGTATCTTGAGGATCAACAAAGGATGGTTTACAAGGAATAAGGCTTATGGCTCAAGATCAAGAAAATCAGGTTTCAAGGTTTAATAGTTTAAAACACTTGCAATATAAAACAAGAGTTATTTTGAGTGATAGCGATATGTTATGAAACAGTTCGAGAACATTGGTAATATATATCTTGGAGCAAAGTTCAGAAAGACTTGCCTTACAAGGCTTTATAACTATTACTGATCAATTCTGGACCAACTCTGCCGCTCAGGCTTTTACGTCCAACCACTATATCACTCTGGATTCGACCTCAATACTTATGTCCTTTGATTGGGACCTTACAGAGCTTTTCGATTCACCACCAACTATCTTTCGTCAAATTCCAATTCTCGGGCATTCCAACTAAAACCTACAAGGTCGAAACATCCTAACTTAGATATTCGATTATGCTTGACATATCCTCACTAATAATCTACCCAAACGTTAACAGAATCCAACTCGTAACATACTTCATATAATAATACACGTACCACTTAGGGTTCACGTTCTCGAAAATCGGTTTAGTGTTCGTTTTCGGAAAATACCTATACTCTTTATTTTACGAAATCAAGGTTATCGATTTAGAAAAATATTGCATCACGTCATACAATTAAGTTTCGTATAAAACATGCACACATATATATATAGTCTACCGACATCCCGATATTCATCGAATACGTTTCTGTATTTGCGTAATTCAGTTTTCCGAAAATCGGACAGCGTTTTTTTCGTTTATCGGACTACCTGTCGAACACAATATCGACGTCAAATCAATAACGACAATCCAATTCACAACAACCACAATCCCAATCATCAGTTCAACCCAACCATCAATCCAATCATAACTCGTCAACAAAATTACATACTCGACTTAATGTAAAAATCAAATTCTCGTTTTAAAGATAATTTCACGAATTAATTTATTTATTTTAAAATATTAGGACTCAGATATACATCATCATTGTCCACCGTCGGCTCGCCGAGGCTCATCGCTGACGGCGGTAAAATTCACGGGTACCCGATTAATTTCGGGTTTCCAACGCGTACTTCACCGATTAAATCTAATTTTCTGTACAGAATTAATTTATTTCACGAATTGTAATCAATAATTCCTGCAAAATAATAAGAATAATTTCAGAAATAATCAAATTAACACAACAACCAGCAATTACAATACAACACCATACTGCACACTTCACACCCGCCACACACTCGCGTGTTAAACACGCACAACCACTGTACAAGGCCACCTCGCCGGAGAACCGGCGGTAACCCCAAAAAAAACAGAAGAAAACGGCAGCAAAGGAACCAGCATAGACCAGTCACGATTGCACGCACAAAACACACACTAAAACACACACACCCACATAAGCAAATACACAGAGACACACATATATGTATACATATAGAGCAATCAGGGGTAAATCCGGGAAAATCACCGGAATTAAACCGGAGAATAGAAGGCAAGGCGGCGCCGGAAATCGGCCAGAAAATGGAGAAAAGAAATAGGGGAAACGGGTGTAAAGAGAACAGGGAAAGAGGAATAAGGAGTAAGAACAGAGGAGGGAGTATTCGAGAGATAGTACAGATTGATGATCACCCCTCTCTTTCACTTATTTACACGGCACGTGTCCCGTTTATTGGATACCTGTCGTGTCCTGACTTACTGCAAGCCGATTTGCATCATTTGAATCATTTTTTAAGGGTAAAATCTGCCAATAAATATTACTCAAACCGTACCAAAATGATTCTAAAATTTTCTAAAAATCCCGAAGCTAATAAAATAAAAATTTCATAATTTTTAAAAGATTTTTGAAATACAACTTGTATCCGCATTTATCAATGAAGCGAAACAACGAGCGCGTGAAATTAATCCCAAAAATTTCCAAAATAAATTTTAAATTCTCGGAATATTCCAAACTTAAATAAATATGAGTTTCATAATTTTTGAAGAATTTTAGAATTAAACATGGATTTCACAAATAAAAGCATTCAGAAAATCATTTAAAGATAAAAAAAATTAATAAAATATTGATTTCTTAATTTTATAAAATCCTAAAAATAATTATTGTAATTATAAAATCATAAAAATTATTTTTGAAATATTCCCAATATTTATGCAAATAAATTTGCACCAAATCCACTTTTGAAAATGAAAATAATCCAATACGACTCCATAATTAATCACACGAACAACCCGGTATATTATAAATTACACCTATATAATAATCAACCAACACAGAGCGGTCAGAACCAATACACAAATTTTATTTAATAATTTCCGTAATAATCACATATTTAAATAATTCAAAAACACACGAGTCGTTATACTACTAAATGCTCTGAAGTTGCATGGAAGAGTCTATCAAACAAAAGACTTTAACCTCAAGTTCCTTAGATCTCTTCCAAAAGAGTGGAAGCGAATGACAGTCTCATTGAGAAATTCACAGGATTACAAGGAGTTCACCTTGGAGAGACTGTATGGCATCCTAAAAACTTATGAGCTTGAAATTGAGCAAGATGAGAGGATGGAGAAAGGAAGGAAGAAAGGAGGGTCTATAGCACTGGTTGCTGAGTTAGAGAAAGAGAAAGAGATGAAGGTAGAAGCTGTTGAGTCTACATCAAAGGTCTGTGAAAGCAAGGGTAAAGGGCTGGTAGTTGAGAATGAAGATCACTTGAGCCAAGATGACATGGATGATATTGATGAACATTTAGCATTCCTATCCAGAAGATTTTCCAAGCTCAAATTCAAAAAGAATTTTGGAGCAGCCAAGCCAAGTAGAAACATGGTGGATAAATCCAAATTCAAATGTTTCAAATGTGGCTTGGTAGGGCATTTTGCCAATGAGTGTAGAAAATATGATTCTAGCAAGAAGAAGTTTGAGCCTGTTGATTATAAAACAGAAATACTTTGAGCTACTAACCTAGCACATTTATCTAAAGCTGAGTGTAATGATGCAATCAATGACATGTCCACGGAATTATATCACTTGCGTGTTACACTTAAGTCCCTTACTAAGGAAAATGCTAAAATTAAAGAAAACAATTTGTTTTTAAGTGAGAGGAATAATGTGCTAAAGTCTCAGTTTATTGAATTTGAAAAATTGAGAATTGAGTGTAAGATTGCTAAGGATGAATTACTTGAGTCCTTGAAGAAAGAATAGATTTTAAAGAGCAGCTTGATCGAGAACAGGAAGTGATTAAGGCATGGAAATCATCCAGAGATGTCCATGCTCAAATCACTAAGTTCAAGGTATTGAGTCCTTTTGTAATGCAGCCTGGAAGAAGAGTAAGGAGAAGCTGGAATCCAATTTGGTTGAAGGATTGTTGACAGATGTGGACTCGACGGATGATGAAAATCATATGTCGGATAATTAAAAGGATTATCCGTCGAGTGACAAGGAACCACATCCGTCGGTTGTGAGTAAACCAGTGAGCAAAGCTAAGATAGCGAAGCTGAATGAGAAATATGGATCTGTTTCTAAAAACTTTATTCCAGGAGAATCAAGTCAAGTTAGGAAGGAAAGGAAAGTTAATGTTGGTCATCTGTCTATCAAGCAATTGAATGACATATTAGAAAAGATTGAGGTTAAAACAGAAACTAAAAGGAAAAATAATAGAAATGGGAAAGTAGGAATTAACAAACATAACAACTACACACCTCATAAATATGCACCAAGAAAAATATGTGTTAAGTTTGGTAGTGTTAATCACTTGTCTGTTAATTGCAAACTTGCCATGCCTACTCCTATGTCTGTACCTCCCTCTTTTCCCAACATGAATGCTATGCCTACCATGCCTATGAATGTTATGTCTACTCAGAATATGAATGCACAATTTGCTAATATGCCATTTGCACCTAATCCTTATTATGTTGCATTTAGTATGCCTCAAATGCCATTTAGCATGCCTTACTGGAATAACATGTTTGCAAATAGCATGCCTTGTCTGTTAATCAAAATGTGCATGATAATTATGTTTGAATGACTGGTTTCAAAGGTCCAACTCAGATGACTAAGGATGAATCAGAAATTCCCAAGTCAAATGAAATTAAACCTAAGAAACCAAAGAAGAAAGCTAACAAGGCAGGACCCAAGGAAACTTGGGTACCAAAATTAACTTGATTTGATGTGTGCAGGGAAATAGAAAGAATCTTTGGTATCTGGATAGTGGTTGCTCAAGGCACATGACTGGAGATTCTACCCCTGCTCACAGAGTTCAAGGAAAGAGCTGGCCCGAGTATTACTTTTGGAGATGACAACAAGGGTTATACTGTGGGATATGGCTTGATTTCAAAAGACAATGTCATCATTGAAGAGGTTGCCCTAGTGGATGGTCTCAAGCACAATTTGTTGAGTATCAGCCAGCTTTGTGATAAGGGCAATTCAGTAACCTTCAATTCAGAAGCATGTGTTGTTACAAATAAAAAGAGCAACAAAGTGGTTCTCACTGGAGTGAGAAAAAGGAATGTGTATCTAGCTGACTTCAACTCATCAAATGCAGAATATGTCACTTGTCTTCTCAGTAAAGCAAGTCAAGATGAAAGTTGGCTATGGCACAAGAAGTTGTCTCATCTAAACATCAAGACCGTGAATGAGCTTGTCAAGAAAGAACTAGTAAGAGGTATTTCTCAAGTGGAGTTTACTAAGGGTGGATTGTGTGATGTCTGCCAAAAAGGAAAGCAGATCAAATCATCATTCAGAAAGAAGCTTGATTCAACAATTGAAGAACCTTTGCAATTGTTACACATGGATTTGTTTGGACCAGTCAATGTGTTGTCTATCTCAAGGAAAAGATTTTGCCTATTAATTATGGATGATTTCTCAAAGTTCTCTTGGACATATTTCCTAAAGTCTATATATGAAGCTATTGAAATCAGCATCAATCACATAAGACAAGTCAACAATCATCCTGATTTTAAAGTAAGAAGAATGAGGAGTGACAATGAAACTGAGTTCAAGAATTCTGTGATGAGATCATTTTGTGAAGAGAATGGGATTATGCATGAGTTTTCTGCAGCAAGAACTCCACACCAAAATGGAGTAGTTGAAAGAAAGAACAGATCTCTTATTGAAGCTGGAAGAACAATGCTTGAAGAATCAAAGTTACCAACGTATTTTTGGGCTGAAGCTGTGAATACTGCCTGCTATACTCAGAATATTTCTTTGGTTAATCAAGCAAAGTGCATGACACCCTACCAATTGTTCAAGAATAGGAAGCCAACTTTAAATTTTCTTCATGTCTTTGGCTGCAAATGTTATATCTTAAGGAATCAAACTGATCAACATGGGAAGTTTGATGCTAAAGCAGATGAAGGAATTTTTGTTGGATATGCTGTGGGAAAAACATATAGAGTCTACAATCTAAGAACCAACATTGTTATGGAATCAATACATGTTGTGTTTGATGACAAAAAGATTGAAGGACTGCAAGATGGAGATTTCCATGAAAGCCTCAAATTTGATAATGTGGAGATGGTTAGTGATGATAGTGATGATGATAGTGATCAAGAAATAGTGAATAAGGATAATGTAGAAAAGTCTACAACTAATGAAGCACACAATTCAACATCTGTCGAATTGCAAAATGCTTCATCTGTCGGGAGACAGTCTGCCTTATCCGTTGGGAGACAATCAGCTTCATCCGTCGGGACAGAAAGTGCATCATCCGTCGAAACATTAAGAGAAGCTGAAAGTCAGAATAGGTCACCTACAGAAAGTTCTCCTTTCTCAAATCAAATATTCACAAACTCAGGGGGAGTTTCTCATAATCAAAACTCAGTCACACATTAAGACAACAATGAGGCTTCTTCATCTAGATCAAATCTACCTCAACAAAGAAAATGGACTAAAGATCACCCTTTTGAGATCATCATTGGTGATGCATCTTCTAAAGTTCAAACAAGGAGAGCAACTCAAGAAGAATGTCTAAGGAAGAACCAAAGAAAGTAGAAGAAGCTTTGTTGGATCCTGATTGAATTTTAGCTATGCAGGAGGAGCTAAACCAATTTGAAAGGAACAAGGTATGGAAGCTGGTACCCAAACCTAAAGGAAAGAATCCAATTGAAACCAAATGGGTATTCAGAAACAAAATGGATAAAAATGGCATAGTGATCAGGAACAAAGCTAGATAGGTTGCTAAGGGCTATTGTCAATAAGAAGGAATAGATTTTGATGAAACCTTTGCTCCTATTGCAAGACTTGAAACCATCCGAATTTTCTTAGCCTATGCAGCTCATGCCAATTTCAAGGTCTATCAAATGGATGTCAAAAGTGCTTTTCTGAATAGAGATTTGGAGGAGGAAGTCTATCTTAGTCAGCCTCCTGGTTTTGAAGATCCAAATTTTCCAGAATATGTCTACTATCTTTTGAAGGCACTTTATGGACTGAAGTAAGCACCTAGAGCCTGGTATGACACTTTATCAATGTAACACACCCAAATCCGGGGTCGGGGATCTGGGTTGTCACGAGTTCCATTTCCCTTAATAACACTCAATCTTAATACACAATCAACTACTCTGTACTGTGACCCCACAATAAACACACACACCACTAGTTATAGTCTCAGAGATGAATATCCAAAAATAATCACAAGTCTTTTATTCCACAATTATATGTCAATACACCTTAAAAAGGTTTCTGAATAAATTTACATTTCTTTGCCATTATTACAATTCATAATTATACATAAGTCTGGTACATCATAAGTTGAAAGCCTAGCCTATTGGTAGTTCCTACCTCAGCTACAGCGACATCAACGCCTATAGGAAACTGCGGAACGTTTCCTAATCGCTTACGAATCGGGAGCTTGGTCCTGTTCATCTTTTCTATCTGTTGTTGTGTGATAAAAGAAGAAAGCAAGGGTGAGTAGCAAGCCCACCAAAATAGTATGTATAATGATTAACAATATATGAGCCTTCTCATAGTACTCATGAAAGTCTTGGTCAAAAGAAATGAACCAAGTTTGATATCTTAATGCGATGAAGTCGCAAAATATTCAGTATATATACATATATACTTTTCAAAATCTTGGAAGTCCTCTTCCATACATAATATACACAGAGTTCCAGTTTATAACTGTATAAAACTATCGTTGCAAGGTGATCTCATATATCTAACCTTGACTCAACGTTTTTCTGAAAATCTTTGACATGCATAAGATAATCATTTACTAGATATAAGTTTTTAAAAGATGAAGTTACAAGATACTCCAATATACTTATATCTTTTCCAAATACTACTTGAACTACCACCGTTCAAGTTATAATTAGTTCAATAGTTCATCACATAGATGAGACTACAAGATAATACTTGAATAGATTCAATCTTTAAAATATTATCAAAATAAAATGAAGTTCTGAGATACTTCATTTGATACAAACATCATTTTGAAAACTTGACCCTGCCAACACTCAACAATCGCCCAACCGTAGCCTTTCTATCAAAGTGCTCTGGGTAGTGTTGCAGAAATATCCAATTGGATGATGAACTCATTACGGGAGTTTGCCGCGCCAGGAAGACTACTTACGATGATCAGTCGTAGTAGTACAACCCCACCATTTTCTACATGTAGAGGAGAACCTGTCGGATTTACTTGTCAACCGAACACTGAACTCCTAAGGAATGGACCGCCTTAGCGGAACTTCCAGGCCATTTGGGCCAATATAATAAGGCTGGGCCGGCGCTACTCGGCCACTTACGTCACTCCTAGTTCAGATGAAATCCATGACTCTGAAACGTAAAGCTCGTCCCCACTTTCCCCAAGTAGAAACTTGTTGATACGGCTCCATCAAGAAGTCGTATCTAGTTGGAAAGGAAAACTCACCGATATTTCCCAGGCGATGCCTGTTAATGGATTAACTTGTTCCAAGAATTTTACTTCCCAAGTGTTGGGTAAGTAATCAAAATTCTTTTATCGAGACAGCAAACTTGTTGCGAATATAAAACACACCATAGAGCCGGATCCCTCAGGTTTTGAGCGAGTATTTAAATCCCCTTTTTTTTTAAAGGAAGATCTTAAATATAAAAATGAGTTTTGGGATCCGCTCTAACTTTTGAAAATCATTTTAAAGACTTGAAAACACTTTAAAGAGTGTTTGGAATGATGCTGATTTAATGAAGTAAATCAGTCTCAATATAAAAGAAATAATTGAATATTATTATTTAAATAATATTCCCATAAAGAATAATCTTTATAAAATAATTGAAGTAGAAGTTTTAAAACTCTTACTTGAATGAAAATTAAATAATCAACGATATACTTTATACAAAAGTACTATCTTTATTTGAATAATCGAAAATAAGTTTGATTATCGAAACATTATTCTTTAATAAATTAAAGAATATTATTAAATAATAAGCGGAGTTATAATTCCTCGAATGAATATTATAAATAATATTCATTAAATAAAATAACTGAGTCATACATCCTCAAATGAATATTCAAGTAATATTCAATAAATAATATAAAGGAGTAATAAGTCCTCGAATAAATATTCAAGATAATATTCATTAATAAAATAAAGATAAAGTTATCGAATAAACCTTATTCGATTACTAGTTTTGAAAACTATGACCGTATATATATAAAAATATATATATATATTATACTTGGGAACATCGACTCCCGGTTTAGAAATATGTTCACCTTTTATCCCCTTTACTAAGGGTAAACTCAAATACCGCTTATCTCTAGCATAGGTATTATGCAACTATAAGTATTTGAACCAACAGATATATAAATCGAGAATATGAAACAGGCATGCATATATACCATATCACATGCTACAATATATCGCAAGAATTTGCTAATAACAAATATGTATTTATCGCAAGATCATGCATATACACATATACATCACAACAACAGTTATACGGGTAGAAAACTTGCCTGAGCGACTGGGGGTGATAAAAAGTTCGGGATGAGTCTGGTAACCTATAAACAACAAGTAAGTTGGAATTAAACCAAAGTCACTTGTAAATCTATACTTTAACTAACTTAGACTCTAACGTTTGTTTTGCGCTTACTGATTCTCTTAAGTTACTCGAGTACCCTCGGCTCCACCATTTTTAATAATTTAACCATTACGAGTTTTAAGGCAATTCTTTCGCGAGTGTCTTACCAACTGCCTAACATACTTGACATAATTGTTTCATACATTAATTAACCCTTTAAGGTCTTTAACCTATGTTTCAAAGTAAGGCAAGGGGCGAAACGTCGTTACTTAAAACGGTCGTTTCTCCTAAACCGTACATCGGAACCAAACGAACTACATATCAAAACGAAGCTCGTAACATGAACTATATAAACATGGCAATGGTTAAAATCTAGCAGGGGGTTCTCGGGTCCTAATGTTATGAACAAAAGCAGTCTAAAGTAAATCGGACATTACGACGGCTATATTTACGCGATTTCCCAATTTTATACCCTTCCCAATTCAACCCATAATCAAGCCACAATCACATCCCAATCCAAACTCCATCCATACCACATCCTAACAGCCCCAATCAATTCAATATTAACATTTATACTTATGCTTAAGCTTGAATTTAACTATACTTAAGTTCTTTTAACCAAAACAACAAGATTCACCATCCATTTCACTACCACTCCAACCCAAATTCTAAACCAACAAGCATTAAGCTACTATATCACCATAACAACTAGAATCATCATATTTAACAAAGTAAAGCTAGGGTTTGGAGATGATATACCTTCCTTGAAGTGGTGTGAGTAGCTAGGAAGCCTTAAGAAGTCATGAGATGACTTAGGGATGCTTGGATCTTAAAGGAAAAACAAGAAAATCAAGTTAAAATTCTTGAAGTCACTATTCATTGTCTTCTTCATTGATTTCTTGAAGAAGATTGTGAATGATTTGGAGGCTTAAACTCATAGAATAGCCATAAATATGCATAAGGAATACTAGGGAATTATCTTACCAATTTAGGAAGCCTTGAACTTGAATTTTGAAAATTGTTTTCTTTGAAAATGGCAAAAGCCGAGAGCAAAGGGAGGATGAAGGAGAATTTTGTGTTTTTGTTTTGATGAAAATAAATATTTGCTTGGTTGGTTGAATTAGTTTTGTTTTGTTTTAGGTCAATTACCCATTTACCCTTGATGTTGTGTGGTTAATATTCCACCACATTTCCTTCCCTCTTATGTCATGTTTGCATCACTTTGTGATGTCATCACCCCTCCTTTGTCCTCTTTCTATTAGTTGGATGACACCATCCTCTCTTATCCCTTTGATTAACTTCCTAATTGTTTGCCTAATGACCGCTGATCTGTTATACGGTTCGCTTAACTTTCGTTTTCGTTTATCGTTTGAGGGATCATACCCGGGATCTTATTACTTAGGTTCCCTTAACCTTTCTCAATATATTATATTCCTTTTATGATCCTCTCTTATAATCCTTTAATTTAAATCCTTTTTATCCTGTTACCTTTTACTCAATTCTTTCCGTATCTAGTGGATTTCCGGGAAAAACCAAAGTGTTCGGAATTGGATTCTGACGATCTTTACATACACTTATATACCATATAGAGTACTAATAAAATCTCAGAATATCCATAACAGAACCCCTACATAGTGTGGCATGAAAAGTTTTCTCATTCAACTAAAACACTATTCATAAGGGTTACAAAAAGTTCAAAATTTTGGGGTTATTACAGTCTCCCCTCCTTAAAAGGATTCCGTCCCGGAATCAGATAGAAAATTAATAGGGATACTCTCTTAGCATTGCACTTTCTAACTCTCGAGTAAATTTTCCCACATTGTGGTCCTACCACCAAACTCTGCCTAGTTTAATAACCCTTCTCCTAAGCACTTGTTCCTTTTCACTCTATAACCCTTCCTGGTTGCTCCATATAGTTTACGTCGGGTTGCATGTCTATGCGCTCATATGCCCCTATTTATCTGGCATCTGAATTACATTTTCTTAACATTGATACGTGAAACACGTTATGAACTTGCTACAGGTTCGGGGGTAGGGCTAGCTCGTATGCTATCTTCCCAATATGTTTTAGTATATCCAAGGGTCCGACACATTGTGGACTTAGCTTTCCTTTCTTTCCGAATCTCATCAATCCTTTCCGAGGGAATACCTATAACAGCACTAGGTCCCCTACTTCCTATTCCTTGTCCTTTCGTGTCAAATCAACATATGTATCATGTCCATCTTGGGCTACTACCATCCGTCCTCTGATTAGATCTATCATATCCTTGGTCCTTTGGACCACTGCTGGTCCGAGCATTTTGCGCTCTACAACTTCATCCTAACATAAGGGAGATCGACATTGTCTTCCCTCAAGGATCCCATAAGGCGATATCTCAATACTGACATATGATCTATCGTCGTAAGAAAACTCAATCCGTGATAACTGATCATTCCAAATTATTTCAAGTTTAATGCACAGACTCTCATTATAGCGTTTAGCATTAGAGCTTTTGCTTCTCAATACCCATTCTTTTCCAGTTCGTAATCGCTACAACCTTCCGTTCCTAATATTATACTAGTTATACTTTTGCTCGTTAGCATTCTATAACCTTTTAATAACCACGTCAACCTTAGTATCACGAATGTGTTTCCATTCCGAATACTACCACAACTTTATTACTCCTTTTTCAGCTGTTTCTATTTCCCAAAGTTTGATCAATCATATAGAAGTAAAGGAATTTGTTGAGAGATCACTATGATCATGAACACTTGTTATATCACATAGTTAGTACAGAAGGTGGCCAGCCTTTAGTACTTGACAAGCAATTAAACAATAGATGGTATCCTACTAGGCTTCTATCATACAGATAGATAGTCATTCGGCAATACCTCCCCTTCTGGAAGGGTTGTTCTTCTCAGCTTACATGAAATGAAAAGAAGAGAAAAGAACGAACCGAAGAGAATTGTATATTCGTAAAAAAAAAATTATTGCCATAAAATATCTGGCTTGGAATCTACCTCTGAACTATAGAGGTTTGTCATAGGAGAACAAAACATATATGTATTTATATCAACATCAAGTATTATAGCATCGTATTTCACATGCCTAAATATTTTTGCTATTCCGTCCATCATTCTATGGACCCATGCTCTTCCTCGAGCTTATACACAATCACCTTTGAAACTCCTTCGATATCGAAAATCGAACCTGAGATCTCATTCTAGACATCATCGTTACTTGAATTCTATGCTTGCACCGTAACCTTCCTCGTATAATAATACGACTCTCTATTGATAAGAAAGAATAAATATTCAATAGGTAGATACTCTACTTAATTAGTCTATCAATGATAACTTATACACTACCACGACCCGTTTAGTGGTACTCAATCTCAACATCCATTCCAATACAACTCTCACGGTTGTAATCAGCTCGTTACTCGCAGAATCATTGTTGCCTTACTATGGTCCGCCACTGACCTACTGTCGTCATTCACATTCCATGAAATCTTAATATCTAACCATACGGAGTCCATACATGTCGTATCAAATCCTTCTAAGGAGGTAACATAATCACCATTCCTGATTCATGAAGAACACTCCTGATCCTGACATACATACATGACATGAAGCAGATAAAATTGCAGAAGAGTTTCAATTAAAGCAATGATAGCAGGTTAATACCATTCTTAATCATATGCCTTAAATAGAAGACTTACTCAAAGGTTCGTCTAGTCCTTTTTGAAACATGGTCCTGGCTTATCTCAAGATAGTATCTTCTGAGATAGATAGCCTGCTCATGGCGATTACACGAATTAAACCTTTACCAACTACTATTATGGTTGGGTATTGCACAGTCATCAGAAGGAATGTCAATCTTTCAAACCATAATACAACCCTTACGGCTTCAACCATTATTACTGTATTCCTCTGGCACGAGCGCCTGTAATTGTCCTCTTACATTTAAAGTGTCGGCCACCTCTTTGGCCTTTCCTGATAGTAATATTTCCTTACAATCAATGTCATCTTAACCACTTTCACTAATTTTCTACCCCATTTCAATCATAGCTTATGTGAAGATGTTTTCCTTAAAATCTGATGAGTAAAAAAAAATCACCATTTTTCCATAAGTTATTGCCTCAGTCTTTAGAGGTTAATCACTGTCGCGACTGACTCTCGATCGTACTTAGAACATCTTTTATCTTAGGTCCTAATTGCCCTGACTAATTTTGACCTTTACTGGTTCGATCCATACTTTCTCGTGGTTTAACACGTGCCCCACTTGGCATTATTATAATTACGCCATATTTCCTTCATCAAAATTTCTGTTCTTGAGAACTTTGAATATTACCTTTCTCCTTGTAAAACTTCTAAGGTTATCCTTAAATCCTTCATCAAGTACACCCTAGGCACAGGGCGTATCAAGATACCATTTATTAATACCAGAATCATAGTCTATATACTTTTGAAAAATTTCTCCACTGATCCTTAAAGGTTGTTGTTACCTTAATCCTTCATTCTATACTATCAAAACTCATATTGTCCCTATTAAGGGTGAAATGCCAACCTTTATGCATTCCCCCAGGATTCATTTTAAGTTACCGATGTTTTATCCTTAATTCCACCTTTAAAAGGTACCTGCATCCTTCCATGGATAAATCAAGTCATATAACCCTGATAAGGGTATCTTATTCAATCATTTCCACCTCGATAGTATATGCCTAATTTCATAATAACATCTGTATTCAAAATGAGGTCAATCAATATGGCCTCCAAAAGATAACAACGGTTATCCGCTTTTCTTGCCTAATCTGGTAACGATAACAAGGATGTTCTGGAAGATATTGGTCGTGTTCAACGCGAACTTCTTCTTAATAATTCCTTATTTACTTTTGTTGTTTCTCTCAACAGTCATCTCAATGTTGGGATATCTTTCATACCTGGCGTCTCCCTTTCTGGGTATCAAGCCACCGGTCTTACACTTCACATTCTTGAGGGTCACTTCCTTCATCCAATTTTCCTAATTTCTTATTTTCTTGTCTCCTCAGTCTATCCGTGTCTCAATATTTATCCTTCGAACTATCTCAAGGTTTCCTCAAATCCTCCCAACTTACAGGGGATAAAATATATGTATCTCTTATTCCTTCAACCATCAATTTAACTCATGGTGAATCACCCGCATCCTGACGATTACATACTTTTCTATTTCTATTGCTACGAGTCTTTAGGGTTTCCTCATAACCAACTCCTTTCTCTTATCATTATTTCATGAACCAACACAACCTAAGCATTGATTTCAAACATCCCGTCATTCTGGATTCGTGTCCTTAGAACGAATCTTGATGACTTTTACAACTTAGATTCACAATTCATCATACTCGTCTGCCTTTGTTCTGGCTCTAAAGCTTTTACACTATCCCCATAACCTTGGGAAGTACTTTCCTGAAAATAATTGACTGAACTTAAATCAGTTTATTATAATCTCTTGCTCCGTGCCTTCCTTGGTCTTTCACCAGCGGGTGGTCTCCCTCTTAGGAGGGAAGTGACAAAAACAGTCTTTTGTGGTTCGTCAATCATTTAGAATCTCAAATGATTCCTATATTTCCTTTAGCCAGGCTCTGGCCTCAACTGGGTCAACTTGTTCCTTGGAACACTGAGAGCTTAGCGATTTAAAGGTCCTGAAAGAATTTCCCACTACATTGTTTCCCTCAAGGTGGTGGTTGGGAAATAAAGTATAAGTTCTGTTTAGACAGGTCCATGAATTTCCGTATAGGAGTACCGTCTCGGGTCCTCTTACCTCGCTCGACTTCTGTTTTCTTAGTCTAAATATTTCTTCCTACTCCCCATAATTGGGGTCATGTTTTAATTTGAAATCCTCATTTTTCACTTTATTATATTCTGGGTTCCTTATATCTTAATTGCGACCTCCCTGATTATCACATTCAAGGTTTGACCCTAATCTTATTCCTTGTGGGGGCATATTACTTGGAAAAATTTTGAGAATCTCTGGATAATTGTCTTACTTACTTTGCTTAAGTCTTTCCCTCGTTTAGTCCTTGCACGATTGCAAATTATGAATTCTTAAGTTCGATAAACTTCATGACACGCTCTTAAGTGTTAATAGAGCAATTAACAATGTGATCTTATCACAACAACTCATCTGAACTGAATTTAACGAATATATACATAACCATTTGTTCGAGGGTACAACAACTGAACATATTAAAGAGAATTACATCATTTGATCTGATCGCTTATAACCCAAAAGTACTACCATAGATAATCATCTAGTCATTAAAATTAATCATTCATAACTTAGGCTAATCCTCCAAAAGCGGTGCTACATGAAACCCTTGTCTGATTGCTCTGGCTCTGTACACTACCATGGATCAAGAAATGCGAGCACGCACGACATCCCTAACCTGCTCCATCACAGAGGTGATGAGGTCTAAGATAGTTGCAAGTAGAGCTGGATCAATCTGACCCTCAAGATGGCCTCTAGCTGTAACACGGGTGGTAGCCTCAATCCTTTCCATGCTATGAGCTAATCCCGCCGGAAGTACCCCGCCCTCAATCCTTGGTACAGTAAGTCGATCCAACAGATCACTCCTAACATTACGGGCCTCGGACAGGCCACCCAAAGTCATATGATAATTGGCGATAAGAGAAGCCTGAGTGGTAGCATCTAGCAGTCCATGGGGTGCAGGTGGTGTAGACCCAGGAGATCCAAATGGATAACCAAGCACGGTATCAGGTGACAATGGTGCAGGAGATAAAGGTGGCATTTCCTCAGTAGGTGCTGGGCTCTGTACCGGGGATGGAACAGCAATTGGTGGAACCTCATGGATGTCTACAAGAACCTCTGGAAGAGGGTCTAATACTGGTATAATTGGTGTCGTGGAAGGCCCCACTCCTTTTGCCCTCATTAACCTTTGTGCCCTTGGTAACTCTTCATCCTCTAGTGCCACCCTCGCGGCCATTCTTGCTCTGGTAGTCGCCCTGACTACGATCATCAATTCCTCAGCGGTCCTCTCTTCATTCTCATTAGGATCCTCCATGAGATCCTCATCAACCACAACATTTTCAATATGAACCTCATCCAGTCCCTCATTAGGGTACTCTATCGGATTCACAATTTGATCTCCAACTTGTAATAAAACATCCTCATGTTGATGCTCCTAAACCTCAGGGTTCGGTGCCCCGCTGCCCTATAGGAGAACGAATTATGTTACTATCACGATATTTATAAGGGTTCCCGTAAGGGTTTTAACTGTCAGTACTACGTTAGGTAGCCCGACTATGAACTTGGCAAGAGTTCTTATAATCTTAGTGAACTTATTATCTTAACGTCACATCATCTCTGAGGTTTATAACGCTTAGCTCTGATACCATTTCTGTAACACCCCCAAATCCGGGGTCGGGGATCCGGGTTGTCACGAGTTCCATTTCCCTTAATAACACCCAATCTTAATACACAATCAACTACTCTGTACTATGACCCCACAATAAACACACACACCACAAGTTATAGTCTCAGACATGAATATCCAAAAATAATCACAAGTCATTTTATTCCACAATTATATGTCAATACACCTTAAAAAGGTTTCTGAATAAATTTACATTTCTTTGCCATTATTACAATTCATAATTATACATAAGTCTGGTACATCATAAGTTGAAAGCCTAGCCTATTGGTAGTTCCTACCTCAGCTACAGCGACATCAATGCCTATAGGAAACTGCGGAACATTTCCTAATCGCTTGCGAATCGGGAGCTTGGTCCTGTTCATCTTTTCTATCTGTTATTGTGTGATGAAAGAAGAAAGCAAGGGTGAGCAGCAAGCCCACCAAAATAGTATGTATAATGATTAACAATATATGAACCTTCTCATAGTACTCATGAAAGTCTTGGTCAAAAGAAATGAACCAAGTTTGATATCTTAATGCGATGAAGTCGCAAAATATTCAGTATATATACATATATACTTTTCAAAATCTTGGAAGTCCTCTTCCATACATAATATACACAGAGTTCCAGTTTATAACTGTATAAAACTATCATTGCAAGGTGATCTCATATATCTAACCTTGACTCAACGTTTTTCTGAAAATCTTTGACATGCATAAGATAATCATTTACTAGATATAAGTTTTTAAAAGATGAAGTTACAAGATACTCCAATATACTTATATCTTTTCCAAATACTACTTGAACTACCACCGTTCAAGTTATAATTAGTTCAACAGTTCATCACATAGATGAGACTACAAGATAATACTTGAATAGATTCAATCTTTAAAATATTATCAAAATAAAATGAAGTTCTGAGATACTTCATTTAATGCAAACATCATTTTGAAAACTTGACCCTGCCAACACTCAACAATCGCCCAACCGTAGCCTTTCTATCGAAGTGCTCTGGGTAGTGTTGCAGAAATATCCAATTGGATGATGAACTCATTACGGGAGTTTGCCGCGCCAGGAAGACCACTTACGATGATCAGTCGTATAGTACAACCCCACCATTTTCTACATGTAGAGGAGAACCTGTCGGATTTACTTGTCAACCGAACACTGAACTCCTAAGGAATAGACCGCCTTAGCGGAACTTCCAGGCCATTTGGACCAATATAATAAGGCTGGGCCGGCGCTACTCGGCCACTTACGCCACTCCTAGTTCAGATGAAATCCATGACTCTGAAACGTAAAGCTCGTCCCCACTTTCCCCAAGTAGAAACTTGTTGATACGGCTCCATCAAGAAGTCGTATCTAGTTGGAAAGGAAAACTCACCGATATTTCCCAGGCGATGCCTGTTAATGGATTAACTTGTTCCAAGAATTTTACTTCCCGAGTGTTGGGTAAGTAATCAAAATTCTTTTATCGAGACAGCAACCTTGTTAAGAATATAAAACACACCACAGAGCCGGATCCCTCAGGTTTTGAGCGAGTACTTTAATCCCCTTTTTTTTAAAAGGAAGATCTTAAATATAAAAATGAGTTTTGGGATCCGCTCTAACTTTTGAAAATCATTTTAAAGACTTGAAAACACTTTAAAGAGTGTTTGGAATGATGTTGATTTAATGAAGTAAATCAGTCTCAATATAAAAGAAATAACTGAATATTATTATTTAAATAATATTCCCATAAAGAATAATCTTTATAAAATAATTGAAGTAGAAGTTTTAAAACTCTTACTTGAATGAAAATTAAATAATCAACGTTATACTTTATACAAAAGTACTATCTTTATTTGAATAATCGAAAATAAGTTTGATTATCGAAACATTATTCTTTAATAAATTAAAGAATATTATTAAATAATAAGCGGAGTCATAATACCTCGAATGAATATTATAAATAATATTCATTAAATAAAATAACTGAGTCATACATCCTCAAATGAATATTCAAGTAATATTCAATAAATAATATAAAGGAGTCATAAGTCCTCGAATAAATATTCAAGATAATATTCATTAATAAAATAAAGATAAAGTTATCAAATAAACCTTATTCGATTAATAGTTTTGAAAACTATGACCGTATATATATAAAAATATATATATATTATACTAGGGAACATCGACTCCCGGTTTAGAAATATATTCACCTTTTATCCCCTTTACTAAGGGTAAACTCAGATACCGCTTATCTCTAGCATAGGTATTATGCAACTATAAGTATTTGAACCAACAGATATATAAATCGAGAATATGAAACAGGCATGCATATATACCATATCACATGCTACAATATATCGCAAGAATTTGCTAATAACAAATATGCATTTATCGCAAGATCATGCATATACACATATACATCACAACAACAGTTATACGGGTAGAAAACTTGCCTGAGCGACTGGGGGTGATAAAAGGCTTGGGACGAGTCTGGTAACCTATAAACAATAAGTAAGTTGGAATTAAACCAAAGTCACTTGTAAATCTATACTTTAACTAACTTAGACTCTAACGCTTGTTTTGCGCTTACTGATTCTCTTAAGTTACTCGAGTACCCTCGGCTCCACCATTTTTAATAATTTAACCATTAAGAGTTTTAAGGTGATTCCTTCGCGAGTGTCTTACCAACTGCCTAAAATACTTAACATAATTGTTTCATACATTAATTAACCCTTTAAGGTCTTTAACCTATGTTTCAAAGTAAGGTGAGGGGAAATGTTTTGTTCGCAAAACGCCGTTACTTAAAACGGTCGTTTCTCCTAAACCGTACATCGGAACCAAACGAACTACATATCAAAACGAAGCTCGTAACATGAACTATCTAAACATGGCAATGGTCAAAATCTAGCAGGGGGTTCTCGAATCCTAATGTTATGAACAAAAGCAGTCTAAAGTAAATCGGATATTACGACGGCTATGTTTACGCGATTTCCCAATTTTATACCCTTCCCAATTCAACCCATAATCAAGCCACAATCACATCCCAATCCAAACTCCATCCAGATCACATCCTAACAGCCTCAATCAATTCAATATTAACATTTATACTTATGCTTAAGCTTGAATTTAACTATACTTAAGTTCTTTTAACCAAAACAACAAGATTCACCATCTATTTCACTACCACTCCAACCCAAATTCTAAACCAACAAGCATTAAGCTACTATATCACCATAACAACTAGAATCATCCTATTTAACAAAGTAAAGCTAGGGTTTGGAGATGATATACCTTCCTTGAAGTGGTGTGAGTAGCTAGGAAGCCTTAAGAAGTCTTGAGATGACTTAGGGATGCTTGGATCTTAAAGGAAAAACAAGAAAATCAAGTTAAAATTCTTGAAGTCACTATTCATTGTCTTCTTCATTGATTTATTGAAGAAGATTGTGAATGATTTAGAGGCTTAAACTCATAGAATAGCCATAACTATGCATAAGGAATACTAGGGAATTATCTTACCAACTTAGGAAGCTTTGAACTTGAATTTTGAAAATTGTTTTCTTTGAAAATGGCAAAAGTCGAGAGTAAAGGGAGGATGAAGGAGAATTTTGTGTTTTTGTTTTGATGAAAATGAATATTTGCTTGGTTGGTTGAATTAGTTTTGTTTTGTTTTAGGTCAATTACCCATTTACCCTTGATTTTGTGTGGTTAATATTCCACCACATTTCCTTCCCTCTTATGTCATGCTTGCATCACTTTGTGATGTCATCACCCCTCCTTTGTCCTCTTTCTATTGGTTGGATGACACCATCCTCTCTTATCCCTTTGATTAACTTCCTAATTGTTTGCCTAATGACCGCTGATCTGTTATACGGTTCGCTTAACTTTCGTTTTCGTTTATCGTTTGAGGGATCATACCCGGGATCTTATTACTTAGGTTCCCTTAACCTTTCTCAATATATTATATTCCTTTTATGATCCTCTTTTATAATCCTTTAATTTAAATCCTTTTTATCCTGTTACCTTTTACTCAATTCTTTCCGTATCTAGTGGATTTCCGGGAAAAACCAAAGTGTTCGGAATTGGATTCTGACGATCTTTACATACACTTATATACCATATAGAGTACTAATAAAATCTCAGAATATCCATAACAGAACCCCTACATAGTGTGGCATGAAAAGTTTTCTCATTCAGCTAAAACACTATTCATAAGGGTTACAAAAAGTTCAAAATTTTGGGGTTATTACAATCAAAGTTTCTTTTGGAAAATCAATTCACAAGAGGTACTGTTGATAAAACTTTATTCTTTAGAAATGTAAATGGCTCTAGTATACTTGTTCAAATCTATGTAGATGATATTATATTTGGCTCTACAGATGAAAAACTTTGTAAAAAGTTTGCCAAATTGATGCAAAGTAAGTATGAAATGAGCATGATGGGAGAACTAACTTACTTTTTTGGTTTACCAGTTAAGCAAGTTAGTGATGGAATATTCATTAGTCAAACTAAATATATTCATGATCTTTTGAAGAAGTTTGATCTAATGGATTGCACATCTGCAAAAACTCCCATGGCCACTGCAACTAAGCTTGAATTAAACACTACTGAAAAGTCTGTGGATATTTCAAGCTATAGGGACATAGTTGGCTCAATTCTGTACTTAACAGCTAGTAGGCCAGATATAATGTTTGTTACTTGTCTTTGTGCTAGATTTTAGGCTGATCCTAGAGAATCTCACTTAGTAGCTATCAAGAGAATTTTCAGATATCTTAAGGGAACACCAAAACTTGGCATTTGGTACCCTAGAGATTCTGGTTTTGATCTAACTGGTTATTCAGATGTAGATTATGCAGGTTTTACTTGTAAAATAGACAGAAAAAGTACAACAAGAACCTGTCAATTTCTAGGGAACAAGCTTGTGTCCTAGTTCAGTAAAAAGCAAAATTCAGTTTCTACTTCTACAGCTGAAGCTGAATATATTGCTGCTGGAAGTTGCTGTGCACAGATTTTGTGGATGAAAAACCAATTGTTGGACTATGGTCTACAAGTGGATAGAATTCCCATTTTCTGTGATAACACAAGTGCAATTGCCATCACTGAAAATCCAGTACAGCATTCAAGAACAAAGCATATAGACATCAAGTACCACTTCATTAGGGAACATGTGATGAATAGTACTGTGGAACTTTATTTTATTCCAAGTGAAAAGAAGCTTACAGATATATTTATCAAGCCACTTGATAAATCCACATTTTCAAGGTTGATAAGTGAGTTAGGTATGCTTAATTATTCTTGATTTATATCAGATATTTTTGCAAGTTATTATGTAGCCAGAAACTTAATTGATTTTTCTGTTTTGGATGAAATTTTGGCTAAGTCAAAATTTACATCCCGACAGATGTTCATTATCCATCAAGTTTGATCATCCGTCGGAATATTATTTGTTAATAAAAATCAATTACTTTTCTGGATTATTTTATAACCCGACGGATAATTGATTTACCCTCATCCGTTGAATTGTCTCAATCTTAGCCGTTAAAACTCTGAACGTTATCCATCAAGTATACTTACAGTTTGTAAGCATAAAAAGAATGATAAGTGATAGAATTTTTACAGTTTATTTATTTTTTAAACGGCTATTTTGGGCTATTTTGATTGGTTACTTTACTTCACTTTATTATTTCTGACAGTTTATTTCTGAGATAGTATAAAAGCAGAATTCATTTTTATTCTACTCTTTTATCATTCTCAAATCAATTACTCTAACTTCATTTCTTCTTCAAAGCAAATATTTTCTCTGCAAATTTCTCATTCTCTAACAATGGCACTGGTAGTCAAAATCATGTCTCAATCGGGATATATCTATGAAAAGAACAACTTTGCAGCACTTGTGAATAAGGAGATTCCTCAGTCTGGAGACTTTTACAAATGATGGATTTTGTGAAGAGCTGTAAACTCAGTTATGCTATGCTGGAATCAACCACAATCTACTATGAAGTTGTGGAGGAGATATGGACAACTGCAGTGTACAGCTCTACTGACAAGACCATAACTTTCACTCTCAAAGGTAAGCAGTTTTACATAGTAGTGACATTATCAAAGCATGCTTTAGAATTCCAGATAACACTGCTACTGTTCCACACACAGACACTGATATAGTTAACATGCTAAATTCTATGGGCTATCCATTTTCTATTTCTAAGTTAAGTGAAATTAGGAGGTTAGGCCTTATAAAGGAGTTGAGCTATTTGTGTGATGTCGTAACTAAGGTATTTTCTGGTAAAATTAGTAACTTTGATTCTATTAACATCTCCATGCTTAACATGCTTTACATGTTAGTCACTGACAAGTACTTTAATTTCAGTGACTTGGTCTTGTTTGAGTTAGGTTATAAGTTAGGAGACCTTAATAAGAGAGGTAAAAGTGTCTATTATTCTAGATTCTTTATGATGCTTGCTAACCATCTTATTGAGAATATTGATGATCTCAATAGGGCAAGTCACCAGAAAGAGGTGCCCCTCCATTACTTCCCAATCATGGAGGGACCTCAGGTAAGTGAGGTAAGCACCACTGTCTCCACTCTTCCAACCTCACACATTTCTTTGTCTTCAAGTGTAGCTATGGCATCTATGTCAATGACCCAACAGATGCCTACCCAAGCTATCAAACCAATAATTTCAAAACCCAAAACTAAGAAAGCCCCCTCTGGTTTCTTTCAAAAGAAATCAGTTGCAAAATCTACTAAACACAAAGAGGGGAGTGTGAAGGTGAGTGAGCAAGGTGAGGGACAGGGTGAAAATCAAAGAAATCCTAAGGATAAGGCTGGTGAGATGAGTGTACCTAAGCCTAGCCATACCACAGTTTCCCAACAAACTATGGTTTTTAATAAGAAAATAAGCTCACTTCTAGTTTCATCATCCCAAAAGGGTGTTACTATTTAAACAAGCTCCCAACCAAGAGCACAGGCCAAGAGGGTTAGGGACACAAGTTCACCACAGACTTATGCTAGAAAGAAAAGATGAAAAACCCATGGGGATGCACAGGGAACAGACACAGTGCAACCCGGTGCTAAAGAACCAGTCACTGCACCATCTCAAAGTCAGATTGATGTGGCTCCAATAAATGTGGAGTCATAGCCAAAATCTTTAGTAATTGAAGCACCTGAAACACCAAATTCACCCACACACTCACTGGATATTGACATGATTAATACATCACTTCCAAATTCTCCATCTTTAACTTTATTGGAGAAGCCAAAAATCCAAGCAAGTGAGCATCATCTTTTAGATGATTTGTTGGCTCACTTGTCATTTCTTTCTGAGTCTGTTGAGATATATGTGCCTAAATTTTCATCAATCTGCATAGAGTCTACAATAGTCTCCACTCCAAACTCATTTATTTCTTCTATCCCGGTGGATATTCTTCATCCGTCGAGTAGTGATTGTATCCCGACGGATGTGCCTAACAGCAGTCATCCGTCGGATAGCCAAACTACTATCACGATGGATATTCATCATCCGTCGGGAGTCTCTGCACAACTTCAAATTTCTTCAATTATCACAAGTGTAGAGGACTTAGTAGTAGTATAATCACTCTTAGGAATGAGGGAAGAGAGTGAACTGAGTGAGAGACTGGGTTGCTCCCAGGCAAAAGGAGAGAAAATGAGTGAACCTATGCAGTCCATTTCTTCATGACTGGCAAAAGTGAGTGAGGGGAGTCTCACCTTAGATGGTGAAGGTGAGGGTGTGAGGGTGGGAAGCCAAGGGGAACCCTTAATGCAAAAACAGAGAGATCATGAGAGAGATGCAGGTACTGGAGAGATAAGAATGGACACCATTATTAGTGAGTCAATGAATGTCAGTGATGCGGAAAGGAAAAGACTATTTCAGCAAAAATATCAAGTTGTCATAGATTCTATTTCCATAGATGTTGAGACATTTACTCATCCTGCTATAGCTTATCAAACACTAGCTGTACAGGGCAATGAGGAGGCTGAAAAAATGCTAAACTTGGTACACACTACTCAATCTCTACAAAGAGCAAAGGATGCAATCGCTGCTATGCCTTCAACTACTGGCAGTGATTTTGAACTGGATGAAGACTCATTTGCAGATTCTGGTGGGGATGATGAAAAAGACAGCATGAGCATAGGGGGAGATGCAGATGTTCCTTCTTGGATGCTAACTAAAGAATGTTCCTACTCACATCTCCAATCAACACTATTCAAGCTGATTCATGACACCCAAACAGCCATTCAAGCATCTATAAATGCCAACACAAAGAGGCTACTTACAGCACATCTTGAAGCTCTTCAACTGCATAAGATTCAAGCTCTCCAACACAGTCAAAGTGCGGATGAAATCAAACAAGAAGTTTCTAAAGTAAAACGGGATTTCATAGCAAGGTTGGATGCTAGACTTCCTGGAACCACCATGACTGAGATAGCTCAAAAGCTAAGGAATGAAGTTGATCTCAATAGAAAGGTTGATGCCATGAACTCTAGATTATCTGATGTGGAGAAGTCAATGGCCAAGATACTTGTTAATAAAGAAACTCAGACTGCTCTGCTCCAACAGTTGGTGGCTGCTCAACCCCCTTCCACTCTTCAATTATTGCTAACAAAAAGGGGGAGAAAGGCTCATCTAGTGAGGGGAGAAACAGCTCAACATCCAAGTCAGCAAAGTAATTGTGCCAATAATTGCTTTCACAAAGCCACCATCCATGGACAGCATTGACATCATAAATCTGGTAGCAGCAAAACTGGAATCAAATGATAAACTGTTAAAGGTTGATGTAGCAACAGCTGAGAAGGAATTAAAAGAAAAATTGAGGAAAATATATGCAGAAATTCAACATAAACTTCGACCAATTCAGAAACCAGACAAAGTCTTTAATCATCACTCTCAAGTCAAGCACATTTTTGTGAATGAAATGAGTTTGAATTATCTAGAAAAGGGTCAAACATCTTGCATCAAATCTCCAAAAGCAAATCCGGTCATGAAGCCTAAAAGAAACTACATAAGGTTTTCAGACAAAAATCCTATGGATATTGTGTATGATACACCTAGGCCAGATAAGAAGAAGCTAAGAAGCTCAAACAAAAGGAGGAGCAAGCTGCTATCTTGGCCAAACTTCAAACTGTAAAGACTACAACTGAGATTTCTGCACAACCATCTGTAATTGTTGAACCTCAAGATCAGAAAGTGCAAGATAAACCACAACAGAAAAGAAGATTCAGATATAAGCTCCACTCCAAAAGAAAATTGGACTTCAGTGATGAGGAAATGGAAGACTATATTCCCCAAAAGTCTACAACTTCAACTCAGACATCAAAACCCTCAATGGTATTTGAAGAATTCAAGGTAGTGGATCCAACAAGAAATATTCATGGTGAGCCCATAATTCCAAAGGATAAGCCAGTAGACTGGGATAGTTTGCCAATTCCTGAACTAAACTTTCAATCTTCAACAAGCCAAAGAAGACAAAGACTAGAGCTAGCAAGAAAGTGAAGCCTATGACTCTCAGATCCAAGACCCTAACCAAATCTCAATCCACAGTCAACAAGGAAGATCTCTTATACATTTGTGACATCAAGGAGTTCTCTGAAATAAACCTCTACTTGGAAGAATTGAAAGAAGTAAGAGGGATTGATGCCTACAGACATCTTCCTGAAAGCCTAGTATTCAAGTATAAGGGAGGAAAAGAGATCACATGGCCACTTCACAGGATTCTTCAAGAAAGCCAATCTGTACTGATAAAGGTCTATTCATCCTTCAAGAAGAACTTTGTATTTAATGTGACTGCAAGGAGGATAGTTCTAAAGAAAATAGAGGAGCTAAGGAGCAATAGAGCCAAAGATGCACTTCCAAAAACTCTGTCTATTCCCTTTTCAGGAGAAAGAGTGCATTTGAGGCCTTATTGGCTGATGGAATTCATGGATGATAAAGGAGTTAGAAGATTCTTCAGAATGGATACCAACTGAGTATCTCTAGCAATGAGACTCTTTTGGAAATGCAATAAATGTTGGATTTATCTGAAGCTGATGAATTTAAATTCCACAGACAACTCCAAAGTCAGATAGAAGAGAACAACAGAAGGCTTGGGAAGAAATCCAGATAATCAAGAAAATAAATTTGCTCAGGCTAGAGGTGCACCTTGATAATGATTGTGAGCAACTTCTTTGTATACTTTGCTTTGTTCAATTTTCAGTAAATATTGTAGCACTTATCAGTTTTATCTACTATTTTTATTCAGTATTTTTAGGGTGTTTTGTTATCATCAATTTTCTCTTAATTTATGGCTACAATTCCAGTAGACATAAATTGGGGGAGAATGTTAGGTATATGTTGTGAACTTGATGATAAGTTAAACAAAACACCTTAGTAGATTTAATATAGTGAATAATGTAGCACTCGACGGATGATCAAATATAGTCCCGACGGATGATTTAATATAGTCCCAACGGATGATAACTTGGCATCCACCGGGTGAGTAGCTTATGTAACAAATAAGTATTGTAGCACAGTTCTGCAAACAACTTTATGTAGATTCTGTAGGAGTATATGAGTCATGTTGACTACTAGTGGATATGCAGAATAGGTTGATTAATTGTAAATATAAGATGTCTTGTAATCCTGTATAAGTAAAATGGAGTCAAATGACAAATAGCTACCCGACGGATGATCAACAAAGCTACCCGACGGATGATCAACAAAGCTACCCGACGGATGACAAACATGTACCCGACGGATGATCAAATTCAAATATCTGTTGATAGTGACAACACAGTCACATGCGCTGGGTGTTTGCAAAAGGAATGTGGCAGCCTGTTAAGCAGGGATTTGAGAATAAAAAAGCATTACCATTTCCATACAATTGTGAAGATATTCAAAGATGCTGGAATAGAGTAGTGAAACAACATGGAGTTAGTCTAGATATGTTTTGTTTTATTATCTTATCTTATTTTCATGTAAACTTGGTGATATATAAACCAAGTGTAGCTAGTAGAACATTCAACTAAGCAAACATATTTTAAAGAGAGATAGAAAAAAGATGTTTTTGTCAAGAATTTCTCTGTAGTTTGTTTGTTGTTCTACATATAAGCAGTTGTGAGCTATTTAAACTTCACAGGGTTCTCATTCGATATATATATATATATATATATATATATATATATATATATGGTGGATACTTTCAAATCCACCAGAAAGTTTTAAAAACTTGTGTTTTGATTTAATTAATTATTTCATTCCGCAATCTGTAAATCAAACACTTATATATTTATCGAGTTAGAACTGTTTTAAAATCTTGAAAAAGTAGCCAGAATTACATTCAATCCCCCTTCTATAATTCTTGTTGTATTGTTAGGGAATAACACTTATCGATATCTCTGAGTTCTCTAGTGACTTATTGACTTGTCGATAACTCAGAGTTCTCTAGTCAAACATGACTTGTCGATGACTCAGAGTTCTCTAGTGAATTTTGGCTTATCGATATCTCTGAGTTCTCTAGTGAAATTTGACTTATCGATAACTCATATTTTTCTAATGAATGTTGACTTGTCGATAACTCTGAGTTCTCTAGTGAAGAAATGACTTGTCGATATCTCCAATCTTCATGTCTTCAATTTAGATTGTCGATATCTCTGAGTTCTCTAGTAGCTTTCCTGGGTTCTCTGTAAGTCATTCTGGAGTTCTCGAATGACTTCTCTATAACACTAAATTTGTGACTTGTAGAGATCTTGACTTAGAGCATTTTTCCCAAAACAGATTTATTCAACTCCAAGTTTCTTTATAATTCTTCTGAGGCATGATTTCCTTGATCTTCTTCTAGACAGAATTCTTAGGCTTGATATTGTGTAAAGAAAAAAATTCCAGTCTGCTCTTTTGACATTTTTACAGACTTTAAATGTTACAATACAAAATACAAACTAAGATTACAATACAACTTACTTAGGGTTGTCATTTGGACTTAGTCTTGTTATTGTACAGGCATGTCTTGCACAACAGAGGTACACGAACATGAAAGTACATGAGAACCTCAAATGAGTCTATTTTGTACTTGTCCTTCGAGTACACGATACGAAAAGGTATACGACAAAAAATTATATAAATACGAATGAATTAACATGTTTGTTTAAGAGACTCGAGAGTCGAAACAGAGCTCTGAATTTTTTTAGTCAATGGCGAGCCACATATATTTTTGTAATCTACATGACTCTGACCTATGCAAATTCATGGCTTTCGCTAAACTATGCACACTAGCATACTACATTGTATTGCTCCTTGCTACACTAGTCGTTTAAAAAAAGGTGACGATGTTGAAAAACAACTATTAATATGGTTATCGGTTCTTCATTTCCACCTCAAATAAGACGTTTTCATCTTGGTCTGGATCAAGTTGTGGCGAAGTATTTTTCACAGGCAGGTTGTGCATCTCATGATTTGACTCTGTTTCTATAAACACTTTGCTACTAAAAATAGGGCATTTTGGGATCAATAAAGCTATAGTTGATGCTCCCATAGTGATTGCAAAGAGACCCCATAAACTATCGAATCCAAGATTATAATCAACAGCGGCTTCAGATTGTGAACATTTGTAAGATTTCAACATAGAGTTCTTGTTAGTCCCTTAACAATATAGCAAGAATTACAGAAGGGGGGTTGAATGGAATTCTTGAAACTTTTTCTTAAAATAAAAATGTTCAAACTCGAATATAAATATAAGTGTATTGATTAGCACAATGCGGAATAAAAACTTAAATGAACCAAAACACAAGTAATTAAAAACAAGAGTCTTTAGAAACTTTCTGGTGGATTTAAACAATTCCACCAGAGATATATATTATATTGAGAGAACTCTGTGTACAAGAATGCTCACAGCTGCTTACAAATATGAACTACTGAGAATACAGAGAAATGCTAATAATTCTGCTTATAAATGTTTCTCACTTTTTGTATCTCAGATCTATCTTTTTATTTGCTACTTCTTGGTTTATATATTACCAAGATTACAAAGTCAAAAGACAGGATCATCATAAAAACTATCGGGTCTAATGCTTTGCTACTTTGTTCTCTATTACCCAGTTAATAGGCTTCCTCATTCCATTTGCATACACTTCGACGCATGTGACCAGTTGTCACTGTCAACTGATATTTGAATTCTTTATCCGTTGAGTACATGATCATCCGTCGACTTTATGATCATCTGTTGATGGCTTCATTGATCATCCGTCGACTGCTATATTGAACATCCGTTGATAGCTACTTGATCATCCGTCGATGGCTTTGTTAATCATCCGTCGGTAGCTATTTTGGCACTTGACTTCAATTCATTTATGCAGAATTACAAGACATCATCTATGTACAATTAATCAACCTATTCTGCATATCTAGTTAAAGTCAACATGACTTATATGCTACTACAGAATTTATACAAAGGTGTATACAGAAATGTGCTACAGACTCATTATTACATAAACTACTCTCTCGATGGATAATAAGTCATCATCCGTCGGGACTACAATGAGTTATCCGTCGGGACTATAATTATTATCCGTCGAGTGCTACATTATTTCACTAAGTAAAATCTACTTAGGTATTTTGTTTATGTAATCATCAAGTACACAACATATGCACAACAGTTCTCTAGTGTTAGTAGCGTTAGTAGGGTTTGAGCTTACTAACAGTATCCTCATCTGATATGTAATATGTAATATATTGGGAATTATAATTGAAATGATTTTAAAAAATACCCCTGAATGTAGATAGCTTCGTACTGGTTACAATTGCTATGATTGGTTTCTCCTCGGCCTTTATGAAATTCTCATATATAACTATAGCTAATTCTCCCAAATGCTTACTTTTATGAAAAACTCTACATTTATACGACGTCAGATAATTATTTTCGTCTATTAATCTTTATATAAAGAGTATTCATTCTTATTAAAAAATTAAAATTTACCTTCCATCTGTAAGCATAAATTTGACAACATCTCTTGGTCCGTATTTGGTAGATATTCGATTAACTTTCTCATATTTGTCAATTACTCTTATTAAATCTACAATTATATAATTCAGACTATTAAAAATTATAAACGTTTCTCCATATGTGGGTTTAATATAGGATATATAAAATTCGAATGAAGACATTATCAACCAAATTTTCTTGTAAAACTAAAAAAAGTAAATAAAAAGGTAATCTTACATGCGGCAAACTCAGGATTCTCATTCTCTCCCAAATATTTTGTTTCTTCCTCTAGGTCAGCCAAGTCCATGAATTCAAACTTATAACGTGGAATTATACCATCATCTTCAACACATTAAATAATAGTGGAGCCCAATAGTCTTATACATAAATTAGTTGACAGGGTTTGAGCTTACCAACAGTATCCTCATCTGATATGTAATATGGTTTCCATTAAAATAATGATATTTGTAAAATATGATTTATGAAATAATATGTTTTGCAGTCTTTTTTATTGGAAGAACAAATATTGATTCAAGCACTATAGTGAAATGGTGGACTATATAGAACTTAACTCTAATATTTATTATTAACTAGTTGATAACCCGTGTGAAGCACGGCCCAGAATCAAAATATCAATTTAATATAATGATTATAGATTTTAATTCTATATTATAATTAAAATATATAATAAGTAAAATTGTACTATTATTGTAATTTTTCTTTTGAAACTATATATAATTTTTATTTACTCAAATCTATACTATACTATAATAACCGGAATGGGGTATAATTTGATTCAACGGTTATTCCCTAATTTTAGTTATTAGAAAATAAATAAATAAATAGTATTATATATGTTAAACAACTAAATTATTAAACTACTATACACATAGTCTACTTATCCTACTAAACTACAACCACAACTTATCCTTTTATTGAAAAAATAAAGTAAATAGCGTTATATATCCGCTAAACTACTAAATAGTTAAACTACTAGATAAAATATACTTATTTAACTAAACTACGACCACATGTTATTCTATTTATTTTTAAAATTTATTATTATTATTATTATATATTTATATAAATATTTAAATTATAACATGACAGGATAAATAAAAATTTTAAAATATTAACGAGAATCCGTGCATCGCACGGGGTATAGGCTAGTTTTATTAGAACAACAAACTCATCGTTATTATGTCCCTATTGTTCGAAAAGACATAAAAATGATTCCATTTTATTATTTTAATAAAAAATAAAAAATAATTCTACGAATATAGAAATATCGTAAGTATAATATGATTCCAACAATCTATAATTCGTAAAAAAACAACATAGAACTCTACATTAAATAGAAATCTAGATGTGAAACCAAAATACGGCGTAACAGTTCTAAGATAAAACCAAGTACCTATCAAGAAATAATTTAGTTCTATAAAAATAGAATTGTAATCATAATACTGTTTGAACATATTTATTATTTTTCAGGTGTGAAACCAAAATACAGTGTCTATAATATCCATATTATTTGATTAAAATGAAATTCCACCAACTAATTAAAAAATTCTAAATTAAAATATTCCAATTTAAACACATGACGTATTTACTTGGCTGTGTTTCATCTTTTTCGGAACCTATTTAGTTGAGCGAATTTATAAACCTATTTATTTTAAAACTTAATTAAAAATAGGATTTAAACCTATAAGAATAATAAAAAAACATGACTTTTAAAATTCAAAAATGGGTAAAATAATACATATAAAATTATAAATCATACAGAAATCAAAAAAGATATAAATAATATACTTATACTTATAACATGAATCATAAAAATGAAACCAAAAGGTGGTGGAATCAAAAATTAAGTGAAACAAATGTACCACTTAAAAAAAGATTTCTCTTATTAATAGTGGTTATTAATATGTATATTTATGATAAATAAATGTAAATATATATATATATATATATATTTATAATAAATACTTTTAAAATATCCTACAGTTGTATAATAATGTAAGTATAAATGACTTATATCTATATATATATATATATATATATCATGTGTTTATGTTTGTTTTGTATTTTGTCTAAATATAAGTGATGTTAACTGGAATAGTTCACAGCAAGAATATTGATGATTCTATAATATCGAAACAGCTAAGAGACTGTTTGGGCATGTCCTTAGGCGATATCACCTTATTAATGAGTTAATGATCAAAGAGATATATATGTAAAGTGCATAGTAGTGATAATGTTGTACATGGTGATTGGCGTAGTGAAGTGGGATATTGTTAGTGTTTGTGACCTAAAACAACACTATAATGTTTTAGTTTAAAATATTTGGATTATTAATATTTATGTTTTATCGATTATTCCCTTTATAATTTATTATGTCTTAATATACTGCGATATAAATGTTAGATTAATAAATATTCTTTGAAATATGTACGTAACTTAAAAATAAGATTATGAGAATAGTATTACCTAAAGGTCAAGTATTATTATTAAGGCACATTAATGGTTCCTATTAGAGTATTATTATTAAGGCACAATAATAATGCATTAATACTGCTGTGTTTATTGACTCATGATCATAAGTATAATGATATTAAAGTAAAAGAATATAGACAAATGTAAATGTTATATATATATATATACATGTATATATTTCATATAAATTTTTTTACCTTAATTTCATGTAAATTTTTACCTACAAATTCAATATTTTGTAGAGAGGTACACGAACAAAGTACATGAGAATCTCTCAAATGAGTCTGTTTAGTACTTGATCTTCCGGTACACGATTAGAAAGGGTATTCGATGCATAGTTTACGAACACCAACAAATGGACAGGTCTGTTTAGGTGACACGAGAGTCGAAACAGAGCTCTGAATTTTCTTAGTCAATAGCGAGCCACATATATTTTCGTAATCTACCTGAATCCAACCTATGCAAATTCACAGCATTCGTTAAACTATGCACACTAGCATACTACATTGTATTGCTACTTGCTACACTAGTCGTCTAAAAAGGGTGACGATACTGAGAAACAATATGGTCATCGGTTCTTCATTTCTGCCCGAAATAAGCCGTTTTCATCTTGGTCTGGATCATGTTGTGGTGAAACATATGTCGCGGGCAGGTTGTGCATCTCATGCTCTGACTCTGTTTCTATAAACACTTTGCTGCTAAAAATAGGCCATTTTGGAATACCACAAGGAAACAAATAGAGCAATAAAGCTAGAGTTGATGCTCCGGCAGTGATAGCAAAGAGACCCCAGAAACTATCGAATCCAAGACTATAATCAACATCGTCTTCAGATTGTGAACATTTGTACGATTTCAACATAGAGTTCTCTAGCGTTAGTAGGGTTCCACTCTCTGATACATCAAGAACTCCTTGAGAGATGTCCGAAAGCAATGGGTCACCCTTTGGAAATACAAATCCAAAACCTCCCACTTTGAATGACTCTCCGGCTGTATATCCGTTGCAATTTTTAGCAAGGAGGACTTTGATATACGGAACTTCGAGAAAAGCAGCAGCGATCTTCCCACTCTTAAGGGCCTCGGGATAGTTATCCTCTACATATATCTTCTCGATGTTTTGTGGTTCAAATTTCAAGACCTTTTCCAGATACTTGACGACGAAAGAATTTCCATTGCACCCAACTTTTGCACCGGTCCTTCTTAAAGTTTCTACATTAGTCACTGGCAGATCAAGATTCTGAATTGTGAGCAACGAAGTCAAACTAGCTGTATAACTGGAGGTTAAAGCTAAAGCCACGAACAACCAGACCACTGCAGCCATCCGAGACAAGTTGCTGTGCAATTTGTCACCTGCCATTTGCAACTTTTAGATTAATGACAGTGAAGTAAAAGATAACAAGCAGATTAACTAAGAGAGTAAATTACGATTGTTACCTTGTAAAGATGTGAAGAGGGTGGTGAACGCTAGCCAAATAATGGTTCCACATTGTTTTAACCAACTTCCTTCGAAGTCTCTATTTGTCTGGCGCTCAATGTACCACACGACGAAGCCACTGTACAAGTTGACAACTGCGGTAGAAATCCAGGTGGACGTTGAGAATGGCTTCATGAAAAGCCATGCTCGAGTGGCAGATGTTTTCGACTTTGTATACAGCAGCAACTGTAAACCTGAGTCGGAGTAAGGCTGTGAAAACTCTGCATACGCACAGCGGTTAGCCACTATAGTTGTGTCCCCGACCACCGCGTCGAAAGTCTTCAGGAGGCCAATCATTAAATTAGCAAAATTAGTATATGTAAAATTCTATAGAAGAGAGATAAGAAGCAAAATTTTGGTAAGATAATCTTAGCATAGAGTAGCTAATTACCGTCAGACTAATCTCCTGGACTAGTGAATCATAAGTTCCATTGTAGGGGAAAAAGTCATAAAGTAAGTTGTATGGTAAACTTCGAACAACAGCTTTGAACACATCAATTGACAATCCTGTCACGATTGGCTGTCCCCCAGGATGTTCATATGTGACATTCACGAATCCTTTGAATGTGTTGTGACCAGGTACTCCTATTCTAAGCCTGTTGGTCTTTGTTGCAACCGCCCAACCTCTAGGAACTGTGGAAGCACGTCCTGGCCAATTAACTTGCCCCAATATATTCATAGACTTGCTGTATCTACTTCCCTTATCAATTTTCATTGAGAATCCTAATCCTTCAGACCAGAATCCGAGTTTTAGAGAACTTTTACCAATGACATTAACAATCTGAAAAATAGTTGATGGTGCCAGAGTTCCTCCTTTAAATATCACCTCTCCACTTAATCCTATAAATTTGCTCTCCAATATTCTTGCCAGTAATTTTTGCCCATCCACTGAGGTATTGTTGATTAAGTTATATGCAAGAGATTTCGGATTTTGTTTCCCTTCAATTGCTAATACCGCGGTGTATACAGCATCATAGGCATTCAGAGCTGAATTTCCAGGTTCCACATATTTCTGAGTTGGGTACACTGATTGAAATTTAGCCTTGAAACGCTTGGAGAAGTTCTTGTATTGCATCTGACCGTGGAAGGCAGAGAACCCCATTACTCCGAGGACACCTTGCATAACAGATATTGTGGACGAATTAAAAGAACCAATGAAATTTGAAATGCTCTCCGTGGTGATCCAAACAAACTCTTTTTTCATCATTCTCAGTCGCTTGGCTTCCATGAAAACATTGATTGCCAGTTCACTTGAAGTGTGGACAATGAAAACTCTACTTTGCCTTCTTCGGAGATCCCCCAGCTTTTCATGTACAGAACATGGAGGAAAGGCTTGAAGAGGCAGATAGTAATCAACATCTACTTCCAATTCTTGAAGAGCATCAATAAGGTGAGGAAAGATTCCATTGATACTTGAGGCTGTGTCTTCATAAATGACGGTTACTTTCCGCCATTGCCAGCTTTGAACTATGGCTGCCACTGCTTTCATCTGAGCGCCTTGAGAGCGAGCCATATTTACCAGAAATGGCAGTTGGCTAGGGGCCGAAGAGGGGATGTCATTGGCCAATGAAAGAATTGGAACTTGTGATGTGTTACCAAGTTGAGAAATAAAGGCCACATCTTCCCATCTATCTAAGCCAATGATTGCACTTGCATTCTTTTTCTGGATTAATTTCTTAGCTGCAAATATACAAGGCAAACGCAACTATCAGAACACTGCAACAATAGTAACAACAAAGGATTCTAGGGGATCATTCAATTGGTTTGTCCTACAAATGCATCATGACTGAAGTCAAACTTAACAATAAATAAAACCAACCAAGTTACAGATAGTTTAAAAGTGATATAAGTATCAATACAATGATTTGCTGAGATCGATTTGCGTTTTGTTTATATGTATCATCTTCAAATTTGCACTATATATCTCATATTACACTTGAATACATATTTGTTAGCTATCCGATCCTCTAGAAAACCTTGCTTTAGCTACAAAAATGTTTTGAAATTGGACTTATTCAACATTATGATTATCAAATCTAACTAGATCTGGTTAGTATATTAAAATTATAAGTACATTATCGTAATATAATAAATATACTCATACTAAGCCCAAGTAACTGGAGAAATGTGATGTTATACGCATGCTTTTTAGTAGTATTTCCACTATGCGCATGCTGACTTTTATAACTGAATCTGCTCGCTAAACTAATTAAAACTGAAAGTCGTACGTCCAATACATACATTACATTATATTGTATCGGTAGCTGCCGTGGCCTGAGAAAAGTTGCAGAGGGGGTTGACTAATTTTTCATTAATGAATCAGTGTATGCATTTGCTTTTCAAGTGAAGAGGCTTATATTCTGTATATTTGGAGTACTTTGCCTAAGCTTGTGTGTTTCTGGCTACGAAAATCAACTACTATAAGCTCCATATCTTGCATAAAATTTGTTTCGGCCATATTATGAATGACCACTACAAGAAAAACGAACATTTCTGGCTACCAAAATTGGTAAGAAATGAGCTTATGATTTTTTTTTCCGACCAATTGTTTCATTAGGTTATAAGCTATTTTTTCCGATCATTCAATGTTGGTCGGAAATCAGCGAGGGCATAAATGTCCGATTTTTTTGTAGTGGGCATTTGCACTTAGAGAATTAAAAATTATGATGGTTTATTACCCGAAGAAGCTGCTTTAAGAGGATCCTTTCCAGAGTCCATAACATGCAAGGCGACACGATGATGCAAGGGTACATGAGCATAACAATCAACTATAGCCATCTCCATTGCTGTTTTCTGCTGTTTGCCAAAGATAGAGGAGTAATCAGTGATACCTCCAATACGATGAAGCTTCGCATGATTACTGTTGGCTGCTATGTAGGGCGAATATAGCAGAAGGTATATGATTAAGCATCTGAAAACACGATCATGAACAACAAATCCCATCATTTGACTTTATTCTCAGTTGTGTGTGGAACTAAAGGAGCTCAGAAAGAATCAAAGGGGCTTAGTGTAAGTTTATGTTCAAGTAAATGATAATAATAGTTGTGAACCATGATTAGGTATATATGTAGAATTTCTAATCAACTGATTCTTCTTTAAATTAGAAAGTCTCATTGAATATTCTGATGATTACGTATGTATTGAATAAGAACAGCAGTGCCTTGGGACATTTACTCGGTCGTGATCACTTGGGTCATCTATTTATCAGAATAAGTTACCGTAAAAATTAAATTAATATTATACCTTGAGTACTTTAAGGGGCTGACTTTTAGTTACCGCAAAAGAATCTAAAACTAATTATAAGGAACTGACCCCCTCAATGCAGAGTTTAATTTATTTAAGTAGTTTCTTATATTATATATATACAAAGTCTAGATTCGTTAGGTTATTGTACGGCAAGCGGGTTTTATGAAATATTTCGGAGCTAATAGATAACATACATATTGAGGATTTTGTCTGTTATTAGTCCATATATAATCGTTAAATTATATACATACTAAAATATTTTGTGATCTTTTGAATAAGTCATCTTGTTATAATTAAGAGATGACTTAATAAACTTATTAGGCCACTGCTGTCACAGCCTCAAAGGTGACAAATAAATAGTCACACTTGACTTATTTACTTCAGTTAATTAAAGAACAGAAAGTACTGGCAAAAAAGTAAACCAACTCATCAAGGTATTCCTTTCTCTGAGCAAAATAATATTTCCTCAATCCCATTTAATTTTCTACCTCATTTTTTGGCATACTTTTTAATGCTTATTTAAAGATAACTCTATTATATCTTTTAAATTTCTTTTCTGTATAAAAGTTTTACGTTTAAATTTTTATTCAAAAAAAAATTAAAAAATATTACGAAACTATATTTAATAAAGGTATCGAAATACGTACAAATAGTAATCGTAGTGAAATAAATAGATAGAGAGCCAGATTGATTGGGGATCGTTTTTTATATCTGATAACCCTAAAGAGGGAAGGCACACAGATATATAAATCATAAAACATGATTTTATAATTTCTCTACAATCCATAACAATTTACACATAACAGTTATTTTTATATATTTAAGTATCCTATCATATTAATCGCATACCAAATAAGCAAAACCATTTAAACAATTATAAAGTTGATGAATCAAGAACAGCTCACCGGAGTCCCTGGTGAATGTTATGCCCTATTTCGACTTCCCCGTCATCTTGGGCTCTGCAACTCCTGGCGTCTCAACGGACTATCTTATGATTTATATATGTGTGTGTCTTCCCTCTTTAGGGTTATCAGATATAAAAAACGGTCCCCAATCAATCTGGTATCAGAGCTAGAAAATAGGCCGAGAATATGAACAGTAAATCACTGTAGCAAATAGTAGTAAATCACTAAAATTTCGGAATGAATAATAATCAATGAATAGTAACTAATGAATAGTGAAAATTAAATAGTAATTATAAATATGAATAGTAAAACACGAAATATCAAGATTAAAATATAAAAATTAAATGAGACCTCCAGCAAAAATACTAAGAGATAATAATAAAAGTTATAAGTCTAAAATAATAGCAAATCTATTAATTTATTTTATAGTAGAAAATAAAGAAATAAAACAAATGTGTAAGAAAAATCTATATTCACAGTTAATATATTTATATAAATAAAATAAATAAATATTTGATTTATGGAAGATTATAAGTTAAAAAATATTAAAATGATAGCAGATAAAAACTTTACTTTCAATAAAGATATAAATCAACATATTGAAAGTTGTAAAATAAGTATGCAAATAATAAATGAAAAATTAGATATTATAGCTAGGTTACGAACAATGTTGGAAGAGAGGGATGAAAAAATTAGAAGACTGGAAGAAGAAAATCTTTTAATAAAACGAGAAAAATTTATTAAAGAAATTAATTTAGAAATTCAAATAAAAGACTTAAAAGAAGTATTAACTGAACAATATAAATTAATAAATGATTTAAGGCAAAAAATTAAAAAATGAATTGGATAGATCCAAATGCAATAACTAGAAATAATAGAAAAATAAAAGAATTAATAAAAAATCAAGAAAAACTAGAAATAGCACTAGATAAATTGCAAGAAAGAAAAAATGAAATTGAATGGACAAGAGAAAATAGGGATGAAATAATAAGATGTTATCAACAACTTGGAAATATGATAATAAAATTTAGAAATAATAAACTAAGAATACAAGGACTTAAAAGAATAATTTTATCAAGTAATATAACTGGATAATAATACAGTTTGAAAAAATGTCATTAGAAAAATCAAGTGAAAAACAAGATGTATATCATCAAAATGGATGAATACGAAGAAGGAACATCACAAACTCTAAGTTTTAAACCGGATATATATAATCAAATCCAAAGTGAAACAGAAGAACTAACAATAAAAAAGATATTCAAAACATCATATTTTGAAAGAAATAAAGAAGTTAGATATATAGCTCAAAAACATGAAAATGTAATAGACATAGATACGATAAATAGAAAAGCAAAAATAAATTTAATAACAGATGGTTTGATAAAAAGAGAACTATCTAAATTAAAACAAAAAGAAGCAAATAAACTAAAAAATATTTATTTTGGAGCAATAGAATTTACAATAAAAGCATATTTTCAGAAAAATATTGATACTCCTATACAGATATATGTACTAGACGATAGAATAATAGGAAATATACAAGATTCATTAATAGCAGTAGTAAAAGGAAACTTGATATATCAGAAATTAAAATTTATAATACAACCTGATTTTAGCATATCATTAAGAGATGAAAATAAAGAAAGATCTTTAACATTATATTATAAATTTGATGGAATAAAAATGCAAAAGGGAAGTAAGGTAATTAGTATAAAAACTAAAATAGTATATGCTATGACTGAAACCATCATGTAAAGAAACAAACGGAATTAGGAATAATAGTACCAAAATTATATAATGATATATTAGAAAAAATTGAACATAAAGAAGAATCTCAAATAACAATCCCAGAAGAATTTACAATAGACTTTAGTAATAGACAAATAATTCTAACACAAAGAATTAAACCAATATGAGAAGGATCTAGATTAAGTTTTAGAAGAGAACAAAACCCTATAAAATTAGTTTGATCAATGAGTATGACCAGTAGAAAATTAGATTTAATAGAATTACCGTGTTATGAATCAGATAAATTAAGAATAAAAACAATAATATTTAATGGAATATTTGCCAAAGAAGTCATAACAGAAATAAATACTGGAGCAACAAAAAGTCAAATACATATAACTGAAGTTGACTCAAACAAATGTGAGGAAATAGAACCTCAAATAATAACTGAACCAAATAGTTCGAGAGAAATAATAATAACAAAAGATATAAAATTAAGATTAAAAATTTTAGACTTAGAATATAATATAAGTCTAGGAGTGATAGAAAATGACGTTAGTTATCAACTATTATTAGGAATGGATTTCTTAAATGAAATAAAATATAATATAACGAATGAAGGAATAAAAATAAATGATCAGAATAAATTAAGATTTATAGACAGAATATGAACCCTGAAAAGGTGATAAACGAGAAGAAAGATGAAATAGAAACTATTAATAAGATAATAAAAGAAACATTAATTATGTCTCAAGAAAAAGAACTACAATACTTAAAAGAAAAAGAAAAACTAGAGGAAGAAGTAAAAGAATTAGAGAAAATAAAAGGTAAGAAAAGAAAAACATGGATAATTGAAGGAGAATGGAGAAAACGAGTATATAAATATGAATAATACTGAAAATCAAATAAAAGATATTTGGAACGAAATATTTATAAAAGAAAGTTTAAACGCTATATTAAAAAAGATGGAAGAAAATCAAGAAATTAATAGAAAATTAATTAAGGAAGAAATAACAGCGTTATGGAATATGTCAGAAATCTCAATCTTTAAACAAATATTAGACAAGTTAACCATTATACAAAATAGTTTAGAACAAAATAAAGAAAAGAAAATAATTAAAGACGAAACAGAAGAACCAGAAATAGTACCTATAACAGTAATAGGAAGAACTAAAGAACCTATATTAACGGATATAAGCAAATCGAAACATAAAATGACTATAGGGGTTAAAAGAGCAATAAATGGTTTAGCAGAACTTCATAAATCAGGAAAATTCTAGAAAAATGTTTATAACAGAACATAGTGCTATAATATTTCTTAAAAAACATGGGAAAGAGTTAATGGAAAAAGAAAGACAAAAATATGAACCTATAAAACAAGAAATAAGAAAAGATAAATTAGAAGAATTAAGAAAAGAAAATGCTAAATTAAAAACTAAAACCAATATAGAATGGTTAAATAAATATAAATTTTATAAAAAAAAATATAAAACCCAAAAGAAAGAATTAAAAGAAACAAAGTTAGAAGTAATAAATATATGAAAAGAAATAGATAATTTAAAAAATGAGATTAATCAATTAAAAATAGAATTAAAAGGAAAGGAAATTATTAAGTCTGACGATAGTAATCCAGAAACGAACAAAGAACAAGATGAGAGCAGTAATACAAGTGAATCAGATACTAATCTAGGAGAAGAAGGATTAAATTACTTAGAGGAGTCAGATAATGAGGAAAAGGAAATGATAATAAAAGAAAATAAAGAAATATTAGAAGCACTTGGAAAAACCGTAAATGCAATCATAACAAATGAAGAAAAAAGCGATGAAGTGACATAGAAAAAAGAGAAACTTCGCATAAACAAACAAATTATGAAACCGAATCAGATAATATAATGGATGAAGATGCATACCCAGAAGAAGAAATAGAAGATCATACAATAACTAAAAATAATATTAAAATGCCAGGAAATATACCTATAGGACAACAAAACGAAGTACAAGACTTCATAGGATCAATAAACCAAGGAATAAATATAAATGGATATTTTCTAGATTTAGATAATGTCTACGACGATCAAGAAATAAGTAGAAGAATAAAAGATTGGAATTTAGGGATGTATATAGCCTTAATGAATTCAAAAAATATAAAAGATCTGGATTATGTTTTTGAACTAATATCAAAAACAATTGTAGGAAAAGCAGCATTTTGGTTAGAAAATATTATTTATGAATTAAAAGGATAAGTAAGAATGTATGCTAGAAGCTGGAAAGATACGTTAAACGTATTTGATATATTATTAAAAAGAGAATTTCCAGGAGAAAGATGGTTTGTAGCTCAAGAAAATATAACAGTAGAAAGAAAATTAGAAATAACAATGTATCTAAATAATATGAAATGTTGTAGGATTAGTAAATTACCAGAATATACTATAAGTTTTACTAAATTCTTTTTTGAAGCTAAGTTTTTACCCAATGAAAGCTTAGTATATCAACAATTGTATTATGATCATTTACCTTCACCTTATAATACCGAAATAACTAAAAAATATAATAATCTAGAACCTAAGGAAAATACATTAGGAGAAAGAATTAGATTATTAAGAGCATATTTAACTCGAAAATGTGAGGAATATAGAATTCAACAAAGAATTAAAAAGGATAAAAAACAAGGATTAAGAGAAATCTGTAATTTCACAGAGAAAAAATTAATATTTGGATGTGATAATCAAAATTATAAAACTGGAAGGAAATATAGGAAATATAGAAAAACAAATTATAATAATCAAAATGAATATTATAAAAAACAAAATAAAACCTATAGACCTTATAGACCATTTAATCGAAAATTTAAAAGAAGAAAATTTAAAAAATATAGAAATACTCCTGAAAATAGAAAGAGATTTAGATATAAGAGAAAGTTTAGAAAAAGAAATAAAACGAAAATAGCAGATTGTAAATGTTGGAATTGTAATGAAAAAGGACATTATGCAAATAAGTGTCCTAAATTACAACAAAAAGGAGTAAAATACATAGATACTACCGAATTAATAATAAAATTAGAATATATAAGAGAAGATAATAATAACTGGTATGATGAAGAAGTATTTTATATAAGTGAGACAGAACCAAAGGAAATAAATTACATAAATGAAAATGATAGTGATGATGAAAGTTTAACTACTGAATAAAATAGAATGGTAGCAATATATATTGAAGCACAGGTAGAATATAAACCTACTAAATATATAAAACAAAAGATATTTATAGATAGTGGAGCAGATATCTGGTTAGCTAAAGAAGAAGTATTTACTCAACACAAATAGAACCGTACTAAAAATAGAATAATTGTAACAGGATTCAATAACCATAAAAAAAAATAGATATAATTGCAGAAAATGTAAGATTTATATTAGGAAAAACAAGGTTTAGGTTACCTATAATATACCAGGAAAATAATATGAAACAACAGATGTTACTAGGAAATAACTTTTTAGATTCTTTTAAAACTCAAATAATAAAACAAGACAGGATAAGTTTGTTAACACCTTGCGAAAAATGGATAGTATTAAAAAGAATAGTACCTGTAAAATCAATAGAAATAAGTAATATTAAAGCCGAAAGAAAAACTAATTTAGAATATTAAAACAAAAATATTTAAAAGCCTTAGAAATAAATTTTGGAGAACATCCAATGAAGTTATGGGAAAAAGAAAAAATATACGCTGAAATAAAACTAATAAATCCTAATGATATAATTAGAAACAGATCGATAAGATATAGTCCAACAGATCAAAAGGAGTTAGGAGTTCAAATAAAAGAATTATTAAACTTAGGACTAATAAAAGAAAGTAAAAGTCTGCATAGTAGCCCAGCGTTTTTAGTAAGAAATCATAATGAAGTAAAAAGAGGAAAAGCTAGAATGGTAATAGATTATCGAGAACTAAATAAAAAGACTATATTTGATGGATATTTCCTACCATATAAAAGAAATTTAATAAACCAAACAAGTAATAAAAAATGGTTTAGTAAATTTGATTGTAAAAGCGGATATTGGCAAATAAAATTAACTAAAGAATCTAGATGTTTAACAGCATTTAGTGTACCACAAGGACATTATGAATGGATAGTACTACCATTTGGATTAAGAACAGTCCCACAAATATTCCAAAGAAGAATGGATAAAATATTTAGAGAAATGAATGATTTTATTCTAGTATATATTGATGATATGTTAATATTTTGTGATAATTTAACAGATCATTCGAAACATCTAGATATATTTATTCACACTATTAGAAAACATGGAATCCTATTATCGGAAAAGAAATCAGAAATATTTAAACATAAAATAGAATATTTAGGATATATTATAGATTCTGAAGGAATTCAACTACAAGAACATATTTCAACAAAAATAAGGAATTTTAAAGAAACATTAGAAAATAAAAAAAAAGTACAACAATTCTTAGGAATAGTAAATTACGCTTTAGATTATATAAAAGACTTACCAAAATTAAGGAAACCACTACAAGACTTAATAAAGAAAAATAAAACTTTTGAATGGAAAGAAGATCATACAAATGCAATAAGAATACTAAAAACAAAGGTAGAAAATCTACCTAAATTACGATTACCCAAAGATAGTGATCAATTAGAATTATTTACAGATGCTAGTGATATAGGATGGGGAGCAGTATTAGTAGCTTTTGAAAAGGATGATATTGATAAAGAAAACCCTTTAATATGTGGATATGCAGCTGGAACTTGGAAACCCAATGAAAAGAATTATCATATTAATAAAAAGGAATTATTAGCGGTAAAATTAGGAATTAAAAGATTTCATTATCATTTACTACCTGTAAAATTTGTTGTAAGAACAGATAATACTCAAGTAAGATCATTTATATTCAATAAAATTGACCTTTTACCAGAATTAAATAAAAGAAGAAATTGGCAAGCATTTTTTAGTTGTTATGATTTTATTATTAAAAATATATCAGGTACTAAAAATGTTCTTGCAGATTTTCTTAGTAGAGAACATGGACAGGGATAACAAGAATATTCAACCGATGGAAATGATACTAGAAGAAATCAAGAGGAAGAATGAACAAATTGCAACCTTGACCCAAGAAGTTAATAACCTCATAAAAAATCTTGAAGGAGCTATAAAACTTACCAAAAATATTACACCCCAAACTTTTGTGTCAAGACTAGCTACAACTCATACGATATCAACCCTTACCCAAACAGAAATATCCAAACGAGAACAACCAAAACTTCAAGTTTCCATATCAGACATAATTAAATACCCAAAAGAATATATAGAAGCCTTTGAAAAGATAACAAAATTTTATGACTACAAGTCCAATAATACCATCCTCAGAACTGGAAAGTTTAGTAAATATCCAAGGTATATCTGCAAAGAAGATGCTGATCCTAAAGTGGTAGAAAGCTTATTAATGTTGGGATTTATTGATAAAATCATGGTTGATGAAATATTAAGAAGTATATGAAAACTTCCACCACTAATAGTTGAAAGCGTTAGTGCAATGATGCAATCATATGGACCAGGAGGAATATATGGAGTGCAGGTATTTGATGCTTGTACCGACTTTGTAGGAAAACCAATAATAATATGTCAGATATTCAAGTATGAAAGGAATACTACTATAGAAGGCGATAATACTAGTCTCAAGTCCCCTATGTCATGCACAATAGAAGGATTTCAAGAATGGATGTCAAATAAAAGAGCAATTGGATTATCAGTTCTAAAATCCAAACTTGAAGATCTTATAAAAGGAAGGAAGGCATGCGTATTAGGAACAAGTACGAAGGGAGACGTAGAAGAAATACTAACATTATATTATAATAATAATATTTTGAAAACATATACAAGTGATTTAGCAGGTATGCATAACAGGATAACAGGTGGAATTTACCATCATGCACCAAAAACCAAGGAGTTTTTTAAGGATATTATTACAAGACAAAGAAAGAAGACTGTAGTAGTTTAAAACCCTTAGTAAAGGAAGGAGCATGTTCTAATCCTTTCGAGTAAGATTGTAATAACTCTTGTTATTTCAACATGTAATATTATAGTAATCTTATGGCCCAAACGAAGTTTGGTGACCATAACATATTAGAAAATGTTTTTACGGCCCAATGAAAATTGGTGACTGTAATATATGTTTCTACGGCCCAATGAAAATTAGTGACTGTAATATATTAGCAAATAGAAACAGGCAAAAATTATGGAATCCCAGATAAAAGACAAAAGACATAAGGCATCAAAAAGAGTGGAAGAAATAAAAAGAGAAAGCAGGCACAGAAGAAAAAGAAGACGGAAGAAAAAATTGCAAAAGAAGACAGAAGAAAAGGTTGCAAAAGTTGAAAAAGAATACATAAAGAAAAAACAAGACAGAAGAAAAAGAAGACGGAAGAAAAAGTTGCAAAAGAAGACAGAAGAAAAAGAAGACGGAAGAAAAAATTGCAAAAGAAGACAGAAGAAAAAGTTGCAAAAGTTGAAAAAGAAGACATAAAGAAAAAAGAAGACAGAAGAAAAAGTTGCAAAAGTTGAAAGAAAAAGAATATTATGTCGGAAAAGCATATCATGTAACAGAAATCTCTCCTTCTATAAAAGAGGAGAATTGTAACAAAAGAAGCATCAGTATTTTTTTGAGTTTAAAAAATCCATCACTTGCTTAAGTTGTTTTCTCTCTGAGTTTTCATATACAAATTTCTTTTCTATATACATTAATGGCAAGCTAAAAACCTCACCTCTGCAATCTATAACAAGATAACATACAGTTTATATATATATATATATATATATATATTTAAGCTGAAATTCATATAGATCAAGTACCTAATAAACATCTACTATTATAATAATTATAAAAATGAAGAAACAAGGAACGGTAGATAGTCCGTTGAGACGCCAGGAGTTGCAGAGCCCAAGATGACGGGGAAGTCGAAATAGGGCATAGCATTCACCAGGGACTCCGGTGAGCTGTTCTTGATTCATCAACTTTATAATTGTTTAAAATTATTGCTTATTTGGTATGCGATTAATATGATAGGATACTTAAATATATAGAAATAACTGTTATGTGTAAATTGTTATGGATTGTAGAGAAATTATAAAATCATGTTTTATGATTTATATACGTTGAATTGGTTGGTTTGTATAATCTAATGCAAATTGTGACATTTCATTTAATAATAACAAATAAGCTTGCTTGTTATCATAGAACTGGTTGATTTGCATAATCTGATACAAATTGTGGCATTTCGTTTCTTAGTATTTACAAGGCTATTATAAATACTAAAAACTAAACTTCCTCGATATGTAACCATTTGAATAGGTAAACAGTAAATTATAACTTATCATTAGCGGTATGCACGGTTCGGTTCGGCTCGGTTTTTAGCGAAAACCGTTACCGAATCGTAAATGTCGGTTCGGTTTTTACGTATTAACCGTAACCGAATCTTGTAGAAAAGTTTTTTTCGGTTTGGTTAACCGTTACTCAGTTTTGATTTTTTCGGTTTTTTCGGTTTTTTACCTAATTAAAAATACCGCAAAAATTTAATATAATAAGTTTAGAAATATTAAAATATAAAAAATAATTTTAGAATTTACAACAACATGAATTTTACTATTATAAATTTAAAATTAAAGATTACTACTATACTACTGATAATTATTGTTTTAGAGAGCATATTGTTTTAGAGAGTATGAATGGGAGCCTGTAATTGGCCACATCTTCTCTTTACTAATACTTGATACAACTAAACTAACTACACAAATTCATCTTATAATGAAATACCGCACTAGCTTTCTGTATATTAAATAATTACATAGATAATTAAATATATTATTATAATTATATATATATATAATATTAGATGGACGGTTCGGTTTTTTGGTTTGGTTATAGAGATAAAACTGTAACCGCCAATAAATCGTTCCATTGGTTCGGTTTGGTTACGGTTTCTTTGGATTTTCTCGGTTTCAATTTTTTTCGGTTTAGTTTTTCGATTTGGTTTCGGTTTTTCGGTTTTTTTTATCACCCCTACTTAGCATATGCGGTTTATGATGCACTTTACCTATACACAGTCAGGAATAAAAAATTTAGTATTAAAATAATAACAAAAAGGTATTTTCAAGCCCTAAAATAAGTTTTAGCTAATTGTGAAAAGTTTTTCAAACCAAAAAACTAAATCATACATTGATGTTAGAACTGATTAAAAGTTGTTTAACTTTCGTTAATTAATAACCTCTATTAATATTAGATGATAATTCGTGTAAAACACGGGCAAGGATCAAAATAATAATGATTATAAAAATTAATTTTAAATTACAATTAAAATATATAATAAATAAAATTATACTATTATTGCAGCTTTTCTTTTGAAATTATATGTAGTTTTAATTAACTCAAATTTTATTAGAATAAAAACTAAACGTTATTATGTCTCTTTTGTGCAAAAAGACATAACTAACATTTTACATCGAAACGTTAGCTAAGCTAAGAAACACTATTGACAAATAATTTAACAAAACATTAAATCAACGTCACTAAGTAATTGCATATTATATTTCTTATTGTTAGCTGGATTTATATTTTTATATAATTTGTGATCACATATTTTTTCTAATAAAATATTCTTTATGTAGGTATAAATTTGCAGTTGGTGCTAAAATAGAATTTTATAGGTATGAATTTAGAAATTACAATATTTATATGATATATAAGAATCAAAAGATGGGTAAAATATTATATATAAAATTTTAAGTCGTATAGGAATCAAAAATAGAATAATAATGATATATTTAGAGCTATAGTAAGATTTAAAAAGGGGTGAAACTAAAAGTTCGTGAAATTAAAAAGGAGTGAAAACAAAGTACCCCTTCAAAATGGATCCCCTTATTAATAATAATATATAAAGGATTCCATTTTATTATTTAAATAATAAATAAAAAAGAATTATACGAAAAATAGAAATATCGTAATTATAATATAATTTCAACAATATATATTTCCTTATAAATCAACATAGAACTCTAGATGAAACAGAAATATTGAGGTGAAACCAAAATACGGCGTAACCATACTAAGATGAAATCAAGTACCATATCAAGAAATAATTTAAAGTTTTACCGAAATAGAATTGTAACCATAATAAAGTTTGAACAATTTTATTATTTTCAGGGGTGTAACCAAAATACAGTGTTTATAATATACATATCATTTTATTAAAATGGAATTACGATAAATTAAAAAATTCTAAATTAAAATATTCCAATTTAAACACATGACACATTTACTTGGTCGTGTTTATATTTTTCGGAAATTATTTAGTTGGGCCAATGTATGAACCAATTTATTTTAAAACACAATTTAAAATAGGATTTAAACTTATAAAAAAAAAAGAAAAACATGGCTTATAAAATTTAAAAAATGGGTAAAAGTAATACATTTAGAATTATAAGTCATATAGAAATAAAAAATGATAAAAATAATATACTTAGAGTTATAACTGATAAGTGGATTTTATATCCACTGGAACGCTTTATTACAAGCTTAAATTGGTGTTTTGGACTCAAGTTGTTGGTATTTTGATGCGTTTTTGTGTTATTGCATTTCAGGTATTAGTTAAATGAAGAAAGGAGTTTTTAAAGGAAATATGATGAAAAGTGATCAGATTTCGAAGCCAAGCCCATTGTCAAGTTGTAGAGAATCTCGTTAGCTTCGCGTGGGCAGTTGAATCGCCTAATTCTGACGAGTAGAACTCAAGTTATGGCCAAAATAAGATTCCTCAGAATTTTCCAGAAGCCGCCCACGCGGCCGCGTCAGAAGTGCACGCGACCGCGTGCTGACACGCGGCCGCGTCGGACCCGCGCGCGACCGCATGTTGATGTGTGGCTGATTTCGCTGAAAAAACTTTTTTTTGAGTGGAATTTGATAATTTTAAGGGTACAGGTCCACTAGGGGCTTATATATACTTAAAAAAAGGATTTTCATCATCCGAGAAGATTGGAAGATCAAGGAGAAGACCTAGAAGCACAAAACAACTCTGAAAAAGAAGATCTTGTTTTCTACTTGTGATTCTTTGAAAATAGTTGTAACTTTGAATGCTTGTTTTCATTCTTGTTGAACCTAGTCCTTTTTTTATTCATACTTTGATTATTATTCAGTTTATTAACACCTTGTTTTATACCATGCTTTCATTGAAACCCATGGTAATGATGAGTTCGATTATGGGCTAATCATTATCATGGGATTTTAGCGGATTTACTTATGGATTTCAATAGTTAATTTGTTCTGATACCTTAGTGTGGGGTGATTGATTGATAACCTAGTATTGGTTGTGCTTATTCGTCTTATGTGTGTAGCTAATATATAAGATATCGCGTTAATCTCTGTTGAAGCGACAGTGAATATAGAGGGTTAGAACTTGTCATGCTAGCATAGGTTCATATATTTGTTATGCATGATTCGTAGGTAATTTTAACCATCTTACTTGCCCTATGTAATCACGATAGATAACTTGCGCATTAAACCGTTATATTTTCAATTCTTATAGACATATAAGGACTAAGCATAATTGGTATCTATTCAACTTCTATCTCTTTTGTGGATGCTTGGTAGTAGGGTATTCGTACAACAAAAGTTGGCATTTACTAGTTTTGTGTTATCTGATTAGTGTCATCACCATCACATGCTAAGATTAAGAACAATGACTTGGAATAAAGTAGTAATGAAGTTAGAATCCCATGTTTGTCATATAGAGTTATTCATCCTCAATTCTCTTAGTTAATGTTATTTAGTATAATCTCTTAGTTTAATACAAACACAAATTTTTATTTGTCTTAACATTGAGAGATAACCATACATTGTTGAATAGTTGCATAAATTGAACTTAACCTAAATCAGTCTCTGTGGGAACGAATCTGATTTATATCTTATACTACTTGCGAACGCGTATACTTGCGTGAATATTAGCAGGTGTTTTTGCCCTAACAATAACATGAATCATAACATTAGCAGCTTTATCCGTTGAACCTTTATCCGTTGATGCATTAGCAGTTGAAGCTTTATCCGTTGAAGCACTCATCCGTTGATGGATGTTATCCGTTAAAGCTTTAGAGACATCCGTTGAAGTTTTGTTTCTCATCCGTTGAAGGCCTTTAATATCAGTTGATACTACTTCACTTATACAAAATTACAAGGCATGAAATATTTACAATTAGCCCTCCTATTTGCATATCCACTAGTAGTCAACATGACTGATAATTTCCCACAACATCTAAAAATTACAACTTAAATACAGAGAATGAAATGTGCTACAATACTAAACTTATTTCTAAGTAAAGCTACTCCTTCAACGGATAGCCAAAATGGTCTTATCCGTTGAGGCTACAAACACTAGATTTCTACTTAAGTGTTTTGTTTAACTTATCATCAAACTAATACACATATTCCTAACATAATTTCAAAACAAAAATAACTTATAAATTATAAGTTATAATTATTCTAATAAAAAATTTAAGTTATGATTAAAAATAACTAGTGGACAATAGTGGTTAATTGCGTTTTATATTTTTGGTAGGTAATGCAGCAAAGTAGTCATTTTTCCAAGACACCGGTCTCCATGTACGGGAGCAAGTAACCAAAGGAGAAAAATAACTTAATTTTATCATAGCTCTTAAATTCTATTAAATGAGTTCACTATTTATAACATATTAAATATTGTGGTGCGGTGCAGTTTGAACCGCATTTTAGAATTTTAAAACCACAACTCACACCGCACCGCGCGATTTATTAAAAATTCAAATCACAACCGCACCACGAAAATTAAAAACCGCGTTTTGCAGTGCGGATTGGTGTGGGCGGTTTTTGCAGTTTGTGCGATTTTCTGCTCACCCCTAGGTTGAACCAAAATATAAGTGAAACCAAAGTACCGTTCGCTTCCAGATGACCTACTTACTTGCTCGTGCTTTATATTTTTCGAAACCTATTTCGTTGGGCCAATATGAAAATATTTATTTTAAAACATAATTAAAAATAGTATTCAAACTTATAAAAATAATAAAAAAAGCATGGCTTATAAAATTTAAAAAACGGGTAAAAATAGTACAAACATAATTAAATTATAAGTCATATAGGAGTAAAGGGATAAAAATAATACAGTTATAACTGAATAATAAAAAGTGAAACCAAAAGGTGGTGGTTCCAAAAAATAAGTGAAAATAAAGTAGCACTTAAAAAAAGTTTCACTTATTAATAAAGGTTATTAAAGCGAAACCCTTTTTAAATGGGGGGCCGGTCTACAACAAACGTTTGTTGTAGACCGGTTCACAACAAACACAATTGTAACCGTTGGATGGGGAAATAGAAGGCTGAGATCACAGCGGACCGCTGAAATTTTCCGCGGTCCAGAGAAATTACTAAAATATCCCTAGCCACGGGCCGCGGAAAATTTCCGCGGTTGGTGTCGTTTTTTTTTGCCTAATCCCTAGCAAACACAGACTCTTCACAATATATAAACACAAACACAGCTGCACAGCAGCCGCAGAAAATTCCAGCAGAAGCAGCAGAAGCAAGAACCCAGCAATCCAAAAGCTTAAATCATTCACCTTTTTCGTCATTAAGGTATATATTCGATTCTTTTTTGTTATTTACAGTTTTATTGATATAAATTTATGTATTTTTCTTGTTTTATATCTAATTTTGTTTATGTAATTCAAATTTTTAGGGTTAATTTATGTATGAATCTTTGTAATGAATTAACATATGAATCGTAATATGATTAAATTGAATTAACGTAATAATATTTATAATTTTAATTCGATTTTTTAATAATTGTGTATACACTTAGATTTTTTATGATTAATTTAATTCATTTTTTAGGATTAATTAGTGTTATTTTCGTATATTTTAATTCATTTTTTAGGATTTAATGATAAAATTAGTGTAAAAATTCGAATTGAATTAGTGGAAAATTCGAATAAAATTAGTGATAAAATTCATTTCATTAGATTTCATTTATTTAAAATTCGTTTAATTAAATTTTAATTTTGAATAATTTTCAGGATAAATTAGTGGTAAAATCAAAAATAACTAGTGATAATTTCGAATTAATTTAGTGTATAAATAGAATTAATGAAAAAATTAGTGTGAAATTCGAATGAATTAGTATTAATTTTGAATTATTTAGTGTAAAAATAGAATTTAATGATAAAATTGGTGTTACATTCGAATTATATTAAGAATTTATAATTATGAAATTAGGGTTAATTTAAGGGTTAAATTTTGGTGCTTAGTTTTTGGGGATGTAATTAATTTTTGGGATGTATAATTACGAATTGCGAATATAGTGGTTAATGTATTATGTACTTGGTGTTTATATATGTGGTGATTGTTTTTATTGTGTACGTTGTGGTGTTTTTATTGTGGTGATTGATGAATTTTGTTGGCAATATTTTCAGGTATGGATAATTTTGATGATTTCGGGAATATGTTGCCGGGTCCTAACGCACATAATATTATTTGGGATAATCGGTATCACGTCAGTGAGGATGTTTGGGATGGTGCAGGGATAGATGAGTTGCAGAGCTATTCGGGGAACAAGTCATTGCACTTGTGGAAGTTAAGGAGACCACAGCGGGAATTGCTACACATGCTTGGGTTTGGGATTTTTGCAGACCCTGCTGTTGTCTTGGCTACTGACACTCGGTTGATATCTGCTTTGGTGGAGCGTTGGAGACCTAAGACCAACACTTTTTTCACGAGGCAGGACGAGATGACTGTTACATTGGAGGATGTGGGGTTTATTTTAGGGGTGCCAGTTCAGGGGGATGCGCTGACTTGTGGGGTGATAGAGAACAAGGCGGCGTATTTTGCTAATAATTGGTTTGAGCCTTTGACCGAGGAGGAGGTGAAGGAGGCTTTGTATCGGAATAACATCAAGCTGGGGTGGTTGTTTGAGAGATATGGTGCACAGAAGCCTGAGAAGAACAATATGAGGGCCACGGTTGTACATACCAAGGCATATCTGCTATTCATTATGGGTTGTATCCTCTTCCCCAGCATCAACCGCTCTTTTGTTCATGTTCGGTACATGCACCCGTTGATTAATATGCGGGAGATTCCTTATTATGCTTGGGGTGCAGCTGTGTTAGCTCATATATACCGGGGTTTGGAGATTGCTGCAAGGAAGGGCAGCAAGAGCATTGCATGTTGTTTCTGGGTGTTACAGGTTTGGTCTTACGAGAGATTTCCTCGTATTGGCATGCCTTTACGATCTCCCGATCAGGAGGATTATCCGGTTGCTGAGGGATGGGTCTATGCTAGTGATACTCATGTCGGGGTTTCGAAGAAGCGCAGGATGTCAGGCCCTCACCACAGCTTACCGTTCTATAGGGGTGAGTTTGATGGTGTTGCTGGTGATGAGGTGGTCTGGAGGCCGTATGCTAGGTTCGAGGATGTTATGGACAGCGAGATGATACAGGCACAGTTAGCTGGGTGCGGTCGAGTTCCCCTTGTATGTTACGACGTGGTCGAGTGGCAGCATCCGGACAGGGTGTCGAGACAGTTTGGTTCTAGTCCCCAGATTCCACGGGCACCGGTGAACATGGTTGGTTACAGGGGGGCTAAGGATGCCACGTTTGCAGGGGAGGATTGGCTGGTGCGGTGGTTTATTGATATTGGCAAATGGGCCAGGTTCTGTTCAGATTTGGATGGCCTTGTTGATGACTCAGTAGACGTAGCTTCGGAGGCTGATTACATGGCGTGGTATGCTGATATATCTCGTATGCGCATAGGGAAGCCCGATCCACAGCCTCCGCAGCAGTACAAAACTCTAATGAGGTCCTAGCTCTACCGTCCAGGCCAAAGCAACGAAACTCTAATGATTGTGGTGTTTATGTGATGAAGTACATGGACTACTTCACACAAGGATATGACTTAGCTGAGGTACCAAATTGGTCGCAGGAGGAGGTGGATACCTTTAGGTATCGGATAGCCAGAGAGCTTCAGTTAGGGAAGGCAAGGGGGATTCCCGGGATTCGTATGCGTAGGCGTCACGAGGCTTCGTAGTTGAATTTCATAGTGTTTTAGTTTGTCGGATTATGTAGTTGGATTGCATTTCATTTTAGGTTGTCGGATTATGTAGTTGGATTTCATTTGATTTTAGGTTGTTGAATTATGTAGTTGGATTTCATTTTATGTTGTCGGGTTTTATTTGGTTTATTTGGTTTGCTTGGTTTGACGTTGTTTAATTTTGTTGGATTTTTGTTATTTTTGAGCATTTTGGGTTGTTGTGGATTTTGGTGAAATTTGGTAGATTTTGGTGGAATTTGGTGGATTTTGGTGTTGTAGGTGTTGGGATTTTGGTGGAATTTGGTGGATTTCATTTTTTACGATAAATTGAAAATTCCTTAAAAAAGTCAACGAAAGTCAACGCTTGTCCAAATATTGAAAAAAACTTTTTGATACATTTCATAACAATTTGTAATGTATAGTTCGACTTGTAAATTTTACTTTTCAATCTCAAATTTTTAGGTACACTTTCAATCTCAAATTTCATACTTTCATTCATAGAAGATTCATATAAATTTATATAAAATTCAATGAAAATACATAGATTCGAATGAAAATTAGACGATCAATACAATCCACTAAATTTTATGAAATATATTGTACCTAACCAAAAATACCTAGTATATTAGAAAGACCACCGGATAACCGGTGTTGAGCAACTCCTTGCGTAGTATCCACGAAGCATGCAATATGGTAGAGAACAAGTACACAACCATCACGGATATGGCCTTCCGTAAGTTTCCAAGGGTAAGGGTTGGAGTCGTTCCAAATGGTAACCGGAATCGTATTCGAGCCATCGTAGAGACGAAATCTTGCAAAACATGTCCCGCGTTCCCTCTCCGTCCCTCCCGTTAGGTGTGAAACCCAACCCTTCACATATTCGATGCGTATTTGGTCCATATTACAACCCTCACGAGGCCTCAAGTTTACAATATCGGCAATCCGATCACATTTAACAAGCTTACCGCCATTCCATCCGGATTTTTTCCATTTTCCATCGGGCGTGTTGTTGCCCAAATTCAAGATCGGAAGGAAGTACGGATTCGGATGAGAGTTCACCAATCTCCACGGTTCAGTACCCTCCATCCAATTGCATGCCTCGATCCAATTTTTGGCCCTATAAGCCTCCTCATCGGGTGGGTACAAGTCTGTTTCCTCTTCCTCCACATAGGGCGGCTCGTCATTGTCCACAAGGGGCATCAACTCGGCACATGCATCTTCCATCTCACTAAAGGTTGGTGAGACCATATCTTCCTCGTCATTGTCCTCATACCACGAGTCGCTTGGTAGGGAGTCCGAGAATGTGTTGCTAACGTGGGAAACCGAATCACAACTATGATCGGAGTTGTTCTCACCACTATACTCGCTAGTCATGTTACCTATCACAATAAAACACAATTATATGACAATAATTGGCAATTATATGACAATAAAACATAACAAAAAAGAAAGCAATGTTAAACACTTAAAATTGAAATCCATTTAAAGATTACAACATTCGGTTACAAAATGGTACACCACTAATTATATTACGATTCTTGAATATTTTTAAGATCTTCTAGTCTACTAGCACACTTCCTTTTATCATGGCCTTCCATTTGACAATAAGTGCACCTTCTTGGCGGCTTCTCCTTTTTACCAATCGATTCTATTGGACTTTTGAAACGAACGTCCTTCTTCCTCCCTTTAGTTTGGGACATAATAGGGTCAAGAATTGTTTCTTCATGAGCACTTGCATTTGGAGCTTGCGAATTGCTTTCGTAAGATTTAATTCCATCAACGCTCATTTTTTCGAGAATTGGTATTTCTCGATTCATCACTCCAACGGCATAATCATACCGTTCCTTGGATGCAATGCTACTTTGACAAAAACTCATGGTTAACATTGTCATGCTATTAAATCGATCGGTTGAGGTCATCTCATGACTTTGTCCAACATCCAAATTGTAAGGCAACACACCATCAACTCTATTGGCATGCATTGTCCACCTCCGGTTTATGTAATACGGGGGAATTTCCGAAACCCGTTTCTTAGTGAGGACCGCCAATAGGTGTCTACAAGGTAGCCCCGAATGTTCAAGCATTCTACACGTACACATTCCCAAAGAGCTTGCTTTCTCGAATGTCACAAAATAAACATTTCTTCTCGTAGGCTCGGACATGGGCCTATAACAACTATAGTACGTATAAACATCCCCCATTCTCTCCCCTTCTTCACTAGCTCGTCGGTCTTTTTCAACAAAGTATTTTGAAGACTCGACCAATTCATCTTGAAATCTTCTAAACATTTCCTTAGTGTAGATACAAGAAGCATGATACTCCAATGTGGTATGCAATTTCATGGGACGTTTTAGATTAATGGTGACATAATCTTCTTCCTTCTCCCTCATGAATTGCCTTGCCAATGTTTTTTGGGCATTTTCAATGAATTCCTTCAAACCCGTTGCCGAACTCACATACTTATCAAAGAAAGAATTCATCCCCTCACTCCTCGATGTACTATTTTGAAATGCCGAAAATTTGTTTCTAGTATATGCAGGAATCCACTTGTGCTTCAACTCATATAACCCCTTTAACCATTTATGATCTTGCAAGTCATACTTTTCCACAAACGACGTCCATCTAGCTTCAAAAACACATTCGGTGAGAGATTTATAAATGCAATTGTTGAAGTCCGTCTTGAATTCCGGAACAGTCGAATAATAATGAGCTAATTTCTCCGGGAATTTTTGACTAATGTGCCAAGAACACAATAAATGGGTAGTATTCGGGAGTACAACCGCAATAGCGCTTGTCATGGCTTGATCTTGATCCGTGATTATAGTCAATGGAGGATTATTCCCCACACCTTCAAGCCAAGTACGAAGAATCCACTCAAAAGTCGACGCGTGTTCATCCCACATCAATGCAAACCCGAAAATTACCGATTGATAATGATGATTGACTCCGGTAAATGGGACAAATGGCATTACATACCTATTTGTCCGATAAGTGGTATCAAAAGCCATAATATCGCCAAAATTTTGGTAAGCCATTATACATCTCGGATCAATCCATACTAGACACTTCAAGCGATTCTCTTCATCGACTTCGGTCCTAATAAAATATTTAGAACCACTTTCTTCATTCAACCTATGCAACAAGTCCAACCCCGCTTGGGCGTCACTAATCTCAAACCTTTTCTTCCTCTCGTCTCTTAACACATTCCTAACATGTTGAACATTGAAACCAACTTTGTCATTACCTCCATGAATGTTACCAATCACATTCATCACTTGACAATTACGAACCCCCGAACCATAAAGCGTTTTTATCAAACTACGGGTCGCGGTGTTGACATGTCTTTCTCGTTGTACCAAATTCATCTTACTAGGGGAAACAAGACCGTGGTTGTGTACCAATTCAAGGCTAGTTACCTCCCAGTGACGTTATTTCTTTTGATAATTGACATACATCCTCACCTTGCACTCGCTTTTAGGAAGAACCTCTCTACGCCGTTTATTTTGACTACTCTCGGCGACGACACTTTTTCCATAAAGCCTACAAACATATAAACGATCATATATCTCGTTGTCTTTATTATGATGGCTAGCTTGAATTTTAATCGCAAATCCATTTCGTAAAGCATAAGCCCTAAAAAAATGACCGGCCTTATCCACACTTTGAAAATTTTGATTCAAATATGGAACTCCCCCCCATCAACATTTTCATACAAATTTGCATCCTCTACATTATCAATTTCATCCTCACCCTCAACATTATCACTATCATTTTCAACCTCATTTCCATCACTTTCATCTTCAACATCAACCAAATCGTCATCTAAATTAATAAATTCCTCATTTCTATCTACAAAATCATCATCTTCAACATATACAGGGTTTTAGGTTCTTCACTACTATTTAAACTATCAAGATGTAAACTACAATCAATAGCCTTTTTTTTTCATTTTGACGTTTATGACGAAACATACGAGCAAATAATTTATCCGCCATGAAAATGTGAAATTTAAGACAAGAAATATACCTTGAATTGACAAAACAACTTGAAGTTCTTGATGAAAATGCCCCAAAATCGCCTAAAATGTAAACTTGGAGAGAGTAGAATTTTTCTAGAAAATTTTGGTGTTTTTGTGGTGAAATGAGGTGCTGTTGGGATGCTGGGGATAAGGGGACATCACCCAACCGCGGAAATTTTCCGCGGTCCGTCCAGACCAACCGCTGAAACTTTCCGCGGTCCGGGTACCATCTCACCCGTTAATCCCCCATCCAACGGCCCTTAAACTGTTTGTTAACAACCTAATAATAGCAAACAGTTGCTACAGATTGGTCCCCTTTTAAATGATACACAAGTATTAATTTTGGTTTCACTGATTTTTGGTACCACCAACTTTTGGTTTCAATTATTCATTCATGTATATCTTATAATTTTATTTTTGTATGTCTTTTAATTATACTAAAATTTTTGGTTCTTGTATGAATATCTTATACTTCTACATGTTTTATGATTCTGTTAACTTTGGTTTTATTTTCTTATCTTATACTTCTACATGTCTTATGATTCTATTAAATTTTATTTTATTTTTACTTCCTTATATTTTTACATGTCTTATAATTCTATTAAACTTGGTTTTATTTTTATTTCACTCTTTTGGCTTTAAATTTAGTGTTCCTAATTCTCTTATCTATTGCTAATTCAATATATTATATATTTTTTGTTTCATCAACTTTTGGTTTCACCCCTTTTTACTTGTGTCGTTTATTGCTAATTCAATATATTATATGTTTCTTTGTTTCATCGACTTTTGGTTTCACCCCTTTTTGAATTTTATTATAATTCTAAATGTATAATTTTTATTCTTTAGTTACTTCTATGTGACTCATAATATTATACTTCTCCCGTCCCATTAGGATCTCCACATTGGGGAACGTGGAGTTCAGCACGCACTTTAATGCTCCTGTAAATTATAGTTAAATAAATTATTTTTTAATTTTTTTTCTTTAAAATAAAAATTCAATGTTTAAATTTTAAAACAAAAGGAAAAATTAAAAAAATAAATTAAGAAAATATACTTTATATTCACCTTAAAATGTAAGCTGAATATTGAAAAAATATGTTGAGAATTGAATGGGACAAAGGAAGTATGTAATGCTTTACCCGTTTTTTAATTGCATTTCTTGTATTAATTTGAACTCAGGAATCAAATTTTTCATATGACTCAACAATATATTTTAATGAAATAATAAATTTTTTGAAATCTTATAATAATTATAATCTTTTTATTATAATCATAACACAAGTATTGTACACGACAGTTTGGGTTGGATTTTATGAGTAAATATTAGAAATGTTGGCATGGCACTTATATTATTATGAATTTTAAAAATTATTTAAATAAATTTACTCGGCTCGTGTTTCGCACTGGTTATGAACCGGTAACTTTATTAATAAGCTAAACATCTTTATAAGTGATATACAATTATTTATTTTGGTTTCACTAATTTTTGGTACTACCAACTTTTGGTTTCACTTTTATATGACTTATAATATTATATGTATTATTTTACCCGTTTTTAATTACAATTTTCAACTCATTAATCCTATTTCTCATATGACTGAATAATATATTTTAAAAAATAATAATTTTTTTGAAATTGTATAATAATTATAATTTTTTTGTTATAATTATAACACAAATATTATGCTCAATAATTTGGGTTGGATGGGTTGAGTTTACATAAAAAATAAAACTTTGACATGACACTTATACTATTATGTTTAAAAATTATTTAAATAAATTAACTCGCCCGTGTTTGGCACGAGTTATCAACTAATTATAATTAAATTGGATTAAATTTTAAATTAGTTACAAGGTGTGCGTGTGTAATTAATTAATAAAAAAACTCCATAAAAATAATTTTGACTCTAGGGATTTAAATAATACTCCGTTAAGTAATTTAATATCACTTCACTTACGTAGATGGGCACTTTAAAATTTTAATCCTGATTGTCTACAATTATGTGTGGATAGATACCGAAGAAACAAAACCTGAGTTGAAAAATCGAAAAATATTGAAACCCACAAAAATCAATGAAAAACCGTGTACGAACAAGAAACATAGGAAACTTCTAAATTTTATTTTGATTATTAAACTTGGGGAACCTGTTCTTCAGTTTGTTCACTGTGTAATGAAATGTTGGGTATAGTGGCACATAAAAAGGCAAAGTATGTTGCAAGCAGCAAAGTATGTTTTAGTGCATTGCTGGTTATTCTTGATCATAAGGATGATTGTTGCTGCCACTGCCAATGCCAATGCCAACATCATCATTGTCAAGGAGAATACCAAACACGATATTCAGTAATGATGAAGTGAGGATGGAAATAAAAAATAACCACAGCTGTTAGTATGGATGGTAGCGAAAGAACATCAGCAACAGTGAATACTATAAAGAAGGCTTCCGACAGGAGATCCATTTTCATCATCTAAGGCAACTGTTGCAATGAGGACAGTGATAATAGAGCAATTATGTCTTGAGCTAATGATCCTATCTTATCATAATCTGTTCAGTGAAAGCAGAGCAGTTTGGATGCTCACTGATCTTCTCGGGTGATGTTTGTATTAGTGATTTAGCTGATGATGGTGCTTTGTCATCATCATTCGTCTTCTTTGCATTCTGCTGGTAATTTCTTTATTTCCCTTTTCAATGCTTCATGATGACCTGCAGTCCATTCAACATGTATCACGTATTTATAGAACCGTCTGAAACTCTCTGATCATGCAACATATACTGATATGCCTTACATTCTTAAATACATAATATAATCCAAGGCATAAGATCACAGGCTACCAGAATTTAGGCATAATATAAAATCCTAAAGGACAGGAAAGGTGTATGAAAGTTACGATTATTTACCATCTTTGAAAATCTTGTCTTGGGAGAGCTGCGATTCTTTGTCTTAGAACACTGTTATCCACATTCAAAACCAACCGTTGATGGTCTAGAAATGCAATGCGTGGTGACAACACCGAGATCTCAGCCTTTGGTTCCCAAACCAAAAACATAAGATTAATAATTGACAAGGCATGAAGCTGATTGTCCTAATCATATGAGAAGCAGATACACATGCGTATACTTTTACTTTACATACCTGTAATGAGTTGACGCCATGTTCTAGTTCAGAAATATATTGCAATTTCCTCACCCGTGATCGTTGTGCCGATTGTCTGTTGGCCATGATTCTAGTCCAAGACATAAATGTAACAAAAAGTTAGGACCTTTCTTCCTAAAACTTAAACGTGTTACTAGAGAACTTGGGACCTCTTCTAAGCCTGAGTAATTATGTTACTTTAAGTTACCATCCATAAGATATTGTGGAGGGGGCTCAGGTAGATCATTCATAGTTTTGACAAGTCATAAATGAGTTCCTTTCTAAAGATACTATACTGCTATATAATCTTTGATTGCAGCTTTTCTTCAAAAATTAAAGACATTAAAAGGAATTTGTTGCATATATTTGTAAGTTATGCGCAGACCTTTTAACTCGTCTGGGATCGAAATTCTTATCATTGTAATTGTCTATAGATGCAACACCATCACCAGCAACATTCTGGCCTTCCAACGCACTATGAGACTTAAATCCACTTTCTAGCTGCATCTGCTCATCAGTGGAGGTGGTAGTACATTGTCTGATAAGACCATCATCCATTCCATTGTGATCAGGCGGTGAAGAAGGGACAGAGCAAGCTACAGTGAGATCCACGGCCTCATCATCAGTAAACATGGCCATGAACTGCTCCTCGTCAAATTTGTCAAACTCGTCTGCAGCAGCAGCAGCAGCAGCATGACCAGTCCTGGACCCTGGCGCCAAGGATCTTATGTTGCATTCATCTCCATGGTCCAAACTCACCTGCTCAAGAAATGCAATTGAGTCACTGGCAGACCGTCGATGGGGCCCTCGCTTTGACGACGAGGACAAGCTGGGGAAGTGGTCAACCCATGAGCGGGACTGCATGGTATCCAAATTTTCCATAGAAGGCAATTTTTGGTGGTGAGAGCGAGAAGAAAGATCAAGCCAGTTTGGTGTCACGTTTGGAAATTTGGGAGGCAGTTGCGCCATTTCTTAAGTTAACTAATGTGAGTATTCAACTGCAACTATCAACTCGAATCTAATTAGCCAGAAGGCCCAGAACAAATATAACAGAGGAAGCAAATTAATAAGCAGAAAAAAAAAACAGAGGAAGGAAATTATATTACTACTATTAAACACGAAAGTCTCCCTCCATTTATAGTATATTGAACATGCATATAAAATTGCATTAGACATCCAAAAGAACATCATAAAAATCACTTTAAGTTCATCATTCGCTTTTACAGATAAAAATATACAAAATTTTAATAAATTAATAAAAAGAAGGGGCATAATAAATAGTGGGCTGATCACATGGGAACAGCTATCAACAGCTGGTAAGAAGGTTGAGGCACAACTGTAATACTCCAAAGTAAGATGCATTAGGAATCATAGATGATACACCACGTGCTACTTGCCCTTTCCCTTCATGCACCTCTTCCTTCTGTATACTGAAGCTGAACTACAACTACTGATACGATTATAAATGGAGAGTTCTATGTATTTGCTATTTCGATGAACTACATGTGATCGTGATATAAATTGTACTCAGAAGAACCCGATGTTATGAATCAGCACTCGTCGCTATGTTTTTGATCAAAAACTGAGACTGGATTCCCTAAATTTGTAACTGAAGTTTGCATCTTCTGTATAGTAGAAAATAGGGCAGAGCCAGAGTTTATAATTGGTGAAAGTAAAACAACGGCCACCAAAACCAACTCCGCTACCTTAATTCAGTACTAATATGGCAAGATTTCGTACTTGATCAATGATATGCATTGTTTGGTTTGTCATCTATGTAAAAAATTTAGCTCATTTATTCTGCACAATATTTCTTTAATGTTGCATATGCTCTGGAGTCTGGATAAAGGAGGCTGACATACAACTTGATGTCATATGTGATATGTACAAACTATTCAACTATCTTCTAGAAAAAATAATGTCTAGAAACAAGAAAGAACCACAGACTGGAAGTGTTTATAAAATATCGACAGTGCCATATTAGCATTTTTGGAGTTCTCTGAGAGGAAGTTGTTTGTGTAGTTGGTATGCAAAATAATTTGAGATCAGCTTGATACAATAACATATAATATTAAATCTGGATCAAATCATTGCAGATGGTCAACTAGATTACAATGTAGATATGGATGTGTAGGGAAACACACACAGAATAATTGGAGAGGGAAGGCAGGTATTCGAACCTAGAGAGTGCATGATACATGATGATCTGTGGAATGGAATCAGGGAGTAACATGCTATACGCATCTTATTGTTTAGCATGCCATGCTCTTCATCCATTCTTCTACTTTTCTTCCCAGCTATGTACTCTCCTTTGATAACATTTTTCAGTAACTGGCTTCATTGCAAACACGCATAGAGGCTCTGCTTCAGTGACTTTCTTCAAGAATAGAAAGCCTCATTATATAGATGATACACTTGGCTTGGGGATTCGAAAAAATTGTATTGTTTCAATGACATCTCTTTATTTTTCATTAGGTTATCCCTTGATAGTTTAACATTCTGATTCTTGTTGTGATAGAAAACCTCCTGGCTTGCTCTGGTACTAATTAACAGTAACATATCTATTTAATTCATAAACTATATACATTAGTAGCGTGATTCAATGTATAAAAAGTTGGTGTCATACAATGTCCTTAATTAATATTAATACAATTGGATGAACAGACCTTACATCTCATAGATTTCCTCTTCTTACTAAACATAATTTTGAATTCCTAACTATTCTTGATAACATTTCAACTTAACTGGAATGAACATGAGATTACAAAACCAACGATATGTAAATAGTTTTAGAGGTAGTTGACCCACAGTAACAACTTAATTCGTAAAAACTAATCAGCATGCTTTTGTTGTGAGATTGTAGCTCATTTTCTTAAGATTTCAAGGCGTAAAACACCGGCAAAATGTGGCCATGATTTAGTTGTTTAATTGTATGCATTAGATACCTCTAGGACTACTACTAGTGATGATCCGAGGGATGAAAGTTATGAATTATAACAAATTTAGCATAACAACCACAAGCACCAAAGGCATGACGGAATTAACTGAAATTACCACTATAAGACAAGTATTCAACACAACTATAATATTTACATGCATATTGCATTACATAGCAGTTTACTGGAATTAGTAATATCAACAATACATACTTTGAGCAATTATGAAAACCATTAGTCGCCTGAAAAGTTTGTGGATGTTCCTTTTTTGTTTCTGTTTTGAATTTATGGTATCAAGAGCAAATTCCTACAGCACGGGGTCAATGATAAGGAGGTACGATAATTGGCTGGCACAACAGGGCAAAAATTATACAAGTACAGGTGAATGGGAAATGCGGTTTGGTATTTACCAATCCAATGTTCAGTTCGTGGACTACATGAATTCACAGAATCTGCCTTTCAGACTTACTGACAACAAATTTGCAGATTTGACAAATGACGAGTTCAGTTCTATCTACTTGGGTTATAAAAGTCCTGGAAGATCAATTGAGAGACGGAACTTCACTATTGAAGGTGCTGTCCCATCTTACATAGATTGGAGGACGAAAGGAGCTGTTACTCCGATCAAGGATCAAGGCAGATGTGGTATGAAAATATCATCCTTTGTATGTTTAGCATTATAAAGATTATGCAGTCTTTTAGATACTAAAATTATGAAACAGAAACAAGTATACAAGTACAGTTCCCACACTAATTCTAAAATATAAACTGATAGGCATATAATTACTGGTATTTGCCTTTCTTGCAGGAAGTTGTTGGGCATTTTCTGCAGTGGCAGCTATGGAAGGTATCACCCATATTAGAACTAGCAAATTGATATCCCTGTCAGAGCAGGAGCTCGTGGACTGTGATGTCGGAGGAGGCAACAATGGTTGTAATGGCGGATTCATGACAAAGGCTTTTGCATATATCCACAAAAATGGCGGTCTCACCACAGAAAGAGATTATCCTTATGTGGGGAAAAATAGTGTTTGTAACAAGTCAAAGCTTGAAAATCATGCAGCCAGTATAACTGGCTATAAAGCAGTAAGTGCAGATGATGAGACAGAACTACAGCTTATAGTTGCTAACCAGCCTGTATCAGTAGCAGTTGATGCATCTGGATATAGTTTTCAGCTCTATTCTGAAGGAGTACTCTTTTCATCTTATTGTGGGAAGAATCTCAATCACGGAGTTACTGTCATTGGCTACGGAGAAGACCATGGAAAGAAATACTGGCTTGTAAAGAATTCATGGGGAACTGACTGGGGAGAAGATGGTTATATGAAAATTGAACGTGGAATCAAGGATCCAAAAGGTAGTTGTGGCATTGCCATGGAAGCGAGCTTCCCTTCAATAGATGAATGCCTTTTTAAGTGCTAATTTGTCATGGACCTAGCTACTGGCGATCTTATCAGAGATACATTGTTTATGCAGCTTCAGTTCTGGTGTTAGGTTTATATCTACTTTATTATTTCCAAATAATGAGAAAAAAAAAAAGAGATGAGAACGGACCCTAATAATCAGAAAATATCTTCCGCTATTGTTATAAAAGGAGCTGTATCATTCAGTTCAAAACCCGTTTACAAACACGTTTGTTAAAACTATATCTTCTGTATGAACATATAAAAGAATAAAAATCATTCAACTGAACTATGTTCTACCAATCTAAGAAGCCTGATGATGAGTTGCCTTCAGGATTGCAGTCTCATGGCTTGGCATCAGTACTTGGACCATATTGACCTGATCATCAGTAAACAAATAAGAACACATCATTATTTATATGAAGATCAGATACTCTGCCAAGCATTAAATAATTAGTACACAAAAATTGCTATTATCTTAACAAACATAAAAGGAAAAGGCATCCAAGTAGAATAATTCTCTGCCGCGAGAGACTGACATTTAAACAAGGACACGTCATTAATTGTTCCAGAAATTAAAATTTGGCCAGTTAGACAAGTACAGAGGAAACTCAACCGTATGTTCTACAGCCAGAAGATTACCAATTCTCCTAATAGAGAAGCTTGATATGCCAGCTTTTATTGTTTGCTAAGATGACATACATGGACACTTTAACTGAACCTTGATGTTCCATACATAACATAATCCTTCTTTTGACCATATAATTACCATAATCATTCAACACTTAGCTAATTAATTTGAACGATGGTCTAATACATAATCATTCATTCTTTTCAGGCAAATCTGCAAACATGCATGCACTCGAAATCTCACGTTTATCACAAAAAAAGTTAATACATTCATAAATATATAGAATTACCTGGTAACTGATAGTAAGGCTGATTGAATCCTGAGACGGGATAATGTTGAGGCAAAATCACCGAACCATTATTGCTTTCTTCCTTGAAATTCTCAATATGTTGGATTCCATATTGCTGAGGTAGAATCAACGAACTATGATTGCTGTCTTCCTTCAATCTCCCCGTGTTTCGTCCTGATGAACAATTATAACTCAATTCATCCCTCACTCTATCCGTACATTGGAACGAATCTTGATAACTATAACCAGGATATGAATTCGCAGGAACCAACGCACTCGATGAATTCGCAGAAACCAAAGCAGTAGATGAATTCGCAGGAACCAACGCAGTACACGTGTTTCGATTCTTACTCATAGACATAAACGCCGAATGATTACTACTATTAAACCCTCTATTATCCGAAAAACACAAATTATTATGATTAATATTATTTCCTGGTGCAACTCTGTGAGAATTGTTCCGAAACTGATCTCTATACCACTCTAATTCCTCATAAACTCGACTAAATTCTCCGAAAGAACCAAGAACCGGATCGTTCTGTCTAAAAGTAGCTTCCCAAATAAGCGAATCAACGGCTCTTTTTCGATCACTTGCATCTAAACCACTCAAAATCTTTGTCACGTTACTAACTCCGAACAATTTGTGTACCGCTTGGAATTCTTTGTTTCTATTGAGGGGAAAGTAGGGTGCTAACACGCAGTTTTCGGTGCACTTCTTACGTTGATGCCGGCATGATGCACACGCCGCCGCTGATCCATTCTCTTTTTGCATCGCCCCTATCCTAAAACCCTAACTTGTTACGCAAGAAACCAAGAAAAAACAAGAAGACGACTGCAGAGTTAAAAAATAGAGAACACACTGTATGTATATAGAGATTTGTTACGTTGATAAGAGGGAGAAGTAAATTAGGTGATCGTTAGTATAAAGAAAAGATAGATATATGCACGCGCGTGTGTATATATAGATGATATCAAAGATGCATGGAAAGATAGCCAAGAAAATATGGGAAGAAGGGGAATTGTGGTTTTAGGTAGGTCACGCGAAGAAAGAAAAGGTTTTTGAGTATTGTTGTGAATATATAAACATAAAACTTGTATAAAAGATGCATAGAATGGTATAGTTATATGGTAAAAGAAATCTAAGATAACATGGTAACTAATGGTAATTATGGAATGATAATCTTGCTTCCATTTGACTACAGGGAAATTGCTTGGGTCATTGTCATTATGTTGAATATTTATACAAATTAATTATTTAACTTTTTCTTTATGCTGCGTGATGCACAGCTTTTAAAAATTTAATTTTTTAAATTTTTGTAAAAATTTTTAAAATTTATTTTTAAATTTTTTTAATATACACATATTTTATTACTTTGTTGTAATATTTTTTTTTTTTGATAGTTGGTTGTAAAATTTTTGCAACAAATTTGCAAATATTGAAAATTATAGGGATGTGAAATTGATTATTGCAGCTATATATAAGCTATATATAGTAAATATTAAATCCATATACAGTATCGTATTTTGATGTTTCAATAGTAATATTTTTATATTTAGTCTTGTTAAATTTCTAATCATGTTTTATTTAGAATTATATTAGAATATTATATCCCAACTAATGTTTGAATAGTAGTTGAATATTATTTTCTGTTTAAGATTGTATTAAAAATGTATTTATTTAAAAAAAATATAATGTCAATCGTCTATTTTTAAAATTATCAGATCAATAGTTGAGATTATTTTAGCGGTATAAGACCCGAGTTTTGCAAAAGAAGTTTTTAGGCTTATTATATATATAGGATATAATTTTATTGACAAATAAAGGACCTTCTTTTTAAATCTTTAGTTACTCAAAATAAATTTATTCTCCAAATAAAAAAAATTATAGAATATTATTGAACCTAGCTTATAACACAATAATGCACAATTCTTATAAATATTTTATTATTTAAATTTAAAATTTTATTTTTAAATTTTATGTAAGGTGTTAATAATTGTTTGATTGAATCATATGCATTTTAATTAATATTTTTTTCTGGAAAGTGCTAAGCCTTTTTTTTATAGGTGTTAACTAACCAACCACGAAATCATATTTCGTTTATAATAATATACTAGCCTATAATCTGTGTGATGCACGGATTGTTTTTAATATTCGATAGTTTTTAATAATATATTTTATAATATAATTTTCAATAGTTGAAAAATAAATCGAAGAATATAATAAATTATAACAATATATGTTTTATAATAATTTGAGACTTGACTGAAAATGAATAATATAATATAATATATTGTTTAAATAAAGAATATAAAAGTTTAAATATAATAAGCTGTTGACGGGGTTCGAACCCTGAATCCATGAGAGCAGTTTAAATATTAATATAATAATATTTTATTATTGTATCCAATGGTTCTCATTTTTCTGACTTTAGACCTGACGGTTGTTATTTGGCGTACCAAACAACTGTACCGAGCAACTACCAAACAACTGTACCGAGCAACTATCAAATAGAGGGTGTTCTGCTTATAATAGTATAGATAGTGTTAGGTCACACACACTGTAGAGGGGGTGAATATAGTGTATAATACAATCAAATCGAACTTTAATATATTAAGTAACTATAAAACAAACTTTATTGAAATAATAAACTCTGGAACTGTTACCTCTCAGTGATGAACAAATATCACGAGAGCTGCTAGGGTTACAATGAATAATCTTCTCGAATATATTAACACTTTTAGTGTAAACCCTATGTCTGTGTTTATATACTACACAGTTACAAGATAATTGCTAATTGATATGGAATATAATTCTGCTTCCTAAAATATATCAATCAGATATCTTTTCTTCTAAGTATTCCATTCTTCACGGAATTCCTTCTTCATGCATATCTCTTCTTATGTTTATCTCGATCTTCTTTCCTTTAATCAGCTACTGTCCTTTCTTTGATCATCCTTCAGCACTTAAGTTCTGATATCTAACTTCTGATGATTATCTCCTGATAATATAAGTACTGATATCCTTAAATCCTGACTTCCAGTATAAGTACTGATCAACAGTTAAGTACTGATTTGTCCTGTTAAGTAAGATCTGAAATCTAGACATAAATTATATTAGCCATGACATTATCAAATATATCTAACAATCTCCCCCAACTTGTAAATTAGCATAATATACAAGTTTAACAGATATTTGATGATGTCAAAAACATTAAGTACAAATGCATGAGAATTAGACTAGATGACTACAACTTACAGTCCTTAAAGCTTTACCAATATTCAACTTCTGATAACAACTTCAGTCTGTACAAATATCAGAATTTAAGCAGTTGTAGATCTTCGACTTGGCTTCATCATCTGATCTCTCTGATGTCAGGAGTTGTTCTATGATAGTTCTTCAACAAACATTTCTCAGCATATCTGAGTTCATCAATCATTCTCCTTTTGGCATCTTTAAACTCTGCAGTATCTTCACTAGTTTGAAAGATTGCAGCTCTAAGATCATTGATCTTTGCTTTTCTCAACTCCTGATCTAGTCTTATGACATAGGCTTTGTCAGACTCCAGATTGAATTCAAGTCCCTTAATACCAAGATATGTTCAGATCTGTGCAGTATTAGGCTTCATATCAACAATATCACCATTGTGATCTCTGTACTTTGGAACATATGTGCTGTCAGACTTAACAGAATAAAGCCTTTTCTGTCTCTGAATCTGTTCTTTTAAGTAGTTTGCAGCAGTCCCTGTTATTCTGTCATCCACTTGAAGTAAGAAAAGTACATGCTCCAATTCTTCAAAATACTTCAATGGAATGGCATTTTGTCTTATATGATAAATCCTACCATCTGTCATGAAATACAACATGATGTATTCTTTCAAGTAGGTATGGTAAACCATCTGTACAGATTCCAGTTGATTCAATCTCTCAGGAGTTGCACCAATACCTGGTTCACTCAAGGAAGTTGGATCATTGGTAGTGTTGTGTACTCTTCTTTCATCAGCACTTCCCAATCCAGTTTTATCTCTTGCTTTCTTTCCAGTAACTACTCCAGCTTCAAAACCACTTGCAGTAGTCTTCAAAGATTGAGTCTGTTTTGCTTTAGTGAATCCTGGTAGGAGTGTCTTTGATCTATCTTCTGATATCAAGTTAACTTGAGCTATGTCAGAGGTTACTTGCTTCTTCTGAATATCAGAACTTACAATTTCTTGACTCTGAACAACTTGAGCCATGTCAGAGGTTGTTTTAAGAACTTTTCTTGAAGTCAGAGCAAGATCATCCTTTTCATCAGTAATTTCTTCATCCTCAGGAGGTACATAAACCTTGATAGGTTCACCAACCTTTTCTTTACCCTTGGGATCTTGGATCTATCTGTGGTTTTGATGTAGCCAATGTTGCTTCAGTATGTGTCCTTTCTTTGATCACAATGCCTTTGAGTTTTCGAAGTGGCTTTTTACCAGAAGCTTCAGATTTAGATGTGACTTTCTCTGATTTAAGTCTGGCTTCTTCTTCCTTTAAACTTTTCAAGTCCATTCCTGGATTTTCCTGAAGAAATAACTGTCTTGACATTTCCTCATCAAGATCTAGAAGTTCATCAGAACTTATCCTTTTACCAGCAGCAGAACTTATTCTTTTCCCAGTATCAGAACTTGTCCTGTGACTAGCTTGTCTTGATGTGAATCATCTACCTTGACTATGACCTCTACCCATTCCAGAGCTTCCTTGATCATCTTTTTCATTATCCTTTCCTGTCAGTGTCTTGTCAGTCTTGCATTTGGACTTAATCACTTTCTCCCCCTTTTTGGCATCAGCATGTAGTAGAAGATAGATAAGCAATTCCACTGAGGATTGGATTTCAGTTAGTTGTGATTGTTGAGAAGCTTGATTTTTCAGAATTTCATCAATCTGAGCTTGTTGATGATCTTGAGTCTTCTCAATATAAGCAATCCTGTCAATGGTAGGTTGGAAGAACTTTTTCTTATCAATTTTCCAAACTTGTTCCTGTTTGATAAAGTTCTCCTGAATCTTGTGTAGCTCTGCATGAGTAGTTGAATGAAGACCTTGTAAATGTTTGGTACTCAATGCAGTGACTCTAAGCTGAGTTTTGAAATCATCAGAATTTAACATTTCATCAGCTTTAGTCAAGTGCTCAGCAAGATGCTTGTCAGTTGGAACACATGAAACTGAGTTCCATTCCTTAGTCCACTCCTGACATGCACGAGTTTCACTCCAAGGTACTGGTGCTTCTCCGGTAACAAACTTCTTAACCAGTTCAGACTTAGGAAGAGTCTGTTGAGGAGTAAGTCCTGAAGGACCTGCTTCATCAGCATCTACAGTTGGAGCAGCATCACCAGTATCTCCAGCATTTGCAGCATCAGAACATAAAGAATCAGTATCTTCTGATAAGACAACAGTGTGAGTAGCAATGGAGACTTCAACATCCTCTAATTTCTGATCTTGTTCTAAGTTCTGATCAACAGCCATATCCTGATGCTCACCTAAATTCTGATCATCAGCATCTTGATGCAGAGAAGGTGTTGTTGATAACTCTGGAGTTTTAACAGCATCAGTAACAGGTGTTGTGGAAGGAATATTTGTTGTTGGAGCTTCTAAGAGAATTACTGCAGGCACAACCAAGTTTTGAACATTAATATCAGCACTTGTGCCTGGATCAACAGAAGACACAGAAGGTATGTTAGCCTTTTCAGAAACAGCTTCCTGAGATGGAGTTGATGGAGAAAAAGTGACTGGAGCAAATTCCTTGTCTTGTGAGATCAGAGATTCCTGATCCCCTTCCTTAGCTGCTTCCTCTTCATCATCTGAAACTGGCCTTTTTGCCCTCTGTTTCTTGTATCTCTTTGTTGATTTGGATTCCTTGGGAGTTTCAGGAACTGTCATTCTTCTAAGCCGTTTGAGAAGCCTAGATCCCCCAATTCCAGAATCCTTCTGAGAAGTCACTTTCTCAGCTTCACCTACAACAGGTTCTGAAGAAGGAACCTGTTCCTCAGTATCAGATTCATCTCTCAGTACAGTCCTCCTCCTCTTTTGAGGTGTTTGAGGAATAGTTTTTGTCCTCTTTGGCTTGGAGGATGAGGGTTGAACAGTCTGTGAAGTAGAGAGATAGGATTTGAGATAAGTCCTGAGGGTAGGTTGAGTAATATGAGTGGTAGTTGCTGAGGATGATGGTTTTTGGGTGTTTGTAGTTGGTTGGACATCAGAGTAAACAGATCTATAAGTATCAGGATCAGCATTTACTAGGATCTGTTTTACAGACTGAGGAATCTGTAATGGTCTAACCACTTTTTTCTTAGTATCAGCATTTACCAGATCATTAAAATATCGTTTTGCAACTCTAAAAGGTGGGGTTGAGGAACTGACTAATTGAGGTTCATCAGTACAAAAAGTATATATAAGTTGACAGAATCTAGCAAAATAAACAATATTTCTATCCTCTGTCATCCTATCCCCAATAAAACCAATTATTCCAGTTGCAAAATCAAAATGAGTTTGATGGATAATAGCATACCCTATGTGCTGACTCAGAATTGGGATATCATCAAAATTCGAACATTTGTTCCCAAAAGCTTTGGTAATGCAGTCAAAGAAAAAACTCCATTCTCTTCTGATATTAGCCCTTTTTAACTGCCCAAGCTTTGCCAAACTCTTTTCATATCCCAAATCAGCCATTAACTCCTGAAGTGCTGATTCCTCTGGAGTTGAAAAAGTACAATTTTCTGGGAGATGTAGAGCTTTGCGTATTATACCAGGAGTGACTGCATAAGATGAATCACCCACTTCAAAAATAATAATGGGAGTTCCATGTTTACCACCATCATCAAAATGCCCAGTCCGCCAAAACGTCAGAACTTGTTGACTCGAAAAGACTTCAGGCTGAGTTAATGCATACCCAATCTCATTGTGTGCAAGAAGATCTTGCACAAAATGCAATTCAGATGGAGCTTCAGCATAATCAAGAATTGCAGCATAGTTGTTTGGAACAAACTTAGCTCCATCAATGATTAAATCCTTAGGTGCCATGTGAAAAATTGAGATTCAAAAGTGCCTGTTAGGTGTTTGATAAGATGTCTGTATAAAAAACCAACGTGAGAAGAAAGAGAGTAAAAGTAAGTAAAGAGAAAAAATACGAAGAAAATAAAGGATTAAAGAATTCCTCTCTCTGTTGTACTTATACTCTGAACAAAAATGTTACCGTTGGACACCTGTCAGACATGTAGTAATAACGGATAGTTACTGGGCTCGAGAAAACAGGAATCATTACTTACTCAGTTGCCTGTTTTCAAGGAAAAATTGTTCCACTTACCCAGATATTCCATTAATCAAGGTGAAGCAGTTTTAATTCAAAATTGAAACCGTTCCCACTGAGTTAATTATTTTTCACTGCATCATTAATATTCGGAAAGTAAATCACGTAAAAATGACCAAGATAAATGAGATGAGTAAGTGCTGATAAAAAAAATCAGAACTTAAATTAAAACAGAATTTATATGGTCATCAGAATATCAATCAGGATTTAGCAATGCATTACCAAATATCTTAGAGACAAAATCTTGAAGCAAACACAAATTTCATTAATATATCAAGAGAATATATTTATGAGATTGAAATTACATCAGTACTTATACAAGATTTCCCTAAGCTACGAAACCTAACATCAACAGCCTTAGTCCTAGCTAAGAAGCCTGACAAAGCTGATGATGAAGAAAAACAGGAAGAAGACAAGATTAAATCATTTCTTCTTCTTCCTACTCTCGACAAACAGAATGGCGAGTCTGATGATTCGCTCTTGCTGGCGGAGAGCTGCCAGTCTTTCCTCCTCCATTCGCTCCAGATGGCGATGGTAATCCATATAGAAGAACAGGAGGTGGGTCAGTACCTCCTGTGGGACAGAGTCCCATATCTCCTCAGGAATGGCCGTGACGTGCCATTCCTGCTGCCATTCGGCACAACGTAGCTCCATATTGAAGTTTTGGTAGTTCAAAAACATGTTGAATCTGACTATTGTGATTTTGAAAGAAAAAGTATGAAGGTAAGTGTGTGAGAAAGAATTTGATGGGAAGGCTGATGTGAAGTGGCTGCTTATATAGGCAAGAGAATGTCAGGAGACGTAAAAGTATTTAATGCTGACATGTAGAATTAATTCTATCTCATCTCCCTAGACTTTGAAAAAGAATAACATTCATTGGAAAGAGGAAACATGGTTTAAAGCGCACAAGAAACAAGTAACAGTGGACTGTTCAAGTACAAATACCATTAACCCTAACCATAGTGACTATTAATCTTCCACTTCAACATATTCAAATATTAACTGAGACTGTTATCAAATTTTATTCACAGATAAGCCAAGTAAAACATGAGACTGTAATATCAGAACTTAGACTTATATCAGAACTTAACAGTCATCAGAACATAATTTCTTAACTCGAAAAAGGAATGCCTATCTTAGTAAGTTCTTATACAAGTTATGAGTTATACTCTTCAGAACTTAATCATCAGAATATGCAACCAGAGCTTGTCCTCAGAATTTGTGCAATAATGACACAATGACTGTTTATCAAAAATAACATAGACCACCACAGAAATTTTCATCATTCAGATGGAGTGATTAGTGTGTGCATTAAGCTAAATAACAGACAAAGAGTAAAGTCTGATTCACTTCAGTACATCTTAGAAATAAGGCATAACTAAAATTTTGCTAAAGAGCTGTCATTGTCCTGAAACCTACTGATGAATGAGTTCATGCTTGAGTCCATCTCAACTGTTTTGTGCTAATTTTATGCATCTTTTAAAATTGTATTTTACAGTGGCTTCTCAGTGTAAGTGAGTCACGACTGCTTATCAGAATTTATGCTATTATCAGAGTATTTCTCCAGTAATCATAGAGTGTGAAAAGTCACCAAGAAAATTTGTTTTTCTAATGCATATTTACTTAATACCAGCAATGCACTTGGGTCGTCCCTTCCACATTTTTACTCTAGATCTCAAAGGAGTACCTGATTTTATTCTTTGATCTTTTTGCTTTTTCTTTTTATAAGTGAGGTTTATCAGCACTTAGTACAATCAGCAGTTTTACTAGTATCAGAACTTAACAGATGAGTAGCATTATTCTAATTTGTGACTTAGTAATAAGATAAACAAATTAAACTCAACTAAGCTCAATTATCAGAATTTGCTAGTGTCATAAGATTTCCACTGAAATAATTACTTCTTACATGGAATCATTTGTTTATTGAAGACTACTAGGTCAGTATCTAGCACAGTTATCCTCATAGGATCGAATAGTTACTTGAACAGACATATCACTTATCAGAGTTTAGAAACATATATCAGACAACAATCAGTACTTAAACGTGTATTTCAATTAAGCACAGAATAAACAAAGAGATTACATTCTGTAAATACTGATCATAAAGTCTGATGCATCAGAACAAAACTAGGCAGATTTAGAAAAAGAACCTGAGACCATTCCAAGTTCATTTACCAATCTTGTAAAAGTGGCTTCACATAGTGGTTTTGTGAAGATATCTGCTAGTTGTTGATCTGTTGGAATAAAGTGCAATTTCACTGTACCTTCATCCACATGTTCCCTTATGAAGTGGTACCTGATGCTGATGTGCTTTGTCATAGAGTGTTGAACTGGATTACCTGTCATAGCAACAGCACTTTGATTATCACAGTAAATAGGGATTTTGAAATATGTTAACCCATAATCCAGTAACTGATTCTTCATCCAAAGAATCTGTGCACAACAGTTTCCTGCAGCAATATACTCTACTTCTGCAGTTGATGTGGAAATTGACTTTTGTTTCTTGCTGTACCAAGAAACCAATCTGCCTCCAAGAAATTGGCAGCTTCCACTTGTGCTTTTCCTGTCAATTTTGCAACCTGCAAAATCTGCATCTGAGTAACCTATTAGTTTAAAATCTGATTCTCTAGGATACCATAATCCCAGAGCAGTTGTTCCTTTAAGATACTTAAAGATTCTTTTCACAGCTGTTAAGTGAGGTTCTCTTGGATCTGCTTGAAATCTTGCACAAAGACAGGTAGCATACATGATATCAGGTCTACTAGCAGTTAGATAGAGTAGAGAGCCAATCATACCTCTGTAGTCAGTAATATCTACTGATTTACCAGTATCCTTATCCAGTTTTGTTGCAGTGGCCATAGGAGTGGATGCACTTGAACAATCTTGCATTCCAAATTTGTTAGGTCCCAATTTGTTTGTAGAAGGGGGGGTTGAATGCAAACAATACCGTTTCGACGAATAAAATGACTTTTATTAAACTTGAAAGGTGTTACAACTACGGTATCGGTTACAAGGGATTAATCTCAAATCAATTATTACAAATCTAGAATAAATTCGACATGAACTTTTTCTATTTTTGTAATTAAAAGATCAAATGCTAAAAGCGATTTGAGATTAAGTTCTAGGGATTTTAATCCGCTAGATTGATACACAAGAACAAGAGAGTGATTTCTAGTTGATTGGATTTAACTTTACAAGCTAGAAATTGTAAACTTGAATTAGCAGATAAGATGAAATATTTTGGCTGCTTGTTCTCTTTTTGTTCTTGGCTTCTGTTTGATTGCTCTCTGTATTTTTTATGAATGAATTGGTCTCTGCTTGTTTTAATCACCACAGCCGAGAATGTTGAACTGGTGTGACAATCCTTTAGAGCTAGTAAGACAATTAAAATGAACTAGCAAGACTTTCGGTATGACTATTGATTGTCATACCGATTGTCATAGTAGTACAAATGAAATTGTCTTACTGAATTAATAAGTGATTTTAATCTAAACAATAATTCTATCAAGACAATCAACTGAATTAGCATGACTTTCGGTATGACTATCAATTGTCATACCGATTGTCATACTAGTACAATCAGTTGTCTTTTTAGAATTAAAACAGATTTTAATCAATTAAAATTCTGTAAATCCTTAATATTAATTCTAACTTAATTAATCAATTTAATTCAATTAATCAATAAATTAATCTTTGCAGATATAATTTATTTTCTTAATTAAATTATATGACTTAATTAATTAATAGAGAATTAATACTAACGCTGAGCAGCATCCATTCTTCTGACAATCTTCTGAAAGTCACTGAGACTTATGAATCAATTCCGCCACTTCAATGCTGACACTCGATGTACTGTCTGGTTCATGAGTGACTAACTTCCGTGACGTTTCTTCATGTCTTGACTTTGATATTCTGATTGAATCCTTGTAATAAATTGATACCTTGACGAGATCTCTGTCACTTGATTAAATCCACGATCTTGATTTACATCACTGAGGCATGATCAAATTCTTGAACTTCTTCCAGTGAATCTTCAAGTCTGCAGATGAACAATGTTTCTTTGATCTTTGACAGATGTTACTTTGTGAGATCTCTCTGATGATTGATCCACTATTTACTTATTACATTCTTATTTGAATTGAGTTAAATACTCGAATAAACGAGTAGGCTATGATATATGCCTTTCAATCTCCCCCTATTTACTTGTTAGACAATAACAACAAATACCTAGAGGATAACTCAACTAACAAATAAGACAAAGATATAAACAGTAAGGTAAAGTAAATAGCAGAAAAGTTCTGGATTATATTTAACATTTTCCAGATTCCAAATGAAATTTACAAGTGAATACAAGATAGATGTTCCTCTAGCCTGAACATATAACTACATTAGACTATCTTGATTCATAACGCTCTAATCATATTACATTGAGTTTTGAGCTAATTGACTTCAGTTGTCTTCTCTCCTGACTTCACCTTCTTCTAAATCTTGAAGCAATTCCTTGTCAAAGACACGATCCTTTTCTGAAGTGAAGCTTGCAGGTCTGACTGGTTGAACTCCAACTGACTTCAGCTTATTCTTGAGTTGATTGTACCTTTTAACATTCTTTTCACAATAAGCTTGAATCAAGTCAGCAGCTTGAGTCTTCAACATGGATGAATATCCAGCAGTTCTCAAATGATGTTCCATCCAGACCAGATGCTTAGCTGAGTAGTCTTTAAGAGATTGTACATCTAGCTGACAGATTTGAAGACAATCAGACTTAAAGAATCTCACCTGATGAGGATTGTTGACCACTTGAGGACTAGCCCTGCTGGCAAACTCTTTAAGCCTTTCTCGAAGAACTTCATTCAATTCTGAGCTTCTTTTGACTTTGTTTAAAAGAACCCAAATCTCTGACAACGAACGATTCTCAAATAGATGAAGTGACACCTTGAATGATCCTTCACTCTGACAATATACAAAAATGCTCATCTCATTTAGGGATCTATCAAAAGCAGCTGTGATCCTTGAGACTTCAGTCTTGATAGCATTCATGTACATGTCATTGTTAGGATTTGATATTTCCAGCTTGTCAAGAAGATGTAAGAACTGCCTATCATTGTTAGTGCTCAGCTGAGGCATATCAAGTACTCTCCTAGCTTCATCCCATTTTTCACCAATCTTTAGTCTGACATCTCTTCTCCTTTCTTGAGCCTTAATGTCATGAAGACGTTGCTTTTGAAGAGTTTCTGTTCTTTGTATGTCTTTCCTCCTTTCAATGATCTGAGAGACCTTCTTGAGTTCAGCTTCTTTTCTTAGCATCTCTGACTGCTCTTTCTGAAATTCTTTCTCAAACCTAGGATCCACTGTATCTTCTTCTTCCCAATCTTCAAAATCACTTTCTTCTTCAGCTTCAAATAACCCATCTTTATCTTCCTGAACTGGTTCAGTGGGAATGTCAAAAATATCGAAGTCATCCTGTTCTCCACTGTAGTAGACATCATCAGCCTTTCCTTTATCTCCAGCAGAAGTATCTTTTTCTTTCCCTTTGGCACTACTCCCTTTCTTCTCCCCCTTAGTTGAGGGATCCTCTACTGACTTTCCTTTGGAACTTCCATCACCTCCAGAGCCTGATCCTCCACCAGACGGTCCTTCAAAATAAGCTCTTTGTTCTTCATTAGGGCAATGAGAATTCTTGATCATGTAATATAGGTGCTTCATCCCTTCATTTAGATGTTCCATGCCCGTCTCTATCTTTAGAAATCTTGAGGAGTCCAGTGAATGATTCATCTCAACGAGGTCTTCAAGAGAAGTTATTCTTGTGTGTAGAGAGCAGAAGTTGGATATGTCATCAGCTGATAAATTTGGAGTGTCCTGAATAGAATTGAGCTTTGGTATTACAGTGGTCTTTAGATCTGAGATGTCATTCCTTATGATTGCAAGCTGATTGTTGACAGAGGTGGAAGAAGAAGACCGTTCAACCACTTGTGCTTTGAATGCTTGAGCTTCAGCTTGGCTTTTAGCAAGTTCTTCTTTTAGGGCAGCAATCTGAGCTAACAGGTTTACAGTATCAGTGTCTGTGTGTGCTCTCACCTGAAGTTCACTCGTGTTTGGTTCACTCATCTCACGTGCATGTGTTTCTCTCAATATAATTGCTCGTGAGGAGTCTTCCAGTTGCTGTTCTTGTGTACCTGCATTAAAAATCACCCTAGCCTCTTCAAGAGAGGTCAGTGGTGGTACAATGGGAATTCGCGAGTCCCGATCCTCAGTCAATACTATCAAATCTTTTGGAATAGATGTCTGAATTGCTTCAGGGATAGATTGACCGAGTTGCCCTCCACTTTCTCCAGATAAATCTGCGAGTGGAGAATCCCATAAGGGAGCCAGAGGTGTTGGATCTGGGAGGGGAGAAAATGACTCTATTAAAGATGGCGGAGAGTCAGATTTTCCCTCTGAAGCATGTGACTGCTCTTCTGCCGTAACTATGGCAGGCACTGTAACCGACTCTACGTGCACTCCTCGCTGTGTGTCCTGAGTATGATCTGGGGAAGTGTATGGTTCCATTGTGAGTAATGGAATTGTGCTTGACTCAGTACAAGATGCCATGGCCCTATGGCGAATTTCAATAGATTCATCCTGTTGAGAGAATGAATCTAGTAACTGTTCATTGGCCATTTCAAAGTCCATGTCCTGTTGGGAGGACAAGGATGGGCTTTCAGATGCCTCAGAATATGTTCTTCTTTTCTTAGGAGGAGGCAGAGCTGAGGGTTCACTCATATTTAACAATGTACTACTTCCTAGTAATCTCCTGGGTAACATTTTAGACAGTGGGGGAGAGGTTGAGATAGAATGAGACGCTGTGTTTGGCTCTATGACCTGGGATTGAAGCTGTGGTTCTACAACTTCATGGTCAGCCCTATCAACCACTGGGGGTCTGTCAACAGAAGTAGGAAGAGAGTGAGAGTGAGGAATTACTACCTGTAATGGAAGAGCCTGGGTGGCTTGAACCACTGGAGGTTGAGGTTGCTGTTCATGGCCGGGAAGATTGAAAATAGGTAAGGGAATATAATTGGCCATGAAAGCAGATACAAGTACTGGAACTTGCATGAATTTGAAGGTTGTGTCTTGGCGAGTGTAAATCTTTTTGCTAACTGGAGGGGGTTCAGTTACAGCAGAGTTAGCAAAAAGGGCTTTGTGTTCAGGTGTGAGTAGATGATCTGCTATAAGCATGAGAAAACGAGCATAGTAACGTGATACCCTACGATTTGTAGAATGATCACGTAAAGCAGAAGTTAGACGTCTCAAGAGAATGGGAAAAAGTAGTTTGCCAAAATTGATCCTTTGATTGAAAACAACCGCAAGACCAATATACTGCAGAGTGGAAGTGATGTTATGAAAATTGGATTTTGTGTAGTTGGCAAACACTTTGGAAAGTGTATCGAAGAAAATATCCCATTCAGACACCAAATTTGATTTAGAAAGTTTGGTTAAATTGATCACCCCCTGATAGTGAATAGCATTGAAAAAATTTGTGATATCATTTTCAGAGGGTAAATTACAGAAATTGTCAAGTGGAAAATTTAGCGCACGATTGACGACTGTTTCATCAACTACATACTGTGTGTTTGCCACGGTGAATGAAAAAGATTTTGAATCATTGGCCACAGTAGAGGTTGTGCAAATCAGTCTAAGAAGATCGATATTTAAAATCACATTTGATTTAATAGCAGAGCTAACAATCGAATGGTCATTTAAAAATCTAATCCAAGGCTTAAATTTTTCAACATCACATTTTTCCGGATTAAAATAACCAACCTGATTATGCGCGACAATTTGGAAATTGAGAGCCATTTAAAATAATAATAAGACACACGCTTTTCAAAATTTTAAGAATAATATTAAGAAAATTCGAATTAATTAAATTAATTTAATAATTCGAATTAAATTAATTATAATCGAAAAATTTAGACAGAAATGTATCTCGTTAGAATTTTTTAACTCACAAACACAGTTTTAATAAGCCCAAAGACACAAATCAGAAATTAAAATTAAAAATAAAAAGTTCAAAATCAACAACACAAATGGAATTTGAAGGGGCAAACTGATTTTTTATAAAAAAAATTTTAATAAAAATTCAACAGCACCTTTGTATATATATACTTGTATGTATATATCACAAAGTGATGAAATAGTAAGCTGAGTAAAAACTCGAGCAAGGAAATACTCAGATTGATGGTTTGGTTCGAAGAGAGAGAAGAGAGAAAATTAAGAGATAAAAACTGTTAGATTTTTTGAAATGAACTGAACTGATGAAATGGTTTAAAAACAATACACCAAACGCCTTTATATAACAGCTGGTATGACAATCCGGGATTGTCATACCGATTGTCATACCAGGCAAAAGAAGGAAAAGAAATACAATAGAATAAGTATTAAAATTATAACTGGTATGACAATCTGATAGTCATACCGATTGTCATACCAGGCAAAATAAAACAAAAATAGATATATATAATGTTTATAACTGGCAAGACAATCAATAGTCATACCGATTATCTTGCCAGTATAAAACTATACTGAAAAACACTGAAATGACAATTATATTTGCAAATGACTTTCAGCAAGACAATTTCAATTGTCTTGTCGATTGTCATTCTGGAAATAAAAGGATTTCACACAGAATTAATATGAAAATAAGTATATATATATAAGTACTGAAATGATTTTCAGCAAGACAATTCAATTGTCTTGCCGATTGTCATTGCAGTAGAAAACAAAATAAAATAAAAGGAACAGACTTCTATTTATGTACTGACACTATATTACAAAATAGTAAAACTGAAATAAACACTTAAAATTTTTACAGAAACAAAGACAATATATCAGAATTTATTATTTTTATTCCAAAAATAGATTTCTCTTGAATTTTAGCAAATAAAATTCATAGAAAAATATTTTTAGAGGAAATACAATATTCTGAGATTTTTTAAATTAACAAGAAGGGAAAATAACAATAGATAAGATAATATATATTACATAGAAATAAGCAAGAAATATGATAAAATGATAAAATAAATTTGCAAATGAATTTTTCATTTATGAAAAATTCATTTGTAAATTCATTCAAGAATAGATCCCAGATATTAACTAAATTAATCACTAAAACTATTCAACATGCCCAATTTACCAACTAATCCGGTAAATGTGGATTCGTCAAGTGGTTTAGTGAAAATATCTGCTATTTGTTCTTCTGTTGGAACAAAAAATAGTTCAACAGTACCATTCATGACGTGCTCTCTAATAAAATGATACCTGATGTCAATGTGCTTTGTCCTCGAGTGCTGCACAGGGTTGTTGGTAATGGCTATTGCACTTGTGTTGTCACATAAAATAGGAATCTTGTTCAATACAGAGCCATAGTCTCGTAGTTGGTTCCTAATCCACAAGATCTGAGCACAGCAGCTTCCAGCAGCAATATATTCAGCCTCGGCCGTTGAGTTGGAAACTGTTTGCTGTTTCTTGCTGTACCATGAGACTAGCCTGCTTCCTAGGAATTGACAACTTCCTGAGGTGCTTTTCCTATCAACAACACTTCCTGCATAATCTGAATCTGTATATCCAACAAGGTTAAAACCAGATTCTTTAGGGTACCAAATACCTAGATTTGGTGTTCCCTTAAGATATCTTAAGATTCGTTTAACAGCAACGAGATGAATATCTCTAGGATCCGCTTGGAACCTTGCACATAAGCATGTAGCATACATAATATCTGGTCTACTTGCAGTAAGATAGAGTAACGAGCCAATCATACCTCTGTAGCTTGTGACATCTACCTTAATGGAGTTTTCACATGGTCCAAGCTTGACAGCTGTAGTTGATGGAGTCCTTGCTGATGCAGAATCCTCTAGATTGTACTTTTTGAGGAGTTCCTTGAGATACTTGGATTGACAAATAAATGTTCCATCTAACCTTTGATTTACTTGTAATCCAAGAAAGAACTTCAGCTCTCCCATCATGCTCATTTCAAACTTGCTGTGCATTAACTTAGCAAATCTCTTACAGAGATTATCATTAGTAGACCCAAATATTATATCATCCACATAGACTTGGACTAATATAGTATCATTCTTATGTTTTTTAGAAAAGAGAGTTTTGTCTATGACACCTCTAATAAAGCTATTTTCAATAAGAAATTCAGAGAGAGTGTCATACCATTTTCTTGGAGACTGTTTTAGCCCATAGATAGCCTTGAAAAGAAAGAAGACAAAATCCATATGATCTGGATCTTCAAAACCAGGAGGTTGCTCTACATATACCTCTTCATCCAGCTTTCCATTCATAAAGGCGCTCTTGACATCCATTTGATAAACTTTAAAATTTGAAAATGCTACGAATGCCAGAAATATCCTGATGGCCTCAAGTCTAGCCACTGGAGCATAGGTTTCATCATAATCAATACCTTCAGCTTGAGAATACCCTTTAGCTACCAGTCTTGCCTTGTTTCTTGTAACCACACCATCTTCATCTAGTTTATTCCTGAATACCCACCTAGTACCAACAACTTTCTTGTGTACAGGCCTAGGTACCAGTTTCCAGACTTGTTGACTTTCAAACTGATTGAGTTCATCTTGCATAGCAATCACCCAATCTGGATCAGACAGTGCTTCTTCAATTTTCTTAGGTTCCATCTCAGAAAGGAATCCTGAGAACAGACACTCATTTTGAGTAGCACGTCTAGTTCTGACTCCAACATCTGGATCACCAATAATCAACTCAAAAGGGTGAGCTTTATTCCAGACTGTCTGTCTTGGAAGATGTGATCTTGATGATTCGCCTTGAAATTCATTGTGATGTTGTGTCCTACTAGATGATCCTTCAGCATCTCCCCCTGAGTTGTTGCCATGTTGACTTGAAGATTCTCCGTCAGTAGCAGTGGTGTCTCCATTGTTGCCAAAGTTTCCATCACTATTACCTTGAGTATCATCAGGATTAACAGGTTCTTCACCAGCAACAACCTCAGGTTCTTGACCATGTTCTGATTCTGAATCTGACGTATCATCAAACTTCAGTTTCTCAGAAGGATCTTCAGTTTGGATACTAGGGAGTTTAGTGTCATCAAATGTAACATTGACACTTTCAGTTACTTTGTGTTGATCAATGATATACACTCTATATGATCTTCTTCCATATCCAACAAAAATACCCTCATATGCCTTTGCCTCGAACTTACCACGACGATCATCTCCATCCTTGAGCACGAAGCATCTGGCACCAAATACATGAAAGTATTTGATAGAAGGTTTCTGTTCATTCAAAATCTCATAAGGAGTTTTTATGAAGTCTTTGTTGATTAGAGTTCGATTCTGAGTATAACATGCAGTATTGACAGCTTCAGCCCAAAAGTACATTGGAATACCTGATTCATTTAACATCGTTCTTGCAGCTTCAATCAATGTACGATTCTTCCTTTCTACCACTCCATTTTGCTGGGGGGTTCTAGGAGCTGAAAATTGTCTGGTAATCCCTTTGTCTGTACAGAATCCATTGAGAAGTGTATTCTTGAATTCTGTCCCATTATCTGACCTTATTGCTCTAACAGGGACGTTAGAATCTAACTCAATCATCTTGATATGATCAATCACAACTTGTGGTGTTTCATCCTTAGAGTGAAGAAATAAAACCCACGTATACTTGGAATAGTCATCAACTATCACAAGACAATAACACTTCTTTGACATAGAAAGGATATTAACTGGACCAAATAAATCCATGTGCAATAATTGCAGAACACCAGTTATGGAAGATGTGTCAGTGCCTTTGTGACTTGCTTTCTTTGACTTTCCTTTCTGGCAAGCCTCACATAGTCCTTCTGGAGAGAATTCCAGCTGAGGCAAACCTCTTACCAATTCTCTTTTGACAAGAGAATTCATTGTTTTGAAATTGAGATGGGAAAGTCTCTTGTGCCATAGCCAACTCTCATCTGACGATGCCTTTGCATAGAAACAATTGACTTCAAGATTGCTTCCAGAGTTCATGTCAGCTACGAACAGATTTCCTTTCCGGATTCCCATTAAGGAGGGTTTTTTCACTTTTCTTGTGCAGAATCTGACACTTCAGCTTGTCGAATAAAACATTGTAGCCGTTGTCACAGAACTGACTAATGCTAAGCAGATCGTGTTCAAGTCCTTGCACAACATATACATTTTCAATGATAACATTTCCAGCTTGCAAACAGCCATATCCCTCCGTTAAACCTTTGCTGTTATCTCCAAAGGTAACCACTGGGCCAGCTTTCTCAACCACATTTGATAGCAGGGCTCTATCTCCGGTCATATGTCTTGACGATCCGCTGTCAAGAATCCACACTACCGGTTGTACCTGTTTAATACCCTGCAATACAAATGGATTAGAACTTCTTCGGAACCCAAGCTTGGCTGGGTCCGACATACTTGTAAAATTGGCCTTTATCAGGCAAAACAACATTCTTAATTTCACTATTCTCAACATTCTCAATGACTGAACATTTGACCTTTAAAACAGCCTTATCAAATTTATGTTTAGGCTTAGGCACAAATGTCTCCTTTCTAGCTTTAGGAGGACTAGCAGTCTTAGACCTATCATGCTTTCTATTATTCACATGCTGACGAGGAGTAGTCTTATCATTAGAAACATGCTTACCATTAAAATAAGCAAACAACAGATTAAAAGCACAAGACATACAATCAGGAACACCACATGCTTTATGAGAAGGATTAACAATAGGCAACTTATGCATGGTAGACATGGCATCTGTTCTATCCAACTCATGTGTGTCTGAGTTAGTCTCAGTTGCTTTCACAACCTTGACTGGAACTTTTGACACACTTGACTTGGAGACAGCTTTCTCATAAGCATTATCTTCAGCACGGATTTCTTCTTGAATAATAAAAGAGGTCTCATCAAATGATTCAGCAATTGATTCTTTATAGAGGGGTTCATCAACACCCTTAAGCACATGTGGTACTTCCCTGCCTTTAGCACATACATGAGGAGGGGAGTTTATGCCTAATTTTCCAATAGCAGCATTGTAATCATAACCTATTCCATGTGTTTGATTAACAGCTTGCTTATTGTAAAACTCTTTGGACTTCGAACAAGAATTAAAGTAAGCTTTAACCTTAGCCTCAAGACCGGTGATCTTGTCTTTGAGAATAGTTTCGAGTTGTCTATAACAGTCAACTCTATTCTCTAGAAAAGATACTTGTTCTTTTAGTTTATCTTGATTAATGTGCACAAGTCTTAATTCATTGACCTCTTTCTCAAGGTCTTTTATTTGTTGATTTAACAATTCATTATCACGACGAGCACAATCTAAGTTACCTCTTAGATGATAAACCATTTCAGCATCAGAAAGTTTTACCTCTTTTCTTGACGATGAGGTGCTTGCATCACTAGCCATGAGAGCAAGATTCCCAACTTCTTCATCTTCACTGTCAGTATCATCCCAGCTTCTTCCCTTTGCCAGGTACGCCCTTTCAGATTTACTCTTCTGATTAGAATCATAAGAGTTCTTCCTAGCTTGTTTTGGCTTCCTGCATTCTGTGGCAAAGTGTCCCAACTCATTACAGTTGAAGCATCGAATGGTGCTTCGATCAACCATCCCTGTTTTATACCCACCACTGCTGGTGTTAGAGGATGAAGATCCACCTTTCTGGAATCTGTTGTAGTTGGACTTGTACTTGAACTTGGGATTCCTTTTGAATCTGACATTTGAGAATCTCTTGACAATCAGGGCCATTGACTCATCCTCCAATTGCTCCAGTTCTTCCAAGGAATAATAATCATCTCCTGATTGATTTGTAGTAGGAGAATCAAATTCTGCTACTATCACATTATCTTCAACCTTGGAAGACTGTACCATTCTTTCTGACTGTTGAGATTGATGTTGATATTGTGGTTGTTGTTGTTGTTCATCAGCTACTAGAGCAGTAGACGTGCTGACCACTCTTCCTTTCCCGTAAACTTCCTTCTGCTGAATCTGCTCCAACTCATAAGTCTTTAACACACCATAGAGCCTTTCCAAAGAAATCTCACTCAGATCTCTTGCTTCTCTTATGGCAGTGATTCTATGTTCGAGATGAGTTGGCAGTGTTAAAAGGAACTTTTTGTTGACCTCCCTGATGGAATAGTATTTACCATTAATATTCAGGTTGTTGATCAATGCATTGTACCTCTCAAACACTTCAGTGATTCCTTCTCCTGGATTTGATTTGAAATATTTATATTCAGAGGTTAGGATTTCTAGTTTGTTCTCCCTAACTTCCTCTGTGCCTTCATTAATAATCTCAATAGTTTCCCAGATATGTTTGGAATCTTTACAATTCATCACATGTCTATTCATCAGGGGATTAAGGGAATCTACTAAGATTAATTGAAGGCTAGCATCCAGGGAAGCTTCTTCTATTTCAGCAGGAGAGAAGTCCTCAGGATCCTTCACATAAGTTCTCGCTTTGGTGATCACCACATCATTTTCTATTACCTCTGGTTCCATAACCATAGGAATGTTTGGACCCTTCTTCAACACTTGCAAATATTTGGGGTTAGCAACCTGTAAAAACAGTAGCATCTTCTTCTTCCACATAACATAATTTTCTTTATCGAAAAGTGGAATTTTAACGGTTCCAACTTTTTGTGTAGTCATTATGAATTTTTTGAGTGAATAAAAAATTCAAGAAGTGAAAGAAACACAAAAGTCTAGGATCTTGATTTGTACGTTAATCAGAAGGCTCTGATACCAATTGTTAGGTCCCAATTTGTTTGTAGAAGGGGGGGTTGAATGCAAACAATACCGTTTCGACGAATAAAATGCGGAATAAAATTGTGAAACAAAATTCAAGTTAAATAAAACTTTTATTAAACTTGAAAGGTGTTACAACTACGGTATCGGTTACAAGGGATTAATCTCAAATCAATTATTACAAATCTAGAATAAATTCGACATGAACTTTTTCTATTTTTGTAATTAAAAGATCAAATGCTAAAAGCGATTTGAGATTAAGTTCTAGGGATTTTAATCCGCTAGATTGATACACAAGAACAAGAGAGTGATTTCTAGTTGATTGGATTTAACTTTACAAGCTAGAAATTGTAAACTTGAATTAGCAGATAAGATGAAATATTTTGGCTGCTTGTTCTCTTTTTGTTCTTGGCTTCTGTTTGATTGCTCTCTGTATTTTTTATGAATGAATTGGTCTCTGCTTGTTTTAATCACCACAACCGAGAATGTTGAACTGGTGTGACAATCCTTTAGAGCTAGTAAGACAATTAAAATGAACTAGCAAGACTTTCGGTATGACTATTGATTGTCATACCGATTGTCATAGTAGTACAAATGAAATTGTCTTACTGAATTAATAAGTGATTTTAATCTAAACAATAATTCTATCAAGACAATCAACTGAATTAGCATGACTTTCGGTATGACTATCAATTGTCATACCGATTGTCATACTAGTACAATCAGTTGTCTTTTTAGAATTAAAACAGATTTTAATCAATTAAAATTCTGTAAATCCTTAATATTAATTCTAACTTAATTAATCAATTTAATTCAATTAATCAATAAATTAATCTTTGCAGATATAATTTATTTTCTTAATTAAATTATATGACTTAATTAATTAATAGAGAATTAATACTAACGCTGAGCAGCATCCATTCTTCTGACAATCTTCTGAAAGTCACTGAGACTTATGAATCAATTCCGCCACTTCAATGCTGACACTCGATGTACTGTCTGGTTCATGAGTGACTAACTTCCGTGACGTTTCTTCATGTCTTGACTTTGATATTCTGATTGAATCCTTGTAATAAATTGATACCTTGACGAGATCTCTGTCACTTGATTAAATCCACGATCTTGATTTACATCACTGAGGCATGATCAAATTCTTGAACTTCTTCCAGTGAATCTTCAAGTCTGCAGATGAACAATGTTTCTTTGATCTTTGACAGATGTTACTTTGTGAGATCTCTCTGATGATTGATCCACTATTTACTTATTACATTCTTATTTGAGTTGAGTTAAATACTCGAATAAACGAGTAGGCTATGACATATGCCTTTCAAAATTTCTTCAGCAAGTTTCTGGTGTACCTGGTTTGACAAATAAAAGTGCCTTCTTCATTCTGCTTGACTTGAAGGCCCAGAAAATAGCTAAGTTCCCCCATCATACTCATCTGATATCTTGACTGCATTAGTTTGGCAAACTTCTTGCAAAGTTTGTCATTTGTAGACTCAAAAATGATATCATCAACATAAATCTGAACCAGAAGTAAGTCCTTTCCATGGTTGAGGTAGAACAGTGTTTTGTCTATTGTTCCTCTGTTGAATCCACTTTCCAGAAGAAACTGAGCTAAAGTCTCATAGCATGCTCTAGGAGCTTGCTTAAGTCCATAAAGTGCTTTATCAAGCCTGTAGACATAATCTGGATGTTTGGTATCTACAAAGCCTGGAGGTTGTTCAACATATACCTCCTCCTCCAATTCTCCATTGAGAAAAGCACTTTTCACATCCATTTTAAAGACAGTAAACTTTTTGTGAGCAACATAAGCCAAAAATATCCTTATAGCTTCTAACCTAGCAACTGGTGCAAATATTTCATCATAATCAATTCCCTCCTGTTGAGAATATCCTTTTGCAGCCAGCCTTGCCTTATTCCTTGTAATTATGTCATCACTGTCAGTTTTGTTTCTGAATACCCACTTTGTACCAACAACAGATCTATTCTTTGGTCTTGGCACTAGGGTCCAGACTTTGTTTCTTTCAAATTCATTTAACTCTTCCTGCATTGCTTGCACCCAATCAGCATCTTGAAGAGCTTCTTCCACTTTCTTTGGCTCAGTCTGAGAGAGAAAAGAATTGTAGAGACATTCATTTGAAGTACATGTTCTAGTTCTGACACCTGCATCAGGATTTCCAATTATCAAATCAGGTGTATGTGATTTTGTCCACTTCCTTGCAGATGGAAGGTTTTCTCTAGAACTGGATGCTCCCCCATGATCCATGCTATCTTCATTTTCATTTTCTGATGCTCCCCCTGAAACTATGCTCTCTGAGTTGGATTCTTCAGTATTTAGATTTTCAGCACTATCAGAACTTGGCTTATCAGAACATGAAGAATCAGAACTTGAAGAGCCAGATGCATGTTCTGATGTTTCTTGAGATGTGGTAGGATCTTGAGTATGCTCCCCCTGCATAGGTGCATCTTCCTTTGACGTAGTCACCACAGTTTTAATAACATTAGAGTTTAATCCATCAGAGTTTACAGTATCAGGACTTAGACTGTCAGGATTTTCAGTATCAGAATTTGAGTCTTCATTTTCAAATCTCAGCTGATCATGGTCAATGAAATCTTCAAGACCAGTATTCTTCTTATCATCAAAAGAGACATTGATAGATTCCATGACCACTTTTGTTCTCAAATTATAGACTCTGAAGGCTTTTGTGGAAAGTGGATATCCAACAAAGATTCCTTCATCAGCTTTTAGATCAAACTTTGATAGCTGTTCAGGATGAGTCTTGAGAACAAAACACTTGCATCCAAATACATGAAAATATTTCAGATTTGGCTTCTTTTTCTTCACCATCTCATATGGTGTTTTTCCATGCTTGTTAATGAGTGTTGCATTTTGAGTAAAACAAGCAGTCTGCACAGCTTCAGCCCAGAAATAGGTTGGAAGCTTTGCTTCTTCAAGCATTGTACGTGCAGCTTCAATGAGAGTTCTATTCTTCCTTTCAACAACTCCATTTTGCTGTGGAGTTCCAGGAGTAGAAAATTCATGCTTTATTCCATGGTTTTTGCAGAACTCTTCCATTATCAAATTCTTGAACTCAGTGCCATTATCACTCCTTAAAATTTTCACAGAATCTTTGACCATTTTATCCAGCTGTTTGACATGATCAATCAAGATAGATGCAGTTTCACTTTTTGTGTGCAAGAAATACACCCATGTGTATCTGGTGAACTCATCCACTATAACCAATGCATACTTCTTCTTTGCAATAGACATGACATTTACTGGACCAAATAGATCAACATGTAGTAGATGATAAGGCTCAAGAATTGATGATTCAGTCTTGCTCTTGAATGAAGATTTTCTTTGTTTGGCTTTCTGACAGGAATCACAAAGACCATCAGGAGCAAATACTGACTTTGGCAGTCCTCTCACAAGATTTTTCTTGACCAGTTCATTTATATTATTGAAATTTAAATGAGAGAGTTTCTTATGCCAATTTCAGCTTTCTTCAATTGATGCTCTACTCATCAGACAAATTGCAGAACCATCAGTACTTGTTGAAAGCTTAGCTTCATAAATGTTACCATGCCTGTATCCTTTCAGAACAACTTTTCCTTTAGATTTACTCACAATTTCACAGTGTTCTTCAAAGAAATCAACATGATAACCTCTGTCACAGATTTGACTTATACTCAGTAGGTTGTGTTTAAGTCCTGAGACCAGAGCTACTTCTTTAATTATGACATTTCCAAGATTGATATTGCCATATCCCAATGTTTTTCCAATGTTGCCATCTCCATAAGAAACACTTGGGCCAGCTTTCTCCACAAAGTCTGATAGTAGGGCCTTATTTCCAGTCATATGTCCTGAACATCCACTGTCCAGAACTAGAATATTTTTCCTGTTGCCCTGCAATCATAAAGACCACTAATTATTAGTTTTAAGGACCTAGACTTGCTTGGATCCTTTGGCCTTATTAAGTTTGTTAACATTTGCAGCGGATTTAGCATCAGAGTTTATGTTAACATTTTTCTTATCAGAACTTACACTATCAGACTTTGAATCAGAATTTACACTAGAAGGAACAATGGAAACTTTCTTCAAAGAAGGTTTTATTTGATAATAATCATAGTACAAGCTATGATATTCCTTACAAGTATAAATGGAATGCCATAAACTACCACAATGAAAACAAGGATTTTGTGGTTTGTATCTAACAGACTGACTCTTAACTCCTGATTTTGAAGGTAAGGAGTTAATATTCTTATTCTTCCTGCAAAAAGAAGCCAGATGGTTAGAACTTCCACAGTTATGACACGTTTTCCTAGGAGCATCAGGAACAGGTTTATAATTATTGCTTTCATTCACACCTTCCTTTCCATTCCTATTTTTCCCAGGTGATTTTACCTTGTTTGCATTCTTAACATCTTTCAGCTTATGCTTAAGCTGCTTCTTTGTCATTAAGCCTATGTTCACTTCAGCTGTCTTTTCCTGTTTTAGTTTGTCAGAAGTTAATTCCTTTGTAACTTCTGATTTCTCATTTTCAGACTTTACAGTTACAAACTTAACAGGTTTTAACTTTGGCTTTTGCTTATCAACAGGCTTAATTTCTTCAGTTCCTTTATCATTCTTATCTTCTCCATAACCTAAGCCCTCTTTTCAGTTTCCACTACTTAGCAAATTTTGAGTTGTTTTGCTAGAGTTAGTCCAAGTCCTGATAATCTCTCTTTCCTTTTCTAACTCAGTTTTTAGAGATTCATTCATTTTTAGCACTTCATCCCTAACATAAAAAGCATCATCTCTATCCTTCTGAGTTTGATGGAACATGACTAACTCTTTTTCTAAGAAATCATTTCTTTTCTTAAATGCAAGATTTTTAGAAGTTAATCTTTCACATGTTAAAGTTTGATCTCTATAACTAACAAACATGGTTTTAAGATATCTTCTGAACTCATTAATATCATCAATATGAAAAGCATAGGTAGTCTGAGGTACCTTTGTTTCAGCAGTTTCAGAACTGCTCTCAGCACTTTCTTTATCAGCATTTGCCATCAATGCATAGTTTTCCTCACTTTCAGAGTCTGAGGTGTCTGTCCAACTTTTCTGCTTTGTGACAAGAGCCTTGCCTTTGTCACCCTTTACCTTCTTGCAATCAGGAGATATGTGGCCTTTCTCACCACAGTTATAACATTTAACATTGGTGTAATCTCCTCTGTCAGACTTTCCTCCTCTGCCTTCAGATCTTCTGAAATTCTTCTTATCAGAACTTATGCCTTTCCAGGAAAACTTCTTTCCCTTCCTGAACTTCCTGTATGCAATCTTTGTGATTCCTTTCACCATAAGAGCAAACAGCTTCATCATCTCCTTATCAGCATCAGTCTCAGGCAAGCTTTCAGAATCTGAGTCATCATCACTTTCAGAACTTGATGACTCAGTTTCAGACTTTATGACAAGAGCTTTACCCTTGTCTTTCCTTGAGGAAGCTACTTTGGGGAATTCTTCTTCAGCCTTAAGAGCAACTGTCCTTGACTTTCCTCCTTTCCTCTTGCTTCTTTGTTCCATCTCAAGCTCATGAGTCTTGAGCATACCATAGATTTCGTCAAGAGTTGTTTCATCAAGATTATAGTTGTCTCTTATTGTCGTTGCCTTCAAATCCCAGCATTCAGGAAGAGCTAACAGGAACTTAAGGTTTGAATCTTCAAGATCATACTCTTTATTAATCAATGACAAATCATTCAAAAGTTTGACAAATCTATCATATAAATCATTCAATGACTCATTAGTCTTTGAGTCAAAGTGTTCATACTCTTGAGTGAGTATTGTCTTCCTGTTCTTCTTAATTGTCTCCGTTCCCTGACACCTTGTTTCCAGAGCATCCCATATCTCCTTAGCAGTCTTGCAGTTGATTACCCTGTTTGACATTACATTATCAATGGCACTATGCAGTAAGTGTCGTACCTTGGCATCCTTAGCAATTGATGCTATATCTTCAGCAGTATAATCACTCTTCTCCTTTGGTACGGTCTTTGCTGCTTCACCTGCAACTGCAACAGCGAGCTTGGTTGGTTTGTGAGGGCCTTCCTTGATTCTATCAAGGTATTCTGGATCTGTTGCTTCCAGGAACATGGTCATCCTTACCTTCCATATGGGATATTCAGATGGTCTCAGTATGGGAACCCTGATAGTCTCATACCGACTTTGAATTTGTGGCTTTGGAGGTTCTTCAGTTTTGGTAGGCTTAGTTGGAGTTTCTGTGTCAGACATGATTGTGTATGGATCTTTAGCTGTATGTGTGTTAACAGATTGGCTCTGATCCCACTTGTTAGGTCACACACACTGTAGAAGGGGTGAATACAGTGTATAATACAATCAAATCGAACTTTAATATATTAAGTAACAGAAAACAAACTTTATTGAAATAATAAACTCTGTTACAGTATGGAACTGTTACCTCTCAGTGATGAACAAATATCACGAGAGCTGCTAGGGTTACAATGAATAATCTTCTCGAATATATTAACACTTTTTAGTGTAAACCCTATGTCTGTGTTTATATACTACACAGTTACAAGATAATTGCTAATTGATATGGAATATAATTCTGCTTCCTAAAATATATCAATCAGATATCTTTTCTTCTAAGTATTCCATTCTTCACGGAATTCCTTCTTCATGCATATCTCTTTTTATGTTTATCTCGATCTTCTTTCCTTTAATCAGCTATTGTCCTTTCCTTGATCATCCTTCAGCACTTAAGTTCTGATATCTAACTTCTGATGATTATCTCCTGATAATATAAGTACTGATATCCTTAAGTCCTGACTTCCAGTATAAGTACTGATCAACAGTTAAGTACTGATTTGTCCTGTTAAGTAAGATCTGAAATCTAGACATAAATTATATTAGCCATGACATTATCAAATATATCTAACAGATAGACTAGCCTATGACCCGTGCGATGCACGGATTATTTTTAACACTTGAATTATTTTTAATAATATAGTTATATCTTAAAATTATTATATTTTGATATATATTTTCAATAGTTGAAAAATAAATTGAAGAACATAATAAGTATAATAATAATTTTTTTGTGATAATTTGAGACTTGACTAAAAATAAATAATATAATATAATATGTTGTTCACGGGACTCGAGCCCTCAACCTATGAAAATTGTAAAATAAATAATAAAAAAGTTTAAATATAATAAGCTGTTAACGGGGTTCGAACTCTAGATCCATGAGAGCTGTTTAAATATTAATATAATATTATTTTTTTATTGCTTCCTACAGTTCCCATCTATCTGACTTTAGATCTGACGGTTGTTATTTGTCGTACCAGACAATTGTACCAAACAACCGACTACCAAATAAAGGACGTTTTGTGATAATTTGAGATTTGACTGAAAATAAATAATACTAGTATATAATCCGTGCAAAGCAGGTTATTTTTATCATTATATATTATAAATTATAATTTTAATATATTATTATTGAGATTCGAACCTTATATCTTTAGTATAATAATTTTAATATTTTTATAATGATTTTTAAGATTATAATCAACGATTCTCGTTAGTTTAATTTGACGGCTCTATATTGAGTGACCAAGAACTAACAACCGAATTTTTAATATTTTATTTTTAATATAATAGTATAGATGATCAAATTATAAATTTCGAACGTCTGTATATTTCTACTATTGTTTTTTTGCTAAAAATATATCTGTACTATTAAAACCAATGTTCTAAAAAGTAACAATCATAATTAATCAATCAAATATTCTTTGACGAATAATTACCAAATTATTGAAATGATTAATCAAATACATTTATAAGTGTAGTAATATCAAGAAATAATATTTAATTCATAAAACCTGGTATAATAGTTTAAGAAGATAAATAATAAAAATTCGAAATTTGATAACAAAATCAACACAAACAAATACCTACTTGTAGAAAAAAACACATTCTAGTGCCTTTTACCAATTAGCCCATAGTTGTGCGATGCAAGGATTGTTTTTAACATTCGATAGTTTTTAATAATATATTTTATAATATAATTTTCAATAGTTGAAAAATAAATTGAAGAATATAATAAATTATAACAATATATGTTTTATAATAATTTGAGACTTGACTAAAAATAAATAATATAATATAAAATATTGTTTAAATAAAGAATATAAAAGTTTAAATATAATAAGCTGTTGACGAGATTCGAACCCTGAATCCATGAGAGCAGTTTAAATATTGATATAATCATATTTTATTATTGTATCCAATGGTTCTCATTTTTCTGACTTTAGATCTGACGGTTGTTATTTGTCGTATCAAACAACTGTACCGAGCAACTACCAAACAACTGTACCGAACAACTACCAAATAGAGGGTGTTCTGCTTATAATAATATAGTATAGATAATATAATATGTTGTTAACAGGATTCGAGCCCTGAACCTGAACCTGTAAAAATTGTTAAAATAGAAAATATAAAAGTTTAAATATAATAAAGTTTTGACGGGGTTTGAACCCTGAATTCATGAGAGCAGTTTAAATATTAATATAATAATATTCTATTATTGCATCCAACTATTCTCATCTATCTGATTTTAAATTTGACGGTTGTTATTTATCATACCAAACAATTGTACCGAATAACCGACTAACAAATAAAGGGTATTATAATAGTATAATATAGATAGATATTATATATTTTTAATATTATATCCACGATTATTATCAATTTGATTTTAAAAACAATAACAATTCGAAATATAGTGAGCAAAATGTAGGCATAAACCAATGTGGTTCCGTCAAAAGAAGAAGAAGAGAGAAGAATGTGGACTTGAGCTGGACTTAGAAAATTGGACAAAAGAGTCTTCCGGCCCAATGGGTTGAGACCCAACAGCATTAGGAAAGTAAGTATTTAGGGGGGAGACAGTCCGTCCATGAGTCGCACACACTTCCGATCTAAATCACAATGGGGGCGTACAGAGCAGACGATGATTACGATTACTTATTCAAAATTGTACTCATCGGCGACTCTGGCGTTGGTAAATCTAATCTTCTTTCTAGGTTCACTCGTAATGAGTTCAGTCTTGAGTCCAAATCCACTATTGGCGTCGAGTTCGCTACTCGTAGCATTCACGTCGATGATAAAGTCGTTAAAGCTCAGATTTGGGACACTGCTGGTCAAGAAAGGTCCCTTTTTCCTTTCTTTTTTAAATTCTTAATATTCTCATTTTAGTTTCGAGATCTACATTGTTTAGTTTTTTATTTTTACTGAATTTGTTATTGTGAGATCTAAGGGTTTTGTGAATTCAAATTGTTTCTGTTTGGCTGGCATTTGGTTAGATCGATGTCGGTTTTGACTCGATGTGTTTCCATGCTTTTTATGTTTGTTTAAGCTGAAATTGGATAGTTTTACTGAGGAATACTTTGGTTATGTTGGTTGCTCAATTTACCGGAAATTGATTATTTTTTATTTTTATCCACTGGCGATCAGGTTTTTCCTTTGTATTGACGTTTTTAATTTGAATTAAAAGAATCGATGTTGTTTAGTTGTCTGTTTTGGATTAGGTGAGTGTGTGTGCATTATGTAGAGGTGAGATCTGAGATGTGGCGAGATGAAATTGTATCAAGACGATAGGGTTTAAAGGGCATGAATACTTTGGTTACATTAACGAGAAGGTTTTTCCTTGTATTGATGTTTTGAATTGAATTAAAAAGAGTCGATGTTGTTTAGTTGTCTGTTTTGGACCAAGTGAGTGTGTGTAGAGGTGAGAAATAAGATGTGGCGAGATGAAATTGCATTAAGATACTGTGTTAGTTATTTATTTATTCATGAAAGGGTTTTAAGGGCATAGATTGATAAATGACAGAAATGCATTTGTTGCAAATCTGTTAGAGCAAGTCCAATGCTAGATGCAAAATGACTATAGTCATTGCTATAATTTGGCATCAAAAAGTGTTTTTTGGTGCTATAATAGAACTTCAACTCCAATACTAGTTGCATTTTGAAACCTAATAATTCCAAATTTAACTCATTTTTGTCTTTCCCTCCTATATCTTAATTAAAGTTTACCAATATGCATGTCATTTATGGTTACTTGATGAAATGTCATGGATGCATAAATATGCATCCTTGATATTAAATTTAGAACCAAGGATGCATATATGCATATTTACATCCAAGGATAGAACCCTTTGGAGTTGAAATTTTTAGCATTTGGTTTCAAATTATAGAAATGGCACCACTTATAACATTGCATTGGACTTGCTCTTACTGAGTTTGTTCTGTATTTTTTACAGATACCGTGCAATTACAAGTGCGTACTATCGAGGAGCTGTTGGGGCATTGCTTGTATATGATGTCACGCGAAATGTCACATTTGAGAATGTAGAGAGATGGCTCAAAGAACTCCGTGATCACACTGATTCCAACATTGTTATAATGCTAGTGGGGAACAAGGCAGATCTGCGTCACTTGCGTGCTGTGTCCACGGAAGATGCGACGGCCTTTGCTGAGAAGGAGAGTACCTTCTTCATGGAAACTTCTGCTCTAGAGTCCATGAATGTTGAGGATGCTTTCACTGAGGTGCTTACCCAGATACATCAAGTTGTCAGCAGAAAAGCTCTTGAATCAGGAAATGATCCAGCAGCTTTGCCAAAAGGACAGACAATTAATGTCAAGGATGACGTATCAGCAGTGAAAAAATCTGGATGTTGCGCTTCTTAGAATTTGGTAAATTGATGCGTGCAATAACTTTCCAATCTTCAGTTATGTCTTATATACTTCTGGTTGTACCTTTCCATATCGATCATGGTTTATCTCTACATAGCAGTTCTGGTCAACAAATCTAGAGCTTATGGAGGAATTAGAATACTTAACATTTTCTGGTATTTAAGTATGTAAGTGGGTCTGGGGGTTTAATCTTTCAATAGTCAACATATAAAGTTAGTTATAGGTACCCTTTGATAGGCTTTTCTTTTTCTACCTCTACAGTGCACTTGTTTTCCTTCGTAATGTAGTGACAACTTTAATTGTGTAATGTAGAAACCACTAGCATGCTGATATTTTTCTTCCTTAATTTGGTTGTTTTTGTAGAACGTGAAATTGACTAGCTAGTGGAGTTCAGATTTCTTGACATCTCATTGCTTAAAATCTTGTTTATATAAATTTTATTATATTAGGCAGGGCACCTGTGAAGCGATATTTGATATTATTGTATATGCAGCAAAGGAAGAAGTTTGTCTACTTGAACAGATTCTGCACCTTTTTCTACAGAAAATTCCCAGATTGCAGCTAGATATAGGACAGGGTTAATAATTTTAGATCCCGGTATTGCTATCAACAATGCTTGATTCAAAACCTAATCTGCATTACCCTTATATTGTCTCCTTAACAAGAAGATAAAGATGGTGAAGAGAAGTTACATTAAGGAATACAGAAGTCATTCTATGTGGACTAAAAAAATTAATTCCGTTCAAAAAAGTTGAATATACGACTAGTAAACAATGTTGATATTGAGTAATTGTATTTATTGAAGATACATACTTTGTGGTTGAAAAGTGAATTACATGCAGTTATTTGAAATTGAGATTTATGTATAATTATCTTCTTTCTAATATTATGTGAATTGAATCGACTTTCTCAATTTTCTATAGAATATTTATAAAGGTTATTTTATACTTTCAAATTGAAGGTTACATTTGGAAGCCATCCAAAAAATTTACATGATTGCCAATTATGGAATTGTGTTATCTAGTATGATTTACGGTCTACACAGATTGTTGGTCGGTCAGTTAGATCATGCTTGCTGTTCAATTCTTGCTTTGGCAACTTCTTTCTCCTTTTTATCTCTGTTGTCAAAAGATATTAAGCTCTGCAAAAAATATATTAAACAATGACCCTATGTATATGATTAGCAGGATTTTGTTAATAAAATTTGATAAAAGTAGTTTCGTAATGTACTTTTGTCTTTTGACATGGTGATTAATACTTCCTCTGGGCCATTTGTTTACATTTTTTTGATATCCTTTCCAATTATTTATATTTCAAAAATTTCTAAAAATAGTAAAATTTTATAATATAAAAAATAACTAAATCCAGTATTTATCTCCATTATATCCATTCATACATATGATATTAATCATTCTTACGATTTTACCCATTTTTTTAAATTTTATTCTACTATATTATGATTTTTTTTAACTTCCGTCCCCAATCGAAATGTAAATAAATGGGAGGGACAGAGGGAGTAAGTTTTAAGTAAATTGTTTTATCATTTTTTCTCAGTCTGTGTACGTCAAATATTAGTGTTACTGTCATAAATCTTTGTAATCAGATTCTTTATTCCTTTAAGTAGTTCATTACAATGGCATCGACTAGCAATATTATCCAAGTAATGAGTAGCATCACTCTGGATGACGAGAAGGGAGGAGGATTAGCTATTCACATCCGAGTGGATGAAGCTAATACAGACGTGGCCAACAAGATAGATGCTAAATTGGGTTTGGTAGGTCGATTCTTGGTGGAAGGAGTGATTGATTTTGGAGCAATGACAATGATGCAGAGCTAGCTGCATTATGACGGCCAGGAAAGGGAGTTTTCATTCCGAGAAGTATAGCCAAATTTATATATCTTTTTCAATTTATCTTGAATTAGACATTAAAAAAAGGATAGTAGAAGGGAGCCCTTGGTCTTTTAACGGGAAGGCCTTAAGTCTTAACTCGTATGAAGGAATGTGATGTTCTAAGAGACAATCAAGTGCAGATTGGTTTTGGATCAATTTCAAGTAAGAAAATGTACCAACATTTTGTTTCATCCGGGGAATCATATGGGACATTCAGAAAGGTTGTGCAGTCATCTATTTGAGGTGTCTGAGAGTGAGATTATTTTGAGATTACTAAACCCTACGGAACTGAGAGCACCACTTAGACGTCACTCTCGCCTAATAGGCTCAAAATGGCTCCGGGAAGGTGGGGAAGACAGTGAGTGGAATACGGGAGTAGAAGGCGGAGATAGGCGGAACACGGGGAAGACCAATCTAGAACTGAAAAAATCAGGTATCACTATAGAAAATCAAGGAGGCAGTTATCCAACATTGGTATCAGAGCCATATGATCCAGGGCTTATAAAACTCTTATAAAAATATACATATACATATATATATATATATATATATATTATCCTTAATATTTTCCATGGCATCTACAAATGCAAAAAATATGGATATCTGGCAAATAATTGTAGATTTCAGAATGATGAAGAAAAGATGGCACAATTGATCGAGGGAGAACCACTCCTTTAGAGTTGTGGAGAGAAAGTGCTCCAAATTATTTTTGGAGAGAAAGTGCTCCAAAGTATTTTTGGAGAGAAGTGCTCCAAAGTGTTTTTGATGAGAAAGTGCATCAAAATTGATGGTGGTGAGAAGTGCATCACATGCGAAGAGAAAGTGTTTCGTAAATTTAAGATTATGGGGGTGAATGTTGGAATAATCTTAAATTTAGTTATTAATTATTTGTTTATTTAATTATTAGATATTTTAGATATTTAGCAATAGATTAATTATTAGAGAAAAATATTATTTTAGAATTGTTTAGTAGTGGGGTAGTGGAGTTATGGAGTAAATTATGGACATGTAATTTACCCATTAATTAGTAGTGGTTAGTTTTAGTAGTAGTTAGTTTTAATATGTTTATAAAGCCTATATAATGACTAGTTTACCTTGAGTTTTAAAGAGAAAAAAAAAAACAAGAAAAATAGCGGGACAAGTTCTTTGCAAAATGTAGGTGTCATTTTTTTCTCTAAACTTTTCTAACAGTTACCTGAAAAAGGAAGGTGTTGGTGTACCCCATTAGTTGTTCTTCTCTTATTATTTTCAATCACCACGAATTTATTTTCCCTCTCGATCTTATCATTCTAATTCAAAATGGCTTACACACAAATCTAATTGGAACATGAGCGGATGAGATGGATTAGGACTCTAACAAACATCCATTTAGATTCAAAAAATGGGCATATGCGGACTCTGCAATAGAGGCCCACCCTCAACAATGAGTATCATAAGCTGAATTTGCCAGCTGATTATGCCGGGGTTAGGGACCATTCCTACTTAGAGTTAAGTCTTCAAAAGAGTCTCATTTTTAAATTTTCTTAGTGAAATTTTAGATAAAAAAAAAGAACGGAGTATTCAAGAAAGAGGTTAGGCTTTGAAGCCGAAAATACATTAGAGTTGGTATTTTTATGTGCCTTTATAAAAGATAATATGTTTTTAATTATTTGAAAAATAAATAATCCCAAATTAAAAAATTTAAAATGAATAAGGCCGTAAACCGGGGCAAGTCACGACACCCTAACAATCGACCATAACTTTTAATAGCGCATAATATGTACGGTGTATAGTTTCTTAGACTTAATTGTACTTAGATGACTTGAACTATAATTTTTTTTTTTGCAGAGAAATGACGAAATTTATGATAGTTTCCATTTTAATATCCCAACTATTTATTTTTTAGCACTTTCTTACATTTTGTCAAATGAAACAAACGGCGTTACACTGTATAAGGGTAATTTTGTCCAGATAGTTTATCGCGGCTCTTTTCATGAAAATTGGGTGTATATATACCCCAACCCTATCTTAAACCCTAAGCATATAAACAAAATGCAATAAACATGTTTATGTGGGAGATGCACAACGGAGAGGACAACTCGAATTGAAGCAAAATATGGTCAATGATTTGTTGGTTGCACAGATGGTAGAAATGCATATGGTTTCTTTAGGTAGGTAGATGGATGCCCCCGATATACCCGATACACTATGACACAATTAGAACTGGAGAAAGCGGAGATGGAGGCAAGAAAATGGAAGCTGGTTTTTGTTTTCTGTTGCTAGCTACTTTATTTTATTTACAATGTGTCTGCTCCCAACGGGGATAAGAACGTAGAAGATTAGATAAGATATTTCATGTAATATAATGTGCTCACTGTGTACTACTTAATTTATGAACTGAATTCCTGAAAATTATTTATTTTATGTTAAGAATTTACAAGCAAACTGTTGACATAACAATTGCAAGTAGACATAAATTTGGTGGATACTAATAAATTTCATGACCATGGTTGAACAACAAAGCAAAATTGCCAACATTTACATATTTGCATTACAACCAAAATGTAGCATCATCAATATTCTGTTGCTAAACAAAAATTGACTCCCCTCCCACCCAAAAATTTTCAAATACCAACCAATTACATCAAATGTTCAACTACCAAGCAATAACTTAATCAAATATCAAGAAGTAAAGGCAGTTTGATAACAAGTAAAAGGAGTACACAAAAAACTAGCATCACAGCTCAATTCTTCTATTCCTTAGGAGTCAATTTCTTTCTGGGGCCTTAGGTAGATTTTCCTTGAGTACCCTAATTTGCACATTGCCTTCTCTGCATCATTCCAGTTATAGTTTGGTGTTCCTTTCCTTGCCCACTTGCAGTTGATTCCTTTCATGTTTCTTGAGGTTTCTGCAAATGAAGGGAACCCATGTCATAATATGTTTTTTACTTAAGGTTAGACAAATGTGAACTATTGAATAAACAACCTTCACAGCACATGTCCTGGAGTTATGACCTTTTTTGCTACAGGTTTTACACACTAATATAGAATTCTTAATATTTGATACTTGACCCTCCTCTGATGCCTTCTTCATTAGATCATTTTTTTACATACATTATAATAAAAAATTGAACTAAAGCATTAGTATAACACAATAGAAAAACTGGTGTACAATTCAAGAATCAACTTGACAACACAAGTCCTTGCATTGTGCCCCTGAGCATTACAGTAAGTGCAATTTACAATGGTTCCAGCCTTGGATAATTTTGTAAAATCTTGAGGCACATCATTCTTGGTGGTTCTCTTCTTCTTTGGTCTTTCGGCTGTAATTTTAACACTCGGAGGTCTTGGCCTTGGTTCACTAGTGCTCTGCCAAAACTGAGGGCCAACAATGGGCTCTAAAGTGCAACTATAAAGCTGTTAACACAATCATAAGGACACACAATTACAATTCTAACATAGTGTATGATAAGCACTAAATGAATTCAACAAACATTGTAAAAACTACTTTCATGTACATATTTTTTGTGTAGCAGGGATCTATATGCATTTCCGAAGGCTCATTTCTTATGGAAATGCACGCAACAACATGGTAGCAAAGAATTGCCGTCAATTCCCATTTTCCGCAGGTACATGTTTTTTTATTTAAATCGTCAACTAACTCAAATCCTCCATCTGAATATGTAACATTATAAGCAATCCCTCCAAATCAGGTTACCAGACAGTTGCCAGCATTAATGGATTGCCCTAACATATTGAAAAACATTCAGAACAAATAATGATACTTACTAGATTTTTAAGGAATTTAAGGAGGTTGGCCTACTTTTTTAGCTTTTCCAGCGCACTAGGGTAAATGACAATGTCATTTCCTAGCATCTTATCCCTTCTGGCTTGAAGCCTCTCCATAACTGTCTTGTGGAACTCTCTAAACATGGTACTTAGTGGTAAATCTCTGAACTTCCTAATGCAGCTATTGAACACTTTACAGTGATTGTTAACAAACATATAGAACATGTGTTCTAAATGCAGATTTAGACCATTGAGTTCTTGGCTTAGCCATTAGGTATTCATTGAACTTTGAAGCTATCAGTTAAACATCAACAAACAATAAGAATACCCACTCTTATACAAAATATAAGAATACATACTATAACCATCACAATAGAAGTTATATATACTTGTTACATCTTATCCATATGCAATCTGAATTCCCACTATGTAGTAGCCCTTGCTGAATTTCAAAGTAAGTGCCTCAATACAATCCCCTTATGTTCTTTATTCATGTTTTGAAAGAGATGCATAACACAGAACCTATATTCTACATTAGACACCACTGATTCTGAAGCATTTATCAACCCCTGCCACAAATTACACACACCGTCAGTCAAATTTTAAACAAGAAATACAACCTAATAGTACAAATTACACACCTTTTGTCTATCAGATATAAAGTTTCGGCCAGCATCGCCACCACTCTGAATTTGCAAGTCTTGGGACAAATATTCTAGGAACCAAGTCCATGATTATATGGCTTTAGACTCCACTATTTCCCAAGCTATGGGGTACATGCCATCATTGGCATCTACCCCAATAACAGCCAACAATTGTCCCCCAAATAGGCCTTTCAGATGGAAACCATCAAGACCTATAAGCTTCCTACAGAACTGAATAAATGCCTTCTTTATTGGACCTAAACAGATATACATTCTCATAAATCTTCCTCTATTTTTTCCTAGCTCTGGATCCTTTATATCTAATTTTACTGTGCTCTCAGGCATCACGCTCTTTAGCTCATGTGCATAGTCTCATACTTGCTCAAACTGCATCTCATGAGTGCCATTTATCTTCAGTAAAGCTCTTTTTTTGCTCTATAAAATGCATATTAACTTACCTCATATTTCAAATCACAAAAAATCTTCTTATGCATGGAATTAATTGGCCATGATGGATCCATTCTGATTTCCTTCCCATAATGCTCTGCAAACCATGTTGAGTTGATATGTTTCCGTTTGAATTTAGCATACAAGTGTGCTTCTTGATAACGTTCCTTATCTGATAAGTTGATTTCTTGTTGAAAAGGGATGCATACACCTTCCAGCTATAGGGTTTTTTTTTTAAAACATATTTGACTTTCTTGTCCTAATTCTTCATTTTCTCTATTGGCCTTCTCTTCAAAATTGCATTTCTCACTATTTTCCTGAAGACAATTGTACTAGTAAACAACATCCATATTTCAAATTGTGGGTTCCCCATGCCAACCTCCTCATTGAATACTGGGAAAGCTCTCTCATCTTCATCACTTGAATTTGGAGCCATCCTTTCATCCTCACTCCCTGGATAGACACTTTCTTCATCAGTCTCTACATTGTCATCTTTCTCTGCATTTACCTCCTTCTCATCATCTAAATACTTAGGAACAGTCTTGTCTACGTTCATGTCAAACAATAGATCATCATCCTCTTCATCCTTATTAGATTCATTAGAATAAAATGACTCTTCATCAGATTCAGGAGGATGTTCTTCTTCAATACCATAAGTGTCCGAAAAATCATTATAAACGCCATCCATCTCCCTCAACTCTTGTTCATTTTTCATCTCACATTGTGTTGACTCAGGAAAAAGGTTTTTCATCCTGATTTCTTCATGATTAATTCTCATATCATCAACCGGAGCAATTGGAGGGGTCCCAACAACATACAACCTCAATATTTCTAGACTTTGGAATTAAAGAGCTCATTACTATTAACTCGTCATCACTATCTAACTCAAACAATCCTTTACCTATTGTTGTCTCAGGGAGCTTGTACCATAAGTTATAAAAATCCCCGTTTTCCCCATATTCTACTAACATTACATTTATCTCCAACAAACTAATTTTATCACTATCACAGTAGTCAACATACGCAATTGACCCATTATCACATCTCTTAGGATCATCTAATAGTTCACCCATCATTAAATAATTTAATACTAAACTACTTCGGGTCTGTTAAAAAATAATGACATAATAGAAAAATACATTTATTTAAAATTACATTCTAGTAACACTAAAGGAAACAACTTTAATTACATTCATAATTCAGTTCAGAGTCCAATACTAAGGTGTACTTCGACTACAAACAACATCTAAACCTAAATGATACAACTTTGATACTTTTTTATAACATTTGAGTAACCCACTACTATCCATACATATTAACACCAAAACACCCCAAATTTTCAGAGCAAAATTGAAATAAATATGCATGCATATATGTTCAACATAATAAAAATAAAAGATAAACATTTACCGCGATATTCAGGAAATTCGTAAGGCTGATATATGTTCAAATCTTGTTTGGGTCATATTTTCCACACCATTTTATCTGATTGCCTTCGATTTAGTTAGAGGGTTAAGGTTTGTATGATCAGGAGGGAGTTTAGGTTAGTGTTTTGGAGGGAATATTTGTGATCTGAGAATAAGAAACGACCCTTCATACTCTTATTCTTAAAAAATTACACCGACTACCCCTATTATTATTATATTGGACTTAAACAGTGTAACGACATTGGTTTCATTTTACGGAATGCAAGAAAGTGCTAAAAAATAAATAGTCGGGATATTAAAATGGAAACTATTATAATTACGTCATTTTTCTGCATAAAAATTATAGTTCGTACCATTTAAGTAAAATTAAGTCTTTTTTAACATATGTTATTTACAAAGACATGATTGATAATATTTTCAAACAAGCCTACTTGAATAGTAACTTTGAAAGTAACTTATTTAACCATGAAATCCTTATTTTTGAACAAGTTTACTCTTCATTTGGATATTATATATATTTCACACATTTGTAAAAATGTATGCTTGAGCTATTTCTAGAAGAAGATCCTTAATCATGCCGTGGATATAAAAAATGACATCAAAGAAATAAGTTATCGAAAGGAGTGAAAATCCCAATCAGTCCTAATTCGAGAAGTTAAGACTAAATCAATTAAGAAGTCCAAAAAATACTCTTCGAGAAGTTTCAAGTCTACTCAAGAAGTGTAAGATGTATTGATTCGAGAAGTGTAAAATGTACTGAGCTGAGAAGTGTAGAATGAGCTATTTGAGAAGTCTGACTAACTAATTAGAGAAGACTACAAGGCTAGATTCGAGAAAATCTAAACTTTTAATATGTCTTTTTTTATGTAATACTACATATGTTAATTAGAATAAGGAAATATTAATCACCGAAAATATAGTATATTTGGTTTTCTTAAGTATATTGATAAAAGAGAAAATGTTATAATTAAAACAGGCAATTTGATAGTTACTATTATTTTTATTATTTTCTTAATTATTAGAATCAATGAAAATCAAAAATCAAATTTCAATGTTCAATTTTTATATAAAGTATTATTTTTGTTTAGTGGGTCTCGAGTAATACTTTTTGGATATGTAAAGTAGTGAGCTTCCAAGAGGGGTAGAATAACAAAGTATTAATTAATGGGGTGTGACCGACAACCCACGATGGATATGATTGTTTCAAAGGCACATAATCATAGCCATCGATTAAGTAAATGAACAGTTGGGATTCACGTCGATAGTCTCACGAAAATATTGAAATTTGCGCAATGTTTTTTCTACTCCAAGTGAGCTATAGTTTCCAAAACTGTTTAGTTTTTATACAATTATCTTTCACAATAAATTTAAAATTTACATTTTTCAACTGAATTTTTATTATATAAATATAAATGAATTATAATATTTTTCTGAAAATTATTAAAGAAAATATTGAAACTAGTTGATATTTAACATTTCAAAAAAAATCGATAAATTATTATTTTTAAAAATTATTATAATAATTATTTATCCAAGTGATGACATTGGTTTTTTAAAAATAATATTTGTAACTAAATTAATTGTTCCAAAATTTTATGATTTGTTAGAATATTAGTAATTTCAATATAAAATATTAATTGGTATATATTTTAAAAAACTCCCATTAATGATTTATTAGGGCTACCTCATTGTTGGAATGAGACATCCTCAAAAATTTTTTGAGGCACAAACTTGTATGAAATTACCTAATTGTTCTTACTTTTACGGATGCAACCGACTTTTTTTTATCTTTTTTACAGATGTAAACTTTACACAAAAGCATGTCATTATTTTTACATAATTTTTTTGTTACAATGTTATGATCATGTTTTAACTCTCTCATAGATACTTCCTTTTTATCCGTAGTTATTTTAAGAACTACATACATCTCAATGTCGCTTTCTTTTACTCCCGTCATCAAAAGTCCTAACATTTAATCCTAACTTTTTACCTTTTCGACAAATATACATCCCTGACTTAATAAGATCAATTTCTGAACATTATAAGTATTCTGAATAATAATCTTGAATCCAACACTACGCCCATAATTTCTATAAAACTTTTCAAATTCGAAAAATGAATCAAATTTAATATCAACACATGACACTACACCATTTTTATTTTTAAAATTAAACTCAAACATTTTTCTTCCAGTTCATTATCACTATCATCATCTACATTACCGTGAACATAATTATCATCATCATCCTCAACATCATAGTCATCATCATCACTTTTTATATTAATTATGTTTTTCATATCAAAATTTTCGCCATCTAGATAATTATGTCTATTCACTTCTTCTTTCCGAGTATATTTATTAATATGTATTATATCATTATCATCAAAAAATTTAGGATGAATATTTTTTTAATCCTGATAACATGCAAATAATCAAATTTTTTTATGCTCAGTACAAGATCTAGAATCATCAAATACACATAAGAAGCCATAGTAACCTTATTTTTGAATCTTCAAAAGGTAAATATGTGAGTTCTAAATAGTTTGTTTAAGAAGTGATAAGTTAAGTAAAAATAGGGGTAAAGTATTTTGAAAGAGAGATAAAGTGAAAAATAGGTTAGGTGAATAACAACCATTTTAGTGTTTCAATGAAACAAAACTTTTGTCAGTCACCCGTAAATAAAAGATGAGAAACTAAATTTGGTTCCCCATGTTTTATTGAGTGGACCCTTATTATTTTATTGATTTTATTGAGGCAGTTTATTCTAACAACTTTTCGTTGTTGCCGCCTCCATGAAATGTTGATGTGTCATTTTTTTAAATTTTTGTTTATTTATTTACTTCAAGCTTTATTTAATTACTAAAATTTAAAAAATGTAATATATTTGGAAACTCTGATCTTAATTAAGAATCAATTTTTATTATTAAAGATTTTAGTTCTCAAATTTAATTACATATCGAACTATGAATTGAGCGAAAGCGCACAAAGAGTTTAAAAATTTGTTTGATTGTAACTTTATCAATATTATTTAAGATTATTTATATTTAAAATGATAATTTTGTATTTATTATGTATAATAATTTTCGTATTGTTCGACGCGACACGTGTCTTATTCAGATGTGCTTATATTTAAATTACTTAGATGATGAGCAAAAAAAATTGATTAAGAAGTTGGTCAACTTTCGAATGAAAGAAGGTAAAATAAATATATGCATAATGGTTTTAGTATGATTTGATTTGACACATTTCACGAGCAATATTCATTTTTTGTAATAGTATTCAAAATTAAATTTAAATTAATTTATCTTATTTTAAATATTAATTTTATTACTATTCTGAAGTTGTATAATTAAAATTACACATTAAATACAATAGCCATTTCAACAAAATAATAGTTAATATAAATAAACATGCTAGCAAATAACAGTTTAATTTGTTTAATTTATGTCAAAAAAGTTTTTTAATTACATTATTTTATATGCATCTTTTAAAAAATTTATACATATTATAGATAAGATTATTTTTGGTAAACAAAATTTAAGCCAAATTGAGACCGCCTCAATGATTTATTGAGACTAACGGCTAAAATAGGGTGGTCGTGCTTTCTTATTCATGGGGCTATGAACACCCTTTACATTAATTAATCGGTTTTTCTGTCGGACAATAAGCACAAACTTCTATAATATTGGTTTGTTTTGATTAGCCAACACTTATTAATAATGATGGACCCCTGCATTCATAACAACTTCACCAATCAAAATACTCCAAACTTTATAAATTTTAGTGTTTAGCATGTGCACACTAGACAAACCCTTAATTAATTAATGAAAAGTATTTTAGTTGAGATTTTCTAAGTGCCTGAATATCCTAAAAGTATTTGTTGGTTAGTCTTAGGATGCTTTCTAGGGTACCTTATACATGAAATTGGTCGTACTTATGCCTCTTGAGTCAGAGCTTGTCGCTTAAATACAATTTATATTTGTTCACGTTGTTTGCAGGCTATTGCGTGAGTATGTAGGATTTACTCAGTGTGTAATCAAAGAGTAACGATAAAAAAAGATTATTCAAGGAAAAGAGAACCCTAAAAAATTAAATGCTCAAGAGTTGCTCCTAAATATTACATCCCTGAAAATGAAGTGCAAAGACAATCATCCAAAAAATGCATTAATATATTGTTATTCATTCTAAAAAAATTTAATACTTATAATCCCTTTTAAATATAATAAAATATTTTAAAACAAAGGAATGCTTGATGTATTGCATGATTGCAAGGTTTGTCTTATCTATATGATAAGGAAATAACGTCTTCATTTTGTGTGTGATTCAGAATTTGTTTGTTAGTAGTAAAGCAATTAATCCGTCAGGAACAAGCCTGGAGGATCTGTATGCAAGACTTTCATTAGAAGATGGGACGGAGGGATCATTGTTGCAGAAGGAGAGGTCCAGAAGCCAATGACCACATATGTATTAGTGGGACGGTTTCTCACGGATAAGAACATTAACTTTAATGCTATGCAGAATGTTCTTGCATCATTGTGGCGACCAAAAGAGGGTATGGAAGTTCATGATATTGGTGGTCATAGATACTCTTTTGTATTTCATCATATGCTTGATTTGCAGAAAGTGTTGGATGAAGGGCCATGGACATTTGAGCAAATCTTGTTGGTATATCATCATATCAAGGAGGATGAAGGTCTGCATCTTATTCCATTAAATAGTACTGATATATGGTTCCAATTTACGATCTACCAAAATGAATGGAGTCTGAGAATATATTAAGGAGTATAGGAAATTTTGTGGGAACTTTAGTGAAAACAGATCCTACAAATATTTTTGGAGGGTGGCGAATGTACATGCGTATCAGAGTTACTATGAAATATAGGAAAACCATTGAAACAAAGAATGAAAATTAAGAGGGAAGGAGGAGATTGGAGCTGAGTTCAATTCAAATATGAAAGACATAGTACATTTTGTTTTTTCTGTGGTTTGCTGGGCCATTCTGAAAGAGACTGTGGTATCATTTATGCCAACCCTGAAACAGAAATACCTCGAGCATATGGTATGTGGCTGCGAGCGCCCACGAAAAATTCACAAAATCAAAATCTGGGAGCGAAATGGCTACGAAACGGAATGGATAGAGGACAAGCTTGGAAAAAAGAGGGTGATGTGTTTCAGCAAGCGAACACCCTACGCGGTGGCGATAGGGTGGTGACAAGTCACATGGATCTCAATGGTGGTGGTAGAGAACATTTAGGAGAAATTGGTGGAATAAGGGTTGTACAACGTGATCAGGGAATATTTATGAAACTAACGGAATTTTAAATTAAATCGCGGTTGTTATGGAAGAGAAAAATATCGAATCAGAAATTGTTGTAGATTTGAAACGTAGACGTTTGAATGAAGAGAATGTTATGGCAACAAATAAGGATAATAACTCTGATGGGCTTATGTTGAATGATGGGCCAAAAAACATGACAGAGGCGGGACCTGTGGAGTAGGCTCGCCTAGACAATTGAGTTTACTAGCCTGGAACTGTCGTGGATTGGGTAAACCATGTACAGTTCATTTCCTAAAGGATACTACCCACCAACAAAACCCAACTTTATTTTTTTATCCGAAACATTAGCAAATAAAGATAGAGTAGATGTAGTTAGAAGAGTTGTTGGATTTGCAGGCTGCATTGTAGTCGATGTTCGAGGCCATAGTGGTGGCTTAACTCTGCAGTGGAGGAATGAAGAAGGCTGTATAATAAAGGAAGTAAATAACCATTTTATCTATTTTGAAGTACAAAGCGAGCAAGTGGGAATGTGGAGGTATACAGGGTTTTATGGTTGTCCCGAACGTAGTGGACGTAGTGAGTCGTGGGAGATTCTTACAAACTTAGCTTCAAAATCAAGTTTACCCTGGTATGTTATAGGTGATTTTAATGACCTAATATTTCTAGGAGAGAAAATAGGGGAAAGAATGCATCCGTATAATCTATTAACAAGGTTTGCTGAAACAGTGGCCACTTGTAACTTGGTAGATTTAGGATTTGTTGGGGAACCATATACATGGGAGAAGTCTAGGGGTACAGAAAATTGGATTCAGGTTCGTTTGGATAGGGGTCTTGCCACACAACAATGGTGTACTTTATTCCCGGATGCAGAGATCAGAGTCTTTGATGTAACTACCTCAGACCACCTACCTTTGTTTTTGTAGTTAAATAAGCGTGTATATGCCCCAAAAAGCAAACATTTCAAATTTGAAAATATGGGGTTAAAAGAAATGGACTGTTTCAATGTTGTTCAGAATAATTGGACAGTTACTTCAGGGAAGGAGATTCTTGACATAATAAATTATTGTTGTCTTCAACTAGAAGAGTGGGGAGGGGGTGTTAAGTTGGAGTATAAGAAGAAATTGGCAGAATATTGGGGTAAGTTACGCAAGATGCGAACTCGAAGATATGCACATGGTATTCAGCTGTACAATGAAGCTCAATTGGAGTATTTAAATCTGTTAGATAAGCAAGAAACGTATTGGCAACAACTACCAAGAAATTTTGGATGCAAGAAGGTGATCAGAACACGCGTTTCTTTCATACACATGCTTTTACGTGTAAACGGAATAATTGTGTGCAACGTTTGAAAGATGAAAATGGGGACTGACGTGAGAAAGAAGAAGAAGTTCAAGAAGTGATCACCAATTATTTCACACAGTTGTTCCAAACTACATGAGTCGAAGGGCGATTATCTGACATAGAAGAAGTAAATCGAGTTACAGAGGCTGAAAATTAGGCTTAATTGCAGAAGTTACTTTTGAGGAGGTCGAGGAGGCTGTATTCTCAATGCACCCAGCTAAATCGCCTGGCCCGGATGGGTTAAACCTGTTTTTTTTTCAATCTTTTTGGAGTATTATTGTGGGGATATGTTTAGATTTTGTCAGAATTTCATGACCACAGGAGAATTGTTAGTGGCAGCTAATAAAACTACGGTGTATTTAATCCCAAAAGTAAAACAGCCCCAGTCGATGACTGAACTCCACCCTATATCATTGTGTAATGTCCTTATTAGAATACTCTCATAGGTATTGGAAACCAGGTTAAAACCTTGCATAAGATCATTGATATCTGACAGACAAAGTGTGTTTGTTAATGGTAGACTTCTAACCGATAATGCATTAATCGCATTTGAAGTTAATCATTTTATGAAGCGACGTAAACAAGGAAAATCTGGTAGCAGACTTAAAATTGACATTTCAAAAGCTTACGACCGACCGAAATGGGCATTTATCCGGAGTATGATGGATAAGTTTGGGTTACATACAATTTGGGTTGATAGAGTAATAAAGTTAGTGCAGACAGTGTCTTATAATTTTGTGCATAATGGGAACCTGTTTGGTAATGTTGTGCCTCACCGTGGTGTTCTCTAGGGCGACCCAATTTCACCTTACATATACATTATGTATGCTGAAGGATTAAGTTTTATTCTCAGGCATAATGAAAAAGCTGGGTTGTTGCATGGTTGTGTCAATGCTAGGGGAACACCTTCTATTTCACACCTTTTATTTGCAGATGACTGTTATTTCTTCTTCAAATCTAATGGGTCTGAGGCAGGAGTCATGAGGAGGATATTGGACATGTATGAGAATATCTCTGGTCAGAAAATAAATTATGCTAAATCAGTTGTCACGTTTTCATCCAATGTAACAGCGGGTGTAAAATGGAAGTTTGTCATCAACTAGGAATTAATGCACAACAGAGCCCTGGAACCTATCTGGGATTGCCTATGAATATTAAACGGAATAAAAATGAGTCGTTCTCATTTCTAGAGATCGAGTGTAGCAGAAATTGCAGGGGTGGCAGACCAAAACTCCTTCCAAGGCAGGAAAAGTGCTGTTATTGAAAACTGCAGCACAGGTGGTTCATAATTTTAGGATGAATATATTTTTAATACCTCAAGAAGTGTGTGATAAAATGAAGAAAGCAATGAATGTTTTTTGGTGGGGCAATGGAGAAGCGGGTAAGGGAATTAGGTGGCTATTGTGGGATAGGTTGTGTGTTCCTAAAGCGGATGGTGGACTAGGGTTTAAGAAGTTTATGAGTTTTAATATTGCTATGCTTGCTAAACAAGCTTGGCGGCTGTTAACCATTGCCAATCCGCTTGTAACTCAGACTATACGTGCACGCTACTTCTTAAATATAGATTTTTTGAATGCAAAGTTAGGCTCCAACCTGAGCTATGTATGGCGTAGCATAGTTGAGTCACAGGAAGATGTCCGACATGGGTGTAGACGTCGAATATGAGATGGTAAGAATACTAGGATTTGGTAGGTCCCTTGGTTTCCTTGTCCTGTAAATGGTTTTTTGACAACTGATATACCGCTGGAATTATAAGATGTAATAGTGTATAATCTATTGGATGTGGAGGGGGGTGGATGGGATGAGGATATTTGAATGATATTTGTAATGAGAATAATAGAGAGCTCATACAACGTATTCCGATCTCAATCCGAAGATTCTTGGTATTGGTTAATGGAGGAGAAAGGTAACTTCACAGTTAAAAGTTGTTATAGAGAATTGAGAGGAGAGAGGCCCTGCTTAGATCGTATTTTTTGGAACAAATTATGGCATTTACAGCTTCCTAGAAAGGGTATTAATTTGCTATGACGTGTGTGTCGACAATGTTTGCCCACAACCAGTGCACTGGTTACAAAAATGTCAACATTCACCCAGTCTGTTCTTGGTGTCACTCTGGTGTGGAGGATGACCTACATGTCTTATTTACTTGTGGTTTTGCTCACCGATCTTGTTACAGTTGAGCCTAATGATACTATCCTTCAGTTGGTAAAACAGGTGTTTCAACTGGGTCATATAAAACAGATTTTGATGGTAGTAATATTGTGTTAGAATCTGTGGCAGCGTAGGAATACTTGGACATGGAATCATATTAATTTGTCTATCTTTGGGGTCTATTCGCGAGCCTGCAGTATGTTGACAGAGTGGATGCGGGCTAAGGAGGAGCAAAACACGGGAATGATGTCCCGGAATAGTGCAATTAGGCAATGGTACAAACCAGATGTGGGATGGATAAAGATTAATATTGATGCAGCATGTATGGTGGACACAAATCAGGTGGGTGTTGGCTGTGTGATCCGAGATGAGCATGGCTCATTTCTTCAGGCTAGAACCAACAAGATACTATGAGACTGCAACCACGGGAAGCAGAGGCCATCAGCTTAAAGGAAGCCTTACCCTGGACAAAAGAATGGAGGAAAATAAAATGTATTTTTGAATGCGATGCGAAACTCCTGATAGATGTTGTTCATTGTGTGAAAGGGAATACTTACTTCCATTTGATTGTTGAAAATTGTAGTGAGTTACTTAAACACTTTGATGAAGTGTTAGTTTACTTTGTTCATATCTCTGCAAATATGATTGCTCACAAGTTAGCTCGAGCAGCATGTTCTATTTCAGGTCTCACGGAGGGGTTGTTAACCGCACCGGATTTCATCTTATGTAATCTTGAAACTGAAAGGAATTAATGCAAGTTCGTTTTTTCCAAATATATATATATATATATATATATATATATTACATCCCTAAATGTAAGTTTAACAGACTATTCCCTCCAACTCATTCAATTCATAACATGTTTTTTTCGAACAATTGATATAAAATATATTTTCGTAATTTTTTTAATTTTTTTTCTATTAAATGGAAAAGATTATTTTTTTAAAAAAAACAATTCAAAAAAATTTCTATAATTATATTTTAAATGATTATTAAAATGAGTGTCTAACTCATGTTTCCCGTTCCCGAGTTCCCTACCAGATGAACCTAATAGGGCAGAGGGAGTACTTGTATAACTGCTAATTTCGATGATAATGATTTTAATAATAGCACTGCAACCACCTTTTATTTTATTTTTAAAGATAAGTGCACCATCTCTCTTACCTTATTACCAAGAGCATCTCCTACAAATCATAAATGTGATTTTTATAAATAATATAAAAGTTAGTTTTTAGTAAGATAAGGTAGTTTTTCTCCAATAATAATATTTAAATCTGCTCCTTATTTATTATTTTATGACTGAAAATGCATTAAAATTACAAAAGAGCAAAACAATGGGAGATAAATTTGAAAATGAAAGATAATTTTATTAAAAATATAGGATAAGAGTGAGATGTGCATGATTCTTAAAAATAAAGAATAAATTGAGATTGTACTTCTACTAATCTTCTTTACATTTTGATTTAAGAGTCTAAGGTCTGTAGGAGATAATCTAAGAAACCCTGATCACCCCTTAAAATATTTTTGTCAATAAAAAATTTATTTCTCCTTTATTTTTATTTGCTCTCTCTGCCTTCACATTCTTATTCATCTCTTTTCAAATTTATTATTATTATTGTTGTTGTTATAATGATAATGAATGAGTATAGAGATCAGTTAAAATATAAAATAATATTCTAAATCATTAAAATTTAGTATTTTATAAAATTTTATAAGAAATAACATTGTTGAAATTACTGTAACTTTACAAAATTTAGAACATTCCTCAGAACGGGCATGAAAACAAAGCAAATAAAAAAAGAATGGTTTGTATTAGGGCTAATTATCATTTAGGTCATCAATTAAATCCAAAAGTATCACTCGAACCATTCTTTTAATTTCGGTCTCAATCGACACATTAATTAATTTAAAAGATTCACTCCATCTAAGTCAATCTAAAAACTAACGGTCAACATGATGATATGGCAGTAACGGCTCTTTTTTGCTGAGTGGTTGCTGACATGGCCAATCAACGTATATATTTGTGTCTATATACATATACATTCATTCATATACATGTTCAATTGCATAACAAATCAATCCCTTATAACAATAGCATCCAAAGAGCATGTCATCTAATATCCCCTTTGTTCACAGCTCAGACAGTTCTGCTGTGCACTCAAGTGCAAAGGTAAAAGAGAAAATTTGTTTTTACGACACACCAGCTAGGGTCCGAGTATCATGGACATTGAAAAATCCTGGAAAGCGATTCTTAACATGTCCCCAGATCAAGGTACATTATATGCTAATATGTACTTATTTTGGTTAAATGAACGAGTTTTTCATATTTTGGTTAAAAATTATTGTAGGATATCAATGGATGCGGTTTTTTTGAGTGGTTTGATCCAGACTTCCATGGTAGAGCCAGAGACGTTATAACGGATTTGAATCATAGAAGAATATATTTGGAGGAAAAATTGAAACTTGTAGAGGAGAGACTTGGTGTGGAGGTTGAAAAAAAGAAGATGTTGAAGGTTCTGAACAAGAGGCTCTGCATAGTGTTGAAAATTTGTGGCATTCTTCTTGTCATATTAATTGATATGTTCTTTGGGAGGCATGAGAAAACAACAGCTAGTTGGCTCTATCTTAATTAGGTTCGTGGTTGTTGTGATTTGTAGTTGTGAAATTAAATGTAGTTGGTTGTGCTGGTAGGTGTTAAAAATGGGGATGTGATGTTAAATGGTAGAAATGAAGAGAACAATGTCAACTATTATGTAATTGTACTATTAATGTTAAAAACTAATGCAACCAGTCGACCATTATCATTGTGCTTGAAACACAATTTGCAATATTCGATAGTCATTGGCATTTCATATTGTTCACAAGTTTTCAAAAGTACATACCATAAATATCAAAGAGAATACTCTCTTTCAAAAAGGTAATCTTTTAGAAGATAACCATTAGTACTGTCTAAAGTTGCAACAACATAACAAAATACTTGCCCTTGTAAAAGTACTGCAATTCACATATTTCTTGCTAGAACAGATTAATGAGATCTAATCATCATCAAGAGATACTGGATCATCAGGTGTGTTCTTGAAAGTGAACTTGTTCTTTAACCAAAGCCTGCTGCTTCTCCTTGGTTGCACATCTGCATCTCCATTGTCCTCCAAACTATCCTCCAAGCTTTCTTCCTCACTGTCTTCAATACCTCCAGCATTCACAGATAAAAGGTCATCCTCTTTCTCTTCATTATTCTCAGTGTCATCATTGTGCTCTGTTAGTGGTGGCTGAGATATTGCAGGGTGGTTAACAGGGGGTGTCCCTGCACTAGGTGTTCCTCTTGGCAGGTGGTTTCCTATGTTAAAACCAGGTGTTGGCATGAACAAATTACCTTTAGGAATTACCTGTTCTGAGCTAGCAGCATCATGGCCATTTGTTGCCCTTGTCCTTTGGTTGACTAGCCAAGATGGTCTTCCTCTTCTCTCTGTTTGAGACTTGTACAATACCTTCTCTTTACTAACTTCTTTTGCTTTCTCTTTGCCCTTTGTAGTTTGGTCTTTCATAGTAGGTGTTGCTGAAACTGTACTCACTGGTTCCCTTATAACAATGCCAGTTGATCTCCTCACTGGTAGTTTGCTTCTTGTTGCTTATTTTTTAGGGTTATCTGTTTGAGGCCTTTCTTCTTCTGTCATATTTTCTTGACCCTCAGATTCTGGCCTTGGAACATCCTTTGTTGGACAAGTTGGCCTCTTATGACCAGCATCCTTGCAGATAGAGCAATGCACAATTCTACCTTTATTGTATCTTTACACCTCTGGTTGACCTTGTTGTTCAGCTGCATCTTGAGTTTTACTCCTACTCTGAGTACCATCCTCCCACTCCTCCCTTCTTCTCATCTTTTTTGGCCTTCCTCTGAGTTTCTTAGGCATATCTGGAGGAAGCATTTCAGCTGTATTGTGTAACTCCCAAAAATCTTCTCCTCTAAGTGCTTCTATTGAATGACCATATGCCCTCAAGTATAGTTCCCTTGTAAAGTAATGTGACACATAAGACATGGGTTGCTGCCTCCTGTCATGTATAGCTGCAACAACATGTGCACATGGAACACCTGTTAAGTCCCAAACTCTGCAAGCACATGTTCTTTCCTCCAAATCAACTGTCACAGACCTTGTTCCCTTTCTAACCATGAAACTTCTGTGACCATCCCATGTAGCTTGCCACTCCCTTGATACTCTAACTGCAAAGTCAAGCTTCCTCCTAATTACTGGGCATATCTGATGTTGGCTAGCTTCCATCCTCTCTTTGTTCAGTCTCACCCTTCTCATTAGTTTAAAATGAATCTCCTGAAGCATGTTAAGCACTGGTATAAACCTTGCAAAATAAAGTAAACTAATTAAAAAACCATATATTATAAATTGTTCATAAATAAAGACTAGTTAAGCACCATAAAATACAAATTTATAATGAATTACCTCTCATTAAGTATCCATGAATTAAATGACTCAGACATGTTGTTGTCAACATTGTCTGTCTTTGGAGTGTTGAGATGTAAGCCTTTGTCCAGCTTTTTGCATCAAACTTAGCCAAGTGAGCATGAGCTTTCCTGTATAGCTTCTCAAGACCCTTCATTGCTTTCACATGAGCTGTAGGGTAGGTGGCTGTTGCTATAATCCAAAATTGCCTCTTCAACAGTCCAGTACCAAACCTGTAATTAAAAATTGATTAAGTAACTGCAAGAATTAAAAAACTGAAATAAAATGTGAAAATTGCACATACATTACCTCTTTTTAAAGTTTGCAAACAGGTGCCTTACACATAGCCTATGCTCAGCTTCTGGTAAAAACTCCCTCATAGCATTCTCCAAGCCCTATTCAAATACCATATTTAAAAAGTGTACTATATATATGAACCAAACACACAAACAAACATATAAAGATTTAGATGTCACCTTATGTTGATCACTAATAATTGTATAGCCATTTCCATTTCCAAGATCAAGGTCATCTCTCAACAGGTCTAGGAACCATCTCCAGCTGCTAGTATTTTCAGATTCAACTATTGCATAGGCTACAGGGAACATTTGATTGTTCCCATCCCTACCAACTGCACTTAGAAGTTGGCCTCCACACACAGTCTTCAAAAAACAGCCATCTAACCCCAAAACTGGTCTACAACCACTTTTCCAACCTTCTTTCAGTGCATAGTAACAAATGTAGAGCCTTTGGAAGGTGTTGGGAGAGTCATCAATTAACCTGTTTGTTTTGATCTCAACTCTATTCTTTGGGTTGTTCTTCAGTAATCATATCCAAAATCCTAAACTTTGCTATAATGTTCCTTCAAAGCATCTGCAACACCTTCCAAAGCAGCCTTCCTCACTCTTATAAGCTTGATCTTTGGCACTTCAACCTCTAAATCCTCTCTAACAGTCTCCATCATTTCTTTTACTTTCCACTGAGGATTTTTTCTGATCCTATCACCATATAGTTTTGTAAGGTATCTGACTGTGATAAGTTTGTTGTGGTAGGGTTTAGTGCATAGGTGGCTGTCTACCAGTGTCTTAATTCGAACAACATGGCTATCTTGCAATCTACTGCACCATATGTAAAAAGGGCATCCCTTCTCAAAAGCTACCTGTGCTCTGTCTTTATCATTTGTGATGAAGTGGAGAGCCCTTCGTTCTTTTATTCCGTAGTCTTTCACAACTTTTCGAAATTCTTCCATTGACTCGAATCTCATTTCAGCACTAAATTTCACATTCACCAGCTTGTGCGGATTATACACCGGTAGCTTCTTCCTTTTACGATTACTAGGTGGAATTCCAACATACCCTTTCTTCACATTTTCATCTTCACCGAAAGATGGAAGTGATCTCAGCTCATCACTATCAAACTCATCTTCACTACATAGAAGGTGGTCATTATTGTCATCATTTCTCTCCACTGATCTGTTATTTTCTCTACTAAGCTTCTCTGGATTTTCAGGCTCACCTTCCTCCCTCATGTCATTAGAATCCCAATCTTTACCAAAATCAAATTCTTCTTCTTTCTCATAGCCCTCTTCATCAAAATCTTCATCATCTCCATTATCCCCACATTCTCCCTCAAGTTCATATTCAGAATCCTCACTGTCCTCATCGTCGAAATCCCAATCATCTTCGTCTTCAACTCCCTCAACAATACATTCTTCACTCTCCTCAAATTCTTTACTACCCCCCTCATCGACAATTTCAGTATCCTCAATTATTGAGTTTCTACCATGGTCAACATATAACTCAATCTTCCCATAAGGTAAACACAGAGAAGTCAGAGCTCTAACACTAGCGTCATCATACAACAACCTTATACCATCTTTAAAATTTTGACCATTACGTTTGAAGTAGTCAAAATCATTTTTTGAGTAGTTGTATGTAACTGCATAATCTTCCAAATCACGAGTACAAAATATGTCCGTATCAACACCATTAATTATGTCAATACGACCTCCAATATAACCACATTCACCATTAAACGCATTAGGTGTAAATTTACCATGGTGGTGAAGATGAATCGGAATCCTAGATGTCATTCTGCTAAAAAAAAATTTAAAGCATACAATTACACAAGATAGGCAAGTAAGAAGTAAACCATCAAGAATACATACAAGAACATAATATGAAGACACATGTATACAAAACAAGATAGACATATGAAGACACTATACAAAGACGGGACGATTCAAAGAAACACACACATAATATGAATAATATATACTAGATCCGGAACATATACCTTGTATTGACTGTGTAAGTAATCTTCAATTGATCCAGAACATATACCCAACTCTAATTGATCGGAGAAATTAGGGTTTCAGTTTACCCCTTTCATACGCTCTTAATTCACTTTTTCCTATTTTTGTTTTCATTTGATTTCTTTGTTTATGTGTCCATTCTAATTTCTTTTTTTTTTATTTTTTATTTGCCGTGTCACATGACACTTCACCACATAACGTAGCAATGGATGAAAACCGTCAAATCTGACCCGATTCAAAGTTGACTTAGACGGAGTGAATCTTTTAAATTAATTAATGTGTCAATTGAGACCAAAATTAAAAGAATGATTCGAGTGATACTTTTGGATTTAATTGATGACCTAAATGATAATTAGCCTGTTTGTATTATTCTGAATAATCTCCTGATTATCAAGATGTACAAATGTGCAGTTGGAAACTTTGACAGTTAAAACACAAAATTTAAAAAGGTTTTAATCTTTGTTTATACAATAGAAACAATCTGTCGATTTATGTATCTGAACATGCAAATCTCTTCAATAAAGTCATCTGCGCTGCTTAGGTCGGTCTTCATCTGAAGAATTTTGTACGGTCAATTTCTTTAGATTCTTTCCATATTTGTGAAACATATCCAGGGTTCTCATTTTCTGTTCATCCATAAGCTGAGATTTGATGGTGATCGTCACCTCCTCCAAGCAAGAAAGTTATACTGTGAATCAATCTGGAAATAAACGAACACGTGATTATCTATACCATAACAGTTCCAAAAATAATAATTATAATTAAATACAGTTAACACAAGCATCAGTTGTAATATTACATGTCTTAGGCTGTTCTTATGGCTAAGAGCAGCCAACATTGAACCATTAATGTCAAATTTCTCCAACTTCGCATGATTATTGAAGAATTCAACAAAGTCGATCTGTGGAAAGTGAAGAAACTCCAAAGAATGTTGGAAACGTGGATGGGCTTTACACCAAAAGCTTTCAATAATATTAATAAACAAGCACAATAATAAGAGATTACTTTTATTTCTTAATAATAGAAATACAACATATATATATATAAGTGTTTACACATAGTTTTTTTTTCTTACAAGAACTTCGGCTCTTTTCTTTCTCTACAAAGCTACAGCTCTTTTCTTTACAACTCAAGATACAACTTACATTCTACTACAACATGCATGCATGTAGTATTTATATAGAGTACAAAGCTGCTACTGCTGGCTTAATCTCTTACTTCAACACGCTAGACAAGCCACCTTTTATTTAGGCTTCATTTATATTATTCATGACCAGCTTGCTTTGTTGTTTATGCAGCCTACTTTATTTGTAGGATTCAAACAAGACTGCTCTATAGTTCACATATATCTAGTTGTTGCATGTAAATATTCGAGTGCCACGTACATGTTTCTCTTATTACTATACATACACCAACTCTCTGGATAATAAAACTAGTTTGACAAATTTAACATAGCACACCATTTTTCCTGGGATTGCATGGCTGTGTATTTCAACTCATCCTTTCTAGAAACCAACTGTAATTATTATTCTTCTAGAGGGTTTGAATATTCTAACACTCCCCCTCAAACCCGACTTAGCATTCCGAGCTTGTTCTTCATTCTTTCAAACTTATCTGGCTTCAATGGCTTCATGAAAATTTCCGCTAAATTTTCTTCTGTCCTACAGTGTACCAGCTCCACAATTTTCTCGTTCACCTGTTCTCGAATAAAATGATATTTTATATTGATGTGCTTGCTCCGACTGTGCGACACTGGATTTTTCGCGAGGGAAATAGCGGATTTATTATCCATGTTAATTTTAATCGGACCTTCCTCTACAAGATTTAACTCGCCCAATATGTAGCCTAGCCACATAGCTTGACATGCACACGCTGCCGCTGCGATGTATTCTGCTTCACATGTTGATAGTGCCACTGTTGGTTGCTTCTTTGATGACCATGAGAATATTGCAGAACTAATGTGAAAAGCATAACCCGAAGTGCTTTTCCCGTCATCCAAGTCACCACCATAATCACTGTCTGAGTAGCCTACTAATTTTGAATCTTGAGAGTATGTGTAAAATAAGCCATGATCAAGTGTACCTTTTATGTACCTCAAAATTCTTTTAGCTGCCATGAAGTGATCTTCCTTCGGCTTCTTCATGTACCTACTAACCAATCCAACTGCATACATTATATCTGGACGAGTAAAAGTTAGGTACCTCAGACTTCCAACCAAACTTTTGAACAACGTCGGATTTACCGACTCCCTTATTGAATCGACTCTGAGCTTTATGCTCGGTTCTGCTGGCGTGCTCACTGACTTGCATTCTTCCATTCTGAACTTCTTTAAAATCTGCTCCGCATATTTTTTCTGAGACATAAAAATCCCATCTATGTTTTGCTTAACCTCGACTCCAAGAAAGTAAGACATTTGACCAATATCTGTCATCTCAAATTCGTTAGTCATAACCTTCTTAAAATCGTTGAACATACCAGGATTATTTCCGGTAAAGATCATGTCGTCCATATACAAGCACACGATCATAATATCGCCTCCTGAATTTGTCTTCGTATAGAGGGCATGCTCGTATGAACTCTTCACGAAACCATTTCTCTAAAAATATTCATCAACTCGCGTGTTCCATGCTCGCGGAGCTTGCTTCAAACCATATAAATCTTTCTTCAGCCTATAGACTTTGTTTTCCCGGCCTTTATGAATATATCCTGAAGGCTGCTCAATATAGACTTCTTCTTCAAGATAACCATTCAGAAATACTGACTTGACATCCATCTGAAATATCTTCCACTGGTTCTGAGCTGCAATTGCTGTTAGAAGCCGTATGGTATCAACTCTTGTAACTGGAGCGAATACCTCGTCATAGTCAATGCCATATCTCTGCTTGTAGCCTTTAGCCACCAACCTCGCCTTGTATTTCTCCACTTCTCCATCTTGATTCATCTTGGTTTTATAGACCCACCTGACACCAATTGCTTTGTGTCCTTCTGGAAGATCTGTGAGCTCCCATGTATCATTCTTCTTGATTGCGCCAATTTCTTCATCCATGGCTTTGTTCCATTTGCTTTCTTCAGAAACTTCTTCAAATGTAACCGGATCACATTCAGCCATTAAGCAAAATAAGGAATAATCAAAGGATGTTTGTACCGGACTTGTTGCTTCATAAATATTATCCAGACTCCGCATCTTTCGTGGTGCTCCCCCTGAACTGCTGCTTCCTCCCGTGGATGGTATCGATCCAGGAGTTTGTTGATTTGGACTTAGTGGAGGAGTTTGATCATCATCTCTGTCGTCTTCAATGTTCTGGTTATCACCGTCATCACCATTGAAAAATAAACCAGCAACTTTTCTTTAATCCTCGCTCCATCTCTAGTAATCTGGTTCATCAAACTCAACATCACGAGAAATGATTAATTTCTTCGTCAGGGGATTATAGAGTCTGTACGCCTTGCTTCTTTTGTCATATCCGGTAAAAATACACTTTTCGCCTTTATCATCCAGCTTCTTTCTTTTCTGATCGGGAATATGGGCATAAACAATACACCCAAAAATTCTGAGATGTCCAACTGATGGTTTGCTTCCGCTCCATGCTTCATTCGGAGTTTTGTTTCTTACACTTTTTGTTGGAACAACGATTCAACAAATAAACCGCACATTGAACGGCTTCCGCCCAGAAAGTTCTTGGCAAGTGCTTTGCTTTCACCATACTCCTTGCTATGTCAAGAATTGTGCGGTTCTTCCTTTCTGCAATGCCATTTTGTTGAGGAGTATATGCCGTTGTCAACTGATGATTGATGCCATGTGCTCTGCAAAAACTTTTGAATAAGTTTGAAGTATACTCGCCTCCTCTGTCTGATCTCATTGTCTTCAAATAATATCCACTTTGTTTTTCCGCCAGTGCTTTGAACTCCTTGAATTTATCAAGAGCCTCCGATTTTTCTTTGATGATATATACCCAACTTTTCCTGCTAAAATCATCAATAAATGTTAGGTAGTACCTATTACCTCCAAGTGATGGGATATCAAATGGACCAGCTATATCTGTATGAACTATCTCCAATGGCCTCCTGGCTCTCCACGATTTTCCAACGGGAAAGCTTTGTCTGTGTTGCTTCCCTTTGACACACGCTTCACACAAATTTTCTGGTTCGTTGATTTCGGGAAAACAGTTCACCATCTTTGTTTTTGACAATAATTTTAAGCCAGAAAATCCAAGATGACCATATCTCAAATGCCACAACCACGAGTGATTTTTAATGACCGACTTTAAGCACTTCTGCACATTCGTTTGCATATCAAGCGTAAACAAACGATTCTTTGACATCTCCACATTTGCAATAAATTCCCGAGCTTGATTTCTGATAATGAGGGAATTGTCCTGCATCTGTATATTATATCCTTTCTCCACAAGTTGGCCAAGACTGATAATATTATTTTTCAATGCAGGAATATAATAAACATCATTTATATATTTCTTTTCACCTTTCTTTGACATGATCGTGACGGTACCTTTTCCTTTCACCGGAATCTTTGACGAGTCACCAAAAGTAACTTCTCCGCTGATGGTGTCGTCTATCACCGTGAATAATTCCTTGTGACCAGTCATGTGATTACTGGCCCCTGAGTCAAGATACCAAACATTCTTCTTGCTTTCCTCGTCTCCTTTGTAAGTGAGGAACATAGCAGTGCCAACATCTTTGTCTTCTTTTGCTGCTGCAAAATGACTTCTTTCTTCCACCTTTGGTGCTCTACACTCATAACTGAAGTGACCAAATTTATTACAATTATAACATTGAAATTGAGACTTGGCACCTCGTTGTTGAAATCCGCCTCTTCCACGACCTCTGAAATTTTGACTACGACTAGATGGTTGATAACCTTCAGAATTCTGACCTCTGTTGAAAGACTACCTTCCACGACCTCGTCCACTTCGGTAGCCACCTCTGACACGTACAAAACCGCTACTCCCAGAACTATCAATGGACACCTTACTTTGTAACGCCTTTTCCAAGTGGCTTGCATCATCATACTGGTCCATTCGCTGCTCATGCGCTTGAAGTGAACCAACCAGCTCGTCAATCGAAATTGTTGACAAATCTTTTGACTGCTCAATAGAAGTAACCACATAATCAAATTTTCTGGTCAATGAACGGAGGAGTTTTTCCATGACCCGAACATCGTCGAGACTTTCGCCATTTCTTTTCATCTCATTTGTCACGACTTTCAAACGCGTAACAAATTCACCAATATTTTCCGAATTCTTCATCTTTAAATTTTCGAACTCCCCGCGTAGCACCTGGAGCCGCACCTTTTTTACTTTTTCAACTCCTTGGAATGATTTTTGCAAAATCTCCCATGCTTGTTTTGCGGTTTTTGCTTCAGAAATTTTTTCAAAGGTTGATTCATAAACACCTTGAATAATTGTGTACAACGCCTTTTTATCTTTTTTCCGGATCTCCTTTAACGCCGTCTTCTCGGCATTTGGAAGCGCCGCTTCAGCGGTTGCATCAGCGGGCTCGTTGAACCCATTTTCGACAATTTCCCAATTATCGTAAGAACCGAGTAACACCTTCATTTGGATACTCCAATTCCCGTAATTTGTGGACGTCAATTTTGGAATGTTGGGTTGCACCATATTTGCAATTTTTCACGAACGTAACCTTGGCTCGGATACCACTTGTTGGAAACGTGGATGGGCTTTACACCAAAAGCTTTCAATAATATCAATAAACAAGCACAATAATAAGAGATTACTTTTATTTCTTAATAATAGAAATACAACTTATATATATATAAGTATTTACACACACAGGCTGTTGGGTTTTTTTTTCTTACAAGAGCTTCAACTCTTTTCTTTCTCTACAAAGCTACAGCTCTTTTCTTTACAACTCAAGATACAACTTACATTCTACTACAGCATGCATGCAGGTAGTATTTATATAGAGTACAAAGCTGCTACTGCTGACCTAATCTCTTACTTCAACACGCTAGACAAGCCACCTTTTATTTAGGCTTTATTTATATTATTCATGACCAGCTTGCTTTGTTGTTTATGCAGCCTACCTTATTTGTAGGATTCAAACAAGATTGCTCTATAGTTCACATATATCTAGTTGTTGCATGTAAATATTAGAGTGCCACGTACATGTTTCTCTTATTACTATACATACACCAACTCTCTGGATAATAAAACTAGTTTGACAAATTTAACATAGTACACCATTTTTCCTGGGATTGCATGGTTGTGTATTTCAACTCATCCTTTACTAGAAACCAACTGTAATTATTATTCTTCTAGCGGGTTTGAATATTCTAACAAAGAATCACCGGTGAATACCACCCGCATGGAAAGATATTTTACTTCACTTGCCAGTTGAAGAATTTTACTTACTGCATCCCAGCTCCATTGCATCCCTCTGATGGATAAGAACTCGATGGCTGAAAGTTTTCCAAAATCAACCTTACGAACTCTCTCTGCACGCACCAAATTGTGAACTTAATAAAAATCGCCCATAACCAAGCATGACCATCAAGCAGAAATACTAAGTGGAAAGATAAAGCAAATGACTGATTGTCTAATGTTTACCAGTAATGTTACCAATAGCAAGAGTCCTCAAACATTTGGTCTCAGGAACCCGAATCCAGCCACAACCTTGTACTTCAAGGGATTCAAGTTTGGGAGAGGTAAGAGAAAGTGAACAATTACTAAAGGTATTGTTATGCCCAAAAATTGGTATAAATAAAATTAAGATTAAGATTAATAAAATGAGCAGAATCGAAGGGGAAGCGCCTGAAATCTAGGAAAAGATAAGATTGAGTTTCCATAAATAGAAGGCGCGTCCTAAAAACGCGCCCCATTGATTGGGTAGCTGATTAATGGTTGTGGTTATTATCCTAAAGGCGCGCCCTCAAAGATGGAAGAGGCGCACCCAATTATTGAAAAAGGGGAGAGGAATTCCTTGATTGGAATCTGTCATGTGGTGAGCCTTAGGGCGCGCCCTAGGTAAGTAAGGCACCTTGGATGGATTACTTGGACATGGTTGTTTTGACAGACCCACACCTTGGCTTGAACAGAATTAGAGCAAGCCCTAGCGATGAGTAATATAGGGCATGCCCTATGATGTAGAATGATAAAGGAAGATATCAAAGGCTGATGACACAGGATGATGCCAACATGCAGGAATGCTTGGACGCGCTCTTATCTTCTACTTGGTACACAAATGCACCTTTGATATGCTACTTGGACGAACTCTTTGGAAGACTCAAGGAAGATGGAGATTGTTATTACTAACCTATTTGATGTAGGTACTCTATTGAAGAACTCCTTCCTGTAGCATATCTACAGGAAAGGCGGTGTCCGTGGTTAGAGACCTCCAGGGGTATGCCTGGACTGAAGGCCTCCTCCTGTAGTCAATGGGTGTTCTCATTCGGGAAGTGGGGTGAAATCTGGTGTGTGCTTTGGGAGCTCTGTCTCTGTAGTCAACGGGTGTCCTCGTTGGGAGACTTCAGAGTATCCCGCACTTTGCACCCAAAATCTTGTGATCACTTGTCCTGTAATCTGGTAGGGGCTCTTTATCGGGGGACAATGATGCGTCCAACATTTGGGGTGAACCACGGCTATACCTGCGTCCGTGGACTAGAGAAATAGCTGGTAGCGGAGGGTTATCCTTGGCCAGGGAGATGCCTCATCCGTGAAGTCTCGAAGCTGCGGACGAGCATTGGGCCTTTGTGGTTGGCCCTCATCGGCGGACATTCCTAAAGCTAGTAGAAGACGGTTTCCAGTGGGTTTCCTACTGGGCCTCGGGATAAGAAATCTAAACCCATTAGGTTTCTTGTTCCCCAAGAACTATGTGGGCTTGATCCCCTATAAATAGGGGTATGTAGGCAAATTGTAAGGGGTCAGAAGCGAGAGCGCAAAGGAGCCATCACTAACCCTAAGAAATCTTAGCCCCCAATAATCACCACCACCAAACACTATTCATCTTTTCCGACGAATACTGTTCATCAGATCCACCGAGTACTGTTCACGTTTCCGACGAAGAATCGCCATCACAGATCTTGTTTCCGGCTACGAACCTCAAACTTTGTTGATACCAAATTCCTCCGTCAACAAATTGGCGCTAGAAGGAGGGGCTAATCAAGATCTGCATCTAGGAGGAAGGATGTCTCAATATCGTGATGGAACTTTTTATGATGGAAGTTCTGAAGAAGATTCTGATCATGGCTATGAATATAAACCCTACGTTCCGCCAATGATTAATCGTCCCACGCCGGACGTTGGGGGACAGCCACCTGTGCTCATCAGCAACGCCGACTTGTCCGAACAACTGTATCGCATGGGCGATGCTTTACATGGTTTCGATTCAAGGTTGAGCACTGTGGAGCGGCGCAAGGCCAGGAGGGACCTTCGCCAAAATTGAGCGAGTCATGCACCTGGAAAAGCACCCATGACCGATAGGGATGCCTCAGCCGGCCATGGCTGCACCGAAGGAGGGTGTGTGCCGATAATCCCGCGACGCCTGGACTATTCTAATGACACATCCCCAATCATCGAGCTAGTGGAAGAAGATGCTGATGGACTGGAAATTCTACGGACAGATACTCGGGGAGCCACCCATCCGCACCGATCTGGACGTAGTCTCGAGGAACGCCGACAGGCGGAGTCGATGCTGGAGAATCAGCAACTTGGCTTCGCAGCTTTGAAAGATCGCTTGGGGATCCGCTTGGGCGACGATGATTTAAGAATGGTGTTACTTGAATGGCAGAAAGAAGCTGATCGTGGAGATGTGACACCTCATGATACAACACGTGTGCCCCTGAATTCTCAGGAAAATTGGAAGCGGCACCGCGATCCAACGTGTGTGCCCCTGAATTCCCGGGAAAATCGGGAGCGGCACTACGATCCAATACGTGTGCCCCTAAATTCCCAGGAAAATCGGGAGCGGCACCGCGATCATGAGAGAGCTCCTCCCCGCAGATCGCTGGATCGATATGGGCGTGGGTATGGAAACGATCGTTGGAGAAGGCCTCAATGGAGAGGAAGAGGGGGAGGTCGAGGTAGATATTTAGAGGGATACCGTCGCGACAATTACTGCGGTCACCTTGATTCCCGCTGGAATAACCAAGCAGATGGCTATGACTATGCGGAACATGATGATCACAGAAATGTAGAAAACTATGATCGCGGTACGGCTCGGGGCCGCGACCAAGGTGGAGAAGAGAATCAAGGGAGAAATCAATGACGAAATCCTGAAGTAATTGTGATACCCGAAGACGCCCAGAATACGAACCAGCAGCAAGCCCCTCCCGGAGGCAATCAAGCGGAGGTACCTCCCATTACAACCCCAAGGTCCACAGCCTCAAATGCAGACCATTCCAGGCGTGGGGACTTTCAAAGTGGGAGATCTAAAAAAGCTACGTTACCACCTGGAAGGCAGGGTGACGACCACAGCTGAAATCCCTTCCCCATTCTCGGTGGCAGTAAGAGAGGCACAGTTGTCGGCCGGGTATCGCAACACTACTAGCGATCTCCGTTTCCACGGAAACTCAGATCCAGTGGAATTTCTGGGTCGTTTTAATATAGAGATGGATGTGTACCAAGTCCCGGACTTGGCTCGGTACCGTCTCTTGGCGACAACCTTTAAAGAAAGTGTCCAGCAGTGGTTTCAAAAGCTCGGGCCAGGAGTGGTCAACTCATGGGATCAGATGAAAACTTTATTCTTAACCAAGTTCCAAGCCGCAGTGAGATACGCGCCCTCTGTCACCACTCTTGCCAATGTTAGGCAAAGGGAAAATGAAAGCTTGATATCGTACTTCAAAAGGTTCAACGCTGAATCTACTAGCATGAGGGGAACATCAGACGAAGCCCTGAAAAGCTTCTTGATCGTAGGGTTAAGAGTTGGCTCGAACTTTTGGAAGCACTTGCAAGGGAAAGACCTGGCTACTCTAGCAGATGTCTTCGCTTTGGCAGAATCTTTTAAAGCTATAGAACAATCTCTGGCAGAAATGCAACCGACTTCACAGTCAAGTCAGAGAAGCAAAGGAAGGAAGAGGGATAGGTCTCCAAGCCCAAGGTACCGAAGAAGTAGTCGAAGCTCAGACCAGGTGAATACAGCAAGCACAAGGAGGGGATGGAGTCCTCCCTCAAACTATGACTGTAGGACAAGCCGGTACACACCTTTGGTCGTATATATCGAGCATATCTACGAAGTAAACAAAAATAAAGGGCTATTTAGAAAACCTGAAGCTTTATCATCATGGCAAAGCAAAGACAAGAAAAAATATTGTGAATACCATGAATCATCTGGACATAACACGTATGAGTGCCGACATTTAAAGATGAAATCGAAGCGCTTATCAAGGAAGGATACCTCGGAGAATGGGTAGTCAAGGAAGTAAGGAAACACAAGGATGACAGAACAAGGGAAGAAGAAAGATGAGCCCCGCACGGGTCGAATAATGATATCCTGGAGGAAAATAAATTTGTCAGGGATGGCAGTATCCAAACAATCTACGGGGGAGATCCCGGGGTGGAATGCAGCAACCGAACCTTGGCAAGATATGTTAGGGAAGCCCGGTTCAGGCCTCTCATAGACATTCATAGGGTGGAAACTCGGCCGCCCAAAGTATTTAAGGGTGAGTCCATGGACATCACCTTCAGAGAAGCAGATGCCCGATGGGTACATCATCCCCACAATGATGCGCTGGTTATTTCCATCCAAATCGGAACCAAAAATGTCCATAGAGCCTTCGTGGATAATGGAAGCTCGACAAACATCCTCTATTACAGCACCTTCAAAAAGACGGGACTACCTGATCAGGATATGTCGGGGGAAGACTCGTGGGTCTATGGTTTTTCAGGCGCAGGAGTTAGAGTCATGGGATCGATTCGGCTGCCATGTACTTTGGGGGAAAGCCCATTGTCGGTAACAAAGATGCTTGAATTTAAGGTCCTGAATCAGGAATCACCCATAACGTGTTGCTGGGATGACCTTTTCTGCGGGAGATGAGAGTTATCACTTCAATCCACCACCTAACTATCAAATTTCCAACGCCAAATGGGGTGGGAAGTATACAGGGTTCCCAGTATGACTCTCGGGAGTGCTACAGGCAAGCTATGAAAGGCTTTAGAAAAGACTCCCATGCCGAAGATACTCCAGACGTAGATCAAGAAAAAAGCATTGAGCAACCAATCGAGGAAATCCGAGTCCACTATATGTTGAGCAAGAAGATGAGCATTCCTCCGGGCTGCCCCCAACAATGTTGTACTTGGAAGACGCGATCAGAATTGAGATGTTGGAAGAAGAGGAGGCGATGGATACCATAGTCCAAACAGATTTCCATGGGGAACAGTTAGAAGGGAGATTCAATGTCTTGCAAAGCCTCGAACAGGATGATGCCCTTCCCCCTGAAGGAGCACCCTTACCCGCAGAACATACTAAAGAAGTTGATGCCCCTGCTATGCAAGGCGCACCTTCTAAAGAAGTCGACGCTCCTCCTAAAGGGGGTGCGCCTTCTCTACAAGATAATAAAATTCGTGATTCGCCTGACCTGGATCCCCGGATACCAATGCAGACGGAAAAGATGGGGCCAGCAGAAGATACGATCGAAATCCCTGTCGATGAAAAAGATCCGAGTAAGGTTTTGAGAATAGGATCCCAGTTGACACCAAGGTTGAAGGAAGGTCTTTCAATATTTCTGTTGGCGAACCTTGATGTATTTGCATGGAGCCATTCTGATATGGTAGGAATTGATCCAGAGATAATGTGCCACCGATTGAATATTGACCCCAAGCATAAGGGGGTTCGACAAAAACGAAGGGCCGTAAGCGGAGAGAGCTATAGCCCTAGCAGAGGAAGTAGATAGGCTCTTGGATGTCAGACTAATCCGGGAATCCTTCTACCCAGAATGGCTAGCAAACCCGGTGTTGGTAAAAAAGCCCAACGATAAATGGCGAACATGCGTGGATTTCACCGATCTAAATAAGGCGTGCCCGAAAGATAGTTTTCCCCTACCACGAATTAATCAGTTGGTCGACGCCACGGCAGGACATGCCTTGCTCAGCTTCATGGACGCATACTCAGGGTATAACCAAATCCTTATGTATGAGCCGGACTAGGAGCACACCTCTTTTATCACTGATAGAGGGCTCTACTGCTACATCGGAATGCCATTTGGTCTGATCAATGTCGGCGCCACTTATCAAAGATTGGTAAACAAAATGTTCAAGAAGCAGATCGGGAAAACAATGAAAGTGTGTATGTGGATGACATGCTCGTAAAATCAAAAAAGGCAGAAGATCACATCACCGACTTAGCTGAAATGTTCCATATTCTGAGAAAATATAAGATGAAACTAAACCCGCAGAAGTGTGTGTTCGGCGTAGAGTCGGGAAAATTCTTGGGATTCATGGTCAACCACCGGGGGATTGAGGCTAACCCGGAAAAAATCAAAGCTCTGCCAGACATAAAATCTCCCACCAGCGTCAAACAAGTACAGAGCCTGACGGGAAGGATTGTGGCCCTGAATCGATTTGTCTCAAAGTCATCAGACAGGTGCAAAGAATTCTTCAAGGCAATCAAAGGAAGGGGGAATGATTTCTTGTGGACTCCTGAGTGTGAAGAAGCTTTTCTGAAAATAAAAGAGCAGTTGGGAAATCCTCCGATGTTGGCCAAACCAGAAGACGGAGAGACATTAATTCTTTATTTGGCAGTGTCGGAATATTCCGTCAGCGCGGTATTGGTAAAGGAAGAAGCAGGCCACCAGTGGCCCGTATACTATGTGAGCAAAAGGTTGTTGGATGCAGAAACCAGATATACCAACATGGAGAAACTAGTGTACACACTTATTATTGCAGCACGAAAGCTAAGACCATACTTTCAGGCTCACCGAATAGAAGTTCGCACCGCTTACCCGCTTCGACATATTTTGCAGAAACCCGAATCGTCAGGGAGAATGTTAAAATGGGCAGTGGAGCTGGGACAATTTGATTTGGAATATTGCCCTCGCACCGCAATCAAGGGACAAGCGCTGGCTGATTTCATACTTGAGTTCAATGCAGAAGTCGATGATAAGGCCATAGCGTTGGCAGAACCAACCTCGCAAGGAAGTCACCGGGATGAAAAGAGGCAGGAACTCCCACACCCTTGGTGGATATTATATATGGACGGGGCCGTGAACAACAATGGATCATGTGCCGGAATTGTCTTGATCACTCCGGAGGGGCACCATTTGATGAGTGCTATCCATTTCAAGTTTTATGCTACTAACAATGATGCTGAATATGAAGCCTTAATCAACGGTCTGAAATTAGCTCTAGAGGTAGGGGCCGTGAATCTGATAGTTCAGAGTGATTCCGAATTAGTTGTGAACCAGGTCAACGGAGGATTCCAAGCCCGGGGACCGCGAACGGAGCTATATATGAGATGTGCGCAATGCCTACTGGAAAAAATTTCAAATGCCAGGCTAGTAAGTGTTCCGCGAGAAGAAAATAGTAATGCGGATGATTTGGCCAAGATGGGTTCATAGATGGACAGCGTTCAACTTGGACAAATCCCTTTGGGAATCCAGGAAATTCCAAGTATTACGGAGGTAGAGGTGTTCTAAATGCAAGAAATCCCACAAGAAAACTGGATGAACCCCATCCATAACTATATTCAGACAGGAGCTGTACCAGAGGACAAACTACAGGCTCGACGCCTTCAGTACCAGCCCCCAAAGTATGTCGAATATGACGGGGTACTATACAAGAGAGGATTTAACCAGCCACTGTTACGTTGTGTGAATACGGAAGAAGGAAATTATATTCTCAGAGAGGTACACGAAGGTATTTGTGGCAATCACTCGGGGGGTGGTTCCTTGGCATTAAAAGTGCTCAGACAAGGATACTACTGGCCAACTATGAGGGAAGACGCTTTCAATTTTGTCCGGGCTTGTGATCGTTGCCAACGGTTCGCCAACTATTCCAACGCCCCGGCATCCACCATTACCTCGTTGGCGAGTCCCTGGCCTTTTGCCATGTGGGGAATTGATCTCATTGGAGAGTTGCCCAAAGCAAATAGGGGGTGTGAAATATGTGGCGGTGGCTGTGGACTACTTCACCAAATGGGCGGAGGCTATGCCACTAGCCACGATCACGGCAAAGAAGATAAGGGATTTCATGTTCAATTCCATAGTATGCAGGTTCAGTATTCCCTACAAACTCATCTCAGACAATGGAAAGCAGTTTGATAACAAAGAGTTAAGGAAACTTTGTGAGGACTTAAAGATTGAAAAAGACTTCGCCGCGGTTTATCATCCGCAGAGTAATGGTCAGACAGAAGCCATAAACAAAATCATAAAACACACCTTGAAGGCAAGGTTAGAAGAGAAAAAAGGAGATTGGCCAGAAGAGATGCCTATGGTCCATTGCTCTTACAATACGACCCCTAGGTCGACCACAGGAGAAACCCCCTTTCTGCTGACTTTTGGGTATGAGGCCATGGTTCCCGTGGAGGTAGGAGCGGGATCTCTACGGAGAGATGTGTTTGTCAAGGAAGATGCGGAAGTTAACCAGAGGCTCCACTTGAATCTGTTAGACGAAGCCCGAGCGAATGCTCAATTGAAGCTTGCTGCATATCAGCAGAGGGTCGCAAGGTATTTCAATAAAAGGGTAAAATCCGTACCGTTCAAGGTTGGAGATCTTGTGTTACGAAAGATTATGCCTAACACTAAGATAGCTCAGCACGGGGTGCTTGGAGCTAATTGGGAAGGACCACACAAAGTTAAAGCTATACTCTGGAAGGGAACCTATCGCTTAGAAGATCTGGACGGTAAACTTATTCCTCGAGCATGGAATGCAGAACATTTGCGGAAGTACTATCAGTAGGGTGTGGTTGTGTCCCCTTTATTTTCTTATTTTGATTTTTATATAATAGGCTAGTAGCAAATAAATTCCTCCTAGCCTAGGGGGTAGTACATGTAACTGCGAACCTTGGAACTAGCAGAAGGAAGAAATTCAGATTTTTCAAATAATTTCCCCATAGAGCATAGTAGCCATGAGACTGGTGTAATATATACACTAGAGCACTTTATCAATAAAAAAAGTTATCTCAAATTACTCTATTTGCTTGACATGAAATTTCTCATCTGAAAAACACCAGAGGCGCGCCGTATCTAATAACTTCTGCTTCATAACCAAGATAAACATAGTATTCAAGGGTGAAAGGAATAAATGTACATGGACAGCAAAATTAGCTAAAACAAAAGCTAATCGAATTAAGGCGCGCCCTTGAACTGATAAATAAATAAAAAATCGCGAAGGCATTATTGTAAGAAAAAGAATGCGTTATTCGCACTATGGCGCGCCCTTGTATCTAAGTGCTATAATAAAAGGGACGATAACAACTTCGAGATCACATAAAACACCCACGAATGTGCTAAATAAATAAGCTCTGATATAAAAGGGCGCGCCTTGTATCAACATCATTCATAATGAACTGACAAGATTTGTGATGATATAAGGGCGCGCCCTCGTGAAAATATTAGTCATGTTTTTATAACTGGCCAAGGAAAAAATCAAAGTGCCTTAACAAATTTTTATGCATATGGGGAAAGATAAAATTAACGTCGAGCCATACGTGCAAAAGTAAAAGGGTAGCAGAAAGATAAGTCATACAACTTTGCACAACATCAAAAGAGGGCTGGCTCCTCAGGAGTATTTGAAACTTAAGTACAAATAAAGGAAAGGCATAAATCAAGGCACACCTTGAGATTGATCTGTTGGAGGAATGGTTTGAAGAGGAACAGTGGTACCAGCTTCAGGCGCGTCCTTGGGGATTTCCTCTTGTGGCGCGCCCTCGCCTTCTTCCTCCTCCAACCCAAGTTCTATCCTCCTCGCCTTGATTTCGGCAGCATGCTCTTTCTTAAACTCCACCATCTCGGCAACTGTCTCCTCCCCAAACTTCTCGAAAGTGTAATCAGGGTCATTAGCCACAAAACCAACCCTGTAGAAGTGGAAGCCATTGGCAAATGCTTCATCAGCCATTTCCCTCTTTTCATCAGGCCAACCTGTTTTCTGTTTTCTGTTGCTCCTCGAGGTACTCAATCCTCAGGTTGGCTCCACCAAGCTCAGTATGAAGAGAGGTAGCCTTTTTGTTGGCAATCTCCAACTGAGAAGTAAGATTGGCCACCTCATCCTTGAGAAAAGAGATCTCAAAGTCCTTAGCTTTAATATCCTTGGCATGCAGAAAGTCTTTGTCTTTGAGGGTGTTCCTCAGAATATTGTTATCACCCTGCAGCCTCTCTAGGCGCGCCCCCTCCTCAAGTAACTTGTCCACCACTCGAGTGGAGTGGATGAACAATTGGCAAGATGCTTTTATAGAAGCATGAGCAGCATCTCCCAAATCCATAGCTTGCCACGGTTCCACTTCTTCATCCGAGTAACCCATGGGGCCAAGAGCGTTCAAGGCAGCAGAAGAGCCAGAAGGCGCGTCCTCTGCTCTATGCCTCTTAGGCGCGCCCTGTTTATCTGTAAGGTCGATCATGGACCTTTTTAAGACATGAGCTGTTTGAGGTAGGAGTTGGATTGGGGACGGATGTCGGTGCTGCAGGAGCGTCTTTTTTCGGTTTAAGCTTGGATTTGTCACCAGAGCGCACCCCAAAAGACTTGGGAATTCTTGGAGGAGCCATTTCTGCATAAAACATAGAACATGTTAATTGAGCATGACAGTTAAGTATGTTGAACGGGGCAATAAGTAAAAGCAATTGATAAAGACAACATTGATAAATATGTAGAAAATGCTACGCCTAGAGTAAAAGGGCGCGCCCTGAGAGGCGGAAAGATTAACTACATAAACAGAAATTTATATCCAGTATGCCAATACAAAGGTTAACAGAAAATAAATAGGATGCGCCAATGGTAGAAAGGCGCGCTTTTAGACTCTACAGGTTGTTGAACCTGAAGGATCTTGGCCTTGAAAAGAGTTGTCATCAGCTTCTTCTTCTTCAGCCTCTTCCTCGCTATCTAGGTCGATTATACGGGAAATAGGGGCACCTTTTCTAAATTTTACATATTTACACTGTGTCCCTACTTGGTCAGAAATGATTCCGACTCGCATCAGGTTAGTCCGGGTAACTAGGTCTTTAGGTTCCACCTTTCAGCGGCCACTCTGAGTAGGGCTTCAGCTCGTTTTTTGGGCTTGCCCTTAAGGGGTTTGGCCACTGGTCTGTCTGAAAAAGTACAAAGATGTGAAAAGGAAGAAACGACATAAAAATAATGCAAGGAAAGAAGTAAAGGGCGCGCCCTTACTTGGTGACTTGTTGAATCTTATCCTTATTCTGGGAATGTCATATAAATAAAAGAAGTTTTCCTTCCAGCCTTTTTCATGACTAAGCTTGCCATAGGAGAAACCTTTCTTGTTGTGTTGTTTGTCTACAACCAAGTAATAGTACCCGTGGTCAGATTTTCTTAGGTTAAAGAAATAAGCAACTTCAGCCATGGAAGGTTGAGGGAAGCATAGGTCTTTATAGAGAATGAACAGGGCTAGAATAAACTTATAGCTGTTGGGAGAAAGTTGGAGTGGAGCCACGTCGTAAAGTTCTATCACTTCCCTAAGATAGGGGTGTAAGGGTGCGCCTATATCCAAAGATACCATCTTTGGGCTGGTTACCATTCTAGGAATCTTAAAATTCCTCCCATAATTAAAGATATGGGGCCGTATCATGCTCAAAGGGCACGCCCATATGCCTTCCATATCATAAAACTCCATGAGCCATCCTAGTTGCTTATCTGAACAAGCTGAAGACAGGCCCACACAGAAAAACTTCCCATGCTCCTTCCTGAAACGTTTCTTCACAGCTTCATTGCATGGTTCGAATTCATCCTAATCAAAATCTAATTCACTGTCAGAAACTTCCCAGTGTTGGAAGGGGATTGGAGAAGGTTCAGGGGAGGTGGAAAATTGGAAGGAGTCCTCATCAAAGAAATTTTCTTCATCACGAAGAGGTGACGCACTTACTTCAGGCGCGCCCTCGGGAACAGGAGACGTAGGCGCGCCCTCTGTTTGTTGAGAAGATAGGCTTGGGGATACATCCCTGTAGGATACGTTAGAAGGTCCTGCACCTATATTGACACCCCTCTCAACACCCCTATACCTATCGGCATTCAAACTCTCGAACCAGTCATCGTCATCCAACTCTGTTCTATCTGGGGCTGGGGATCTGTCCTTTTGGACCAGTTTCTGCTTCCCGTGTCTATGAGACAAAGGAATGTTGTCCGTAGAAGAACTATCTGAGGAATCTGCCATCAAAGTACCCTCTTTGGAGTCCTGAAGAAGGCGCGCCACCCGGTTCAGAAATTCAGGATTATGGTGGGCGTTTGAGGGTTGAGGATCGAAGTAAGTATTTGGAGGCGAATAGATCCCCAAATTTGTGAGGAAATTCTTGAAAGGGTGAAAAGGAGAGGACGCGCCCTCGTCTTCCAGCTGTCAAGAAAACCAAAAGAAATTTTGAGGGTGCGCCCTGTGCGAAAGAATGAGATACGAAAGTATAAAGGAAACAGGAAAAATAGGTGGAAGGTGTAAGGGAAGAGTATTTCATATGATCTATGTCAACTCCTTTTTAGGGGCAAGCCATCTCATAAGAAGGCACGCCATAAAGAAAATCCTAGCCTATCAGCAAGGATGTGTTTTATTTTAACAGGCGCGCCCTATTATGGTTATTTACAGATTATAAGAAGCTGAAGATAGGGCGCGTCCTAAGTCGCTGGTGAATTCTAAAGGCACAGGTGGTTATGTGCAGATTGTAAATAACGATTGAAATTCTCAAGAACATAAATTTAAAAGTTAAACCCAAACGATTTCAGATCTAAAGCAACAAAATTTGAAATTACAGATATACATACACAAATACATATATCATTTCATATATATCATCAAGAACAGAAATGGAAGATAAAAAGGTAACATGGCATGCAATGTGATTTACTTAACGAAATTCAGAAATATAAGAAGCCAGTTGTACCTTTTTGAATGGAGAAGAAGTTGACTGAAAGAGATTTGGAGAATGGCAACAGAGAAGGCTGGTTCTGGGAAAAACAACACCGCTGGGTTTGGAGCCTTTGAGAAGAAAGAGAAAGTAAGAAAAAGGGGGAGAGTAAAAGTAAAAGAAAAAATGACTGATTGTGACTAGTATTTATAGTAAAAAAGATGACAGCTGTCAAATCAATCACATCAATTATGAATCCCTAGTAATGAGGGGAACAACTTTTAAACCGTTTGAATTTCTAGGACGAGCCCTGTTGGAGGCGCGCCTTATTTGATTATTATGAAATCATTGAAACTTTAAGGGAGAAATTAGGAGGCACTCCCGGTTCAGGGCACGCCCTGTAAAAAGTATTGGAAGATTTGTTTATACAGATTTTAATAAAGGTGAAGAAAAATTTCAATCCCATTTTCAATGGCATATGGAATTTGGGGGGTAGTTGTTATGCCCAAAAATTGGTATAAACAAAATTCAGATTAAGATTAATAAAATGAGCAGAATCGAAGGGGAAGCTCCTAAAATCTAGGAAAAGATAAGATTGACTTTCCATAAATAGAAGGCGCGCCCTAAAAACGCGCCCCAAAAACGCACCCCATTGATTGGGTAGCTGATTAACGGTTGTGGTTATTATCCTAAAGGCGCGCCCTCAAAGATGGAAGAGGCGCGCCCAATTATTGAAAAAGGGGAGAGGAATTCCTTGATAGGAATCTGTCCTGTGGTGAGCCTTAGGGCGCGCCCTAGGTAAGGAAGGCACCTTGGATGGATTACTTGGACATGGTTGTTTTGACAGACCCACACCTTGGCTTGAACAGAATTAGAGCAAGCCATATCGATGAGTAATATAGGGCGCGCCCTATGATGTAGAATGATAAAGGAAGAGATCAAAGGCTGATGACACATGATGGCGCCAACATGCAGGATTGATTGGGCGCGCTCTTATCTTCTACTTGGTACACAAATGCACCTTTGACATGCTACTTGGATGAACTGTAATAACCCCAATTTTTGGAAATTTTTTGAAACCCTTATGAATAGTGTTTTTGCTGAATGAGAAAATTTTTCATGCCACACTAGGTAGGGGTTCTTTTATGGATATTCTGAGATTTTATTGGCACTCTATATGACATATAAGTGTATATAAAGATCGTAAGAATCCAATTCCGAACACTTTGATTTTTCCCGGAAATCCACTAGATACGGAAATAATTGAGTATAAGGTAACAGGATAAAAAGGATTTAAATTAAAGGATTATAAGAGAGGATCATAAAAGGATTATAATGTATTGAGAAAGGTTAAGGAAACCCAAGTAATAAGATCCCGGGTATGATCCCTCAAACGATAAACGAAAACGAAAGTTAAGCGAACCGTATAACAGATCAGCGGTCATTAGGCAAACAATTAGGAAGTTAATCAAGGAGGTTAGGGATGATGAGGTCATCCAACCAATAAGAAGAGGGCAAGTAAGGGCTGATGACATCACAAAGTGACATAAGCATGACATAGGAGGGAAGGAGGTGTGGATGAATGATAACCACACAAAGTCAAGGTTAGAAAGGTAATTACCCAAAAACAAAACAAAAACAACCAAGCTAGCCAAAACAAATCAAAACAAACACAATTTTTTTTTTCATTTCTTCAACATTGCTCTCGGCTTTTTCTTCTTTTCAAAGGAAGAAAAATCAAAAATCAAGTTCCAAGCATTGTTAAATCACAAGGTAATTATCTAAGGTTCCTTGTACATAGATATGGATATCCTATAAGTTTAAGCTTCTAATTCCTTCACAATCTCTTCCAATAAATCAAGGAAGAAGATGGTGAATAGTAACCTTCAAGAAATAACTTTGGTTTTCTTGATTTTTTATGAAAGTTCAAGGTAGCTTAAGCATAGATCAAGGGTTCCATGGGCATTCCAAGGATCTTTCATTGATTAAAAGCTTTAAGGAAGGTATAACATCTCCAAACCCTAGTTTTACTTTGTATATTAGGATGATTTTGATAGTTATGGTAAAGAGTAGCTTGATGCTTGTTGGTTTAGAGTTTGGGTTGGAATGGTAGTGAATTGAAGGTTGAAATCTTATGGTTTGGTTAAAGGACTTAAGTATAGTTTAAATTTAAGTTTAAGAATAAGTATAAATTGTTAATGTTGAGTTGATTGGGGCTGTTATGATGTAGTGAGGATGAATTTTGGTTGTATGAATGGATTGGGATTGATTGGTGGTTGAATTGGAATGGTATAAAATTGGGAAATCGCGTAAACATAGCCGTCGTAATGTCCGATTTACTGTAGACTGCTTTTGTTCATAACATTAGGACCCGAGAACTCCCTGCTAGGTTTTTACCATTGCCATGTTTAGATAGTTCATGTTACGAGCTTCGTTTTGATATGTGGTTCATTTGATTCCGATGTACGGTTTAGGAGAAACGGCCGTTTTAAGTAACGATGTTTCGCGAACGAATCATTACCCCTCACTTTACTTTGAAACATAGGTTAAAGACCTTAAAGGACTAATTGAAGTATGAAACATTTATGTAAGGTGTAATAGGCAGTTGGTAAGACACTTGCGAAAGAATCGCCTTAAAACTTGTAATGGTTAATTTATTAAAAATGGTGGAGCCAAGGGTACTCGAGCGACTTAAGTGAATCGTTAAGCGCGAAAGCGAACATTAGGACTCTAAATGGTTAAAGTCTAGTTTCTTAAGCGATCGGGGTCTAATTCCGACTTATGTTTTTATTCATAGGTTATTGGACCCACTCTAAGCTTAAGCCTATCCGGGAGCACTCAGGCAAGTTTTCTACCCGTTATACTGTTGTTGTGATGTATATATGTATATGCATTATCTTGTGATAGATGCATGTTGGTTAATTAGCAAATTTTGTGATATATTGAAGCATGCGGATATGGTATATATATGCATGTCTGTTTCCTAATCTTGACATACATCTGTTGATTCAGTTGATAATACCTATGCTAGAGATAAGAGGTATTTGCATATACCCTTAGTATAGGGGACCCAAAGGTGAATTTTTTTCTAAAACCGGGAGTCGATGCTCCCGAGTATATATATATATATATATATATTTATATATATATGAATTGTTTTTAAAACTATGAATCAAATAAGGTTTATTCGATAACTTTATTTTATTAATGAATATTATTTTGAATATTCATTCGTGGACATATGACTCCGCTTATTTTATTTATTGAATATTATTTTGAATATTAATTCGAGGGCTTATGACTCCATTTATTTTATTAATGAATATTATTTTGAATATTCATTCGAGGGCTTATGACCCCGATTTATTTACTAATTAATATTCTTTATTTTATTAAAGAATAATGTGTCGGTAATCAAACTTACTTTTGATTATTCAAATAAAGATATTACTTTCGTATAAGTATATCTTTGGTTATTTAATAGTCATTTCAAGTATAAGTTTTACAACATCTACTTCAATTATTTTTATAAAGATTATTCTTTATGGGAATATTATTTAAATAATAATATTCAGATATTTTTTATATATTGGGACTGATTTATTTTATTAAATCAGCATCACTCTGAACATTCTTAAAAATGTTTTGCGAGTCTTCAAAATGATTTTTAAAAGTTAGAGCGGATCCCAAAACTCATTTTTATATTTAAGATCCTCCTTTCGAAGGGGATTTAAATACTCGCTCAAAACCTGAGGGATCCGGCTCTGTGGTGTGTTTTATATTCGCAACAAGGTTGCTGTCTTGATAAAAGAATTTTGATTACTTACCCAACACTCGGGAAGTAAAATTCTTGGAACAAGTTAATCCATTAACAGGCATCGCCTGGGAAATATCGGTGAGTTTTCCTTTCCAACTAGATACGACTTCTTGGTGGAGCCGTAACAACAAGTTTCTACTTGGGGAAAGTGGGGACGAGCTTTACGTTTCAGAGTCATGGACTTCATCTGAACTAGGAGTGGCGTAAGTGGTCGAGTAGCGCCGGCCCAGCCTTATTATATTGGCCCAAATGGCCTGAAAGTTCCGCTAAGACGGTCCATTCCTTAGGAGTCCAGTGTTCGGTTGACAAGTAAATCCGACAGGTTCTCCTCTACCTGTAGAAAATGGTGGGGTTGCACTACTACGACTGATCATCATAAGTGGACTTCCTGGCGCGACAAACCCCCGTAATGAGTTCATCATCCAATTGGATATTTCTGCAACACTACCCAGAGCACTTCGATAGAAAGGCTACGGTTGGGCGATTGTTGAGTGTTGGCAGGGTCAAGTTTTCAAAATGATGTTCGCATCAAATGAAGTATCTCATAACTTCATTTTATTTTGATGATATTTTAAAGATTTAATCTATTCAAATCTTGTCTTATAGTCTCATCTATGTTATGAACTGTTGAAAGCTCATTATAACTTGAACGGTGGTAGTTCAAGCAGTATTTGGAAAAGATATAAGTATATTGGAGTATCTTGTAACTTCATCTTTTAAACTTATATCTAGTAAATGATTATCTTATGCATAACAAAGATTTTCAGAAAAACGTTGAGATAAGGTTAGATATATGAGATCACCTTGCAACGATATTTTTATACAGTTATAAACTGGAACTCTGTGTATATTATACACGTCAGAGGATTTCAAAGATTGTGAAAAGTATATATATGTATATATACTGAATATTTTGCGACTTCATCGTATTAAGATATCAAACTTGGTTCATTTCTTTTGACCAAGACTTTCATGAGTACTATGAGAGGGCTCATATATTGTTAATCATTATACATATTATTTTGGTGGGCTTGCTGCTCACCCTTGCTTTCTTCTTTCATCACACAACAACAGATAGAAAAGATGAACATGACCAAGCTCCCGATTCGCGAGCGGATAAGAAACGTTCCGCAGTTTCCTATAGGCGTTGATGTCGTTGTAGGTGAGGTAGGAACTACTAATAGGCTAGGCTTTCAACTTTTGATGTACCGGATTGTGTATATTTATGAATTGTAATAATAGCAAAGAAATGTAAATTTATTCAGAAACATTTTTAAGGTGTATTCGCATATAATTGTGGAATAAAACAACTTGTGATTATTTTTGGATATTCATCTCTGAGACTATAACTTGTGGTGTGTGTGTTTATTGTGGGGTCACAGTACAGAGTAGTTGATTATTTATTAAGATTGGGTGTTATTAAGGGAAATGGAACTCGTGACAACCCGGATCCCCGACCCCGGATTTGGAGGTGTTACAGAAGTGGTATCAGAGCTAAGCGTTATAAACCTCTGAGATGATGTGATGTTAAGATAATAAGTTCACTAAGATGATAAGAACTCTTGCCAAGTTCATAGTCGGGCTACCTAACGTAGTACTGACAGTTAAAACCCTTATGGGAACCCTTATAAATATCGTGATAGAAGCGTAGTTCGTTATCGTATATGTTAGCGGGACTCCGAACCCTGAGGTTGAGGAGCAACAACGCGATGATGTTTCATTAGTTATTGGAGATCAGATTGTGGATCCAATAGAGCGTCCTAACACGGGACCGGATGATGTTCATATTGAGGATGTAGCGGTTGAGGATGTTGTCCTAGAAGGGATAGTTGCTGAGGAGGATCCCATGGAGGATCCTGACAAGAATGAATAAAGGACCACTGATGAATTGATGACCATGGTTAGGTCGACTACCAGAGGTAGGATTGGTCGGTCACTACCGGAGGTTCGTTCAAGTTTGTAAAGATAGTAGCCCCTTTAACGCGGCTTACTCGTAAGACTAAGAAGTTTGAATGGACAGAGAAATGCGAGAACAACTTTCAAGAACTGAAGCAAAGATTGGTGATGGCCCCTATGTTGGCATTGTCGGATGGAAAAAGGAGATTTTGTGATTTGTATTCACGCTTCGCATAAGGAATTAGGGTGCTTCTTATACAGCACAGCAAGGTAATCGCATACGCGTCAAGAGAATTAAGGGAATATAAAATTCGATATCCCCACCTATGAGCTTGGGCTCATGGCAATAGTTTTGCCCTAAAGATTGGAGGCACTACTTGTATGGAGAGAAGTGCGAGAATTACCTAAGCCATAAGTGCTCTAGTACATTTTCACGTAGAAAGAGCTCAACATACGCCAGAGGAGGCGGTTAGAGCTAATTAAGAATTATGATTGGGAGATTCTTTATCATTCAGGGAAAGCCAATATGGTGGCTGATGCCCTTAGTAAAAAGGAGAGACTCAAGATGATAATGTCTTTTGGAGAGTTTATAAGAGGTTTTGAGAAAATGGAAATAGAAGTGAAGGTAACCGGAGCCGGTACCGAAAAGCTGTTTGAGATTGCAATACAGTTCAAATTATTGGAAAAGAACAGATTGTGCCAGAAAAAGTGATGAATGAAGGCAGAGAGCCAACAAATAGATAAGAGATTAATACCGAGAAAGATGATAAGGGAATAATGAGGTATTCCTACAGAATTTGGGTTCCAAATGTTCAAGAGCTTAAAGATGAGATCTTAGATGAAAGCTAGTTTGAGGAATAAGATTTAGAGCAAACCCTGAACGTGATAGTCAGGGAGGTCGCCATCAAGATCGAAGGAACCCATAACATGATGAAGTGGAAAATGAGGATTTAAAATATGTAGGAGGACCCCGATTATGGGGAGGAGGAGGGAATGTTCAGACTAAGGAAACAAAAGTCGAGTAAGGAAAGGAGACCCGAGACGGTACTCCTATACGAAAATTTATGGACCTTTCTAGACAGAACTTAGACTATTATCCCCAACCACCACCCTGAGGAAACAATGCGGTGAGAAAATCTTTCCGAACCTTTAAGTCGCTAAGCTCTCAGAGCTCCAAGGAACAAGTTGACCCAGTCAAGGCAAGAGCCTGGCTAAAGGAAATAGAGGAATCAATTGAGATTCTAAATGATTGACGAAGTGCAAAAAACTATTTTTACACTTACCTTCCTAAGAGAGAGGCCACCTGCTGGTGAAAGGCCAAGGAAGGCACGAAGCAAGAGATTATAATAAACTGATTAAAGTTCAGTCAATTGTTTCAGGAAAGTAATTCCCAAGGTTATGGAGATAGTGTAAACGCTTTAGAGTCAGAACAAAGGCGGACGAGTATGATGAAATATGAAGCTAAGTTATAAAAGTTGTCAAGATTCGTTCTGATGACAAGAATCCCAGAACGATGTGATGCTTGAAGTCAATGATTAGTGGGTTCATGAAATAATGATAAGAGAAAGGAAAATAAAAAGAAACTGGAGTGGAAAGGAATATAAAGGCAATAGAGTTTTAGGAATGTTAAGGGAGTTGGGTATGAGGAAACCCTAAAGACTCGTAGCAATAGAAATAGAAAAGTATGTAATCGTCAGGATGAGGGTGATTCACCATGAGTTAAAGTTGATGATTGAAGGAATAAGAGATACATATATTTTATCCCCTGTAAGTTGGGAGGATTCAGGAAACCTTGAAATAGTTCGAAGGATAAATAATGAGACGCGGATAGACTGAGGAGACAAGGAAGTAAGAAATTAGGAAAATTGGATGAAGGAAGTGACCTTCAAGAATGTGAAGTGTAAGACCGGTGGCTCGATACCCAGAAAGGGAGACGCCAGGTATGAAAGATATCCCAACATTGAGGTGACTGTTGAGATAAACAACAAAAGTAAATAAGGAATTATTAAGAAGAGGTTCACGTTGAACACGACCAATATCTTCCAGAACATCCTTGTTATCGTTACCAAATTAGGCAAGAAAAGCGGATAACCGTTGTTATCTTTTGGAGGCCATATTGATTGACCTCATTTTGAATACAGATGTTATTGTGAAATTAGGCATATACTATCGAGGTGGGAATGATTGAATAAGACACCCTTATCAGGGATATATGACTTGATTTATCCATGGAAGGATGCATGTACCTTTCTAATGGTGGAATTAAGGATAGAACATCGGTAACTTAAAACGAATCCTAGGGGAATGCATAAAGGTTGGCATTTCACCCTTAATAGGGATAGTATGAGTTTTGACAGTATGAATTGGAAAGGATTAAGGTAATAACAACCTTTAAGAATCAGTGGAGAATTTTTTTTCCAGAAGTATATAGACAATGATTCTGGTATAAATAAATGGTATTTTGATATGCCCTGTATCTAGGGAATACAGGAGGAATGATTCAGAGATAACCTTAGAGGTTTTACAAGGAGAAAGGTAATATTCAAAATTCTCAAGAATAGAAATGTTGATAAAGGGAATATGACGTAATTATAATGATGCCAAGTGGGGCACGTGTTAAACCACGAGAAAGTACGGATCGAACCAGTAAAGGTCGGAATTGTTCAGGGCAATTAGAGCCTAAGATAAAAGATGTTCTAAGTATGATTGAGAGTCAGTCGTGACAGGGAATAACCTCTAAAGACTGAGGCAATAACTTATGGAAAAATGGTGATATTTTTTTTTACTCATCTGATTTTAAGGAAAACATCTTCACATAAGCTGTGATTGAAATGAGGTAGAAAATTTATTTGGAGGTGGTTAAAATGACATTGACTGTAAGGAAATTTTACTATCAGGAAAGGGCAAAGAGGTGGCCGACACTTTAAAGGTAAGAGGATAATTATAGGCGCTTGTGCCAAAAGAATACAGTGATGATGGTTAAGCTATGAAGGTTGTATTATGGTTTGGAAGATTGACATTCCTTCTGATGACTGTGCAATACCCAACCGTAATAGTAGTTGGTGAAGGTTTAATTCGTGTAATCGCCATGAGCGGGCTATCTATCTTAGAAGGTCCTATCTTGAGAATAATCCAGGACCATGTTTCAAAAAGGACTAAACAAACCTTTGAGTTAAGTCTTCTATTGAAGGCATATGATTAAGAATGGTATTAACCTGCTATCGTTGCTTTGATTGAAACTCTTCTGCAATTTTATCTGCTTCATGTCATGAATGTACATCAGGATCTGGAGTGTTCTCCATGAATCATGAATGGTGATTATGTTAACTCCTTAGAAGAATTTGATATGACAGGTATGGACTCCGTATGGTTAGATATTAAGATTTCATGGAATGTGAATGACGACAGTAGGTCAGTAGTGGACCATAGTAATGCAGCAATGATTCTGCGAGTAATGAGCTGATTACAACCATGAGAGTTGTATTGGAATGGATGTTGAGATTAAGTACCACTAATCGGGTCGTGGTGATGTATAAGTTATCATTGAATAGACTAATTAAGTAGATTATTTACCTATTGAATATTTATTCCTCTTTATCAATAGAGGGTCGTATGACTATACGAGGAAGGTGGCGATGCAAGCATAGAATTCTAGTAACGATGATGTCTAGAATGAGATCCCAGATTCGATTTTCAATGTCGAGAGAGTTTCAAAGGTGATTGTGTATAAGCTCGAGGAAGAGCATGGGTCCATAGAATGATGGACGGAATAGCAAAAATATTTAAGCATGTGAAATGCGAGGCGATAATACTTGATGTTGATATATATACGTATATGATTTGTTCTCCTATGACAAACCTCTATAGTTCAGAGGTAGATTCCAAGCCAGATATTTTGTGGCAGTATATTTTATATATATACAATTCTCTTCAGTTCGTTCTTTTCTCTCCTTTTCATTTCATATAAGCTGAGAAGAACAACTCTTCTAGAAGGGGAGGTATTGCCGAATGACTATCTATCTGTGTGATAGAAGCCTAGTAGGATACCATCTATTGTTTAATTGCTTGTCAAGTACTAAAGGCTGGCCACCCTCTGTACTAACTATGCGATATAACAAGTGTTCATGATCATAGTGATCTCTCAATAAATTCTTTTACTTCTATATGAAGGATTAAGCTTTCAAAGATAGAAGCAGCTGAAAAAGGAGTAGTAAAGTTGTGGTGGTATTTGGAATGGAAACACATTCGTGATACTAAGGTTGACGTGGTTATTAAAAGGTTATAGAACGCTAACGAGCAAAAGTATAACCAGTATAATATTAGGAACGGAAGGTAGTAGCGATTACGAACTGGAAAAGAATGGGTATTGAGAAGCAAAAGCTCTAAAGCTAAAAGCTATAATGAGAGTCTGTACAATAGACTTGAAAGAAATTGGAATGATCACTTAACACGGATTGAGTTTTCTTACGATAATAGATCATATGTCATTATCGAGTTGTCGCCTTATGAGATCCTTGAGGGAAGACAATGTCGATCTCCCTTATGTTAGGATGAAGTTGTAGAGCGCAAGATTCTCGGAACCGCAGTAGTCCAAAGGACCAAGGATATAATAGATCTAATCAGAGGAAGGCTGGTAGTAACCCAAGATGGACATAAGAAGAATGTTGATTTGACATGAAAGGACAAAGAATAGGAAGTAGGGGACCTAGTGTTGTTAAAGGTATCCCCTTGGAAACCCTTGGAAAGGATTGATGAGATTCGGAAAGAAAGGAAAGCTAAGTCCACAATTTGTCGGACCCTTGGATATATTAAGAAGTATTGGGAAGTTAGCATATGAGCTAGCCTTACCCCAGAACATGTAGCAAGTCATAACGTGTTTCACGTATCAATGTTAAGGAAGTGTAATTCGGATGCCAGATAAATAGGGGCATATGAGCGCATAGACATGCAACCCGACGTAACCTATATAGAGCAACGAGGAAGGGTTATAGATCGAAAAGGGACAAGTGCTTAGGAGAAGGGTTATCAAACTAGTCAGAGTTTGATGGTAGAACCATAATGTGGAAAAATTTACTCGAGAGTTAGAAAGTGCAATGTTAAGAGAGTATCCCTATTCATTTTCTATCTGATTCCGGGACGGAATCCTTTTATGGAGGGGAGACTGTAATAACCCCAATTTTTGGAAAATTTTTGAAACCCTTATGAATAGTGTTTTTGCTGAATGAGAAAATTTTTCATGCCACACTAGGTAGGGGTTCTTTTATGGATATTCTGAGATTTTATTGGCACTCTATATGACATATAAGTGTATGTAAAGATCGTCAGAATCCAATTCCGAACACTTTGATTTTTCCCGGAAATCCACTAGATACGGAAAGAATTGAGTATAAGGTAATAGGATAAAAAGGATTTAAATTAAAGGATTATAAGAGAGGATCATAAAAGAATTATAATGTATTGAGAAAGGTTAAAGAATCCCAAGTAATAAGATCCCGGGTATGATCCCTCAAACGATAAACGAAAACGAAAGTTAAGCGAACCGTATAACAGATCAGCGGTCATTAGGCAAACAATTAGGAAGTTAATCAAGGAGGTTAGGGATGATGAGGTCATCCAACCAATAAGAAGAGGGCAAGTAAGGGCTGATGACATCACAAAGTGACATAAGCATGACATAGGAGGGAAGGAGGTGTGGATGAATGATAACCACACAAAGTCAAGGTTAGAAAGGTAATTACCCAAAAACAAAACAAAAACAACCAAGCTATCCAAAACAAATCAAAGCAAACACAATTTTTTTTTTCATTTCTTCAACATTGCTCTCGGCTTTTTCTTCTTTTCAAAGGAAGAAAAATCAAAAATCAAGTTCCAAGCATTGTTAAATCACAAGGTAATTATCTAAGGTTCCTTGTACATAGATATAGATATCCTATAAGTTTAAGCTTCTAATTCCTTCACAATCTCTTCCAATAAATCAAGGAAGAAGATGGTGAATAGTAACCTTCAAGAAATAACTTTGGTTTTCTTGATTTTTTATGAAAGTTCAAGGTAGCTTAAGCATAGATCAAGGCTTCCATGGGCATTCCAAGGATCTTTCATTGATTAAAAGCTTCAAGGAAGGTATAACATCTCCAAACCCTAGCTTTACTTTGTATATTACGATGATTTTGATAGTTATGGTAAAGAGTAGCTTGATGCTTGTTGGTTTAGAGTTTGGGTTGGAATGGTAGTGAATTGAAGGTTGAAATCTTATGGTTTGGTTAAAGGACTTAAGTATAGTTTAAATTCAAGTTTAAGAATAAGTATAAATTGTTAATGTTGAGTTGATTGGGGCTGTTATGATGTAGTGAGGATGAATTTTGGTTGTATGGATGGATTGGGATTGATTGGTGGTTGAATTGGAATGGTATAAAATTGGGAAATCGCGTAAACATAGCCGTCGTAATGTCCGATTTACTGTAGACTGCTTTTGTTCATAACATTAGGACCCGAGAACTCCCTGCTAGGTTTTGACCATTGCCATGTTGAGATAGTTCATGTTACGAGCTTCGTTTTGATATGTGGTTCGTTTGATTCCGATGTACGGTTTAGGAGAAACGGCCGTTTTAAGTAACGACGTTTCGCGAACGAATCATTACCCCTCGCCTTACTTTGAAACATAGGTTAAAGACCTTAAAGGACTAATTGAAGTATGAAACATTTATTTAAGGTGTAATAGGCAGTTGGTAAGACACTTGCGAAAGAATCGCCTTAAAACTCGTAATGGTTAATTTATTAAAAATGGTGGAGCCAAGGGTACTCGAGCGACTTAAGTGAATCGTTAAGCGCGAAAGCGAACATTAGGACTCTAAATGGTTAAAGTCTAGTTTCTTAAGCGACCGGGGTCTAATTCCGACTTATATTGTTATTCATAGGTTATCGGACCCACTCTAAGCTTAAGCCTATCCGGGAGCACTCAGGCAAGTTTTCTACCCGTTATACTGTTGTTGTGATGTATATATGTATATGCATTATCTTGTGATAAATGCATGTTGGTTAATTAGCAAATTTTGCGATATATTGAAGCATGCTGATATGGTATATATATGCATGTCTGTTTCGTAATCTTGACATATATCTGTTGATTCAGTTGATAATACCTATGCTAGAGATAAGAGGTATTTGCATATACCCTTAGTATAGGGGACCCAAAGGTGAATTTTTTCTAAAACCGGGAGTCGATGCTCCCGAGTATATATATATATTTATATATATATATATGAATAGTTTTTAAAACTATGAATCAAATAAGGTTTATTCGATAACTTTATTTTATTAATGAATATTATTTTGAATATTCATTCGAGGACATATGACTCCGCTTATTTTATTTATTGAATATTATTTTGAATATTCATTCGAGGGCTTATGACTCCGTTTATTTTATTAATTAATATTATTTTGAATATTCATTCGAGGGCTTATGACTCCGATTTATTTACTAATTAATATTCTTTATTTTATTAAAGAATAATGTGTCGGTAATCAAACTAACTTTTGATTATTCAAATAAAGATATTACTTTCGTATAAGTATATCTTTGGTTATTTAATAGTCATTTCAAGTATAAGTTTTACAACATCTACTTCAATTATTTTTATAAAGATTGTTCTTTATGGGAATATTATTTAAATAATAATATTCAGATATTTTTTATATATTGGGACTGATTTATTTTATTAAATCAGCATCACTCCGAACATTCTTAAAAATGTTTTGCTAGTCTTCAAAATGATTTTTAAAAGTTAGAGCGGATCCCAAAACTCATTTTTATATTTAAGATCCTCCTTTCGAAGGGGATTTAAATACTCGCTCAAAACCTGAGGGATCCGGCTCTGTGGTGTGTTTTATATTCGCAACAAGGTTGCTGTCTTGATAAAAGAATTTTGATTACTTACCCAACACTCGGAAAGTAAAATTCTTGGAACAAGTTAATCCATTAACAGGCATTGCCTGGGAAATATCGGTGAGTTTTCCTTTCCAACTAGATACGACTTCTTGGTGGAGCCGTATCAACAAGTTTCTACTTGGGGAAAGTGGGGACGAGCTTTACGTTTCAGAGTCATGGACTTCATCTGAACTAGGAGTGGCGTAAGTGGTCGAGTAGCGCCGGCCCAGCCTTATTATATTGGCCCAAATGGCCTGGAAGTTCCGCTAAGACGGTCCATTCCTTAGGAGTCCAGTGTTCGGTTGACAAGTAAATCCGACAGGTTCTCCTCTACATGTAGAAAATGGTGGGGTTGCACTACTACAACTGATCATCGTAAGTGGTCTTCCTGGCGCGGCAAACTCCCGTAATGAGTTCATAATCCAATTGGATATTTCTGCAACACTACCCAGAGCACTTCGATAGAAAGGCTACGGTTGGGCGATTGTTGAGTGTTGGCAGGGTCAAGTTTTCAAAATGATGTTTGCATCAAATGAAGTATCTCGTAACTTCATTTTATTTTGATGATATTTTAAAGATTTAATCTATTCAAATCTTGTCTTGTAGTCTCATCTATGTGATGAACTGTTGAAAGCTCATTATAACTTGAACGGTGGTAGTTCAAGCAGTATTTGGAAAAGATATAAGTATATTGGAGTATCTTGTAACTTCATCTTTTAAACTTATATCTAGTAAATGATTATCTTATGCATAACAAAGATTTTCAGAAAAATGTTGAGACAAGGTTAGATATATGAGATCACCTTGCAACGATATTTTTATACAGTTATAAACTGGAACTCTGTGTATATTATACACGTCAGAGGATTTCAAAGATTGTGAAAAGTATATATATGTATATATACTGAATATTTTACGACTTCATCGCATTAAGATATCAAACTTGGTTCATTTCTTTTGACCAAGACTTTCATGAGTACTATGAGAGGGCTCATATATTGTTAATCATTATACATATTATTTTGGTGGGCTTGCTGCTCACCCTTGCTTTCTTCTTTCATCACACAACAACAGATAGAAAAGATGAACAGGACCAAGCTCCCGATTCGCGAGTGGATAGGAAACATTCCGCAGTTTCCTATAGGAGTTGATGTCGCTGTAGCTGAGGTAGGAACTACCAATTGGCTAGGCTTTCAACTTTTGATGTACCGGATTATGTATATTTATGAATTGTAATAATGGCAAAGAAATGTAAATTTATTCAGAAACCTTTTTAAGGTGTATTCACATAAAATTGTGGAATAAAACGACTTGTGATTATTTTTGGATATTAATCTCTGAGACTATAACTTGTGGTGTGTGTGTTTATTGTGGGGTCACAGTACAGAGTAGTTGATTATTTATTAAGATTAGGTGTTATTAAGGGAAATGGAACTCATGACAACCCGGATCCCCGACCCCGGATTTGGGGGTGTTACACGAACTCTTTGGAAGACTCAAGGAAGATGGAGATTGTTATTACTAACCTATTTGATGCAGGTATTCTATTGAAGAACTCCTTCCTGTAGCATATCTACAGGAAAGGCGGTGTCCGTGGTCAGAGACCTCCAGGGGTATGCCTGGACTGAAGGCCTCTTCCTGTAGTCAATGGGTGTCCTCATTGGGGATGTGGGGTGAAATCTGGTGTGTGATTTGGGAGCTCTGTCTCTGTAGTCAACGGGTGTCCTTGTTGGGAGAATTCGGAGTATCCTGCACTTTGCACCCAAAAGTTTGGGATCACTTGTCCTGTAATCTGGTAGGGGCTCCTTATCGGGGGACAAAGATGCGTCCAACATTTGGGGTGAACCACGGCTATACCTGCGTCTGTGAACTAGAGAAACAGCTGGTAGCGGAGGGTTATCCTTGGCCAGGGAGATGCCTCATCCGTGAAATCTTGAAGCTGCGGATGAGCCTTGGGCCTTTGTGGTTGGGCCTCATCGACGGACATTCCTAAAGCTAGTAGAAGACGGTTTCCAGTGGGTTTCCTACTGGGCCTCGGGATAAGAAATCTAAGCCCATTAGGTTTCTTGTTCCCCAAGAACTACGTGGGCTTGATCCCCTATAAATAGGGGTAAGTAGGCAAATTGTAAGCGGTCAGAAGCGAGAGCGCAAAGGAGCCACCACTAACCCTAAGCAATCTCAGCCCCCAATAATCACCACCACCAAACACTATTCATCTTTTCCGATGAATATTGTTCATCAGATCCACCGACTACTGTTCACGTTTCTGACGAAGAACCGCCATCACAGATCTTGTTTCCGGCTACGAACCTCAAACTTTGTTGATACCAAATTCATCCGTTAACAGGTATATAATTCAAGATTGCATTGCTGCAGCTGTGGAAGCTCGATTGAGACAGAATCCAATCCGCTACAACCAAGTAATGAAAGTTTTGTCAAGTTAGGACATGCCTTTAGCGCATCTGCCAATGCAGGGTCCACCAATGTTGCACCAACAATTTCAAGACTCCTCAGCTTCAGAAAAAATCCCACTCTGGGGGATGAATCATTAAAACACTCCCTAGACTCAGTGTTTCCAAATTCGGTGCATCCCTCAAACAATCCAACCTAGAGGGAGATTCAGCAAAGGCTTCAGGGTTAAGGAGAGTGTCAACCCGAAGTTCGAGATTCCTTATAACTGATCCTTGTACCGATAGCCAAGAAGCAAGGCCAACACTTGTAAAAGGACAATGAACAACAAGCGTCTCTAGTCGACAAATTGACGACACCATCTGCATTATAATGCCATCAGGTGTGTATCCTGCTTTCAGGTTATCAAAAATGTTTTGAGGAAAGTATAGGCTCTTAACATGCGGCATTGAGTCCTTCCATCTCTTCGAGACACAGTTACTATATGCCACATCCTTGGCATTGTCCATGTATGATATGATGTATTGGAAAAGAGCATCAGGAAGGTCATCCATGCTCTCGGAAAGATATCAAGCAGTTTATCTCCTGTTTAGGAAAGCTATTTTCAGTACAAGGGACAGTTAAATACATCAAAATTCATCTAATCAAAAACCAACTGTATTATAATTTCACATTACTGACTAAAAACAAGTGAATTTGGTCATTAACTCTATAAGCAATTACATTTCCTTATAATTGTTAATGATATAATGTTAAACATTTTCAATTCTGATATTCATTCTCCAATGTCCAAATAGGATGATGCCATACTTATCTTGCAATTCATAAAAGAAACATACTACAAAGAGAAAGAAGAATTTGAGAAAAAAATCCTAATCACACTCTTATGCAGCCTTACACATATATAAACCTATACAAAAAGTCCCTGACAAAAAAAACCGATACGAAAAGCAAGAAATGATGTGAAAAACACAGCCTTGATGCTTAATTTGTACGTTTAGGGTTCTTTTTGGTAGGGACTGACAGAATTGAAAATCCCAGTTCGGAAAGATTAACTAATTAATTACACATGTATAATTAAAAGGTAAAGTGTGCTTAGCAAAAAAAAAGGTGAAGTGTGATATAGTGGTTCTTTACTTGAAGCGATATCTATATGCAAAAAGAAAAAAGTTTATTGTAATGCAGCCAACAAAGCCACCTGCTGTGCACTATATTCCAGGTGTGACTTGAAAGGCAGAAGGATCTGAACACCAAATAGCAGAGGGTAAAAGTAATAGCACCTGGAAGGGAATGAGGGAAAGAAATAGGGCAGAAAGGAGAAAAATTAGGTATCGAGAAATTAGTATTGTTTTTTACTTCTGCTAGGAGAGAATTGGCCTCTCGAAATCCATTATCTATCATCTTACATGTATCCTGGTTGTAATATTTGAGAGATCTATTATCGTAATTGTAGTGCGTAGTTATTTCCATTTTGTTGTGTGTCATTTGGCCTATTAATTTAGTCTAAGTGTAGTAATGCATCACATTTATGTACTGGTGCAAACAAACGGGTCTGCAAATTTTCCTAACAGTCATCAGAATGTACAAACATTCACCAGCTTTAAAAGATATAAAAAAAATTAGGATCCTGATAATGACACAAAAATTTTCATCATCCGCAAAAATATCTCATAAATACATGCAAGACTCAGCCGACTTAATTTAAAATAAACATTGTAAGAAGGGCACAAAACTATCGTCATCTGCAAAGTTCTAGCACCTTTAAGCTAAGACTCCGCTTAATTAATAATATCAACCTTCATTTTAAAATATTCTTTTTTCTATATCTTTTTCCAGCAGTAGGTAAGTGACAATATAATAAAATAATTCTAAGTTCACTAAAGAAATAATGATTTTAGGGAACTCTGGCAGATCTGTTAAATTTGTAAAATTTTTAAGATGCTAATAATATACATTCAGATTTTCAGTCTGGTTCGAAATTCGAACAAGTAAACAATAATTCCGCAGTTTCAAAATGATTTTACAGATTTAGGTTTTAATTGTCAGCTCGGTCACAGAAAACTTCAAAAGTTCTCACCTATCAACCAAAAAAAGAAACAACTATATGAATATACGATCCTCACTCCTCGTGTTAGAGAAATAATCAAAAAACAATCACTTTCATTGTTTGTATGGTAGATATTTTTAAACTTGTCTTGTGTAAAACACACACTTTCTCCTCCCAATAGGAGACTCGAAACACAAATCAACAAAAAATTACAAAAATACAAATGTCACATTGCCTCTGATATTACAATCAACAACATTAGTCATTCTTAAAAAAAAATTTAATCTGGTTAATTATTAATTGAGTTCACCAACTATTTGTTAGAATATTCAAACCCTCCAGAAGAATAATAATTACAGTTGGTTTCTAGTAAAGGATGATTTGAAATACACAGTCATGCAATCTCAGGAAAAATGGTGTGCTATGTTAAATTTGTCAAACTAGTTTTATTATCCAGAGAGTTGTGTATGTATAGTAACAAGAGAAACATGTATGTGGCACTCTAATATTTACATGCAACTAAATATATGTGAACTATAGAGCAGTCTTGTTCGAATCCTATAAATAAGGTAGGCTGCATAAACAACAAAGCAAGCTGGTCATGAATAATATAAATGAAGCCAAAATAAAAGGTGGCTTGTCTAGCGTGTTGAAGTAAGAGATTAGGTCAGTAGCAGCTTTGTACTCTATATAAATACTACTTGCATGCATGTTGTAGTAGAATGTAAGTTGTATCTTGAGTTGTAAAGAAAAAGAGCTGTAGCTTTGTAGAGAAAGAAAAGAGCTGAAGCTCTTGTAAGAAAAAAAAACCAGCAGCATGTGTGTAAACACTTATATATATAAGTTGTATTTCTATTATTAAAAAATAAAAGTAATCTCTTATTATTGTGCTGGTTTATTAATATTATTGAAAGCTTTTGGTGTAAAGTCCATCCATGTTTCTAACAACTGGCATCAGAGCTAAGGTTCCGTTCGTGAAGGTATTACTTGGTTCCTACGATAATTGGGATATTGTCGAAAGCGGGTATGACGAGCCCACAGATGCAGCTACTGAAGCAGCTCTGTTAAATGCTGAGAAGATGATTTTTAAAGAGACCCGAAAAAAAGATAAAAAGGCGTTATATACAATTATTCAAGGAGTTGATGAATCAACCTTTGAAAAAATTTCAAATGCAAAAACGGCGAAAGACACGTGGGAGATTCTGCAGAAATCATTCCAGGGTGTCGACAAAGTCAAAAAGGTTCGGCTCTAGGTGCTACGCGGGGAGTTCGAAAATTTAAAGATGAAGAGTTCCGAAAATATTGGTGAATTTGTTACGCGTTTGAAAACGGTGACAAATGAGATGAAAAGAAATTGGGAAAGTCTCGATGATGTTCGGGTCATGGAAAAGTTGCTTCGTTCATTAACAAGAAAATTTGATTATGTTGTTACTTCTATCGAAGAGTCAAAAGACTTGTCCACGATTTCTATTGATGAGCTCGTAGGTTCTCTTCAAGCCCACTAGCAGCGAATGAACCAGTATGATGATGTAAGCCATTTGGAAAAGGCATTGCAAAGTAAAGTGTCCATTGGTGACAGTTCTAGCAGTAGCAGAGGTGGCTACCGTGGTGGACGAGGACGAGGAAGGCAGTCCTTCAATAGAGGCCAGAATTCTGAAGGGTATCAGCCATCTGGTCGTGGTCAAAATTTCAGAGGCCGAGGACGAGGCGGATATCAACAACGAGGTGATAAGTCTCAATATCAGTGCTATAACTGTAATAAATATGGCCATTTCAGTTATGAGTGTAGAGCACCAAAGGTGGAAGAAAGAAGTCATTTTCCAGCAGCAAAAGAAGACAAAGATGTTGGCACTGCTATGTTCCTCACTTACAAAGGAGACGAGGAAAGCAAGAAGAATGTTTGGTATCTTGACTCAGGGGCCAGTAATCACATGACTGGTCACAAGGAATTATTCACGGAGATAGATGACACCATCAGCGGAGAAGTTACTTTTGGTGACTCGTCAAAGATTCCGGTGAAAGGAAAAGGTACCGTCACGATCATGTGAAAGAAAGGTGAAGAGAAATATATAAATGATGTTTATTATATTCCTGCATTGAAAAATAATATTATCAGTCTTGGCCAGCTTGTGGAGAAAGGATATAATATACAGATGCAAGACAATTCCCTCATTATCAGAAATCAAGGTCGGGAATTGATTGCAAATGTGGAGATGTCAAAGAAACGTTTGTTTATGCTTGATATGCAAACAAAAGTGCAGAAGTGCTTGAAATCAGTCATTAAAAATGACTCGTGGTTATGGCATTTAAGATTTGGTCATCTTGGATTTTCTGGCTTGAAATTATTGTCAAATACAAAAATGGTCGACGGTTTGCCAGAAATCAACGAGCCAGAAAATTTATGTGAAGCATGTGTCAAAGGGAAGCAACATCGAGGAAGTTTTCCCGTTGGAAAATCATGGAGAGCCAGGAGGCCATTTGAAATTGTTCACACAGATATTGCTGGTCCATTTGATATCTCATCACTTGGAGGTAATAGGTATTACCTAACTTTTATTGATGATTTTAGCAGGAAAAGTTGGGTGTATATCATCAAAGAAAAGTCGGAGGCTCTTGATAAATTCAAGGAGTTCAAAATACTGACAGAAAAGCAAAGTGGTCATTATTTGAAGGTACTCAGATCAGACAGAGGAGGTGAGTATACTTCTAATCTGTTCAGAAGCTTTTGTAGAGCACATGGAATCAATCATCAGTTGACAACGGCCTATACTCCTCAACAAAATGGCATTGCAGAAAGAAAGAATCACACTATTCTTGACATGGCAAGGAGCATGGTGAAAGCAAAGCACTTGCCGAGAACTTTTTGGGCTGAAGCCGTTCTATGTGCAATTTATTTTTTGAATCGATGTCCAACAAAAAGTGTCAGAAAGAAAACTCCAAATGAAGCATGGAGTGGGAGCAAATTATCAGTTGGACATCTCAGAATTTTTGGGTGTATTGCTTATGCCCACGTTCCTGATCAGAAAAGGAAGAAGCTGGATGATAAAGGAGAGAAATGCATCTTTACCAGATATGATAAAAGAAGCAAGGCGTACAGACTCTACAATCCCCTAACGAAGAAATTAATCATTTCTCGAGATGTTGAGTTCGATGAATCAGATTACTGGAGATGGAGCGAGGATGAAAGAAAAGTTGCTGGTTTATTTTTCAATGGTGATGACGATGACGGTGATAACCAGAATATTGAAGATGACGGAGACGATGATCAAACTCCTCCACCAAGTCCAAATCAACAAACTCCTGGATCGACATAATCCACGGGAGGAAGCAATAGTTCAGGGGGAGCACCACGAAAGATGCGGAGTTTAGATAATATCTACGAAGCTACAAGTCCGGTACAAACATCCTTTGATTATTCCTTATTTTGCTTAATGGCTGAATGTGATCCAGTTACATTTGAAGAAGCTTCTGAAGAAAGCAAATGGAACAAAGCCATGGATGAAGAAATTGGCGCAATTAAGAAGAATGATACATGAGAGCTCACAGATCTTCCAGAAGGACACAAAGCAATTGGTGTTAAGTGGGTCTAAAAAACCAAGATGAATCAAGATGGAGAAGTGGAGAAATACAAGGCGAGGTTGGTGGCTAAAGGCTACAAGCAGAGATATGGCATTGACTATGACGAGGTATTCGCTCCAGTTCCAAGAGTTGATACCATACGACTTCTAACAACAATTGCAGCTCAGAACTAGTGGAAGATATTTCAGATGGATGTCAAGTCAGCATTTCTGAATGGTTATCTCGAAAAAGAAGCCTATATTGAGCAGCCTCCAGGATATATTCAAAAAGGCCGGGAAAACAAAGTCTATAGGCTGAAGAAAGCTTTATATGGTTTGAAGCAAGCTCCGCGAGCATGGAACACGCGAGTTGATGAATATTTTCAGAGAAATGGTTTCGTGAAGAGTCCATACGAGCATGCCCTCTATACGAAGACAAATTCAGGGGGCGATATTATGATCGTGTGCTTGTATGTGGACGACATGATCTTTACCGGAAATAACCCTGGTATGTTCAACGATTTCAAGAAGGTTATGACTAACGAATTTGAGATGACAGATATTGGTCAAATGTCTTACTTTCTTGGAGTCGAGGTGAAGCAAAACAGAGATGGGATTCTTATGTCTCAGAAAAAATATGCGGAGCAGATTTTAAAGAAGTTCAGAATGGAAGAATGCAAGTCAGTGAGCACGCCAGCAGAACCGAGCATAAAGCTCAGAGTTGATTCAATAAGGGAGTCGGTAAATCCGACGTTGTTCAAAAGTTTGGTTGGAAGTCTGAGGTACCTAATTTTTACTCGTCTAGATATAATGTATGCAGTTGGATTGGTTAGTAGGTACATGGAGAAGCCGAAGCAAGATCACTTCATGGCAGCTAAAAGAATTTTGAGGTACATAAAGGTACACTTGATCATGGCTTATTTTAGACGTACTCTCAAGATTCAAAATTAGTAGGCTACTCAGACAGTGATTATGGTGGTGACTTGGATGACGGAAAATACACTTCGGGTTATGCTTTTCACATTGGTTCTGCAATATTCTCGCGGTCATCAAAGAAGCAACCAACAGTGGCACTATCAACATGTGAAGCAGAATACATCGCAGCAGCAGCGTGTGCATGTCAAGCTATGTGGCTAGGCTACATATTGGGCGAGTTAAATCTTGCAGAGGAAGGTCCGGTTAAAATTAACGTGGATAATAAATCCGCTATTTCCCTCGCGAAAAATCCAGTGTCGCACGGTCAGAGCAAGCACATCAATATAAAATATCATTTTATTCGAGAACAGGTGAACGAGAAAATTGTGGAGCTGGTACACTGTAGGACAGAAGAAAATTTAGCGGATATTTTCACGAAGCCATTGAAGCCAGATATGTTTGAAAAAATGAAGAATAAGCTCGGAATGCTAAGTCGGGTTTGAGGGGGAGTGTTAGAATATTCAAACCCTCTAGAAGAATAATAATTACAGTTGGTTTCTAGTAAATGATGAGTTGAAATACACAGCCATGCAATCCCAGGAAAAATGGTGTGCTATGTTAAATTTGTCAAACTAGTTTTATTATCTAGAGAGTTGTGTATGTATAGTAACAAGAGAAACATGTATGTGGCACTCTAATATTTACATGCAGTAACTAGATATATATGAACTATAGAGCAGTCTTGTTTGAATCCTACAAATAAGGTAGGCTGCATAAACAACAAAGCAAGCTGGTCATGAATAATATAAATGAAGCCTAAATAAAAGGTGGCTTGTCTAGCGTGTTGAAGTAAGAGATTAGGTCAGCAGTAGCAGCTTTGTACTCTATATAAATACTACCTGCATGCATGTTGTAGTAGAATGTAAGTTGTATCTTGAGTTGTAAAGAAAAAGAGCTGTAGCTTTGTAGAGAAAGAAAAGAGCTGAAGCTCTTGTAAGAAAAAAAAAACCAGCAGCATGTGTGTGTAAACACTTATATATATATAAGTTGTATTTCTATTATTAAGAAATAAAAGTAATCTCTTATTATTGTGCTGGTTTATTAATATTATTGAAAGCTTTTGGTGTAAAGTCCATCCACGTTTCTAACACTATTGCTAAACATGGGTAAATTAAACATTGCCATAAAAATCAAGGTAACCTTAAAACCGTACCATCACATACTTACAAAATTTTTTGAATAGGTTGGCAAAAAAGATACATAACATACAAAACAAGCCCAGATTATAAACTAACATCAATATAAAAACCCAGATTAAAAAAACACAACATACTAATCATCAATCAAGAATTTCAAGAACCCAGATTAAAAAATTAAACTTAAAAACTATAATTTGGTATACTTACAGATAATTTAAATGGGTTGGGAAACAATATAGATACATACATATATAACAAGCCCAGATTATAAACTAATACAAAATAACACAAAATACTAAATTACCATTGAAGATTTTCTAGAACCCAGATTAAAAAGAGCTAAACAATACAAAACAAGACATGTAACAAGAAAAAGAGACAATTTTTATAAGCATACAAACAAGAACATAACAAATGAAACAAAAGAAAATGGATTGAATTGAATTAGTACAAGAAATGAATAGCCCAGAAGCTACGAATTAGAAAAGAGCTCAAGGATATATAGTATACTCACAGAGAGCAAGAGAGGGAGAGATAGAAGAAGCTTCAGTTTTGCTCTGTGAACGATTCGAGAATGAAGAGGGGCAGTTCTCAATGCGGCGGGTGTAGAAATGATAGTATATATTTGTTGCATTGTGCGCGTGTGTGTGTCTATTTTTAGAAATTGAGAGGGTTTCAAATTTCAAAAGGGAAGGAAAGTGGGGAGATTTTGTGCTATTTTAGGACACAGATTGTTTTTGGAATGATGGGGGAGTGCGTTTTTCCTTAAGTAGGGGTTGTGTTCGAGAAAATTTGGTTGAAATAAAATAATATTTTTATCATAATATTTTGGTTAATTTCTAATTTTCTGATTTTTTTCCCCACTCTTTTATAAATATACGAAATATTAATTATATTCTAATAATAACATGAACGGGAAAAAAAGGATATTTAAAATTATTATGAATAATTACACATAAAACAACTTACATCAAAACACATAAATCATTAAATTCGCATATTATTTAACAAAATATTCATCAAGTCATTTTCAAAAAATTAAACAAAGTTAAGAATATATAACTTCATGAAAACATTTGAGACTTACTTCTTGTTTGATCAAGGTCAAAAAAATTCTATATGTTATATTCGCAATTAGGTTTGTGGATGAAATTGAATTTACATTCTTGTGTGCATGAAATTAATTAAGTGAAATAAATTTTACCATAAAAATTCTTTGAACCGTAAAATATTAGGTAAAAAAATGACATAACTGAATTAAGGATATTATGATAATTTTAGTAAAAGTAGCCACCCTAGTAATTATTATAGCAAATTTTAGTTGGAATCTAATTTACAACTTAATCTTCTTTTTTGCAATAACACGACAAATAATGCAGTACAAGTATATAACAAATATATATAAACACATTTCACTACACATCTTGTGTTTTATCTTTTATTTATTTCTCTTTCATTTAGTCATATATATGTATAGATCGTGACATGAAATCCGAGAAATAAGAGAAAAAATATCATACAAGTTTAGGCATCTCAATCATTAAGTTTTTCGAGAAAAACGTTTGCCAAACTAGGAAGCAAATACCACATGACCCACAAAAATAGCATACCGCTTGAAGTAGTAGTGAATGGTAACCTACCCGTTGTTATTTGACATCCAAATCTTCATTCGACGCATTCACACACAAGAATACGCACCATTAAAAGCACCCTGAATAAAGTGTCACGATACCATGCTATATTAAAGTGGGGCATAAAATATTTGTACATCATAGTTTACAATAACAATATATTAAATTTAAAAAATAGACCTGATAGAGAATTTACAAAATTCATATAATTTATTAAAAATGGTGAAGGAGCTTAAATATATTTTATTTATGGGAATAGTAACTTATATTATTGTGTTATTTTCGCGGTAAAATAGAAAAATAAAGTACGTGACCTCTCTATTACCCTTTTATAATAAAAAGTTTATAAATGAAAATTTGGGTGTAGTGGGGTCAAAGGACTACACATAACCCCACATGACTACACACGTCACGATGCTTGTATACCCGTGAGTGATGTGCTACACGCGCCCGCTTGTGAAGCCTTTTCTGATCCGTTCATAGAAGCATTTTAAAGAAACATGTCTCGTTGTTTTTCCCGATCTCGTATTTAGCACTAGTTTACTGATCTAAAATATTTTATCTATGCTAAAACGTATATACATGTTTTATTTAACTTGTATTATCAATTGTGTCTGTAAAAGCAAGTTAGGGCTTGAATTATCTGTTTTTAAGATTGTACAAGCTATTACGCCATTTTATTAACAATTTATTCTGGGGTGTTAGTAAAGGGTTTTGGTTCGAGATAATATGATATTTGTGAGTCTTTTTAAGTACATATCTCTAGGTACTCATTGTAAGAAAGAATGTTATTTTTTTATCATAGAGAACCCGCAGCCGCTGCCCTTCGAGTGCGCATTGGGTAAATCCCATGGGTTCACGCAATAGCCTGTAAACCATGTGAACCAAGATAAATCGCACTTAAGCGACAAGCTCTAGTTCAGGAGGCATAATCATAAATTCTCCTCCCGTGGGATTCGAACCTGTGATCAAGAGGATAATTATTCCCTCTTTAACTAACTGAATAAAAAGACTCTTCATCAAATTCAGAAGGCTGTTCTTCTTCACTACCATCACGGTTAGAAAAATCTTTATAAACACCCTCCATCTCCCTCAACTATTGTTCATTTTTCATCTCACATTGTGTTGACTCAGGAAAAGGATTTTTCATCCTGATTTCTTCATGATTAATTCTCCTATCATCAACCAGAGCAATTGGAGGGGTCTTAACAACATACAACCTCAATATTTCTAGACTTTGGATTTAAAGAGCTCATTATTATTAACTCATCATCACTATCTAACGCAAACAATCCTTTACCTATTATTGTCCCAGGGAGCTTGTACCATAAGTTATAAAAATCCTCGTTTGCCCCATATTCTACTAACATTACATTTATCTCCAACAAACTAATTTCATCATTATCACAATAGTTAACATACGCGATTGACCCACTATCATATCTCTTAGGATCATCTAATCTTTCAACCATCATAAAATAATTTAATACTAAACTGCTTCAGGACTGTTAAAAAACATTGACAAAATAGAAAAATACATTTATTTCAAGTTACATTCTAGTAACACTAAAGGAAACAACTATAATTACAACCATAATTCAGTTCAGAGTCCAATACTAAGATGTGCTTCGACTACAAACAACATCTAAACCTAAATGATAAAACATTGATACTTTTTTATAATATTTTAGTAACCCACTACTATCCATACATATTAACACCAAAACCCCCCAAATTTTCAGAGCAAAATTGAAATAAATATGCATGCATATAAGTTCAACATAATAAAAAAAGATAGACATTTACCGCGATATTCAGGAAATTCGTAAGGCTGATGTATGTTCAGATCTTGTTTGGGTCATATTTTCCACACTATTTTATCTGACTGCCTTCGATTTAGTTAGAGGGCTAGGGTTTGAATGATAGGAGGGAGTTTAGGTTAGTGTTTTGGAGGGAGTATTTGTGATATAAGAATAAGAAAAGACCCTTCGTACTCTTATTCTTGAAAAATTACACCGACTACCCCTATTATTATTATATTGGGCTTAAAAAGTGTAACGCCGTTTGTTTCATTTGACGGAATGCAAGAAAGTGCTAAAAAATAAATAGTTGGAATATTAAAATGGCAACTATTATAATTATGTCATTTTTCTGCAGACTAATTATAGTTCAGGCCATTTAAGTAAAATTAAGCCTATTTTAACATATATTATTTACAACGACATGATTGATAATATTTTCAAATAAGCCTATTTGAATAGTAAGTTTGAAAGTAACTCATTTAACCATGGAATCCTTATTTTCGAACAAGTTTACTCTTTATTTTGATATTATATATATTTCACACATTTGTAAAAATATATGCTTGAGCTATTTCTAGAAAAAGAACCTTAATCATGCCGTGGATATCAAAAATGACATCAAATAAAGAAGTTGTCGAAATGAGTGAAAATCCCTATAAGTCCTAATTCGAGAAGTTCAGACTAAATCAATTGAGAAGTCCAAAATTACTCTTCGAGAAGTTTCAAGTCTACTCAAGAAGTGTAAAATGTATTGATTCGAGAGGTGTAAAATGTACTGAGTTGAGAAGTGCAGAGTGAGCTATTCGAGAAGTCTGAAAAACTGATTAGAGAAGACTGCAAGGCTAGATTCGAGAAAATCTAAACTTTTAATATGTCTATTGTTATGTAATACTACATATTTTAATTAGAATAAGGAAATAATAATCACCGAAAATTATAGTATATTTGGTTTTCTTAACTATATTGATAAAAGATAAAATGTTATAATCAAAACTGGCAATTTGCTAGTTACTATTATTTTTATTATTTTCTTAATTATTGGAATCAATGAAAATCAAAAATCAAAATTTCAATCTTCAATTTTTATATAAAGTATAATTTTTGTTTAGTGGGCCTCGAATAACACTTTTTGGATATATAAAGTAGTGAGCTTCCAAAGAGGGGTAGAAGAATAAAGTATTAATTAATGGGTTGTGATCGACAGCCCACGATGGATATGATTGTTTCAAAGCCACCTAATCATAACCATCAATTAAGTAAATGAACAGTTGGGATTCACGTCGGCAGTCTCACTGAAATATTGAAATTTGCGCAATGCCTTTTCTACTCCAAGTGAGCTACAGTTTCCAAAAATGTTTAGTTTTTATACAATTATCTTTCACAATAAATTCAAAATTTACATTTTTCAACTGAATTTTTATTATATAAAATATAAATGAATTATAAAAATTTTCTAAAAATTACTAAAGAAAATATTGTAACTAATTCATATTTAACATTTCAAAAAAATTCAATAAATTATTATTTTTAAAATTATAATTAACAATTATTTATCCAAGTGATGTACATTGGTTTTTTAAAAATAATATTTGTAACTAAATTAATTATTTCAAAATTTTATGATTTGTTAGAATATTAGTAATTTTAATATTAAAAATATAAATTGGTATATATTTTAAAAAACTCCCATTAATGTTTTATTAGGGCTACCTCATTGTTCGAATGAGACATCGAACCGACTTTTTTTTTTATCTTTTTTATAGATGTAAACCCGACACAAAAGCATGTCCTTATTTTTACGTAATTTTTTTTTGCATAAATTATACTTTATCCGGCATTACAATATTATGATCATATTTTAACTCTCTCATAGATACTTCCTATTTATCCATAGTTATTTTATGAACTACATACATCTTAATGTCCCTCTCTTATACTACCGTCATCGAAAATCCTAACATTTAATCCTAACTTTTTACTTGGGCCTGATTATTTATGGCCTATCATTTGTCTCCCACTCCCTTATGCGGGTTTCCTGGATGGGGGAGAAGTGTGCTCCTTTGGTGTGAAAAATTTTTGCATCTTGCCTTTGATTCTTGTCCTTAACTCCCGGGGTGTAGTTAGACACAAGTCCCCGGGGTTGTGTTTGGGTTGGCCTTCTGATTTTTTGTAACTTGGAAAAGATTTTGAATTTTTTCTTTGATTCATGGGCCCCTAACCTTGGGGTGTTGTTGGATACAGGTCCCCAGGGTTTTGTCTTGGTAGACCCTTTGATTTTTTGTAACTTGGAAAAAAATTTGAATTTTTCTTTTAATTCATGGGCCCCTAACCCCGGGGTGTTGTTGGATACAAGTCCCCGGGGTTGTGTTTGAGTAGGCCCCTTAATTTTTTGTAACTTGGAGAAAATTTTGAATGTTTTCTTTGATTCGTGGGCCCTTAACCCCGGGGTTTTGTTGGATTCAAGTCCCTCGAGGTTGTGTTTGGCTAGGCCCCTTGATTATTTGTAACTTGGAAAAGATTTTGAATTTTTTCTTTGATTCATGGGCCCCTAACCACGGGGTGTTGTTGGATACAAGTCCCCGGGGGTTGTGTTTGGGTAGGCCCCTGGCTTCTTGTAACCTGGTACGGATGTGACAGGTACACAGTGTCTAGCGTTTTTCCCGGAGTATTAGGCGGCGGTTGAGTTTCCTGTAAGAATATATGTACACCTATACATATATACGAAATGTTTGCAGTTTTTCCCCCTTTTCTCCTCAAAATCCGCGCCTGTTAAATAATTACATAGATGTAATCATTAACTGCAGCGGTTATTTTTCTGGACACTCAGGATTGTGCCACATGTTTATATCCAACGAGCATGATCGTGTGGCAGTTGAGTGGTTTATTACCTCACATGTGCCTATAAATACCCCTCATTTACCATTTCTTTTTTCTTTACGCAATATCAAACACTCTCTATCACTTTTCTTCAAGGCAAATTTGGGAGCTCTTCTCTTTGAAGCCGCCTTATTTCTCCTGCCTTCTGGTAAGTTTTCGAACTTTTATCTGCATTTTTGCTTTATCGTGATTGCTCTTTGAGTTTATGAATATTTGTAATTTGGGTTTTTCGAATGCATGCGTATCCAACATCTGAATCAGTCTATTTTTATTGTGTCGAGTTTTGGCGATTTGAATGTGGAATTGATGTTGCTCGATGTTCAGAGTTTTAGGTTTTGCTTGTATAAGAACAATTGATGTTTATAGTGAATCTGGGTTTATTTTTTGGCTTTTTTATATGTACGAATAAGGGGTTTGATTTATTTAAGAAACTGGGTTTGTTTTTGTTGTTCGTAACTGTTTGTGACTTGTACCTGTAAGCATATATATGTATGTATAGACTGCAGGATATATCTTGGTGTTTCGTTTCTAAGGTTAACTATTTCTGAGTAGCTTTCTGTTTTTCTTTTTCTTCTTTTTCTTTCCTTTTTGAAATGGCATAGACTCCGGGGTTATATTGTTAGGAGAGGAAGAGTGAAACAATTAGCTAACCTTAAGCGTAGGCCCGACCGTCCTCACTTCGAACTTCCTGACCATTCCTCTAGTGATTCTTCTCTGGAACCCGATAGTATGCCTCCCCGTCGCCAACCCGTAGTTGAGGAGTTTCCCACCTTCCTTCTGAATCCGGGGCAGACTTTGGGTAGAAGAGATGGGTCTTGGGTAGACATAGACCACTACTTTGTTCAGACCCGAGAGAACAGTCCCCCACATGATTACTATTTTAGGGACCTTTCTGATGCTTATAGGCTCGGGGGGAAAGAGCCTTACGATGGGGCACGTATGGATGAGCTTTTCTATAACGCTCCCGGGACTGGTTATGTTCCAGCTCCCCGTCACCCCGACCTTTCCGAATATACCTTCGAGAAAAAAGATGACCTGGTGAAAGGCATTTTTCACTTCGGGGATGGTATGGAGTGGAGGTGGCCCGAGCCTCACGAGAGGGTTTATCACCGTCCTGTGGGTGGTTGGGTAGCTATTCCTCTAGAGCATCTTCGTAGCATGAGGCCGAACCTTCACCAATTCAGCAAGTATTTATGTCACGATGTCTACGGGATACCCTTTACTCAGTTGGCCCCGAATTCTATTAAGTGGATTTCTTGGTTCCTTGCTTGTTGTCATGTGAAGAAGTACCTGCCTACCTTCAAGCTTTTTCACTACCTCTTAAAGATTAAGAAATCCACCCTACCTCCCCTGTTTGAGTTTATGTTCAACATAGATGGTTGCGGATTTCCTGCTGATGCCAAGAGTGCACCTGTCTTTATGTTGAATTCGCTCCGGGGCTGGCACCAGGAGTTCATCTTCGTCCGGGGTGGGGACCTGGAGTTTATTCCTGTGTATAAAACTGCTTTAAAAAATAACAGGTTCCCAACCGAGCGGCTCGGTGGAGCTACCCTGGCGAAGAAGTACGATTTTATGGTGGCTCTGGGTGCGCAGTGGACATGGGATACTTTTTTAGATAACCAAATGTTGTATAATGTTGGTTGTAAGTGTTTTACTCTGTAGCTTTTTCCTTGTATTTTTTCTTAGCATATATCTGTGCCCCAATTTCTCCTTTCTAAACTATTGTTCCCTTGTGCAGGTCTCCCGTTGCTCAACCCGTTCCATCATGCCATGTCGTAGCAATTCAAGAATTTAGTTGGTAGGTTTAAGAAGATTGGTGGTGCTGTACAGCTGGACTCATGGAAGAAGAATGTTGGTATTGGTAGTGGCTCGTAGGCCCGAGATGCTGGTTCCTCGGGGAACAACATAAGGCAGAGTGCTCTGGTGGTTACTACACCTATCATCCCGGAGCCCGAGGCGGTTGAGGTGTTGAAGATGGAGCTGGAGGAAGAAGAGGTTGGAGCGTTGAACCCTCGCAAGAGGAAGGCCGCAGAAGATGCTGCCGGTGGCTCTGGAACTTCACAGCATAGGAGGGTATCTACTTCGGGCCCCACTGAGGAGGAGAGTCAGAGGATGGTGGAGGAGGACTCCTTGAAGAGCCTCTTGGCCCGGATGACGCTTGACGATAGCCGGAATGAGATGTTCGACAACTATGCCTCCCCTGCTGACTTCGAATGCTATGCTAAGGAGGATTTGGATACTTTCCTTGATTATCTTGTTCGGGATGTTTCGGAGGTAAGAGTGTTCCCTTATCATCTTTTTTCTTTCTCCCTTTGTATCAGCACTGAGTCTTTTTAATTTCTTTTTAGGCTAACGCTCGGATCAGCGGCTGCTCTACCATCCTTCATAATTACCGTATAAGGGAAGCTAAGAATAAGACAGTAGTGAAGGAGTTGGCTGGTGAGAAGGAAAGATTCACCAAGTACCGGGAGGTGAAGGAGAGAGAATCACGGGAGCATAAGGAGGCTGTTGCTGATGCGGGGAGTCTGCTGAGCAGTTGGTTGGATCCCTCCAGGCGGAGGTGGAGAACTTGAAGAATGAGCTTGCTTCCAGGCCCCGGGCAGAGGAGGTCCTTGAATCCTTCCGGGGTACTCCAGCCTACTACGAGGAGCTTAATAATAAGTTTTTTTAGGAGGTCAACATCTGCTGGGACATTGCTTCCGTTTACCTGGTTGGGAATCCGGGCGGTGATATGGATGGGTTCATAGAGTTGTACCTCGCAGAAGAGCTCCATCGTGAGGAAGCAAAAACTGCTGGAGAGGGTACCTCCGGGGCGCAACCACCTCCTCCTCCCGAAGAGGTCCACGAAAAGACTCCTCCTCCTCCTGAGAACTGAAGAATGAAGATCCAGGCTTCATACCTTGTAATTTGTTTTCTTAGTTTGCTATCGTTCCAGACTTAGCCCTTGTGGCTTTTAAACTTATTTTTTTAATTTCGTATGACTGTAGTTTGGATTTGGCCCGGGGCTTGTTTTGCCCTGGGCAAGCATGTAAATATATTTCCCTTTCTGTATTTGGTGTTTGCTATTTTTCTTTCAAATTTTCCTATGTACACTTGGTTTGTGTATTGGTCCCCGGGATGGGGTTTAAACTTTTAACTGGGTGAATTTTTTTTAACACATAGTTTGTGTAATCGTCCCCGGGATGGGGTTAAGACTTTTAACCAGGTTAAAATTTTTCTAACACATAGTTTGTGTAACCGTCCCCGGGATGGGGTTAAGACTTTTAACTGGCTTAAAATTTTCTCACACATGGTTTGTGTAGTCATCCCCGGGCTGGGGTTAAGACTTTTCATTGGGACAAATTTTTCTAATATATAGTTTGTGTAATCATCCCCGGGATGGGGTTAAGACTTTTAACTGGGTTAAAATTTTCTCACATGATTTGTGCAGTCGTCCCCGGGCTGGGGTTAAGACTTTTAACTGGGACAAATTTTTCTTACACATGGTTTGTGTAGTCGTCCCCGTGATGGGGTTAATTTCTATTTCCCAGAAATTTTTCTAAGTTATATGGTGACAGTAAACAATCAACACAATAAAATTATCGTTAAGCTATGGGGTGCTTAAAGTGAAGATTTTCATTCAGATCGAAATAAAGCAAAAATTACATTCTGGGGTGAATGAGAAAAGTGTTTACATCAAATTGTTATAGCATAAAAGCAGAGGTGACCCTAGAATGCGCACCTTGCTCTTACTGGTAGAACTTCCTTAGGCGGGCTTCATGCCAAGTATTTGGGACTTCGGTCCCGCTGAGATAGCTTAGCTTGTAGGTTCTTGGGCGGAGCAACTTCTTAACTATATAGGGTCCTTCCTAGTTGGGTTGCAACTTCCCTTGGTTGGTTGGGTCCGAAGCCTCGGTGTGCCGAAGTACCAAATCTCCCGTTTCATACTCTCTGATTTGTGTTTTTTTACGAAGTAGAGCTTTGTCTTTTCTTTATAGCTTTCCATCTTTTTTACAGCCCGATCTCTTACTTTGTCCAGGAGCTCCAGGTTGGTCTTAAGGCCTTCAATGTTTGAGACTTCGTCAAAGTTGGTAATTCTGTGGGAGGGGGATCCAGTTTCTACCAGTAGTGGGCCCTCGGTGCCGTAGGCGAGCTTAAATGGAGTTTCACCGGTTCTGGTCTGGGAGGTGGTTTTGTAAGACCATAAGACCTTCGGGAGCTCATCTGGCCAGCTCTTCTTAGACTCTTCCAACCTCTTTCCCAAACCTCGGAGTATGGTCCTGTTGGTGACCTCTACTTGTCTATTTCCCTGTGGATGGGCTACGGATGCTTTCCTATGCTTTATCCCGAGCTCTTTCAGATATGCTTCGAAATCTGAACCAACAAACTGCGACCCGTCATCCGAGATCAAAACCATTGGAATCCCGAATCTCATCATAATTGAATCCATGAATTTGACGTAGTCTTGCTGATTGATGGTTCTCATGGTCTTGATTTCTGCCCACTTAGTCATATAATCAATTGCCACCAACACGTAATGCATATCTCCTTTTGCCCGGGGGAAAGGACCCATGATGTTGATTCCCCAGATAGCGAATGGGACCGGGGATAGTACTGACCCCGGAAGGCTTGGACTTTATTTCGGCACATTGCTGAACTTTTAGCATTTTCCGCATTTCTTCACAAATACAACTGCATATGCGTGGATAGTGGGCCAATAGTAACCATGTCTGATGATTTTGTAGGCTAAAGCCTTGACAGCTAGGTGATCTCGCATATTCCTTCATGTACCTCCCGGAGATAATAATCTGCCTCATCCGGGTCCACACATTTGAGAGTGGGCACAGAGAAGGTTCCCCTGTATAGCTGATTATCTTCCAGGAAGAATCGGGCAGCCTTATACTTGAGGTAGCATACTTTGTTCTGATCCTCTGGTAGGGTTCCATCTTTCAAATAAGCTATGTAAGGAGTCATCTAGTTATCCGGGCTATTGATGCACAAGACTTCGGGTCATTTGGTGTTGGGTGCCCCGAGCTCCTCGAAGTAGACTAAGCTGCTTAGATCTGAAGTATTCTGAATAAGCTTGGATAGCTCATCTGTTTTGGAGTTTTCTTCTCTGTTTATCTACAGAATGGTTGAGTCCGGGATGGTTTCCAGGATAACTATCACCATTTCCTGATATTGAACCAGCTTTGGATCCATCACGATATATTCTCCGTTGGTTTGCCTTACCACAATTTAGGAATCACTATAGATGATTAGGCATGTTATCCCCAGGGATTTGGCTAAATTGAGTCCGGAGAGGAGTGCCCCATATTCAGCTTGATTGTTTGTTGCTTTAGAGGTAAAACTTATTGCTTGTTGGATGGTGAAGACTTCCGGGATGATCAGAATGAGGCCGGCTCCGGACCTTTCGGTCATTCATGTTCCATCCACATAGAGCTTCCAAGAGTCTGTGCCTGGGTTGGCTTCTTCCTGGGCAATCCTGCTGGAAGCAGGCGGTTGCTGATCCGGGAAGGTGCATTCCATAACAAATTCTGCCAGGGCTTGGGCCTTTATTACCGTTCGTGGCACAAATTTGATGTTGAACTGGCTTAACTTGATGGCCCAGTTGACTGGCCTTCCGGAGGTGTTGTGCATATATTGTGTACTTGATGATTTCATAAACAAAACATCTAAGTAGATTTTACTTAGTGAAATTATGTAGCACTCGACGGAGAAGAATTATAGTCCCGACGGATAACTCATTATAGTCCTGACGGATGATTAACTTATTATCCATCGAGTGAGTAGCTTATTTAATACTCCCTCTGTCCCTCCCATTTGTTTACACTTTCCTTTTTGGAATGTCCCTTCCAATTATTTACATTTCAAAATTTTTCCAAAAATAGTAAAGTTTTTATAATTTTTAAATTAACTACATCCACTACTTTCCTCCACTATACCCACTTTATACATATAATATTAATCGGTCCCACTACTTTACTCACTTTTTCAACTTTTCTCCACTACTTTATCATTTTTCTTAAACTCCGTGCCCCACCCAAATGTAAACATTTGGGAGGGACGGAGGGAGTAATAAGTTTGTAGCAAAGTTATGTATGCACCTTTGTATAGAATCTGTAGTAGCATATAAGTCATGTTGACTTTAACTAGATATGCAGAATAGGTTGATTAATTGTACATAATTGATGTCTTGTAATTCTGCATAAGTGATATAGAGTCAAGTGCCAAAATAGCTACCGACGGATGATTAACAAAGTCATCGACGGATGATCAAATGACTATCAACGGATGTTTAATATAGCAGTCGACGGATGATCGATTAAATCATCAACGGATGTTCTGAAAGTCGACGGATGATCATATGAAGAATTCAAACAGCAGTTGAACAGTGAAAGCTGACACACAACCGTCGAGATGTATACAAACACACTGTGGAAGCCGGGTAAAAGAGGATGAAAAGCAGCAAAGCTTAAGACTGTTAGATTTTATATTTGTTCAGTCTTTTTGACTTTGTAATCTTGGTATTATATAAACCAAGAGAGTAGCAAATAGAAAAATAACTGAGATAGCTGAAAAACACAAAAACAGAGAAATCTTTGTAAGCAGAATCTTTAGCATTTCCAGTATTCTCAGTAGTTCTATTTTATAAGCAGTTGTGAGCATTTCTGCACACAGAGTCCTCTCGATATATTATATATATCTCTGGTGGAATTGCTTAAATCCACCAGAAAGTTTTTAAAGACTCTTGTTTTTAATTACTCATGTTTTCATTCAATTAAGTTTACATTCCGCATTGTGCTAATCAAAACAAATATATCTGTATTCGAGTTGAACATTTTTATTTCAAGAAAAAGGTTCAAGAATTCCATTCAACCCCCCTTCTGTAATTCTTGCTATATTGTTAAGGGACTAACAATTGGTATCAGAGCAAGCTCTTAATCTACAAAGAGTTTAAAGATCAAAACAATTCAGCAAGATGAACAAGAAAGATGTTGGAGTCAAGATTCCTTTTCTTGATAAAGATAATTACCATCATTGGAAGGTAAAGATGCATCTTCATATACTTTCTCAAGATGAGGCCTATGTGGACTGCATAGAAAGAGGCCCTCATGTTCCAATGAGAGCTGCAACAGGAAACGAGCCATCTGTTCCAAAGCCAAGGCATGAATGGTCTGATCCTGATATTGAACAAGTCAGGAAAGATAAAAAGGCCATGAACATTATGTTCAATGGTGTTGATGCAGATATGTTTGATAACATCATCAACTGCAAAACTGCCAAGGAAGTTTGGGACACAATACAGATAATTTGTGATGGCACTGAGCAATTAAGAGAAAATAAAATGCAGCTCCTGATTCAGCAATATGAGCACTTTCATAATGAAGAAAGTGAGTCACTCACTGACATTTTTAGTAGATTCCAAAAACTACTAAATGCTCTTAAGTTGCATGGAAGAGTCTATCAGACTAAAGACTCCAATCTGAAATTTCTCAGATCTCTTCCAAAAGAATGGAAACCAATGACAGTCTCATTGAGAAACTAACAAGATTATAAGGAGTTTACTTTGGAGAGACTGTATGGCATTCTTAAGACCTATGAGCTTGAGATAGAGCAAGATGAAAGAATGGAGAGAGGAAAGAAGAAAGGAGGATCCATTGCACTAGTTGCTAATCTGGAAAAGGAGAAGGAAGTGAAGATGGAGGCTGTAGAATCAACTTCAAAGGTCTGTGAGAATAAGGGTAAGGGGCTAGCTGCAGAATGTGAAGATTCATTGAGCTAAGATGACATGGAGGACATTGATGAACACCTAGCATTTCTTTCAAGAAGATTTGCCAAGCTCAAGTTCAAGAAGAACTTTGGAGCAGCCAAGCCAAATAGAAACATGGTGGATAAGTCAAAATTCAAATGTTTCAAATGTGGCTTGGCAGGGCATTTTGCAAATGAGTGTAGAAAGTCAGATTCCAGTAAGTACAGGTTTGAGTCTGTGGATTATAAGCAAAAATACTTTGATCTACTCAAACAGAAGGAAAGGGCTTTTATTACACAAGAGAATGACTGGGCAGCTGATGGTTTGGATGAAGATGAAGATGTCAGCTATGTCAATCTAGCCCTAATGGCCAAGTCTGATGAAACAGAGACAAGTTCCTCAAGCAATCAGGTAATCACTACAAACCTTGCACATTTATCTAAAGCTGAGTGTAATGATGCAATAAATGACATGTCTACAAAATTGTATCATTTGCGTGTTACACTTAAGTCTCTCACTAAAGAAAATGCTAAAATCAAAGAAAACAACTTTTTTTTAAATGAGAGGAATAATGTGCTTGAGTCTCAGTTTGTTGAGTTTGAGAAACTAAAAATTGAGTGTAAGATTGCCAAGGAGGAATTAACTGAGTCCTTGAAAAAGGAAGAAATTTTGAAGAAGCAGCTCGAGCGTGAACAAGAGGTGATTAAAGCATGGAAAACATCCAGGGATGTTCATGCTCAAATCACTAAAGTTCAAGGAATTGAGTCTTTTTGTGATGAATCCTGGAAAAAGAATAAAGAGAAACTAGAACCTATTTTGGTAGATGGGTTGCTGACAGATGTAGACTCGACGGATGATGAGGACTATCCATCGGATAACAAAAAGTGTTATCCGTCGAATGATAAAAATCCTCATTCGTCGGCTATAAGCAAACCCATTAGCAAAGCCAAATTAATCAAGCTAAATGATAAGTATGGGTCTGTTTCCAAGAACTTTGTTTCAGGAGAGTCAAGTCAAGCTAAGAAAGGGAAAAAGGCAAATGTTGGTCACATGACTGTCAAACAGTTAAGTGATTGACTTGAGAAAATAGAGGTAAAAACATATACTAAAAAGAAAAACAATAGGAATGGTAAAGTAGGGATTAACAAACACAATAACTACACACCTGATAAATATGCCCCTAGAAAAATCTGTGTCAAGTGTGGTAGTATAAATCATTTGTCTGTTAATTGCAAATCTGCCATGCCTACTCCCATGTCTGTTCAGCCTCAATTTCCTAACATGAATGTCATGCCTCCCATGCCTGTCAATGCTATGCCTACACAGAACATAAAAACACAGTTTTCTAATATGCCATTTGCACCTAATCCATATTATGCTGCATACAATATGCCTCAAATGCCATTTAACATGCCTTACTGGAATAACATGTTTGCACCAAGCATGTCATTTCCTGTTAGCCATAATATGCATGATAATTCTATTGCATTAAATGGTCTCAAAGGCCCAACCCAAATGACTAAGGAAGAATCTGAAATTCCTAAGTCAAATGAGTTAAGACCTAAGAAACAGAAGAAGAAAGCTAACAAGGCGGGACCCAAAGAAACTTGGGTACCAAAATCAACTTGATTTGATTTTGATGTGTGCAGGGAAACAGAAAGAATCTTTGGTACTTGGATAGTGGTTGTTCAAGACACATGACTGGTGATTCTACCCTGCTCACAGAGTTTAAGGAAAGAGCTGGCCCAAGTATTACTTTTGGAGATGACAGCAAAGGTTATAGTGTGGGATATGGCTTGATTTCAAAGGACAATGTCATCATTGAAGAGGTTGCCTTAGTGGATGGTCTCAAACACAATCTGTTGAGTATCATCCATCTTTGTGATAAAGGCAACTCAGTAACCTTCAACAAAGAAGCCTGTGTTGTGACTAACAATCAAAACAACAAAGTGGTTCTCACTGGTGTGAGAAGAGGAAATGTGTACCTAGCTGATTTCAACTCAACTAAAGCAGAATCTGTAACTTGTCTTCTCAGTAAAGTAAGTCAAGATAAAAGTTGGCTATGGCACAAGAAGCTATCCCATTTAAACTTCAAGACCATGAATGAGCTGGTAAAGAAAGAACTAGTAAGAGGCATTCCTCTAGTGGAGTTTACAAAGGATGGACTGTGTGATGCCTGCCAAAAGGGGAAGCAGATCAAAGCATCATTCAAGAAGAAACTTGATTCAGCAATTGAAGAACCTCTGCAATTGCTTCACATGGATTTGTTTGGATCAGTCAATGTATTATCAATTTCAAAGAAAAGATTTTTCCTAGTAATTGTAGATGATTTCTCAAAGTTCTCTTGGACATATTTCCTAAAGTCTAAAGATGAGGCTAGTGAAATCATCATCAATCACATAAGGCAAGTTAACAATCATCCTGATTTCAAAGTTAGAAGAATCAGGAGTGATAATGGAACTGAGTTCAAGAACTATGTCATGAGAGCATTTTGTGAGGAAAATGGGATCTTGCATGAGTTTTCAGCAGCAAGGACTCCATAACAAAATGGAGTAGTGGAAAGAAAGAACAGATCTCTCATTGAAGATGCAAGGACAATGCTTGAAGAATCAAAATTACCAACTTATTTCTGGGCTGAAGCTGTAAACACTGCATGCTACACTCAGAACATCTCTCTGATTAATCAAGCAAGATGCATGACTCCTTATCAACTGTTCAAGAACAAGAAGCCAACTCTAAATTTTCTTCATATCTTTGGATGTAAATGTTATATTCTGAGAAATCAAACTGATCAAAATGGGAAGTTTGATACTAAAGCAGATGAAGGAATTTTTGTTGGATATGCTGTTGGTAAAACATATAGAGTCTACAATCTAAGAACCAACATTGTTGTCGAATCTATACATGTTGTGTTTGATGATAAAAAGATTGAAGGACTGAAAGATGGAGATTACCATGAGAGCCTCAAATTCGACAATGTTGAGATGGTCAGTGATGAAAGTGATGATGAGAGTGATCAAGAAACAGTGTCTAAGGATAATGCAGACAAATCTACCACCAATGAAGCACAAAACTCAACATCCGTCGAGTTGCAAAATGCTTCATCCGTCGGAAGGCAGTCTGTGTTATCCGTCGGTAGACAACCTGCCTCATCCGTTGGTACTCAAGATTCACCATCCGTCGGGTTATCAAAAGGAGCAGGAAATCAAGGCAGATCACCCATAGAAAGTACCCCCTTCTCAAATCAAAGATCCACAAACTCAGGGGGAGTTTCTAGCAATCAAAACTCAATCACACATCAAAACAACATTGAGGTCTCTTTATCTAGAGCTAATCTACCTCAACCAAGGAAATGGACAAAAGATCACCCTTTTGAACTGATTATTGGTGATGTTTCTTCTAGAGTTCAAACAAGAAGAGCAACTCAGGAAGAATGTCTATACAGCAGCTTTCTGTCAAAGAAAGAACCAAAGAAGGTAGAAGAAGCTTTGTTAGATCCTGATTGGATTTTAGCTATGCAGGAGGAGCTAAACCAATTTGAAAGGAATAAAGTGTGGAAGCTGGTACCCAAGCCTAAAGGAAAGAATCCAATAGACACCAAATGGGTATTCAGAAACAAGATGGATGAAAATGGTATAGTAGTAAGGAACAAAGCCAGATTGGTTGCTAAAGGCTATTTCCAGCAAGAAGGAATAGATTTTGATGAAACATTTGCTCCTGTTGCAAGACTTGAAGCCATCAGAATCTTCTTAGCCTATGCAGCCCATGCCAATTTCAAAGTCTATCAAATGGATGTCAAAAGTGCCTTTCTGAATGGAGATTTGGAGGAAGAAGTGTATGTTAGTCAACCTCCTGGTTTTGAAGATCCAAATTTTCCAGAGTATGTCTATTACCTACTGAAAGCACTTTATGGACTGAAGCAAGCACCTAGAGCCTGGTATGACACTTTATCAAAGTTCCTTTTGGAAAATCACTTCACAAGAGGTACTGTAGATAAAACTTTATTTTTCAGAAATGTTAATGGCTCTAGCATACTTGTTCAAATTTATGTAGATGATATTATTTTTGGCTCTACAGATGAGAAACTTTGTAAAAAGTTTGCCAAACTGATGCAAAGTACGTATGAAATGAGTATGATGGGAGAACTAACTTACTTTCTTGGTTTACAAGTTAAGCAAGTTAGTGATGGAATATTCATTAGTCAAACTAAATATATTTTTGATCTTTTAAAGAAGTTTGATCTAATGGATTGCATATCTGCAAAAACTCCCATGGCCACTGCAACTAAGCTTGAACTAAACACTACTGAAAAGTCTGTGAATATTTCAAGCTATAGAGGCATGGTTGGCTCACTTTTGTACTTAACAGCTAGTAGGCCAGATATAATGTTTGCTACATGTTTATGTGTTAGATTTCAGACTGATCCTAGAGAGTCTCACTTGATAGCTATCAAGAGAATTTTCAGATATCTCAAGGGAACACCAAAACTTGGCATTTGGTATCCTAGAGATTCTGGTTTTGATCTAAATGGTTATTCAGATACAGATTATGCAGGTTGCAGAATTGATAGAAAGAGCACAACAGGAACCTGTCAATTTTTAGGAGACAAGCTTGTGTCCTGGTTCAGTAAAAAGCAAAATTCAGTTTCTACTTCTACAGCTGAAGCTGAATATATTGCTGCTGGCAGTTGCTGTGCACAGATTTTATGGATGAAAAATCAATTGCTAGACTATGGTTTGCAAGTTGAAAGGATTCCTATTTTCTGTGATAACACAAGTGCAATTGCCATCACTGAAAATCCAGTGCAACATTCAAGGACAAAGCACATAGACATCAAGTACCATTTCATAAGGGAACATGTAATGAATGGTACTGTAGAGTTACATTTTGTTCCAAGTGAGAAGAAACTTGCAGATATTTTTACCAAGCCACTGGATGAATCCACCTTTTCTAGGTTGGTAAGTGAGTTAGGTATGCTTAATTACTCTTGAATTTATCTGAGTTATTTTGCAAGTTGAAATGTAGCCAGAAATTTAACTGATTTTTAGTCATGGATGAAATTTTGGCTAAGTCAAAATTTGCATCTCGACGGATGACCATTATCCATCGAGTTAAGTCATCCGTCGATATATAATGTGCAAATAAAAATCAATTACTTTTTTGGAATCTTTTAAAACTCGACGGATAACAGTTTATCCTCATCCGTCGAATTGTCTAAATCTTAACCGTTAATTCCCTGAACATTATCCATCGAGTATACTTACAGTTTGTAAGTATTACACGACGGATAATGGGTGGAATTTTTACAGTTTATTTTTAAACGGCTATTTTAGGCAATTTCTATTGGGTAATTTACTTTTCTTTATTATTTTCACCCGTTGTTTTTGAGGAAGTATAAAAGCTTATTTCATTCCAATTATTTTCTTTTATCATTCTCAAATTCAACTGCTTTTATTTTATTCTCTCTCAAGAAAATATCCTCTTTCTCTTCAAAGCTTTCATTCTCTAACAATGGCACCTGTAGTAAAGATCATGTCTCAGACTGGGTTCATTTATGAGAAGAACAACTTCACTGCTTTGGTCAATAAGGGTATTCAGCAATCAGAAGACTATCACAAGATGATGGACTTCGTGAAGAGCTGCAAGTTAAGTTATGCCATGCTTGAATCACCCACAATTTACTGTGAAGTTGTTGAAGAGATGTGGACCACTGCAATCTACAACTCTACTGACAAAACCATCACTCTAACTATCAAAGGTAATGAGTTATGTATCAATAGTGATGTGATAAAAGCATGTTTCAAAATTCCTGATGATAATGTAACTTCACCACACACTGACACTGATATTATCAATATGCTTAATTCCATGTATTATGCACTTCCTACTACTAAGCTAAGTGAGATTAGAAGATTAGGTCTTAGGAAGGAATGGAGTTTCATGTGTGATGTTGTGACTAAAGTTTTCTCTGGAAAAGTCAGTAATTTTGATTCTGTGAACATTTCCATGCTTAACATGCTTTACATGTTAGTCACAGATAAATTTTACAATTTCAGTGACCTTGTCTTGTATGAGTTAGGTTTTAAACTAGGTGAGTTAGCTAAAAGGGGAAAGAATGTATATTATGCTAGATTTTTCATGATATTAGCTAACCATCTTTGTCAAGAGATTGTACTTGAGAACCCAAACAACAAATTAGCTTGTTGGGTTCAAGAGAGAAGAATCATTGCAGATTTGAACAGAGCCAACCATCATAGGGATGTGCCAATTTTCTACTTCCCTGTAATGCAGACACCTCAGGTAAGTGAGTTAAGTTCATCCATACCCTCAACTATTCCAATCTCCTCAATTTCTTTGAGTTCAGGTGCAGCTATGGCAACTGTGACAATGACCAAACAGTTGCCTACCAAAGCTGCCAAAACAACTGTAATTTCCAAATCCAAGTCAAAGAAAACCCCCTCTGGTATCTCTCAAAAGGTACCAAAGAGGGGATTTTGAAGGAGGGTCAGTTAGGTGAGGGAAAGGGTGAACATCAAAGAAACCCCAAGGATAAGGTTGGAGAGTTGAGTGAATCCCAGCCTAGCCACACTGCAGTTTCCCAACAAACTACAGTGCTTAAAAAGGACAAAAGCTCACTTCTAGCTGCATCCTCCCAAAAGGATATGGCTATTGAACAAAGCTCTCAGCCAAAAGGGTTAGGGACACAAGCTCACCCCAAACTTACACAAGAAAGAAGAAATCCAAAACAACTGGGGATGCACAGGGCACACACACAGTGCAAACTAGTGCTAAAGACACAGTCCCTGCACTTTCTCAAATTCAGATTGATGTGGCTCCAATAAATATGGAGTCACAGCCAAAATCTCTTATAATAGAAGCCTCTGAAACACCATACTCACCAACAAACTCTCTGGAAGTGAATATGATAAACACTTCAATTCATGATTCCCCTTCTTTAACTCTGTTGGGGAAGCCAAAATTTAGTGCAAGTGAGCATCATCTTTTAGTTGATTTGTTGGCTCACTTGCCAATTCTTTCAGATACCATTGTGACATCTGTGCCTCAAATAACTTCAATCAACACAGAGTCAACAATAATTTCTCTTCCCACCTCATTCATTTCTACTCTCTCGATGGATATTGCTCATCCGTCGAGTAGTGATTGTATCCCGACGGATAAGCTTAACAGCAGTTATCCGTCGGATAGCTTTACCACTCACCCGATGGATATCACTTATCCGTCGAGTGTCTCTGCACAACTTCAAACTTCAATTATTTCTAGTGCAGAAGATTTAGTGGTAATACAGTCACTCTTAGGACTGAGAGAGGAGAGTGCTTTGAGTGAGAGGCTGGGTTGCTCCCAGGCAAAAGGAGAGGAAAAGAGTGAATCTCAGCAATCTATTTATTCAGGATTGGCAAAAGTGAGTGAGAGGAGTCCCACCTTAGTAGGTGAAGGTGAGGGTGTGAGGGTGGGGAGCCAGGGTGAGACCCTGATGCAACAAAAAAGAGATTATGAGAGAAAGGCAGGTACAGGAGAAATAAGGGTGGATCCATCCATCGCTAGTGAGTCAATGATTGTGGATGATGCTGAAAAGGGAAGATAATTTCAGCAACATTACAAAGCTGAAATTGATAACATTTCCTTGGATGCTGACACTTTTACTCATCCTGTGTCAGCCTATCAATTGTTGGCTGCTCAGGGCAATGTGGAGGCAGAACAGACTTTGAATTTAGTACACACCTCAGAATCTCTTCAAAGAGATAAAGCTACTGTCAATAGGATGCCTCCTCAAGCTGGTGAGCCATCTGAAAAATTTGGAGTAAATTCTAATGATGATGACTCTGTTTCTTTGGATGGAAGCATGAACTTAGGGGGAGATGAAGGCCCAAGTTCTGTTTTAAATTTACCTGGCTGGGCATGGACAAAGGAATCTACACCAGGATAATTTGATGTGTCTTTGGTCAAGCAAGTGATGGTTATTCAAAAGGCCCTTCAGGAAACTTCAGATGCTGGTGCCAAGGCTATTCTTCAAGCTCACCTAGACTCTCTACATCTAATGAAGATCCAGCACTTAAGACAGAATATGAGTGTGGATGAACTAAAAAGAGATATAGCTAACTTGAAGACACACAATTCTGAGAAGCTGGATTCAGTGATGCCATATGGTACCATGCAAGATCTATTATAAGATTGAGGAGAGAATCAGATTCTAAAAAGAAGCTAGCCAAGCTGGAAAAGAGTTCAAGTTATTGAGAATTCAGTGGCTATCCTTCTTCAAAATCAACAAACTCGGACAAATCTTCTCATGCAACTGGCTAAAGCACAAGGCCTAACTCCTCAACTTGATGATAACAAAAAGGGGGAGAGAGAATCAAGTAAGGGGGAGGAAGGACCAACTGAGGGGGAGAAACTTCAAGTACAAATCAGCAAAGTAATTGTACCTTCAATTACAATCTCCAAGCCAACAGTTGCAGATGGTATAGATCTAATTAAAGCAGCAGCAGCAAATTTGAAAGTTACTGAAAAAGGAAAGTTGAGTTTGATCAACTGGAACAAGATTGATGAGGAGATACAGAAAAAGTTTGAACTAGTAAAGGAGCCAGTTCAGTTAGCCATCCATCACTCTCATGTCAAGCCAATCAGTGTGAATGAGAAATGCATGAACTATCTGGAAAAAGGACAATCTTCATGTATCAAGTCTACAAAGGCTAAAACAATTCTTAAACCAAGGGCAAATTATCCAAAGTCATCTTGGAAGAACCCTATGGACACTGTGTATGAGACACCCAAGCCTGATGAAAAGAAGCTTCTGTCAAGATCTATTGTCTTCTATAAAGATCCAGCTGATTCAGCTTCAAAAAGGAGAATTGCTAAGATATTCAGAAATGGAAAGGAAATTTGTGTGGTAGCTGGACATCCACAGTTTGCTCAAGCAAAGAAAGAAGAAAAAGCCAGATTAAAGCAGGAAAAGAGGCAAGCTGCTCTAGATGCAAAGAAGTCTAAACAAAATAAAGAACAGATTGCTATCTTGGCCAAGCTACAGGCTGTGAATTCTTCTCAACAAATTCCCTCTCAACCATTGGAAGCTGCTGAATCAAAGAAGAAGATTGAAGAATAGAAGAAATCCCCAAGGAAGAAAGAATTGGCTAGAAGAACAAAAAGGAAACTGGATGTTGTTGACAAGGAATTGGAAGATCAATTTCCTAAGGAATCCACACCAGCTACAACTCAAGCATCAAAGCCCTCTATGGTATTTGAAGACATAAGGGTGGTGGATCCCTACAGGAACATACATGGTGAACATATTATGCCAAAGGATGAGCCAATAGAGTGGGATAACATACCAATTCCTGACTTCAACTTACCAATCCTTAGCAAGCCAAAAAGGACAAAGTCAAGGGTAGTCAAGAAAGTGAAGCTGTCACCTCTCAAATCCAAGTCAGTAGTTGAAGCTCAACCCAAGGTCAACAGGGGAGACTACTTGTACTTGTGTGACATCAAAGAATTTTCAGATCTAAACCTTTACCTGGATGAACTGGATGAAGTAAGGGCAATTGATGCATACAGAAACCTACCTGAAAGGTTGGTGTTCAAGTACAAAGGAGGAAGGGAGATTTAGTGGCCACTTCACAGGATTCTTCAAGAAAGCCAAGTTGTGCTGATCAAAGTCTATTCATCCTTCAAAAAAAACTTTGGGTTCAATGTAACTGCAAGAAGACTAGTATTGAAGAAGATTGAAGAGCTGAGGAGTGTTAGAGCTAAAGATGCACTCCCAAAGACTCTAATCATCCCATATACAGGGAGAAGAGTGCATCTAAGGCCCTACTGGCTGATGGAATTCATGGATGACAAGGGTGTGAGAAGATTCTTCAGATTAGAAGACCAACTGAGTATCTCTAGCAATGAGACTCTCTTGGAAATGCAAGAAAAGCTAGATCTCTCAGAATCTGATGAACTAGAATTCCACATGCAGCTCCAGAATCAAATTGAAGAAGATAACAGAAAGCTTGGAAGAAGATCCAGACCTTCAAGGAACTAGAAAAATCTGCTCAGGCTAGAGGAGCATCTTGAATTGACTGTGAGCCAAACCTTGCACATTTTAATTAATTGAAGCACTTTTAGTTTATCTACTTATCTTTAAAGATATATGTTCAGGATGTTTTGTTATCACCAAGTATCTCTTAATTTATGGCTACAATTCCAGTAGACATAAATTGGGGGAGATTATTGTGCATATGTTGTGTACTTGATGATTTCATAAACAAAACATCTAAGTAGATTTTACTTAGTGAAATTATGTAGCACTCGACGGATAAGAATTATAGTCCCGACGGATAACTCATTATAGTCCCGACGGATGATTAACTTATTATCCATCGAGTGAGTAGCTTATGTAATAATAAGTTTGTAGCACAGTTATGTATGCACCTTTGTATAGAATCTGTAGTAGCATATAAGTCATGTTAACTTTAACTAGATATGCAGATAGGTTGATTAATTGTACATAATTGATGTCTTCTAATTCTGCATAAGTGATATAGAGTCAAGTGCCAAAATAGCTACCGACGGATGATTAACAAAGCCATCGACGGATGTATATGACTATCAACGGATGTTTAATATAGCAGTCGATGGATGATTGATTAAATCATCAACGGATGTTCTGAAAGTCGACGGATGATCATATGAAGAATTCAAACAGCAGTTGAACAGTGAAAGCTGACACACAGCCGTCGAGATGTATACAAACACACTGTGGAAGCCCATTAACTGGGTAAAAGAGGACGAAAAGCAGCAAAGCTTAAGACTGTTAGATTTTATATTTGTTCAGTCTTTTTGACTTTGTAATCTTGGTATTATATAAACCAAGAGAGTAGCAAATAGAAAAATAACTGAGATAGCTGAAAAACATAAAAACAGAGAAATCTTTGTAAGCAGAATCTTTAGCATTTCCTGTATTCTCGGTAGTTCTATTTTGTAAGCAGGTGTGAGCATTTCTGCACACAGAGTCCTCTCGATATATTATATATATCTCTGGTGGAATTGCTTAAATCCACCAGAAAGTTTTTAAAGACTCTTGTTTTTAATTACTCATGTTTTGATTCAATTAAGTTTACATTCCGTATTGTTCTAATCAAAACAAATATATCTATAATCGAGTTGAACATTTTTATTTCAAGAAAAAGGTTCAAGAATTCCATTCAACCCCCCTTCTGTAATTCTTGCTATATTGTTAAGGGACTAATAGGAGGCGTTCGATTTGTGAATGATTTTCCTGAGTTGTTGATCCGTGACCACTCTGATTTCTCGGCCTTGGAAATATTGCCTTAACTTCCTGCTCGAGTGCATGAGGGCCAAGGCGAATTTTTCCAAGTTTGGGTACCGAGTCTCAGCATCTTTAAGGACTTGGCTAACATAGTAGATGGGTCTCTGGATTCCTCCTTTCTCCCGGATGAGAGCGGAAGGGACACCTTTGGGGCCGGCGGCGATATAAAGGGACAAAGATTCTCTGGGCTTGGCTTTGGATAGCACCGGGGGGTTCATCAAATATTGTTTAACTTCTTCAAAAGCTGTGTGGCACTCCAGAGTCCAATCTACCAATTTCTTGTTCCGGGCGCCTTTTAGTAATTCGAAGAATGAGAGACATCTTTCCGCAAGCTTTGGGATAAACCTACATAGGGCTGCCAGGCATCCTGCCAACTTTTGGATGTCCTTCTGGGTGCGGGGTATCTTCATTTCCATTATGGCATTGATTTTTTCCGGGTTTGCTTCGATTCCTCTTTCGCTGACTAGGAAGCCCATGAATTTGCCTAAAGGTACTCCGAATGCGTATTTTTCTGGGTTCAGCTTCATGTTATACCTCCTCAAGTTGTCAAAACACTCCTTGAATTCTTTGATGTGATCCAGGATCGTGATTGACTTGGAGATCATGTCGTCTACATAGGATTCCATGTTCCTTCCCAGTTGGCTCTTGACGATGGTGTTCATCATTTTCTAGTATGTGGCCCCGGCATTGATGAGCCCGAAGGGCATCATGATAAAAGTGTAGACTTCCCGATGGGTAATGAAGGATGTTTTAGCGATGTCTTCCGGATTCATGTGGACTTGGTTATACCCCGAGAAGGCGTCCATAAAGCTAAGCATAGTGTGACCAGAAGTTGCGTTGATTAGCTGATCGATATTGGGGAGTGGATAAGAATCTTTTGGGCATGCAGCGTTGAGGCTTGTGTAATCGACACACATTCTCCATTTCCCATTTAGTTTCTTGACCAACACCACATTGGCGAGCCAGTCGGGGTACTTGATTTCACAGATGATATCAGCCTTGAGCAATTTTTCTACTTCTTCGTCTATAGCCAGTTGCCGCTCCGGGGTGAAGTTTCTCCTCTTCTGTTTGACCAGTTTCTTTCATGGATCTACGTCCAAACTGTGCATCGTCGCGAACTGGTCTATCCCAGGCATGTCCTCTAGTGTCCATGCAAGCACGTCTGCGTATTCTTTTACCAACTAGATGAGTTCTTGCTAGAAGAATGTTTCTAATCCTTTCCCAATCTTCAGCTTCCAGGTGGGGTTCCTGGGCTCTAGCTCTATCTGAACAGTCTGTGCAGCAGGTTCCACTTTGGTCTTTTCCTTCACCTCCACAAATTTCTGAATCCGGGTCTCGGCGTTGGTTACGCCGTACCCCGAATCTTCTATCATGTTGACATCCAACTTTGGCCTTTTGCTGAGATGTTCCTGATGTTTCTTGCAGCTTTGGCCTTTGGGTAAGGCCATTTCCCCCTTCCTGTTCTCTGGGTCAGTTTCGGCCATGACCAGAGCTTGCCCATAACATCTCCCGGACGCGTCTCGATCCCCTTTGAATTCTCTGATGCCTCCCGGGGTGGGAAATTTTAGCTTCAGGTGAATTGTTGAAGGGATGGCCCGGAGCTTGGTGATGGTGGGCCTCCCAAAAATCATGTTGTAGGAGGATGTAACACTTATCACGTAGAATTTTATGACATGAGAGACTTTCTGGGGTGCAGTGCCAAAGACCACGGGGAGATATATTACCTCGCGGATCGGGATTATATTATTCCCGAATCCGTAGAGGGGGTCTTCGAGGCATGGGTCCATATGAAGGTGTCCCAATTTCATCCTGTTAAGTGTGTGCTCGAAAATAATGTTAGCCGAGGAGCCATTATCAATCAAAATTCTTTTTACCTCATTATCGGCGATGTCGAGAGTCACGACTAGAGCTTGGTTGTGCTCGGGGTCCAGGCCCTCATAATCAGCGTTGGAGAAATATATGGGTTCATCTTCAAGGGGCTGGATCATCATGACATCATTGTCCATGTCTGGGCTCCGGGGTGGAGAGGAGGTTCCTCCGAAGATTATGTTGACCACGTGCTTGCCGCTGTTAGAGGCCTTATCTTTGTCAGTGAGCCTCCTTTGTAGGTACTGGTTCATGTTGCCTTTCTTGATCTGGTCTTCGATGAACATTTTAAAAGAGAAGCAATTTTCTGTGGTATGGCCATGATCCTTGTTATTCCCAGTGAACTAACAATGAGATTTACAGAAGGGGGGTTGAATGTAAGTCTCAAAACTTTTTCAAGTTTTGAGCAGTTTCTGGGCTATTATGTTTTGATGAACAAGTGTGTGTGAATTGCTTTCAGCTAATGTAGACAGATATATATTCAAACACAAATGTAAAGAACACAACAGACTTAAAAACTTTTCTGGTGGATTTGTTGTTCCACCAGAGATGTGTTATTTCACAAAATCTGTGATTCAAAGAATTAAATCACAGCTGCGTCCTAGTACAAACTAGATGATTTTCTCTCTGGATTTTTCTAAACAGCTCTGGAAAATTCACAATCTAATTACTAGATGGTACTTGGTTTATATATCACAAGGTTTACAAGTGAAGACAAAACTGTAAAATACAATTAAAAGATTTTTCACGTGTTTCTTCTTCATTTCTCTATCCAATGCAATTTAGGTTTAGCTGTGAATCTTTGAATACTTCCTTGTTTGCACCAGAATGGAAATGCTGCATTTTCTTGATTCCTCCTAGAGGCTGCCACATTCCAGTTTGTCTCTGTCAACCCATGTGCCTCTGTCAGCTTATGAATTGTCACTATCAACTGCTATTTAAACTAAGCATCCGTTGAAGCTTTCATCCGTTAATGCTTTATCCGTTGAAGCTTTATCCGTTGATGCATTAGCAGTTGAAGCTTTATCCATTGAAGCACTCATCCGTTGATGGATGTTATCCGTTGAAGCTTTAGAGACATCCGTTGAAGCTTTGCTTCTCATCCGTTGAAGGCCTTTAATATCAGTTGATACAACTTCATTTATACAAAATTACAAGGCATGAAATATTTACAATTAGCCCTCATATTTGCATATCCACTAGTAGTCAACATGACTGATAATTTCCCACAACATCTAAGAACTATAACTCAAATACAGAGAATGAAATGTGCTACAATACTAAACTTATTTCTAAGTAAAGCTACTCCTTCAACGAATAGCCAAAATGGTCTTATCCGTTGAGGCTACAAACACTAGATTTCTACTTAAATGTTTTATTTAACTTATCATCAAACTAATACACATATTCCTAACAATCTCCCCCTATTTATGTCTACTAGAACTGTAGGCATAAATTTGGGTTCAACTTGATGATAACAAAACACTTAACAAACATATGAACTGAAATAAAGTAGAAATTCAAAAGTGCTGCAAAAGTGTGTATACTGAGATAGAATTGAAGAATTACATTGTTTCCAAGGGTGCTCCTTTAGTCTGAGCAGATTAATTTCTTTTCCTTTGATCCCTTATTTTCTTCCCTAGCCTCCTGTCATTCTCCTCTATTTAGAGTTGGAGTTGTCTGTAGAATTCAGCTTCATCTTCTTCATTGATGTCCAACTTAGATTGCATATCCTTGAGAGTTTCATTACTGGCAATCTTGAGCTGATCTTCAATTCTGAAAAATCTTCTGACTCCTTTATTGTCTCTGAACTCCATCAACCAATGAGGTGATTTATGAATTGTAATTCCTCTCTCTAGTATGAGTAATGTTCTAGGCAAGGCATTGGGCTCCCACCAAGTTTTCCTTATGCTGGCAATCTTGTTGAGAATCTCAGATTTGGCAGTCCTGGTAAAGCCAGAATCCCTTTTTATGGCCGAGTAGACTCTAACCAAGGTAGAATAGCCTTCATTCAGAATCCTGTAGAGAGGTCAAGTCCTTTCCCCCACTTCCTTTATATTTGAATACTAGTCTTTCTAGAAGCTGCCTGTAGGCATCTATTCCCCTTACTTCCTCCAGCTCATCCAGATAGAGTTCAATGTCTGAAAATTCCTTTATGTCACAAATGTGAACATAATCATCCTTTGAGGCTTGTGGCTTAGGCTTAGGCTTCTGAGTGAATTTGATTGAGGTTAGAGGAGGTGTTGATTTCATTTTCCTTTTTTGTTTCTTTAATGGTGGAGAAGTGGTTAAGAAGGTGGGCAATTTGATGATGTCCCAATCAATTGGTTCCTCCTTAGGAGTGATTGTTTCATCATGGATGTTTATGAAGGGGTTAGGCACAATGGGTTCAGGAATAGAAGGTAGTGGTTTGGATTTTGATTGGGTTTCTTTAGTTTCATCTACTATCTTCCTTTTTGCATTGGCCTTCTTTCTGTTCCCTTTCTGCCATTCCTTTCTTTCCTTACTTCTTTCTTCCACATCATCACTAATCATGTCCCCCATACCTACATCTTCACTCTTGTCTTCAATTTCTTTCTTTTCTTCAGCTTGACTTGACTTTAGCTGTTTTTCAAGCTTTGCTTGTGCTTTTTTGTCAGCCTTTAGGTTTTTAGCTTCTTCCTTCAACCTTCTGGTTTCTTCCCTCTTGGCTATTGAGAATTTGGGATGTCCTTGTATCACACAGATACTCTTTCCCTCTCTAAAGATATTGGCCATGTTCATCCTTTCAACCACATCCTTGGTCTCCTTATGCTTCATGATATTACCACCCAAAACCTTGTCTTCATCAGGCTTTGGAAGAGGAAAATCCACTCCTTTCAACTGAGCAAGGCTTAGAGGGTTCTTTGTAGAGTCCTTGTTGGATTTGTTGTTGGGCTTGAAAACCATAGGTTTCAGATTCTTGGAAGAAGTCTCTCCAACCTTATTTCTCCTTACTGGCTTGAGCTCCATGATGATTGGCTCCACTTTTGTGCTATGCTTCACAGATTGTGATTTAGAAGTTGTAGAACCAAAGATTTGTTGCATCCTTTCATCAATTTTCTTCCTTTGCTCTTTGACTTTTATCTCAGCTGCTGCTATCTGGATTAGATCAATTCCATCAAGCTTTCCTTTGATTTGAAGAGTTGGAGAAGTGGTGATGGCAGGAACTAGCACTTTACATATTTGAACTGTTGTTGATGGCTCTCCTTCCCCTTCCCTTTTATTATCCCCCTTTTTGTTATCATCAAGGACAGGGGTCAAGCCTTGTGCTTTTGCCAGCTGCAATAGTAGATTTGTCTGAGATTGTTGATTTTGAAGAATGGTGACCACAGAGTCTTCAATGATTTGAACTCTGTCTTCCAACTTGGCCAGCCTCTTGTCAGCATCAGATTCTCTCCTCAATCTCAGCAACAAATCTTGCATAGTACCATAAGGCATAACTGAATCCAACTTCTCAGAATTGTAGGATTTCAGATCAGAAATATCCTTTTTGAGTTCATCTACACTTCAATTATGTCTGATATGCTGCAACTGCAAGAGATGCAGAGAGTCTAGATGAGATTGAAGAATAGCCTTTGTACCAGCATCTGTAGTCTCCTGAAGGGCCTTTTGAATAGCCATTACTTGCTTGACCAAAGCTACACCAAACTGTCCTGGTGTAGATTTCTTTGTCCATGCCCATTCAGGTAAATCTGGAACAGAACTTGGGCCTGCATCTCCCCCTAAGTTCATGCTCCCATCCAGAGAAATAGAGTCATCATCATTAGAATTTACTTCAAACTCTTCAGATGGCTCACCAGCTTGAGAAGGCATCCTATTAACAGCAGTTTTATCTCTTTGAAGAGATTCTGAAGTGTGCATAATGTTCAAAGTCTGCTCTGCCTCCACATTGCCCTGAGCAGCCAACAGTTGATAGGCTGAAACAGGATGAGTAAAAGTGTCAGCATCCAAGGAAATGTTATCAATCTCAGCTTTGTAATGTTGCTGAAATTGTCTTTCCTTTTCAGCATCATCCACAATCATTGACTCACTAGCAATGGTTGGATCCGCCCTTATAGTTTTTGTACCTGCTTTTCTCTCATTTTCTCTATATTCTTGCATCAGGGGTTCCCCCTGGCTCACACACACCCTCACACCCTCACCCTCACCTACTAAGGTGGCATTCCCCTCACTTACTTTTGCCATGCTGGAAGAAATAGCATGCATATGTTAACTCTCAACCTCTCCTTTTGCCTGGGAGCAACCCAGCCTCTCACTCAAATTATCACTCCCTTCCCTCAATCCTAGAAGTGATTGTACAGTAACCATGTCTTCTACACTTGGAATTGAATCAGTTATATGTGTAGAGACCATCAACGGATAGGGAGTATCCGTTGAAGTGGAAACTGATGATATCAACGGATAACTGCTGTCAAGCTTATCCGTCGAAGAACAACCACTTGTCAATGGATGAGAGATATCCATTGAAGAAGGAAAAGATGTAGATATTGAAAGTAACATAATTGTTGAATCTGTGTGAATTGATTTTAAGTGAGGTGACACAGATTCTTCAACTAATTCTGAAAGAATTGGCTGATGATCCAACAAGTCATCTAACAGATGATTATCACCAGGATTTGAGTGGGGCTCCTTCCTGAGTTTTAAAGAGGGAGAATCAGGAATTGATGTGAATATCATATCCACATCCAGAGATGGTGATAGAGAATTTGGAGATTGTTGTGTGTCTATTATGAGAGAATGGGGCTGTGACTCCACATTTGCTGGAGCCACATCAAACTGAATTTGAGAAGGCAAAGATACAGGTGGATGTATCTGTGCAGTGTGTGCCCCCTGTATGGAAACTAGGGTTTTAGCCTTCTTTCGTCTTGAAAAAGCTTTGACAGGTGAATGTGTGGCTTCAGTGTCCCTCCCTCTTTTGTTCTGTGTCCCTGGTTGGGGACTATTTTCAATAGCTGCATCCTTTTGGGAGGATGCAACTAGGGATGTGTTTGACTCCTTTTGAACCACCACACTCTTTTAAGAAACTGTGGCTTAGTTGGCTAGGGTACCACTCACCTCTCCCACCTTATCCTGGGGGGTTTCTTGATGTTCACCCCTCCCCTCACCCCTCACACCCTGTTCACTCCCTTCAGGGTTTTTGGTAGTTGTTACAACTGTTGTCTTTTGAGAAACAACAGAGGTGGTTTTCTTTGACTTGTGTTTTAGAATTTTAGGTTTGGTGGCTTTGGTAGGAATCTGTTGGGAAAAAGACACAGATTGTATTGCCACACTAGAAGACAAAGAAACAGTGGGGGTGGAAGATGTAGGAGTTGCAGAAGTGTTTACCTCACTTACCTGAGGTGCATTCATTATTGGTAAATATACCAGTGGCACCTAGCTGTTGAGGTTTATTCTCAAAAGGTCTGCAAGGACCCTTTTCTCTTGTGCCCAGCATTTGAGTTTATTGCTCTCATTAGTTATGACCAAACCTTCAGCAACATGGTTAGCCAATAACATAAAGAATCTAGCATAGTAGATGTTATGAGGTCTATTAGCTTTGTTACCTAACCTGGAACCTAATTCTAGCATGACATAGTTGCTAAAATTAAAGTACCTATCAGAAACTAGCATATAGAGCATATTAACAAGAGATGAAGTTATGGCATCAAAAGTGCTAATCTTCCCAGAGAAAACCTTGATAAAGGCATCTCCAAGAAAACTCCATTCTTTCCTAAGGCCCTTTCTTCTAATGCTCCCTAAACTAGCAGAATCAAAAGAATAGCCTATGGAATCTAACATAGCAGATACATCATTATCAGTGTGTGGTGTCATGGCATTATTCTCAGGTAACTTAAACCATGACTGTATATCATCACAGTTAATACAATAATCCTTCCCTTTGAGAGAGAAAGCAATGGTCATATATGTGGAGTTGAACTCTGCAGTTGTCCAAATCTCCTCAATTACCTCACAATAGATAGTTGGGGCTTCCAGTATTGCATAGCTTAGTTTGCAGTTCTTGATGAAGTCCATCATCTTGTGATAATCTGAATGGGCTTCATTCTTTTCCACCAAGGCTACGAAATTGTTCTTTTCATAAACAAAGCCAGACGGAGACATAATCTTGACTACTGGTGCCATTGTTGTGAGTAGAGGTTGCAGAGAAAAGATTGAGAGTTTTGAGAGAGAAAGAGAGTAAAAATTGCAAGAAAGCGTAAAGTGAAAATAAGAATTCAATGGGCTTTTATACTTCCTCGAATTAAAACGTAAATAAAATGATTAAATGACACTTTTAAATAAATTACAACCGTTTGTGAATAAAGAAAACTGTAGAAATTCTAAAAACTGCCTTTAATACATACAACAGTGTATATCTGTATCAACGGTTAAGTAAACAAATCAACGGCTGTGACTCACTTAAAGTAACGGCTGTGACACTTCAACATCCTCAGCTACTTGCTCCTTTCCCTTGCTTGATTCTGATTTTCTTGTGCCAATTTTGAGACTTGGCATTGTCTTCTCCTCATTCCTGGCTTCAATCTTCTCATTGTCAGCTACAAGTGCAACTGATCCTCCGTTTCTCTTTCCCTTTTCCAACAGCTCATCTTGCTCCATCTCAAGTTCATATGTCTTCAAAATTCCATATAATCTTTCAAGTGTAAAGTCCTTATAATCTTGAGAATTTCTTAGAGAAACAATCATAGGTTTCCATTTCTTTGGTAGAGACCTCGGAAATTTTAAATTGGAGTCCTTGACTTGGTACACTCTGCCATACAGCTTCAATCCATTCAACAGTTTCTGAAATCTGTTGAAGGTATCATTCAATGATTCTCCTTCTTCAAAATGAAAATATTCATACTGTTGAATGAGAAGTTGCATTTTGTTTTCTCTAACTTGCTCAGTACCTTCACAGATAAGTTTCACAGTATCCCAAATTTCCTTAGCAGTTTGGCTGTTAATGACATTGTCAAACATATCTTGATCTAGGCCATTAAACAGAATGTTCATGGCTTTCTTGTCCTTCTGAACCTCTTCAATATCTTCAACAGTCCATTCTGTTTTTGGCTTGGGAATAGACTGTCCAACAGCAACTGTTGCAGTGGCAGCTGTGGCCATCTTGTGAGGGATGTGAGGACCATTTTCAATGCAGTTGATGTAGCTTTCATCTTGAGAGAGAAGATGTAAATGCATCTTCACTTTCCAGTGATGATAGTTATCTCTTTCCAGGATTGGAATCTTTACACCAATATCCTTCTTACTCATGATGTTAGCAGAATAGATCTTTAAACTCTTTGTATGTTAAGAGCTTGCTCTGATACTATTTTTTATTCCCAGTAAACTAACAATGAGATTTACAGAAGGGGGGTCGAATGTAAATCTCAAAACTTTTTCAAGTTTTGAGCAGTTTCTGGGCTATTGTGTTTTGATGAACAAGTGTGTGTGAATTGCTTTCAGCTAATGCAGACAGATATATATTCAAACATAAATGTAAAGAATACAACAGACTTAAAAACTTTTCTGGTGGTTTTGTTGTTCCACCAGAGATGTGTTATTTCAAAAAATCTGTGATTCAAAGAATTAAATCACGTCCTAGTACAAACTAGATGATTTTCTCTCTGGATTTTTCTAAACAGCTCTGGAAAATTCACAATCTAATTACTAGCTGCTACTTGGTTTATATATCACAAGGTTTACAAGTGAAGACAAAACTGTAAAATATAATTAAAAGATTCTTCACATGTTTCTTCTTCATTTCTCTATCCAATGCAATTTAGGTTTAGCTGTGAATCTTTGAATACTTCTTTGTTTGCACCAGAATGGAAATGCTGCATTTTCTTGATTCCTCCTAGAGGCTGCCACATTCCAATTTGTCTCTGTCAACCCATGTGCCTCTGTCAGCTTATGAATTGTCACTATCAACTACTATTTGAACTAAGTATCCGTTGAAGCTTTCATCCGTTAATGCTTTATCCGTTGAAGCTTTATCCGTTGATGCATTAGCAGTTGAAGCTTTATCCGTTGAAGCATTCATCCGTTGATGGATATTATCCGTTGAAGCTTTAGAGTCATCCGTTGAAGCTTTGCTTCTCATCCGTTGAAGGCCTTTAATATCAGTTGATACAACTTTATTTATACAAAATTACAAGGCATGAAATATTTACAATTAGCCCTCATATTTGCATATCCATTAATAGTCAACATGACTGATAATTTCCCACAACATCTAAGAACTACAACTTAAATACAAAGAATGAAATGTGCTACAATACTAAACTTATTTCTAAGTAAAGCTACTCCTTCAACGGATAGCCAAAATGGTCTTATCCGTTGAGGCTACAAACACTAGATTTCTACTTAAATGTTTTGTTTAACTTATCATCAAACTAATACATATTCCTAACAATCCTCATGATACCCACAATGTTTATCACGCACCCTATTTTCTGAAGGCGCTAGTAATGGCTTTAGGGGATAGTAGGAAGGTTTCCCTTTGACCTCTCTTAAGATGTCAGCCCGGGGTTGGTTGAGTGGTGTCCATTCGGGCTCTAGTTTGGGCTCTCTCTTGGGCTTGGGTTTCCCTTTAATCCTCTAAGGTCTGGAGTAGTTGTCCCGGGGTGGGGTTCCCTGAGACTGCTATACATAATTGGTCTGCATGTCTGCCTTGTACCTATTTTCTTTTCTATAGGAGGAGCGACGTTCCAGAGACTCATCATTGTCCCAAATTCACATGTTCATCTTCATGGAAGTGAGGAAGTCATTTTCCTTGATAAACTTTGAAGCCATCGCATAAGCAGAAGCAATGCTTTGGGGCTCTCTATGGATCAGGTCTTTGACATAGCCCTCGCATGAAACCGGGTGGAGGTTTCGTCGAAAAATGTTGACGGCTTCCTTTTCCTCAAGATTGGAGAGCTGGTTGACTGCTTCTTGAAACCTCTTGATGAATTCGGGCAGAGTTTCTCTACTTCTTTGTTGAATGGTTTCCAAGTGGCACATTTGAAGCTCGTCCATGCGGTTTACCCAAAATCTCTTCAAGAACATTTCCCTAAAGTCTCTCCAGGAGTCGATGCTCGGGGATGGGATTCTGCTGAACCATTTCTGTACCCCTCCCTTTAATGTTGAAGCAAAGAAATGACACTTGGTGAGGTCGTTGTAATCGTATATGTTTGAGATTTGTTCAAAGTAGTTTAGATGCTTCTCGGGGTCGGCAAGCCCGTCGAAAGAATCAAAGTTGAAGTGTTTGAGGCCGGGTTCCCTGGGGGTGGACTCCAGTTTTCTGGTAAAGGGCATGGCCGCGTCTCCGACTTCTACGTCTCCTTTAACTTTTCTTTTGAGATCCCGGAGAGCCCGGGCCATCTGCTCCTGTTTAGATTCCTTCTCCTGCGCGGAATCTGAGGAGACATGAACTCTGCGTGTCTTCTTCTTTTATTTCGCCTCTTCTTCTTGGATCCTTTTTTCAATGTTGGCCTTGGCTTCCTCTTCCTTCCGGATGCGGTCCCGGAGTGCAGCCCTCTTGATTTCATCCCGGGCATCTTCAGATGGCCTCTTGGTTTTGCCAATTCGATCCAAGACTGAACCCCGCAATTCTCCGGAATGTTCCTCCTGGTCCCCGGGACGGGTTTCAGGAGTCTTGTGATTCTTTTCCTTCCATATGACCATAGCCGCTTAGATTTGCTCCGGGGTCATGTTCCCCCAAGGGTTTGTAGAAGTTTCTGCATACTTGTGGGATGCTTTCTCTATAGTTAGTCTCTGCTCTTCGGGATGGAGTTGAGATGAAGCACGAGTTATGGGGGGGCTCCTCTTCTATTTCCTCCATCTCGCCATCCCTGGGTGGGACGACGGTGGGCTGAATAGTTCCCGAGACCGAAGTTTTGCTCTTTCTTGTGGCCATTTTTTCAGGACAGAGTATGGGAAACAGTAGCGGAAGAGTAACAAGGTGTGACCTTTTTGGAAGGAAAGATACGAGAAATGAGTTGTGAAGAGAGTGAGGGTGTTGTTCTTACTTTGGAGGGGGTTTTCTTGACTCTTAGAGCTTTGTGACGTAGCTAGAGACGTCACCACACCGCCGGAGGTTCGCCCTCCTTCTAGCGCCAATAACCCAGATTCACTATAAACATCAATTGTTCTTATGCAATCAAAACCTAAAACTCTGAACATCAAACAACATCAATTCCACATTCAAATCGCCAAAACTCGACACAACAAAAATAGACTGATTCAGATGTTTGATACGAATGCATTCAAAAAACCCAAACTACAAATATTCATAAACTCAAATAGCAATCACGATAACGCAAAAATACAGAGAAAAGTTTGAAAACTTACCAGAAGGCAGGAGAAATATGGCGGCTTCAAAGATAAGATCTCCCAAATTTGCCTTGAAGAAAAGTGGTAGAGAATGTTTGATATTGCGTAAAAAAAAAGAAATGGTAAATGAGGGGTATTTATAGGCACATGTAAGGTAATAAACCACTCAACTGCCACACGATCGTGCTCGTTAGATCTAAACACGTGGCAAAATCCCGAGCGTCCAGAAAAATAACTGCTCAGTTAATGATTACATCTCTGTAATTATTTAACAGATGCGGCTTTTGAGGAGAAAAAGGGGGGGACTACAAACGTTTCGTATATATGTATAGGTATACATATATTCATACAGAAAACTCAACCGCCGCCTAACACTCCGCGAAAAATGCCAGACACTGTGTACCTGTCACATCCGTACCAGGTTACAAGAAGAAAGGGGCCTACCCAAACACAACCCCCAAGGACTTGTATCCATCAACACCCCGGGGTTAGGGGCCCATGAATCAAAGAAAAAATTCAAAATCTTTTCCAAGTTACAAAAAATCAAGGAGCCTACCCAAACACAACCCCTGGGGGCTTGTCTCCAACAACACAACGGGGTTAGGGGCCCATGAATCAAAGGAAAAATTCAAAATTTTCTCCAAGTAACAAAAAATCAAGGGGCCTACCCAAACACAACCCTCGGGGACTTGTATCCAACAAAACCCCGGGGTTAGGGGCCCATGAATCAAAGGAAAAATTCAAAAAAAAATCCAGTTATGAAAAATCAAAGGGCCTACCAAGACAAAACCCCGGGGACCTGTATCCAACAACACCCCGGGGTTAGGGGCTTATGATCAAAGAAAAAATTCAAAATTTTCCAAGTTACAAAAAACCAGAAGGCCAACCCAAACACAACCCCGGGGACTTGTGTCCAACAATACCCCGGGAGTTAAGGACAGGAATCAAAGGCAAGATGTAAAAAAATTTCACACCAAAGGAGCACACTACTGCCCCATCCGAGAAAACCCGCATAAGGGAGTGTGAGGAAAATGATAGGCCATAAATAATCAGGCCCAAGTAAAAGGATACAAAAGCCCAAGTAGAGAACTGCCCAGTCCCAAACTGGGGTGGTCCCCGATATACGTGGCAGAGACAGAAATGTCAATTGTCTCATGTTACTAAAAATGGAACAACCACATCCCAACCATCCAGGTGTATGACCCCCAAGTCACCCCAGCTGTAAAAGGACACCCGGACCCCACTCACCATCTGATCCATCCAATCACTCACCAACCAAGAATGATCAAGGGCTAGGATGAAGAGGTACAAACCCCTAAAACCCTAAATCTTGAGGCCTATAAAAGGCCCCAAGAAAAGGATTTTAGGGGTTAGAAAATATTTTGACTGCTACACACCTATACACATACCACTATACATATTTTGAATAGCGCCTTCTTCCCTCTTCTTCTTCTTCAAGAAACCCCATTCTTATTCTCACACCGGAGTTGCCGCGGGAAGCAACCCCCCTCCGGTTCTGTTTTGCAGAGTCCCTTACCTGACAGGTTAACCTCACACCAGCTGCCACGTGGGCATGGCTCTAGCTTTCGTGAGAAAGGAGAAGACCCGGGAAGAAATAGAGTTATCACTTGGTATACTTAAAGATAATTTAAATGGGTTGGGAAATAAGATAGATACATACATATATAACAAGCCCAAATTGTAAACTAATACAAAATAACACAAAATACTAAATTACCAATGAAGATTTTCAAGAACCCAGATTAAAAAAGAGCTAAACAATACAAAACAAGACATGTAACAAGAAAAAGAGACAATTTTTATAAGCATACAAACAAGAACATAACAAATGTAATAAAAGAAAATGAATTGAATTGAATTAGTACAAGAAATGAATAGCCCAGAAGCTGCGAATTAGAAAAGAGCTGAAGGATATATAGTATACTTACATAGAGCAAGAGAGGGAGAGATAGAAGAAGCTTCAGTTTTGCTCCGTGAATGATTCGAGAATGAAGAGGGGCAGTTCTCAATGCGGCGGGTATAGAAATGATAGTATATGTTTGTTGCATTGTGCGCGTGTGTGTGTCTATTTTTAGAAATTGAGACTTGAGAGGGTTTTAAATTTCAAAAGGGAAGGAAAGTGGGGAGATTTTGTGCTATTTTAGGACACAGATTTTATGTTTTTGGAATGATGGGGGAGTGCGTTTTTCCTTAAGTAGGGGTTGTGTTCGAGACAATTTGGGATTGAAATAAAATAATATTTTTATCATAATATTTTGGTTAATTTCTAATTTGCTGATTTTTTTTCCCACTCTTTTATAAGTATACGAAATATTAATTATATTCTAATAATAACATGAACGAGAAAAACAAAGGATATTTAAAATTGTTATGAATGATTACACATAAAACAACTTCCATCAAAACACATAAATCATTAAATTCGCGTATTATTTAACAAAATATTCATCAAGTCATTTTTAAAAAATTAAACAAAGTTAAGAATATATAACTTAATGAAAACATTTGAGATTTACTTCTTGTTTGATCAAGGTCAAAAAAATTCTATATGTTATATTCGCAGTTAGGTTTGTGGCTGAAATTGAATTTAGATTCTTGTGTGCATGAAATTAATTAAGTGAAATAATTTTTACCATAAAAATTCTTTGAACCGTAAAATATTAGGTAAAAAAATGACATAACTGAATTAAGGATATTATGATAATTTTAGTAAAAGTAGTCACCCTAGTAATTATTATAGCAATTTTTAGTTGGAATCTAATCTACAACTTAATCTTCTTTTTTGCAATAACACGATAAATAATGTAGTCCAAGTGTATAACAAATATATATATACACATTTCACTGCACATCTTGTGTTTTATCTTTTTATTTATTTCTCTTTTATTCAGTCATATATATGTATAGATCGTGACATGAAATCCAAGAAATAAGAGAAAATATCATACAAGTCTAGGCATCTCAAGCATTAAGTTTTTCGAGAAAAACGTTTGCCAAACTAGGAAGCAAATACCACATGACCCACAAATGTAGCATACCGCTTGAAGTAGCAGTGAATGGTAACCTACCCGCTGTTATTTGACATCCAAATTTTCATTCGACGCATTCACATACAAGAATATGCACCATTAAAAGCGCCCTAAACAAAGTGTCACGATACCATGCTATATTGAAGTGGGGCATAACATATTTGTACATCATAGTTTACAATAACAATAAATTAAATTTAAAAAATAGACCTGACAGAGAATTTACAAAATTCATATAATTTATTAAAAATGGTGAAAGAGTTAAAAAAAATTTATTTATGGGAATAGGAAACTTATAATATTACGTTGTTTTCACGATAAAATAGAAAAATAAAGTACGTGACCTCTTTCTATTACCCTTTTATAATAAAAGTTTATAAACGAAAATTTGGGTGCAGTGGGGTCAAAGGACCACACATAACCCCACATGACTACACACGTCATGATGTTTGTTTACCCGTGAATGACGTGCTACACGCGCTAGAGTGTGAAGCCTTTTCTGATCCGTTCATAAAAGCGTTTTAAAGAAACATGTCTTGTTATTTTTCCCGATCTTGTACTTAGCACTAATTTACTGATCTAAAATATGTTATCTTTTCTAAAATGTATATACATGTTTTATATGACATGTATTATCAATTGTGTCTGTAAGAGTAAATTAGGGATTGAATTATCTGGATTTATGCTTGTACAGGCTATTACGCCATTTTAATAACAATTTATTCTGGGTTGTCAGACTAATTCATAGTATAGACTATTATGAGACTTTTTCACCGGTTACTATGGTCAAGTCTATCAGGATTTTGTTAGCAATAGTTGCTTACTTTGACTATGAGATTTGGCAAATGGATGTCAAAACTGCTTTCTTATATGGGAGCCTTGAAGAGGATGTATATATGATACAACCTGAGGGTTTTGTCGATCCAAAGTTTGCTAACATAGTTTGTAAGTTGCTTCTATCTATTTATAGATTGAAGCAAGTCTCAAGGAGAATGAATATTCATTTTGATGAAACGGTCACAGAGTTTGGCTTTATTTAAAATGAAGATGAACCATGTGTTTGCAAGAAGGTTAGTGGGAGCCATGTGACATTCCTAGTATTATATGTAGATGACATATAACAAATAAGGAATGTCATACCTTCTCTACAGGTTGTTAAGACTTGGTTGAGAAATAGTTTCTCAGTGAAAGACTTAGGCGATGCTACCTATATATTAGGGATCAATATCTATAGAGATAGATTGAAAAGATTAATCGACCTAGTCGGAGTACATACATTGATAAAGTATTACATCATTTTATGATACGAGAGACAAAGAAAGGATATGTTTCGATGTCTCATGGGATAGTGATCTCAAAAGATAATTGCCCCATAAATCATTAGATGATAAGGGCCGTTTGAAAAAGTTCCAGATGCGTCAGCAATTGGATCTATAACGTATGCAATGATATGTACTTGTCCTGATATTTTGTATGCTTTGAGCATGATGATCAGATACCAGTCTAATCCAGGTGAGGGTCACTTTATAGTTTTCAAGAATATTCTTAAGTACTTAAAGAGGACTTAATATTTATTTTTGGTGTATAGAGAAGATAGGGAACTAGTTGTAAAGGGTTACACTGATACTAGTTTCTGAACGTATACGAGTTTATGTCTGTTTTGTGTTTTGTCTAAATATAATTGATGTTAGCTTGAATAGTTCACAGCAAGAACATTGATGATTCTATGGAAGCCGAATATATTGATATTTTTTTATACAACCATGGAGACAGTTTAGGCATGTTCTAAGGAAATATCACCTTATTAATGAGATTAATGATTAAGGAGATATAAATGTAAAGTGCATAGTAATGATAGTGTTGCAGACCCACTGACAAAGGCTTTGTCGCAACAGAAGTACGATGGTCATACTAGTTCCCAGAGTATTATATACATGGGTGATTGGCTCTAGTGCAAGTGGGAGATTGTTAGTGTTTGTGCCCTAGAGACAACACTATGATGTTTTAGTTTAAGACATTAGGATTATTAATGTTTATGTTCTATCGATTATTCTCTTTATAATTTATTAATTCTTAATTTACTGCGATATAAATGTTAGATTAATAAATGTCCTTGGAATATGATATGCAATTCTATATCTCTAAGTACGTGACTTAGAAATGAGATTATGAGAATAGTATCAATATTCCTAAAGGTCCCTAGTCGAGTATTATTATAAAGGGACAATAATAATGCATTAAGATCGGTGTGTTTGTTGACTGATGATCACATATCATTGATCATAGGTATAGTGATACTAAAGTCAAAAAACACAGGAAGATGTATATGTACATGGTGCTGGACAGACCCAATGTGAGATTCTACATGTCTGTTGTGTCATAAGTAATTCTCACAGTGATAATGATGTAATGGTCCTTAGACCTGAAGTCATTATATTTCTATACGATAATTAATGTACATTGATTCCGTTAAAAGTTATCCTTGACCGGATAATGATAAAAGTGGACATTGGGTATATTATGAATCGTATGAGAAATATGAATGATCTAGATGGGATTTAACCCTCATATTTTATGAGTGATATTATTGGCCTCTTGTGTGAGCAAGACTATGAAATGCGTGGCCACGCTCAAATGTTGATTTGATATGATAGTCTACTCATTGATCAAGGAAACTTGGATTAAATTATGATGAGGATGACACATTACATGCCTCTAGTTTAATCTATAATATTTGGTTAAAGGGATTATATTACATTGTACATTATTCACAAAAGGTTTAATCGATCATCGATTTAATTATTATTACTTGGGTAGCAATGATGTATTACTAGATGCCGCTCATTGTTTATGATTTTAAATTAGATTTAAAATTCGTTAACAACGTAATAATAACCTATAGGGTCACACACAAAGAATGCTTGAAGGATTATTTAATTTAAATTGGATTCAAATTAAATTAAAGTAATTTGAATTATTTATAATATTAATTAAGTATGACTTAATTAATTAGATAAATATTGATATTCGAATTTACTAATATTAATTATGAAATTTATTTGTTAAATAATTAAGTGAGACTTAATTATAATACAAATAGGATTTTTGAATTAATAATAACTGCTAATTAGTTAAGAGTTATAATTCGTTTTTCTACTCTCTATATAATATCTCTTGTGTGGCTGATTTTTGTACGGAAAAAAGACTTTTACTTAAACCCTAGCCACCAAGGGAGAAGATGGAGAGAGCGAGAAGAAACGAGTTTATGCTAGTACACATCCAATCCTTGAGTTCAAGCATTCGTGTGGATACCAATAGAGCGTAGATCGCGAGAGCGGGATGCGTGGTGATTGAACAAGCTTTGGATCTGCATTAGTCAACCAATTGGTAAAGCTTTTTAAGGTAAAAAATCTGATCTACGAATTAAATATATGTTTTTCGCATGGATCCTGCGGTGGGTTTCGAAAATTCTGGTTTTTTACGTTTTTAATTAATGTTTCTGTTGCATTTATGTGCTCGAAACCCTTCAATGGCATCAGAGCTACTTGCGAAAAGTGTTTAATTCGTTTATGTATTTACTGGTTTTATGATGATAACATGTATACAATATTCCATGACTGTTAGGTATGCAATTTTGTATGTTTTACATGTTGTTATGTTTATATATGCGTATGTATATATATATATGTTTTTGAATATATGATATTCATGAGAGTTGTATAATCATATGATGATTATATAATCTGTATATATACTGATATATACATGTTTTGTGTTTGCTCTTATTATAAGAATCGTATTTGATACGATTCTGAATCGGATGCAGCGGATTTGCTGAAATCTGGGTCTGTTGTCCGATTTTGGCGAACGAATATGCTATTTCATATGGAATCGAGCGTCTAAACAATACTGATAGATAATGCTATCATCGATTGATCTGTAAGGCATTTGACGTTGTTTAGACCTGTAATCTGCGATCAGATTTAATTTCGAATTTTCTGATTTTTGCTATATTTGGTTTTTATGATTAGATAATGATGGGTATGATATGTTAAGATCATATTATGTGTTTTAAAATGTTATTATGTGTTAATTGAGCATGGTGGATGGTTATGGCTTATGACCTTAGTTTAATAGTTTTGTATTTTTTTAAGAATACGGCTTGCATGTCGTTTGATCTTGTAATTATTAAATCTCGAATGTAACTCAAGTCCTTATTGTAAGTACATTAGATTAGTTTTTATTTTTCATTCGTGTAATGCACATGAAGACATGAAGATTTGAAGATCAAGGAAGATTTGAAAAATGATAATTTTTGTTAAGGGAGTTCGCATCTTTCTTGGTCATGCGGGTTTCTATAGGCGGTTCATCAAGGACTTCTCTAAAATCTCTAAACCCTTGTGTAATCTTCTAGAGAAGGATGTCCCGTTCAAGTTTGATGACGAGTGCCTAGCTTCTTTTGAGTTCTTGAAGAAGAGTTTGATCACGGAACCTGTCATAACTGCACCTGATTGGAATGAACCTTTTGAGATGATGTGCGATGCAAGTGACTATGCAGTTGGAGCAGTTCTTGGGCAGAGAAAAAACAACATATTTCATGTGGTCTACTATGCTAGTAAGACCATCAATGGTGCTCAACTGAATTATACTACTACTGAAAAAGAACTTTTTGTCATTATATGCGGTTTTGAAAAGTTTCGATCTTATTTGCTTGGGACGAAGGTGACAATTTTCACTGATCACGCTGTGATTCGATATCTCGTCTAGAAGAAGGACTCGAAGCCTAGATTGATTAGGTGGGTTCTTTTGCTTCAGGAATTTGAATTAGAGATCAAGGACAAAAAAGGTATTGAGAATCAAGTCGCTGATCATCTTTCGCGTTTGGAAGACCCAATGCAACTTCACATGATAAGACATTGATAAATGAGTCTTTTCCCAATGAGCAGCTGTTTGGGATACAAGAAGAAAAACCGTGGTTTGCAGACATTATGAACTACCTTGTGAGTAATATCATACCTCCATATTTATCTTATGCTCAAAGGAAGAAGTTTCTTCATGAGGTGAAGTGGTACATGTGGGATGAACCTATCTATTTAGGCAAGGAGCTGACCAAATCATCAAGAGATGTATTCCGTACAGCGAAACGGGGGGGATCTTGCGAGACTTTCATTCGACTGTTTATGGAGGCCACTATGGTAGAGAGAAGACAGCAGCTCGTGTCCTTCAAGCAGGATTTTTCTGGCCTACATTGTTTAAGGATGCGTATCAGTTTGTTTTATAGTGTGATCGATGCCAGCGTGTGGGTAATATGTCTAAGAGGGATGAGATGCCTCGTAATGTGCTTCTCGATGTTGAGGTCTTCGATGTTTGGGGAATCAACTTCATGGGGCCGTTTGTCTCATCTTGCAATAATTAGTATATCTTGTTGGCAGTTGATTATGTCAGGAAATAGGTTGAAGTTAAGGCTTTTCCAACAAATGATGCGAAGGTTGTGCTTAATTTTTTTATAAGCATATATTCACACGATTTGGAACTCCAAGAGTCAAAATCAGTGACGAGGGATTGCATTTTTGCAATCGCAAATTCACTGCTATGATGCAAAGGTATAATGTGAATCATCGCATTGCTACATCCTACCATCCTCAGACTAATGGTCAAGTTGAGGTGTCTAACAGAGAGATCAAGCGCATTCTAGAGAAAGTCGTGTGTCCATCAAGGAATGATTGGTTTTTGAAGCTTGATGAAGCTGTTTAGGCGTATATAACAGCATACAAGACTCCGTTAGGTATGTCACCATTTCAATTGGTTTATTGTAAGGGTTATCATTTGCCTGTGGGACTCGAGCATAAAGCGTATTGGGCTTTGAAGAAGTTGAACCTTGATATGGATGCAGAAGGTAAGAATATAATGCTTTAATTGAATAAACTCGACGAATTTCGACTTCAAGCGTAGTATAGGCACTTGTTGAGGAGGATGGATGCGATGCATGACATCCATAGTTGCTTTGTACAAGACCTTACCCAGGCGTTGGGGACTGCATTCAGAGCCACAGGACTTAACATCTAGTGGCCAGTATTCGGTGAGGATTCTGTATATCCGCCTCCAGACACTCCTGACACTCCACCCCTTGAGGGTGATGACCCTGATTCTGAGTAGGTATGCCTGATTCCTTGCTACTACCTTCATTAGGGACAGTGAATATTTTAAGTTTGGGGGTATTAGTTAAGGATTGTATGTTATGTGTGAGTCGCATATAGTTTGCATATTCATGATAGTTTAGTTCATATAGTTGCATATTTGCCATGTAGTAGTTTTTTTATTTTTAATGTTTGTTGCATATAGTTTCATGCATTTGCATTATAACATGATCCCTTAGATTATTTTACTGATTGATTAGTGATATTGATGCTAGTGTAGTGATGTCATGCTTAGTGATGTTAAGTCTTATCGAGTTGATTTGCATGCTAGAGATAATTGTATTTCACTAAGTCTTATAGGTTGCTTGAAGTGCTAGATCATGGTCATGGGTTATTTGTTTGTCAAGGTTTAATCACTTGTTTATATTTAGAATTTAGAATATTCTCTTAATTATAAAATAGCATGGAAATTTAAAAATTGGAGAAAGTTGGATTTCATTGCTAATTGTTGTGGCTAGGTGTCAAATGTCTAGTAGACGGCTCATTTTATATGAGTAGTCTAGGGTTGAACGAGATGGAGCGAAACGCACTCGTTCAGAATTATATGATAAAAAAGAAAAAAAAAAGAAAAAAAATATGTGTTTATGTATAAGACTTTTGTAGACCTCACTCATTACACGGTCAAATAAGCATATTTGTTTTGTTTATGTGTTGAGAATAAAAGCGTGAATCCATGTATAACTCCGATATAAGAATTGAAGTGTTGTAAATCATTTTGAGTTTAGGTTTTATTCTGTTTATAACCTTGTGATTTCCTTGGTGAGTAGTGAGTCATGATTATTGATCTAGTTGCGAGAGTATATTTGTAATTATTTGCACACACGCACGTTTCTTGCTTATAATTTGATTACTGGGATATAATTGATCTTTGTACGAATAACTGCATTTGTTGAGATGTCGCTTGTTGATTGGTTTAGTTAATATGAGGGGATCGTTGCATTCATAGTAGTTGCATTCATGCATTTTTATTTCTTTTTCTTTGAGTCTGTTTATGCTTGAGGACAAGCATCGATTCAAGTTTGGGGGTATGTTGAGTGGCATTTATGTCATCTCATAATGCTCCGTAAAGCTTTGAATTGGTGTTTTGTGCTCAAGATATTTGTGTTTTTGATGTGTTTTGTAGTGTTTTTGCATTTCAGGCTTATATCAGGAACTCGGGTGAATTGGCATTGATTTGATGCTAATTTGGTGTTAGGAATATGTCAAGAAGATTGCTCGTGAAAAGATCAACTCAAACCAGCAAGAAAAGTGGAATTTAGGATTTTCTTCAGTGAGTCAGCGTGCCCGCGCTGTAGTAGCGCGCGGCCGTGCTAGGATTACAGACGTACCAGAGCTTAAGGAGAAGGCGTAAGAAGACCGTAGAGCACAATTCAGCCAAGGCGAAGAGGATCTAGTTTATTCTAGTGATTCTTTGTTTTAAGTTATAACTTTGGATGCTAGTTTTCTTACTTGTGAACCTATACTCTTGTTTCCTACTTGGTTTATTATTTATTCAATGTAAAGACTACGTTTATTATACCATGCTTTCATCGAAACCCACATTGATAATGAGTCCGATTATGGGCTAATCATTATCTTGGGGTTCTAACAGATTTATTTAGTGATTTATTTAGTTAATTTGTTTCGATGCTTTAGTGTGTGGTGATTGTATGATAGTCTAGTATTAGTTGTGCTTATTCGTCTTATGAGTGTCGCGAACTTATAAGATAACGTGTTAATCTCTAATGAAACGAAAGTGAATCTAGGGGTTTAGAACTTGACATGCTAGCATAGGTTCATGTATTTGTTATGCATGATTCGTAGGTAATTTTAATCATCTTACTTGCCGTATGTAATCACGATAGATAACTTGTGTATTAAACCGTTATGTTGTTAAATTCTATAAACATATAGGGTCTCAATATAATTGGTGTCTATTCAGTTTCTATCTCTTTTGTGGATGTCTGGTAGTATGGTATTCGTACAATGAAAGTTGGCCTTTATCAGTTTCGTGTTATCAGATTAGTGTCATCATCATTGCATGCTACGGTTAATAATGAAAAGGCTATTGAATGTAGTATTTAATGAAGTTAGAATCCCATATTTGTGTCATATATATTCAACTCTCTTTATTATCTTAGTTAATGTTCTTTAGTATAATCTCTTAGTTAGGCGTAGTTAAAACAACCTCAATTTGTTATTCGTCTTAGCGTTGGATAATAAAAATACCATTGTTGCATAAGTACATTATTAAAATTAACTTAAACTAGTCCATGTGGGAAGGAACTAGAATTAATTCTATATTACTTGCGATCACGTATATTTGCGTGAATATTAGCGTGTGCGTGCTATAACAGCATTGTAGCTAGAGATCACGATGGTACGTTTCTATGGGGTGTTATGGACCCTCTGAGAGGTAGTTAGGGTTTAGAAGTTCAGTTCTGGGGGATTCACAAAGCCATATTGATAGCTTTTGAGTTGTAGACTCCTAAGGTTGTCATTGAGTATTACAATATTGTGGCTTTTGACCTCTTGCTGGATCACAATGTTGAGTCTTTGGAGGAGTTGAATTTGTTGGTTCATGCTAAATAGATTTATCAAATATTTTCTAAATTTAACAAGCCAAGGGAGCTTCCAGTTTTTCAAAGAAATTGCAGAATCTACTCAGTCTTTAGTACTACAAACAATGCTCTAACCTTCCTAAAAGAATTTGGTTTTAATAACTGATTTTCTCTTGTGCATGTTCCTATTCCTTTTGGTCGTCTTATCGAAATTCCAGATCAAGATATGGGGTTTCATCCTCACTATGAAGCTTTCACTGTTCTTCATAACTTTGGTCTTGGTGAGGTGCTTCATCCTTCTCCTCCCTCCCCCTATTGCTCAGATCCCTAGTCTTGGTGCATCTTCCTCTCTTCTGTTTGCTAATTAATCTTATCTGGACTCATTTGTCATTGCACACTTTAACCCATCTCTTGGCATGAGTGAGATGTTCTTGATAGTAGCAGCTTCTCCAAGCAATAATTTTTAAATTTTTACGGCTGAACCAGCTTCTCCAGGCTACAGTCCCTCTATTTTTTTGTCAAAAATAGACCATTTCCCTTGGGTTCCCAAAGTTGAGGATCTGGTTGTCACAGATCATTGGCTTCCTCCATCAAGCCAGTCTACTCACAACTCTAATGATATTATCATTCAGGATTCTCCTCTCCAACTTTCCTCAATTTCACTGCCTTTCCTTGATCCTAATTGTGACGACTGAGAATTTTACGACATAATCAAGTCAATAAAGTATGTTATGTGATTATAATTATGTGATTAAGTGTTGATCAAATGTCTTTGCTGTATATTAGAATATAGGAGCGTAAATAAAAACGTTCCAATTTAAAGAGTCAGCTTAGGAGTTAAGTTGTGTCGTCGGGCCGTCAGGTAGAACGGAACCCGCCCTAATAAGGAATTAAAGAATATAAAATATAAATTATGTGTGATTGAATGAAATGAATGAGTAAATAAAGTATTTCGTCCTAAGTGACGTGTTGATTGGAAAAGATAATGAGAAGCGTAATCGAAACGCTGAGCGTCGGGCCGTCAGGCTGAACGTGACCCGGTACGCGTAGAAAAGGATAAAGATTAAAAAAGGATACATTCCATGATTAGACATGAGTCATGTGATTATATATGTGAGATTGTTGTTTGTGTGCATGACTATGTGTTCTCTGACATTTTTATTAATTTTTAAGGAATTATGTGACTTAAATAAAGGTCTAATTAACCTTCGTGCATTTTTATAAAATTATATGAGTAAGATAAAAATATGGGATTTGTTTTGATATCTTCTTAGTAGTCCTAGAGACTTTTTAAAAATGATAAGTGGATTTATTTGGTGGTCTTTGCATTTTTAAATTGATTTTATGTGGAAAAATGTTATTATTAAGGCGAGATTGCGAAATTCATATAAAATCAACCGTACACTCAAAACCTTATTATGAGTAATGGTCGGAAAGCTAATTTCGAGATCTACGTTTTGAAATTGTCATTTGCAATAATTTTCAACTTTCTAAGAGAGATATAATTTATATTTAGTTTTTATCTTATTTGAGTAAAAATAAAAAGATTGATCAACATAAGTGGGGATTAGTTAATTACTAAAACGCCCCTGCCCTCTAAGCATATATATACACTCATTTCCTCCTCCTTCCTTTCTTTCCACCCAGCCACACTTTCATTCTCTCTTTTTCTCTCATCTCTCTCACTCTCGAAGCTCACTCTCTTCTCTCTCTCTATTCCACTCGGTATATCACTCTTCTACACTTGATTTTTATGGATTCTTCCATGGAAATTCACTCTTGTTCCATATATGAGCTCTAATCCTATTGCATGCATAGTTTGATACTTGCATGTGGGTTGTGTGCGTGTGTGTAGGTTCGGCTAGGCCGAATTGTTACTTTATAAAAACAAGATGAAGTGAACTTGTGGTGATCTTGTCTTGTATGTGTTTGTTGTTGTGATTTTAGAAAATAATCGGAGGTTTTATGGTAGGATATCCTCGAATGAGGGCACCACCGTGAGGCCACCGCCACCGGTGATGAACTCCGGTGAACCGGTGGTGAGTAATGATGTAACCACTGAACTCTACTACACCAAAACTTGTTTTTTTGATTGTTGCATGTGTTAATCTTGAAAACACCCGAATGGGTTTTGATTTTTTTAAAAGAATTAAGTTGATGTTAGTTGATGAAAATGAGTTGTTAATGTTTAATCTTAGAAATTATTGTTTGATTAGAGTGATTGGTAGTGTAAAGGGTCAAAATTGTCCATGCATGTGTTGATTAGTGTAAAAGCCGAATAGGGTTTTGGGTTATCAAAGAATAAATTGATTTTGGTTGATAAAAATGATTGTTTGATAGTTGTTTTTGAAATTGATGGATTAACTAAGGGCCTAAATTGAATTAAAGGTTAAATTCGAGTATGCATGAGGGATTGTGTTATGTTTGGTTCGAATTCTTGCTTAATATAGAAGAAGATAGCAACTTGGTGTGTTATTCTTGCTTGAATCAACTAGGATTTAGGATTAAACCATGAAAATACTCTTGCATGTCATTTGTAAGATTAAATTAAAGTTGTATGTTGTATTTCTTGAGAAATTCGAATGGTATAGTTGTTTTATAAGAATATTAAGTTGGATTATATGTCTAAATGATTGTTATGTGTTTATGTGGATTTGGTATGAAAAATTGATTGATTTTGATTGGTATTTATAGTAGGTCCGAATGGATCATGATTTTTAAGAAGTCAAATTCAAATTTAAGTGATGGATTTGATTATAGAAGATAACTACGTGATTGCATGTGAAAATTTTAGGAATTATTTGCTTATTTGCTATTTTTGGTTCGAATTATAGAATTTTAAAAAGAAGAATTAGCTGCCTTAATTCTAAACGGTTATAAGTAGTGTTATGATTATGGAATTGAGTTTTGAATGAAATGTGTACTCATGTGAGTTGTGGTTGCTTGATTTGGTTTAAAGTCGAATTAAAAGTGTATTTTAAGATATAAGTTGTTCGTTGAATACTTGAAAGTATAAAGGGTAAGAGTGAAGTATATTATATGATATGTGTATTTGTGTAACTATACTCATATAGTTAAGGTCAATCGTTTGATAGGATTAGCGTATATAGTAAACGTTCCGGGAACGAGAGTTGAGAATCTGATTAAGGTTTTGGTTTTATTGTAGATTCGGAGCGTGAGGGCATTCAGGCTAGGAAAGGAAAGGATTTACTAGGTGGCAGTAGTTCAACCTTCAGGAAAGCAAATCCAGGCAAGTAACTCTGATTACTTGTGTAAATGGTTATAAAGAGAATGTTGTTCATACCATGTAGAGTATTGAACTGTTTAATTATGAAATCCTGATATTGATTTGAGGTACCCTGCCTTTGTTCTTGATAAACTGTTATTGATAAACTTAATGATTCAACCCTTTGATAACATGTCCTTTCTGTTCAAATTATGTATTGAGCCATGAAATATATTGAACCCTCTGATTATCCTTGTTAACCCTGTTTAATGATACCTTGTTCCTCCTGATCACCCTATTGATCCCTAAACAGATGTTGATCCTTCTAACTTAAGTGCTTTGTTATCCCTGATACAGAATTCTTATGAATTGTTCCTTGCGTATCTTTGAATCACCCCCTGAACTTTGTTTCCTTAAAATCTGAATTAAGAATGAGTTTTGACTTGAAAAAGTCTGAATGATTTCAAATTCTTTGTAATGATAAAATGAATTTTAGAAAACCTATTTGTTTTTCCAACTCAAGGTTTTCCAAATGAATTCCTGATGGATTGGATTGGGACGTAAGAGGCTAGTGGGACTAGTCCAGTCATGGTAAGAGGCTAGCGGGGCTAGTCCAAATTAAGGCTGAAATTATGTCGATTGGTACCTTAAAGACCGGATGGAGGTCGGTACGGGCTGATCACCCGTATTAATATGAAATGGAAAGATAAAGTGATCCAATAAAGGGTTCTAAATGATTATTTAAAAAGGGAACTGAAACTTTCTGTTCAGTAAATTGATTTTTGAAAATGAAAATGGTTTATATTGCTTTGAAAAGAGTTGATTATGTTAATGTGAAGCTTAAAGCTCGAGAACCCTGATTCTTAAATCTATTGATCATATGATTGATTCCATATATTGAAATACTGTTGCTTTCCTCTATTGAAAGATCTATTCTGATCCTTTATTGATTTGTGATGAATGTCAGCTTTCGACCTACGTTGAGCCTTGTTCCTTAAAAGCTCCATATTGTTCCTTCAAAAGCCTTTCCTTAACCCAAAAGCTGGAAATCTGCCACCTAGATCAAATAAAGTAGAATGCCCTGAGTTTGGTAAAGCATATTGAGAATTGATATTGTAGAACTGCTATATAGTTGCTTGCTGAGTTTTATACTTATTTGTTTTGTTTTAATCTAACCATGGCAGTTAAGCAAGAAGATGGTCAGGCTTAGGCGCACTGCTCGTAAGAGCGTACCTGGTGGTCCCTACCGTATTGAGGGCTTCCGGTTGCCAGAGCAGGTAGTGGTAATTATGAGTTAGCTTGCGCCTAGAAAGAAGTGTTTAAAGATACAATGGGTTATCTGTCGGTTCTCAGCCGGAATTGATATTGTTTATTTAATAATAATTTGGGTTTGTAAGTTATATTGTGTTGATTGGTAGTTGTAATCTTGTCTCATACTTTATCCTGTTGATCATGTTAGTAGATAATCGGGGTTTATGCATATTTAATTATTAGATTAAAGGTGTGTGAGTCCTCATTTTCTAACCCCGAGATTGAGGGCGTCACAAGTTGGTATCAGAGCTACAAGATCTAGTCCCTGAGACAAGTTAGGATTAAAAAGGGTATTTTGGGAATATATCTATATAACGAGAGAGTTCGACTCATATAGAGTTGAGTTAGACTATTAGGTATAGTCTAAGGAAAGTGTTGATTGGTAAAGTGGAAACTAGAGTTAGGGTGTGAATTAGCTGGAAGCTTTATTTAACCCTAACATTGTTTCTTGGTTGCTGTTTTGTGTTTTCTCTTAGGATCCTATTAGTGGTAGTGACTCAGATTCAGAGATTAGTTTGACCGGTACCCCTGTGGACCCCATTCCACCCTCTCCAGAGGAGCCTGTGTATGTTAGTTCAGACCCAGAGGAGGACTCTTCTGAGAGTAGTGAGATCCCTATGCAGATTTCACCCTTGAGGCCAGATTCAGAGACCCCTGCCCCTGAGCCAGAGTCCGAGATGCCTAAGACTGTACCTGTCAGTGTTGGTGGCAAGTTATCCCAGGATCGAGACTTTATGTACTCCCGCATTCCTGAGTTGGGAGCTTTGGTGGATAGGCTAGCCAGAGAGTCTAGGCAGAGTGCTTTAGTTATGGATGATGAGTGGCGAGTTCGGGTGAAGATGGTGGAGCAGGTTGCCAGGAGGAGATTGGATGAGGGACCATCCACTAGTGATGCTGATGCTGAGGCCCGGAGGCTGCATAAGATCATTCGCTGGATGTTGGTTGTGTTGAGAGAGATTCTGGACGATTAGACGGGACTGTTGGTTGAGCCCGTAGATTGTTGTTTTTCAGCGCTGGTAGGCTTTGGGATACTTGGTCAGATGCCGGGATCCCTTTTCATTTATCTTGTTGTATTTCAGATCAGTGTTGTAGTAGTAGTAGTTGGAAGTTAGGGGTAGATAGGGGATGTTTTCCAGTTTTTCCTCTGTTTAACCCTGCTATTTATTGTACCTTATTTCAGAACCTGTGATATCCAGAACTATCTTTATGTACCCTTGTTTAAATAAATCCATTGTCTTGCTTTCCATTGTGCACCTTAAATATCTCATAAACTGTTCTTAATATTATGTTTCTATATAACCATGTTTTCGTACAACCATGTTTAAAGATCATAAAACCCTATTCTGCGCCATGATAAAACAACACCGATATGAGAATTATGTAGTAATAGGATTGCATGTGCAAAATTGGGTAAAACTTAAAACCCGCAAAAGAGATTTTATAGAAACTGTTGTTATATATCTGCCATGTCATTGTATTGCTAATAATTGCTCAATCAGGTTTGTAAGAAATGGCCAACTCACCAGATCACCAAGAAGGAGAAATTCCTACCCAAGACCCAGAAGTAAACCCAGAAACCACCATGATGAGCAGACTTGCTCAGCTTTTGCAACAACCTGTGGCCCCTAAATTTGGAAATTTCAAGCACTTTCAATCTGTTCATCCCCCAGAATTCTTAGGTTTGCCAGACCCGATTAAAGCTCAGTCGTGGTTGAGAGAAATGGAAAAAGCCTTTGAGTTAGCAGAAGTTAAGGACGACAAGAAAGCTCAGTATGCAAGTTATTACCTGAAAGATGAAGCAAGTTTCTGGTGGGAGTTTTCAAAGGCGTTGTTGGAAGGCAAAGACTTGTCATGGGAGAAGTTCACTGAGATGTTTCTGGAGAAGTATTTGCCAAGCTATATGCAAGATCAGTTGGAAATGAAATTTCTGGACCTTAGACAAGAGGATATGTCAGTAGCAGAATATGAGGTGAAGTTTTCGGAATTGTCTAGATTCGTACCTGAGTACGTGAATACAGAAGCGAAGAAGGCTAAGAGGTTCCAACAGGGACTTAAGTCGTGGATTAGGAGTCAAATAGCAATGTTGGAGATCAAGAATTATGCTTCTTTGGTTCAAAAAGCAATGATAGTGGAAGGTGAGCGGGAAGCTGCAAGAAGAGAAATCGAAGGAAGAAAGAGGAAGTTTGAAAACTCTGAGCAAGAGCAAGGAAGCTCAAAGTTCAGAGGGAAGTTTGGAAAGAATGGTGGAGGTCAGAACCAAAAGTTCCAGAAGTTTAAACCCGATAACGGAGCTCAGAAGAACCGTTTCCAGAAAGCTGGACAATCGGGGAAGGACAACAGACCCCAGATGCTGCAGGAATTGTGGAAAGAGACACCCGGGAAGGTGTAATAAGCTGGATATAACGTGTTTCAAGTGCAACCAGAAGGGGCACTACTCTTTAGAATGCCCAAGTGGAGCAAGGAAGCCTGATTCGGCTTGTTTCAAGTGTGGTAAAGTGGGCCATATGGCCAGGAATTGCAAGGAGCCTGTTCAGAAGGCTAATGTTCTCAGAATTGTTGGACCGCCGTCTCTCCCAGCACCATCAGCTCAACCCAAAGCTAGAATCTTTAACATGATGATGAAAGATGCGGTGCAAGATATGGACGTGGTAGCAGGTATGCTTGATATAAACTCAGTAGAAGTAAAAGTTTTGATGGATTCTGGAGCAACTAGATCTTTTATCTCTGAAAGTATTCTTGATAAGTTAAATTGTGTTGCGTACCCTCTAGAGCCTAATATGATTATAGAGGTAGGAAATCAAGAGAAAGTTATTGCTAGTAAGATTTGTCCTGATTGTGATGTGACTATAGAAGGTCGGCACTTTTCTGCTGACTTAATTCCCTTTAAGTTAGGAGAATTTGAGGTTATACTAGGAATGGATTGATTGTCAAACCATGAAGCGCAAATAGAATGTAAAAGTAAGAAGGTGAAGTTAAGGACCAAGGATGGTGAAGAAGTGATATTCAAAGGAAAGAAGCAAGAGAAGAAATTTCTAACTGCAATTAAGGCAAGAAGGTTAATACGTCAAGGATGCGAAGTTTATTTGGCTGATGTCGTGGACGTGGAGAAAGAATCTGTGAAGATCGAGGATATTCCGGTAGTAAGAGATTTTCCGGACGTGTTTCCCGATGAATTGCCTGGATTACCTCCAGACAGAGAGATCGAGTTTATAATTGATTTGGCTCCTGGAACAAAACCAGTGTCAAAAGCTCCCTATCGCATGGCGCCGGTCGAGATGAAAGAATTGGCAGCTCAGTTCCAAGAATTGTTGGACAAAGGAGTGATCCGACCGAGTGTATTCCCGTGGGGCGCACCGGTGTTATTTGTAAAGAAAAAGGATGGAAGTATGAGGTTGTGCATTGATTACCGCGAGCTGAATAAGTTGACGATCAAGAATAAGTACCCTTTACCGCGGATCGATGACTTGTTTGACCAGTTAAAAGGAGCTTCGTGTTTTTCAAAGATTGATTTAAGGTCTGGGTATCATCAACTAAAGATTAAAGTGGAGGATATACCCAAGACAGCGTTTCGAACGAGATACGGACACTATGAGTTTTTGGTAATGACGTTTGGCTTGACAAATGCGCCAGCAGCATTTATGGATCTTATGAACAGAGTGTTCAAGCAGTACTTGGATAAGTTCGTTATTGTGTTTATCGACGATATACTGATTTACTCCAAGACGGAAGAAGATCATAAGGAGCATTTGAGGATTTCCTTGGAAATTCTGCGAAAAGAGAAGCTGTATGCTAAGTTTTCAAAGTGCGAATTTTGGCTAAAGGAAGTGCAATTTCTTGGTCATGTAGTTAATAAAGAAGGAATCAAAGTAGACCCAGCCAAGATAGAAGCTGTAATGAATTGGGAAAGACCCAAGACTCCTACGGAAGTCAGAAGTTTTCTGGGATTAGCCGGATATTATAGAAGATTTGTGCAAGATTTCTCTAAGATTGTCGTTTCGTTGACAAAGTTGACAAGAAAGAACGAGAAGTTCGTTTGGACAGAAAAGTGCGAGGAAAGTTTTCAAGAGTTAAAGAAGAGGCTGGTAACTGCCCCAGTGTTGGTACTACCAGATGATAAAGGGGAATTTGTGATATTCTGTGATGCTTCATATAAAGGACTCGGATGTGTGTTAATGCAACACGGGAAGGTAATAGCATATGCGTCAAGGAAACTCAAGCCGCACGAGCAAAAGTATCCAACGCATGATTTGGAATTTGCAGCAATTGTGTTTACCCTTAAGATTTGGAGGCATTATTTGTACGGGGAAAAGTGCGAGATTTATACGGATCATAAGAGTTTAAAGTATATCTTTACTCAGAAAGAATTGAATATGCGACAAAGAAGGTGGTTGGAATTGATCAAAGATTATGATTGTGTGATAAATTATCATCCTGGAAAGGCAAATGTGGTAGCCGATGCTTTAAGTCGAAAAGAAAGATTGAATCTGTTAACATCATCAGAAGAAATAATCAAGGATTTTGAAAAGATGGAAATAGAGGTGCAGACTCCAGAATTTGGAGGTGAAGCTATATATGCAATGTCATTTCAACCTGAAATTTTGGAAAAGATTCGATGCTGTCAAAAGCAAGTGATGAATCGCGAAAAGGATAGGTTGACGGGAGAAGAAATTAAAGCTCAAAAAGATGGGAAAGGAATATACCGTGTTAGCTCACGTATTAGGATACCTAATGTTGTGGAACTAAAGCACGAGATTTTGCAAGAAGCGCATAACTCGAGATTTTCAATTCACCCTGAAAGTACGAAAATGTACCAGGATTTAAAAGAAAGTTATTGGTGGCCCAACATGAAAAAGGAAATTGCGGAATGGATAAGTAAATATTACATGTGCCAAAGAGTCAAAGCGGAACATCAAAGGCCGAGCGGATTGTTTCAGCCACTAGATATACCTGAATGGAAATGGAAGCATATAGCGATGGATTTCGTGGTAGGATTACCTAAAACCAAGTCAAATCATGATGCGATTTGGGTGGTAATCGATCGGTTGACGAAGTCAGCACATTTCTTGCCAATAAATGAAAGGTTTTCGTTGGAAAAGTTGATCAAATTGTATCTGGATGAGATTGTGATGCGTCATGGAGTTCCTGTGTCTATCGTGTCCGATAGAGATCCAAGGTTTAACTCGAGATTTTGGCGACAATTCCATGAACATTTGGGAACTAAGTTGAAAATGAGTACGGCATATCATCCGCAGACAGACGGACAAAGTGAAAGAACAATTCAGACAATTGAAGATATATTGCGAACCTGTGTAATAGATTTCAAAGGAAATTGGGACGATCATTTGCCCTTAATTGAGTTTTCCTACAACAACAGTTATCACGCGAGTATTGTCATGCCGCCTTATGAAGCGTTGTACGGATGAAAGTGTAGATCCCCTACTTATTGGGATGAAGTTGGTGAGCGCAAATTAATTTGCCCAGAGCTAGTTCAATAAACGAAAGAAAAGGTAGAAATGATTCGAAAAAGATTAATCGCAGCTCAAGATCGCCAAGCAAAGTACGCAAATCAAGAACGAAAATATGTTCAATTCAAATCTGGAGACAAAGTCTTGTTAAAGATATCTCCTTGGAAAGGTTTAACCCGATTCGGAAAGAAAGGGAAGTTGAGTCCTAGGTATATTGGACAATTTGAAGTATTGCGTCGAGTTGGGAAAGTGGCATATGAATTGGCGCTACCTCCGCAAATACAACATATGCACAATGTATTTCATGTATCTCTTCTAAAGAAGTATAATGCTGATGCGAGCCATGTGATCGAATTGGAACTAGTGGAGATCAAACCAAATTTGTCCTATATGGAACAGCCAGTACGAATTTTGGATCGAAAAGAAAGGACGCTTAGAAATAAAGTTGTACCTCTAGTTAGAGTGTTGTGGAGAAATCCATTAGTCGAAGAATCGACTTAGGAATTAGAAAGCGAAATGAAAGAAAAGTATCCCCATCTATTTGCTTAGATTAGATTTTGGGGACAGAATCCTTTTAAGGAGGGTAGATTGTGACGACTGAGAATTTTGTGACGTAATCAAGTCAATAAAGTATGTTATGTGATTATAATTATGTGATTAAGTGTTGATCAAATGTCTTTGCTGTATATTAGAATATAGGAGCGTAAATAAAAACGTTCCAATTTAAAGAGTCAGCTTAGGAGTTAAGCTGTGTCGTCGGGCCGTCAGGTAGAACGGAACCCGTCCTAATAAGGAATTAAAGAATATAAAATGTAAATTATGTGTAATTGAATGAAATGAATGAGTAAATAAAGTATTTCATCCTAAGCGACGTGTTGATTGGAAAAGATAATGAGAAGCGTAATCGAAACGCTGAGCGTCGGGCCGTCAGGCTGAACGTGACCCGGTACGCGTAGAAAAGGATAAAGATTAAAGAAGGATAAATTCCATGATTAGACCTGAGTCGTTATGTGATTATATATGTGAGATTGTTGTCTGTGTGCATGACTATGTGTTCTGTGATATTTTTATGAATTTTTAAGGAATTATGTGACTTAAATAAAGGTCTAATTAACCTTCGTGCATTTTTATAAAATTATCTGAGTAAGATAAAAACATGGGATTTGTTTTGATATCTTCTTAGTAGTCCTAGAGACTTTTTAAAAATGATAAGTGGATTTATTTGGTGGTCTTTGCATTTTTAAATTGATTTTATGTGGAAAAATGTTATTATTAAGGTGAGATTGCGAAATTCATATAAAATCAACCGTACGCTCAAAACCTTATTATGAGTAATGGTCAGAAAGCTAATTTCGAGATCTACATTTTGAAATTGTCATTTGTAATAATTTTCAACTTTCTGAGAGAGATATAATTTATATTTAGTTTTTATCTTATTTGAGTAAAAAGAAAAAGATTGATCAACATAAGTGGGGATTAGTTAATTACTAAAATGCCCCTGCCCTCTAAGCATATATATACACTCATTTCCTCCTCCTTCCTTTCTTTCCACCCGGCCACACTTTCATTCTATCTTTTTCTCTCATCTATCTCACTCTCGAAGCTCACTCTCTTCTCTCTCTCTCTATTCCACTCGGTATATCACTCTTCTACACTTGATTTTTATGCATTCTTCCATGGAAATTCGTTCTTGGTCCATATACGAGCTCTAATCCTATTGCATGCATAGTTTGATACTTGCATGTGGATTGTGTACGTGTGTGTAGGTTCGGCTAGGCCGAATTGTTGCTTTATAAAAACAAGATGAAGTGAACTTGTGGTGATCTTGTCTTGTATGTGTTTTTTGTTGTGATTTTAGAAAATAATCGGAGGTTTTATGGTAGGATACCCTCGAATGAGGGCACCACCATGAGGCCACCGCCACCGGTGATGAACTCCGGTGAACCGGTGGTGAGTAATTATGTAACCACTAAACTCTACTACATCAAAACTTGTTCTTTTGATTGTTGCATGTGTTAATCTTAAAAACACCCGAATGGGTTTTGATTTTTTTAAAAGAATTAAGTTGATCTTAGTTGATGAAAATGAGTTGTTAATGTTTAATCTTAGAAATTATTGTTTGATTAGAGTGATTGGTAGTGTAAAGGGTCGAAATTGTCCATGCATGTGTTGATTAGTGTAAAAGCCAAATAGGGTTTTGGGTTATCAAAGCATAAATTGATTTTGGTTGATAAAAATGATTGTTTGATAGTTGTTTTTGAAATTTATGGATTAACTAAGGGCCTAAATTGAATTAAAGGTTAAATTCGAGTATGCATGTGGGATTGTGTTATGTTTAATTCGAATTCTTGCTTAATATAGAAGAAGATAGCAACTTGGTGTGTTATTCTTGCTTGAATCAACTAGGATTTAGGATTAAACCATGAAAATACTCTTGCATGTCATTTGTAAGATTAAATTAAAGTTGTATGTTGTATTTCTTGAGAAATTCGAATGGTACAGTTGTTTTATAAGAATATTAAGTTGGATTATATGTCTAAATGATTGTTTATGTGTTTATGTGGATTTGGTATGAAAAATTGATTGATTTTGATTGGTATTTATAGTAGGGCCGAATGGATCATGATTTTTAAGAAGTCAAATTCAAATTTAAGTGATGGATTTTATTATAGAAGATAACTAGGTGATTGCATGTGAAAATTTTAGGAAATTTTTGCTTATTTGCTATTTTTGGTTCGAATTATAGAATTTTAAAAAGAAGAATTAGTTGCCTTGATTCTAAACGGTTATAAGTAGTGTTATGATTATGGAATTGAGTTTTGAATGAAATGTGTACTCATGTGAGTTGTGGTTGCTTGATTTGGTTTAAAGTCGAATTAAAAGTGTGTTTTAAGATATAAGTTGTTCGTTGAATACTGGAAAGTATAAAGGGTAATAGTGAAGTATATTATATGATATGTGTATTTGTGTAACTATACTCGTATAGTTAAGGTCAATCGTTTGATAGGATTAGCATAAATAGTAAATGTTTCGGGAACGAGAGTTGAGAATCTGATTAAGGTTTTGGTTTTATTGTAGATTCGGAGCGTGAGGGCATTCAGGCTAGGAGAGGAAAGGATTTACTAGGTGGCAGTAGTTCAACCTTCAGGAAAGCAAATCCAGGCAAGTAACTCTGATTACTTGTGTAAATGGTTATAAAGAGAATGTTGTTCATACCATGTAGAGTATTGAATTGTTTAATTATGAAACCCTAATATTGATTTGAGGTACCCTGCCTTTGTTCTTGATAAACTGTTATTGATAAACTTAATGATTCAACCCTTTGATAATCTGTCCAATCTGTTCAAATTATGTATTGAGCCATGAAATATATTGAACCCTCTGATTATCCTTGTTAACCCTGTTTAATGATACCTTGTTCCTCCTGATCACCCTATTGATCCCTAAACAGATGTTGATCCTTCTAACTTAAGTGCTTTGTTATCCCTGATACAGAATTCTTATGAATTGTTCCTTGCGTATCTTTGAATCACCCCCTGAACTTTGTTTCCTTAAAATCTGAATTAAGAATGAGTTTCGACTTGAAAAAGTCCGAATGATTTCAAATTCTTGGTAATGATAAAATGAATTTTAGAAAACCTATTTGTTTTTCCAACTCAAGGTTTTCCAAATGAATTCCTAATGGATTGGATTGGGACGTAAGAGGCTAGTGGGACTAGTCCAGTCATGGTAAGAGGCTAGCGGGGCTAGTCCAACTTAAGGCTGAAATTATGCCGATTTGTACCTTAAAGACCGGATGGAGGTCGGTACGGGCTGATCACCCGTATTAATATGAAATGGAAAGATAAAGTGATCCAATCAAGGGTTCTAAATGATTATTTAAAAAGGAAACTAAAACTTTCTGTTCAGTAAATTGATTTTTGAAAATGAAAATGGTTTATATTGCTTTGAAAAGAGTTGATTATGTTAATGTTAAGCTTAAAGCTCGAGAACCCTGATTCTTAAATCTGTTAATCATATGATTGATTCCATATATTGAAATAATGTTGCTTTCCTCTATTGAAAGATCTATTCTGATCCTTTATTGATTTGTGATGAATGTCGGCTTTCGACCTACGTTGAGCCTTGTTCCTTAAAAGCTCCATATTGTTCCTTCAAAAACCTTTCCTTAACCCAAAAGCTGGAAATCTGCCACCTAGATCAAATAAAGTAGAATGCCCTGAGTTTGGTAAAGCATATTGAGAATTGATATTGTAGAACTGCTATATAGTTGCTTGCTGAGTTTTATACTCATTTGTTTTGTTTTAATCTAACCATGGCAGTTAAGCAAAAAGATGGGCAGGCTTAGGCGCACTGCTCGTAAGAACGTACCTGGTGGTCTCTACCGTGTTGAGGGCTTCCGGTTGCCAGAGCAGGTAGTGGTAATTATGAGTGAGCTCGCGCCTAGAAAGAAGTGTTTAAAGATACAATGGGTTATCTGTCGATTCCCAACCGGAATCGATATTGTTTATTTAATAATAATTTGGGTTTGTAAGTTATATTGTGTTGATTGGTAGTTGTAATCTTGTCTCATACTTTATCATGTTGATCCTGTTAGTAGATAATCGGGGTTTATGCATATTTAATTATTAGATTAAAGGTGTATGAGTCCTCATTTCCTAACCCCAAGATTGAGGGCGTCACACTAATGACAAGGGTACGGGTGTGTTGGTTGATGATCAGCCTCTAGTTATTTCAGTTAGTGGTTGATCTTCTTGCACTTCTGCACATTCCATCATTCCTAATCGTTCTAAATATTTTAGTCACTTTGAGGTTGGAGAATCATCGCGAATAAGAGCAGTTCTCGATGCGGTGGGTGTAGAAATGATAGTTTTATGTGTGTGTCTATTTCTAGAAATTGAGAGGGATACAAGGTTTCACATTTGAAAAAGGAAGGAATGTGGGGAGATTTTGTGCTTTTTTAGACTGAGATTTTGTGTTTTTGAAAAACCAGGGTGTCTGGTTTTTTTAGGTAGGATTTATGTTGGAGACTCAAATTCACAACTGGGTATTAAAATTAAACCACTTTTTTATTCATAATAATTTGGTTAATTTGTAGTTTTCTAATTTTCTTTTATTTTTTCAAAAGTGAAAGAAAATTTTATTATATTATGATAATGACATTAACGAGAAAAGATGATATTTAAAGTCTTTTCGAATGATTACACATAAAATAATTTTCATGTAAACGCACGAGTCATTAAATTCATTCATCATTTAACGAAATATTCATTATGTTATTTTCAAAAAATTAAACAAAGTTAAGAAAATCTAACTTGATGGAAAATTTTGAGATTTACTTCTTGTTTGATCAAAGTCAAAAAAAATCTAAATGGTATATCCGCACTTAGGTTTAAGGAATATTTTGACATTTTTCCGTGCATGAGATTAAGATTTAATATTATGTAGTAATAAATTTTTACTAAAAAAAATCTTTAAACCGTTAAATATTAGGTCGGAAATAGCATAAGTGAGAGGAGGAAATCATAATTATTTTAGTAAAAATAGCCACCAAAGTAAATTATTATAACAAATTGTAGCTGAAAGATAAGTTTATCTATACAAAGAGAACACGCATAAGTCGTGACATAAATTTGAGCAGGTATGATATAAGACATCATACAAGTTTAAGCATATAAAGCATCAAGTTTCTCAAGTTTAAGCGTCCGGGACACCGTGATGCGTTAACGCGTGAAACTTTTTCTTGTTCGTTTAAGGTGAAGTGTCTTAAGGAAATGTGTATCGTTATATTCACCGACCTTATACTTGGTATTAGCTTACATAACTAAAATATTTTATCTCTAAGATAGAACTCATGTGATATATACATGTTTTATGTAACATATATTATCAATTGTGTCTTTAAAAATAAGTTAAGACTTGAGTTTTTGAGTTTTAGCTTGTACAAATTATTAGACCATTGTAATAACAATATATTGTGGGGTGTAGTAAAGGGTTGTAGTTCAAAATTTCAAGATATTTATGAGCATTTTAAATACATATATACGAGCACTTTCGTTTGGAAGAATGTTATTTATTAAAGGCCCCTTTAATTTTCAAACTAAAAACTAATGGCGTAGGTTGTATATAATTCAGTTACAAAAGTAGCAATACTAATCAAGGGACTGCTAAATTTGAGTTTCATGGGACTCCATATGTACGAAGGAAAGAATTTCTTGAAATTGTGGGAATCTTGCACACTTGCACTTAATCCCATCGATTGATGAACTAATTTAATGGGAAGGCAATGAAATCATTGAAAAATGATGCAAATTTCGATGACTGGGACCATGAGCAATAATCAAGTCATGGTTGTTTAATTTTATGGAGCTACATATTAACAAAAGTTATCCATTTTTTGAAACTGCAGACACGATTTAGAATTTCATCAACTGAATTTAGCAGTCCCTTGATTAGTATTGCTACTTTTGTAACTGCATAAACGGTTTAGAATTTCATCAACTGAATTTACTCAAATTTGGGTGATATGGTTAAATATTTTGGGAAAAAGCAAAAAAAAATTGATTTCTAACTCAAATGTGCAGAACATTGACCAAATATTATTCGAAACTCACATTTCTATCGCGGGACCACCGCACTGTGTTCGAATATAAATAGGTTGAAGACAAAGATAAAAACCAAAAAATTGGTACAAGGAGACAGCATAATAAAGTTTCTTATTGGATCAATAATTGAATTTGATTCGATTAAAAATTAACTCATTGGTCAAATTTCCTTTCCTATCGTTGAGAAAACACATGGACATATGCAGCTAGAGGAAGTCTGAGATAAATCATGGCTTACATTGATATTGTGCCTGATCGATGTATAATTTTTATGGGAAGTGTTCAATACCAAGGTAAATTTTGACAGATGACCGCAATTTCGAAGGATGAAAAAATGTTCTCCGATGTGACTATTTAAATTAGTTTAACCATTCTCGTAAAGAGCATTTTATCGTACACCCTCATATATTAAGTCGTAGACAAGGAGAATGAAGTCGAGGAAGTTCTTATAATAGAAATTCGGGAAGAAGCACTCACTGAGTGTTCAGCACACTGCACCATAGGAGAATATTGACTCTGTTACTTCAATAACGGAAAGAATGAGTGTGACTGAACTCGTTGCTTCTAGTCAGCTATTGCCTTCAATAGAGACTGATTCTCCAGGACCTTCATCCCACTATAAGAAACAGAGCTATCAACAACCACAGTTTTCAGCGACCACAAAGTCAGTAGCTAATAATATCTATCAGCTACAGTTGAGCATTCGGTCGGTTTGGTCCAAAATCGGACTGAACCGAATAGACCGAAAAACCAAATTACCATTTTTTCTTGGACCAGACCAAAATTGTAATATGGACCGACCAAACCGAACTGAAATAATTCGGTTTGGTCTGGTTTTAGACCGAATGGGCCGAATTTTTTTAAAATAAAATAGTATTGAAATTTTAAATAAAAAAATATAAAATCTAGAATATGATTAGAGTAAGATGATATATAAAGTAGTGTATAAATATAATTACAAATTCAAAATTATGATTATAATTTTTAAGATATATGTAAAATGTATGTAATATGAAATTTTAGTATATATAATTTGGTCTATTCGGTCCAGATCGAAATATTTTTTAAAAGAACCGGACCGAACTGAATTTTATTTCGGTCTATTCGGTAAATCAGAACTAAACCGAACGAAATTAGCACGGTTCAGTTTTTCGATTTCGGTTCAGTTTTGCTCAGCCCTACTTTCAGCGACCAAATTTTCAGTGACCGCAAAGCCAGTAGCTAATAATATCTTTCAGTGATCGCTTTCGGCACCTGATACCAATACATTTTTGTTAGCGATTGATCCCTGTAGTTGATCCGTCATTGCCCAATTTACCCCAAAAAAATTAGCCAATAAAAATTGGCGCTAATTTTTAGTGACAAAATTTTATCTGCGACCAAAATTGGTAGTAGAAAGTGCCACATCATCCATAGACATGTGGATAGATGGCAGGCGTTGTTGACTCAAATTTGCGACAAGAGGTCGCTGTTGGCGGTCACTAACAAGCAGTCGACAATAGTGCAATCAATTAAGGGCGTCGTTAATGTGGATAGCAGTGACCAGATTTTGTGCGACAGATTTTGCGATGACATTTAGTCGCTGATATCTATTAACTATCAACATGGGTCGCTAATGGTCATGTTTCTTGTAGTGATACGCCAATTCTGCTCATGAAAAAACAGGTAAAAAAATAAAATGTGTGGCAAAGGTAAAAAAGATCGTTAACCTAAAACTAAAGTGACAATCTACTATAATCCTAAAAATTGCTCCTTTAATACTTGGACATGGCCTAAAATATAATGTATAGTCGAAGATCTTAGTCGTGGTATTCAAAAATTTCTTCTAATAATACGGAGATAATTGAATTCTAAAATGGGTAACCCCCAAGTTGAGATGGGTAGACCCTAAGTTCATTCCCTAGATAGGTCTAGTTGTTATAGGCTTAGTGTAATATCCGGGATATATCGTGTAATTATTTTTGATATTATTATGTGTGCCCAGTATCTATTCTATGAGTTAATTGTTAAGTGTTATCTGTACTTGAATATTCAAAAATAATATTAATTGAGTATTTTAATTTTTATATGTCCAAAATAAAATATAGATAATTGTCATATCTTCCTAATTATTTTTATGTTGATTTATGGATTTATAAGAATCATATGAAATTTCTAAAACCTTTTTCCGGGTAATTAAAATCTATTTTATAAAAACGGGAACCAACCGACGTCAACCGTTGTTACGTTTTTGGAACCCGAAACTCTTCCGAGAACTCCTTCCTAACCTAATTATAATATTCCGAGCATTTTTCATGTTTCGACTTTTTCGATCCGGCGTACGGTTTGCCCTGCGCGGGTCCCGGCGCAACATTTTCGATACAATATTCGTTTCGGTAAATCAATAATACCCGTATTTTCGATAAACGGGAGCTTTTTATTAAACTATCCCAATTATCACCTCGTAGTACGTGTAACCAGGCGCTGAGACCAAGACCGCAGTACAAATTGTACTGATTTGGATAATTATCCCGAAAACCGATACCGTTTGGATCAGTTTTTATAAATAAACGTACCGTTTTATATCCGGAATGATCCAACGGGATACTAATTCTCCGTAATTATAAATAGCCTTTTACCGTATTTTATTTCGTATCAAAATCATTTGCAGACAGATAATTATATAATTTTTACAGAGAAAAATCATATATTCATAAACCTTTCTGAGAATCAAACCACAAATTCAAGGTGTTGGTGAAATCCGTTTGGAGAGTTGGAGTAACCAATTTGAAGGTCTCAAGGAGTACTATCAGATTCCAGGACCTGTTTTACTGCAGAATCAAAGGTTGATTTTTTATAAATTTAATTATTTTCGAATTATTTTCATGAAAAATATGAATTTTTGTTCGGATGATTGTTTGTATGATTTGATGATTGCATGTTGTAGAGCTTGTTTTCCTGATGATTTTGGTATATTATACATCTGATTTGGAGTCCAATAACATGTTCAAATTTGAGTTTGATTTTCGAATTTCAAAATTAGGGTTTATAACCCGTATGAATGTTCTTAATTGAAATTTGGGGGTTTCTTATTCTGGAATAGATTGATGTTGTGATATAGTGGATTGTGTTCTCTGTAAAATTTGCAATCCAGTCGTATAAGTTTCATAAATCAACGAGGTCTGTAGAGAAGGGAGTTGTGTTTTGAATATTTCCGAAGTTCGCCGGAAACTGACAAACTTCACGGCCAAATTCCGGCCAACTCAGGGATTGTTAGATCGATTTGATTGCATGGTTATGTTCCTGGTAATCCGTAGATGTGATCTGGAGCTTGTGGTAAGGTGAGGAGGCCGGAATCGTGTTCTCCGGCCACCCCTGTGTTTTCCGGCGACTGGACTGCAAAATTGCAGTTTAGTCCCTGTAGTTTTGTAGATGATGAAGTTTAGTCCCTGAAGTTTCCAGACTTTGCAAAAATTGGATTCCTGTTTTAAAAATGTTTAAAAATCATATTTCCTATTTATTTTTATTATAAAAATCCGTTTTTAATTTCTGAAAATTCTAAAAATTATTATTTTAATTCCGAAAATTATTTTTAATTCATAAATAAATCTGAATTAATTAGTTAATTAATTTCAGTTAATTTTTAATTGATTAATTAGTCAATTAATTCGAAAATTAATTGATTAATTGATTTAATTAATTATTAATTGATTTAATTAATTATTAATTGATTTTTAATTAATTATTTAATTAGATTTAATTATTTAAAAATGATTTAAAAATTTCAAAAAATAGTTTCGAGCTTTAAAATATTATTCTAAATTATTTTCAAGGCTCGATAATTATTCTAAAATTGTTTCGGAGCCAGAATTGGCCAACCGAACCCTGTTTATTATTCCGAAATTGATCCAACGACCCGTTTTAATTCTGAAAAATGTTTTAAAAATCATTTTAAATACCAGAAAGCCTATTTATGACCCGAAATGTCTTTATAAATGATATGTCATTGATTACGTGATGTATTATGTGTGACTTGTTGATTGACTGTCGGTTTATATATTCGATGATTACTGTTTATGGTATAACTTTCAATCCGTTAATCGGATTTGGGTGAAACGAAGGGTAGATAGAAGTATGTGTTGAACAGAATCGTATGAGTGGAATATTGATAGATACTTATGATGCCTAGCAGAGTAAGCAAGGCGTAAGAAAGAGAAGCAGGTGATCAGAAAATAGAATTGATATGTAGAAAATACAGCAAATGAGCAGAGATTAGAAGCGAGGGAGAAACAGATGAATGGTGGTTGAATAGAGTCATAGACAAGTACAAGTGAGGTTGGAATCAATTATGATAAGGCAAGTACTTCTAAACCTTTCTCGAGATTTATTGCAAATATTTCTAAATTCTATTGTGACCTATTGTTAATATTCAAAATAGCTCTCTTTTATATTGGAAATACTTTGAATCCTCCAGCCTTGAACCTGAGCCACATCATTTGATCTTTGAGCCGTAAGCCTTATTCTTTGTGAACCATTTCTTGTGGATTTACCAAATATTAAACCACACAAATACGATACTACTCCACAAATATATATCCATCATATACCAAACACTGGAACAAAATTGTTTATATATATACAAAAACTTTTATACTTAACCATACCTTGTGATATCAAAGCACTAAAACTTTGGAAAACACTATTCATCTAATACCCAATTATCCTACCGGCTAGAGGCCACTTCTTTTATATATTTTGACATACCCTTTTTGGTAACTATGAACTTTTACCATGCTCTTTTACAAATGTTTTATGGTTATTGATTATGATATGGTTTTATTGAACTCTATTGTTTATCATATTGAAATGCTTTAGAATTGGATAGTTTTCTTTGTATGGACCAGATTCGTGGTCAGACCATATCGATGGTCAAGTTAGGCCAATGTGTGCCTTGGATCCAGTAGTTAGAGCAGTGTTGTGTGCTTTGCTCGGGGTTAGTGCGTGACTGATCAGCAGCCTAACCTTGGTTTAAAAACTTAAAATGAATAATCCAATTCTATTGGTTGTTTAACAAGAAACTTGATTCCTTTGAATCATCTCATTTATTATTGTCTAACCTCAGTTATTGATAATATGACTTGCTGAGCTAGTTAGCTCACTCTTATGAATCTTTTTATATATTCTACAGTTAAGAAGGATACGGTTGATAGCAAGGTTTCCCAGTTCAATGTTCGAGCTAGGATTCCAGATTATGATTGATCGAGCTAGCAGGAGCTTATGGCAGTAGTGAGATAGCAAGGTTGTAAGAATAATTTTATTATCAATTATAAGTTAAATTAGTTGGGATTTGGTACGATGTAATAATTAAGGATGTGGCTTGTTTTCATACTTTAACCTGTTGCGATCCGTGGTTTTGTGAAGCAGGGTCATTATAAATAATATTTCTTATACAGGTTGATATATTGTGTTTGTGTTGTGGACCCCAAACTTCTGACCCGGGTTTGGAGGGCGCCACAGGTTAGTATCAGGGTTACAGGTTATAAGTCACTGACACAAGCCTAGATTGTCGGGATTGGGTAGAGGGTTAGGATTAGGAATAGGAAATAGAAAGATAGGTCATTGTGAGGTTGAGTGCGACTGTATAGTAGGTCTCTGGCACGGTTCGTGTTGCGATTCGGGATTCTTGACTAGCGACGTGATATCCAGGCAACGGCAATGGCAGATCCTGATTTCCCTGCATCAACTGATCTTTTGGAACCTTCCATTTAAGGATCGTCATCTTCTCCCAGATTCGATTTGCGCCTTGTTCTCCATCAGTATTAATGGTATTACTTTCTGTTATGACAGTTGCGCCTCTCCAAGTTATTCAACGCTATTCTATCATCTCTCGATATGAGACTACCTATTCAAGAACCTTCATTTGCTTATTCTTGTTCTTTTGAACATTCAACTATGAATGTATCTTTTATGTCTATTATACACCATATTCTACATCCTTAGTTTAAAAACCTTTCTACCGAAACAACAGCGTTTGCGAGAAGGGACGCGATAGCGGCAGTAAACGGTGAGTATTGAGATATAAATTAAGGTGAGAAGGAGTTTAGAAAGAAGATTCAAGTGTTCTGAAGGATGGCTGTATCCGGTTAAAAGAAGCTATTAGTAATTAGGCCACTCATGACTAGCTTGTGGAATGGAGTAGATAAGTGTTGAGGAAAGAGGGTTAGAGGAGATGAGGGATCTGAAGATTTCTTGAAATTAATGATGTTGTAATGATGTGATATTAGCTGACTTGTTGACTATGGGATAGTCTGTTCCACTCAATGATTGCAAAGTGGTTAACGGGAGTACTACCAGTATGGGAGCCTTAATGTGAAGGTGCTAATAAGATAACATGCAACGACAGTTAAAGTTTACATCGATTAAGGAAGATAATAGACCCAATGAAGGAGAGGAGATAAATGGAAGTGAATGGACCTTTGAGTGATCATTTCTTTAACTTGGTATTTGGTCATAAGAAGGACAACAACCAACTCATATAGTGAGGACAACCAGAGGTGTGATTTTCAAAATTTTCAAAAAATTTTTTTAACAAGTTTTCGAAAAAGATTTTTCCTCACAATATTTCTAAAAGCCTTTTCGAATAAAATAAGTTTTAAACATCGGTTGTCAAGTTACTACTTGAGTTTATTGTTTGTCAAAAGGCTCGGATTAGCTGGAAGGATATTATTTTAGATTTAGTATTGTTAATTCAGAGGATGAAGTAATCTGCGATTATGAGGAAGTTGGTTATTCCTAACAAGAAGGTACAAATATTGTTTGATAAGATTAACAACAAAACCAGCGTATGGAATAACTATTCATCCAATTACTGGGATTATCAGAGTTCGAAGAATTCATTGATTAAACGGAAGCCTGAGCATGACCGAAGAAGATTGGGAAAATTTCCAGACTCTTCTAAAGGAAGAATATTATTAATAAAATGATCGTTATGTTGAATGATTTACGGTTATTCCAAATTAGAAAGAGGAAACTCAAGGTTATCTGATAAGAGCGCCATTATGATCAAATTGTTAAAGTATTATACGTGTAGGTACGACGTTACAGATGCGAGACTTAACAAGTAAGAATCTACCATAATACTTAGTTACGAAGGCATTTTAGCATACTTCTAAAGTTACTATATGATTCAATTGGGATATGATCAATCAAACTCGAAAGATGAATACAAGTGAAATGTGGATGGTGATCAATGGTATCATTCTTGTCCTCAACATTACAGCGTATATTTCTTTTTAATTCCTAAAAATGTATGAACTCCTTTTCTTAATAAATTCTTTCTGATAATATCAAAACGGAGAATTTTGCATTCCTTTCAAATTTAATTGTTCCCCTCGGGTTTTGCTTTCTGATTGGGACAAACAGTGTTATGATGAAACACTTTGTCGGAATGACAAAGAGTCGGGTGGGACGCCACCTAATCATGTGTTGTATGCCACACGGTATGAAAGACTGACCATCTTCAGTACTAATGTGGTTGTCTCATTCATATTCAAATCATTACTTCTTCTTTCTCTTCAACTCTAAGTTTATTAAAATTGTGAATTCTTCTATTTGTTTCGTTGTACCGTTGTTCCTTGCGAGAGTTTTTCAAACAAAAGTTAACGTATTATACACTCAGCGGGCAAAGTCTCATCTACCTCGCATGCATGGGAAGGAAACAAGGGCATATGGTGAAAATTACAAATCACTGTCCCTAGCCCGGGATGCATTAACAGTTAAGCGAATCTACTTTAATAAGGGGTACGTCTCCGAGAACGAGAATTTGTGATATGTTATTTAGAATATGGATGTGATGACGTGGAAGATTATTGCGGATACCTTATGCGTTAAAGTATTAAAAGATATGGGAGCAACTTGATCATATAATTCTCAAGGTTTTATTGATAAGATGAATTATCCTGTCGAATCAATAAGTCTAGGACTAAAGGACTAGCAAATTAAGAACGTGCAGTCATTAAATATGTAAGTACCAATGACGGAATCGATATTTCTGGCATTAAGATGTGAAGAATTGATATCATTTGAGATAAGAAGATTTAATATTATTATAAGGAGTGGATTAACTATTCAAGTGTGATGCCCAGGTAAACCGTCGTGACGGAAGATAGTTCTGGAGACGCCAAAGGAGAACATGAAGAAGTTTAAAGGACAAAGGAAAGTAAAGAATTTGTTAAAAATAATTTAAGATTATAGTGACCAAAATATAAGTGCTATGGCGATTATAAATAAGAGTTAGGAGCAGACCGAACTTGAAGATTTTACAGTATCAAGACATATTTCCAGATGAGTTACCAATATTTCCTTTAGATAAAGAAAATGAGTTTATTATTGATTTAGTACGTGAAATGAAGCCAGTGTTCAAAGCCCCGCGCAGAATGGCACCAGATAAAATGAAGAAGTTACCAGAGCAAACGCATGAGATAATTAAAAGAAAAAGTAACTGGACCTAGCGTACCCCTTTAAAGTGCACCGGCACGATGTGTTAATAAGAAAGATGGAAGGGTGAGATTATGTGTTAGCGAAAGCTCAACAAGTTTACTCTCAAAAGCAGATATCTGTTACCTCAAAACCAATGATTTGTTTAACTAAATGAACGAAGCAAGGTATTTTTATAAGATTGATTTAAGACTGGGTATATTACCAAGTGAATATTGAACTTATGGACATATCAAAGATGATTTTCAGAACTCAGTACTGTTGTTATAAAATTCTAGAAATGTTAGTGGGATGAACTGATATACCAGTGATATTTAAGTTTGATGAGTAGAATTTTGAAGGAAGAATTTGGATAAGATATACTTGCGTTAATTAAGAAGAACCATGCAACCTATACAATGATAGCTGAGGAGTCAAAGAAGAAAGAAGCAGTATAAAAAGAGTTTACCGGGTGAAAACTTTAATGGCAGGAGGTATAATTCTTAGTATAGATAGTCAGTAAGGAGGAGACAAAAGGGGAGTCAGCAGAAAAATTTTAAGATAGTATGAATGAAGAAAGACCAGAAGCACCAACAAAAGTAAGAAGTTTTATCATGGGCCAGTTATTATTGGAAATTTGTGCAAGATTTCTTGAAAGTTGTAATATTAGAGATGAAGTTAACCAGGAAAAGCAAGAAGGTTATATGAAATGGAGAAGGGTGAAGAAAGCTTTGCGGAGTTAAATGAAAGAATGGTTACAACACCTATTTTATCACTTTGAAATCATCAGGGAGATTTAGTAGTTTATAATGATACTTCTCGTAAGGGAATAGGATATGTGTTGACGCAAAACAATAAAGTTATTGCATATGCATCCAGATAACCGAAACCTTATGAGCAGAAGTACCCTACTCATAACTGGGAATTAAAAGCAACAATAATATTCATTTTGAAAGATTGGGAAATATTATAAGTATAGAGAAAGATGTGAGATATATATGGATCACAAGAGTTGAAGTATGAACTCTCTAGGAAAAGCAAATGTAGTGGCAAGAGATGAGCAAGAAGGAGAGAGAATGAACATAGAGACTGTACCAGAAGAATTATCTATGGAATTCTAGAAGTTGGAATTGGAAGTCAGAGTGCATGATCCAAAAAGGAGTGAGAATATATAAGTATAACTTTTCAGTCGGGATTGTTAGAAAAGATAAAGAAGTGTCAGGAAGAGGTAGTAGATCAGGATATAAATCATTTAGTATGGGAAGAATAGTGCACGCAAAAAGGACGATCAAGGTATTCTTAGGATTTCTTCTAGAATTTGGATTCCACCAGTGATGGAACTGAAGAATAAAATTTTACAGGCAGTTCATAATTTGAGGTATTCAATCCATTCAGGGAGTACCAAGATGTATAGAGATTTAAAGGAAATTATAGGTGGTTAGATATGAAGTGAGGAATTGTGGAATGAATTAGCAGATGTTATATATGTCAACAGAGTTAAAGTAGAGTATCAGAGATCAAGTGAATTGCTACAGTCACTGGAAGTTTGGAAGTGGAAGCATATCACCATGGATTTCATAGTTGGGGTTACCAAGCACAAAAAAACTAATCATGATGCCATTTGGCTTATAGTGGATAGATTTGCCAAGTCAGCTCATTTTCTGCCTATAAACGAAAGATTTTCGCTCGATAAGTTGATCCATAGGTGCCTGAAGGAAATTGTAGTTCGTCATGAAATTCTTGTGTCTATCGTATCTGATCGAGATCCAAGATGTAATTCGAGATTTTGGAAGGGTTTTCAAGAATGTTTAGGAACAAGATTGAATATGAGTACGACTTACCACCCGCAGACGGACAGCTAGAGTGAAGGAATGATCCAAACAATCGAGGACATGCTACGTGTTTGTATATTGATATTAAAGGAAGTTGGGACAAGCATTTACCTCTGGTAAAATTTGCTTACATTAACAATTATCATGCCAGTATTGGGATGCCACCCTATGAAGCCCTTTAGGAACGCAAAGGCAGATCTCCAATGTATTGGGACGAAGTAGGAAAATGCAAAATACTCGGACCTGAATTGGTGCAGCAGACAAAGGAAGTTGTTGAAATTATCCAGAAGAGATTAATAGCCGCACAAGATCGTCAGAGGAAATATGCAGACCAGTCAAGAAAAGACATGGAATTTGAAGAAGGAAGCTTGGTATTATTGAAAGTATCACCGTGGAAAGGACTAACGAGGTTTGGAAAAAAAAAGGGAAGCTAAGCCCAAGATATGTCAGACCTTTTGAAATCCTAAAGCGCATTGGTAAAGTAGCTGACGAGTTGGCGTTACCCCCGCACATGGAGCACATTCACAATGTTTTTCACGTATCGATGCTCAAGAAATATAATCCAGACTCCAGGCATGTAATAGAATATGAACCAATAGAGCTTCAGGCAGATTTATCATATGTAGAGAGTCCGATAGAGATTCTAGAGGAAAGAGAGAAAGTATTGAGAAATAAAGTGGTAAAGTTAGTAAGAGTATTGTAGAGAAACCTAAAGGTTGAAGAGTCAACCTGGGAATTAGAAAGTGATATGAGAGAAAAGTGTCCTCATTTATTTTCTTAGAAGATTCTGAGGACAGAATCCTTTTAAGGGGGGAAGGATGTAATATCCAGGATATATCGTGTAATTATTTTTGATATTATTATGTGTGCCCAGTATCTATTCTATGAGTTAATTGTTAAGTGTTATCTGTACTTGAATATTCAAAAATAATATTAATTGAGTATTTTAATTTTTATATGTCCAAAATAAAATATAGATAATTGTCATATCTTCCTAATTATTTTTATGTTGATTTATGGATTTATAAGAATCATATGAAATTTCTAAAATCTTTTTCCGGGTAATTAAAATCTATTTTATAAAAACGGGAACCAACCGACGTCAACCGTTGTTACGTTTTTGGAACCCGAAACTCTTCCGAGAACTCCTTCCTAACCTAATTGTAATATTACGAGCATTTTTCATGTTTCGACTTTTTCGATCCGGCGTACGGTTTGCCCTGCGCGGGTCCCGGCGCAACATTTTCGATACAATATTCGTTTCGGTAAATCAATAAAACCCGTATTTTCGATAAACGTGAGCTTTTTATTAAACTATCCCAATTATCACCTCGTAGTACGTGTAACCAGGTGCTGAGACCAAGACCGCAGTACAAATTGTACTGATTTGGATAATTATCCCGAAAACCGATACCGTTTGGATCAGTTTTTATAAATAAACGTACCGTTTTATATCCGGAATGATCCAACGGGATACTAATTCTCCGTAATTATAAATAGCCTCTTACCGTATTTTATTTCGTATCAAAATCATTTGCAGACAGATAATTATATAATTTTTACAGAGAAAAATCATATATTCATAAACCTTTCTGAGAATCAAACCACAAATTCAAGGTGTTAGTGAAATCCGTTTAAAGAGTTGGAGTAACCAATTTGAAGGTCTCAAGGAGTACTATCAGATTCCAGGACCTGTTTTACTGCAGAATCAAAGGTTGATTTTTTATAAATTTAATTATTTTTGAATTATTTTCATGAAAAATATGAATTTTTGTTCGGATGATTGTTTGTATGATTTGATGATTGCATGTTGTAGAGCTTGTTTTCCTGATGATTTTGGTATATTATACGTCTGATTTGGAGTCCAATAACATGTTCAAATTTGAGTTTGATTTTCGAATTTCAAAATTAGGGTTTATAACCCGTATGAATGTTCTTAATTGAAATTTGGGGGTTTCTTATTCTGGAATAGATTGATGTTGTTATATAGTGGATTGTGTTCTCTGTAAAATTTGCAATCCAGTCGTATAAGTTTCATGAATCAACGAGGTCTGTAGAGAAGGGAGTTGTGTTTTGAATATTTCCGAAGTTCGCCGGAAACTGGTAAACTTCACGGCCAAATTCCGGCCAACTCAGGGATTGTTAGATCGATTTGATTGCATGGTTATGTTCCTGGTAATCCGTAGATGTGATCTGGAGCTTGTGGCAAGGTGAGGAGGCCGGAATCGTGTTCTCCGGCCACCCCTGTGTTTTCCGGCGACTGGACTGCAAAATTGCAGTTTAGTCCCTGTAGTTTTGTAGATGATGAAGTTTAGTTCCTGAAGTTTCCAGACTTTGCAAAAATTGGATTCCTGTTTTAAAAATGTTTAAAAATCATATTTCCTATTTATTTTTATTATAAAAATCCATTTTTAATTTCTGAAAATTCTAAAAATTATTATTTTAATTCCGAAAATTATTTTTAATTCATAAATAAATCTGAATTAATTAGTTAATTAATTTCAGTTAATTTTTAATTGATTAATTAGTCAATTAATTCAAAAATTAATTGATTAATTAATTTAATTAATTATTAATTGATTTTATATTAATTATTTAATTAGATTTAATTATTTAAAAATGATTTAAAAATTTCGAAAAATAGTTTCGAGCTTTAAAATATTATTCTAAATTATTTCCAAGGCTCGATAATTATTCTAAAATTGTTTCGGAGCCAGAATTGGCCAACCGAACCCTGTTTATTATTCCGAAATTGATCCAACGACCCGTTTTAATTCCGAAAAATGTTTTAAAAATCATTTTAAATACCAGAAAGCCTATTTATGATCCGAAATATCTTTATAAATGATATGTCATTGATTACGTGATGTATTATGTGTGACTTGTTGATTGACTTTCGGTTTATATATTCGATGATTACTGTTTATGGCATAACTTTCAATCCGTTAATCGGATTTGGGTGAAACGAAGGGTAGATAGAAGTATGTGTTGAACAGAATCGTATGAGTGGAATATTGATAGATACTTATGATGCCTAGCAGAGTAAGCAAGGCGTAAGAAAGAGAAGCAGGTGATCAGAAAATAGAATTGACATGTAGAAAATACAACAAATGAGCAGAGATTAGAAGCGAGGCATAGGAGAAACAGATGAATGGTGGTTGAATAGAGTCGTAGACAAGTACAAGTGAGGTTGGAATCAATTATGATAAGGCAAGTACTTCTAAACCTTTCTCGAGATTTATTGCAAATATTTCTAAATTCTATTGTGACCTATTGTTAATATTCAAAATAGCTCTCTTTTATATTGGAAATACTTTGAATCCTCCAGCCTTGAACCTGAGCCACATCATTTGATCTTTGAGTCGTAAGCCTTATTCTTTGTGAACCATTTCTTGTGGATTTACCAAATATTAAACCACACAAATACGATACTACTCCACAAATATATATCCATCATATACCAAACACTGGAACAAAATTGTTTATATATATACAAAAACTTTTATACTTAACCATACCTTGTGATATCAAAGCACTAAAACTTTGGAAAACACTATTCATCTAATACCCAATTATCCTACCGGCTGAAGGCCACTTCTTTTATGTATTTTGACATACCCTTTTTGGTAACTATGAACTTTTACCATGCTCTTTTATAAATGTTTTATGGTTATTGATTATGATCTGGTTTTATTGAACTCTATTGTTTATCATATTGAAATGCTTTAGAATTAGATAGTTTTCTTTGTATGGACCAGATTCGTGGTCAGACCATATCGATGGTCAAGTTAGGCCAATGTGTGCCTTGGATCCAGTAGTTAGAGCAGTGTTGTGTGCTTTGCTCGGGGTTAGTGCGTGACTGATCAGCAGCCTAACCTTGGTTTAAAAACTTAAAATGAATAATCCAATTCTATTGGTTGTTTAACAAGAAACTTGATTCCTTTGAATCATCTCATTTATTATTGTCTAACCTCAGTTATTGATAATATGACTTGCTGAGCTAGTTAGCTCACTCTTGTGAATCTTTTTATATATTCTACAGTAAAGAAGGATACGGTTGATAGCAAGGTTTCCCAGTTCAATGTTCGAGCTAGGATTCCAGATTATGATTGATCGAGCTAGCAGGAGCTTATGGCAGTAGTGAGATAGCAAGGTTGTAAGAATGATTTTATTATCAATTATAAGTTAAATTAGTTGGGATTTGGTACGATGTAATAATTAAGGTTGTGGCTTGTTTTCATACTTTAACCTGTTGCGATCCGTTGTTTTGTGAAGCAGGGTCATTATAAATAATATTTCTTATACAGGTTGATATATTGTGTTTGTGTTGTGGACCCCAAACTTCTGACCCGGGTTTGGAGGGCGCCACACTTAGTTTATGTTCACGAGTTTCTAGCGTTCCACTTTTCAATCTCAAGAATCAAGATGAAATTTTGAGTGAGGGTCGTTTTAAATAATGGGGTTCGGTCCCTGGAAAACGTTTTCCAGAGACGTTTAAACAACAAACGGTTTTTAATTCGTTGGATGGTTGATCCAACGGCTAAGATAAGAAAATATATGGATGCGGATGTTAGGAATATGTGTATTAGTTTGATGATAAGTTAAGCAAAACACTTAAGTAGAAATCTAGTGATTGTAGCCTCAACGGATAAGACCATCTTGGCTATCCGTAGAAGGAGTAGCTTTACTTAGCAATAATTTTAGTATTGTAGCACATTTCACTCTCTGGTTTCAAGCTGTAATTCTTAGACGTTGTTAGGAAATGATCAGTCATGTTGACTACTAATGGATGTACAAATAGGAGGGCTAAGTGTAAATATTTCATGCCTTGTAATTTTGTATAAGTGAAGAAGTGTCAACGGATATTGAAGACCTTCAACGGATAAGAAACAAAGCTTCAACGGATGTCTTTAATGCTCCAATGGATAATATCCATCAACGAATAAGTGCTTCAACGGATAAAGACTTTAACGGATAAAGCTTCAACGGATAAAGCCTCAACGGATAAGGCATCAACGGATGAAAGCTTCAACGGATGCTTAGTTCATTAGCAGTTGATAGTGACAATTCACAAGCTGACAGAGGCACATGGGTTGACAGAGACACACTGGAATATGGAAGCCTCTAGGAGGAATCAAGAAAATGCAGCATTTCTATTCTGATGCAAACAAGGAAGTATTCAAAGATTTACAGATTATCCTAGATTACATTGGATAGAGAAATGAAGAATAAACATGTGAAGAATCTTTTCAATTGTATTTTACAGTTTGTCTTCACTTGTAAACTTGGTGATATATAAACCAAGTAGCAGCTAGTAATTAGATATGAATTTTCCTGAGCTGTTTAGAAATATCAAAAGAGAAAATCATCTAGTTTGTACTAGGAAGCAGCTGTGATTTAATTCTTTGAATCACAGATTTTCTGAAATAACACATCTTTGGTGGAACAACAAATCCACCAGAAAAGTTTTTAAGTTATTTGTGTTCATTACATTTGTGTTTGAATATATATCTGTATGCATCAGCTTCAAGCAATTCACACACATTTGATCACTCAAACACTTAGCCTTAGAAACTGCTCAAAACTTGAAAAAGTTTTGAGATTTAAATTCAACCCCCCTTCTGTAAATCTCATTGTTAGTCCACTGGGAATAACAATTGGTATCAGAGCGAGCTCTTAACATACAAAGAGTTTAAAGATCTATTCTGCTAACATCATGAGTGCACAGAAGAATCCTCCTGCTAACATCATGAGTAGGAAGGATATTGGTGTAAAGATTCCAGTCCTGGAAAAAGATAATTATCATCACTGGAAAGTGAAGATGCATTTACATCTTCTTTCTCAAGATGAAAGCTACATCAACTGTATTGAAAATGGTCCTCACATCCCTCACAAAGTAGCCACAGCTGCTACTGCAACAGTTGATGTTGGACAGTCCATTCCCAAGCCAAAAGCAGAATGGACTATTGAAGACATGGAAGAAATCCGCAAGGATAAGAGAGCCATGAACATTTTGTTTAATGGCTTAGATCAAGATATGTTTGACAATGTCATCAATAGCCGAACTATAAAGCAAGATGCAGCTTCTTATTCAACAGTATGAATATTTTCACTTTGAAGAAGGTGAATCATTAAATGATACCTTCAACAGGTTTCAGAAACTGTTGAATGGATTGAAGCTGTATGGTAGAGTGTACCAAGTCAAGGATTCCAACTTAAAATTTCTTAGGTCTCTGCCAAAGGAGTGGAAGCCCATGACTGTCTCTTTGAGAAATTCTCAAGATTATAAGAACTTCACACTTGAAAGATTATATGGAATTCTGAAGACTTATGAACTTGAAATGGAGCAGGATGAGCTGTTGGAAAAGGGAAAGAGAAAAGGAGGAACAGTTGCTCTTGTAGCTGACAGTGAGAAGATGGAAGCCAGGAATGAGGAGAAGATAATGCCAAGTCTGAAAATTGGCACAAGCAAATCAGAATCAAGCAAGGGTAAAGAGCGAGTTGCTGAGGATGAAGACAATTCCAGTCAGGATGAAGCTGATGATATTGAAGAACATTTGGCCTTTCTGTCCAGGAGGTTTGCAAAAATGAAGTTCAGGAAAAACACAAAGTTCACTAAGCCAAACAAAAACATGGTGGACAAATCAAAGTTCAAATGTTACAACTGTGGCATTAGTGGACACTTTGCAAGTGAGTGTAGGAAGCCAAATTCTGAGAAAAAGAAATTTGAGCAAGTTGATTATAAAAAGAAATATTTTGATTTGCTCAAACAAAAGGAAAGAGCTTTTCTCACTCAAGATGATTGGGCAGCAGATGGGGTAAATGAAGATGATGATGTGGAATATGTCAACCTAGCCCTGATGGCTAATTCTGATGAAAATGAAACTAGTTCATCAAACAACCAGGTAATTACTGCTGATCTCTCTCAGCTTTCTAAACATGAATGCAATGAATCCATAAATGATATGACCAATGAATTATATCATTTGCGTGTTTCCCTTAAATCACTAGCAAAAGAAAACACTAGGATCAAGGAGAATAATGTGTTTTTAAGTGATAGGAATGCTGTGTTAGAGGATCAGGTAATTGAGATTGAAAAGATAAAACTTAAATGCTTGACTGTTGAGAGTGAACTAGCAGAAGCTGTTAAGAAAGAAGAAATTCTTTCTACACAGTTAGAAAGTGAGCAAGAGGTAATCAAGGCCTGGAAAACATCTAGGGATGTTAGTGTTCAGATTGCAAAGGTTCAGGGAATTGAATCATTCTGTGAGGATGCCTGGAAGAAAAACAAAAAGGAGTTAGAATTAATTGATGGATTGTTAACGGATGTGGAATCAACGGATGATGAAAGTTATCCGTTGAAGGAAGAAAAGGAGCATCCGTTGAAGGCTCATCAATTAAAACAGGCAAGTTCTTTTAAAAATAAAAGTCTCAATAAAAAGAATGATTCAACTCTCAAGAACTTTGTCAAAGAAGGAGCTAGCACATCCAGAGATGTCAGTAAGGTGAATATAGGACACATGACTTTAGATCAGCTAAAAGATAGGCTTAAGTTGGTTGAGGATAAGAAGGAAACTAAAAGAAAATCTAAAAGAAATGGGAAGGTAGGGATTAATAAACATAACAATTACACACCTGATAGGTATGCTCCTAGAAAAAGCTGTGTGCATTGTAAAAGTGTTAATCACCTATCTAATAATTGCAAATCTGTTAAAAATGCTCCCATGCCTTCAAATCCCTCCATGCCTAACATGTCTATATCACCTCTGCATGCTATGCCTGTTATGTCTCACCAGAATCCCCATGCACATTTTGCAAACATGCCATATATTAGCAATCCTTATTTTACTGCATTTAGTATGCCTCAAATGCCATACAATATGCCTATGTGGAATAACATGTTTGCACAACCTATGCCTTATCAAATTCAATCAAATGTGTTAAATGATTCTGTGACTAACCCTACACTTCAACCAACCACATCTGAGACCAAGGTTGACCCAAAGTTACCTAAGTCAAAAGATGCAGGAGGAATGAAGTCTAGGAAAAAGACTAACAAGGCTGGACCCAAGGAAACTTACCAAAATCAACTTGATTGATTTTGTTGTGTGCAGGGACAAAGAAGGAATCTATGGTACTTGGACAGTGGTTGTTCAAGACACATGACAGGAGATTTCACCCTGCTCGCAGAGTTTAAGGAGAGAGTTGGCCCTAGCATAACCTTTGGAGATGACAGCAAAGGATTCACTATGGGATATGGCTTGATTTCAAAAGAAAATGCCATCATTGATGAAGTTGCATTGGTTGATGGTCTCAAACACAATTTATTGAGCATCAGTCAACTATGTGACAGAGGGAATACTGTTTCCTTCAATTCTGAAGCCTGTATTGTCACAAGTAAAAAGGACAATAAAGTGGTTCTAACTGGAGTTAGAAGAGGGAATGTGTACTTAGCTGATTTCAACTCTACAGATGCAGAATCCATAACTTGTCTTCTCAGCAAAGCAAGTCCAGTTGAAAGTTGGCTATGGCACAAGAAGCTGTCCCATTTGAATTTCAAGACAATGAATGATCTAGTCAAAAAGGACTTAGTTAGAGGAATGCCTCTAGTGGAATTCACAAGGGATGGACTGTGTGATGCTTGTCAGAAAGGAAAGCAAAAGAAAGTATCATTCAGTAAGAAGCTTGAATCTGCAATTGATGAACCACTACAACTTCTACACATGGATCTTTTTGGACCAGTCAATGTATTGTCAATTTCAAGGAAAAGATACTGCCTAGTGATTGTAGATGATTTCTCAAAGTTTTCATGAGTTTATTTTCTTGGATCAAAGGATGAAGCTAGTGAAATCATCATCAATCATATCAAGCAAGTCAACAATCATCCTGATTTAAAAGTAAGGAATATTAGGAGTGACAATGGAACTGAGTTCAAGAATTTAACCATGAAGTTGTTCTGTGAAGAAAGTGGGATCATGCATGAGTTCTCAGCTCCAAGGAATCCACAACAAAATGGTGTGGTCGAAAGGAAGAACAGATCACTAATTGAAGCTGCAAGGACAATGCTTGAAGAGTCAAAACTCCCAACTTATTTTTGGGCTGAGGCTGTTAACTGTGCATGTTATACTCAGAATATTTCTCTAATCAATCAGGAAAAATGCATGACTCCCTATCAATTATTCAAGAGAAGAAAACCAACTTTAAACTTTCTACATGTCTTTGGTTGCAAATGCTACATCTTAAGGAATCAATCTGATCACAAAGGGAAGTTTGATGCAAAGGCTGATGAAGGAATATTTGTTGGTTATTCTGCTGGAAAATCATATAGGGTCTACAATCTAAGAACCAATATTGTCATGGAATCTGTACATGTTGTGTTTGATGATAAAAAGATTGATGGACTAACAGATGAGGGACATCATGAAGAACTCAAATTTAACAACATTGAGATATACTGTGATGATAGTGAAGATGAGAATGATGAAGAAGGCATCTCAAGAAGAATTTAGAATCTGCCTTTGGATAATGCACAGAATGCTGCATCCGTTGAAAGTCATAATTCAGCTTCTGTTGAAAGAAGCGATGCAGCATCCGTTGAAAGACAAAGTGCATCATCCGTTGAAGTTCATAATGAAGCATCCGTTGATCACAGTCTGTCAACGGATAATCAATTCACTTCATCAGTTGATAGAGCTCCCAATTCCTTTCAAAGGATCAACAACTCAGGGGGAGTTTCAACAAATCAACATTCTATCTCACATCATGACAATACTGAGGCAACCTCATCTAGGGCTAATCTACCACCTCAAAGGAAATGGACCAAGAATCACCCTTTTGAACTGATCATTGGTGATGCTACATCAAAAGTACAAACTAGAAGGGCTACTCAAGATGAATGTCTGTACAGTAGCTTTCTATCACAGGAGGAACCTAAGCGAGTGGAAGAAGCTCTATTGGATCCAGATTGGATTTTAGCAATGCAAGAGGAGCTAAACCAATTTGAGAGGAATAAAGTATGGAAGCTGGTACCCAAGCCAAAGAACAAGAGTTCTATTGACACAAAATGGGTATTCAGAAACAAGATGGATGAAAATGGCATTGTCATAAGGAATAAAGCCAGATTGGTTGCTAAAGGCTATTCTCAACAAGAGGGAATAGATTTTGATGAAACATTTGCTCCAGTTGCCAGACTTGAAGCCATCAGAATCTTTCTAGCCTATGCAGCTAATGCCAATTTCAAAGTCTATCAGATGGATGTCAAGAGTGCATTTCTAAATGGGGAATTGGAGGAAGAAGTTTATGTAAGCCAACCTCCAGGTTTTGAAGATCCAAATTTTCCAGACCATGTGTATTATCTGTTGAAAGCACTCTATGGACTAAAGCAAGCACCTAGAGCCTGGTATGAGATTTTGTCAAAGTTCCTTCTAGATAATCACTTCACAAGAGGTACTGTTGACAAAACTCTCTTCTTTAGAAATGTTAATGGCTCTAAGATACTTGTACAAATTTATGTAGATGATATTATATTTGGATCTACAGATGATAAGCTTTGTAAAAAGTTTGCTAAATTAATGCAAAGTAAATATGAAATGAGCATGATGGGAGAGCTAACTTACTTTCTTGGTTTACAAGTTAAACAAGTTAGTGGTGGAATTTTCATTAGTCAAACTAAATATATTTATGATCTTTTAAAGAAGTTTGACTTAATAGATTGTTCACCTGCAAAAACTCTCATGGCCACTGCCACTAAGCTTGAATTAAACAAGGCTGAAAAGTCTGTGGATATTACAAGTTATAGAGGCATGGTTGGCTCACTTTTATATTTAACTGCTAGTAGACCTGATATAATGTTTTCTACATGTCTCTGTGCTAGATTTCAAGCTGACCCTAAAGAATCTCACTTAGTGGCTATTAAAAGAATTTTCAGATATCTCAAGGGGACTCCAAATCTAGGAATTTGGTACCCTAGAGAGTCTGGTTTTGATCTAATTGGCTACTCAGATTCAGATTATGCAGGTTGCAAAATAGACAGGAAAAGCACAACAGGCACCTGTCAATTTCTAGGGAACAAGCTTGTATCATGGTTCAGCAAGAAGCAGAATTCTGTTTCCACATCAACAGCTGAAGCTGAGTACATTGCTGCTGGTAGTTGCTGTGCACAGATACTATGGATGAGGAATCAACTATTTGACTATGGTCTGACTGTTGACAAAATTCCAATATTCTGTGACAACACAAGTGCCATTGCCATTACTGAAAATCCAGTGCAGCACTCAAGAACCAAGCACATTGATATCAAGTACCACTTCATTAGGGAACATGTGATGAAAGGTACAATGGAACTTCATTTTGTTCCAAGTGAAAAGCAGATTGCAGACATATTTACCAAGCCACTTGATGAATCAACATTCACAAGATTAGTAAGTGAGTTAGGTATGCTTAATTATTCATAATCTATGTCATCTATATAATCTGTCTTGAAGCCTGAAATGAAATTTGCTGCAAGAACAAAGTTGGCTTTAATTAAGACTTATCCTAGCAACGGATATTCTCTATCCGTTGAAAGCCAAAATTGTTCTATCAACGGGTGTTCATTATCCGTTGAAAGACAAATACATTTCTGGTAATTTTATCCTTCAATGGATAAAATGGTGTTGTTCATCAACGGATAACTATTTCCCTTATCCGTTGAAGTGTCACGTCAGTTACTATAAGTGAGTCTCAGTCGTTGATTCTTTTACTCAACCGTTGATACAGATATACAGTATTGTATGTAATTGTATTTAAGGTAGTTTTCAGAATTTCTACAGTTTTATTTATTCTTGAACGGCTGTAACTTACTTAAAATTATCATTCAATCATTTTATTTACGTTTTAATTCAAGAAAGTATAAAAGCCCAAATGAACTCTTATTCTCACTTTACGCTTTCTTGCAATTCTTATTCTCTTTCTCTCTAAATTCTCAAGTTTTTCTCTGCAATCTCTACTCACAACAATGGCACCAGTCGTCAAAATTATGTCTCAAACAGGATTTGTTTATGAAAAGAATAATTTCATAGCCTTGGTTGAAAAGAATGAAGCCCATTCTGATTATCACAAGATGATGGACTTCATCAAAAACTGCAAACTAAGCTATGCAATGCTGGAAGCCCCAACCATCTACTGTGAGGTGATTGAGGAGATTTGGACAACTGCAGAGTTCAACTCCACAGATATGACTATTGCCTTCTCTCTCAAAGGTAAGGACTATTGCATTAATTGTGATGATATACAATCTTGCTTTAAGTTGCCTGAGAATAATGCCATGACACCACACACTGATAAAGATGTCTCTGCTATGCTAGATTCCATAGGCTATGCTTTTGATTCTGCTAGTTTAGGTAGTATTAGAAGGAAAGGCCTTAGGAAAGAATGGAGTTTTCTTGGAGATGCCTTTATTAAGGTTTTCTCTGGGAAGATTAGCAATTTTGATGCTATCACTTCATCTCTTGTTAATATGCTCTATATGCTAGTTTCTGATAGGTACTTTAATTTTAGCAACTGTGTTATGCTAGAATTAGGTTCCAGATTAGGTAACAAAGCTAATAGACCACATAACATCTACTATGCTAGATTCTTTATGTTATTGGCTAACCATATTGCTGAAGGTTTGGTTATATCCAATGAGAATAATAAACTCAAATGCTGGGCACAAGAGAAAAGGGTCCTTGCAGACCTTTTGAGAATGAACCTCAACAGCCAGGTGCCATTGGTATACTTGCCAATCATGAATGCACCAAAGGTAAGTGAGGTAAATATTTCTATAACTCCTACTATTTCCAATCCCAATGTTTCTTTGCCTTCTAGTGTGGCTATGGAACCTGTGTCTTTGTCCAAACAGGCTCCTACCAAAGCCACCAAATCTAAAATTTCCAAAGTCAAGTCAAAGAAACCTACCTCTGTTGTTTCTCAAAAGACAACAGTTGTAACAACTACCATAAACCCTGAAGGGAGTGAACAGGGTGTGAGTGGTGAGGGGAGGGGTGAACATCAAAAAGCCCCCCAGGATAAGGTGGGAGAGGTGAGTGGTACCCAAACCAGCCAAGCCACAGTCTCTCAAAAGACTGTGGTGGTTCAAAAGGAGTCCAGCACATCCCTAGTTGCATCCTCCCAAAAGGATGTAACTATTGAAAATAGTCCCCAACCAGGGACACAGAACAAAAGAGGGAGGGACACTGAAGCCACACATTCACCATTTAAAGCCTTTTCAAGGAAGAAGAAGGTCAAAACCCTAGTTTCCACACAAGGGACACACACAGCACAGATACATCCACCAGTATCTGTGCCTTCTCAAATTCAGCTTGATGTGATTCCAGCAAATGTGGAATCACAGCCCCATTCTCTCAATATAGAAACACACCATTCATCAAACTCTCCAACACCCTCTCTGGATGTGGATATGATATTCACATCAATTCCTGATTCTCCCTCATTAAAACTCAGGGAGGAGCCCCACTCAAAACCTGATGATCATCATCTTTTAGATGATTTGTTGGATCATCAGCCAATTCTTTCAGATGTAGTTGAAGATTCTGTGTTACCTCACTTAAAATCAATCCACACAGATTCAACAATTATGTCACTTTCTATATCTACATCTTTTCCTTCTTCAACGGATATCTCTCATACGTTGACAAGTGGTTGTTCTTCAACGGATAAGCTTAACAGCAGTTATCCGTTGATACCATTAGTTTCTACTTCAACGGATACTCCCTATCCGTTGATGGCCTCTACACACTTAACAGAAACAATTCCAACTGTAGAGGACATGACAACTGTACAATCACTTTTAGGTTTGAGGGAAGGGAGTGATCTTTTGAGTGAGAGGCTGGGTTGCTCCCAGGCAAAAGGAGAGGTTGAGAGTCACCAAATGCATGCTATTTCTTCCAGCATGGCAAAAGTGAGTGAGAGGAGTGCCACCTTAGAAGGTGAAGGTGAGGGTGTGAGGGTGTGTGTGAGCCAGGGGGAGCCCCTGATGCAAGAACAGAGAGAAATTGAGAGAAAGGCAGGTACAGAAGCTATAAGGGTGGATCCAGCCATTGCTAGTGAGTTAATGAAAGTGGATGATGCAGATAAGGAAAGACAATTTCAGCAACATTACAAAGCTGTCATTGATAACATTTCCTTGGATGCTGACACTTTTACTCACCCTGTTTCAGCCTATCAATTATTGGCTGCACAGGGCAATGTGGAGGCAGAACAGATACTACACATTGTACATACTTCAGAATCTCTTCTCAGAGACAAAGCTGTTGTCAACAGGCTGCCTTCTCAAGCTGGTGAGCCATCTGAAGAATTTGGAGTAAATTCTAATGATGATGACTCTAATTCTTTGAATGAGAGCATGAACTTAGGGGGAGTAGCAGGCCCAAGTTCTGTTCATGTTCTTCCTGCATGGGCATGGGCAAAACCATCAACACCAGGAGAGTTTGGTGTCATTTTGGTCAGACAAGTCATGACAATTCAGCAGGCCCTTTAGGAGACTCAAGATGCTGGTACCAAGGCAATTCTTCAAGCTCATCTGGAATCTCTGCATCTCTTGCAGTTGCAGCATTACCAGCAAAATCTAAGTGTGGATGAGCTCAAGCTGGACATTGCTGACCTGAAATCCTACAATGCTGAGAAATTGGATTCAGTTATACCCTATGGTACTATGCAAGATTTGTTGGGGAGACTGAGGAAAACATCTGATGCTGACAAGAGGCTGGCCAGACTGGAAGATAGGGTTCAAATCATTGAAGACTCTATGGTCACCATTCTTCAGAATCAACAAACTCAAACAAATCTACTCATGCAGCTGGCACAAGCACAAGGCTTGACCCCTACCCTTGATGATAACAAAAAGGGGGAGAATAAAGGGGAAGGGGAAGGAGAGCCATCTACAACAGTTCAGATTTCTCAAGTGCTAGTTCCTGTCATCACAACTTCTCCAACTATTCAAGTCAAAAGAAAGCTAAATGGAATTGATCTAATCCAGATAGCAGCAGCTGAATTGCAAGTCAAAGAGCAAAGGAAGAAGATTGATGAAAAGATGCAACTAATATTTGGTTCTACAACTTCTCAATCACAATCTGTGAAGCATAGCACAAAAGTGGAATCAATTATTATGGAACTCAAACCAATAGGGAGGCATAAGGATGGAGAAACTTCTTTCAAAGATCTGCAACCTATGGTTCTCAAGCCCAACAACAGATCCAATAAGGACTCTACAAAGAATCCTCTAAAAGAGGTGGATTTTCCTCTTCCAAAAGCTGATGAGGACAAGCTTTTAGGTAGAAGTATTGCATATCTCAAAGAGACCATGGATGAGGCTGTAAGGAGAAACATGGCTATTATCTTCAGAGAGGGAAAGAGCATATGTGTGATGCAAGGACATCCCAAATTCTCAATAGCCAAGAGGGAAGAAACCAAAAGGTTGAAGGAAGAAGCCAAACAGCTAAAGGCTGACAAAAGAGCACAAGCAAAGCTTGAAAAATAGCTAAAGTCAAGTCAGGCTGAAGAACAGAAAGAAATTGAAGACAAAGGTGAAGATGAAGCTATGGGGGACATGGTTGGTACTGAGATGGAGGAAAGAAGTAAGGAAGAATGGCAGAAAGGGAAAAGAAAGAAGGTCAATGAAAAGAGAAAGAAGGTAGATAAGACTGAAGAAACCCAATCAATATCCAAACCACTACCCTCTATTCCTGAACCAATTGTACCTGACCCCTTCATGAACATTCATGGTGAAACAATCATTCCCAAGGAGGAACCAATTGATTGGGACACCATCAAATTGCCCACCTTCCTAACCTCTTCTCCACCATCAAAGAAGCAGAAAAGAAGAATCAAATCAACACCCTCTAAAGCCTCAATCAAATTCACACAGAAGCCTAAGCCTAAACCTCAAACCTCTAAAGATGATTATGTTCACATCTGTGACATAAAAGAATTTTCAGACATTGAACTCTATCTGGATGAGCTGGAGGAAGTAAGGGGAATAGCTGCCTACAGACAGCTACCAGAAAGACTAGTGTTCAAATACAAAGGAGCTGGGGAAAGAACATGGCCTCTTCACAAAATTCTGAATGAAGGCTACTCTACCTTGATTAGAGTGTACTCAGCCATACAAAAGGATTCTGGCTTTACCAGGACTGCCAAGACTGAGATTCTCAACAAGATTTCCAACATAAGGAAAACTTGGAGGGAGCCCAATGCTTTGCCTAGAACTTTACTCATTCAAGAAAGAGGAATTACAATTCACAAATCACCTCATTGGTTGATGGAGTTCAGAGACAACAAAGGAGTCAGAAGATTTTTCAGAATTGAAGATCAGCTAAAGATTGCCAGTAATGAAACTCTCAAGGATATGCAATCTAAGTTAGATATCAATGAAGAAGATGAAGCTGAATTCTACAGACAACTTCAACTTCATATAGAGGAGAATGACAGGAGGCTAGGAAAGAAAACCAGGGATCAAAGGAAAAGAAAGTAATTTGCTCAGGCTAAAGGAGCACCCTTGGAAACAATGTAATTCTTCAATTCCATCTCAGCATATACATTTTTGTAGCACTTTTGAATTTATGCTTTATTACAGTTTATATATTTGTTAAGTGTTTTGTTATCATCAAGCTAAACCCAAATTTATGCCTACAGTTCTAGTAGACATAAATAGGGGGAGATTGTTAGGAATATGTGTATTAGTTTGATGATAAGTTAAGCAAAACACTTAAGTAGAAATCTAGTTATTGTACCCTCAACGGATAAGACTATCTTGGCTATCCGTTGAAGGAGTAGCTTTACTTAGCAATAAGTTTAGTATTGTAGCACATTTCACTCTCTGGTTTCAAGCTGTAATTCTTAGACGTTGTTAGGAAATGATCAGTCATGTTGACTACTAATGGATGTACAAATAGGAGGGCTAAGTGTAAATATTTCATGCCTTGTAATTTTGTATAAGTGAAGAAGTGTCAACGGATATTAAAGACCTTCAACGGATAAGAAACAAAGCTTCAATGGATGTCTCTAATGCTCCAACGGATAATATCCATCAACGGATAAGTGCTTCAACGGATAAAGACTTCAACTGATAATGCATCAACGGATAAAGCTTCAACGGATAAAGCCTCAACGGATAAGGCATCAACGGATGAAAGCTTCAACGGATGCTTAGTTCATTAGCAGTTGATAGTGACAATTCACAAGCTGACAGAGGCACATGGGTTGACAGAGACACACTGGAATGTGGAAGCCTCTAGGAGGAATCAAGAAAATACAGCATTTCTATTCTGATGCAAACAAGGAAGTATTCAAAGATTTACAGATTATCCTAGATTGCATTGGATAGAGAAATGAAGAAGAAACATGTGAAGAATCTTTTCAATTATATTTTACAGTTTGTCTTCACTTGTAAACTTGGTGATATATAAACCAAGTAGCAGCTAGTAATTAGATATGAATTTTCCTGAGCTGTTTAGAAATATCAAAAGAGAAAATCATCTAGTTTGTACTAGGAAGCAGCTGTGATTTAATTCTTTGAATCACAGATTTTCTGAAATAACACATCTCTGGTGGAACAACAAATCCACCAGAAAAGTTTTTAAGTTCTTTGTGTTCATTACATTTGTGTTTGAATATATATCTGTCTGCATCAGCTTCAAGCAATTCACACACATTTGATCACTCAAATACTTAGCCTTAGAAACTGCTCAAAACTTGAAAAAGTTTTGAGATTTACATTCAACCCCCCTTCTGTAAATCTCATTGTTAGTCCACTGGGAATAACAGCGGACCGTCGCCGCGGCCTGGTGTAATTATCAAAATTCCCTTGCACACGGATCGCGGACAATGTTAGTGGTTGGTCGTTGATTATTTGCAGTTAATAGCGAACCACAGAACCTCGTATTCAAAAACAAAATACAGAACACAGAACTGGGGGATTGAAAAAGGGGCACACGCAGCAAACCGCTCAATTAGTAAATTGAATCGATCTCTTCTTCATAATTACGTGTATGTAATCAATCTTTTTTCTTATCAATTTGAATCCTTTTTTTGTTGATGTGATTTTATTTAAGCAAAGTCATGATTATTTTCTTGAATAAACGGTAATTTTGTTCGATTAACTCCCTCTTAATTCAATAATACATGTATGTGCATTTGCTTTAATTCTTAGAATTTTTGTAGTGCTTTAATTGTATTCGAAAATTAGGGTTGATTTAGGGTTTTGAATTTGGGGCCTAATAGGTGTTTACAATTACAGGTATTTACGTTTGAATTTTTATGGTAATTAATTTTTGATGTAGGGTTGATTTTTGAAATTATTTGGTAATTAATTTCAAATTTTTTTGCAAATAAACTAAAATTGGAAATTAATTTTGAATTTATCATTATCTAATTCAATTTTTTTGGTGTTTAGATGGTATTTTAATTCAAAATTATTATTATTATGTAATTCAAATTTTTTGGTGTTTTGATGGTATTTAAATTCAAAGTTATTATTATTATTTAATTCAAAAGTTTTGTTGTTTTGATGGTATTTTAATCCGAAATTATTGTTATTATTTAATGTTGAATACATGGTGATTAAATTTTGCTTACAATATTTTCAAGTATGGCTAATTTTGATGATTTCGGGAATATGTTGCCGGGTCCGAATGTGCATAACGTTATTTGGGATAACTGATATTAATTTAGTGAGGATGTTTGGTACGGTGTTGGGAGAGAGGAGTTGGATAGCTATTATGGAAATAAGTCGTTGAAGGATTGGAAATTAAGAAGACCACAGAGGGATTTGTTACGCGTGCTCGGGTTTGGGATATTTACAGACCCTCATGTTGTATTGTCTACTGATACTAAGTTGGTATCCGCTTTGGTAGAGCATTGGAGACCGTAGACTAACACTTTCTTTACAAGACAGGGGGAGATGACTGTTATAATGGAAGAATGTGGGCTTCATTATCGGGTTTCCTGTTCAGGGGGATGCATTGACATGTGGGGTGATAGAGAACAAGGCTCTGTATTTTGTTAATATATGGGTTGATCCTTTGATCGATGATGATATGGGGGAGGCTTTATATCGGAATAATATCAAGCTATATTGGTTGTTTGATATATATGGTAGATAGAAGCCCGAGAAGAATAATATGTTGGCCACAGTTGTAGATACAAAGGCGTATTTGCTATTCATGATGGGTTATATCCTCTTCTCTACGAACAACAGGTCTTTTGTTCATGTTCGGTACATCCACCCTCTGATTAATATGTGGGAGATTCCTTACTATGGTTGGGGTGCAACTGTGTTAGCTTACTTATACAGGGGATTGGAGAATGCTGTGAAGAAGGGTAGTAAGACCATTGATTGTTGTGTGTGGTTGTTACATGTTTGGTCTTACAAGAGATTTCCTCGCATTGGCGTGCCTGTACGGTCCCCCGATCAGGAGGATTATCTGGTTTCTGAGGGATGGGCCTATTCTACTCATCAAGGTATTACAAAGAAGTGCAGGAATGCAGTATCTCACCACAGTTTACCATTTTATAGGGGTGAGTTTGATGGTGTTGTTGGTGATGAGGTGGTTTGGAGGCCATATGTTAGATTCGAGGAGATTATGGACAATGAGATGATATAGACACAGTTAGCTGGGTGTGGTTGAGTTCCCTTTGTATGCTATGATGTGTTCGAGTGGCAGCATCCGAACAGGGTGAGCAGATAGTTTGGTGCTAGTCCCCAGATTCCACGAGCGCCAGTGAACATGGTTGGCTACAGGGGGCTTAAGGAGGCCACGTTTGTAGGAGAGGATTGGCTTGTTCGGTGGTTCATTGATATTGGCAGATGGGTCAGGTTCTGTTCAGATTTAGATGGACTTATTGATGACTCAATTGACATTGCTTCAGAGGCTGATTACATGGCATGGTATGCAGATGTATCTCATATGCGAATAGGGAAACCGGATCCACACCCTCAACAATAGTACAAGATAAGAGAGTTGTATGATGGCCTCGAGGGATATGAATTTGTAAGTGTTTTACCAATTTTCATATTTCACAGTACACATTGTCCACAACGCATTACCATATGAATTACATTTATATGTATTTCATTCTTCATACATATTAGCCTTGTGGAATTAATGAAAAGTGTATGTTTATGTTCGTAGATGGTTTTCGGGCTTAATATGTTGAAGCAGTTGGATGCTAAGATTCCTCCAGAGTTTGTGGAGGAGTTTGGGAAGATTTCTGGTACCTTCCTTACACCTTTCACACGGTTGATGAAGAAGATTAAAGGACCTGCCTATAGAGCTCCCACATTTATAAACATCAAAGCAGATTTCACTACACCTTCCATTGACGATAATGACATTCCAACCATTCCTCCTCTGGATGTCGTAGACATGACACAACGATTCCAGCATGTGTCTCAGCCCCCCAGACTATTGCCTCATCTAGTAGGCCTGCGAAGCTTGCATCTTGCAGGATGAAAGAAGAAAAATGGAGTATCACGAAGAGTTTGAGCATGACAAAGAAGAATGAGATATATTCAGATTGGGGATGGGGCTTTGGGATGGAGCCGAGGATCCCGAGTGGTCTTAGTGTTCAGGGTTATCATGTTCATACATCAGTGATGCAGAGGCTTGCTCCAGGAACATGGGTTGATGACAGGATCATATACACTTATATGGTATTGTTCGTTACTCGTTGCTCATATATTTAACTTGTTGCATACATTTTACTTGTTGCATACATTTGACTTATTGCATATATTTTACTTGTTGTATATATGTTACTTGTTGCTAAGTGAATATATTTCTCTTCATATTTATTTTTGGGGATTGCTAAGGAGTCGGGATGAGGAGATTCATACTGGAGGTATATGGGAGAGGAAACCCATCTATTACTTCATGGATCCCTACTTCATGGTACTTAGGAAAGGACATATGAAGAAATTCAGAAGAGTATCTAGCATCGGTGGAGATACATTGCAGAGGGCATTGAATAAAGAATTATGTAGTTTTACTGGTTTTTCTACTGCTAATGTTGGGCCTTCTGTACTAGAGGCGGACTACATATTCATCTCATGTTGTGTTACAAATGTGCATTGGGTTTTGACATGTTCAATACCATAGAATTTTAAAGGGCTAATCATAGATTCATTGAATGACGGGCTGTCATATCGGGAGGAAATACGAGTGGTGGTATGGTCATTTAACCTTTTAATGTATTCTATAAAGTCCTAAATAATCGTATATTATATTCATGCTTTGATCATGATTTCATTGCATTCATGATTGTTGTCGAGGCTATTGTATATGATACAGTCAGTCGAGGGGCGTGACCCCACTTCAGCCGAGGTCATACCTCTACCGTCTAGACCAAAGCAATGGAACAACAATGATTGCAATGTTTATATGATGAAATTTATGGACATTTCACACAAGGATATGACTTAGCCTCGGTAGAGGATTGGTCACAAGAGGAAGTGGATAAGCACCTTCGAGTACCAGATAGCGAGGGAGCTTCCGCTTGGGAAGGCCAGGGGGATTACCGGGATTCATATGCGCAAACGTCACGAATCTTGTAGTAGTTAGCTTTATTTCCTAGTAGTTGGATTTTATTTTGTTTTATGTACTCGGATTATGTAGTTGGATTTTATTTTAATTTATATAGTCGGATTACGTAGTTGGATTTTAATTTGGTTTATGTAGTCGGATTACGTAGTTCGATTTTATTTTGGTTTTTAATTTGATTTTTAAAGTTGGATTATGAGTTGAAATATGTGGTTGGTCTTGTAATTTCTTTGGTTATATGGATTAGTTAGTTGAAATGTGGGCATTGATTTGGTATTTGTGATTCTGATGGATTTGCCTTGTTTTTTGGTTGCTCTATTTTTTGCCAGGTTGGTGCTCTGTTTTCTGGCTGCAGAAGCAAAAAAGTCCAGTACCACCCACGGACAATGTCCGTGGTCAGTCCTGGATTTTTTAATTTTGCATCCAGAAACAGAGCAGATGTAGAGCAACACATAAAAACAGGGCAAAACCTTCTGTAACTTTTTCTTAATTTTTGGAAGTTAACCTTAAACTAACCTTAAAAATTCCTAATCACATTCAAAGATCTTAAAATAGATTAATAAATGATTTTTAGAAAAAAAAATATTTTTTTCGATGTTTACAATAAAATGAAAATTCCTTAAAAAGTCAACATAGTATCCAAATGTAAAAAAAAAAATTTTGCACGAAACCATTTTTTAAAAATTTCTAACTTATAATGTCTAATTTTCCTATTTTTCTAAAAAATTATAAAAATATCTAAATTATAAGTAGACTTTCTATCTTAATGTTAGATATAATTGATGATAACTAGACAGAAACTATCAGAAATTCTTATCAGGATTTATATCAGTATTTACAGAAGAGTGACGTCAACAGTACTTATATCAGTACTTGATGATCAGCAGATGATGTCATCAGGATTTGTCACAATAGTAGATATTCAAGGAGGAAAAGGAAAGCGGGAATTCAAGGCGGTGAAGACTTTATCTCAGAAGCAATCATACATGGATAGGTTTCCTTATTGTAATTAAATACGATTCCTTATTTGATTGTGTAGTTGTGCTCTATATAAAGCACAGATTAGGTTCATACTATTAGCATTGCGAACATTGTTATATCATTCGCATAACCTAGCAGCTTTCAAGGATATTTGTTCATCCTTTTGAGAGAGTACGTTTATAATCAGTTTTTATCTGTTAATATAAAAACTGTTGATTCTTTTGATGCTTTATTGAATTATTTGCATAAACTGTATTCACCCCCCCCCCTCTACAATTGATTACGGACCTAACAATTGGTATCAGAGCTTGCTGTTGATATACAAACAGTTGAAGATCTGAAAATTAATCTTTAATGGAAGACAAAGAAGAACCACAGAATCCACAACCACCACCCCCAGCCACATCACAGATTAGCAGCAACATGAGTAGGTATGAAGCCATCAAGATGTCAATCCTGAAGATACATGAATATCCAATCTGGAAAGTCAGGATGGCTATGTGTTTGGATGCCACAAATCCTGAATATCTAAGCGGAATTTATGATGGTCCTCATAAACCAATGAAGGTAGCTGTCTCTGTTGCAGGACAACCAGAAAAGATGGTGGACAAAGAAAGGAAGGACTACACTCCTAAAGATTTTTCATCTATTATGAAGGATGCTAAAGTCAGACCCATCTTGCACAGCAGTCTTGATAGTGTTATGTCCAATAGGGCTATTGGATGTAAGACATCAAAAGAGATATGAGATGCTTTAAAAGTAAAGTGTCAAGGCACAACTGCTATCAAGAAGAATAGGAGGACAGTACTTACTCAAGAATATGAGCACTTTGACTCAAGAGATAATGAGTATTTAACTGAGATCTATATAAGATACTTTAAACGATTCTCTTCATCAACTTCAGTCCTAATAAAATATTTAGAACCAATTTCTTCATTCAACCTATACAACAAGTCCAACCCCGCTTGGGCATCACCAATATCAAACATTTTCTTCCTCTCATCTTTTATCACATTTCTAACATGTTGAACATTTAAACCAACTTTATCATTACCTCCATGAATGTTACCAATGACATTCATCACTTGACAATTACGAACTCCCGAACCATAAAGAGTTTTAATCAAACTACGGGTAGCGGTGTTGACATGTCTTTTGCGTTGTACCAAATTTTTATTATTAGGAGAAACAAGACTGTGGTTGTGTACCAATTCAAGGCTAGTTATCTCCCAAAGAAATTTTTCCTTTTGATAATTCACATACATCCTCACCTTGCACTCACTTTTAGGAAGAACCTCTCGACGCCGTTTATTTTTCTACTCTCGGCGACGACATTTTTTCCCGAAAGCCTACAAACATATAGAAGACCATATTTCTCGTTTTCTTTATTACGATGGGTCACTTGAATTTTAATGGCAAAGCCATTTCTTAAAGCATAAACCCTAAAAAAATGATCGGCCTCATCCAAATTTTGGAAAAATTGATTCATATATGGAACTCCTCCACCATCAACATTTTCATACATATTTGTATCCTCTACATTATCATCTTCATCCTCAACATAATTATTTTCAAGCTCATTTTCATCCTCTACATTATCATCTTCATCCTCAACATCAACCAAATCATCATCTAAATTAATAAATTCTTCATTTTTCCCAATATTATCTACAAACTCCTCATCTTTAACAAATACAAGGGTTCTAGATTCTTCACTAGTACTTAAATCATCAAGATATAAAACATGACCAATACCCTCTTTTTTTCTTTTTTTCGTTTATGATGAAACATACGAACAAATAAATTATCCGCCATGACAATTTAAAATTCAAGAGAAGAAATATACCTTGAATCCGGAAAGATGCTTGAATTTCTTGAAAAAAATTGTCGCAAAATCGCCTAAAATGTTGAAGTTGGAGAGTGTTTTTTGAGTTTTGTGTGTATTTGTATGTGGTGAAAATGGGGGTGAGAAGGGGACTGACGAGGATAAGGAAATAATCTACAATTCCTGACATTGTCTGCGGTCCGTCTACATGAACCGTTGACATTATACGCGGTCCGTGGGACTTGTTATCCACATCTGGACCCTTAATTGCCTCATCCAACAGCTAAAAAACAGTTGGTTGGCTAACAGGTATGTGGCGGTTGCCACAAATCGTCCCTTTTAAATAATATATTTAAATAATATAAATGATGTCATTGTAATGACACAATTTATTAATGTAGTAGCAGTACTAGTCAAGCATTCCAGCTAGCTTTATTTTGGAGTTAAGTTTATCTTAATAAAGGGTAATTTTTCTCTTATTCAGTTATATATGGGTTAATTGCAAACTGCATCCCCTTGGTTATTTCCATTTTCACTTCTTTATCGCTACTTTTGATAATTGCACTTCACACCAAAACACTTTTGGTGCTGCAAATCGCACCCTTCTGTTAAATATGACCGTTATTTTTGAAATTTTCAGGGGTATTTTAGGAAAGTAAGAATATTAAATTATTTTTAGATCTTTATTTAAGATTTTTACCCTCTAAACGATACATTCTGAAAAAATTTAAAGAACGGAAGTTGTGGAGAATGAAAAAATCTTTTCAAAACAATAACATTCAAAAAATTTCAAAAAAATTACGAAGCCAAAATTAAATTAAATATATAAATAATGAATTTATTAAAAAATAATTATAAAAATATATATATATTTTGAACCTTTTTTATTTCGAGAAGATCTTTTCATTCCCAACAACTTTCGTTCTTTAAATTTTTTCAGTATGTATCGTTTAGAGGGTCAAAAACCTTAAATAAAGATCTAAAAATAATTTAATATTCTTACTTTCCTAAAATACCCCTGAAAATTTTAAAAATAACGGTCATATTTAACAGAAGGGTGCGATTTGCAGCGCCAAAACATGTTTGGGGTGTGAAGTGCAATTATCAAAAATAGTGATAAAGAAATGAAAATGGAAATAACCAAGGGAATGCGGTTTGTAATTAACCCTCTATATATATATATTAATGTATGAATGGTGACATTAACTAAACAATTTATAAGATCACAGGTACAAAATAGTTGGAAAATTAAATAATTTTTGTAAAAGACGAATTTTTGGTTCAACGGAAATATGTGTACTTGAGAAAAGAAAATTAAAATAAAATATTACATCACTCGGTGGTACATAACGGCTAACACTGTCAAAAAAGTAAGACCATGAGTTTATAAGTTGGTATGTCAAACTTGACCGAGACGAGAACCAACCAACCAATCAACGAAAAGTTTTGAAAAAAAGACATCGCCGTTACCAACCAAGACTAGCTATTTATATCATTCTCTTAAATCTCTCCGTAACAAAAAATGCTTGGAAAGATATTATCAACTGAAATGGACGCAGTGAGTTTCCGGACAAAAGTTCTATCCAGGCACCTACAAAGTCCATCATTCTTGCAATCTCTTATACAATCATCAACATGCCTCAACTATTCTCCGCCCGATCATTCAGAGTCTTTCTTTTTCGACACTCACGAAATGCGAAAACTAATGGATGGTCACCACTTGGAACACCGTGACATGGTGTACAAACTTATTATTGAAAGTCAGTTGTTTATGCCCAAAAATAGAGGTGGTAAAGTATTTGTATTGCCTGATTATAATCAGTCCATGGAGCAACAGCGGGAAATGACCATGAAACGAATTCAGTACTTGGTTGGACATGGCGTTTTTGACGGATTTCTTATTACTACTGATGAGCTCAGGAGCATTGCTATTGGTGATGCTATTGGTGTGTATGATCACTCCCTTGGGATCAAGCTTGGTGTACATTTCTCCCTTTGGTAACTTCTTCTTCTTTTTTTTGCTGCTGGCTAACTTTATTTTTTTGGTTTGAGAACTTAGTATTACCTTTAGTAGAGTATAAAATCTGTCAGTATGTTCTTGAAAGTAACAATTCAGAATATATGTAGCCATATAGGCTTGCACTTGAAAATTATGTTGCAATTTCTGACCGTGAAAACGCTCACCTCTCTTAGTAGGTGGGATTAGAATTTTTATATCACTTATTGTAATAATCTGGACTATGCATCAAGAACGTATTGTAGATTTGTAGTTATAGATATTTATATAAATTATTTTCAAGATACAAGAAAATAATCATGATTCAAGATATCTACCACATTATACTAATTAAAATTGTTTTATAATTTTCTATATTTTACTAATGAAAATATGTATTAAAATATAAATAATATATTAAAAAAATATTAGAAACTATTTGTGTGTCTCACGATTTGTAAGTTAGTATATAATCAAAAGGAGAATAATAATAAAAATATTATAGAAGGAAAAAAAGGTAGTCAGTTCTAATAAAAATCATAAAAAATATTATTCTCTGAATAAAGTTTGTAATATTTGTAGTAATTAAATTTCTTACAAATAAAAAATATGCTCTCATACAAAATTAAATAAATAATTTAATTTTCTAAAAAATTGTTTTGTGGGCCTTGGATAATAATTGTTCGATAGGTAAAGTAAAGACCTCTACATGGGGTAGAAAGTGAAACATAGTAGGATGAATTATAATAAATAAAGTGGATGTGACCTCGAAAGAGAGAGCTTAGTTTGTGGATGGTCTTACGTTTAGGGCTAATGGAGCCTCGGTTTTGATCAAACAGTTAAATTTTAATTTTATTTTATGAATTAAATTAAATTAAATTGAGCTCAACTTTTTAAAGAGCGGAAATTTATATTTGAGTTTGAACTCTTTAATTAACATATCGACCACGAGTTAAATCGTGTCGAACACGAGCCAAGAATTTATGTCATTATTAAATAGTTTAAAAAAAATTGAAACACCAATCTAGGAGTAAATACGACTCTCTCTATTTTTTTATATGTCATTTAACTTTTGTGCACACATTTCTAAGTCCATTGACCACATAGTTAAAGTAATAGTTTTAATTTTTTTTTCATAATTAAAGTTTTTGTTATATATTTTTATTCACAAAAAGAAAAATTTAAAAATTATTATTTTAACTATGTGATCACCACAAAAGTCAAATGTCATATAAAAGAAAAAAACAGGAGTAATTACAAGTAGTAGCAAAATCACTTATTAATTATTAAAACATCAATTTAAATAAATTTGTTTTTATGTGAAACTTTTTTCATATTACTAAAATATATATATTGACATATATGATTCAATAATTGAGAAATAATATAAAAAATATTCATAATATTCATAATAAACCAATAAATAAAATATATTTTTTTTGAATTTTTTTCAAATCAAACCGAGGCGAGCCGAGTTCGAGCCGAACACGTCAAAAGCTCGATTCGAGCTCATTTTCTTGAAAAATATATTTTTGTGTTCAAATTCAAATTATTAGCAAATCGAGCCAAATCGAGGTCTTAATAAGCCGAAATCGAACTTAAGCGCTCTGATTATATTTTACACCGTAAGTAAGAAGCGTTCAAAGTGTCTAAACCAATTAATTTGGGACCGGGACGAGAGACTCAGGATATTTCCATGAAGGAAAGTGTAAAAAACAAGACATCCGTTGTGGCGCCAACCAATTAAGACTAGCTAACGTGCCGTGGCCATTTATCATTTCCCATCATTCTCATTTGTTCTTTCTACGTAACCCAACAAAAATTGATTCGCAAGGACTTGAAACTAACACAAACATCAATGGACGCAGTGAGTTTCCGGACAAAAGTACTGTCGAGACACCTCCAAAGTCCATCATCCTCGCAATCTCTTCTACAATCATCAGCATGCATCAGCTATTCTCCGCCCGATCAGTCGGAGCCTGTCCTTTTCGACACTCACCAAATGCGAAAACTAATGGATGGTCACCACTGGGATCACCGTGACATGGTGTACAAACTTATTATTGAAAGTCAGTTGTTTGTGCCCAAAAATAGAGGTGGTAAAGTATTTGTGTCGCCCGATTATAATCAGTCGATGCAGCAACAACGAGAAATGACTATGAAACGGATACAGTATTTAGTTGGACATGGCGTTTTCGATGGATTTCTTACTACGGATGAGCTCAGGAGCTTCGCTATTGCTGATGCTGTTGGCTCGTTTGATCACTCCCTTGGGATCAAGCTCGGTGTTCATTTCTTCCTTTGGTAACTTCTTCTGTTTTTGGTCCGATTACTTACTGTTCACTAACTTTTCTTTGATAGTTTGTATATTCATAAAAATAACTATTCAGGATATTTTAGAAATGGGGGTTTGCACTTCAATGTTGCCACTTCTTACGGTAAATTGCATACCTCTCCTAGGAAGTGCTATAAGAATATTAAAAAAATTAAAATTGTTGGAATCACTAATTGTTCAATCGGATATGCATTGTTCACTCTAATAGCAGAAACGGAATATTTGTTATGTAATTGGTTGGTGGCAGTAGAAACCCAATATTTGTTATGTAATTGATTGGTGGCTGTAGATGTTTGGTATGCAGATTTTATTAATATTTATACGTTACTATCTACTAAAATGGTAAAAACATAGTGAGTTGTTTACGTGCACGCACTTATTTTGATGCTTCAATAAAGTATAGTTTCATAATGTTTTTTTTTTAATTTTTTTTCTGAATAAAAGTTTAAACATTAAATTTTTTTTCAGATTTTTTTTAAAAAAATATTATGAAAGTATACTTTAATCAAAAAGTGTACCGAAAAATAACATAAACAGTATCCAGTGGGACTGAGTAATATTTATGTAATTGGTTTGTGGCCCATATTCTAGACCAAGAACTTGCTAGTCTTTGCAAATTATTTGTAAAATGCATTGTTCTCCGAAAAAATGAGAAATACTCTATAGTTTATACATTATATAGTGTTATTGAAAAATTATATTTCAAATGTTAGAAATAAATTATAAAATACATATACGATTCATGAGAATAAAATTTAATACCAATTTGCCCAAATATATATATATATATATCAATTATCAAGTATTTAAATTAGGATTAGCTGTTGAAAAGTATAGCATAATAACAAGAAATTCTGTCATGGCGCCAACCAACTAAGACTCCTAACAGGTCATCGCCCTGTTTTTATAACAACCTTTTAAACTAATTTTCACATGAACCTGACCAATGTACAAATATGGAAACAGTGAGTTTTCGGACAAAAGTCCTGTCCAGGCACCTCCTAAGCCAATCTCAACACCCTCAATCTTTTCTTGAACCCTCAACATGTCTCCACTATTCTTCCCCCGACCTTTCAGAGCCTATTTTATTCGACACTCACGAAATGCGAAAGCTCATGGACGGTCACAACTGGGAAGACAGAGACATGATGTACAATCTCATGATTAAAAGTGACTTGTTCGGGCGTAAGGATAGAGGCCGTGTAGTGTTTGCATCCCCTGATTATAATCAGGGGATGGAACAACAGAGGATTATGACTATGAGACGCATTGAGTATTTGACGCGTAACGGTGCTTTTGATGGATTTCTTACTGCCAAGGGACCGAAAAATGAGCTGAGGAGTTTCTCCCTTGCGGATTGTTATGGCGTGTTTGATCATTCCCTTGGTATTAAGCTTGGTGTTCATTTCTTTCTTTGGTAGGTTTTTGTTTTCCCCAATTGTTCAATAAGGGTCTGTTTGGCTTATATTAGGCTTATACTTGACAGGATAAATATTAACTCCTGTCAATTTAAAATAGGATCAGTAAAATATTAACTATTAAGTAGATAGTTCTTGCTTTTTATAATTTTACTTTGTTATCTCAACAACAGATCTATAAGCTAATTTAGACTAACATTAATTTGAACATTGAAATTAGTTTTCCAAACATATCCTTATAAGTGAAATTTTTGTCTGGCTCACACTTTAGACTTGACACAACACCATCTTCTATGTGCATATATATCGACTGTGACCTGTAATTATATTTCTTTTTAATTAAAGTATACCCGTGAATCCGAGAACCGTACTTTTTGGCCTTGTAGGAATATTTAGACATAAAAAATTGGCTGTAGAATATTGATGATGCTATATTACTCTGAAAGATGATCAAAAATATGATTGTGAAAATCTTTAAAGTTTTTTATATAGATGATATGATTGAGAAAGATGATCAATTATAAACACCTCGGCGATCTAGTACACTTGAAGGTTTTCCTCCTCTGACAGCTCCCTTCTTCAAAAGCAGTCTCTGACCTTGAAGTAGAAATGTGATACACAGTGGAAGCTTTCTATGAAACATTTTATAATTTTAAGCTTCTTTATATTGGTAAATTTAGGACTCTTTGATGCTTGTAAGTTGTCACTTGTCAGAAAGAATCACAAGCTGGTAACTACGGGTCCAAGTTATAATCGCTTTATTCCTTATTGCACCATGATATATAAAGGTGACATTTTAGAAAAAAAAATATAAAGGTGACATGCCTTATGTGTTTTCCTCGGGGCAGCACTTTAAAACCAAGCTGTCTGTGAACTACCTCGATCTCAATCTCATTTATCGGCTAGGCTTGGATTCTTGCTCATTAATGAGCTGATATCTAATGCAAAAAACATTTTGTTTTGTAGTAATAAATATGGGTCAAGATTTACCTTGGCTCAACTCAAGCTTAAGCATAGATCCTGTATCTCTTTTTTTCAAATAATTAGGTTCAAAGTGAATATTCTTTTAAATCTTTGCCAGTTGTTGGTATAAACATCAAGTGGAAAAGATTTTTCTAGAAACAGAGGAAAAGATAAATAAAAAAGGCTTACATCTCAGGTCGTACGCAATCTCATAACTGACTTGATTGTTAGGCGACCAGAAGATAACATCCAGTCAGGCATGTTGACCAACTTTACTCAGTAGTCAAATGCTTGAGCTAGCTTATTAAGAGTTTGTATTGCCTCAAATAAGATTTCTAGGTTGTCTTCATTTATTCTTGCTTGTTAAAATGTATGACATTATCCTTTTCATGTTCTTTATCTAAAATTTAAATTGTCAATTTACATGTATAATATGACTTGCAATATTGTATCTAATAGATTAAGAAGTTGTAATTATTCATCTACATTGCATGCTTAACCATATATCCTTAGTAACGCTAATTGATTTCTCGACTCCACTCTTGTAATAAATTTTAAATAGACCACGTGGAACAGCCTTTATGAGTCTGAACTTTTACTCTAATCTGCAATTGGAATTTATTTCTGGCATTGAGATGCTTTCTAAATTTGATATAGTGGCTAAGAATTGCATTGAGATGCTTTCTTAAATTGATATAGTCTCTAAGAATTCATTCATTTGGTTACCATATTCAACTAAACAGGGGTGGTGCCATCCTGAATCTGGGCACAAAGCGGCATCATGACAAATGGTTGAGAGATACGGAAACGTATAAGGTGTATGGTTGCTTTGCAATGACGGAGTTAGGTCATGGAAGTAATGTATGCCAATGCAATTTAGTCATTCAGTTTGTGGTATTTGGCAGTTTAGTGTCTTGATTCTTCCCTTAAATTTCCCTAACTGTTTTTCTGTTTCAATTTTTAAGGTCCGTGGAATTGAAACATTGACCAGATATGATGCAAGCACGGGAGAGTTTGTCATAAACACACCATGCGAGTCAGCCCAAAAATACTGGATCGGAGGTGCAGCTAATGTAAGATATTGTATATTTATGAAATACAGATAACAACCAATATGATGTCACTTTCTGCTAACAGCCTAAGATTTAGCTCAAGCAAAACTCTGTTGCTTATTTGCTGTTATTTTTATACATAGCATGCAACACATGCGGTAGTTTTCTCACAGCTTGAGATTGATGGGAAAAACCAAGGGGTTCATGCTTTTATAGCCCAAATCAGAGATGCAAATGGCGATATATGCCCGAAAGTTCGAATTGCTGATTGTGGCCATAAGATTGGTCTAAATGGTGTTGACAATGGCCGAATATGGTACATCCCCTGTTTTTTTTATCTTTCGTCTGCAGGTTAATATTAGATGAATTTAACTCTTCCAATATGTAATAACCAGGTTTGATAATCTCCGAATACCTAGAGAGAATCTGTTAAATTCAGTAGCCGATGTTTCTCAAGATGGCCAGTATCTAAGCTCGATCAAGGACCCGGATCAGGTAATTACTTTTCCCGTGGCTATATATGTTTTGTGTGTCATAGTAACTAGTTGTCTGGACCGGAGGAAGTTGAACATCCATATATCCAAAAAATCTTTTGAACCTTAAAAGGATAAGTAAGTAACACAATCAAGAAGGCTGTAGATAACCTTGTTAAAAGGGAAATTGAATTTTGTGCAGGAGTGCAGTACAAAAAAAGTGTAAACTTTCAACATTTATATATATTGACTAATATAAGCTCAAAAATTACAAGTGTTGATATGTTTCAGAGGTTTGCCGCATTCATGGCCCCTTTGGTATTTGGTCGTGTAACTATTTCATCCAGTGCGGTTTATTCAGCAAAGGTAACTAATTATTATAACTTAACTTGTTTTCTTTTCATTTAGTTGTGGACTCCTTTGTTGGTTATATTAGCTGTATTATATGAGTTCACTTGTTATCAGATTGGTTTAGCAATTGCCACAAGGTACTCATTGACAAGGAAGGCATTTTCACTCACTCCGAATGGACCTGAAGTTCTTCTTCTTGATTATCCAAGTCATCAAAGGCGCCTATTACCTCTTATTGCACAGACGTAAGTTCCTCGAATCTGTAAACATGATTTTTAAGTTTTAAGTTCTCTTCAGTTCACTCAACTGGATGATTTGACACAAATTCCTAAGATATATAGAAGTAGCAAGATAAGTATAGTATTTTAATCCCCGTGTAAACTTAAGATGTAGTGAAGACAAGTTACCATTGGTCGAGTCTCACTTTTTACTTTTCTTTATGATGATTGAGTTTGTCGCTGTTATAAGCATTAGCTGTTTCTTGTGATACAGATATGCTATGAGTTTTGCTGGTAACTATCTGAAAAGGCTATATGTGACAAGGACTCCTGCATCATATAAAACAATTCATGTTGTTTCCAGTGCATTTAAGGCTACATTGACCTGGCATAACATGCGGACTCTTCAGGTTGTACTCAGAACTACAAGCAAAAGTAGGTCAGACTTATACTGGTGTCTTTACTGAGTTGCAAATGTTTGAATCAGGAATGTCGTGAAGCTATCGGGGGACAAGGTTTAAAGACCGAGAATCGTATTGGTCAGCTTAAAAGTGAGTATGATGTTCAGTCCACCTTTGAAGGTGACAATAAAGTCCTTATGCAACAGGTATTGTTGATGTTAATGACCAATATGTAGTGAACCCGATACTGCTTTGGATAATAGATCTTAAGCACCTGAATTCTGATTTCAACATCATTGGTGTTTATATTTATTATATTATAATTTGCGAAATATGTTTTGAAATAATGCTGTAGTATATAGAAAACAACTAATCAGTTTTAATTTTAAGTATATAAATCCGGAAACTTCAATCGTTTGGGTTTTTATTCATAGGTTAGCAAAGCTCTTCTCTCAGAATTTGTGTCCGCGAAAAAGAAAAAGAGGCCTCTAAAAGGGTTAGGCCTAGAGCATATGAACAAACCTTGTCCTGTTGTCCCATCTAAGCTCACAAGTTCGGCACTTAGGAGCATTGACTTTCAGGTAATGGTGCCTTAAATTTATCCTTGTTTCGGATAAGTAACATTTGTTGCTCACAATTGATCATTCCCAGGTGGATATTCTATGCCTGAGAGAGAGGGATCTATTGAATCGCTTTTCTGCAGAAGTTTCTCAGTATCAAGCACAGGGAGTGAGCACAGAACAAGCATTCACTTTGGTAAGAATGCATTTATTTTCATTTACTGTTATTTTACTCTCATTAAGTCTGTATTGCTTTTTGAATTTCCATACCTTGTCTTACATTTTGAATTTCCATATCCAATATCATATCCCCCGCTCTTTTCCTCTCTTCTTTAGACTTATCAGATTGCTGAAGACCTGGGAAAAGCCTTTGCAGATCTTGCGATTTTAAGAACTTTCTTAGAGGCCGAGGAAGCAGAATCGGCTAGCCAATTGAAGGTACTCAGAAATTGTCAGTCTATCTTGTGCATGTGTTTGGTATACAAAGTGATCGTCCTTTATATACAGAACATGACAATATGGAAAGGCATAATTTTTGTTAATTGCTTGATGAAAATATGCAGTATTTAAATTTCATAGAATTTCACTCTAGAATTCAGAAGGGCAGGTATATTCATTTCTCCACTTTCATGTCGCTAGTTTATATCTGAACAGCCAACAAGGTAAAGCACAAGGCTTTCAGTCGCCAGTGAAAATTGACACCATAAAGTTTCATGTAAAATAGCTTGAATGACAACCTCTGATTGGTATTGTTCTCTTTGGGAAAAGCAAGGTTGACAAACTGATGACTAAAAAGTGCCACCTTTTTTGACAGGACATTTTGAGTTTGGTGAGATCCATGTATGTAACGACTACCCTGGAAGAAGATTCAGCTTTCCTGCGATACGGGTATTTGTCAACAGATAACGCTGCTGAAGTGAGGAAAGAAGTGACTAAACTATGCAGCGAGCTCAGACCCCATGCACTTGCATTGGTCAAATCGTTTGGAATACCAGATGCTTTTCTGAGCCCTATAGCATTTGATTGGGTTGAAGCAAATTCTTGGTCTTCAGTACAAAACTAATTTGCAAAATCGTGTCCGGTGTTTGCCATTTAGTTTTGGTTTGTGTAACTCTTGTATCTTCCAATAATATGCAACCAAGTTACTAGTATCCAAGTGGGGTTGAGGTGTCTGATGTTGTAATAATAAGGTTTCATCCTCTTAAACTGCACTTTTATTTGCTGCTAGCCGAATAGCATTCAGATACTTCTGTTGTAACCAACACTGTGATATACTAATATAGTGTTATATTTTCCTTAATATCAGAGTAACTTGTTTGATTCCTTTGTGAAGTAAAATTCTTTTTGTCTTCATTTTATTCTTTTATTCAGTGGCATCTCACATTCTCACATGCTGAATCAGTTTCACTGTGTAAAGCAGGATGGAAAATATAATCTTATTGAAAGATTTTAAGAACAACCTAAAGTCATCAGTTTTTGAACATATTACCTCGTTAAGCATTGGGTCCAGTACCCCCATTTTAACCATGAGCGAACAATGTCAAGTCATCTGTTTTTTGAACAATCGCCCAAGTAGAGCAAGTGTCTCGTCGTAAAAGGATTAACAAGGCCCCCACACTCTCACCATTAGCATGAGAAGAGAAGCTAGAGCAATTAAGAACATAACCTTCTGCTTCATTACTTGGCTTGGATCCAACCTCAGTGGTTACCATAGGAGCAGGACCCTACCCCATCCACAACAAATTATGATCACATTTTATTCTAGTAGATTTTAGAGTTCCAGTACAGGATACTCATGTGTACAGAGTAATGTTGCGTCTACACAAATAAATACTGTAATGGTTATAAAAGTACGAGTCAATTAGCATTATTAACTAAAATTGTGTTCATTCCCAGTCCAAAAAAAAAATACAAGAATAGCTAGAGAAAGGATGTGCAATCAACATTTTTTAACTAGAGGTGTGTTAATTCCAGGATAATAATTTCAATCACAAAGGTAAAACTTAGCACTTGCATTGCTGTGGAAAATTAAAATGTAACCAACAGAACTGGCAACACTATAGCTATTTGGTAATGTATAATTAACATTATTACTTGAAGACACTTCAGAGAAAAACCACTTGTTGCTAACTGCAGCTATGAAGAAGATAGAGGACTATAGGAGATAACTTACAAACATAATATTCATCGACTGATATCTTTCTGTAGCAAATACACTCAAGACGTCCCATAAAGCAATCATAAAGTCTATACTGTAATGTTCTATCGAGTGCTTTACTAATACGAAATATAGAGACCTAAGACCCTCGATCAAGACTCACGTTCTAGCCTCCGCAGATTGAAGTCTTGAGATATTCCTAACACAGCCAATGTCAAACTCAGGTATTAAAGTCCCAAAATTTTTTAATGCTGCTTCCATTTGCGTTCCACGGCTTTTGCGTATCCAACTCATTCCTGAAAAAAGGTCTATTTAGGGGAGAAACCTGCATTCAGAAGCAAAGGAATTTATATTTAGATCCATCCTATAAAACACAACATAGATGCAAAGAAGAAAAATTGATTAAGAAAAGAAAGAGGCCAACTGAGTAATACAGGAAACATACTAGAAAGCATCCGTATCTAGAGCTGAAATATTTTTACGCACATAACTGCAGAGCCAATACAGAGTGAACAAATATACATAAATTCTTGGAGTATGCTTGATGCAAAAGAAGAACCTCAATCCATTACTATGAAGGTCAAGAAGTTTCAAATTTCCATGTCAGTCTATAAATAGACTTCACCAGGCAAAAAAACAAAACAAGAGTATTAACAGCATCTATCAAAGAACTGGTGTGGTGCTTCAGGTAAAAAAGGACATAACCGTAAAATCACTCTCGCATTTTATTACAGTGCTACTTAGCATAATAAATCCCATAGATATTTCTTCATAAGAACATGAAAATATAGAAACCTACCCCCCATCTGCTTTCCCAATACAGTACATCCACACAACGATACAGGGCAGGCAAATACATACAGGGAAGTTGCAGGAAGAAAACTCTATTGTCCCAATGTTTCATGGTCTAATGGTCAGAACATCGTACTCTGGATCCAGTATTCAGAGTTCAAACAAACTTTTGGTTTTTACATTTTTCTTCTTAAAAAAATCATATGATGATATAGTGGTAATGGGATAAATTATTACTCAAGCTCTAATCACAATTTCAATTTCTTTTACATGAGGGATTAGTTTCGTATTTATAATAATCTTCATCTGTAATATAATCTATTAAATCAAATTTTAATAATTAACTACTGTGAGCACAATATCTCAAATATGTAATAAATATAGGAAATATCAAAAATAAAATCAAATATATTAAAGCGAAAACAAGACAAGGCAGAAAAACAAATAGAAGAACACGATTGGTCCCGTCTAGAATATTTCTTTCTGAGTTGGGTCATCTCAGAAAAAATTTATCTTCCTATTTTCGTATATTCCTTGCCTGTCACTTCGAATAATGTCGTTGTCACTTTTTTCATTTTTTGTGTCTGATACTAATATCTTAAAACATCAAGTTTATTTTCATAAATATTACTTCCAAAAAGACCTTCATAATGTAAGAGGGCTGTTAGTTCTACTAGCAATAAATTGATAGGAATACCTAATTCCTGCAAATATCTAGTCACTACACGAACATAAAAAGTGTATTACCCCTAAAATAGAAATGCTAGATAGTTGAAATAATTGCTGTTACCTTAGACATATATCAACAAGTTCAACTACACACACAATCCTCATTTTTAAGTAAAGGAACCGTTCTCCTACATCCATTCATACAAGGAAAATAATAATAATAATAATAATAATAATAAGAGTCATCCTTGTTGTCTAATGTCTAGTGCCTAGTGGTCAGTAACCAAAGGTCAAATCTCGGTGGGGCCTTGTCTCCATCTTCCTTTTTAGATAAAGTTTTGTTGCTCTCATGTTGTCATTGTGCTTCCTGTTGAGATATTAAGCTACATACATGTAAGAAGTACTATAAACTAAACATGCCTTGTAAGCCGAGATGTACACTTGTAAATACTATAATCAGCTAATAAAACAAATAACCTCGGCATACTAGAAAACATGTTACTTAAGAGCTATAAATACTGGTATACACATAACTGTGGAGAAAATAATAGGTCTATAGTAGTAAAAGAACCCCACTCCTTTTTAAGAAAATGAAATATACAGAATAAAGAAAACAAATAAATGGACACAGTTATCTACTTAAAAAAAATGTAATATACAGAATGATGAAACAAATAAGTGGAAAACTACTATCTATTTTAAAAAATATGTAATATACAGAATGATTAACAAATAACATGAAAAAAGAAAAAATTGGCGTGCTTTGATGATCATTACCCTGTTATAATTTTAAAGATATTCCATGCTTAGGAGTAGAATGTCGTAGAAGGATTGTCTGTAAATCCTAGAATGTAAACAAGTCCAAAAGTATTCTCCAGGTTAAGATAAATGAGTGATATGTAGATAATAGATAGCACCACTTATTCAAGTAGCATATACAAATGGAATCAAATATTTAGAGATACCCTGACAAAAATAAAAATTATAGATACAAAAAGACCTGCCGTATTTTTAGCAAAAAAATGACTCAATGTATAGTGTGGACATTTGCCAAAGTTGAATTATTCAACTATGACTACAGTTGAAACTCAGTACTAATATAGATTCTGACCAAGATTTTGTTCAGCTCCAGGCAAAAAAGAACAGGAGCAAAAAATACATTTGGATTCCTTCATTGAAATAAATGACAACAGGCCACAGAGACCTCCTAAAAAGGACCTAAAATATAGTTATTAATCAGCTTAATAACTATCAACAACCTACCCTAATTTTTCCCAAAGAAATAAGAATATATGGTCCCATGGTCTAGTGGTCAGGACATTGGACTCTGAATCCAGTAACCCGAGTTCAAATCTCGGTGGGACCTCATTTTACTTCTTTTTTCGGTTAATCCAGTCAAATTCTCAACTAAACTTTTATGTTCCTATCACATCTTTGATTGTTCCCCAAAATCATACAAAAACAACTAGAAACGAAATCAATGCACAGACTATTCTCTAAATATATATACACATAGTTTAACAAGAGGAGAGAATGAACTAGAACTTTCAACCCAGAAGTATACGGAACTGTGAACACAAAGTTAAAAGTTTAAAGATTTAAGAATTGTGTATCAAGAGCAGTACATATCAGAATATATTATATTATCTATCTAACATATACAGGAAATATAACAATTTAAACATGTGCGCTAGCCAAATTAATACAAATTTTTTTACGGGACAAATTAAGACAATTAAGCAAATGGTCTCATAGTCCCCTCCTCAGAGCATTAAATGCTGAATCTAGTCATCTCAGTGGAATCTTTCTTTCCCTATTTCCCTTTCCTGTCACTTGACTCAATGCTCTAATTTCAATTTAGTGTAATGTAAACTATTCAGACATCAAATTGAGTTTCATAGAAGATATCTTCCATGTATGTGTGAAAGAGTAGTAGAATAACTTTCTTATTATAGAAACATTGCTATTTTAACAAGGAATGCCATATTCTCGCTGCATTCTAATAAGTAATAACAAATGGAACACAAAAATAAATAACCCCAACAAACTAACAGTCAAGAAAGTTAAACATACATTGTATTCAACCAGTGATGTTTCACGGGTTGCATCTTGTGAAGCTGAGACTCCATTTTCCAAATTTGAGATTCAATGAAATTTCGACACCTGGACACTTATCTTCACTGCAATGATACCCATACCGAAGCCTTATGTAAGAGAACCATGTCATAAATCCTACTTGTATAAAACAACGAATTAACATACAACAAAATGAAAACATGAAAAGAAACACCAAGGCCCCATGGTCTAGCGGTTAGGACATTGGACTTTGAATCCAATAACCCGAGTTCAAATCTCGGTGGGACCTTGTCTTGTATTCATTGACCTTTTTTTCAATAAGGTTCCGTAATATCTTTCATTGTTTACCGATATAGCATACAAGCAACGAGAAAGGAAACCAATGTACAAACTAAACTATACATAAAGACATAGTTTAACAAGATAAGAGAATAAACTAGAACTTCCAACGCTGAAGTGTAAAGAACTGTAAGCAAGAAGTTATAGGTATTAAGATTAGAAAATTGCATATCATCAGCAGTACATATCAGTATATATCATATAATTTTACCAGACATATACAGGAGATTTAACAATTTAAACACATGTGATGGCCAAATTAAGATAATTAAGCAAACAGTTTCTTAGTCTTCTGGTTAGGGCATTAGATGCCAAATCTATATATCTTAGTGGAATTTATCTATTCTTCCTATTTCCCTTTCCTCTCACTTTACCTAATGCTCTAATTCCATTTTAGTGTTATGTAAACTACTTAAACATCATACTGAGTTTCGTAAAAAAATTGTTCTGGCATACATTTCCAATCCCATGTCACATTTGAGAAGTTCCCATCTATGTATATGTGGAAAAGTAAGAAGATTAATTTTCATATTGTAGAAAGACTGCTACTCTTGTAAGTAAACAAAAAATCATAAGAATACCATATTCTCACTGCTTTCTCATTAAAAAAGAAACATAAGAATAAATGACCCCAAGAAATTAACAAATAATAAAGTTACACATATATTGTATTTGACCAATGATGCTTCATGCATTGCATTTTCTGAAGCTGCGACTCCATTTTCCAAACTTGAGGTCCAGTGAAATTTTGACAACCAGAGACTTATCCTCATTGCCACGACGCTCGTACCTAGGTCTTTGGTAAGAGAACCATGTCATAAATCCAACCTTGAGGTAAAACAAATCAAAATGTATTAAAAGGAAAACATAAAGAACACCAATGGTCCCATGGTCTAGTGGTTAGGACATTGGACTTTGAATCCAATAACCCGAGTTCAAATCTTGGTGGGACCTGGTATTCGATATTCATCAACCTTTTTTGGATAGAGTTCCACTGCTCTCACATTTCCACTGTGATATAATGAGAGGTTCAGTTTTATATGTATAAATTTTTATAGCTCTATAGGAAATACTCCATAACATGTTTCTTCTATTTTTTTTTCCTTGTAATTACATGTGCAAGGGGAAGGGGGTTCTGAAAATAAACAGTCTTGACCTCTTCAATGGGAGGTAAGCTCATACACTGGGCTATTTCCTGATCCACCTCCATTTCTGAGCTTGGACAGAAAAATAGGAAGGATTATGAAATCGAAGTTATAAAAATTAGTTTGTGGGGGTCAGACGGGATCCAGTTTCAAAATATCAAGTAAAACAACAATTTCCCTCCAAACCTTCCCACTCTTCAAAGAGTTGCTTTTAATTCCGTCTCCCTCTGTTTCAACCGACTAAAACTCAAAACAAGATATTTGGAACTAGAAATAAAATCTTTTGACTCTCTCTCACTTCCTTTCCTTTCTGTCCAAATTAGAACTCGTGGATATGAGTATTAGGCAAATGTCTATTCCCAAAGGACCATATTATGAAAGTGGTTAGCGATGAAACAATACGGTACAACCAAAGTAAATGGTTATGTTTTGATACTCTTCTGTCAGAAACGGAAAGCTGACGGTGCATCTGTAATTGAGCATCACACAGGTTCAGTGCTCACTGCAGGAAAGAAACTCAACTCAGATGACGTTTTTGAGCACAAACAGGAAACAAATCGGCATTCAGAAACATTGTTATAGTAAGAATATGTTGACAAGGCAAACAGAGGGTAAACAATCAACTTGATGAAATACATAAATCTGCAAGACCGAAGAAGTTAACAGATACATTTTGAGTATTCTTTCAAAGGAGGTCAAAACCTTATATGTTCCCCTTTCTCAACAACAAAAAATTTCTAATAAGGTAAACGCTTTCAGAGAGATTAATTTTTCGAAAGGACCCCTTCACTTAGACCTAGGACTTGGTGAAAGGGATATGATGTAATCATAGTTGGAATAAAGCAATTAACATAACAAAAGGGCAGAGACCTTTTCCTTGAAAGCCGTAAAATTAGAGTAATTCAGTCAAGCTTGCTTAAAATTTCGTAACCACCTCCCCTTCGACGCACGAAACAGAGAATCAGGAACTACTAGAAATAAGGCAGAGACGAAGAATGCAGATGGAAACTCTATGAATCATGGCCTAACAGTCGGGACATGGGACTATGAAACCACTAAACAAGAATTCGAAACTTGGTGGGATTTCAGTAGTTTCTTTTTCTTGTAAAAAGAAAAAAATTACTCTTGGTTTCAGTAAATTAGAACCTTTTCATTCTCTACAATACTGTTTCCCCTTTTTTATTAATATCATATAGAGGCACAGTGGTTTATAGCAAAATTGATAACTCGGGCTTCTATTCCTATTCCTATAAAGTTGGTTAGTTTCCCACATCCTTTTCTATTCCCAATGAATCTTTCTAATTTTATTAAATTATATTATAAGCATAGTGATTCAGAGAAACAGAACAATATTAGAACTTTATCTATAAGAACATCAACAGAAGTCAAATATAACTGTGAGGGACACGATTCAATTTAAATAGTTAGCTACTTAGCTTTGATTTTGAATTTGTGATGTGCACCATAAAATGAAGATACAGTATCAAGTACTGAGAAAGGAATTAGGAGAGCAATGTACAAAAGATAAATCAATAGAAACATAAAAATAACCAAAACTGCCAAACCAGAAAGGACAAACAATTTCTGGTAAAAATATGAAGAATTGAATGTTTTGAGCACCTCTAGTATATACAATAGATAATAGATCAGGGAATCATGAATCATCTTACAACCTGAAGCTAAAATAAAAATGAGAGTTATGAGATAGCAAATGGAATGACATATAAACAAATGTATAGTATCCAGTATTCAGAGTGGAATCTAATCTTCCTATAATTCTTTTTGTCTGATGTAATAAACTAATGACTTTTTAGTTTCCGATAAAAACTTTATAAAACACGATTCAGTTCCATAAAAACTTCTTCTTTTCAAATACATGTGTCCAGCATCCTAATCCTACATTGAAGACTGCGATTTTCATTATTATAAATGAAGAATATTTACAAGCTTAAATTTCCACCGAGTAGCAGAAAGATTCTTACATCTTTGTAGAATATTGAAGCAGACATAACTAGTCCTCGCTACATCGCAATGACCACATAACATACCAATATATGATTCTAAACACTGGCAGATCTAGTTGTAGTTTCACGGTGGCACATGCCCCCACAAAAAACATCAGCATTTATATCGATATTTCCACTGTAGTATATTTAGATAATCTAAACACTGTGCTCCCAACAATAATTCAGGCTTGCTTTTTTATGTTGGTGTGCAATAATTTTCTTGAGTACTTTTAGAAAATATTTTAGGGCCCCCACAATACTAAATTCCTTAATCCACCACTAATTATGAACATTAACTGTGCAAGGAGTACAGATACGTCATTTTCACATTAAAGATTCCAAGCATCTGCGTCATATCTGGATATCTGTGAAGATGATGCTCCTATGTCTAAACTAGAGTTCCAAGAAGATTCTAAGAACTGGACACACATTTGCATCTCAATACATGACTTAAGTCCTCCGCAATGGCAATGATGTTGTCTATAATATATTGTACCACCTATGGGAAAAATACATAAAGCAACATAAGAAATATTAAACTTTTATTTAAAAAAAAAAAAGAAACTGTAAAATAATCTGTGGAACCGTCATTTTAATGCACCTTAGATTACGTACAAAAAGTCACTACTAATTTGGGACAAAGGGAGTAAATTACATATTTTAAAGAATCAAATACATGTTAATTAAAGAAAACTACACTGCAATAGGTCCACTATTTTTACTAAATAAGTTTAGAAATTCAAGAAAAAAAATAACAATTTTTTTTTAAAAAAAAAAGTGATATATGTAACAATTACTCCTTTCAACGTTTGTAGATTTTTTCAAGGTAAAGGAAAAATGTGTTGTTTACTTGTCCACGGTATGACTGATATTAGTATAAAAGTTATAACTAGCATTTCAATTTAAAGTCAGTTCTTCCTAGTTTTAGGTGGAAATGAACTAGCTGGATCAAAATGCTGAGCATCTCTTCTCAAATCAACAAAATCCTCACACGCGAGAGATCTAAAGGGAAATCTTATTTCAATGCATTGCCAACTTGGGCATATTGGTCATAGATCTATCTTCTTTCCTTTCAGCTCTTTCTTGAAGCATGACAATATCCATTTTCCGGGCGGCTCTTTCATAAATTCAATAATAAGTGGCCAATGCCCCTTTTTATCTAAAAAATACCCAGACGAAAAATGGTTATAATATGGTCACTCATTAGAGGCATGATACTTCTTGTAGTGTATCATCAGACAGTGTAACCTAGTCGTCTGAGACTCTGAATAGTACTCGACTCGACCTGGAACAAGACAATTCTCCACACATTAAATGCACATTGTATCTTCCAAATAATTACATGTTCATTTTCTATATACAACACTTATGGCCTTATTACAAAAAAAACCCAGCTCTACTTCTATACAAAACACCATATGGCCTTATTACAAGAAAGCAGTCTTACTTCCAAACTTTACTAACTAGTCCGCTTAACATACATAACTGCCACAAAAACTCATAAGTATTAAGTCTAATATATTACTGCAATTGGCCTCATAAAAAAAAAAACTACACACAATATTGCAAAGTATGATAGAAATTGGATACCCTAATTTAGGCACCATGCTAATAAAAAAAACAAATAATAAAAGAGTAATGAAGCAGTAGCTGGACAAGTGATGCTGAACAAATTAAAGGAACAAAATCCTAGTCATAATTAAACCAAAAGAGTTAATAGACAAGTAAAAAGATATGTAATAGATATAAGTATAGAATTATAATATGATACCCAGAAGTGGTCGGATTGGAGGTGGAACCTAGTAGTAGATTACTCTAGTACCGGTCGCCGGCGATGATTGTTAACCTGGGATTGCCCATATGTTTCTTTTGTAAAATGGTGTTTCTTCCTTTCTTGAATTGAGGTTTGTTAATTTGGTTAAAAAATAATTCAAAATGTCATTCATGTCAAAACGCTGCACTCTTCTTAAAAGATTAAGAAAAAAAACAATTGAATAACTGTAATAAGCGTTTTGGGTCTTTTGCCCAAATGTTATACACAGCGTGATAAAATGATATTTTAAATCATAAAAGTAATATTTTAAATCATTTTTCACCTCAAAATCATATTTAGGACCAACACCCACAAATTTTGTACAAACTCCAAACATACAAATTTTCTTGACAATAAAAACGGGTGAGTATTTTGCAAATAAAAACTTACGAAACATATTTTTGCAAAAAAAATGAAAAAATTTGTATATGTTTAAAAAAGCCCTTAAAATATTAGTATAAAATTAAAATAAAGATCGGACAAATAGGGATACCGGTGAATATATGGAACCAAATAAAGATGCAAATGACCCAATGAAAGTAATAATATAATTTTACGTTTGTGTTTAAAAATTAGAAGGTTATATAAGATTAGAAGGCTGAAATATAGCTATATTTAACATCAAAAATCACTTCCTGATTTCATGACATGACAAGAACTTTTGCCCTCAAAAAAATATGGCAATAACTTCAAGAACACCACCACCGAACATGCTCTTGCATGTGTTCAATTTTCTGTTCTCTTTCTTTAAAAAAAATCTGTTGCTCTGGTAATTTACAGTTTGCCAAATGTCTATAACTCAAACAGAACAACAAAAATAAGCAAAAACTGAGATCTTGTCAGAGATATTAAATTGAATCCAGCCAAGAATCAAAGTCATCCAATAGTTTGGACTTAATAGGGCCGGAGGATGATGGATGAACATCAGGAGTAGCAGTCTTTACAATATTGGACCTTGATACAATATCTTGGTTGATTCTATTTGATGTTTCCATTAGTAGGTCGTCTAACGAATCGTCAAGAGTTGATGCAGCATTAGATTGATCTAGACTGTTCTTCGCACGAGTAGAAACCAATTGATCAGACGTAGTTTCTTCTGCCAATATAGTTGAAGTGCTGTACCTAGGCTCTTCTTTCAAGAGAGAAGATTGAGGAACATTTGGTTCAGAAAATGAATCCAGGAGCATATCGAGCTCCGCTTCTGCATCTGCCGCCTTGAATCCATAATGACTTTTATTCTGGACTGAAGCAGGTTCATTACTGAGCTGTATTTTGGACTCTGGCATTAAGCTCTCATCAGATCTGCTTTTGAATGCTAATGATTCACTTTTAACAGGATGGTCAAGATCACTGGTCCCTTGGACCTCAATGTCCCAATCAAATTTATTAGCTCCCTTGGATACTTCAGAAGAAGTTTTGGCAGTTTCGCTTCTAACTGGAATTTCACTCGTGCAAGGCTTGAGGTCTCGGATTTTTTGTAATTCCTCATTGCACTGTGGTAAAGCAACACAAAATCTATTATAGTATAAATATTGATACATATGAGTAGAACATTCTAATGATGGCTCGCAAGTGCTTAAACAATAACCACACTAATATAAAACTATGTATACAACCACTACACAGCATCTCATGCTCATCCCTATGTCTACGTCAAAGGCAAAAGTAAGGGCAAACTTATGTCTTGTGCCCCCTAATGAATACATAAATGCAATATATGTGCATGTCTATGCTGCAAAATTAGCTACAAATTGCAGTTTGATAAAACGCCCCAAAAAAAACACACTGCACTTAGATTATATACTTGAAACATTGGGAGAAAAAAAGAACCACCATGACCAACCTATTTGTAAGAAAGTAATTTTTCATTAAAAAACCATTTATGGCTAAAATAATTTCTTACAACACTGAAAGGAATGTTTATGTTTTACGAAGAAAGGATCACATCACCCAATACCTAATACTAAATTAACTTACTCTACCATGGATCTATATCAGACTGTCCTTAGGAGACATAATAGTAGAACTTAAAAAGTAGAATACAGCATTACCAGCTCTGGTGGTAGCAGATCTGCTTCAATGAATAGCCTTTCTGACAAATCTATTTTTGCAAGTTGTTTCTCAAGAGCAGTTAAATCCATTGAAAGAAAGGATGCCTAGAATTTTTAAAAATAAAACAAGTCAGTCAATGTCATGTAGATATGAAGCAAAGGAAAATAATGTAAGCAACTTGATAACCTGAGTGCTTGCACCGGACAAAAATATCAATTAAACAAATGCTTAAAATACAAGAACACATTAAGCTGACTAAATTAACAATACAATCCTGAACCATAGGAAGACTGTAATACAATGCTATCAATTATATTGCATTTCCCTCTAACTGTTTCATATGTGCCTTCATTCAATAATTTTTAGATTCATTAACTACTTCTGTCCTAGTTTTACTATTACAAAACACAAAGTTCAGCATGACACTGGGGACAAGCAGAATCACAAATCACCACAACCATCTAAAAACTAAAATAAACCAAACATAAATGCATCTCCAAAATGCCCTTCGGCCTATACTCCGAACACAAATTCTTTATTTTTATCATATCGAGTCCCAACACGACTCTCCTCTGGAGGAAAACTTAAGAAAAAAAAAGAGATGACAGCATAAATATTCTAAGATTTACCCCTCATGTAAACTTACTAATAAGGGATACAATAATGAACAGGGATACAATTACTTTAATAGAGACAATTTTTTAAATGAGTACACAAAGTATTTATGGGTAAAAAAAGAATTAAAAAATAATGAGCTCTCCAGTAACAGAAAGGGCATACCATAATGATATAGAATATGAATAGTGATGAGTATGCACTAATAGATCTTATACTTTTGATCTCATGCACCATATTAGAAACTATAAGGTACCTCTTGAACACCAGTTGCTATGTCCTCTGATAAAAAGTCATCTTCCGAAGCCCATGACAGAATATTTTCTCCTTTAACAGAGAGTAATGAACCTACTTCCTTTCTGTAATCTGTGCGAGAAAAATTAAGAAAATATTAGGCCAAATCTTTCTTCTGTGTATGACTATGATACCCAAGTTCAGTACCATGGAAACAGTTCACGGTGTTTGATTCATGAGACAGATAGCCCGCAAGTTACAATCATTTTTTTTCATTTTATAGGATTATCGATACCTAAGAAGGAAGAATTTTGTAGTCCCTAAAAATAAACTACAAAATGATACAGAAAAGATTGTGCATCAACCAATTTTATACGACTGGAAAGATACAATGAGTGAACATTCTAACTTGTAAATAGTCCCAGACTAAAAAAACATTGCAAACAGACATAGTCGAAAACAGAAACCAACACAAATTATTGTACTTAATAATTAAAATCATGACAGTTAAAGTTAGAGGTCAGTAACACACCTGACAACACATCATCAAACGAAGGATAACTAGAATCAGCCTGAGCCTTGGCTTCAGAAATCAAGTAACCATAATCAGCCCCTTTACTTTTCGGCAAAATAACATCACTTTTACTACCTTTCCCCGAAACTTCAGAATCCAAATCATCCTCGTCTTCATATCGATCCCAATTCGAGGGAAGTTTCTTAGAACCTTTAAACTGTTTGACATTTGGTTTCTGTGAGCTGCTTCCTCCAACAGCAACACCAGCTGAAGGAGCTTTCGATGTCGGTTTCGGATGATGCTTTTTATTAAGATGTTGAGTATGTGCTCTTTTCGATTTCGCTAAAGATTTAGCATCCATCACTAATTCCAAGTAATAATAAACCCACATACATAACCAAAAATTAGTACTAGCAGCACAATCAACATTCTACATAATATATAAACACAAAACATATATTTAACAGTAATAGCTCACAGTTGTAACAAAAAAAACAAAAATGAAACTAACAGCACAATCAAAATTTAATAAAAATGAACAGAAAATATTTAATAATTTACAAATCCTAGGGTTTTAGAATTTAAGTAGAGTTGAGATTACCTGTTCAGCTATCACGCATACAACAATTGTGTGATTATGCAAAACTGTAAACATACACTACATGAAGACGCGCATCTCGATTGAAGATTTAAGAATGGACAAGGATTTGGGTCGGATCCGTTAAAGCAAAAGAGGGGATACAATTTTTTAAAGCCCAATACACCGTAGATGAGTCAATCTATTTGCAAAAGTTAAAAGCCCAAATTTGTATTCCAACAGTCTCTTCTGAAAATTTTAAAATAAGTAATTTATGAATTAAAATAATAAGTGATTTTCAACTAATAAGTGGATGAATCGTTATAAATTTTATAAGTGTTTGGATAATTTTATTTATAAGTCAGATTTTTTTACTAAAATGAACTAAAATAAATATTTTTAAAATATAATTATCTTAATTTGTGAATTTTAATTTTAAATTAGATTAACATTTAAAAACATATATTTTAAAACTAAAGTTAATAAAAAATGAAAAATTAAAATAAGTTGAAAAAAATATGTTATTACTAAAATTAAACTTATTAAGTTATAAACTATAAATTCGACTTATAAGTTGAATCGACAAACGATCGTCGATAATTACTTACAGACTCATAAGCGAATAAGTAATTTAAATTAGGGCAGCAAAACAAGCCCTTGGACTTTTTTCCCAAAAAATATAAACAGGTTAATGTTCTTTCGACATTAAAATTTGGGTCAGTATTCATGTCAACAATTGAAGTATAAAATTGTATATTTTCGTCTATCAAACATAAAAAATGTGACTTTTTATTCCTAGACCAAGATAGATAATAAAATAGTACATAATGGTAGGGTTATTTCAATAATAATCAATTGATATTATGAAAATTCTAAAAGTACCTTTTGGTTGCCTTAAAATTTGAAATTTCACCTATAAAACCTAAAGCCTACATGGATAAAATAAACTATATACTTATTTTTTTATTGATTATGCATCTCTTTGTAAGTCATATGTCATAGCCTATTTGTATATTCGAGGATTCAACTCAACTCAAATAAGAATGTAATAAGTAAATAGTGGAACTACCATCAGAGAGATCTCGCAAAGTAATATCTGTCAAAGGATTCAGAGACAAGGTTCATCTACAGACTTGAGGAATTTATTCACTGGAAGAAGTTCAAGAAATTGATCATGCCTCAGTGATATAAGTCAAGATCGTGGATTTAATCAAGTGACAGAGATCTCGTCAGGGTATCAATAAATTACAAGGATTTAATCTGAAGAAAATCAAAGTGTCAAAGTCAAGATATGAAGAAACGTCACGGAAGTTAGTCACTCATGAACCAGACAGTACATCGAGTGTCAACGTTGAAGTGGTGGAATTGATTCATAATTTTCAGTGATTTTCAGAAGATTTGCAGAAGAATGGTTGCTGCTCAAGACTAGAATTAATTCTCTATTAATTAATTAAGTCATCTAATTTAATTAAGAAAATAAATTATATCTGCGAAGAATAATTTATTTATTAATTGAATTAATTGATTAATTAATTCTGAATTAATTCTAGGAATTTTCAGAAGTTTAATTGGATTAAATTCAAGCATTAAATCAGCAAGACAATTGAAAATGAACTAGCATGACAATCAGGATTGTCATACCGATTGTCATGCTAGGCCATATTCAATTGTCACACCGAAAGTTACTCTAGGAGGATGATTGTCTTGCTAGTTCATTCTGATTGTCATGCTAATTCATTCTGATTGTCATGCTAGTTCATTCAGATTGTCTTGCTAGTCCATTCAATTGTCTCACCGAAAGTCTTGCCAGCTATAGGATTGTCATGCCAAGTCAATTCTATTCGTTTGTTGATTTAAAAAGAAGCAGAGAAGCAGCAACATATAATTAAGAACACAGAAGTCAAGAAACAAGGCAGAAAAGAAAATCAAGAAGAAATATTTCATCTTTTCATCTGCATACTTCAAGATTAAATTTCTAGATTGTAAAGTTAAATCCAATCCACTAGAAATCTTTATCTTGCTCTTGTGTATCAATCTAGCGGATCAAAATCCCTAGAACTTAATCTCAAATTGCGTTTAGCATTTGAATCTTTTTATTACAAAAATAGAAAAAGTTCATGTCGAATTTATTCTAGATTTGTGATAATTAATTTGAGATTAATTCCTTGTAATCGATACAGTTGTTGTAACACCTTTCAAGTTTAATAATATTTTTATTTAACTTGAATTTTGTTTCACATTTTTTATTCCGCATTTAATTCGATTATTCGGTACTGTTTGTATTCAACCCCCCCTTCTACAAACACATTGGGACCCAACACTCTTCTATATATAATAGGAGAACAATAAAGAATGTGGTTTGTAGGAATCGAACTCAAAGTTATTTCATTCAACTATATAACCTCTTACCACTACACCATATTATCACATGTTTTTTATCATACACATAATATATAAGTGTGCTAAATGAATATTTTATTTAATTTTAAAAAATACTTACTTGAATTCCGCAAAAAAATGATAGTTAGTTGAATATTTGTACAGTTAATTTTAAAGAATTGAATTCTAGATATAAAATTAGGCATAGTACATAAATGAATTATTATCTTATTTATTAATCATTTTTTAGTTTGAAAATATATCTCATATATTTTTAACATATTTTTTATTATAAAAAGTAATTAAAATGTACATATATAATTTTTTAAAAAAATATTGAAAATAGAATCGCTTATATATATATATATATAATCTATATTGGTATTACATATTTAGATAAGTTCGAATTATATCGAGCCAATGCATTTTAGAACTTGACCAATTGTTCAAAAAATACTTGAAATTTGATTACATTACCCGGCCGAAAAACATCGTCACATTCTACGTTTAGTAAATTTAAATTACAAGTTCGGCGTGAATATTTTACCGATAATGTGAAATTTTTTAATATCTTATGTTAATATAAATAATGTGTTTGAGGTTTTTATAGGATCAAGTCAATTGATTATTTATATTAAAATTACTAACTTCACTGGTAACACATTATTATTTTTGGGATTTGTCAATTATAAGAATATTTGAAATTTGAAATGAGATCTCACTAGATTTGTTAAAACTACGATGATATATTAAATCGATTTATTTTTCATTTTCACTTTAAAAAACTAACTTTTTAAATAAAATTCTTTTAGATCAGTAATATTCATTGATCAAGATAATATTGTACAAATATTTTAAATTATTCAAATAAAAGTTATATCTATACTATATTGTAGCATTTGATTCAATGCATTTTATATTATTCAAGGAAAAAAAACATATATTGTTCAATAATTTAAAGGAATTAACCAGTTCAACTGATATTTACAAAACTTTATCGAACTGAAAATTTTTAATTTTAGAATAATAGTATAAAATGTTATCAATTATTATATGAAGAAATATTAGAGTCGTAATGAAAGAAACTTAAAAACGGTTTAAATAATGATATAAATACTATTTTTCTTTCGAATTCTTGAAAAAAATCATGAATATCAATAATAAATTTTAAAAATATATAATTCATTTTTATGTTACAGCCATGATTGATACCCGATTGCGTAAAATATAGATATGGATTGTTTGTCAGTGATAATGTGAATACCATATATAAACTATAGCAATTTATTTATTATATAATTTTAATTTTTGAATAGCTATAAATGCATGTTATTTAGGTAATCAATTATCTCACTACATGTTAATAATGATTATACATATACATAAATCAGATATTTAACATATAAATAATTGAAACCATCATAATTTACTAAGAGATATAACATACAATAATTTACATGCTAACACACACATACATATAACTTAATTTTATTTGTTAACAGTAGTGTAAATAAAAAACTGACTATTTATCTCCATTTCTTCAAAATTTGACTTCAAGAGCCTACATAAGGATATTGTTGGAGTTCAACAAACATTATAATTGCATGATGCATAAAAAATTCTAGAAAATAACCCATGTCTCGCACGGTTATTATGCTAGTTACGTATTTATAGGACAACACTCACTTAGTAAAAGACTAAAATAAGTACAAAGAAAACTTAACCCTGTTTCGCTGCCCAATTTACCTGAACATGAATCGAGCTAGAAACCATAATAGCTATCATGTTTAATTTCCTATTTTTCATATTATATTTATATAGTTATCCATTCAACTCCGGAACACGCCACTGAAACTAATTTTTCTTTATATTTAAAACTTGTCAGCACCCAGACGGAAGTCATTTCTTCACTTATCTTACATCCATATACTTTCTTCCGCCTTTCTTGAAAAACTTAAGCACATGATAAGATATGAGAAAGTGTGGATTTTACTAATTAACAGAATAATATACATGTGGATTCATAAAAATTTGTTTACAATCCAAGAAATATTACATTACTATTTTGTTATTTTATGCACTTAGGAACCCAATTTCTACTCCTTAAACATGTGAGCAATCTATGTATGGAGAGAATGAAAATTATTTGTCTAAATGTCATTGTGCAGAGAGGCTTTACTGGGTACTTGTTGTGTAGGGAGTTAATTTGCGGTTGACATGTGGAATGTATTGTTTGGTCGTTGGTTTAGTATTAACTAGCATAATAACCCATGCGAGACACAGTCATTTTTAGAGTTTTTTTATGTATCATGCAATTATAATGTTTTTAGTGATTTTTTTATTTATAAATATCGTATAATCTAACATATATCAAATACAAGTTAATTGTTTATCAATGTGTATTATTTTCATACAAGATATTACCAAATTACACAACATTTGTAATATAGCTAATTAAGCAATATATATATATATATATATATATATATTCGTATTTATGTTGTATAATTTGTATTTAATAAATGAATATAAAAAGAGTAGTCAGTGTATGTTTAAAATGAAATGATTAAATTTAATCAGTAGAATGCCGTTATTATGTTTACAAAGAAAAAACTAAATATTAACACATATGTTAATACATAGTTGATCAAAAATTTTGACTTTTTTTAAAATAAACTATATATACAGGTCTATATTATTACTCAGTTACTACTAACTTACAATTAACTTACTCAATTTAAAAAGATAAAAAAATGCATAACTGAATTCAGAATGACTTGTAATCATAATATACAATAATGTAAAATTTACACTATATTAATATAAAAGTTTATTTTAATGCAAAATGTTAGTTTTAAAATTCAACGTATGTATTTATGGAAAAATGTTAGTTTTTTATTTACATTACTGTTAACAAAATAAGATTAAGTTATATGTGTGTGTCAGCATATAAATTATCGTATGTTACATTTTGTAATATATAATATATGATGTCAAAAATTACTGGAGCTAACAATGTCATTAACATCTCTGATCATGATATGAAGCAAATCAAATGGACATCTGATCTGAGTAGAAGATTGATGAACAATTATTTTCAGTAATCTGTTAAGCTTGGGGTCAACCCTAAGTAAGTTGTATTGTTATTTAAATTTGTATTTTGTACTTGTAACACTTAAAGTCTGTAAAAATGCAAAGAAGCAGACTGAAGTCTTTTTCCTAAAACAGTATCAAGCCTAAGGATTCTATCTGGAAGAAGATCAAGAAGATCATGCCTCAGAAGAATTTTGAAGAAGCTTGGAGTTGAATAAATCTGTTTAGAGAAAAATATTATAAATCAAGATCTCTACAAATCACAGATTTAAGGTTATAGAGAAGTCATTCGAGAACTCCAGAGAGTACCGACAGATTAGCAACATCTACTCGATGGATGAGCAATATCTACTCGACGGATGAACTATATCTCTACTTGACGGATGAGCAATATCCACCGGTAGTGGAGAAGTCAGGAAAGTTACTCGAGAACTCAAAAAGATATCGACAAGTCATTCCTTCACTAGAGAACTCGGAGTTATCGATAAGTCAAAGTGAAGATATGAAGACTAGAGATCTCGACAAGCTGAAGACCTCTACAAGTCAAATTCAATATGAAGTGCTAGAGATCTCGATAGGCCTATGTACTTGTCGAGATGTCAAGTGTGCTATTAATTCAAACTGGAGATCTCGAGGTACAGTCTCAAAGTACAGAATTGCAGATCAGTTCAATATCCAAGATAAACAATCAACAAACAATCCAACAGCTGGATTGACAAGTCTACAAAAAGCAGCTTGAAGAGTGTGCAAGATCAATGGCAAAGATTAACCGACAGAGGAAGATTAAAGTAAACACGGGATGCTAAAGATATGCTAAGCCAAAAATGGAAGATCTGCTTTTCTATAAATAGAAATGACAAGTGACAGTTTAGAAAAGCTAATAGCATGTTTATTATCCACTGTGTAAACCAGCAGTTAACTGAGTTATAAAGTTAACACTAGTCCTCTAGTTAGGGTAACAATTTAGATCAAATCTCTTGTATCACTTTCGAGAGGAAGCCGAGCTCTTTAACATCAAAGAGCTTAGAAATTTTGTAGCAAAACAGTCTTAATTTTTAATATAAAAATTAAGTGAGTTTTGAAGATTTGTGTTCTTTATTTTCTGCAAGTTTTAATACTGGATGAACACTTTTCTATACAAGATTTAATTTACTTTATTCAACCATTAACTTTCAAGAAAAGCCTAAAATCAGAAAAACACATCCACCCCCCCTCTATGTGTGATTCATTACCTAACAAGTGGTATCAGAGCAAAATCTGAAAGTAAACAGATTCAAGATCTTGGAAGAATGAATACACAGAAAATTAGTAGCATCAAAATTCCTACCTTTGACAAAGCTAACTAAACTCTTTGGAAAAATAAAATGATGATGTTTATCAAGATGTCCAATCCATTCTATATTCAGATACTCAAGAATGGACCCTTCATTCCTATGGTAAGAGTTGATGAATCTACAAATGGAGACATGGTCATACCAGCTCATTATGCTCCCAAAGATCCAGCTGAGTACTCTGACCCTGAAAAGGAGAAAGTCTCCCTGGATAGTAGTTTGCAATTGATATTGATTGAGTCACTTGACAATGTGATGTACAACAATATTGTTAACTGTGACATTACCAATCAAATATGGGAGAAGATTGAAATACTCTGTGAAGGAACTGAGGAGGTTAGATCTAATCAAAGAAGGATACTGATTTTACAGTATGAGGGTTTCATGGCTAAGCTTAAGGAAAGCATTACTGATGTGTTTGAAAGATTCAATAAGCTGATAAATGACTTGCAGCTTCATGACAAATACTATGAAGCTGAAGAGGTGAATCTAAAGTTCTTGCTTACTCTCCCTGACCATTTGGAACAGAAAATATCAGCAATCAGGGAAGGGAGAGACTTGAACAGAATAACTCTGGAAGTTCTATATGGAATTCTCAAAACCTATGAACTAGAGATGATTCAAAGGCAATCATTGAGATTTGCCCAAAGACATGTTGTAGATGGTTCAAGTGCTTTAATACTAAATGAAGGTCGAACATCTAATGATGAACCAAGATCTCATATTCCAATTGCCTCAACAAGTGAGCAAAGAACAATTGTTTCACAGGAGCAAGTCGTACTAAAGTTGGAAAAGGAAGAGTTCTGTACTCTTGAAGAACTGGATGAGCTAGATCAGTCAATGGCCTATCTGGCTAGAAAATTCTCTAACATTAGAGTAAGGAAGCCAAGATACTTCAAAAGTAAATGACAGTCCTTTAACAAAGATAGCAGCTGGAAAGAGAAGGAGAAGTACAATTCTGATAGCAAGAGTGGGTATAAAAATGGATCCGTTGACATATCTAATATAAAGTACTTCAATTATGATTAACTAGGCCACTTTGCTACAGAATGAAAGAAACCCAAGAAGGCAAAGAAAGATAAAGCATATCTTGAACTTGAAGCAAAGTATGAAGCTCTTTTGAAGAAACAGCAAAGCAAAACTTATATTGCAGAAGGTAAAAGTTGGGATGACTCTGAAAATGATGAAGATGAAGAACTAGGAAACTATGCACTCATGGCCTTAGAGCAAGGAGAGTCATCCTCATCTAAATTACAGGTACCAACTCTTACCTCCACTGATTTAAATGTGAATCAATATAAGGAAACTGTTGAAAAGATGAGCACAAAAATGTTTCACATTCATACAAGCATGGTTGCTGCTAATGAAGAAGTTAGCAGATTGACAAAGTTAAATGAGAAGCTTGGAAGTGAAAAACAAGAAGCTGAATTGTTGACAGTGGAGCTTGTAGCCTTGAAACAAGAAAATAGCTATTTAAAAAACAAGCTCAAGTGTGCAAATGAGATTGAGGTTGTGCTAAGGGAAAAACTGGAGAAAAGTGAAGTAAAGTTGAAGTCCTTCAAGAATGCATCTGAATTGGTTGGTCAGTACCATGAGAAAAATAAACCATGTGCAAACATTGCTATTGGTCTTGATTATGATACCTTAAAGAGCAAAAAGAAAAACACTGGTGACAGAGGAAAAGCATCAAAGAGTGAAAATGTTCCAGCAATGCTGAGAAATGTTGGGTCACCTGTATTTAAGACTTTTGAAGTAAACTTTAGTGAAGAAGAATTGATCATTAAGCAAGAAATTGCAGATGAAGACAATGAAAAGAAAAATGCAAGTTCAACTCAATCTTTCAAGGATGAAGAAAATCTTATGGACAATCAAATTACCAAGTCTCCTGTCAAAGAAACCAAGATTGAAGATGCAAGAAAGAAGAAGAAAAATAGAAATGGGAGAAAGGGGATAACCAAAAGCAATAATCTGACCTATGTTACAGATGTTCCTGGCAAGAAGTGTGGAAAATGTGGTTCTACAAATCATCTAACTCACCTTTGTAAAAAAGGTGTTAGTAAGCCAACAGAAGGAGCTTACAAATACAATGAAGCAGATTTAAATGATCCCTACTCATTCTGTGATAAGTTTGACTACATCCCTTGCAACTTGAAAGTGATGAAGAGTTGCCACAAACTGAGAGTAGGTCTTAAAGAATCAAAAATTGAGTCTACATTAGAAAAGGATAGTGCACAACAATCATTGAATTCTATTTTATCTGAAATAAATCACTCTACTTCTGCTAAATCAGTTAACAAGAAGAAAGTACCTAACACTGCTTAGGTCACTAAACACACCTGAATCTCATTGTGTGCAGGGCAAAGTGAAAAAAGTCATATGGATCATTGACAGTGGATGTTCCAGACATATGACAGGTGATAAGGCCCTGCTATCACAGTTTGAGGAGAAGCAGTCTCACTTGAATTTCAAGGCAATTAACAACTTAGTCAAAAAGGAATTAGTGAGAGACATGCCCAAGCTGAAGTTTGCTCAAGCTGAAGTCTCTGAAGCTTGTCAAAAAGGAAAGATGAAAAGATCTAGTCACAAGTCAAAAACTGTGAATTCCATTAGTGCACCCTTGCAGCTTATTCACATGGACTTGTTTGGGCCAGTAAATGTCTTATCAATGTCAAGGAACATATATGCACTTGTGATGGTGGATGATTTCTCAAGATACACTTGGGTAGAGTTCATGTACTCTAAAGATGAAACTCCGCATATCATAATTAAGCACATCAAGAAGATAGAAAAACAGGTTGAAGATTACAATTGTGTGAAAAGACTGAGAAGTGACAATGGAACAAAATTCAAAAATGCTACATTAAGTGAATTCTACAAAGGCAAAGACGTTGTTCAAGAGTTCTCAGCTGCCAGGACACCTCAACAAAATGGAGTAGTTGAGAGAAAGAACATAACATTGGTTGAAACTGCTAGAATAATGCTGCAAGATGCCAAATTGCTAACAAGTTTCTGGGAAGAGGTTGTCAACACTGCATGCTATACTCAGAACAGATTTCTCATTAACAAGGCACATGGCAAGTCACCCTACTCAATCATGTCCTAGAGAAAGCCTACTGTAAAGCATCTTCATGTGTTTAGAAGCAAGTGTTACATTTTGAAAGACAACTCTGAATATGTGGGAATATTTGACTCAAAGGTCTTTGAAGCAATTTTTCTGGGATATTCACTGGAAAGAACAGCCTACAAAGTCTATGTGATTGATCAAAAGAAGATCATGGAAAGCACATATGTGACATTTGATGATGACAAGTGTCCAGGCTTGGAATGCCTTGATGATAATGAAGCTGAAGCCCTTGCATTTGAAAACCTGAACATTGATAGTGATTCTGATGGAGAAGATGAAGTTAATGCACAACAAATGATGAATGAAGAGAGTACTGAACAGGAAAATCATGGGAATGGAAGCTCATCTCAAACATCTGAATTTGATAGCACAAACTCAGGGGGAGAAAGAGAAGAAGGATCTACCAATCGTACCAATAATGAAGAAAATGATGAAGGCACGAGTCAACAAACTCACACAAGGAAGTGGGATAGAAGTCACTCTAGAGAAGCAATTATTGGTGATCCTACTGCTGGTGTGAGGACTAGAAGTGCAACTGCTAATGAGTGCCTACATGCATGTTTTCTGTCTCAAGTAGAGCCTAAGAAAATTGATGAAGCTCTATTGGATCCTGACTGGATATCTGCCATGCAGGAAGAGCTGAATCAGTTTGAAAGAAGCAAAGTCTGGAAGTTAGTTCCTGCACCACAGAACAGAAGCATTATTGGAACAAAATGGGTGTTGAGGAACAAAATGGATGAAAATGATATAGTTACCAGAAACAAAGCAAAGTTGGTTGTAAAAGGCTACTCACAAGAAGAAGGAATTGATTATGATAAAACTTTTGCTCATGTTACAAGACTTGAAGCTATAAGAATTTTTCTAGCATTTGTTGCACATTCAAATTTTAAAGTGTATCAAATGGATGTCAAAAGTGCCTTTCTGAATGGTGAGCTAGAAGAAGAAGTTTATGTGCAACAGCCTCCTGGCTTTGAGGATCCAAAATTTCCAAATTTTGTGTATAAGTTACTCAAGGCTCTATATAGACTAAAACAGGCACATAGAGCTTGGTATGACACACTATCAGATTTCCTACTGAAGCATGGTTTTACTAGAGGAACCATAGACAAGACTCTATTCTATAAGAAACATGGTGAAGATATGATCCTAGTTCAGATCTATGTGGATGATATCATCTTTGGTTCTACTGATGAGAAGTTGTGCCAAAGATTCTCCAAGCTTATGCAAAGTGAATATGAAATGAGTATGATGGGGGAATTGAGTTACTTCCTTGGACTTCAAGTCAGCCAAAGAAGTGATGGCATCTTCATCAACCAAACTAAATATGTCAAGGATCTTTTAAAAAAGTTTGGAATGGTTGATTGTTCACCGGCATCTACACATATGTCTACTGCAACAAAGTTGGATGAGGATAAAAAGGGCAAAAGTGTAGATATCTCAAACTACAGAGGGATGATTGGATCATTGATTTACTTAACAGCAAGTAGACCAGACATCATGTTTGCAACATGTCTATGTGCAAGATTTCAAGCCAATCCAAAAGAATCACATTTGATGGCTGTAAAGAGGATTTTGAGATACTTGAAGGGGACTCCTAACTTGGGATTATGGTATCCTAAGGGAACTGGTTTTGAAGCTATTGGATACACAAATGCAGATTTTGTTGGATGCAGGGTTGACAGAAAGAGTACCAGTGGAAGCTGTCAATTCCTTGGACTAAGACTTGTATCTTGGTACAACAACAAACAAAAATATGTATCAACTTCTACAACTGAAACTGAATACATAACTGCAGGAAGTTGTTGTGCTCAAGTGCTTTGGATTAGAAATTAGCTAATGGATTATGGCCTAGTGTTACACAAAATTCCTATCATGTGTGACAATACTAGTGCTATATTTATAGTAGCTAATCCAGTTAATCATTTTAGGACAAAACACATTGATGTGAGGTACCATTTTATTAGAGAACATGCTACTAATGGTACCATTGAGCTCATTTTTGTACCAACAGAAAAACAACTAGCTGACATTTTTACTAAACCTTTGGATGAAACAACTTTTACTAGACTTGTAAGTGAAATCGGAATGCTCAATTCTTCATCCTAAGGCAAGAACTCAGCTAATGTTTTGCAGCAGATTAATCTCCAGTAAATCAAAATTAATTTGATTAAATTGGAAATTAACTAAAATATGAATTATAAATATTTCAGAAATCTCTGCATATTTGTTTTTTAAATTCAATTAACTTGGAATTTTTCAAATTATGAGTAAACTGCCTGGTTGTTAGTTTACATTCTTAATATGTAAAATTAACACAAGGAAGAATTACAAAAACCAAATGTATTTAGAGAACCGAGTTCTCGATAAGTATAAATTAACTTCTCGACAAGTCATTTTAGGACTTCTCAAGTGAGTTCTCGATAAGTCAATTTACTGACTTCTCGAGTGACTTCTCGATATGTTTAAAATGCCTTATCGATAAGTCCTTGTAGAGTTCTCTAATAGTGTTCATTCATAGAGTTCTCTACAAGTACAATTCTTGACTTATCAAAAACTCAGAACTGAGATGATTTAAATTGATAAATTATTTTGGTAAAATACTTTTGGAAAATTTATTCTAATTATATTTTGAATTTATTCAAGTAAAAGTTAGAATTAATTCAGTCCACTTTTTGGACAAACTGGGTATTTATTTGACATTTCGATGAGTCATGTTTAAGTTCTCTATAAGAGTAATTTAAAATGACTTCTCGATATGTACTTCACTTCTCTAAATGACTTCTCGATAGACAACTCCAAATGTCTATTTTTGAGTTCTCGACAAGTCATCTACTTTTACTATAAATACCCAGACTTCTTGATTACTTTAACTTGGAATTTCTCGAAATTCTAAGCAAACTTAATATTTATTGATTCATATTCTAACTATATGAAGTTAATAAATAACAGATCAAAAGAAGCAAAAAGTATGAAAAACTGAAATAATTTAATTCATAAATTATGTTCAGTAAAATACTTTTGACATACTTTGTCTATAATTACTCTGACTTTTCGACACATTTATGTGCTTATATTTTTTTAATATGTGAGTCTAATGTAAGTAGACTAGTAAATTATATGTGATGTTTTGAGAATGTTGACAGTGGTTAAATTTATTTGACTGTATGCTGATAGGAGGAGTTACTTTTTGTGTAGGGAGTACTTGTTTATTTGCATAGGGGAATAGTCATCCTATAAAGTGAACTAATATTCTTGAGTACTTGCATGGAGAATAGTAACTAGTCATTTCTAACTGTTAAGTATGCTTATATGATTATTACTCTTATTATCCGGGCAACTCAAGAGTCTATTGGTTTCTATCCTTACTCCCTCTATAAATTAAAATGCTTCACTTTTTATCATTCATCACTACTCCTATTCTTAACAAACATCTAATTTCAAACTCACCTCCTGTTCATCTCTCTCTTTCTCTTAAATGGATGCCCCGGTCTTTTACAGACTTATTTATGGAACTTACCAGCCTGTCCATCATCTAGTGGAAGACCAAATTTACTTTGATCCTTTCGGACTACGTGTCCGTCTCAGGGTGGTTGTTTGCAGCCCCTTTGATATTCCACGAGAGATCTTTGATGAACTCTCGTGGGATGATCAACTCAACATTCTTTTCTTTGAGATGGAAGTCTCTCTGGAGCAGGAGAGACGTGTGCTAGGGTGACTCTCAAAAGAAACCTGTTGTACAAAAGGACAATAATTTCATATTGTTCTTCAGAATGTTTTGTTGTTTGAGAAGAGAAACCACCAAACATGGAAAATTTATCAGTTTACTGAATATTCCATGAGTATTCCTAATGCACCTTCATGTGCAAAACAGTCTTCACAAACTGCAAGGTTTAAGGATAGTAGTCTTGAGGGGGAGCTATCTAAATCCTCTCCAATTCAATTGGAGGTTCCTTAAAAAGGAACAACTCCCCTCATAACTCTAGCACAAGCTGCTTTAGCAGTCAAAGTTAGAAGTATAATTGCCTATGACAATGTCATGAGAAGGGCAAGTATAGCACATTTATGTGCCAGTGTGTTGCAAGATACACAAGGGTTTGAGGCTGGTGTACATAATGCTAATCTAGTCAAAATCCCTCCAATTCAGTTGGAGGTTCCCACTACAAGTGAGGAACAACACACTATCAAAACCACAGAGTAATCTGTGAGTCAAACTGTGACCCTAGTCACAGATGTTCTAAATGATTCATTCACCTCACAACTTCAAGCTAATATTCTCTTTTCTGATGAAATGAGTATGATTAGACCTATATGGATTACCCCTAATCATATGATCACAAACAACTCTTCTCAGCCACCTCTTATTTATGTAAGTCAAATAATAACTGAGCATTTCATGTGAGAATAAGAGAAAAGATTGAGAGAAAAATAGAGAATAAGAGAGGCAGGATCCTTCCTGGCAAAAGGAGAGGTAGATGAGTGCATGGATTTAGTAATCCTTGTGAGGGAACTCTGACTCTCAAAAGTCATGAGATGAGTGCAGTAAGAAGTAGTGAGACTCCTTATTCAAAAGAACAGATAGCTTAGGACTTTTATCTCTGACAGACTTTTTCGGCAGATCTAAGTGAAACTTCTATTCTATTTGATAAACTCATGAACATAAATCTCACTGAAGCTTGAAGCTGCAGACAGTGTTCCAAATGGATAATGACAGCAGCTTGAACAATGTGCATCTAGCTGGATCTTTCTACCTGGAGATAATGTCAAAAAGGGGAGAATATATCTAAATGCCAAAACAGCTAATGGATGTTGCCAGATAATAAAATATTTTATTCTTCATAGGGGGAGAGTAGAATAAATCTAAATTCAACTCAACAAAAGAAAACCAGATGGGAAGATTGGTTTCTGCATTTAGCTAAAGTTTTGACATCATCAATCAGAACTTGTGCATAATTTCATAATGAACAAGTTGGGGGAGATTGTAATATATAATAGATGATGTCAAAGATTACTGGAGCTAACAATGTCATTAGCATCTCTGATCATAGTATGAAGTAAATCAAATGGACATCTAATCTGAGTAGAAGATTGATGAGCAGTTATTTTCAGTAATCTGTTAAGCTTGGGGTCAACCCTAAGTAAGTTGTATTGTTATCTAAATTTGTATTTTGTACTTGTAACACTTAAAGTCTGTAAAAATACAAAGGAGCAGACTGAAGTCTTTTTCCTAAAATATTATCAAGCCTAAGGATTCTATCTAGAAGAAGATCAAGAAGATCATGCCATAGAAGAATTTTGAAGAAGCTTGGAGTTGAAAAAATCTGTTTGGAGAAAAATATTCTAGGTCAAGATCTTTACAAGTCACAGATTTAAGGTTATAGAGAAGTCATTCGAGAACTCCAGAGAGTACCGACGGATGAGCAATATCTACTCGACGGATGAGCTATATATCTACTCGATGGATGAGCAACATCTACTCGATGGATAAGCAATATCTACTCGACGGATGAGCTATATATCTACTCGACAGATGAGAAATATCCACCGGGAGTGGAGAAGTCAGGAAAGCTACTCGAGAACTCAAAAAGATATCGACAAGTCATTCCTTCACTAGAGAACTCAGAGTTATCGATAAGTCAAAGTGAATATATGAAGACTAGAGATCTCGACAAGCTGAAGACCTCTACAAGTCAAACTCAATATGGAGTGCTAGAGATCTCGATAAGCCTATGTACTCATCGAGATGTCAAGTATGCTATTAATTCAAACTGGAGATCTCGAGGTACAGTCTCAAAGTACAGAATTGCAGATCAGTTCAATATCCAAGATAAACAATCAACAAACAATCCAACAGCTGGATTGACAAGTGTTAGGTCCCAATATGTTTGTAGAAGGGGGGTTGAATACAAACTATACCGTTTAATATAATTTAATGCGGAATAAAAAATTGAAACAAAATTAAAGTTAAATAAAACTATTATTAAACTTGAAAGGTGTTACAACAACGGTATCGATTACAAGGGATTAATCTCAAATAGATTATCACAAATTTAGAATAAATTCGACATGAACTTTTTCTATTTTTGCAATAAAAAAGATCAAATGCTAGAAGCAATTTGAGATTAAGTTCTAGGGATTTTGATCCGGTAGATAGTTACACAAGAACAAGAGAATGATTTCTAGTGGTTTGGATTTAACTTTAAAACTAGAAATTGATAATCTTGAAGTGTAGTTGAGAGATAAAATATTTCTTTTGCGGCTGTTGTGTTCTTGGTTGGTTGAATGTTTTGAATGTCTTCTGCTGCTTGTCTTTTAATAATTCAATCAACAGAATCAATTGAACTAGCATGACTATCTGAGAATTGGCATAATTTTCGGTGAGACAATCTTTTGAACTAGCATGACAATCGGTGAGACAATCACTTGAGCTAGCAAGACAATTCCATAACTACTAGAACTTTCGGTATGACAATCTCCTGAACTAGAAAGACAATCCCACATCCAGTAGAACTTTCGGTGAGACAATTAGAAATGACCTGGCATGACAATCGGTATGACAATCTGGATTGTCATGCTAGTTCAAGTTTAATTGTTTTATTGAATTAAAACTGATTTTAATTCAATTACACTTCTGAAAATCAATAATATTAATTCAAAATTAATTAATCAATTAATTCAATTAATCAATAAATTAATCTTTGCAGATATAATTTATTTTCTTAATTAAATTATATGACTTAATTAATTAATAGAGAATTAATACTACTCTTGAACAACAACCACTCTTCTGAAGATCTTCTGAAAATCACTGAAAATTATGAATCAATTCCACCACTTCAATGTCGACACTCGATGTACTGTCTGGTTCATGAGTAACTAACTTCCGTGATGTTTCTTCATGTCTTGACTTTGATAACTTGATTTTCTTCAGATTAAATCCCTGTAACTATTTGATACCCTGACAAGATCTCTGTCACTTGATTAAATTCAAAATCTTGATTTATATCACTGAGGCTTGATCAATTTCTTGAACTTCTTCCAGTGCAGTAATTCCTCAAGACTGTAGATGAACCTTGTTTCTGAATCCTTTGACAGATGTTACTTTGAGAGATCTCTTTGATGGTAGATCTACTATTTACTTGTTACATTCTTATTTGAGTTGAGTTAAATCCTCGAATAAACAAATAGGCTATGACATATGTGTTGGATTTTAAACGCAGTGGGGGCATGGCAAAACACTTTTACACATATAAAATCCAAATAAAAGCATACAGATCATGAATAAAAATTCGAGGGATCGAATCTAACCTTTAAAAATAATTCGGAGACAACGATCAGAGATCCTTAGCAGTTGCTCCTCAAGTGTGAAGCACTCCACCGGTATCCACCAAGAAAACGATGTTAAGGAGGAGGAAGGAGGTGGAGAGAATTGGGTTTTCCAAACTTTTTGGGTTTTGTGTGGGTTAGAATAAAATTAGGGTCTATAATAGTGTATTTATAGGCAAAATTTTCAGCTGAAATTTTCCCATAAATATTATTATTATTATCGCATTTATTATTCTCATTAATAATTAAAACACCTTTTAATCATTAATCCTTTTTCTAAACACTTTAGAAATAATTCTCTCTCTTGATTTAATTTTCAAAAATTAAATCATTTAATTAATAATATTAAGAACTTTTCTTAATTAATTTATAATCAATTAAATCTCATTTAATCAATTATTAAATTTGCCAATTAATTATTTATTTCATAAATAAATAATTATTAGCCATTATTAATTAATTCCTCCACCATTAAATCATTCTCTTTTTATGGTGTGACCCTGTAGGTTCAATATTAAGCCGGTAGTAGAAATAAATAATAATAAAACTATTTTATCATTATTTATATAAATTCTCTAATTTATTAAATATGATTAATTAATTAATCACATTTATTCTACATCGTGAGGGATACTTCTCAGCATATCGCGACTATCCGGATAATATGAATTCACTGCTTAGAATACCAAGAACCTATTCAGTGAATAGTTACCATACAATAAACTCCTTCTACCCTACAATGTCCCGATTAAATACAAGGCATGGATCTCGTGTCAAGCCTATCTAATTCAATCACTTGCTTACCATTTACTATGTGTAGTTCTATGCAAATTAGAAACTCCTTTCTAATTTCATTCACTCTGGCCAGAGATTCCTGAACTAGCATAAGTGGATCAGCCTTGAACATTCGCTTCCTTCACTGGAAGGGGTAGATCCTTTATTGATCATACACTATCTTCGTGTACAAATTCCTATACCCAGAAGAGCCCTAATAATTGTCCCTGGATACTAAGAACTAAACCAAAGCATAGTTCAGTGTACACAAGATGACTATGATGACCTCAAGTCTAAGGATACTTGTACAACTATCAATATGTGAACAACTGCTGACACGTGAGTGAACTCCATCAGTTGTTCAGCTGTGCGAGTCATGTTCAGTGAACTTATTCTATAATAAGCACCTACATACTAGCTATAGTGTCACCACACAAATGTCTATGAGAACAAACATCCTTCATAATGAAGCAAGCATAGTATGTACCGATTTTTGCTGATTATTAATTACCAGTTAGTAATCCTATGACCAGGAACTATTTAAGTTTAGAGTTATCATCTTTTTAGGTCTCACTATTATGATCTCATCATAATCCATAAAAAGCTTTACTCTAAACTATGGTATATCTTATTTAAACACTTAAATAGATAAAGCCCGTAATAAAAACAAAACAAGTCTTTTATTAATATCAATGAAATCAAAACAGATTACATAAAAGTTATTCCTAAATCCTTATACATGATTGGACTTAGGACATATTCCTTTCAATATGCCTTTCAACAAGTCTACAAAAAGCAGCTTGAAGAGTGTGCAAGATCAATGACAAAGATTAACTGACAGAGGAATATTAAAGTAAACATGGGATGCTAAAGATATGTTAAGCCAGAAATGGAAGATCTGCTTTTCTATAAATAGAAATGACAAGTGACAGTTTAGAAAAGCTAATAGCATGTTTATTATCCACTGTGTAAACCAGCAGTGAACTGAGTTATAAAGTTAACACTGGTCCTCTAGTTAGGGTAACAATTTAGATCAAATCTCTTGTATCACTCTCGAGAGGAAGCTGAGCTCTTTAACATCAAAGAGCTTAGAAATTTTGTAGCAAAACAGTCTTAATTTTTAATATGAAAATTAAGTGAGTTTTGAAGATTTGTGTTCTTTATTTTCTGCAAGTTTAAATTCTGCATGAACACTTTTTTATACAAGATTTAATTTACTTTGTTCAACCATTAGCTTTCAAGAAAAGCCTAAAATCAGAAAAACACATTTACCCCCCTCTGTGTGTGATTCATTACCTAACACATTTTTTAGTAAATTACGATGGTTTCAATTATTTATATGCTAAATATTTGATTTATGTACATGTATAATCATTATTAACATCTAGTGAGACAATTGATTACTTAAATAACATGCATTTGTAATTATTTAAAAATTAAAATTATGTGATAAATAAATTGCAATAATTTATATATGGTATTCACATTATCACTGACAAAAAATCCATATCTATTTTTTATGCAACCGAATATCAATCATGGTTGTAAATAAAAATAAATTATATATTGTAAAGACTTATTATTAATATTCATGATTTTTTTCAAGAATTCGAAGGAAATAATTTAATTATATCGTTATTTAAACTATTTTTATAAATTGCAATAATTTATATATGGTATTCACATTATCACTGACAAAAATCCATATCTATTTTTTACGCAACCGAATATCAATCATGGTTGTAACATAAAAATAAATTATATATTGTAAAGACTTATTATTAATATTCATGATTTTTTTCAAGAATTCGAAGGAAATAATGTAATTATATCGTTATTTAAACTGTTTTTAAGTTTCTTTCGTTACGACTCTAATATTTCTTCATATAATAATTTGATAACGTTATCATATAATAATTTGATAACGTTAAATATTGTTCTCCTAAAATTAAATATTTTTCAATTCGATAAAGTTTTATAAATATCAGTTGAATTGGTTAATTTCTTCAAATTATTGATTAATATATATATTTTCTTTAAATAGTATAAAATGCATTGAATCAAATGCTACAATATAGTATACCTATAACTTTTACTTGTATAATTTAAAATATTAAATTATTTTAAAATATTTGTTCAATATTATCTTGATCAATAAATATTGCTTATTTAAAAGAATTCTTTTTAAAAAGTTATTTTTTTTAAGTGAAAAATGAAAAATAAATCGATATAATATATCATCGTAGTTTTTAAAAATCTCGTGAGATCTCATATCAAATTTCGAATATTTTTAAAATCGGGACAAGTCCTTAAATTAATAATGCGCTACTAGTGAAGTTAGTAATTTTAATACAAATAATCAATTGACATGATCATATAAAGATATCAAACACATTAATTTATATTAACATAAGATATTAAAATTTTTTACATTATTGGTAAGATATTCTCGCCGAACTTGTAATTTAAATTTATTAAACGTAGAATGTGACGATATTTTCCGGTCGGGTCATGTAGTCTAATATCGAGTATTTTTTGAATAATAGGCCAAGTTCTGATTTCAAATTCGAAATAAACTAAAATGCATTGACTCATTATAATTCGAACTTATCTAAATATGTAATACCAATATAGATTATTTATATATAAGCAACTCTATTTTCAATATTTTAAAAAAAATTATATATGTTCATTTTAATTTACTTTTTATAATAAAAAATATGTTAAAAATATATGAGATATATTTTCAAACTAAAAAAAGATTAATAAATAAAATAATAATCCATTTATGTAGTATGCCCAACTTTATATCTGGAATTCAATTCTTTAAAATTAACTTTACAAATATTCAAGTAAGTATAATTTTTTTGTGGAATTCAAATAACTATTTTTAAAGTTAAATAAACTATTCATTTAGCACACTTACATATTATGTGTTTGATAAAAAACACATGTGACAATATGGTGTAGTGGCATGAGATCGTATAGATGAATGAAATATCTCAGGTTCGATTCCCACAAATCATATTTTTTATATAAATATTAAAAATAGGGGTAATTTTGTATTTTTAATGAGACTTTTTAATCTCATGAATATTATATCCTTGTTCTCCTATTATATATAGAAGAGATTTGCTCCCTTCTTCTACCTCAGAGTTCTATTTCATTTCATTCTTATGTATCTTAAATTTTTATATATCTTACATTTTTATGCTTTAAATTTTGAGACTAAGAATGTGCCATTCAGACATTAGTTAGCAATAAATAGTAAATAAAGATGATTCCCTCAACATTAAGGCAGTGCTTTAATCTTTCACAAACAAAAGTATATGATATGATTTTATACATGTACAAATAATTTATCAAGTCTAATATTTACATATTAACTGCGGGGTCGGGTTGAGATCTGTTTGTGAAGTAATGATGTGAAAATGGAATGATACTGGTAACTTTTAGGCTTGTTTAAAATTTTGTTCATGTCTTTGTACCATTTGGAATCTCAACTTCTAAATACTTATTGTAAGTTTTATACTGATCTTTTTTAACATTAATCTAATTAATATAGATTAGTCCTTCACATCTAGGCATGTGAAAAGACTAGAATTAAGATAAAGACGATATCATATATATGACATGTGGAAAGATGGTTTATGATCTCTTAAGTATGACAAAAACGATATCATATCTAGGCATGAGATCAAGGTTAAGACTCATAGTCTATTAACTGGTGAAGGAATTAAGACAAATGCATTGAAGTTGATGGAGGATCTTAAAAAGAGTCTAGACGTAGATGGTTCCTCATATGAGAATTTGAAAGCTTGATCAAGTATCTAAAAGCCTAAATTCATCCAAGACATTTTTATGATGATGCTATATTTTCCTTTTTCACTTGAGGCGGTTGTGATATAAATTATTGGGTAATATTATTAAGCAACATATATTTATAATTCTACAAACCTTTTGTCATCGCCTCTCATTTTAACCATATTTTAAGTGCACTTGATGCTGGAAAATGCAAAATTGGTAAAGGAATCTCGTCGCAAGTGAAAAATATGTGTCGACAATGTTTGTTATCTATATCCACGTATGTGTGCCTTCCAAGCTAAATAAATAATCTCTCCTTAATGTTGAATATTACAGTAACGTGGTGGAGTGTGAAAGTGGTTTCTTGAATTTTAATTACCAGTGAAAGTGTTTGGCAATTTGGAACAAAGCAGATATATGAACTTGTAGTGATAAAATGCTTAAATGTAAACACACAGGCAGATTATCAAAAAATCACTTGATTTATTAAAATCAAATTTGACTTGCTACAAATCCGTGTTCTTAAAGATAAGAACTCGGCAACAATTCTTGACAAAGAATTCAAGATTTTCCTAGATCTGTTTGTTACTTCTCAAAAAAGGACCCGTGACATGCTTTATAGATCAACATGCACGGGATTACAAAACTTTCACTAAAATGGACTAGCATAGTTTTTAAAGCTACTTTGTATATTTTCCATTTCCAGTGTTAGCAAATATGTGTGGAATCTAGTAGGTCTTTGACCCTCCTTTATCCAATGAATCTTGGTCATTGATCTTGTATTCTTCTAAAATTGTTTGTTGGCTCATAATCTTGAATCTTCAAGTTGCAGAGGTAGTTTGTCATGATCTCTTTTGTTCTACAGAGATGTCACATATCGATAAGTAAAATGACATATCGATTTCTTGAGTTCTCTACATGTGTATTTGATTTATCGAGGTCTCCGGTTCTCTACAAGTAGAATGACTTGTCGATATCTCCATTTATCTACATGAGCTTTTGACTTGTTGATATCTTGAGTTCTCTACATGAGAATTTGACCTATCGATATCTCTAGATCTCTACATGAAAAATTGACTTGTCGATATCTCCAGTTCTCTACATGGGCTTTTTGACTTATCGATATCTGAGTTCTCTACATGCAGATTGACTTGTCGATATCTCATGGGACTTCTCTACAAGTCAGTTTAGACTTCTCGACATACTTCTTGGTATTTCTTGATCTGTGACTTGTCGATATCTGACTTAGAATATTTTTCCTAGAACAACATTATTCAAATCCAAGCTGCTACACATCTCTATGAAGGCATGATCAAGATTTGATCTTCTCCCAGAGTTTATGCCTTAACTTGATGGTTGTTCATAGAAAAATTCTGTAATCTGATCTACTTAACATTTTTACAGACTTAAGAAATACAATTACAAAATATAAAATTAGATTATCAAACAACTTATCCTTAGGGTTGTCAAGATGACTTAGTCTTGTTATGTACAGGCATGTCTTGCACAACTGTACAATTTAGCAAAGAAGAAAGCAAGAAAGTAAATAAATGGACTCAACCATCATAAAACCGCAACAAAACACGATTAAGCTATCTTTGTACGTATTTTAATATGTTATTATAACGGGCGTCGTCCTAATAAAACATAACACAAAATTAATATAAAATATATAAATATTTTATTTCATATTCGTGTAAATATAATATGTAAATATTCGTCATCCTTGAAACTCACATTTTATACAATGTTAAGACATGGTATTGTTTTAGGTATAATCAAAACAAAATTAATACTAGCAATATTCAGTCTAATGGATAGAACAAAATTTGGAAGTTGGATGTATAACATAAGTTTTGGATGTTCTTATGGAGGTTTTACCAAAGCAATATGCCAGTAAGAAATTGATTGAGAAGTAAGGGACTAAATGTCACTATAATATGTCCAATGTGTAAATCTAATGTGAAAGATCCTATGCATATTTTCTTTGACTGCAACTTACTTCCCAGTGCTAGTACCTCATGGGGAAATTATATGATATGGAAAATGTGGAATTTGAAGTCATTTGGCTTCTTGAAAAACTCATTACTGTCACATGAAAAAGCAATTATTATTGTCACAATGCTTTGGGGTATCTGGAATGCATGTAATAAGAGAACTTGGGAAAACAAGGTTTTAATGCCACAAATTGCTTGGAATGAAGTACGAAAAATGTAGTGGAATGAAAGTAGGTGAAGAAAAAGTATCAATGGTCTCAAATTATGGATGCTAACATATAACATACAGATGATAGAAAATGAGTGCCTCTAGTGAAGGGAGATTTAAAACTAAATGTCAATATTTCTATTATTTAGGGGGTCAGGTCGTTCATGATTGAGATTGCTTGGAATGAAGTATGAAACATGTAGTGGAATGAATGCAGGTGAAAAAAAGCATCAATGGTCTTACAGTAGTCATTTTGTTGAAAGGAAAAAATTATGAGGTTTACATGTGTCATCATTTCTCAAAGTTGAAACTACAGGTATATATGAGGCCCTGTCATAATTTTGCACATACATTACTGTGTAGGTAGTGATTCACTTCTTATAGTGACTGCAGCATGCACAAGTCTGGGATATCAACTTGAGGTCGGGCATATTCTTGATTGGTGTAGTCATGTGCTTAGGTCTTGAGAGATCTTTAGTTACATTATGCTAGAAAGTAAACAAACAAGACAACTCACTTGATAGCGTGTGTACCTTTTTTACTAGATAGATATAATATATTTATCTCTTCTCCAGCAACTTTGTTGGAGACTATTGATTTTGAATATTAAGTGTTTTAATGTAATGTCATTTTCGTTCAAAAGGAACAAAATATGCACGTGCACTGTGTGTGTTTTCACCATTTACATGGAGAAAAAAAATACTAAATAGTATTTAAACATTATAATGTTAATTACTAACCAAAACATGCAGAAAAATCAGGAACACTGTCAAGGACTTTATGCCCTACAAGCCTGTCATTAAAAGATACATAAATAATTAAGTAGAAAATGGTGAATGATGTTGTATTTTTAATCAACATTTATTTCAATAATAAGAATAATACTGTTATTAGTATTAATTATAGTGGTATGATAGAGTCAATAATGTAGTGGATAATTTATAGAAGGGGTTAAATGGCAGTTAGGTCACTCAACTCACTAATAACTTTCAGTTGGGTCATCCAACTCAAAAAGTTCTTATTGAGGTCATATGTGAAGTAAAAATATTCATTTAAGTCATTGTACACGTTAAAAATTTCACGACCGTTAAGTCGTGTTAACAATAGACGGAAGTCCGTCTATTGCTGCCAGATGAGTGCCAGATCACATGCCACGTCAGTGAAATGACCCAGCCCAGTTAGCAAACCCAGCCCCATCTAAAAACCCGTTTCTATTATAACCCACCCTCTTATAACCCGATAACAAAATCCCCCAAAATCACTTACTTGATAACAAAATCCCTAGTTATAATACACACCCAAATCCATTATATTGTAAACCTGAATTCGGAGATGGTTCGAACTCGATCAGGAGTTGAAGTTCGTATGATTCAAGAACCAAATGATGAAGATGAAATTGTGATGGAAGATGATGACGCTGGCGTAGAGAATGAAGTGAATGAAAATGCGACCATCGGAGAAGAAACAACGTAAGTAATTACCCGTCTTATTTTTTTAAATTATTATAATGCTTTAGTTAGGGTTGAACCCGTCTTGTTTTTTTTCTATTTTATTAAAATTCTTTGTACATGTGTAAATTAGGGTTCTTTAATTATTTACTTACATTTAATAGGGATAATTTGTATAATGTTATATTATACTATGAAGGTCATTTTGTTCATGTTCCTTTTCAATCGTACACAAGTAATGTGAGAAAATTTTATAAGCGTATTGATTTGGAGAAGCTTAATATTGATGATTTGAAGAAATTATTTAGTGGTCCTGTTGGTGAGTTTGATTCTCTGTACTTTAGAACTTCGGAACTGAAGATTTATTTTCTTAATACTGAATCAAATCCAGTATTAATTGAGTTGGATAAGGAATGTGGTAATAACATAATTTTGTATGTATACCATGTTATTGTACCTACTGATGAGTCTGATATGGAAAGAGACTGTAGTGATGATGCGTTTGTAGAGATTAGGAAATCCAGTAAACAAGAAAAAAAAGAAGATGGATGAACATGAGAGGGAAGCGAATTTGAATGAAATGTATAAGAGTGATGAAGATAGTGAATCAGACAAGGGCTTTTATCCTAGTAGTGAGGAGAGTGATGAAGAATTTTGTTATGTTAGTCCCTTCGGATATGATAAAATGAAATATGTAGATGAGGTTTTTAATGTTCATAAAATTTAAAGTTGGTCATATATTTGGTTATAAAAAGGACTTTAAAAAAGCAGTAAGGTCAAGTTCAATAGAGACTGGTAGACCCTACCAGTATGCACATGATGATTTAAAAAGGGTTCAAGTTATGTGTGCACATGGGTGCCCATTTAAAATGTGGTTGGGATATGATAAAGATAAAGACAGGTGGCAGATAAAATCAATACTAAATGATCATAATTGTGTTTGGAACCATAAAAATAAGCTAGTGACTATTAAGTACCTTGTCGAAGTATTTGGGGATAGGATAAGAAAAAATCCTAACTGAAAATTATGTGATATGCAAGAAGATTTTAAGAGGGTACTTAAGGTTGATGTATGTGATACTAAATATAGTAGAGTGAGGAAAGCAGCATTGTCTTGTGTAGTAGAGAAGATGGCTGAACATTATGCAAAATTAAGAAAATTTGATGGAGAGATACTTAGGAGTAATAGACAGAATACTGTGAAGATCTCTACAACTAGGTTGCGGGAAGGAGATGTCAGTAGATTTAGAAGAATATACATATGTTATGCTGCCTTGAAGAATGCTTGGAAAAATGAATGCAGACCAGTTTAAGGACTGGATGGCTGCTTCCTAAAGACAGTTACTGGTGGACAACTGCTCTCTACGGTAGGGAAAGATGGCAATAATTCCATTATGCCTATTGCAATGACAGTGGTAGAGAGTGAAAACTATGACTCCTGGAAGTGGTTTCTAGAGCTTCTCATAGCATACGTAGATCTTGAAGATGGACATAGAAAGACTGTAATTTCTGACTAACATAAGGTAACTTCTCATCATAAATCTTGTTTTTCTGACTTGTTATATGCACTTTAATTTATGCACTTTTTAACTTGTTATATGACTGGATGCAGGGGTTGGACAAGGCTATAAGGGAATTATTACCTCAGGTGGAACACAGGTTTTGCACGGGGAATCTAGGTGCTCACTTAAAGGGAAAATATCCAAGTGGCGCAGTTAATGATGCATTCTGGAGAGCATATAGTCGTCTACTGCAACTCACCCACAAGCTTTTAAGTCTAACATGAAAGAACTTGCTTCTGTCTCCAAGGGTTCCTTAAAGAAGATGAATCAATTGGATCCTGCTGTGTGGTCCAAGGCTTACTTCAAGACACATTCAAAAACTGATTCTACAGAGAATAATATCAGTGAATGCTTCAACTCCTGGATCCTCAAAGCAAGGTACATGCAGCTTATTGATATGCTCATTGAAATACATGACATGATAATGTCAAGGGTGCATGAAAATAGAGATAGAATGGCTAGAAGGGATTGCTTAATTGTTCCTAAAGCTAAAAAAAATTTAGATGAGGCAGTGAAAGATGTTTGTGCTTATTCTGTGCTTTGGGATGGGAGGGAAACATATGTAGTGAAAGGAAAGGGTACTTCATGTTCTGTGAATTTAAAAAATAGAAGTTGTTCTTGTAGAATCTGGGATTTGATAGGAATACCATGTGCTCATGGTGTTGTTGCAATTCAGAAAGCTAGACATAATGTTTTTGACTATATTGACAAATGCTACTCAAAAGAGACATACATGAGGTGTTACTCTCACTGCTTGGATGTAATAAGAGGGGAAGATTTATGGGAAGATGTTGAGGTGACACAGTTATGCCCCCTTTGATTGTGAAATAACTTAGAGGTAAGCCCAAAATGATAAGAAGAAGAGAGGGTTGGGAGGGTGTTGTATCTAGTGGTAAGAAGGCTAGACTGAGTTTTTCAGGAAGAAAAATGCATTATGGTCTATGTATGAAGGAAGACCATAAAGGAGATAAATGCCCAGATAAATATTTGTATCCAGAGGGACCAAAAAAGCAAAGGGAGAGACCACAAAAGGAGCAGTCTGCATCTGATGCTATGGAAGAGGTAACTCAAGAGATGCACTTGCAACAAGAAGAAATCCTAACCGGTGAGGATGAACTGATGAATGATACAATGGAAGACATGGAAGAACCATAACCTGGGTCTAACCAAAGGATGAAATTTGTAAGTATTTTTTAGTTTCTAAACTTTTGCTGCATATTATTGTAATGTACTTATGTTTTATGTTTTTTCATAGATGCCAACTCCAAATCTGGGGAACCACATCAGTACTGGATGCACACCACTTGCATCAATAGCCCTAACAGTTGCACAATCAGTCAAGAAAAAACTCCAAGAAAGTCTGCCAAGTCCTTTGCACCTCTAAGGCCAAAAAAGAAGTGATTATTTTATGTTACTTTTGAGATATTTTGTAATGGGAATCTTCTGAGACATTTTTTCATTGATAGTGTGACATGTTCTCAGTTTTATTATGTAGCTTTATTAAGTTCTGTTGTGACTCTTTGTAATGAGAATCTTATGATTGTTCAATTTCAATCTATATTATATTGTTTGCATATCTCTGGTATATTTTTTTATTGAGAACACATATCATAGTGCATTTATTTTAAGAAATATGGGTAGAGTAGAATATTTTACTAACAACATGTTGATAACATTGATAGCATCCATTACATGAAGTATAAATTATATGAAATCACTAAGAACATTGTAACCAATGTTTACCATTACTTGAAGAACCTAAAAATAAACCAATCTATAATTATAAGCAATACTAACTTCTTCATTTTGCTACCATCTACTTTGTTACTAAGAACATTGTTGGCTAATTCACCATTTTTCTTACAAAGTGACATACATTCTTCGTTCAAAACCAACATTATTTTTCGACAAAACGTAACTTTACAATAGCTCTTTCCAGTTGATCATCTTTGACTTTCACTTTTGCCTTCAATTCCTGAACAACTTCTCTTGCTCTATCGGTGTATGGAGTATCATCCCATAGAAAAAAGTTACATTTTTTCCTTGAATCATAATCAAAATATAAGCCAAGTTAGCTAAATACATTTAAGCATTAAACAAGATAACAATACAAAATACACTTGCCTTCCATTGACTACAACCGAAAAACCTTCTTCCCAGGTCCAATGTCCCTTCTTTCCAAGCTTCTTGATATGGTGCCACAAGATCGCACTTGCATTTCATACCATTTAAACGATATTCAAAATTAGGGTCGTAATATTTACCACCCGCCCATGAGTTACTGCTACTTCCGAACGAATTTCTAACTGACGAACTACTGCTCTTCGTACTAGACATAACAGATGGTTTGAGATTGATATGAAACCTAATTTTGTTTAAAAGGGGAAAAGTTTATAAAAGAGGGATGATATACTGGGTTATATAATATTTGGGTCGGGTACAAGGTTTAGATGAGGTTCATATGTCAGACTGGACATAAATCAGCCATGTCAGATTGTTGAGTCATTTTTCCATCCAAGATTTAATGTCAGTAACGGCAAGTGACCTACGTAAAATTTTTAAAGAGTTTTGTGAGTTGACTGAAAGATTTTTGAGTTGGATTACCCAACTGAAAGTTAGTAGTGAGTTGAGTGACCTAACTGCCATTTAACCCTTTATAGAAGTATGTTATCAAATAAGCATATGTAGTTGTTTTTGTAACACCCCCAAATCCGGGGTCGGGGATCCGGGTTGTCACGAGTTCCATTTCCCTTAATAACACCCAATCTTAATAAACAATCAACTACTCCGTACTGTGACCCCACAATAAACACACACACCACAAGTTATAGTCTCAGAGATGAATATCCAAAAATAACACGAGTCATTTTATTCCACAATTATTTTCCATTACACCTTAAAAGGGTTTATGAATAAATTTACATTTTCCTTGCCATTATTACAATTCATAAATATACATAAGTCTGGTACATCAAAAGTTGAAAGCCTAGCCTATTGGTAGATCCTACCTCAGCTACAACAGCATCAACGCCTACAGGAAACTGCGGAACGTTTCCTATTCGCTCGCGAATTGGGAGCTTGATCCTGTTCATCTTGTCTATCTGTTGTTGTGTGATGAAAGAAGAAAGCAAGGGTGAGCAACACGCCCACCGAAATAATATGTATAATAATTAACAATATATGAGCATTCTCATAGTACTCATGAAAGTCTTGGTCAAGAAGAAATGAACCAAGTTTGATCTCTTAACGCGACCAAGTCGCAAAATATTCAGTATATATGTACATATACTTTTCAAAATCTTGGAAGTCCTCTTCCATGCATAATAAACACAGAGTTCCAGTTTATAACTGTATAAAAATATCGTTGCAAGGTGATCTCATATATCTAACCTTGTCTCAACATTTTTCTGAAAATCTTTGACATGCATAAGATAATCATTTACTAGATATAAATTTAAAAGATGAAGTTAAAAGATACTCTAATATACTTATATCTTTTCCGAATACTACTTGAACTACCACTGTTCAAGTTATAATTAGTTTCAAAAGTTCATCACATAGATGAGACTACAAGACAAGATTTGAATAGAGTTAATCTTTATAATATCATTCAAAAGAAATGAAGTTACGAGATACTTCATTAAGTCACGATATATATATCCATATATATCTCTCATATACTTCCTGAAAACCTCTGTCATGTAAAGTATGAACAGAGTTTGTAACATCCAATGAATTTTGGAAAGGAAAAGAATTTTGGCATAAACCCGATATCTTGCTGATCAGGCAAAGATACCAATAAGTAACCTTTTCTACTGTAGATAGATGAATTCCTCGTCGGTCATCACCCAGGCCGCATTAGGACCTCGCGCTAGACCGTTACCCGGCCACTCACGCGTGGATGGACTGTCACCCAGCCTCTTACACCTTCATAGACCGTACCCCGGCCTGTCGCTTATGTCGACTCAATTAGATGGACTTACTTCCCGAACATTGGGCAAGTAATCAAATTGTTTTCTCAAAACAGCAACCTCGTTGCGAATATAAAATACACCGCAGAGCCGGATCCCTAAGATTTTTGAGCGAATATTCAAGTCTCCTTCGAAAGGAAGATCTTAAATCTGGAAACGAGTTTTTGGGATCCGCTCTAACTTTTAAAATCATTTTGAAGACTCGAAAACATTTTTAAGAATATTTGGAGTAATGCTGATTTAATGAAATAAATCAGTCCCGATATATTAGAAAATATCTGAATATTATTATTTAAATAATATTCCCATAAGGATAAGCCTTATAAAAATAATTGAAATAAAAGTTTTAAAACTCATACTTGAAATGAATAATAAATAACCAAAGATATACTTATACGAAAGTACGATCTTTATTTGAATAATCGAAAATAAGTTTGATTATCGAAATATTATTCTTTAATAAAATAAAGAATATTATTTAATAAAAGAAGCGGAGTCATAAGTCCTCGAATGAATATTCAAATAATATTCATTAAATAAAATAAGCGGAGTCATAAGTCCTCGAATGAATATTTAAGATAATATTCATTAAATAAATAAGCGGAGTGATAAGTCCTCGAATGAATATTCAAAATAATATTCATTAAATAAATAAGCGAAGTCATAAGTCCTCGAATGAATATTCAAAATAATATTCATTAAATAAATAAGCGGAGTCATAAGTCCTCGAATGAATATTCAAAATAATATTCATTGAATAAAATAAAGTTATCGAATAAACCTTATTCGATTAATAGTTTTGAAAACTATATCAATATATATATATATATATATATATTATACTCGGGAACATCGACTCCCGGTTTAGAAAAATGTTCACCTTTGGGTCCCTTAAACTAAGGGTATACGCAACTACTGCTTATCTCTAGCATAGGTATTATGCAACTTATAAGCAATTGAATCAACAATTAGATATCAAGATTACGAAACAGACATGCATATATACCATATCACATGCTCCAATATATCGCAAGATTTGCTAATAACAATCATGCACTTATCACAAGATAATGCATATACATATATTTACATCACCACAACAGTATAACGGGTAGAAAACTTGTCTGAGTATTCCCGGATAGACTTAAGCTTAGAGTGGGTCTGATAACCTATGAACAACAACATAAGTCGGAATTAAACCCCGGTCACTTAAGAAACTAGACTTTAACCAATTGAACCTTAACGTTCACTTATGGTCACTTCTACGCTTAACGAATCACATAAGTCGTTCGAGTACCCTTGGCTCCACCATTTTTAATAAATTAACCATTAAGAATTTTAAGGCGATTCTTTTGCGAGTACCCTACCAACTGCCTAATACACTTTACATAATTGATTCATACTCCAATTAGTCATTTAAGGACCTTAACCAAGGTTTCAAAGTAAGGCGAGGGGTAATGGTTCGGTCGCGAAACGCCGTTACTTAAAACGGTCGTTTCTCCTAAACCGTACATCGGATTCAAGCGAACCACATATCAAAACGAAGCTCGTAACATGAACTATCTAATCATGGAAATGGTCAAAACCTAACAGTGAGTTCACGGGTCCTGATGTTAAGAACAGAACAGTTAAGGAAAATCGGGCATTATGACGTTTATGTTTACGCGATTTCCAATTTAATTAACACTCTAAATTATCATCAATTCACTCACAACTACCAATACAACAATATTCAACCATCATACTACAAACTCAGTCCCCAACTCCAAATTTTACCAATTTATCCAACCAATCAAAGACCCAATATTCAAAACCAATACAAATCCACCAAAACTACTTATAATCAAAGATCAAGCCTTAATACTAATAATGCTTCAATAAAACTTAATGGAATCATAAAATCAAAGCTAGGGTTTGAAGTTGATACCTTCCCCTTAATCTAACCTCCTACAAGCTTGATCTTTCCAAAGAAATCAAGAACACAAAGTTAGGTTTTGAAGTTTCTAAAAGTCTGATTGAAAGAACTGTCAAAACGAGGGTCTTACCTTGCTTATTTGGAAGAGACTTGTGAACAAGAGTTGTAGGCCATCTCAATACCTTTCCAAAGAGCTATAGAACATACTATTTGAGTGAGTATTGAAGGAGATATGGTAGTTTTAAGTTGCTGCTCTGGTTTTGGCCGAGAGCTTTTGTTCTTGGAAAGCAAAAGTCAACTTCTAATTTGTGTTTTGTGATTTGTTTTGCCTTGGATTGGTTGTTTTGTTTTTGTTTTGATTAATTAACCTTTTAACCATGATAAATTTTGTGTGGTTTATAATCAACCAACACTTCCTTCCCTTTTTGGTCATGCTTATGTCATCTGCTTATGTCATCTTGTTACACTTGTCTTCCTCTTGTTGGTGTGATGACATCATCGTCCATTAACCTCTTTGATTAACCCCTAAGTACTTGGCTAATGACCGCTGATATGTTATACGGTTCGCTTAACTTTCGTTCTCGTTTATTGTTTGAGGGATCATACCCGGAATCTTATTACTTGGGTTCCCCTAAACCTTTCTCAATATTTTATATTCCTTTTATGATCTTCTCTTATAATCCTTGAATTAAATCCTTTTAATCATGTTACCTTATACTCAATTCTTTCGGTATCTGGTGGATTTTCGGGAAAAATCAAAGTGTTCGAATTTGGATTCTGACGATCTTTACATACACTTATTTACTTTATGGAATACTAATACGATCTTAGAATTTCCATAACAGTACTCCTATATAGCGTGGTCTGATAATTTTCCTTAATCAGCATCATCAACAAAAGTTACTATTCATCCGTGTTTCAAAAATTCCAAAAATTGGGGTTATTACAGTCTCCCCTTCTTAAAAGGATTCCGTCCCGGAATAAGATAAAAATGAATAGGGATACTTTCTTAGCATTGCACTTTCTAACTCTCAAGTCAATTTTCCCACATTGTGGTTCTACCATCAAACTCTGACTAGTTTGATAACCCTTCTCCTAAGCACTTGTTCCTTTTCAATCTATAACCTTTCCCGGTTGCTCCATATAGGTTACGTTTGGTTGCATGCCTATGCGCTCATATGTTAACTTCCCAATATGACTTAATATGTCCAAGGGTCCAACAATTCATGGGCCTAGCTTTCCTTTCTTTCCGGACCACATCCCTCCTTTCCAAGGGAATACCTATAACAGCACTAGGTCCCCTACTTCCTACTCTTTTTCATTTCGTGTCAAATCAATATACTTCTTATATCCATCTTGGGCTATTACCAGCCGTCCTCTGATTAGATCTATTATATCCTTGGTCCTTTGGACTACTGCGGGTCCGAGCATCTTGCGCTCTACAACTTCATCCTAACATAAGGGATATCGACATTGTCTTCCCTCAAGGATCTCATAAGGCGATATCTCAATACTGACATATGATCTATTATCGTAAGAAAACTCAATCCGTGTTAAGTGATCGTTCCAATTTCTCTCAAGTCTATTGCACAGACTCTCATCATAGCTTCTAGCATTATAGCTTTTGCTTCTCAATACCCATTCTTTTCCAGTTCATAGTCATTACTATCTTCCGTACATAATACTATACTGGTTACACTTTTGCTCGTTAGCATTCTATAACCTTTTAATAATTGCGTCAACCTTAGTATCACGAATGCGTTAGATTCGGAATACCACCGCACTGATACTACTCCTTCCTAGCTGCTTCTATCTTTGAAAGCTTGATCCATCGTATAGAAGTAAAAGAATTTATTGAGAGATCACTATGATCATGAACACTTGTTATATCGCATAGTTAGTACAGAAGGTGGCCAACCTTTAGTACTTGACAAGCAATTAAACAACATGTGGTATCCTACTAGGCTTCTCTCACGTAGATAGATAGTCATTCGGCAATACCTCCCCTTCTGGAAGGGTTGTTCTTCTCAGCTTACATGAAATGAAAAGGAGAGAAAAGAACGAATTGAAGAGAATCGTATATATATAAAAATACTGCCACAAAATATCTGGCTTGGAATCTACCTCTGAACTATAGAGGTGTGTCATAGGAGAACAAAACATATACGTATATATATCAACATCAAGTATTATAGCATCGCATTTCACATGCCTAAATATTTTTGCTATCCCGTCCATCATTCTATGGACCCATGCTCTTGTACGAGCTTATACACAATCACCTTTGAGACTCCCTCGACATCGAAATCGAATCTGGGATTTCATTTTAGACATCATCATTATTAGAATTCTATGCTTGCACCGCAACCTTCCTCGTATAGTAATACGACTCTCTATTGATAAGAAGGAATAAGTATTCAATAGGTATATAATTGACTTAATTAGCCTATCAATGATAACTTATACACCACCACGACTCGATTAGTGGTACTTAATCTCAACATTCATTACCATACAACTCTCGCGGTTGTAATCAGCTCATTATTCAAAGAATCGTTGATGCATTACTATAGTCCACCACGGACCTACGGTAGTCATTCGTTTTCCTTGGAATCTTAATAGCTAATCATACGGAGTCCATACCTGTCGTATCGAATTCTTCTAAGGAGTTAACATAATCACCATTTATAATTCATGAAGAACACTCCAGATCCTGACGTACTTTCATGACATGAAGCAGATAAAATTGCAGAAGAGTTTCAATCAAAGCAATCATAGCAGGTTAATACCATTATTAACCATATGTCTTTATTGGGAGACATGCATCTCAAAGGTTCATTTAGTCATTTCGTAACATGGTCCTGGCTTATCTCAAGATAGTACCTTCTAAGATAGATAGCCCGCTCATGGCGATTACACGAATTAAACCTTTACCAAACTACTATTACGGTTGGGTATTGCAAAGTCATCAGAAGGAATGTCAATCTTCCAAACCATAATACAACCTTCACGGCTTCAACCATCATCACTGTATTCCTCTGGCATGAGCGCCTATAATAATCCTCTTACATTTAAAGTGTCGGCCACCTCTTTGGCCTTTCCTGATAGTAAAATTTCCTTACAATCAATGTCATTTTAACCACCTCCAACTAAATTTTCTACCTCATTTCAATCACTGCTTATGTAAAAATGCTTTTCTTAAGTCCTGGTGAGAAAAGAAAAAAAAATCACCATTTTTCCATAAGTCATTGCCTTAGTCTTTAGATGTGAACATTGTCACGACTGACTCTCGATCATACTTAGGACGTCTCTTATCTTGGGTCCTTCTCGTTTTCACCAATCTCGACCTTCATTGGGTCGATCTATACTTCTTATGGTTTAACACGTGCCCACCTGGCATTATTATAATTACGCCATTTTTCCTTTATCAAATTTCTATTCTTGAGAACTTCGAATAATACCTTTCTCCTTATAAAACCTCTAAGGTTATCCTTGAATCGTTCCTCCTGTATTCCCTAGATACAGGGCATATCAAAATACCATTTACTAATACTAGAACCATTGTCTATTTACTTCTGAAAAATTTCTCTACTTATCTTTAAAGGTTGTTGTTACTTTAGTCCTTCATTCCATACTACCCAAACCCATAATGTCCCTATTAAGGGTGAAATGCCAACCTTTATGCATTCCCCTAGGGTTCATCTCATCGAAGTTATATCCTTAATTCCACCTTTAAAAAGGTACTTGCATCCTTCCATGGATAAATCAAGTCATATATCCTTAATAGATTATCTTATTCAATCATTCCCACCTCGATAGTCTATACCAATTTCACGATACATCCTTATTCAAAATAAGTTCAATCCATATGGCCTCCAAAAGATAACAACGGTTATCCACTTTTCTTGCCTGATTTGGTAATGATAACAGGGATGTTCTAGAAGATATTGGTCATGTTCAACGTGAACTTCTTCTTAATAAATCCTTATTTACTTTTGTTGTTTATCTCAACAGTCATCTCAATATTGGGATATCTTTCATACCCGACGTCTCCCTTTCTGGGTATCATGCCCCCAGTCTTACACTTCACTTTCTTGAAGGTCACTTCCTTCATCCAATTTTCCTAATTTCTTACTTTCTTGCCTCCTCAGTCTATCCGCGTCTCCTTGTTTATCCTTCGGACTATCTCAAGGTTTCCTCGAATCCTCCCAACTTAAAGGGGATAAAATATATGTATCTTTCATGCCTTCATCCATCAGCTTTAACTCATGGTGAATCACTCTCATCCTTACGATTACATACTTTTCTATTTCTATTGCTATGAGTCTTTAGGGTTTCCTCATATCTAACTCCCTTATCATTCCTCCAACTCTATTGCCTTTATATTCCTTTCCACTTCAGTTTCTTTTTATTTTCTTTTCTATTACAATCATTTCATGAACCCACTACTCATTGACTTCAAACATCACGTCGTTCTGGGATTATTGTCATCAGAACGAATCTTGACAACTTTTACAACTTAGCTTCATAATTCATCATACTCATCCACCTTTGTTCTGGCTCTAAAGCTTTTACAGTATCTCCATAATCTTGGGAATTACTTTCTCGAAAATAATTGACTGAACTTTAATCAGTTTCTCATAACCTCTGGCTCCGTGCCTTTCTTGGTCTTTCACCAGCGGGTGGCCTCTCTCTTAGGAAGGTAAGTGACAAAAACAGTCTTTTGTAATTCGTCTATCATTTAGAATCTCAAATGATTCCTATATTTCCTTTAGCCAGGATCTTGCCTCGACTGGGTTAACCTATTCCTTGGAACTCTGAGAGCTTAGCGACTTAAAGGTCCTGAAAGAATTTCCCACCGCGCTGTTTCTTCAGGGTGGTGGTTGGGGATAATAATCTAAGTTCTGTCTAGAAAGGTCCATAAATTGTCGTATAGGAGTATCGTCTCCGGTCTCCTTTCCTTACTCGACTTCTTTTTCCTTAGTCTGAACGTTCCCTCCTCCTCCCCATAATTGGGGTCATCCTACATATTTTAAATCCTCATTTTCCACTTCATTATGTTATGGGTTCCTTCTATCTTGATGGCGACCTCCCTGACTATCACGTTCAGGGTTTGATATACATCTTATTCCTCAAACTAGCTTTCATCTAAGATCTCATATTTAAGCTCTTGAACATTTGGAACCCAAATTATGTAGGAATACCTCATTATTCCCTTATCATCTTTCTCGGTATTAATCTCTTATCTATTTGTTGGCTCTCTGCCTTCATTCATCACTTTTTTTGGCACAATATGTTCTTTTCCAATAATTCGGGTTGTATTGCAATCTCAAACAGCTTTTCGGTACCGGCTCCGGTTACCTTCACTTCTATTTCCATTTTCTCAAAATCTCTTATAAACTCTCCTAGAGACATTATCATCTTGAGTCCCTCCTTTTTACTAAGGGCATCAGCCACCACATTGGCTTTCCCCGAATGATAAAGAATCTCCCAATCATAATTCTTGATTAGCTCTAACCACCTCCTCTGGCGCATGTTGAGCTCTCTCTGCGTGAAAATGCACTAGAGCACTTATGGCTTGTGTAAATCTCGCACTTCTCTCCATACAAGTAGTGCCTCCAATCTTTAGGACAAAACTATTGCCACGAGCCCAAGCTCATGGGTGGGGATATCGAATTTTATATTCCCTTAATTGTCTTGACGCGTACGCGATTACCTTGTTGTGATGTATAAGAGCACCCTAATTCCTTATGCGAAGCGTCAACACAATTCACAAAATCTCCTTTTTCCATCCGGCAATGCCAACATAGGAGCCGTCACCAACCTTTGCTTTAGTTCTTAAAAGCTTTTCTCGTATTTCTCTGTCCATTCAAACTTCTCAGTCTTACGAGTAAGCCACGTTAAAGGGGCTACTATCTTTACAAACTTGAACGAACCTCCGGTAGTGACCGGCCAATCCTACCTCTGGTAGTGACCGGCCAATCCTACCTCTGGTAGTTTCCCTAACCATGGTCATCAATTCATCAGTGGTCCTTTATTCATTCTTGTCAGGATCCTCCACGGGATCCTCCTCAGCAACAATCCCTTCTAGGATAACATCCTCAACCGCTACATCCTCAATATGAACATCATCCGTTCCTGCGTTAGGAAGCTCTATCGGATCCACAATCCGATCTCCAATTAGTAATAAAATATCACCGCGCTGTTGCTCCTCAACCTCAGGGTTCGGAGTCCCGCTACCATATACGATAATGAACTACGCTTCTATCACGATATTTATAAGGGTTCCCATAAGGGTTTTAACTGTCAGTACTACGTTAGGTAGTCCGACTATGAACTTGGCAAGAGTCCTTATTATCTTAGTGAACTTATTATTTTAACGTCACATCATCTCTGAGGTTTATAACGCTTAGCTCTGATACCATTTCTGTAACACCCCCAAATCCGGGGTCGGGGATCCGGGTTGTCACGAGTTCCATTTCTCTTAATAACACCCAATCTTAATAAACAATCAACTACTCCGTACTGTGACCCCACAATAAACACACACACCACAAGTTATAGTCTCAGAGATGAATATCCAAAAATAACACGAGTCATTTTATTCCACAATTATTTTCCATTACACCTTAAAAGGGTTTATGAATAAATTTACATTTTCCTTGCCATTATTACAATTCATAAATATACATAAGTCTGGTACATCAAAAGTTGAAAGCCTAGCCTATTGGTAGATCCTACCTCAGCTACAACAGCATCAACGCCTACAGGAAACTGCGGAACGTTTCCTATTCGCTTGCGAATTGGGAGCTTGATCCTGTTCATCTTGTCTATCTGTTGTTGTGTGATGAAAGAAGAAAGCAAGGGTGAGCAACACGCCCACCGAAATAATATGTATAATAATTAACAATATATGAGCATTCTCATAGTACTCATGAAAGTCTTGGTCAAGAAGAAATGAACCAAGTTTGATCTCTTAACGCGACCAAGTCGCAAAATATTCAGTATATATGTACATATACTTTTCAAAATCTTGGAAGTCCTCTTCCATGCATAATAAACACAGAGTTCCAGTTTATAACTGTATAAAAATATCGTTGCAAGGTGATCTCATATATCTAACCTTGTCTCAACATTTTTCTGAAAATCTTTGACATGCATAAGATAATCATTTACTAGATATACGTTTAAAAGATGAAGTTAAAAGATACTCCAATATACTTATATCTTTTCCGAATACTACTTGAACTACCACCGTTCAAGTTATAATTAGTTTCAAAAGTTCATCACATAGATGAGACTACAAGACAAGATTTGAATAGATTCAATCTTTATAATATCATTCAAAAGAAATGAAGTTACGAGATACTTCATTAAGTCACGATATATATATATCCATATATATATCTCTCATACATTTCCTGAAAACCTCTGTCATGTAAAGTATGAACAGAGTTTGTAACATCCAATGAATTTTGGAAAGGAAAAGAATTTTGGCATAAACCCGATATCTTGCTGATCAAGCAAAGATACCAATAAGTAACCTTTTCTACTGTAGATGGATGAATTCCTCGCTGGTCATCACCCAGGCCGCATTAGGACCTCGCGCTAGACCGTTATCCGGCCACTCACGCGTGGATGGACTGTCACCCAGCCTCTTACACCTTCATAGACCGTACCCCGGCCTGTCGCTTATGAATCAAATTGTTTTCTCAAAACAGCAACCTCGTTGCAAATATAAAATACACCGCAGAGCCGGATCCTTAAGATTTTTGAGCGAATATTCAAGTCTCCTTCGAAAGGAAGATCTTAAATCTGGAAACGAGTTTTTGGGATCCGCTCTAACTTTTAAAATCATTTTGAAGACTCGAAAACATTTTTAAGAATGTTTGGAGTAATGCTGATTTAATGAAATAAATCAGTCCCGATATATTAGAAAATATCTGAATATTATTATTTAAATAATATTCCCATAAGGATAAGCCTTATAAAAATAATTGAAGTAAAAGTTTTAAAACTCATACTTGAAATGAATAATAAATAACCAAATATATACTTATACGAAAGTACGATCTTTATTTGAATAATCGAAAATAAGTTTGATTATCAAAACATTATTCTTTAATAAAATAAAGAATATTATTTAATAAAAGAAGCGGAGTCATAAGTCCTCGAATGAATATTCAAAATAATATTCATTAAATAAAATAAGCGGAGTCATAAGTCCTCGAATGAATATTTAAGATAATATTCATTAAATAAATAAGCGGAGTCATAAGTCCTCGAATGAATATTCAAAATAATATTCATTAAATAAATAAGCGGAGTTATAAGTCCTCGAATGAATATTCAAAATAATATTCATTAAATAAATAAGCGGAGTCATAAGTCCTCGAATGAATATTCAAAATAATATTCATTGAATAAAATAAAGTTATCGAATAAACCTTATTCGATTAATAGTTTTGAAAACTATATCAATATATATATATATATATTATACTCGGGAACATCAACTCCCGATTTAGAAAAATGTTCACCTTTGGGTCCCTTATACTAAGGGTATACGCAACTACTGCTTATCTCTAGCATAGGTATTATGCAACTTATAAGCAATTGAATCAACAATTAGATATCAAGATTACGAAACAGACATGCATATATACCATATCACATGCTCCAATATATCGCAAGATTTTCTAATAACAATCATGCACTTATCACAAGATAATGCATATACATATATTTACATCACCACAACAGTATAACGGGTAGAAAACTTGCCTGAGTGTTCCCGGATAGACTTAAGCTTAGAGTGGGTCCGATAACCTATGAACAACAACATAAGTCGGAATTAAACCCCGGTCGCTTAAGAAACTAGACTTTAACCAATTGAACCTTAACGTTCGCTTTTGGTCACTTCTACGCTTAATGAATCACATAAGTCGTTCGAGTACCCTTGGCTCCACCATTTTTAATAAATTAATCATTAAGAATTTTAAGGCGATTCTTTTGCGAGTACCCTACCAACTGCCTAATACACTTTACATAATTGATTCATACTCCAATTAGTCATTTAAGGACCTTAACCAAGGTTTCAAAGTAAGGCGAGGGGTAATGGTTCGGTCGCAAAACGCCGTTACTTAAAACGGTCGTTTCTCCTAAACCGTACATCGGATTCACGGGAACCACATATCAAAACGAAGCTCGTAACATGAACTATCTAATCATGGAAATGGTAAAAACCTAACAGTGAGTTAACGGGTCCTGATGTTAAGAACAGAACAGTTAAGGAAAATCGGGCATTATGAAGTTTATGTTTACGCGATTTCCAATTTAATTAACACTCTAAATTATCATCAATTCACTCACAACTACCAATACAATAATATTCAACCATCATACTACAAACTCAGTCCCCAACTCCAAATTTTACCAATTTATCCAACCAATCAAAGACCCAATATTCAAAACCAATACAAATCCACCAAAACTACTTATAATCAAAGATCAAGCCTTAATACTAACAATGCTTCAATAAAATTTAATGTAATCATAAAATCAAAGCTAGGGTTTGAAGTTGATACCTTCCTTGGTAGGTGTTAAGTTGCTAGGAAGCCTTAGGGAGCCTTAATCTAACCTCCTACAAGCTTGATCTTTCCAAAGAAATCAAGAACACAAAGTTAGGTTTTGAAGTTTCTAAAAGTCATATTGAAAGAACTGTAAAAACTAGGGTCTTACCATGATTATTTGGAAGATACTTGTGAACAAGAGTTGTAGGCCATCTCAATACCTTTCCAAAGAGCTATAGAACATACTATTTGAGTGATATTTGAGCTATAGAACAAGAGATATTTGTTGGTGTGATGACATCATCGTCCATTAACCTCTTTGATTAACCCCTAATTACTTGGCTAATGACCGCTGATCTGTTATACAGTTCGCTTAACTTTCGTTGTCGTTTATTGTTTGAGGGATCATACCCGGAATCTTATTACTTGGGTTCCCCTAAACCTTTCTCAATATTTTATATTCCTTTTATGATCCACTCTTATAATCCTTGAATTAAATCCTTTTAATCATGTTACCTTATACTCAATTCTTTCGGTATCTGGTGGATTTTCGAGAAAAATCAAAGTGTTCGAATTTGGATTCTGACGATCTTTACATACACTTATTTACTTTATGGAATACTAATACGATCTTAGAATTTCCATAACAGTACTCCTATATAGCGTGGTCTGATAATTTTACTTAATCAGCATCATCAGCAAAAGTTACTATTCATCCGTGTTTCAAAAATTCCAAAAATTGGGGTTATTACAGTTTTTATCTAGAATGTTTTTAGTTTTTTTCTACTTGTTAGACACCACCTCTGCATGTTTAGGATATTTAACACACATGTAAACTTTCGGTGAACAACATATAGAAGAATTTCCTATGTACAGTTGGTGGTTTAAGATACCTGGTACGCGATCAGATATTATCGATGCAGTTAGCGTCGTACGCAGATTCATGGAAGTGTTATAGTTAAACCTATTTAAAATAATATGATTGGGATCGAGAAAACAAATTACTTTAACGAGTATGGTTACTTTGTCGGTAGTAACGTACATTGTCTTCATTATGTTGGGACCGGAGAAAATTATGAATTTAACACGTTTAATATTTTATCAATTATTACTAAATCGAGGTTCAACTGTACATCAAAATATAATGAAACATATTTTACGCTATATAAAATAAAAGTTGGATTGTGGTTTGGCATACTCAAAACTTAACAGGTTAAGGAAAGTATTTGTTGTCCGGATTTCCAGTTAGTAATATAGAAGGTAACATTGAATTGATGATCGTAAAAAAATTGGAAGCTTAGCATTATACTTAAATGAAAGTTTCATTACTTAGGTCTCACATAAACAAATATGGGTATATTGTCTTTGTACGAGTCTTTGTTCAAGACAACAACTATTGCAATATCCTACAGAATATGGCTACAGATGTACCGATCGAAATATCATATATAAGCAGTGGTCTAGTAATACTTTACATAAATAATAAGTATGCAATATATTTGGCTTAAAACTCAGTGTTACATGGTTGAAGCGAGCATATAGATCTATGCCACCATTGCATACGAGAATGCATCGAGTGAAGGGAAATTGTCCTTAAGCATGTGAGTACTAAAGAACAACGAGCATATGTGCTAACCAAAACCATGCCCATAATCAAGTTTGAATAGATTGCACGGTATCAAAGACGTATTCAAAAAAGTTTAGATTAAAAGGAGGTTGTTAAATTTTGTAGTCCAGACTTATTTTAAAACTAAGAATATTACTGTTATTTATATTAATAGTAGTAATAAAACTGAGTAAGCAACATAGTGGAGAGTTTGTTGGAGAATTATTGAATAATTAAGTAGAAGTAATTGATTTATCAAGGATGTTCTTAGTTTATTGCTACTTGTTAGCCACTATCTTGTGCGTGTTTAAGCTATTTAACATGCATACAAATGTCCAGTGAACAACTTATAGAACAAATTCTTGACTGTTTAGGCTATATAACATCCATGTAAACTTCTGGTGAAAATTACATAAAATAATTATTGACTGTTCAACGTAGTTTTCAAAAGTTTAACACCTTAAAATGATTTTCTTAACTCTAAGTTCAAATTCATTACTTCATTGTTATATTTTTCAATTGGACTTATGGACTTAAGGTCTTATTAAAAGAGTATTTTGTCTTTGTGTTGGCATTATTTAAAATGACAAGAACTAAAGCAAGTCCATAGTCATCCGTACTCTAAGAATCCTAATGTCAACAATTAAAACAAGTTTTTTTAAGAAGGATCATAGATATAAAATTTATGGTACTGATTGGGTGTAGTTTTGTAATTTCAGGGGTCAATCGATCTCAGGAAAAAGAATACACAAGATTCAAAAATTTTAAAAATATATATTCCATTTTTGTTGGATAATTAATTTTTAGGCACTCCATCTCGGTAATCAAAAAGTATTTTATGGTAACTTTTAGTTTATATCATTTATATTATATTGTCCAAATTCTAGATGGCAAAGGGTTTAAGATGCTCTATCTCAGCAGATATTTTGTAATATGTATCTTTAGGTTCATAATAGGTTGAGATATTATATTGAATCTTAATTATAATTTCAACTGTTTACAACTATTTAATTTTGATATTAACCAATTAAATGATATGCGAAAGAGTTTTAAATTAAATTTTACTCCAAAGTTGAGCTATCATTATAAAATACAAAAAAAGTGTCCAAATTTCTTTACTACGATCATGAATATCAGTATTCTATCATGACACTTAGAATATTTACTGAACAAGGTTAAGTAACTTGGATTGTTAAGGATAGATTTTTCACTCTAAATGTTAAAAATTATTATTTTCTTAACAAGTTAAAAAATAACTTAGAATTAAAAAATGTGCTTAAAATTAAAAGTTGATAACATGTAATTTTTACAAATATTTTTTTTATATAATTTTATTTAACAAAAATTAATATTATACAATTCATAATACATTATCTTTGTTGCAAAAACTCAGGTTGTGTAAAATTTGGGGACCCATTCCAGGACCCATCTTTAAAAAGCTGTGTAAAATCTGAGTCTCTGACATTTGTAGGTTTATATAGCTCCAAAAGGGAAACTGAAGTAATATGATATGTTCTTTGATGGCAGAGGAATAGAACACAAATCTCCACACCGGGAGGATCATTACTTACCATATGATATTATGCTTATTAATATTAAATTTCAATACTTCCATCCACGTAATCTTGTAAATTATTAATTGTCATATATACACACACACACACACACATATATATATAGGCAAGTGTTGAATTCGAGCTCTCGAGCCGAACTCGAGCCTACCGAAATTTTTACGAGCAGAGTTTCGAACTTGATATTAATGACTCGGTCGAGTTCAAGCTCGAGCCCGGAGTATTTTAATCGAGTTCAAGCTGAACCTGACAGTGTTCGACTAGGCTCAGCTTGATTATACCCCTAACTGAATCCTTAAACAATGTTTACAACATACTTTTGATTTATACAACAAAATAAGACAACAAGATGGAAATGATCAAATGAAACTTTGAAAGTATCTGTCCACTACATTCTTTTTATGCCATATATAATGAAGCAGTTAAGTTATGTTTCTTAAATTTGTTAAACATGAAGCATAACTTGCAGTGGTCATTATAATGACCACTACAAGTTATGTTTTAAGTTTTCTTGCATGGATTTTTAAATAATCACTTATATTTGCTCTTATGGCTAGTGAAATAAATAAAAAACATAATATAATATTTTGGACAAATTTTTAGAGAACATTAAAAGTTTATCCACTTTTCTAAATAAAATAAATGTTAAAACAGCCAGCAATGCTAGATTATTATTAAATAAAAAAATAATATTAAAAGTTAACTTCATTACTTTCATAGATGATAGATCTAGATTCGGATATGTGTTTGATGAAACACAAGTCTGAAGCCTTTGAAAAGTTCAAAGAGTATAAGTATGAAGTGGAGAAACAAACCAAACATAGTATTATAATTCTTCAATTAGATCGAGGTGGTGAATACTTTAATGGAAGGTTTCTGGATTATCTCAAAGTAAATGGTATAGTCTCCCAGTGGACGCCTCCAGATTGGTATCTGAAAGGAGAAATCGAACTCTGTTAGACATGGTTCGGTCCATGATGAGCTTTGCAAATCTTCCAATATTCCTATGGGGTTATGCATTGGAAACCTCGACATATTTACTGAATAAGGTGTCTTCCAAATCTGTTCCTCAAACTCTGTATGAGATATGGAAAGAAAGGAAACCGAGTCTTAAACACGTTAAGATTTGGGGATGTCCAGCTTATGTCAAGTAAGTTGACCCAGATAAGCTGGAATATCGATCCGTAAAATGTAGTTTTGTGGGATATCCTAAAGAGACTTTAGGGTATTACTTTTACACCGATCATTGGGTGTTTGTCTCCAGACATGCTACCTTCTTGGAAAAGGAGTTTATCCTTGAAGGAAACAGTGGGAGCAAAATTGAACTTGATGAAGTTCAAGAAGCACAAACTACTACGGATCAAGTGGAAACACCTGTTCTGACTGAACAACCATTTGTGGAATAGCCCATTCATAGATCAGGGAGAGTGTCTCGCCAACCTGAGAGGTAATATGGCCTTGTCATTGAGAATGACAATGAGTTGTCGATCATTAATGATGACGACCCTGTGACCTATAATGAGGCTATGAGTAGTGTTGACTCAGAGAAATGGCAAAGTGCCATGAAATCCGAAATGGAATCTATGTATACGGTATACAAAAGATAGATTATAGCAGATGGCCAGGTGGAGACCTTTAAGGCCAGGCTTTTGGCAAAAGGATTCAAACAAAGGCAATGGATTGACTTTGATAAAACTTTTTACCTATAGACCTGTTAAAATTAGTTCGGATTTTGCTTGCGATTGCTGCTTACTATGACTATGAGATCTGGCATATAGCCAGATGGTTTTCTTTCCAAGGGAAATGAAAGCCTAGTGTGTAAGCTACTGCGAACCATATGTGGTTTAAAGCAAGCTTCTCGAAAGATGGAACATTCGTTTTGATGAGACAATCAAAGAGTTTGATTTTATCAAAAACGTAGATGAACCATGCGTCTACAAAAGGGTTAGTGGGAGCGCGGTAACATTTCTTATATTGTATTGAATTAGAGTTGACACACATAACAACATAGCAGACCCACTCACAAAGCTACTTTATGAAAGTCACTTTGATCTTCATAAAGACAAGATGGGTATTAGATACCAGAGTGATTGGCTTTAGTACAAGTGGGAGATTGAAAGGAATATGTCCTAAGTCCAATCATGTATTAGGATTTAGGAATAACTTCCTGTGTAATCTGTTTTGATTTCATTGATATTAATAAAAGACTTGTTTTGTTTTTATTATGGGCTCTATCTATTTAAGTGTTTAAATAAGATATACCATAGTTTAGAGTAAAGCTTTTTATGGATTATGATGAGATCATAATAGTGAGACCTAAAAGATGATAACTCTAAACTTAAATAGTTCCTGATCATAGGATTACTAACTGGTAATTAATAATCCGCAAAGATCGGTACATACTATGCTTGCTTCATTATGAAGGATGTCTGTTCTCATAGACATTTATGTGGTGACACTATAGCTAGTATGTAGGTGCTTATTATAGAATAAGTTCACTGAACATGACTCGCACAGCTGAACAACTGATGGAGTTCACTCACGTGTCAGCAGTTGTTCACATAGTGATAGTTGTACAAGTATTCTTAGACTTGAAGTCATCATAGTCATCTTGTGTACACTGAACTATGCTTTGGTTTAGTTCTTAGTCTCCAGGGACAATTATTAGGGCTCTACTGGGTATAGGAATTTGTACACGAAGATAGTGTATGATCAATAAAGGATCTACCCCTTCCAGTGAAGGAAGCGAATGTTTAAGGCTGATCCACTTATGCTAGTTCAGGAATCTCTGGCCAGAGTGAATGAAATTAGAAAGGAGTTTCTAATTTGCATAGAACTACGCATAGTAAATGGTAAGCAAGTCATTAAATTAGATAGGCTTGACACGAGATCCATGCCTTGTATTTAACCGGGACATTGTAGGGTAGAAGGAGTTTATTGTACGGTAACTATTCACTGAATAGGTTCTTGGTATTCTAAGCAGTGAATTCATATTATCCGGATAGTCGCGATATGCTGAGAAGTATCCCTCACGATGTAGAATAAATGTGATTAATTAATTAATCATATTTAATAAATTAGAGAATTTATATAAATAATGATAAAATAGTTTTATTATTATTTATTTCTACTACCGGCTTAATATTGAACCTACAGGGTCACACCCTAAAAAGAGAATGATTTAATGGTGGAGGAATTAATTAATAATGGCTAATAATTATTTATTTGTGAAATAAATAATTAATTGGCAAATTTAATAATTGATTAAATGAGATTTAATTGATTATAAATTAATTAAGAAAAGTTCTTAATATTATTAATTAAGGATTTAATTTTTTGGAAATTAAATCAAGAGAGAGAATTATTTCTAAAGTGTTTAGAAAAATGATTAATAATTAAAATGTATTTTAATTATTAATGAGAATAATAAATGGGATAATAATAATAATATTTATGGAAAAATTTCAGCTGAAAATTTTGCCTATAAATATACTATTATAGACCCTATTTTTATTTGAACCCCAAAACCCAAAAAGTTTGAAAAACTCAATTCTCTCCACCTCCTTCCTCCTCCTTAACATCGTTTTCTTGGTGGATACCGGTGGAGTGCTTCACACTTGAGGAGCAACTGCTAAGGATCTCTGATCGTTATCTCCGAATTATTTTAAAGGTTAGATTCGATCCCTATGTTTTTACCACGATTTATATGCTTTTATTTAGATTTTGTATGTGTAAAAGTATTTTACCATGCCCCCGCTGCGATTAAAATCCAACATATCACAGCCGGATGACCATCTAGCCTTAATAGACGGGATAATTTTTTCAAGTAAACATGTCTTTATCATAACTTTAGTGATACTTTCGATAGGCTTAACTTCTATAACACCCCAGACCCTGTTTTTACTTGCTCTAACTGCTGGTTCCTCAATTGTGTAGGGAAATATCCCTATTTTCCCATCAAACATACAAGTACCATCTTCATCATACTTAGGTCTAGCAATAACACTCATAAACATTATTTTGGTTATAAATATCTTTCATTTGGAGGTTCTATGTGGTTATGTTTCATCCGGCACCAAGTAGTACTTTTGTGATGTTCTCGTCATATTAAACCATTTTTCGTCTATATGAATTATAGAAAACATGGCTACATAGGTTGGATTTGTGTGTAGTGTTGATCTTTCGATATGGGTTAAGACAAACTTCACACTTGCCTCCATATTTAGAAGTGTTAAATAGGGTTTTAAAGCATTTGAATGTAATTTGATTTTTCCTTTCTGAATCAGCCTATGGACAGTAGATTTACGTGCACCGAGTTGACAAGAAAGTGTTATAATATTTGTTCTTAAATGCATAAGAATTGATCATATCTTTTCTAAATCCACTATGTATCCATGGCACGTACCTTTATATTTTCTCTGAAAATTAGGAACTTCACCAATTTTTTATTATTTGTAAAACCACTCTCCATATCTTTGAAATTGTCACTCTGCTCACTGTATATTCCGAGGCAAGATCTTTGATCATTCCCTTTTTGAGTTGTTGTTTGTTTTAATTTATTGATAGTACTTGAACAATTTGATTCCTTTTTGCATTTGACAATCTCTTTCCTTTTGTAGTGGCCATAACTGAACTTAAAATTAAAGCATCACTTGGATCTCCTGGATATTCTCCTGAATTTGAAAATGTAGCTGCTATTTTTTTTATCTTTGATAGATGGAGTGTATTTATATGTATATTTTGAGAACATAATTTGTACATGTGTCAGCTTGCTATTTATAGTATCTCTATTTTTTACTTTTGGAGCCAAATTTTGGTGGAGCCAAATTGTATTATAATTTGGGTGGGCTGTTATGTTACTTTCCCCCCATCAGCTATTTTTTTTTGAAGTAAACGTACTTGCATTAAACAACTAAATCAGACTCAAGTACATGATTTAAGAAAATAGGAGGAGTGACATGCTACTCTCCAAGGTCAGACATAGAATGTGCAGTTCGAGCAAGCTCAAGAGCCACACAATTCGCAGATCTAAAAGCAAATTTAACTAGCACATGATTAAAGTGCTTTAAAACTAACTTACAATCACCCACAATAGTGTTGAAGTAAGCACAACCTTCCTCACCATAACAAGCCGAAGCCAAACTCTGAGAATCAGTTTCAAAAATGCATCAGTCCAAACTCAGTTGCCTTGTCCATATGATTGTTTCCTTTAAACTTAATGCCTCAGCCTTCTTTGGACTCCAATTTCCTCTAATATGACCACATCTTGCTCCAATGAATTGCCCTTGAGAGTTCTGAATTACACATCCAAAACCAATGTACCCATTACAAGCTCCTGCTGCATCCACATTGACTTTACGCCAATCTTTAGGTGGCTTTCTCCATTTCTTATCAGCTATGACATTCCTACCAGACTGATTCTTCACCTGCACTTCATGAGCTTTCTTCCAATCCTATAACAAGTTCATTGCAGTTGCTTTAACTCCAAAAGCTGATCCATTTGCCTTATCCCAAACCCATTTATTTCTCCGATTCTATATGCTCTAACATATCAAACAAAACCATATGCATTGATCCCTTGACACACTATCAAACATACATCTCATCCCATCAAACACAGACTCATCCTACATAATCGTGTTTAACACCTGGCAACCAGATAGCTGCCAAACCATTTTAGCAAAATCACAATGAAACAAAACATGCATATCCCTTTCTTTACCAGTATGACACCATGGACAACTATCACTGATATTGAATTTTTTTGTTATTAAAGCCGCAACTGTTGGTAAACATCCCTTGTAGACTCTCCAGACAAAATTTGCCACCTTTCCAGGCATCCGCAATGACCAAAGTTTCTTCCAAAAAGACAAATGAGTAGCGTCATGCTCTCCTTGCAACCATCTGTAACAACTTCGCACTGTAAACTTACCGTCTTCATCCCTTAACCAAAACCAGGTATCTTCACACCTAGCTATAGGGATAGAAATTTTTCTTATTAACTCAATATCTCTGTCATTAAAGATATCGCAAAGCACCTCCTCATCCCAATTTCGCCCTTCCATATCCATTAAACATTGCACTTTAGTATCTCTGAGTTGTACTCGCATATCAGTCGACACACACCCATCCTCTTTATCTGGTGACCAAGGTACTTTCCATACATATGTAGATGCTCCATCACCAATCCTTCGACGACAACTTGCTTTCAGAATGTCCTTAGTAGTCAAAATACTACGCCAAATATAGCTGGGGCTCCCACCAATCTGAACATTCAGAGAAATCAACTTTAGGATAGTATTTAGCCTTCATAATGACAGACACAAGAGGATTACAATTATTCAGCAGCCGCCATCCCTTCCCAGCATAGAAACACCCCCATTAGCTAATTATTTTGTACCCTTATATTAAATTAATGCTTTACTACTGCTTGTGTCACTTATTTTATTGATTATTGTGTAGTGCCTTGTACTCCGTGCCCGCTTAGTTATGTAAACATCTCAATGGGACAGAGGGAGTAATTGATTTGGATCTGTTTAAGTGTTTGAGTTTTATTTTATTTTTGGCTATCGAGTAAAAATGCCAACTCTAATATGCGTCCCCCTCTGAACAAAATACAAATTTTATGAAATAGCAAAAGAACAAACTTGATGTTTAAAATAGTTTAAAATGTTGAAATAAGACTGTGCATAACTTATAAGCTTTGTTTGGCTCTAACTTATAAGTTGATTTATAACTTATAAATCCGTAATAATTTATTAATAAGTATTTGTCGACCTAATTTATAAATCGAATTTACAATTTATAAGCTGATAAGTTGAATATCGTTAAGGACATATTTTTTCTCAACTTTTTTTAATTTTTTATTAACTTTAGTTTTAAAATACTTTTATAATTTAAAATTTTCGAATTAAGATAATTGTATTTAAAAATAATTTATTTTAATTTATTTCAGTAAAAAAATTTCTGACTTATAAATAAAATTATTAACACTGGTATAACTTTTAAATATTAATCTATTTAAAGTCAGATTTTAAGTTATAAATTATTTATTTTAAAATTTACCAAGCCAAACACCTACGTGGACAGCGTTAAGATTTCCTCTTTGTTTCATCTTATAGCATGAAATCGAGTCCACGTGAAATTAGGTGACATGCTAATTTGCTAAATAGGAAGAGAGGGGGTAAATAAACAGCTATTATGGCTGTCCATAAGGTTAACAAATATAGTAAAACGTAAAAACAACCAAGACCTGAAGAGCAGGAACAAATATAGTGCATTTCCCTATGACTAGCTATAATTAACAATCCTCTTCATAGCAGCAGCAGAACAGCTGATCATCCATATGTAGCCATAAGGGTCCATCACCTTGCTTGCGCGCCCACCACCAGCTTTAGCTATTTCCCCAAGAGTAATAGCGCCGGCCATCACCGCCTTCTCCACAGCAGCATCGATTTCCTCGGTCTCCAAGCAGAAAGTGCTTCTCATTTTGCTTTTCAATCTAGACCAAATAATACACCTTTATTAGGACAATTGAGTTTACCAAGAGTACGAGAAAGAGAATCAACTATTAATATAATGAAATCCATAAGAGTATATGAATTATTTCGCATATGCATATGTACACAAAATTCAGAAAAATATATTATTTGAATAAACTGAATATAAAGATACTAATAGACAGAAGGAATGTTACAGAAAGTAACTAGGGTCATCTTCATTAAAGTTAATATTTTTAATCCTCTACTTATACAAAATTCAGATAAAATTAGACGAATAAAACATATACAAAGAGATCAAAAGAGAGAAAGGGGGTTAATTACAGAACGTATTGGAAGTCGTATCTGGTAATGTCAGTTACGACGAAAGTAGTTGAACCAAGCTTGAGGTGAGCAGATATAGTAAGCATAGGCTCTTGACCCCACAATACTTTCCATTGAGAGACACGTTTAACCTCTTCAGCGCCAAAAGCAGCCTTATAGAAATTTACAGCGTAGCTTGCTTGCGGAGCCTCCACGAATAGATGTGGCTTCAATCTCGAAACTGTCACTTCCTTCGGAGTCTCCGGGCACAGCTGTGACAAAAGGCTGGGCTGAGGAAAGGACATTATGAACTCATTCAAACTAAACATGACCCAAAAGAGAAAATATGAGCTTATTTAGAAAATCTGAACTAGGGTTTACAAAATTTTGCTGATCGAGAATGTTACAAGTTTGTGTTGAGACAGAAATGAAAACTTGTGTTGAGCAAGATGAAACGATAAAAAGCTCTACATCAGATCCAGATATAGGTAGCCGGGATGATCACGTGAACCAACATGGTCATTCATTTTAGGAAAAATAACTTTTGATTTTTTATATTATTTGTCTAAACCGTTTTTTCTAAATGCAAATAAAAATATACTACTCTAGATTACCTTTTTTGTTTTTCTCAACAGATATATTTCTCTCCTTAAATATATAGAATGGTGATACGATACTAATAGCATCTGCAATATTTTTAAAACAAATAGCAAAAGTAAGATATAAATCAGGAATATTCTTTGATTAATTGATTCAGATATATCTTTTAAAAGATAGGATGACCACCTCACAGCTGGCTAAACGGAAACAATTAAATCCTTTTTTGAATATTTTTTTATTTACTTTTTGAATAACAAAAGAATATTAGAAAAAAACATGCATGTAGCGGACCAATCGCTAGCTCATGATGTATTCTCTGTTGTATCTGTAATCTCAAACATTGTTTGGTTATTACAGGCGTTTGTTGATGGATCAGGTGGTGACTTGGTCTTACTATTTTCTTGGAGGTTTTCGAGCAACTATTTGAATAAGAAGTGGTAGAGGTAGTTTAGGAATGTTATTGGCAGTAGTGGTCCTAGATTGTAGTTGTTTATGTTCCTCTGTAATTTCCTCTTATATGCACTGATTATCACCATTAATAAAAATCAATCCAACGTCTTTTACATTCCAAACACTCTGAGCATATCAGTACTAGTTAATATTTGTAGTTTATTTACAATATTCTCGTGTACTTGGTATACTAAGATATTATTTACTTTTTGAATAACAAAAAACATATTTGAAAAACATGTAGTGGAACAACCTCGTGCTAACCCACATGTCTAGATGTTTTTTTTGACAAATATTTTTTATTGCCTTAGAAATGATGGTTCTCATAAATTTTTGGATAAACGTTGATCAAATTTATGACGACTTTCGAGTAAGTATGATCAAATTCATGACGATCTTGGATATGTAATAATCAAATTCATGACAACAAAGGGATAAACTCTTAACTTATCCAACCTTGGTGTGTCTTGATGTATTCTCATTTATTCATATACTTCCATTTATTTGAAATATTATCAATGAGTCTTGCGAGGTAATTCAAAATATCTAATTTAAAATTTTAAAAATATTTTAATAACTGCAAAAATATTAATATAACATCTTTTTTTTATTGTAGGTAACCCGTAGCCGCTACCTTTGGGTGCGCATTGAGTAAACCCTTCTAATTAATGCAATAGCCTTCTTAGAATTAATTATAATAAGAAATTTCCTCTATACCATTACTTGATATTTTAAATAGACCGGTTTCTTGATAATATTAAAGTAAGGTCTATAAGGTCAAAAATAAAACAATAACAAGTTTAAAATAATTTTAAGTATTTTTTCAGCCCCCTCACATAACAAATTAACAAGCTTTTAATATGCATGTATATCACCAAACTATTAGGTTCGATACATACACCATCCCAGGGCCACGATCCCAGGGCCGTCTCAACCAGTCTGAGACCCTAAGCTAAGAAATGAGGCCCTTATTTTTAATATATATCAAATTAATTAATAAAAACATCCTTACATAATAAAAAAAACTTTTACAAAAATAGTATATTAACAAAAGATTTATATTCTATTTACATATTTTTATTTTTGATTCCATAATACATGGTACATATCATAGTAAACTCTCTTAATATATATTTTTATTACAATTATGGTCATAATGTATATTTTTAAAATTTTGAACACATTATACGAATATGATATATAATATTTATGATAACATAATAACTATAATTTATATTTCATAAATCTTTCAATAAACTGATAAATTACTTGACTATTCTTATTATTTAAAAATAAAATGATAACTCAATTTTCTTTACTTTAATTAATTATTTTGAAAAAGTGAATACATTGCAAAAACAATTAAAATTTAGGTAGGTTTAAACTATTTATCCCTAAATTTCTTGAAAAACAACACGTTTGTTATTGGTATTAAAGAGCACATTTTTTCATAAACTAATAAGTCCTAGCAAATTTAACAACAGTTAAGTAATATTTTTGAAAAACTAATTGCACACATATCACAAGAGTATTAATGTCATTTATTTTTTCAATTTGGTAAAAGTAAATCTAGGTTATATTTTCTAATACCAATTTGATATTATTTTTTTTGGAGAATTTTTCTATTTTACATTTTTTACCTAAAATAATTTTCTTATAAAAATAATTAATATTTATGTATATATATATATAAAGGACAAAAAATATTGGGGGTCTTGTATATGTGTGACCCTAAACCACCACTTAGTTGACTTTACTATTGAGTCGGCCCTACACAATTCAAAACTTAATTAAAGAAAAAAAGAAAAAGAAAAGAATTTTCTGGTGATAGTTGAAAATGGTATCTTGTGAAGTCCAACAGAAAAAAGAATTTTTTGGTGATTGTTGGAAAATGGTATCTTGTGAAGTCAAACAGTATATGATCTGATTAATCCTGAGTCCCAAATTACTTGAGCTGTTTCCTAAAAAATTAAAACTTCACCCCAATATTAACTCACAAAAATAAAATAGTAAATTTTAAAGTAAATATATTATAGATGAACGTTTGTCTATACTAAAATCTTATATTAATGCTATAACGAAAATTTTGTTTTTGTAAAAGATCCAAAAAAAGTGATTCATATAAAAAAAAGGAACAATGAGAGTATGAATTTGACATTTTCTCAATTGTACTTGGCCTTAAAATATAAAATGGATAGTGCATGTGAGTAGGGAGAAAGAACAAGAAAAGCAAATGATATTATCGGTTTAACTTTTACATATAATTTAAGGTATTTTGATTACATAGTTTTACTAATTATTTTTAAAAACTTTTTTTATAAAAAATTAAAATTAAAAATTTTTAATCACAAGAAAATCTAAAACACAAATAATATAACTGGACTATCAATGCACCTACACTTAAAAGTGAAAATAGGCAAATAATTTGTAAAGGATAGTAAATAGATCGATCCATACTTGCACAAAAGACTTTACACCGACTTGCATGATATATAAAAATATGATGACTGTGGACTAACCGAATAGAATTACAAAATATGATGATCATGGACTAACTGAATAAAATACTTTAGTACTTGTTTGTTATCTATTATCAGTATTGTAAAAAGCGTAAATCGGACCTAAACGGAGAGATGACCTTTTAGCGCTTAAGCGGTAAAGCGGCCGCTTAATCGGTTTTAAAAGCCGACCATTAAACGGATTATATATAATTTTTTTTATATTTTTATCCTGTTATTCATAATCAATACATACTTTTCATTAATAAGAAAAATATAATAAAATTAATAAAATATGTTGGTGACGATACTCAATCTTGAATTTTTAGTAATAATTTAAAAAATTAATTTCACAATCATCATTTGTAAAATTAGAGTTTTTCTGTTTATTTTATTTATTTATAACTAATTATTATAGAGATACATGCATGCATCATATAATACATAAACTATCCCATAAGTGATTTACTAATATCGATTAATTATTGCATACTTAATATATATATATATATATATTTATAACTAATTATTAATTAAATACATGCACGCATGCATGTATCCATATATACATACATACATATATCCATAAAAACATATGTACGTATGTACGTACATGTGTGTATATATAACAATTTAGTTAGAGATGTTATATTTTCAGAGCAGGTTCTTAATTATCAGAGCAAAATAATAAAAATATTATATTACCCTGAGTTTGTTTTTCTATTTTGGCATGTGTCAGTCATGTCTTGTCCTTTTTATTTGCTTCGAAAATTAAAAACCTAATATTCAAATAAAATTTCTCTTTTAGACTTTAGTTACTTATTCAATTTTTTTTGTCTGCAAAAAATAAAATTGTACTTATTTTTAACGTAAGTTAAATTCTAAAGACGAGAATACATAAATTATTAATTATCAAATTAATAATATAAATAAGTGAATTTTAAATATAAAGTAAAAATAAATAAAAAATATTTAATTTGAATAGCAGGTCTATAAAACATATATATTAAAAATTCTAATAATAACTATTATTATTATTATAGTAATAATAATAATAATTATTATTATTATTAATATTATTATTATTATTATAAAAAAATAAACAATATTAATACATGAGAAACTTTAGTACAAAATCATGTTATTTATAAAAAAAGTGGTAGTACATTTAAATTATATTAAAATTTATTTTTATAAAATATTATTGTTCGTCGTTACTCTTAATGACAAAAAATATGTATATAGATAAAAAGATATGCGAAAATCGTACAAAATCTTACTATTAAAATAAAATTTATTTATTTATATTAATTGGTCAAGAATACTTCGTCTCTCTTCGCCCTCGCCCCGAAAAACAACACAACGCCCATTCGCTTCGCACCCCAATTATGACATCCCTTCTCTCCCATTTCACACCCACCTTTAATCACACAATTGACTGACATATACCATATTTATCACATTATAGTCTACTATAAATATTTGTGAATTAAATATTAAAAACAAATCAACTAGAGAAACTTATATATTAAATATGATTATGTGCATCGCAACCATTTATACCTCTAACTGAATAAATATTTATATTTAATCATGTCAAACTTTAAGTGTTATATTCTTATATTTACACACAAAAATAAATTCAGGACTTTCATATATATATATATACACACACACAAATATATATGTATATATAATATATATACATATATATATATTCTTATATTTACACAGAAAAATTAAATTCAGGACTTTCATATATATATATGGACACACACACATATATTTTTATATATAATATATATACATATATATATTCTTATATTTACACAAAAAAATTAAATTCAGGACTTTCATATATATATATAGACACACACATATATATAGGTATATTTATGTGTTAATTTATGCAAAAAATCTTTAACTTATGGTCTTCATAATTCATAAAATATATGATTATGTTGGTTTACATTGGTATTTTACGGCGTCATCATGGCGTGAACGAATAATATTAACTAAAATAAATAATTTTGGTAAAGTTTACATATGAAATACAACCAAGAAGCGCCTAGTATGTCGAGAGATGTGAATTTATTAATATTTTTTGAGAGAGGGGAAAGAGTTACTAAGGTCGGAAATTAAAATTGAAGAATACTAAAATTCAAGTAACAATTATAAAATAAAATTTTATGTAAACAAACAACTATATCGTGCAGTAGTTTAGGCAATTACTAAAATTTCTAAAAAACTTCGATTGATCATCCCTAATGGTGGAAAACAAGAAATGTCACTTGTCTCTACATCAATCGTAGATAAACACTATTGCACCAATGCCATTACAATAAAAATCTACTCATATACACAAATAAATCCATCAATATTCGGAGCAGGATAACATGAAATATTATCATAAAATATAACTAAAATAATATCGATTCGTTCAATTTAGAGCATGCTGCACGGGCTATAGGGCTAGTTATAAATAAAAGGCTAAGTTTATTCAGGCGAGTGTGGTTCATAAGGTAGAGAAGGTCAGATATTGTTATACTTGTATTCATGAAGTCTACCAAACTGGTCAAATAGGGCAAGCCGGAATATATACACACTACATAATCCGTACATCACAATAGACCGGCTAGAGTATATATATAGCTGTACTGTACATGTCCTTATAATTGATCGAAAGAATAGGGACCGGACCGAATCTTCTTAAGGAGTATTCAGAATTTTCGGTGAAGTGTCTAGGTAAAACTGAACTTTTTAGTACTCCTTCAAATCTCACGGTGTTTGCGTTCAGTTTTACGTTCAGTTTTACAAGTACAGAAACGTTTTAAGAATGTGCGAAAAAGATCAAAAATAAAAGATTATGTTTTCTTTTCCTTTTGTTTCAGGTTTCGACTTTGCATGAAATAATTACAAAGGTAATCAGGGTTTTGTACAAAGATAATTAGTATCGAACTAGGTTTATTCCCAAAATTGGACATTTTACTTTTTTATTATCTCTTTACATATATCAGGATAGAAATATATAAGACTTTTCGCTAGTGATTTATTTAAAAATATTATAGTACGTTTGCATAACATATACAAAATAAAAGTTAAGCATATATACATGAATATTGAATAATGATTTTGGTGAAATTTAATAGGCACTAGTCTGTCTGGATTTTATTTTAGTTAATTTAGTGATTGAGAGCTGAGAGGTGACCCTTCTCTTGTAGGCTCTTGACAGTTTCGTACAGGCATTGATTCACAGTTACAAAATCAAGTCCCATGTCCTTTAGCTTTTGGTTTGAAAATTTTAATGGCTTTGCTCTTGGCTTAACTTGGTCGGAACACCTGCATTTAGCCATTTACACATCAACCTACATATATTATAATACACTTATATTATATGCATTATGTAAATTTACCAATATATATATTTAACAAACTTACTTTGTAGGAATAGGATATTCCGGGAAATACTTAGCCAGAATTTCCACCACTTGGCCACGATGAAGAGAGCTCTCAGAACAGATGTATCTTCCTGTTGCGGAGGGAGTCTCAAAGAGAAGTACATGTGCAGCTGCGACATCTCTAACATCCACATAGGCCTGAACTGAGTTTGTATAACTTTTGACAGCTCCAGTTAGATATTTGAGGATATGACTAGTACTAGCATTGATACAAGGTTGCAACAATGGCCCAATTACCAACACAGGGCAGATTGACACCATGTCTACTTCTCTCAGTTTCGACTCTTTCCATGCCATTCGTTCTGCCAATACTTTTCCATAGCAATACCAGCTCTGCGTATTCATGTAATAATAAACTTTCATCTAAGGATTGAGAGTCCGAGATTCTAGTAGGTGCACGGACATTTTAATATATTTATATTTTTTGTATATTAAATACACTAGGCGAACTCTTGACCTCACTCAATATTTGCTAATTAATAATACATAATATATGTAAATAAAAGTTACCTTGATGTTCTTGCAGAAATCAAGATCGCTCCAATATGTTTCATCAATGAGCTCGTCGGGGCTTCTATTAGGGTCCATGTATACTGCTCCTATTGATGAAGTGAAAACCACCCGCCTGACTTTAGCTTCTGCAGCAGCAGCAACTATCACGTTCTTGCTTCCAATAACCGCCGGTTCTACCATGTGCTCCTTTATCAATTTAATTATGTTTATCCTTTAGTCTTTTAAAATATACTAGTAGATATTTAATTGAATTTTGTCACACGTACTTCCTCAGACACCGGTGATGCGGTGTGAAAAACACCATGACACCCATTGATGGCTTCACATAAACTCTTGTAATCAAGCAGATCAGCTTTGCACAATATCAATCTCTCCTTCGCCCCTTGAAGCTTCCTCAAATGATCATTCTTTGCATCATCTAGACAAAAATTTATACACTATTAAATAAATGCGTGTACATGACTTCTAAATGTTTACAGAAAAATGTTAATACCTGGATTTCTGACAGTTCCTCTAACAGTGTAACCATTTTCCAAGAGTAACTTGACCAGCCATGAAACGATGAATCCGCCAGCACCCGTAACACATACCACTTGATCGGTAACTAAAGGCATGCTTGGTTTTTTCTGATTAGTTACGCAATTACCTTCTTACCAAATTATGTACTCTTCAGATGAAAGAAATTTTTTGATCTTCTTTCTTCGAAGGGAGTTAAAGGAACATGATATATCCGTATATCTCAGTCGGAGATATAATGAACCTATTTATATAACTACCTAAGACTAAGAGCTTACCAACTACAAGCTTAGAAAAGCAGAAAACACAGCTATATGCAAACGTACAATTGGAAAAATAGCGGAACTGAATAAACGAAGACCTTCTAGGCCGGTGACTGTAACGCTGATATGCCCTATATAAATGTCAACACTTTCTCACTTGTATTTTTCCTTGAAATGTAAACTGGATCGGGGCGTCGTCATGGGGGCATGCATTCACGCGAAAAAATCAAAAGAAATAGAGATTATATAGAAACCGACTTGCATAAGAAACTTTAAACGCTGCATGTTATATGAGAACTTTACAATTACAGGCATATCATGTTATTAGCGAGCCCAGGCTTTAGCTAAATTTCGTTCATGAAATTCTAATTTCTTTTAATCTCCCAATAGGGTCAAATAGTGACGGCCGTTATGTATACACACTATATCATCCATAAATCACGTTATCATATCATATGTTAGTTGGTTTTGTAGTTTCTTTCAATCTGAAAATTCGGGAGCGATTCCCGACACGAGGTTTGCTGAGAAAGTAAATCAACATAATAAGGGCCTAGTTCTGTCCGTGGAATTTAATTTTTTTATAAAACAAATCGAGCCTAGTTTGCTAGTTGAAAGAACAATGAAGTTTGAAATTTACTAATTAATAAACGAGCCAAATAAGAGTTTAATCATGAACATTTCTTTTGGTCCTATGTCTAATTCCCTAGTCTAGAGCATATTTAGCCAACCCCTATTTAGTGTTAGTCTCCTTCTATAACAGAGTCCCTGATGGGTTTAACTCTTCTTACTGGGCCTGGGCCTCCTAGTGGGGCTTTAACCTAACAATAACACCCCCTTTAAAGTATTAAATCTTTAGATTTTTGGGCCTGGGTTTTGAGTGGGCTTTCTTTTTTTTTTGTTGTCTTCTTGCATTCTTTTTGTTTTGTGAGCTTCACTATTTTTGTTTTTTTTTGTTTATAGCAAGGCTTTTTTGAATTTGTAATCATTCCAGCGGTTTATTGTGTTGGGAAATCAAAGGTTTGTAAGAACCTTTCAACTTCTTCCTTTCTCTCTTCTTTCTTTAAATAACTATTTTCATCTGTTTTTTTGTTTGTTTCTTGTTTGTTTTGTAGACAGTAGAATTCTTGGAATCATTTGCAGAGATGGCTTGTCTGTAGAGATTCTCGTGTATAGGTACTCTTCTTCCCTTCTTGTCATCGTTCTTACTTTTCGTCTTTGGTAATTGTCGTTATAAGTCGTAGTTCTAGGTTTGTTGTTAGCGATAATGATAGCTCTTCCGATGGGTCGGAAGGCACATTTAGTGGGCTGACCCCCCTTAATCAGGCTCCTCCTCCATTGTCAAGTCCTGGGAATTTTTCGCCTTTTGGTTTAGGTTTTAATGAAGATGAGTCGGGGAGGGATGATGTGGTTGGTAGCAGTGTGAAAGTGGAGTGTACTGGGGAATCTGCTTTTCTTTTTGAGTCTAATGTGGGGCTTATGGTATCTGAGAATCGTTCTACATTTTTTAAGTCACAAAAGCCATATAATGCTTGTATTAGTGTTTATCATAAGACGACCCTGAATCTTGGAGTTTTGTCAGGTTATTATTCTTTTCCTGATGGGTATCTCGTTTATCCTCCGGAGTCTGGGGACCGTATGTGGGATACGCCTCGTGCCGGTTTGCAGGCCATTCCATATTTGTGGTTCGTGTATGGTTTTAGGCTACCGATGCATCCTTTCTTTTTACATATGTTGAGGACGTTGAACTGTGGGGTGGGACAAATATCCCCTAACTTGATGTTGCAGATAAATGGGGTTATAATACGATGTAGCGAGCTTAGCATGGAGCCGAGTCTTAATTTGATCTTCTCTCTTTATCGGCTAAAGTTTACCGGTGCACAGATTTATTTTAATGTGAAGCCTGGTTGTCCCAAACTCGTGAGCACTTCTACATCAAACTCGGGTTGGCATTCGAGGTGGGCCACGAGCTTGCCGAAGTGACCCCGTGGCACCGGTGGTCGTCTGAGCTTTTAAAGGCTTTGAGTGAAATGGGATTCTTGACTGCTGTGGAGTTGTCAAATTTCTGTGGGAATGCTTCCCAATATAAAGCTTCTAGTTTTTCTAACGTTTGATTTTTATGTAACCATAGTCGGAAGATCTTTTAGTGAAAATTTTTGTGTCTTTTAAGAGTCTTTTTCCTTTTATTTTTTTATTTGTTTGTTGTCTATTGAACTGTTGTGACCTAAGTTTATTTTTGCAGTTTTTGGGCCGAAGCTTCGTCTTTTGTTGAACTCTCAACCGAAGATGCCTTCTGAAAGTGTTAAGAGGTTGCTTGCTAAGAAAAGGATTGATGGCGAGGCTTTTGTGCCTGTGGGTACTGTTGGTGTTGGAAATAAAGAGCCAGTTGAACCTTCCATTGGTGGAGATGATGTTGGAGCTGTCGCTGTTACGAATGAGCTGGGGAAGGAGATGAGGGTCGAGCTAAGTGTTAAAGAGAAGAAAAGGCATCGCGAGCATGGTTCTTCCCATTGGCACCATCATAAGAAGCATAGAGAATCTGGTAAGTATGTTATTATTGACGATAGTGACAAGACCTCAGAGGACTTGAGATTGAATCGCTCAGGAAGTGTTGGTGGTAGTCTTGAGGCTCCTGAAACTGTGAAGATAGATAAGGGGAAATTGCCTATGGAGGAGACTTGGGAAGGGAGAGTTATTGTGGCTCAAGGCCCCGTGCTCAGGGGTTCTTGAGGCTTGTATGGCTTATGCAGTAAAGGTTCGTTTTCCCTTTTTATTTATTTTTGCTTTTTTGTTTGTACTGCTTTGTTTTTTCTCTGGCTTATTTATCTTTCTTGTTAGCTATATTATCCTCGTATGTCTTCTATTTTACTGATTGCTCTTTTTATTGACTTATGTTGACAACTCTTGGATGAGCTGAACAAGGTAAAAGAGTCAGAGTTCTCTGCGGGGATAGCTGAGGTGGAGAAGCTTCGAAGCGAGGTATCTGCTTTGAAGATTGCTAAAGAGTCGTTGGAGATGCAACTGTTGGATATTACTCGTACTCAAGAGACTACCTCCTCGAAGATTTCGAGTTTGCTGATAGAGAATGCTAATCTTAGCGGTGAGTGTAGCGCCTTGTCGCTTACTGTGAAGAATCAAGTTTTGAGCCTTTCCGAGGTGGAGGGCAAGATAGCCACTTTGAAAGTTGAACATGGTGAAGAGTTGCAGAAAGTTGTATTTGCCCAGGATGAGATAAAGAAAGAGCTTGGAGATTATAAGGCGTCGCTTGAAGAGGAATCGTTGCAGCTTTTTGAAGAAGGCTATATGGAGTGTAGGAAGCGCCTAGAGGCTCGCGGGGTCGATGTTGCTGCGAACCGCTGGGAGGACTACTTAAAGGAGGAGCAGGGTCGGATCTGCGCTGCTGTTGAGGCCTCGAAAAATGCTCCGGAGGTTACTCCTTCCAAGGAGTAACATTAATTTATTTTTCTATATTTCGTATTTACCTGGGTATGCCCAGAGGAAGTTGTGGTTTTAAGACTTTAAGGTTTCCTTTTTCTGTTACTTGGTTTTTATGTGGCTGAGGCCGGATATTTGCTGTGTTTTTGTTAAGACTTCGATCTTTCTTGGGTAATCTTAAATCGGGCCTTTGTTTCATAAGTTGTAGTGTTGCCTGTTTTGATTTTTTTTGTCCCTTTGATTTTTCTGCTTATCAATTTTTGCATTAAATTTACTTGTAGTTTAGTCATGTTTTCATTCAGGTGACTTGGGAGTTTTTGTTTATCGTTTTTCCTATTTTTGTCTTGTCTCTTTCTTCTTTTTTCCCTTTTTTGGTTTGATTCAAAAAATTTCCTGTGGGCGGCGTAATTTTTGTTAAACTTATATTGGTTATGCTGTCGCCTTCTTTCGATTTTCAGATTGATTGTAGGCTGATTTTACTCTTCATGTAGAGAGGTGCAGTGTAAGGAAATTTTGTAGTAACAAAAGGTGTCTTGATATGAAGTGGTTAAACTAGAGTCTGTGAAAGCTAAGAGGCCTAGGTGTTTTCATGGTCATGAGGCCTTTGGAGCGATGGTGGAAGTTTTTTGTGGCTTACTATTGGATCTGAAGCTTTTTGTTGATTGTGTTTTAAAGTTGTAGTGTTAGGATAGTATGTTGGTGTGTTTGTATGAGCTTCAGTTGGGTTGCGGCAGAGTAATTTTCATCTTATATCATGTATTTTTAACGTTGCTTGGAGCAATGAATCAGTTGTTTGGTTCATTGTTCTTATCATATTTTTCTTTATTTGGGGTAAGCTTGCTAGAGTGCTTCAGTTGTTCGGGTCTTTCCTTGACGTTGCATTTTTTTTGTTTTTTTTTGTTATAGTTAGTTATATTTTTGTAGACATCGAAGTTGAGAATGATTGTCGTTTGAATGGGTATTAATTTTTACCTGCCTATCATCGTCTTGCTTTGTGAGGTTTGTTGAGTGTTGTTATTACTATTTGAGATTGGGTTTATTCTTTTGTAGAACGTGGAGTTAAAATGGACTATAGTAGCGAAAGATCTTTAATGTAAGAAAATGGCATAACATAGCCTTTTGAGGATAAGAGTTCTCGGATGCTCACATAGCAACGAGCTCTTGAGGAAGTAGTAGATAATTTAAAATAACTTAATTTTGAGCTGGAGATTTTTAGAGACAAGGAATATGTGGGTTGCTGGGCTTCATGGGTAGTATTTCTTCAGATGAGTTACATCCCAAGTATTTGGGATTGGAGTGCCGTCGAGGTTAGCGAGGAGATAAGTGCCTGGTCTGATTACCCTGATAATTTTGAAAGGCCCATCCCAAGGTGAGGAGAGTTTGGACACCTTTGCTAGTATGGACAATGCGGCTTCTCGTAAGACGAGGTCATTCACCTCGAGGGCTTTGGGTTTGTCTTTGGAGTCGAAGTACTTAGCCATTTTTTCCTGGTATTTGGCGACTTTGAGGTGAACGGAGTCTTGGAGTTCTTTGATGAGGTCGGTGTTAAATCGTAGTCCGATTGTTGAGCATTTCGGGGTTGAAGTTTTGTAGTCTTGGGGAATTTATGCTCACATCAATTGGGAGTAATGCTTCTGAACCATACGCTATTATGAATGGAGTCTGACCAGTAGATGCTCGCGGGATTGTCCTGTAACTCCACAGGACGTTTGGCAGCTCGTCAACCCAAACCCTGTCAGCCTATGCTAACCTTTTCTTTAATCCTTTGAGAATTATTTTATTTGTGATCTCCACTTGACCATTGCACTGTGTGTATTCCACCGAGGCTTTGACGTGTTGGATCGTTAGTTGGCTGAAAGTTGCTTCGATGTCTTTTCCAATAAATTCGGTTCCATTATCCGTTACCACGATATGAGGGACTCCGAACCTGAAGACAATGTTTTCCATAAAGAAATTTATCACATCGACTTCTCTAATACGAGCTAGTGGTTTGGCCTCGACCCATTTTATGTGGTAATCGATAACGACGATGATAAACTTTTTATGGCCTGTGCTCCGGGGAAGTGGACCCATAAGGTCAATTCCCCACATGAAAAAGGGGCATGGCGAGGTTATCGAGGAGAGAACGGTTGGAGGTCTATGACTCACGGTGCTATATAGTTGGCATAATCTGCATTTTTTGGTAAAATCTTCACAATCTTTCCTCATGGTTGGCCAATAGAAACCATACCTCATGATTTTCAGGGCGAGGCTTTTTCCTGCCAGGTGTTCTCTACAGATGCCTGTGTGGATTTCTGTCATAGCTAATTCTGCTTCATCCTTTGTAACACACTTGAGTAGAGGCTCTGTTAGCGACCTTCGATATAGCTGATCATTTTCGAGGCAGTAAATTTTTGGTTTATAATCTATCTTTACCTTGTCACTTTCATTCATTTCCAGTAGCTCACCTCGTATGTACTGGATTATTCGAGTTCGTCAGTCTTGCTGAGATGAGACGCAATTGATGTCTTGAGGTGGTTCTGATATCGAAGACATTGTGAGGCTTCGTGTATAAATGGGCTCCAAGGACGAATTTGGTTCTGGTGTTGCGAGCCCTAACAGGGCATCTGCCCATTGGTTTTCTGATCTGTCGATGTAATTTAGGGTCCACGAGAAGAAAGATTGTAGCAGGCTTTTGGTGATCTTTGCACAGGCGATCATTCTATCGTTGATTTTTTGTACTCTCCTAAAAGTTATTTGACAACCAGCTGAGAGTCACTGAATATTTGAATGACTTGAACCTCAAGGTGTCGGGCCATCTGTAGACCAGCTATGAGGCCTTCATATTCTGCTTCGTTATTTTTGACGTTCAAGCAAAACTTGATTGCCTATTGGATCTTAAATTTCTCGGGGCTAATGAGAATGACACATGCTCCTCCTGTGTTGGCCATCGATGATCCATCAGTAAATAGGCACTAGGGGTTTTTGTCATGCTCCAGGTGGACTTCTCCTTGTTCTAGCTCTGTGAAGTTGCATTCAACGATAAAGTCTGAAACGGCTTGTGACATCATCGCCGTTCTTGGGGTAAACTTGAGGTTAAATTGGCTCAACTCGACTGTCCATGCTGCGAGACGACCTGACATGTCTGGTCTATGTAATATCTTTTGAAGGGGATGGTTAGTCATAACACTAATCAGTCATCCCTAAAAATAATGTTGAAGCTTTCTACTTGAGATGACAAGAGCAAAGATTAGAATCTCTATCTTAGAATAACGAGTTTCGACATCTTTCAACATGTGACTGATGTAATACACCGGTCGTTGCTCCGAGTCTTTTTCTTTTACTAAGACCGAGGCTACCGTGGAGTCTGAGGCTGATAGATAAATCTTGAGAGGTTCACACGGTAAGGCCCTTGTCAAGATGGGAGGCGAGGCTAAGAAGTGTTTGATGCCCTGGAGGATATTTTCACATTCTGTATCCCAGGTGAATTTGTTGGACTTCGAGGCTTTTTTGATAACTTCGAACATTGGTAAGCAGCGCTTAGAAGATTGCGGGATAAAGCAAAGCAACGCAGCAATCGAGCCCGTGAGGCTTTGGAGGTCTTTTAATGATTTGGGTGATGGTATTTCCTGGATTGCTTTTATCTTGGCTGGGTCAGTTTCGATTCCACATCTTGTTAGGAGATATCCTAGGAATTTGCCTCCTTAAAGGCCGAAGGAGCATTTGGATGGATTTAGTCGCATTCGGTGATCTCTGACCCTTATGAATATCTCGATGAGGTCATTGATATGGTCCGTGGTCTTGGTAGACTTCACGATCATGTCATCGACGTATATCTACATATTATGGCCAATTTGGAGTGCAAAAATTGTGTCCATTATTCTTTGGAATGTAGCACCTGCATTGAGGAGACCAAAGGGTAGAACCTTATAACCAAAGACACCTCTATGGGTGATGAAGGCCGTGTTGTCTTGGTCTTCTTTAGCCAGCTTGATTTGGTTATATTCTGCAATTGCGTCCATAAAGTAAAGCATTTCATGCTTTGCAGTCGAGTCAATTAGCTGATCAATATTTGGCAAGGGGTAGAAATATTTTGGACAGGCCCTATTAACATCTGAATAATCTATGCACATTCTCCACTTCCCATTGTTTTTCTTGTCGAGCACTGCGTTAGATATCCACTTGGGGAATTGAACCTCCTTGATGAAGTTTGATACGAGAAGTCTATCAATTTCTGCATCGATTGCCTCTTGCTTTTCTGATGAAAAGACTCTCTTTTTCTTCTTTACGGCGCGAGCCTCTGGAGAGATATTGAGCCTGTGTAATACTGTTTCCTCGGGAATCCCGGTCATGTCCTTGGGATCTAAGGCGAAGATATTCGTGAAGCTTCGGAGTGTCGCTATTAGGTTTGCTTTGATATCTTCGGGGAGTCTTGCTCCAATTTAGATTGTTTTTCCCTTTGATTTATCATAAATTTCGACGGCTTCGAGTTCTTCATTGGGCTCACAATTGTTTGGACTAGAGGTCTCGATGAGATCTCGTGGGTCTACTTCGATCACCTGATTGATTTTAGAATTTTGAACGTTGCGCTTAGGGATGGAGTTGCTAATATAGCATTGTCTCGAAGCTCTTTGGTCACCACAGACTTCTCCGACTCCAAATTATGTTGGAAATTTCATTTTTAGATGAGTTATAGAGGTGATGGATCTGAGGGGACCGATCGTGGTTCGACCTGATGGCATTGAAACTTGAGAAGGCGTTAACAACATGGAACTTTACTATACGCCAGACTTGACATGGAGGGGACCCGAAAAGGACTGAAAGGTCTATCACTCCGATGAGTTTGACTTCATTCCCCGTGAAGCCATATAGGGGGTTCCTTTGGTTGTGTCAAGCTTCCTATCACCCAAATCCATCCTGAAGTAAGCACTGTAATACAATATATCCACAGAGCTGCCATTATCCACCATAATTTTCTTTACCGTATTTATCCCTATATTTGTCGTTATGACGAGGGCATCCTGATGGTCTTCGATGATGCCATATGTGTAGTCATTATCAGAGAATGAAATAACCAGGGTCAGATTTCTTCTTGGCCGTCTCGACTTTATAGACGTCTTGAGCATATTACTTTTTCGCGTTGTTTGAGAATCCCCCAGCTGAGTAACCCCCTGAGATAACATCGATGACTCTGTCTGAGTCTCGATGGTGGGATCTGTGATCACGCGGGTTGTCTACATAATGGGCTAAATGTCCATCACAGATTTTTTTCTTCGATGAGATTTGTCAGTTGAAAACAACGCTCTGTCCCATGACCCGTGTCCTCATGATAGTCAGAATATTTATTGTTAGGAGGCCTGTTCGGGTTCATTGGCCTTGGAGGCTTATATGAAGGGTCAGTTTTAAGAACTGCTAGGATCGTGGCCTTGTCTGTATTTAGTTTGGTGGGTTCACGAGTATCTTGGGCCTGGAGGTCATGTTTTGTTATCTTTATACTGAGAACTTTCGGATCCAAAATCTCAATCCCTTTGATAAGTTCGGGGTGTTGGAGATGATTGAGAGGGTCGCGAGTCTCGGTACCTTTTAATTTGACTTCGACTCCTGTAGTCTTTCCTATCATAGTTACGAGATCTTTGTAGACTTCGACTGTATTGGGCTTTCGGGGACCGAGAATGTTGAATGCTACCCACAGCCTCTTGGAGGGTTAGCCTATACTCAATGATCTTTATTGCTGATTGCAATGTCTTAGGCTCTTTTTCAAAATGTTCTTCAAGAAGCTGACTGTGTCGAGACCTGTCAATGCCAGCTATAAGTTAGTTTACTTCTAGAGGGTCAGCGAGATTCGTTATTTCAGCGATGTGGGCTCGGAAAAGTGTTAGATACGCTCTTAGAGTCTCATTGGAGCGTTGATACACTGAGATGAGGGATGCCGTGATTTTTCCTCTGCGTTTATTACTAGAGAAACGAGTTCGGAACTTACTTTTCAGAACTGCCCATGAGTCAATTGATCGAGGTTGAAGGTTGTTGAACCAATTAAGAGTTGTCCCCTTGAGGCAGGTGGAGAAAAATCTACATCGAGCTACCTCTGAATGGCCAAAAAAATCCATTCGTCCATCAAACAAGTTAATGAAATCTGATGGGTCTAAAGATCCATCGAACGATCCTATTGGAGGTACCTTTAAGTCCCTGTTGATCTTAGCATTCTCAATCTTTGTTGACAGAGAGCTTTTAGAGGTGACCTCGATTCCACCACTTTGAGTTCGGATATAATTTTTGATAAGTGTCAAATCATCAGCCAACTTCGAAAGCTTCGAAGTTTATTGGCGCTTCGAACTTGTTTCTTGGCTCTCATCCTCATCGGAGGTGCTATTGTCTATTTTCCTTCCTTGTCTCCTTTTTGACTGGAAGGATGTTGCTGATGCCTCATACTCAGAGAATGTTGATTGTCTTGAGGGAATCCAGGTGGGATCATACTCCTCTGTCTAGTATTCCAATGACTCATAATCCTCAGACACCTCGGAGAACTCCTTATGCAGTCGTAGAATCTCCTTTTTAAGTCTGATTTTTTACGATATCAGCTTATGCTCCCTTTCGAGCATCAAGAGATCCTCGTCACCTTGTTCGAGAGGCACTTCAATTTCCTCGTTATTACCGAAGCTTTTCTCTCGTTGTTTTTTATCTTGATTTAACCTCATGTCGCTGAAGAGGACCTTTTGGCCTGTAGAAGCCTCAATCAACACTTTCTCACGACCCTTAGGTCATTTTTTCCGATTTACCGGATCTGATTGGGTCGGTCTTTCAGCTGAGATGGTGTCCGGTTGATCGAACAACAGGTTTTGAGGTTGAATGACCATTTTCTGCTTTAGATCTGGTTTTTCGGCACGCTTTTAACATCCTTGGTGGTCGGATTTGTGCCTTCGATCACCTTGGTTGCTAAATTATCGTCATTGAGCACTTAAAAATATCAAGTTGATCGATTGCTCTATAACTTGTGCAATGCACGGACATGCTCTAGATTGCGCGCTTTTAATTGCAGTTGTTGCCAGTGTATTCGTGTTGTTTCTAGGTAAATTGATGACATAAACGTATTTATATGCGTAGTTTTTGACTTTTTGGCATGTGGTTATATTGATGCAAAACAAGTTCCTCGGTATTTAACATTAAACCGAAACAATAGAGAAATGTAGGGGTATTCTTTGCCCGAAATGTGAATAAATAATTTTTTAAATACCTAATATATTTGAATGCTAAAAGTGCGATAAGTGAGGTACATAATTATTGATTTGAACCGGAAGTATGTATTGTTAGACTAATGATCCCATCAACTCGAAGTATGTGTAATATTAATGATTCTTGAGTTTTTTCAACTATTTTTCTTATATGCATGAAAGTTTAATATTTGTTATATATTGATACGGTTAAAAAAATTCAGTATTATGTCATATATATCTTTAAAATTTTAATCTGATCATTGTTTACATATAGTTTTAACCATATTATGAAAATTATACTTTTTTTATAATAGTTACCACATTCTTAGAATAAATAATGATTTCTACTATTCGTGCTTTGATCTTCGTACACTAATATTATTTTTCTCCTTAAAAAATATATTTAATTTATTCATATAGGTATAAATTGTTAATATTAAAAGTAGTAATAAATGTACGTAATAATGAGACATAATATTTCATACATGCATATGAAATTAGAGGTAATTAATGCATGCATATTAATTTTTTTGAATACCTAATGTATTTGAATGCTAAAAGTGCGATAAGTGAGGTACATAACTGTTGATCTTGACCGGAAGTATGTGTTGGACTAAAGATCTCATCAACTCGAAGTATGTGTAATATTATTGATTCTCGAGGTTTTTTCAACTATTTTTCTTATATGCATGAAAGTTTAATATATGTAATATATTAATACAGTTAAAAAATTTCAGTATTATATCATATACTCTCTCCGTCCCACTAGATTGTTTACGTTACTTTTCGGCATACTTTTCAATACTCGTTTAAAGTATAGTTTCATAATATATTTTTTTAATTTTTTTCTGAATAAAATTTTTATGTTTAAACTTTTATTAAAAAAAAAATTTGAAAAAATATTATGAAACTATACTTTATAGAAGCCTTGAAATGCGTGTCGAATAGTAACGTAAACATCCCAGTGGGACGGAGGGAGTATATCTTTAAAATTTCAATCTAATCGTTGTTTACGTATAGTTTTAACCATTTTACGAAAATTATACTATTTTATAATAGTTCTCACATTCTTAGAATAAAAAATAAATTCTATTATTCGTGCTTCGATCTTCGTACACTAATGTTATTTTTTTTCTTTAAAATGTATTTAATTTATCCATATAGTTATAAATTGTTAATATTAAATAATTAAGTAGTAATAAATATACGTAATAATGAGAAATAATACTTAATACATGCATATTAAATGAGAGGTAATTAATGCATGTATATTAAATTAAAATAATTATTAACATACAATTATGAGGGGCAATTCAGTAATTTTAAAATGATTAAATTGTCTCATCCAAACCCCTATTTGCTTTATTATATATATAATAGATTTATTTGTGAAAAAAAGAATTGATTTTAGGGCGAGTTGAAATTAATTGTGATTGATTAACGGATTCGGATTTTTAGGTTTTCCATGTTATTTAATCTATTTGCTAATTAGGTTAATTCAAACTCCTCTCAAATTTTATTGTCTAGTTCGCCTGATTTAATTGTTAGGGTTTTGAAAATTTCATGTTATCTTTGAATCGACCTGTATTTGCTACAATTAACCACTATGCACACTACACCATATTTGACCTGTAGCAACACCAAAAAAAAATGTTAAAATGGCCAAAAAGTGTTACCTAAAGCAAAAAAATGGGCTATGGTTACATTTTTTTAAAATTTGGGGGTGTTGGATTTGCCCCTGCTACAATAGGTGTCTAAGGTTACATTTTTTAAAATTTTGGTAACACCTCTCAATGTGTTACAATAGAGTACCTATAGTTACATTTTTCTATTTCTATGGTAACAATTTGAAGGTGTAACCACAGTTCTGTTGTAACAAACCTTACCCTTTAGTAACACCAAAAATATGTTGGAATAGACTCTTTTGTAACACCATATTTGCTATTGTAACACTCAATTCAATCTTTTGGTAACATTTTATTTAACACTCTGGTATTTTTTTTGGGTAAATGAGGTCTAAGCCTCGAAAAATATATAAAAGAGAAAGAATTTACACAAGTCACTTCTCAAAATTTCTCTTAGAACAGGCTCTAAGAAAAATAAAGAGAAAAAAGAAAAAAATAAATTACATCAAAAATCAAACATAACTTAAAATAAGAAAGGCAAATCTATAAGACTTAACCAAAAAGCCCACTAGCAATCTAAAAACAAACACCATCCCACCATCTCCAAAAAAGAGAGCCCAAAGACATCCCTGGCCCATATGGTCCACCAGCAACCAAAAGAAAAAGCCTTCCCTGATCCACTCAAATTTGAACAGAAGATGTAAGGCCCATGCGTTTGTGAAAAGCGTGTAGTAAAATCACATTTTCCCGTTCTGTTTAACATGTAAGGCCCCTGCATAATCATATATTTATCACAGTCAAGAACAATTCCATATTATATATCATATAATTTCTTAGAGATTACAGTACGACCTGAACTTCATATTAATCACAGATCACAGAATCAGAAAGAGAACAGTAGGGCGGGCCACTAGACATCTTAACAATTATGCCAGCTTGGGAGTCCTTTTATCTGCATAATCTCACCCGCAAGAATTAGTTAATTATTTACATCCTTTAATCAAATATGCAGATGTTTAATAATATCCTGAAATTTGAGCCAAAATCATAAGGATTTAACTCATGGTTTTGCTAAGCCATTTACACCGTATATTTCTTTATTTATTATCATAGAAACAAATGCAAAAGATAAACTATTAACAAAAATAATTTTATAAAAAAAAAGAGAGAAGAGAAACAAAATAAGACCTGGTGATGCAGCCCATTTATTTTTATTTCATAAATAGATAAAACCTTACCAATAAGATCAATTGTCATACTTGAGGTATGTCCAACAGATGTACATACATGATAACCTGAAATTAAAAGAATATTGATTCAACAGATATTCAAGAGGCGGCTATTTCTAAGCTGCTTGTTGATAGTAGAGGCGGCTATTTCTAAGCTTCTTGTTGATAGTAGACTGAGATGCTTGTAAATAGATCTTACCTCCCAACTTATTGGACACGAATGCACTGCAACCCATGCCACAATGTGATGATCCTCCACAACCCTACAAGAAATAAAATACCAAAACCATCTTTAAGAAAAAGTTTTTCCAAAGAACAGTTGATATTTTAATTAGACTTGTGTATTCCACAACCCTACATGGTATAAAACACTAAGACCAGCATCGAGGCAAAGCCTTTTGGAAGAACAGTTGAGATGTAAGAAGTAAGAACTACTGTAAAATATATAAATATATAAAAACTAGAGTAGGGTATACTTTTAAGTTTTTTTAGGAGGCTTAAAGAGAAACAATGCTCGCAGCAAGGAAGTATGATAGAGAAATCTCTAATTACCAAACTAATATTGATCTGTTGAGAAATTTATCTCGAATATAGTAACAAACAAGAGAACCAAAAAATGTTCATGTCATTGGATAATATATGATTATCCTTGGCCTTACATATTAAACAGAACTGGGAAATGTTAAACAGAACTGGATAATATATGATTAAATGGTATGATATAATCAACAACCGTACACAATAGTATTGCAAATTACAATTAGAAACAAACATAAAACTTTGGGAATATTAACAAAAAGATAAATATATTAGAAAATGTCAAGACAATACCTAGCATGAGCAACAGAACTTTTTCCAAGAATAATTTAAGTGACAACCAGATAATTTTGTAGAAAAAGTTATGTTGGGCACCCTGTTGATAAGTGGACTAGGTCGAGATACAAACTTCCAAACTCAACTTAAGTACTCAAGTTCTAATACAAAAAGTTATGCTCCTATGTCGGTACACAAACAAAGTTAAACCCCTGGCTTTCTATTTTATAATCAGTACCTTGAAATCGTTGTAATTTTTATTCTTGTCAAGTACCTGGGAATGATGTCTTTTGCTACCTATGATCTCGTAAATAGATTAAATAGTAGTAATATTAAATATAAGAATATGTTGCCAAAGAGTTGAGAATTTTCAAGACTCGTGATTCCTATAATATTGATGATTGAAAGACAAATAGCAGAGCTGGCATAAATACATATGAGTAATGAGTTATGTTTATCTCACTCTGCAATGTTATAGCTAATGTAATAACAACTAGTAGGCCAACACTTTATTTAAGATTAGTGTGATTCTTACCGACATAGATGAGACTTTTCATAGATATGGGCAAAGTTTAAATCAAGTTGTTCTTCTGAAGATGAACTCGTAATTTCTAACATCCAGGTCGCGGGATCGTATTTTTCTTCAATTTTTGACACTCTATATATGTTCCGCCACAAAGGAGATAAAATGGTTGTTAGGCAATTTGACTTGGCGACATGATCTGATATGAGTCCCATACAAAAATTTCATTTTAAACATAGAAAATTAGTAGTTGTGCTTATTCTACATCCTTTGGGACTTGGTTCAAACATTAGTCATTGCTCACCTCAAAATATTCAATTATTTTACTGGAATAATGACCGAACTCTCCAGAATATATTATTTGTCCTCCTCTCTTCATTAGAATTAGCTGCATGAACAAGCAACATAAATTTCCTCCACTATTGAAACTAATTGTACTAAATAAAGTACATAATCAACTCCCTAAATATGCCTAAAATTTGTAAAATAGTAATATGTAAACAAAAGCAGCACAATTAAGACATAGAAGCACAACATACATAAAAAACATAAAAAGAGACAATTACAGTAGTAATGGACCTTAAAAGCATGTCTAGCTTTGTAACCCATAAGCTGAAAATTACTCTGAAGAATAGGCCTTGTGTATTGAAACGATGACGATGACAACACCGACTCTTTTCCTCCTCCTTCATCACTTACAACCACAAACAAAGAAAAACCCAATCATATTAAACAGACGAGAACATTTGGCACACACATTATGGTCCTTGGCACAAGCTACAAACACAAACATCAAGAAACTCAATTACGCCTTAACTCAATACTATAAAAACCGAAGCACAATAATCAAATTGAAGTAAAAAAAAAGGAGCATTCCAGTACATAAATTATGATAAGCCTAAAGAACAGCACGTTTGGAGCATTTCTGACTAGAAATCAAAAAATAAAAATAGAGAAATTAACAACCTTTGTGCAGAAAAGAAAATAAATAAAATATAATAAAGATTAGGGGGTACCATTTAGCGGGTTCAAAGAGGGGTTTGTATGTAACACCCCCAGATCCGGGGTCGGGGATCCGGGTCGTCACGGTCTTTCTTTCCACAATATCACTTCACTTAATTAATAATAAATAACCTTATGCTGTGACCCCACACTGACACACACCACAACCCGTTATAGTCTCAGAGATGAAATTTAAATAAGTACAAGTCTTTGAATCCACAATTTAAAAGTTATTACAACCCAAAATGATTACTTGATAAATTTACAGTTAATTGCCATTATCTGCCACAAGTTATAATTATACATAATTGATTCTCAAAAGTAGATGGTCTGATCTACAATAGATCTACCTCTGCAGCTATAGCAGCTACAACATCAACGGGAAGACGCGGGACGCTTCCCACGCGCTTGCGCTGGGTCTGCTGGAGTCTGGCCATCTTTCCTAACTGTTGTTGTGTGATGAAGAAATAAAGCAAGGGTGAGCAGCAAGCCCACCAAAATAATATATATAATGATTTACAATATATGAGCCTACTCATAATACTCATGAAAGTCTTAGTCAAAAGAAATGAACCAAGTTTGATATCTTAATGCGATGAAGTCGCAAAAAAATTCAGTATATATATACATATATACTTTTTAAAATATTGGAAGTCCTCTTCCATGCATAATATACACAAGGTCCCAGTGTATAACTGTATAAAAAAATATCGTTGCAAGGTGATCTCATATATCTAACCTTGTCTCAAGGTTTTTCTGAAAATCTTTGTCATTCATAAGACAATTATTAATTAGATATAAGTTTAAAAGATGAGGTTACCAAATACCCCAATATACTTATATCTTTCCCAATACTACTTGAACTACCACCGTTCAAGATATAATCAGTTTCAAAAGTTCATCACATAGATGAGACTACAAGACAAGATTTGAATAGATTCAATCTTTGAAATATTATTGAATGAAATAAAGTTACGAGATACTTTATTTAGTCCCGATATATATATATCCACATATATATATCTCTTAAACATTTCCTGGAACCTCTGTTATGTAAAGTATGAACAGAGTTTGAAACATCCAATGAATTTTGGAAAGGAAAAGAATTTTGGCATAAACCAGATATCTTGCTGATCAGGCAAAGATACCAATAAGTAACCTTTTCTACTGTAGATGGATGAATTCCTCACCGGTCATCACCCTGGCCGCATTAGGACCTCGCGCTAGACCGTTACCCGGCCCCTCACGCGTTGATGGACTGCCACCCAGCCACTTACACTTTCATAGACCGTACCCCGGCCTGTCGCTTATGCCGACTCAATTAGATGGGCTTACTTCCCGAACGTTGGGCAAGTAATCAATTCATTTACCAAAACTGCAACCTCGTTGCGAATATAAAATACACCACAGAGCCGGATTCCCCAGGTTTTGAGCGAGTATTTAAATCCCCTTATAAAGGAAGATCTTAAATATAAAAATGAGTTTTGGGATCCGCTCTGACTTTAAAAATCATTTTGAAGACTCGAAAACACTTTAAAGAGTGTTTGGAGTAAAGCTGATTTAATGAAGTAAATCAGTCCCCATATATTAGAAAATATCTGAATATTATTATTTAAATAATATTCCCATAAAGAATAATCTTTATAAAAATAATTGAAGTAGAAGTATTAAAACTTATACTTGAAATAAACATTAAATAACCAAAGATATACTTATATGAAAGTATTATCCTTATTTGAATAATCGAAAATAAGTTTGATTATTAACAGTTTATTCTCTAATGAAATAAAGAATATATTTCAGCAAATAATCGGAGTCATAGATCCTCAAATGAATATTCAAATAATATTCATTAAATAATATAAACTGAGTCATAAGCCCTCGAATGAATATTCAAATAATATTCAATAATAATATATAAAAGAGTCATAAGCCCTCGAATGAATATTCAAATAATATTCAATAATAATATAAAAGAGTCATAAGCCCTCGAATGAATATTCAAATAATATTCAATAATAATATAAAAGAGTCATAAGCCCTCGAATAATATTCGAAATAATATTCAAATAAATAAATAAAGTTAAAGTTATCGAATAAACCTTATTCGATTAATAGTTTGGAAAACTATAACCATATATATATATATATATATATAAATATATATATATATATATATATCCATATCCATATATACAAAATCTACTCGGGATCCTCGACTCCCGGTTTTAGAAAATATTTTCACCTTTGGGTCCCTATACTAAGGGTATATGCAAGTTACCGCTATTCTCTAACATAGGTATTATCAACTGAACCAACAGATATATATGGCAAGAATACGAAACAGGCATGCATATATATACCATATCAGCATGCTTCAATATATCGCAACATTTGCTAATTAACCAACATGCATCTATCACAAGATAATGCATATACATATATACATCACAACAACAGTATAACGGGTAGAAAACTTGCCTGAGCGACTGGGGGTTACGAATGGCTCGGGACGAGTCTGGTAACCTATAAGCAACAAGTAAGTTGGAATTAAACCAAAGTCACTTGTAAATCTATACTTTAACTAACTTAGACTCTAACGCTTGTTTTGCGCTCACTGATTCGCTTAAGTCACTCGGGTACCCTCGGCTCCACCATATTTAATAATTTAACCTTTACGAGTTTTAAAGCGATTCCTTCGCGAGTGTCTTACCAACTGCCTAACACACTTACCATAAATGTTTCATACATTAATTAACCCTTTTTGGTCTTTAACCTATGTTTCAAAGTAAGGTGAGGGGAAAAGTTTCGTTCGCGAAACGCTGTTACTTGAAACGGTCGTTTCTCCTAAACCGTGCGTCGGAATCGAACGAACTACATATCAAAACGAAGCTCGTAACATGAGTTATCTAAACATGGCAGTGGTGATAATCTAGCAGGGGGTTCTCGGGTCCTAATGTTATGCACAAAAACAGTCTACAGGAAATCGGACGTTACGACGGCTATATTTACGCGATTTCCCAAATTTAAACCAATTCAATCAACCACAATTTCAACTCCAATTCACAACCCAATCAAACCTCCAATTAAAATACACCACAACAGCCCCAAATCAACTCAATATTACCAATTTATTCATCTACACCAAGTCAAAAATGTGACCAAGAACTTCAAATCTAACAAGCATCACTCCTAACTCCAAAATCAACAAAACCACTTACTAAACAAAGCTCTATCATGAGTACACACTCATTACACTAACCCATCATCTAACATTATGAAATCCAAACCAACAAAACTTAATACTAAGGGTTTGAGAAGTTATACCTTCCTTGGAGAGTGGAGAATCAAGAGAATGGCTTGGAATCACCCTTAAAGTCCTTATCCAAGCTTAATCTAAACAAAACTTCAAGAACACAAATTTTAGTTCTTGAAAACACTATTCACCATCTTCTTTCATGATTTATAGAAAAAGATTGGCTTGGAATTAGAAGCTTAAACTTATAGGAAGTATGTAACTATCCATGGGGAAGCTTAGATAATTACCTTGCTAAATAGTAAGTGGAGGAGCTTGGACTTTCATTTTTTAAGAAAACCACCCGAGAGCATGAAGAAGAAGAAGAGAGAATTTTGTGTTTTGGCTTGATTTGCTTTTGGTTGGTTGATTTTTGTTGTTTGTTTTAGTGAATTACCTAGTTGCCCTTGGTTTTGTGTGGTTAAAAAGTCACCACATCTCCTTCCTTTCTTGTCATGCCTATGTCACCTTGCACATGTCATAATGCTCCCACTTGTCCACACCTTGTGGTTTGATGATGTCACAATCCCTGGCTTCTTGTACAAGCTTGTCTCTTGGTCACTTATTTGTTTTACGGTTCGCTTATCTTTCGTTCTCGTTTATCGTTTGAGGGATCATACCCGGGATCTTATTACTTAGGTTCCCTTAACCTTTCTCAATATATTATATTCCTTTTATGATCCTCTCCTATAATCCTTTAATTTAAATCCTTTTTATCCTGTTACCTTATACTCAATTCTCTCCGTATCTTGTGAATTTCCGGGAAAAATCAAAGTGTTCGGAATTGGATTCTGACGATCTTTACATACACTTATATACCACATAGAGTACTAATAATATCCCATAAGATCAATAACAGAACCCCTATATAGCGTGGCATGAAAAGTTTTCTCGTTCAGCAAAAACACTATTCATAAGGGTTTCAAAATTTCTCAAAAATTGGGGTTATTACAGTCTCCCCTCCTTAAAAGGATTCCGTCCCGGAATCAGATAGAAAACAAATGGGGATACTTTCTTAGCATTACACTTTCTAACTCTCGAGTCAATTTTCCCACATTGTGGTTCTACCACCAAACTCTGCCTAGTTTGATAATCCTTCTCCTAAGCACTTGTTCCTTTTCACTCTATAACCCTTCCTGGTTGCTCCATATAGGTTACGTCGGGTTGCATATCTATGCGCTCATATGCCTCTATTTATCTGGCATCTGAATTACACTTCCTTAACATTGATACGTGAAACACGTTACGACCTGCTACATGTTCGGGGTTAGGGCTAGCTCATATGCTAACTTCCCAAACGTCTTAATATATCCAAGGGTCCAATAAATTGTAGACTTAGCTTTCCTTTCTTTCCGAACCTCATCAATCCTTTCCAAGGGATACCTATAACATTACTAGGTCCCCTATTTCATACTCTTTATCCTTTCGTGTCAAATCAACATACTTATCATGACCATCTTGGGCTACTACCAGCCATCCTCTGATTAGATCTATCATATCCTTGGTCCTTTGGACTACTGCGGGTCCGAGCATCTTGCGCTCTACAACTTCATCCTAACATAAGGGAGATCGACATTATCTTCCCTCAATGATCTCATAAGGCGACATCTCGATAATGACATATGATCTATTGTCGTAAGATAACTCAATCCGAATTAAGTGATCATTCCAAATTCTTTCAAGTCTATTGCACAGACTCTCATTATTACTTTTAACATTAGAGCTTCTGCTTCTCAATACCCATTCTTTTCCAGTTCGTAATCGCTACTACCTTCCGTTCCTAATATTATACTGGTTATACTTTTGCTTATTAGCGTTCTATAACCTTTTAATAACCACGTCAACCTTAGTATCACGAATGTGTTCCCATTCCGCATACTACCACCACTTTATTACTCCTTTTTCAGTTGTTTCTATTTTCCAAAGTTTGATTAATCATGTAGAAGTAAAGGAATTTGTTGAGAGATCACTATGATCATGAACACTTGTTATATCGCATAGTTAGTACAGAAGGTGGCCAGCCTTTAGTACTTGACAAGCAATTAAACAATAGCTGGTATCCTACTCGGCTTCTATCACACAGATAGATAGTCATTCGGCAATACCTCCCCTTTTGGAAGGGTTGTTCTTCTCAGCTTACATGAAATGAAAAGAAGAGAAAAGAACAAATTGAAGAGAATTGTATATTCATAAAAAAAAATTTATTGCCATAAAATATCTGGCTTGGAATCTACCTCTGAACTATAGAGGTTTGTCATAGAAGAACAAAACATATATGTATTTATATCAACATCAAGTATTATAGCATCGCATTTCATGTGCCTAAATATTTTCGCTATCCCGTCCATCATTCTATGGACCCATGCTCTTCCTCGAGCTTATACACAATTACCTTTGAAACTCCCTCGACATCGAAAATCGAATCTAGGATCTCATTCTAGACATCGTCGTTACTTGAATTCTATGCTTGCACCGCAACCTTCCTCGTATAATAATACGACTCTCTATTGATAAGAAAGAATAATAATTCACTATGTAGATACTCTACTTAATTAGTCTATCAATGATAACTTATACACTAACACGACCCGATTAGTGGTACTCAATCTCAACACCCATTCCAATACAACTCTCATGGTTGTAATCAGCTCACTACTCGCAGAATCATTGCTGCCTTACTATGGTCCACCACTGACCCACTGTAGTCATTCATTTTCCATGAAATCTTAATAACTAACCATACGGAGTCCATACATCTCGTATCTAATTCTCCTAAGGAGTTAACATAACCACCAATCACAATTCATGAAGAACACTCCAAACTCTGATGTACCTTCATGACATGAAGCAGATAAAAGTGCAGAAGAGTTTTAATCAAAGCAACGATAGCAGGTTAATACCATTTGTAATCATATGCCTTCAATAGAAGACTTAACTCAAAGGTTTGTTTAGTCTTTTTTTTTTGAAACATGGTCCTGGCTTATCTCAAGATAGGACCTCCTAAGATAGATAGCCCGTTCATGGCGATTACGCGAATTAAACCTTTACCAACTACTATTACGGTCGGGTATTGCACAGTCATCAGAAGGAATGTCAATCTTCCAAACCATAATACAACCTTCACAGCTTTAACCATCATCACTGTATTCCTCTCGCACGAGCACCTATAATTATCCTCTTACCTTTAAAGTGTCGGCCACCTCTTTGGCCTTTCCTGATAGTAAAATTTCCTTACAGTCAATGTCACATTAACCACCTCCAATAAATTTCTACCTTATTTCAATCACAGCTTATGTGAAAATGCTTTCCTTAAAATCTGATGAGTAAAAAAAAATCACCATTTTTCCATAAGTTATTGCCTCAGTCTTTAGAGGTTAATCACTGTCATGACTGACTCTCAATCATAATTAGAACATCTTTTTTTTTTTTTAAGTCCTAATTGCCCTGAACAATTTCGACCTTTACTGGTTCGATCCATACTTTCTCGTGGTTTAACACGTGCCCCACTTGGCATCATTATAATTACGTCATATTTCTTTTATCAACATTTTTATTCTTGAGAATTTTGAATATTACCTTTCTCCTTGTAAAACCTCTAAGGTTATCCTTCAATCGTTCCTCCTGTATTCCCTAGATACAGGGCATATCAAAATACCATTCACTATTACTAGAACCATTGTCTATATACATCTGAAAAATTTCTCCACTAATTCTTAAAGGTTATTGTTACCTTAATCCTTTCCAATTCATACTGTCAAAACTCATACTATCCCTATTAAGGGTGAAATGCCAACCTTTATGCATTCCCCTAGGATTCGTTTTAAGTTACCGATGTTCTATCCTTAATTCCACCTCTAAAAAGGTACAAGCATCCTTCCATGGATAAATAAAGTCATATATCCCTGATAAGGGTATCTTGTTCAATCATTTCCACCTCGATAGTCTATACCTAACTTCATAATAGCATCCTTATTCAAATTGAGGTCAATCCATATGGCCTCCAAAAGATAACAACGGTTATCCGCTTGTCTTTCCTGATTTGGTAATGATCACATGGATGATCTGGAAGATATTGGTCGTGTTCAACGTGAACTTCTTCTTAATAAATCCTTATTTACTTTTGTTGTTTATCTCAACAATCATCTCAATGTTGGGATATCTTTCATACCTGGCGTCTCCCTTTCTGGGTATCATGCCACCGGTCTTACACTTCACATTCTTGAAGGTCACTTCCTTCATCCAATTTTCCTAGTTTCTTACTTCCTTGTCTCCTCAGTCTATCCGCGTCTCATTGTTTATCCTTCGAACTATCTCAATGTTTCCTCGAATCCTCCCAACTTAAAGGGGATAAAATATATGCATCTCTTATGCCTTCAACCGTCAACTTTAACTCATGGTGAATCATCCTCATCCTGACGATCATATACTTTTCTATTTCTATTAATAGGAGTCTTTAGGGTTTCCTCATACCCAACTCCCTTATCATTCCTCAAACTCTGTTGCCTTTTTATTCCTTTCCACTTCAATTCCTTTTTATTTTCCTTTCTCTTATCATTATTTCATGAACCAACACAACATAAGCATTGATTTCAAATATCCCGTCATTCTGGATTCGCGTCTTCAGAACGAATCTTAACAACTTTTACAGCTTAGATTCATAATTCATCATACTCGTCTGCCTTTGTTATGGCTCTAAAGCTTTTACATTATCTCCATAACCTTGGGAAGTACTTTCCTGAAAACAATTGACTGAACTTAAATCAATTTATTATAATCTCTTGCTCCGTGCCTTCCTTGGCCTTTCACCAGCGGGTGGTCTCTCTCTTAGGAGGGTGAGTGATAAAAACAGTCTTTTGTGGTTCATCAATCATTTTGAATCTCAAATGATTCCTATATTTCCTTTAGCCAGGCTCTTGCCTCGGCTGGGTCAGCCTGTTCCTTGGAACTCTGAGAGCTTAGCGATTTAAAGGTCCTGAAAGAATTTCTCACCTAACTGTCTCCTCAGGGTGGGGGTTGGGGATAATAGTCTAAGTTCTCTTTAGACAGGTCCATGAATTGCCGTATAGGGGTACCATCTCGGGTCTCCTTTCCTTACTCGACTTTTTGTTTCCTTAGTATGAAATGTTTCATCCTACTCCCCATAATTGGGGTCATCTTTTAATTTAAAATCCTCATTTTCCACTCCATTATGTCATGGGTTCCTTTTATCTTGATGGCGACCTCCCTGACTATCACGTTCAGGGTTTGCTCTAAATCTTATTCCTCAAACTAGCTTTCATCTAAGATCTCATCTTTAAGCTCTTGAACATTTGGAACCCAAATTCTGTAGGAATACCTCATTATTCCCTTCTCATCTTTCTCGGTATTAACCTCTTATCTATTTGTTGGCTCTTTGCCTTCATTCATAACTTTTTCTGGCACAATATGATCTTTTCCAATAATTCGGGCTGTATTGCTATCTCAAACAGCTTTTCGGTACCGGCTCCGGTTACCTTCACTACTATTTCCATTTTCTCAAAATCTCTTATAAACTCTCCCAAAGACATTATCATCTTGAGTCTCTCCTTTTTACTAAGGGTATCAGCCACCACATTGGCTTTCCCCGAATGATAAAGAATCTCCCAATCATAATTCTTGATTAGCTCTAACCGCCTCCTCTGGCGTATGTTGAGCTCTTTCTACGTAAGAATGTACTAGAGCACTTATGGCTTAGGTAATTCTCGCACTTCTCTCCATACAAGTAGTGCCTCCAATCTTTAGGGTAAAACTATTGCCACGAGCCTAAGCTCATGGGCGGGGATATCGAATTTCATATTACCTTAATTGTCTTGACGCAGACGCGATTATCTTGCTGTGCTAAGAAGCACCCTAATTCCTTATGTGAAGCGTCACTTACAAATCACAAAATCTCCTTTTTCCATCCGGCAACGCCAGCATAGGGGCCATCACCAACCTCTGCTTCAGTTCTTGAAAGCTGTTCTCGTATTTCTCTATCCATTCGAACTTCTCAGTCTTACGAGTAAGCCGCGTTAAAGGGGCTACTATCTTTACAACTTGAACGAACCTCCGGTAGTGACCGGCCAATCCTACCTCTGGTAGTTGCCCTAACCATGGTCATCAATTCCTCAGTGGTCCTTTATTCATTCTTGTCAGGATCCTCCATGGGATCCTCCTCAACAACTATCCCTTCTAGGACAACATCCTCAACCACTAAATTCTCAATATCAACATCATCCGGTCCTGCATTAGGACACTCTATCGGATCCACAATCCGATCTCCAATTAGTAATAAAATATCATCGCGATGTTGCTCCTCAACCTCAGGGTTCGGAGTCCCGCTACCATATACGATAACGAACTACGCTCCTATCACGATATTTATAAGGGTTCCCATAAGGGTTTTAACTGTCAGTACTACGTTAGGTAGCCCGACTATGAACTTGGCAAGAGTTCTTATTATCTTAGTGAACTTATTATCTTAACGTCACATCATCTCTGAGGTTTATAACGCTTAGCTCTAATACCATTTCTGTAACACCCCCAGATCCGGGGTCGGGGATCCGGGTCGTCACGGTCTTTCTTTCCACAATATCACTTCACTTAATTAATAATAAATAACCTTATGCTGTGACCCCACACTAACACACACCACAACCCGTTATAGTCTCAGAGATGAAATTTAAATAAGTACAAGTCTTTGAATCCACAATTTAAAAGTTATTACAACCCAAAATGATAACTTGATAAATTTACAGTTAATTGCCATTATCTGCCACAAGTTATAATTATACATAATTGATTCTCAAAAGTAGATGGTCTGATCTACAATAGATCTACCTCTGCAGCTATAGCAGCTACAACATCAACGGAAAGACGCGGGACGCTTCCCACGCGCTTGCGCTGGGTCTGCTGGAGTCTGGCCATCTTTCCTAACTGTTGTTGTGTGATGAAGAAATAAAGCAAGGGTGAGCAGCAAGCCCACCAAAATAATATGTATAATGATTTACAATATATGAGCCTACTCATAATACTCATGAAAGTCTTGGTCAAAAGAAATGAACCAAGTTTGATATCTTAATGCGATGAAGTCGCAAAAAAATTCAGTATATATATACATATATACTTTTCAAAATATTGGAAGTCCTCTTCCATGCATAATATACACAAGGTCCCAGTGTATAACTGTATAAAAAAATATCGTTGCAAGGTGATCTCATATATCTAACCTTGTCTCAACGTTTTTCTGAAAATCTTTGTCATTCATAAGACAATTATTAATTAGATATAAGTTTAAAAGATGAGGTTACCAAATACCCCAATATACTTATATCTTTCCCAATACTACTTGAACTACCACCGTTCAAGATATAATCAGTTTCAAAAGTTCATCACATAGATGAGACTACAAGACAAGATTTGAATAGATTCAATCTTTGAAATATTATTGAATGAAATAAAGTTACGAGATACTTTATTTAGTCCCGATATATATATATCCACATATATATATATCTCTTAAACATTTCCTGGAACCTCTGTTATGTAAAGTATGAACAGAGTTTGAAATATCCAATGAATTTTGGAAAGGAAAAGAATTTTGGCATAAACCAGATATCTTGCTGATCAGGCAAAGATACCAATAAGTAACCTTTTCTACTGTAGATGGATGAATTCCTCACCGGTCATCACCCTGGCCGCATTAGGACCTCGCGCTAGACCGTTACCCGGCCCCTCACGCGTTGATGGACTGCCACCCAGCCACTTACACTTTCATAGACCGTACCCCGGCCTGTCGCTTATGCCGACTCAATTAGATGGGCTTACTTCCCGAACGTTGGGCAAGTAATCAATTCATTTACCAAAACTGCAACCTCGTTGCGAATATAAAATACACCACAGAGCCGGATTCCCCAGGTTTTGAGCGAGTATTTAAATCCCCTTAAAAAGGAAGATCTTAAATATAAAAATGAGTTTTGGGATCCGCTCTGACTTTAAAAATCATTTTGAAGACTCGAAAACACTTTAAAGAGTGTTTGGAGTAAAGCTGATTTAATGAAGTAAATCAGTCCCCATATATTAGAAAATATCTGAATATTATTATTTAAATAATATTCCCATAAAGAATAATCTTTATAAAAATAATTGAAGTAGAAGTATTAAAACTTATACTTGAAATAAACATTAAATAACCAAAGATATACTTATATGAAAGTATTATCCTTATTTGAATAATCGAAAATAAGTTTGATTATTAACAGTTTATTCTCTAATGAAATAAAGAATATATTTCAGCAAATAATCGGAGTCATAGATCCTCAAATGAATATTCAAATAATATTCATTAAATAATATAAACTGAGTCATAAGCCCTCGAATGAATATTCAAATAATATTCAATAATAATATATAAAAGAGTCATAAGCCCTCGAATGAATATTCAAATAATATTCAATAATAATATAAAAGAGTCATAAGCCCTCGAATGAATATTCAAATAATATTCAATAATAATATAAAAGAGTCATAAGCCCTCGAATAATATTCGAAATAATATTCAAATAAATAAATAAAGTTAAAGTTATCGAATAAACCTTATTCGATTAATAGTTTGGAAAACTATAACCATATATATATATATAAATATATATATATATAGGGCTGAGTTCTATGGAGTCCACCTTTTTATCGGAGTCCTCGGAGTCCATCTACGTTCTGCAAATAAAATATATTGTAAAACGTGTTATTTTGCAAAACATGTTACACAAATAGCATAACTTCAACAAAATCATGCAAATCTCATATATTTACGGTACAATATCTATGTTCTGCAATATGTTCTGCAACATGAACATTTATGTTCTGCAAACTAAACATGTTTTGTAGAATATATATTTTTGCAATGTTCTGCTTGTAAAATGTATGCAATCTACAAGATTTTTGATAGAATAATGATGTTTGTCGAAAAATAATATGTTTTGCAATATTTTAAGCTATATTTTACTTGCAGAACATATATGGACTCCGAGGACTCCAATTAAAGGTGGACTCCATAGAACTTTACTCTATATATATATCCATATCCATATATACAAAATCTACTCGGGATCCTCGACTCCCGGTTTTAGAAAATATTTTCACCTTTGGGTCCCTATACTAAGGGTATATGCAAGTTACCGCTATTCTCTAGCATAGGTATTATCAACTGAACCAACAGATATATATGGCAAGAATACGAAACAGGCATGCATATATATACCATATCAGCATGCTTCAATATATCGCAACATTTGCTAATTAACCAACATGCATCTATCACAAGATAATGCATATACATATATACATCACAACAACAGTATAACGGGTAGAAAACTTGCCTGAGCGACTGGGGGTTACGAATGGCTCGGGACGAGTCTGGTAACCTATAAGCAACAAGTAAGTTGGAATTAAACCAAAGTCACTTGTAAATCTATACTTTAACTAACTTAGACTCTAACGCTTGTTTTGCGCTCACTGATTCGCTTAAGTCACTCGGGTACCCTCGGCTCCACCATTTTTAATAATTTAACCTTTACGAGTTTTAAAGCGATTCCTTCGCGAGTGTCTTACCAACTGCCTAACACACTTACCATAAATGTTTCATACATTAATTAACCCTTTTTGGTCTTTAACCTATGTTTCAAAGTAAGGTGAGGGGAAAAGTTTCGTTCGCGAAACGCCGTTACTTGAAACGGTCGTTTCTCCTAAACCGTGCGTCGGAATCGAACGAACTACATATCAAAACGAAGCTCGTAACATGAGTTATCTAAACATGGCAGTGGTGATAATCTAGCAGGGGGTTCTCGGGTCCTAATGTTATGCACAAAAACAGTCTACAGGAAATCGGACGTTACGACGGCTATATTTACGCGATTTCCCAAATTTAAACCAATTCAATCAACCACAATTTCAACTCCAATTCACAACCCAATCAAACCTCCAATTAAACTACACCACAACAGCCCCAAATCAACTCAATATTACCAATTTATTCATCTACACCAAGTCAAAAATGTGACCAAGAACTTCAAATCTAACAAGCATCACTCCTAACTCCAAAATCAATAAAACCACTTACTAAACAAAGCTCTATCATGAGTACACACTCATTACACTAACCCATCATCTAACATTATGAAATCCAAACCAACAAAACTTAATACTAAGGGTTTGAGAAGTTATACCTTCCTTGGAGAGTGGAGAATCAAGAGAATGGCTTGGAATCACCCTTAAAGTCCTTATCCAAGCTTAATCTAAACAAAACTTCAAGAACACAAATTTTAGTTCTTGAAAACACTATTCACCATCTTCTTTCATGATTTATAGAAAAAGATTGGCTTGGAATTAGAAGCTTAAACTTATAGGAAGTATGTAACTATCCATGGGGAAGCTTAGATAATTACCTTGCTAAATAGTAAGTGGAGGAGCTTGGACTTTCATTTTTTAAGAAAACCACCCGAGAGCATGAAGAAGAAGAAGAGAGAATTTTGTGTTTTGGCTTGATTTGCTTTTGGTTGGTTGATTTTTGTTGTTTGTTTTAGTGAATTACCTAGTTGCCCTTGGTTTTGTGTGGTTAAAAAGTCACCACATCTCCTTCCTTTCTTGTCATGCCTATGTCACCTTGCACATGTCATAATGCTCCCACTTGTCCACACCTTGTGGTTTGATGATGTCACAATCCCTGGCTTCTTGTACAAGCTTGTCTCTTGGTCACTTATTTGTTTTACGGTTCGCTTATCTTTCGTTCGCGTTTATCGTTTGAGGGATCATACCCGGGATCTTATTACTTAGGTTCCCTTAACCTTTCTCAATATATTATATTCCTTTTATGATCCTCTCCTATAATCCTTTAATTTAAATCCTTTTTATCATGTTACCTTATACTCAATTCTCTCCGTATCTTGTGAATTTCCGGGAAAAATCAAAGTGTTCGGAATTGGATTCTGACGATCTTTACATACACTTATATACCACATAGAGTACTAATAATATCCCATAAGATCAATAACAGAACCCCTACATAGCGTGGCATGAAAAGTTTTCTCGTTCAGCAAAAACACTATTCATAAGGGTTTCAAAATTTCTCAAAAATTGGGGTTATTACATTGTATTTTCCGTATTTACGCTTCCATTCAATTTGATCTTTACAACGTGGGCACACGCCGGTAATCTCAGAGTAAGATCTAAACTTGCCTCCAACTTCCTGTAAAAAAAGAAAAAAAAAGAATGAATCTCTCTCATATAGGGAGGGGAGAAACCCCCAACTGAGAAAAGCTCAAGAAACCCCCAATTACTCAACCCCTAAACCCAACTGAGAAGACTCTGATGAGCTCCGAGCCCTAATTCATCTTTTGCAATAGCTTTGAACTCAACTGTTTGTGTGTGTTTTGATGTGTGAGAGGGTGACGAGAGTGTTAGTGTATGTTTTTTATATGCATTTTTGAGATGAGCGGGGTGTGTGTTAGTTTTGGGCCGCCCAAAAATTTGGTCCAAAAAAGAACCGCCTAAATGTTGTCCAAAGGGAAAAAAGAACCGCTTAAAATTTCAGGTCTATGGTAACACATTTTTTGATATCAATACTAACATTTTTTTTATGTTACAATAGCAATTTGCTCTTATCTATGGTAACACTTTTTAATCTCTAATGTAACGTTAAAAAATATGTTAGCTTAGATCAATTTTGGGGATGTAAGGTAACATTTTTGCTTGTAACACCAAAAAAAGTGTTGCTATAGGTCAAATATGGTGTAGTGGCACTTGGAGTTATTATTTTACACATCAAGTTTTTGGCGTCGTTGTCGGGGACTATTGGTAATTTTTACTCCTTGATATTTAATTCTTTGGACTAATTTCTTTTTTTCTCTTTATTTGTTTTTTAGGGAATCGTGAAGCGGAGGAAATCTTGGATAAGAAAATCGTTAGAAGGTCTCGCCATCTTTTTTGGAATTTTTGAACGCGCTTTTCGGCATTCCGTATCACCTCTCTTTATTTTTTTCTCACTTTTATTATTGAAAAATCCAAAAATAGTATTTAGTTAATTTTTAAAAACCAATTTGTTGCATCATTCATTCTTTCACATAGGATCACATCATCTAGATTTTTTTTATATTTATTGTTTTCCATCTTATACAATTGCGGCAATTGCTGGAGGAAAGAGGTACGTGCAATTTAGAGTGATACACATAGTGTAGTGCATCCATAACTATATATTTTCTCGCTCTTTGTGTGTTGCATCATCTAATCAATCTTATGGGCTCCACCCCATTACAAGATAAGGTGAGGGATTTTATCACCCTTTCCTCGGCCCAAAAATCACTAACTAATTCATCTTGCATTCACCTACCTTAATAAAAGTTGGCCCCTAGGATTTCGAGCTCAATTAGGAAGGTACCTAAAACAGAAAGTAAATTTGGAATTATAAGAACTTTTGGTGACAAGGCAAGTATATCACTTACCTGGCCAATTTGGATTGGTGACTAGGCTAGCGGTTCTCTAATTCAGCGCCTTATTTACAAGAAAGTGCCCTCGCTAACCTGACCAATCAGTTTGAATAAAATTAGATTTATAGACTTTTTGGTGGTCCAGAAGTTAGGAGCTGTCTAGAATTATTTTTAGGATTACCCCTTTATCTAAAATTTTTCTTTTTGATTTTTGTTGTGCAAGACATGCTTGTACTATAACAAGACTAAGTCAAATTAACAACCCCAAGATTTAGTTGTATGATAATCTAAATTTTTATTTTCTATTGTATTACTTGAGTCTGTAAAAATGACAAAGATTAGACTGAAGTATTTTTCTGTAAACAGTCTCAAGCCTGAGAATAAACTCTGGAAGAAGATCAAGAAGATCATGCCTCAAAGAAATTGTGAAGAAGCTTAGAGTTGAATAAATCTGTTTTAGGAAAAATGTTCTAAGTCAAGATATCTACAAGTCACAGATCAAGTCATATAGAGAAGTCATTCGAGAACTCCAGAATGACTTATCGAGAAGTCCAAAACAGCTTATAGAGAAGTCTCAGAGATATCGACAAGTTAAATGAAGACATGAAAATTGGAGATATCGACAAGTCAAATTATCATTAGAGATGTCAGAGATATTTATAAGTCAAAATGTATATAGCGATCTCTGAGATATCGAGTCATTTATGCATTAGAGAACTCAGAGATATCGATAAGTCAAAATGAAGATATGAAGATTGGAGATATCGACAAGTCAATTTTCTTATCAGAGATCTTAGAGATATCGATAAGTCAATATGCTTATAGGGATCTCAGAGATATCGACAAATCACTTCCACATGCATAAATTTGGAGGACTCGACAAGACAAGTTCACTTATAGAGAACTCAGAGACCCCGACAAGTCAAAACACTTATAGAGAACTAAGAGATATCGATAAGCCATTATACTTATCGAGATGTCAGTTCTCTATAGATCAAACTAGAGATCTCGATATGAAGCTCAAGTATAGAATGAAGACAAGTTAAATATACAAGATTATTAACCAACAAATGATTTAATTAGATAGATTAAAAGGTCTAAAAAAGCATTTTGAAGAGTACAAGATCTAAGGCCAAGATTAACTGACAAAGGAAAGTCACAGATTCACAGGATTTGCAAAGATACACTAATCCAGAAATAGAAAGCTTTAGAGATAACTTAAAGTAGGGTTTAGTACATTCTATTGCATGCTGTGTAAACCTGTATTTACGAATCTATAAAGTAAATACTGGTCCTTTGCTTTTACATTGTATTAAACAGATCTAGTTTTCTTGTAACTCTCTCAAGGAAGAAGCCGAGTTCTTTACTTACAAAGAACCCAGGATTTGTAGCAAAACATTAGCTTGATTTTAATACAAAATTAAGTGAGTTTAGAAAAATTGTGTGCACTGTTTAATTTCAGTTAACATAATATAACTGCATTTCTTATCTATTTTGTTCACCAAACAACAAACATTCAAAAAGCCTTAAAATTATCTAAAACACATTCACCCCCATGTGTTGTATTCATTAACTAACAAGTGGTATCAGAGAAAAATCTGAAAGTAAATAGATTAAAAATTTTGGAAGAATAAATACACAGAAGATTAGCAAGATCAATATTCCCGCCTTTGACAGATCTAACTACACATTATGGAAAAAGAAGATGTTGCTGTTTTTAAAGATGGCCAACCCACTGTATGTTCAGATTCTCAAGAATGGTCCTTTCACCCCATGGAAAGAGTTGAGGAATCTACAGATGGAGATATGGTCATTCCAGCTCATTATGCCCCTAAAGATCCCTCAAAGTATAAAGAACCTGAAAAGGAGAAAGTCTCTCTGGATAGTGGCTTGCAACTGATTTTAATAGAGTCGCTTGACAATGTAATGTACAATAACATTAACTATAACACGGTCAAACAGATCTGGGAGAAAATAGAGATTCTATGTGAGGGAATGTTAGGTCCCGAATTATCGTAGAAGGGGGGGTTGAATACGATAATGACTAAATTAAAAATTCTTTCGAATCTTTAGCGGATATAGATTTAGTGCTCGGTTAGTGGTTTCGTGTTCTTGAGAGAAATAATGTTTGGGAATATAAAACTAGGAACACAAGATATTCGGGAAAGTATATATTCATATATAAATCCGCGAGGGGTGTTGCTACACTCGGTTAAATTAATTTACCGGCTATAATATAAGAATTACAAAGTTCCTAGCTTCTACAAAGATCAACAAATTAAATCCTATACACTGATCTAACTTTTATTTGTCTAAGGATTTAATTACCGGATAATGATTATAATGCCCCTATGAATATAAAAGAGTTAAATCGGGGCATTATAACGTTTCTCCGGTAAGAAGTTAAAAGGATATCTATGTGCTGAGCTTCTCTGTATTCTCTTTATTTCTTGTTTTCATCACCTCCTGTGAGAGAGAAGATGAACTGAACTTCTTAACAATATCTGTATTGATTGTTATATATTCTGCTTCTCTGTGTAGAATTTCAATTCATTTGGACAGGTTGCTGCTTTGTGTCCACATACATCTTTGAATTGCTGCATTCTGATTCAATGGAAAATCACCCAAGTTTATATGGCGACCATTATAATTCCTTGGCTTCTCTTCTATGGAGACCAACATCTGTGTTCCTCTATGGTGACCGGTAGATGCTCTATGGTGACCAGCATTTGTGTTGCTCTATGGCGACCGGTAGATGCTCTATGGCGACCAGCATCTGTTGCTCTGCCGACCAGCATCTGTATTGCTCTGTAGTGACCAATAGATGCTCTATGGCGACCATTGGTGCCTTAGAGTGATTTTCTATGGCAACCACTGGTGCCTTAGAGTGATTCTCTATGGCGACCACTGTGGTGCCTTAGAGTGATTCTCTATGGCGACCACTATGGTGCCTTAGAGGAATTCTCTGTGGCGACTAGTGTGTTGCAGAGTAATTCTCTATGGAGACCAGTGTGTTGCCTTAGAATAATTCTCAATGGAGACCATTGTGTTGCCTTAGAGTCCTTTTAAATGCTGCAAGAGTGACTTCACTGTTGATCATCATGTTCACCAATCTTTCCAACTCCTTATACCTCCCAAATGTGAGATCATCAATTGTTACCTATTATTAGCTCCCAACTTTTTAGGTATGTTAGGTCCCGAATTATCCTTATCTAATCTATAAATGTTAGGTTCCTAAGAGTTAGGTTTCAATCATAAAAAGAATCGAGACTCGGAGTATCAAGAACCACGTTTAGGGATAGGGAATGAGATATGGTTTTTGTCTTCCTTCTTCACCGTGAGTGTGTGATTCTATTTCGTGTACCTCACAAGTGTTTCACTCTTCTCTCCACTCGTGTTTACACTCATTCTCACAAGCGTATCACTCCTCTCATAGCTCCAAAATCCAGTTGTACCTGCAAGGAAAATCACCTTAGCCATACTTAAGGAGGTCACAGGTGGTGCAATGGGAGTTCACAAATCCCCATCCTTGTTAGACTCGTAAGATGAATCTGAGTCATACCCTACAAGTTGTTAGTTTTCCTTTGAGGGTTCCAGATTTAAACTTTGGGAAGGTAAACAATGATTCAAAGAATTTAGCATAAAGATCAAAGTTCCCTTCTAATGTCTGTGAAGACATTTCCATGAAACTCATCAGGTAATATTTAAATCATTTTCAACAAGTTTCCGATCTGCACCTATGTCAGATCTACTATCCGCAGATGCATCCAGGCGATTTAATCCTGGGGAGGTAGACATTGAATACTGACATATGGCTATTGGATCAGTATCCTCTCCTAACACTTGTAAAGGCAATTGGTCCATTAAAGAACCTTGAACAATCGAATATGACCTTAAAATGGTCGAAACTCTTATTTCCGTCAACTCACCCTTTGTGTGTATAACCTTTCCTTGTGCATCCAGGATTGTTTGTGTTTGAGGTTGTGACACTAAATCGGATACCCTGGCCGACAGGCGAATTTTAATAGACGCACCATGTTGATAGGATGAATCTAGTAACTGTTTTTGTGCCTTTTCAGCCATTACATCTTTTTGAGAAAATGTATGGGAGCTAGCAGTTTTCTCAGTTTAAATACTACTCATCTTTGTAGGAGACAAAACTGTTGGGTTGACGTCAGAACCTTCCTTATGTGGTGCACTAAGGCACTTTCTCCCTCACGATCATTCATACTTCATTTTAGGGGTAAGATAGTGTTGGTTGGTTCTATTTCTATGTTTGTCTTTACAGTTTGGGATAGAAGTTATGGGTTTTCAACCTCATGACTATTAAATGAAAGAATGCCATTGGAGGCTGAACCTACATCACATAGCATATGGCAATATAGAGATAAAATACACTTAAGATCTATAATGAATGAAAATTATGCATTTAATCTTTGAAAAGAAATGATGTACAATAGTGATTTCAAAAAGATTTTAATGAAATAAGAAATCACCAATGTAGAAAGAAGTTTAATTTTCTCATAAAACTGTTCGAGTGCACAAGTCTGTTTTTATGCCTAAAAAGGTAAATGATTTAATAAGACACAGACTGATGACCTAGCAGTATTAAGAAGAGAAAGAAATATTTTGTCTTTCAATTTGAATAAGTTTTTATAAAAGCATTGATCACTTAGGGTAAAGTCTAAGCAATTCTCATTCATATCAAAAGCTTCATAATCAATCTTTATAAAATTATCACCAACAATATTGTTTATTGATAAATAATCTTAATAAGAAGGACTATGCTGCTAATTTAAATTATAGTGAATCTTTCAGATATACAACTCATATAGATTCACTAGAACTTAAAATCTCACAATTATCTGCAACAAAATATTAACAATATATCATTTCCTGATACTTGTCAAGTACTTTAGATACCAATAATTATGTTGCATCCTATTTTAAATATTAAAATAAGATATCAATGAATTAAATACCAATTATCTATCAAAAAGACATCAGCATTCAATTTCATATATCATACAATTGTTAACTCCTAACAACTGTAATATCTCAAACAATATTGATTCGATAAATAAAGCGACATTAACCAACATTGACTTGTTTGCAGTCTTAGAAAAATATTCTAAGTTCCATATACTTTGATGCATTGAGTATTACATCTATTATCAAAGTGTTTAGGAATTTGCAAATAAGTATAAAAGTTATTCTAACTTGACAACATATGGTTACTTCTAATAAAGCAATCAAACATTTTAACCATAGTTGTACTTAAGAAAATTTTCCACACTTTATATATTAGTATAAGTGACTGAGGATAAACATTGATTACTTAGAGGAGTTTTAAGTAATGTCACAAATACAAATACTTCACAATTAGTTCATAGTTGAACTGTTAACTAAATATCATTAACTGATATAAGTCAAAAATTACACACGACTTAATCATACTACAATCATAATTCTGATTTCAGTGAATTCTTGAGATGTAAACATTGCTAAATTCACTGAAACTAATATCTCATAATTAACTTATAACACATAAGTTACAATCAATATACTAGATATCAATTGTTGACAGATTTAGTTATAATCAATCATGCTGCTTATTTATTTTAAGTTAGTTTAAATTATGGAGCAAATAACATCATTGAATTGCTTCAATTTCCATAATCCAAACTACCCAAAATAAATATTAAATAAATAAATACTAAATATCTATGAGGTAGATATTAGCACTTAAATATTTTTATAATTATCCTTGAATAATCACCAATATGATATATGGCTTATATACATGGCAATCACTCTCTGGATAATTAGTAATTTTAGAAATACTTTCTAAGCATATAAAATATTGAGAGTTTTATACACATAACTTAAAAAATACTTCGACCTTCAATATCAGTGATTTTAGAAATAAGCATTGATTACTTAGAAAAAAAATTCTAAATAATATCACTAATACTAAAAGTACCACAATTATTCGTACATCATATAAATAACTATGCTGCATATTATTTTAATATAATTTAAATTATGAGACTGACATAGAATGGAATTAACTATAGCCATAATTTAAATCAATTAAAATAGTATTCAAACTTAATGCTATAATACTTAACTACCACAAATGTATATGATATTGTAATTGTTAGGTCACACACACACTGTAGAAGGGGGTTGAATACAGTGTTTATCACAATCAAATCGAATATAAGAACACAAGTAACAGAAAACAGATTTTATTCAACACAATAAACTCTGTTACAATATGGAACTGTCCTCTCTTAGTGATGAACAACTTATCACGAGAGCTGTTAGGGTTACAATGAATAATTACTTCGATTATGATAACACATATAGTGTAAACCCTATGTCTGTGTTTATATACTACACAGTTACAAGATAAATTCTAATTGATATGGAATATGATTCTGCTTCCTAAAATATATCAACCAGTTATCTTTTCTTCTAAGTATTCTATTCTTCATAGAATTCCTTCTTCATGCATATCTCCTCTTGCGTTTGTCTTGATCTTCTTTCCTTTCAATCAACCGCCTTCCTTATCTGAAAGTCTCCTTAAGTCCTGATATTATCTCCTGATAAATATCTCCTGATAACTTAAGTTCTGACAACTTAATTTCTGATATCTTAAGTTCTGACTTCAGTATAAGTGTTGATTTCCAGTTAAGTATTGATTTGTCCTGTTAAGTAAGATCTGAAAACTAAACACAAATCATATTAGTCATGAAATTATCAAATATATCTAACAATCCCCCCAATTGTAAATTAGCATAATATACAAGTTTAACAGATATTTGATGATGTCAAAAACATTAAGTACAAATGCATAAAAATTTGACTAGATAACTACAACTTACAGTCCTTGTAGATTTACCATCCTCAAGGTCTGATAACAGCTTCAGTCTGTATACACATCAGAATTTAAGCAGTTGTAGATCTTTGACCCGACTTCAATTACTGATCTCTTTGATATCAGGAGTTGTTCTGAGATAGTTCTTTAACAAACATCTCTCAGCATATTCAAGTTCATTAATCATCCTCCTTTAAGCATTCTTCAATTCAACTGTATCTTCACCAATTTGAAAGATAGCAGCACTGAGATCATTTATTCTAGCTTTCCTTATGTCCTGATCTAGTCGAATTAAATATGCCTTGTCAGACTCAAGATTGAATTCCACAGCCTTATAACCCAGAAAAGTAGTTATAATCTTAGCAGAGTTAGGCTTCATCTCGACAATATCACCTTTGTGATGTCTGTACTTGGGACAGTATGTGTTGTCAGAATTTACAGAGTAAAGCTTCATCTGTCTCTGAATATAAGTCTTCAAATAATTTGCAGCACTATCTGTTAATCTGTTCTTCACTTGAAATAGGAATAGAACATGCTCTAGTTCCTCAAAATACTACAGTGGTATAGCATTCTGCCTAATATGGTATACCCTTCCATCTGTCATAAAATATAACAAGATGTGTTCTTTCAAAAATGTATGGTAAACCATCTATACATATTCAAGCTGATTCAATCTTTCAGTAGTAACTCCAACACCTGGTTCACTTAAAGAAGTTGGATCATTGGTTGTGTCCTGTATTCTTCTTTCATCAGCACTACCTAATCCAGATTTATCTTTGGCTTCTTTTCCTATAACAACTCTTGCTTCAAAACCACTTGTTGTAGTCTTCAAAGATTGAGTCTATTTAGCTTTGGTGAATCCTGGTAGGAGTAACTTTGAAGGTTTAACATGAGCAATGTCAGAGGTTTCCTTTTCCTTATCTTCTGATATCAAGCCAACTTGAGCTAAGTCAGAGGTTGCTTGCTTCACTGTTATATCAGAACTTACTATATCTTGACTCTGAACAACATGAGTCATGTCAGAGGTTGTTTGAGAAATCTTCCTTTTTATCAGAGTAAGACTACCATCTTCATCAGATATTTCTTCATCCACAAATAGCACAAAAACCTTTACAGGTTCATCAACTTTTTCTTTGCCCTTGGACCTTGAATCTATCTCCATTTGTGATTTGGCTTTAGTTGCCTCATGATTTGTCCTTTCTTTTATCATAATGCATTTAGCCTTGGGAACAACAGAAGCTTTAGATTTGGAGTTGACTTTTTCTAACTTAAGTTTAGCTTCTTCTTCCTTTAGACTCTCAAAGTCCATTCCTGGATTTTCTTTCAGAAATAACTGTCTTGAAATTTCCTCATCAAGTTCCAAATATTCATCAGAACTTATCATTTTACCAGTATCAGAACTTATTCTTCTCCCAGTATCAGAACTTGTTCTTTGACTTGTAGTTCCAGCTTTGCTTGATAAAAAACCTTTACCTTGACCATGACCTCCACCCATTCCAGAGTTTCCCTGGTCATCTTTTTCATCATCTTTTCCCTTCAGTGTCTTAGTAGTTTTGCATTTGGACTTAATTACTTTCTCCCCCTTTTTGGCATCAATAGGTAAAAGAAGAGAGAGAAGCAATTCCAGTGAGGATTAAATCTCATTGAGTTGATTTTGATGAGAAGCTTGATTCTTCAAAATTTCATCAATCTGAGCCTGTTGCTTCTCCTGAGTTTTCTCAATGTACTCAACTCTGTCATAGGTAGGTTTGAAAAACCTTTTCTTGTCCATCTTGACAAGCATATCTTGCTGATTTAAGGATTCTTGAATCTTGTTTACCTTGGCCTGAGTTACAGATTGTTGACCTTGAAGGTGCCTTGTACTTAGTTCAGTAACTCTGAGCTGTGTCTTGAAATCATCATTGAGTAGCATCTCATCAGCTTTGGTCAAGTGGTCAGCAAGTATGGTTGAAGAAGGAACAAAATCAACTTTGTTCCATTTCTTATTCCACTCCCTTCCTCTAGGAGTTTCACTCCAAGGTACTGGTGCCTCTTCTATAACAAACTTCTTGATTAATTCAGCTTTGTTTGGAGCTTGTTGAGGTGCATGTCCTGATGGACCGGATGCATCATCATCTATATTGGCAGCAGCTTCACCAGTAAATTCATCATTAGCAGCATCAGAACTTATAGAATCAGCATCATCAGCATCCTCTGATAAAAGAATAGTATGAGAGGCTATTGAGGCTTCAACATCATCCTCTAAGTGCTGATCTCCAACTAAGTTCTGATCAACATCCAAATCTTGATGCCCACCTAAAATCTGATTTTCATCATCCAGATTCAAAATTGGTGTAGTAGGAATATCTTTATTAAAATCAGCATCTAGAATTGGTGTTGTTGGCGGAGTGATTTGAGTTGGTGGAGCTTCTAAGTACAAAACCTCAGGTACAATCAGGTTATGAATATCAATCTCAACACTTGTACTGGGTCATCAGTATGTACTTGTTCAATTATAGGTGACACAGGAGGAGTAGGCACTCTGTCTTGAGCAGTTTGTGGTTGAGCTGAAGGAAGTAATTCAATAATAATTGGTTCTGTTGGGATCAGAGATTCCTGACCCCCTTCCTTAACTGCTTCCTCATCTTCTAATCCTGACTCAAATGTGTCCCTGTGAGCTCTTTGCTTTTCTTTTTCTTCAAGGGTGAAGACACTGTAGGAGCTTTATCATCAGGATTTAGCTTTCTAAGCCTTTTGAGAGGCCTATAACTCCCAGTTCAGATATGGGAACCTGTTCCTCATTGTCTGACTCATCTCTCAGAACAAGTTTCCTTCTCTTCTGTTGAGTCTGAGGTACTGTCTTAGTCCTCTTGGGTTTGGAAGATGAAGGCTTCACAGGATGTGCTGAAGGTTGAGATTGAGATGTCTGTGATGTTTTGAAATATGTCCTGATTGAGGGTTGAGAAGTTTGAGGTTGAGAAGTTTGAGGTGTTTGTGTAGATGTGGTATGTTCTGATGGCTATTGTGGTGGCTGGGATGTGGTGGTGGGTTGAACATCAGGGTAAACAGATGTGTAGGTTTGAGGATCAACATTTACCAGGATCTGTTTTACAGACTGAGGTATCTGTAAGGGTCTAACCACTTTTTTCTTATTGTCAGCATTTAACAAATCATTAAAAGCCCTTTTTGCAAGCTTAAAGGGTGGAATTAAATTAGTGGTAGGTTGGGGTTCATCAGCACAACAAAAATTATATATAAGCTGACAGAATCTAGCAAAGTATACTACATTCCTATCCTATGTCATCCTATCCCCTATAAAACCTAGCACAGCACTTGCAAAATCAAAGTGAGTTTGATGAATAAGAGCATACCCGATTTGCTGACTCATGATGGGAATAGCATCAAAGTTGGAGCACTTATTAGCGAATGCCTTAGTGATACAATCGAAGAAAAAATTCCATTCTTTCCTGATATTTGCTCTTTTCAGTTGTCCAAGCTTTCCCAAACTTTTCTCATAACCCAAACTGGCCATGAGCTGCTGGAGAACAGGGTCCTCCACTGTTGAGAATGCACAGCCTTCTGGTAAGTGGAGAGCTTTGCGAACTGCTCCAGGAGTAACCACATGTTCAACATCATTTACTTCAAATACGATGCTTGGAGTACCAGTAGCACCACCATCATCAAATTGCCTAGTCCGCCAAAATGTCAGAACTTGTTGGCTTGAAATAGTTTGAGGTTGGGTCAAAGCATACCCAATCTCACTATTTGCTAAGAAATCTTGCACAAAGTGCAAATCTGATGGAGCTTCAGCCTTTTTCAAGATTGCAGCATAGTTATTTGGTACAAACTTAGCTCCATCAACAATTAAATCCTTGGGTGCCATGAGAAATAAGTGAGAAATAAAATTGCCTGTAAGGTCTTTGATAAAATGTCTGTAGAGAAACCGTCAGAAAAAGTGAGAGAGAATAAGAAAAGAGAGAGAGTAGAATAAAAATGAAAATAAAAGATTTAAAAGACTTTTATCTCTTTTACTTAGACACTCCACGTGACAGCAGTTAATAAGGAGTGTAACAGACCTTTACACCTGTCAGACATGCAGCAGTTAAGGCAAAAGTTAATGGGCACGGTAAATAAGCAATTATTACTTTGCACGTTCAGTTTAAAAAAAACTGTTCCCACTAAATAAATGATTATTACTGCTTTATCTCTCATAAACCAATATTCTGGAAAATATGATCGTTCAAGTAATGACCAAAAATTAACCAAGTAAATAAATACTTCCACGTCAGCATCAGAACTTGATTATTATCAGAATTTAAAAGTCATTTGAATATGGCTTCTTAACTCGAAAAGTGAATGTTTATTCCTGTAATTTTTTCACACAAATACTGAGATGGACACATCAGAACTTAATCATCAGAACTTCCATCAGAACTTGTCCTCAGAATTTATGCAACTGACACTTGAACTGTTTATCTAAAAGAATATTTATCACCACGGTAATTTTCATCATTTATATGGAGTGTAAGTGTGTGCAATAAGCTAAATATCAGACAAAGAGTAAAGTCTGATTCACTTCAGTACATCTTAGAAGTAAGGCATAACTAAGAAATTTGCTCAAAATCTGTCATTATTCTTAAGTCTACTGTAGAATGAGTTCATGCATGAGTCCACCTCAACTGTTTTGTGCTCATTTTATGCATCTTTTTGAAATTCCTTTTTACAGTGGCTTCTTAGTGTAAGTGAGTCACAACTGCTTATCAGAATTTATGCTATAATCAGAGTATTTCTCCAGTAATCAGAGAATGTTAAAAGTCACCAAGAAAATTTTATTTTGCTTTTCTAATGCATATTACTTAATACCAGCAATGCACTTGGGTCTTCCCTTCCACATTTTTACTCTAGATCTCAAAGGAGTACCTGATTTTTATTTTTTTTTTCTTTTTCTTTTGATAAGTGAGGTTTATCAGCACTTAGTACATCCATCAGATTTACTAACATCAGAACTTAACAGACAAGAAGCACTATTCTAGTTTTTGACTTCGTAATAAGATACACAAAGTAAACTTCAACTAAGCTCAATATCATAATTTGCTTGTGTTAAGAGATTTCCACATAAACAATTACTTCAGACATGGGATATTAGTATATTAAAGATTACTAGGTCAGCATCTAGCACAGTTATCCTCATTGGATTGAATAGTCACAGAAACATTCATATCACTATTAGAGTTTAGAAATTCACATCAGACAACAATCAGCACTTTAGTTTCAATTTAAGCACAGAATACACAAAGATAGTAATATCTGTAAATACTGATCATAAAGCCTGATGTATCAGAACATAAACTAAGCAGATTTAGAGAAAGAACCTGAAACCATTCCAAGTTCATTTACCAATCTTGTAAAAGTAGCTTCACACAGTGGTTTTGTGAAGATATCTGCTGGTTGTTGATCTGTTGCAACAAAATGCAATTCTACTGTACCTTTATCCACATGTTCCCTTATGAAGTGGTACCTAATACTGATGTGCTTTGTCATTGAGTGTTGAACTGGATTACCTGTCATAGCAATAGTACTTTGATTATCACAGTAAATAGGAATTTTAGAAAATTCTAACCCATAATCCAGTAACTGATTCTTCATCCAAAGACTCTATGCACAACAGCTTCCTGCAGCAATGTATTCTGCTTCTGCAGTTGATGTGGAAATTGACTTCTGTTTCTTGCTAAAGGTAGGGAAGTACCACATATGCTTAAGGGTGTTGATAAACCCCTTTATAAAGCATCAATTGCTGAACCATTTGATGTGACCTCCTCTATTATTCAAGAAGAAATATGTGCTGAAGATCATGATAATGAGAAGGTTATTTCCAAGTCAAGTGTGTCGAAAGTTCCAGTCAAAGTTGTGAAAGAAACTGAGACTAACTCAGACACATATGAGTTGGATAACAAAACTGCCATGTCTACCATGCATATTTTTCCTGTTGTTAATCCCTCTCATAAAGCATGTGGTGTTGCTAATTGTATGTCTTGTGCTTTTAATTTGATGTATGCTTATTTTAATGGTAAGCATGTTTCTAGTGATAAGACTACTCCTCGTCAGCATGTGAATAATAGGAAGCATGATAGGTCTAAGACTGCTAGTCCTTCTAAGGCTAGAAAGGAGACATTTGTGCCTAAGCCTAAACAGAAATTTGTTAAGGCTGTTTACAAGGTCAAATGTTCAGTCATTGAGAAAGTTGAGACCATTAAAGTTAAGAATGTTGTTTTGCCTGACAAAGGTCAATTCTACAAGTATGCCGGACCCAACCAAGTTTGGGTTCCGAAGAAGGTCTAATCCATTTGTAGTGCAGGGCATTAAACAGGTGGAACCGGTAGTGTGGATTCTTGACAGTGGATCGTCAAGACATATGACCGGAGATAGAGCCCCGCTATCAAATGTGGTTGAGAAAGCTGGCCCACTGGTTACCTTTGGAGATAACAGCAAAGGTTTATCTGAGGGATATGGCTGTTTGTAAGCTGGTAATGTTATCATTGAAAATTTATATATTGTGCTAGGTTATTATCAGGAAGCAATATCTAACATATAGCACCAGTGATGAGACTTGAGAATATTATGACATATCAGGCACCTGATGCACATTACACTTGGAATTGAACTCTAGTAAGATGTGTACAAGTGTACTCCTGGTTGGTAAGTCAAATGAGGAAGTCAATGCACCACAGTTCATGGACTTTGCAGTTGTATTGGACTATGCAATCTCTTCTTCACAATCTCACTTCAGGTTGGTATGAACTAGTGTACTACTCAAGCAATCGTCAAGAACATGGTATGGCACTCTAACTGAAGTTACAGTTTAATATGAACTAGTAGAGTCGTCATATTAATAACTCTCTTATTACTAGGCACAAACATATTGTTTTATATGTGCAATGAGTTTTAGGAGAAAATCAAACTTCTTTCTACATTAGTGATTTCTTATTTCATTAAAATCTTTTGAAATCACTAGTGTACATCATTTCTCTCAAAAGATTAAATGTATAATTTTCATTCCTTAAAGATCTTAAGTACATTTTATCTCTATATTGCCATATGTTCTGTGATACAGGTTCAGTCTCCAATGGCTTTCTTTCATTGACAATCATGATGTTAAAAACCCACAACATCTATCCCAGACTGTAAAGACAAATACAGAAACAGAACCAACCAACACTCTCTTACCACTAAAATGAAGTATGAGTGAGCGTAAGGGAGATAGTGCCTTAGTGCACCACATAAGGAAGGTTCTGAAGTCAACCCAGTAGCTCTGTCTCCTACATAGATGAGTAGTGTTTAAACCGAGACAACTACTAGCTCCCATACATCTTCTCAAAAAGATGTAATGGCTGAAAAGGCACAAAAACAGTTACTAGATTCATTCTCTCAACAAGATGCGTCTATTGAAATTTGCCTGTCGGCCAGGGTCTCCGATGTAGTGTCACCACCTCAAACATAAACAATTCTTGATGCACAAGGAAATGTTACACACACAAAGGATGAGTTGACGGAAACAAGAGTTTCGACCATTTTAAGGTCAGATTCGATCTTTCAAGGTTCGTTAATGGACCAATTGCCTTTACAGGTGTTAGGAGAGGATACTGATCCAAAAGCCATATGTCAGTGGTCAGTGTCTACCTCCCCAGGCTTAAATCCCCTGGATGCATCTGCGGATAGTGGATCTGACATAGGTGCAGATCGGCAACTTGTTGACAATGATTCAGATATTACCTGATGAGTCACAAGGAAATGTCTTCACAGACATTAGAAGGGAACTTTGATCTTTATGCTAAATTCGTTGGATCATTGTTTACCTTCCCAGAATTCAAATCTGGAACCCTAAAAGGGAAACTAGCAACTTGTAGATTATGACTCAGATTCATCTGACGAGTTTAACAAGGATGGGGATTTGTGAACTCCCATTACACCACCTGTGACCTCCTTAAAGATGGCTAAGGTGATTTTCCTTGCAGGTACAACTGAATTTTGGAGCTATGAGAGGAGTGATACACTTGTGAGAATGAGTGTAAACACGAGTGGATAGAAGAGTGAAACACATGTGAGGTACACTAAACAGAATCACACACTCACAGTGAGGAAGAAAGAGAAACTACTTGTTATTTTTTTTCCAACCAAGTGAAATATGAGAACTCCTTCAGACAACGGCATACATTCCTTCTCTAAGGGGGAGATAAAAGCTTAAGTAATAGTTTGGAGGATTTCTCAACTAAGGGGGAGAAATAGCAGGGAGGAAGAAAAAGATCCTACATATGTACACTACACCACACCATTGTTGTTTGTAACTATGGATCCTATTGAACGGGAGAGGTGGTAAACACAAGGTGATTTCCTAGTAAGGGAAGAAGCTGTTTTCCAAAAGGGGAGTACCATTGGTTTTTATCTGCGGATCCTATTGTACGGGAGATGTGGTAAACGAAGGTGATCTTCTTTAATCAGTTAATTCTCATAGGGGGAGAAGCAAGAGAGATATGTGCTTCTCAACAGGAAATGTGGTTGTACAAAAGAAGATAAAACTACTTGAAGATATGTTCAGTCTAGAGGAACATCTATTTGGAATCTGGAAAATGTTAAATGTAATCTAGAACTTTTCTGCTATTTACTTTGCATTTCTGTTTACATCTTTTTCTTATTTTGTTAGTTGAGTTATCCTCTAGGTATTTGTTGTTATTGTCTAACAAACAAATAGGGGGAGATTGTAAGGCATATGTCATAGCCTATTTGTATATTCGAGGATTTAACTCAACTCAAATAAGAATGTAATAAGTGAATAGTGGATCTACCGTCTAAGAGATCTCACAAAGTAACATCTGTCAAAGTATTCAGAAACAACGTTCATCTACAGACTTGAGGAATTAATTCACTGGAAGAAGTTCAAGAAATTGATCAAGCCTCAGTGATACAAATCAAGATTGTGGATTTAATCAAGTGACAGAGATCTCGTCAGGGTATCAGAGAATTACAAGGATTTAATCTGAAGAAAATCAAAGTGTCAAAGTCAAGACATGAAGAAACGTCACGGAAGTTAGTCACTCATGAACCAGACAGTACATCGAGTGTCAACATTGAAGTGGTGGAATTGATTCATAATTCTCAGTGATTTTCAGAAGATTTTCAGAAGAGTGGTTGTTGCTCAAGATTAGTATTAATTCTCTATTAATTAATTAAGTCATATAATTTAATTAAGAAAATAAATTATATCTGCAAAGATTAATTATTGATTAATTGAATTAATTGATTAATTAATTCTGAATTAATATTAAAGAATTTTCAGAATTTTAATTGGATTAAAATCAGTTTTAATTCAGCAAGACAATTGAAATTGAACTAGCATGACAATCTGGATTGTCATACCGATTGTCATGCCAAGTCATTTCAATTGTCTCACCGAAAGTTCTACTGGAAGGAGATAGTCTTGCTAGTTCAGTTTGATAGTCTTGCTAGTACAACAGATAGTCTTGCCGAAAGTCATACTAGCTTAAACTGATTGTCATACCGAAAGTTCTACTGGTTCAGTAGATTGTCTTGCTAGTTCAACCGATTGTCATTCCAGTTCAAGTGATTCTGTTAATTGAATTAAAAAGAAAGAAGCAGCAGAAGATAACATATTGAACACATCCAACAGAACACAAGTCAACCAACCAAGAACAAAAAGAAAAGAAGCAGACAATATTTCATTTTCATCTACAAACTTCAAGATCATCATTTCTCGTTTTAAAGTTAAATCCAAACAACTAGAAATCATTCTCTTGTTCTTGTGTAACTATCTAGCGGATCAAAATCCCTAGAACTTAATCTCAAATTGTGTTTAGCATTTGAATCTTTTTATTACAAAAATAGAAAAAGTTCATGTCGAATTTATTCTAGATTTGTGATAATTAATTTGAGATTAATCCCTTGTAATCAATACCGTTGTTGTAACACCTTTCAAGTTTAATAATATTTTTATTTAACTTGAATTTTGTTTTAATTTTTTATTCTGCACTAAATTCGATTATTCGGTATTGTTTGTATTCAACCCCCCTTCTACAAACACATTGGGACCTAACAGTAGCATTTGCAACCAAAGACATGAAAGAAGTTTAAGGTTGGTTTTCTTCTCTTGAACAATTGATAGGGAGTCATGCCTTTTGCCTGATTGATTAGAGAAATATTCTGAGTGTAACATGCACAGTTAACAGCCTCAGCCCAAAAATATGTTGGGAGTTTTGACTCTTCAAGCATTGTTCTTACAGCTTCAATTAGTGATCTGTTCTTTCTTTCCACCACACCATTTTATTGTGGAGTCCTTGGAGCTGAGAACTCATGCATGATCCCATTTTCTTCACAGAACAACCTCATGGTAGAAATCCTGAACTCAGTCCCATTGTCACTCCTGATATTCCATACTTTAAAATTTGGATGGTTGTTGACTTGCTTGATATGATTGATGATGATTTCACTAGCTTCATCTTTTGATCCAAGAAAATAGGTCCATGAAAACTTTGAGAAATCATCTACAATCATTAGGCAATATCTTTTCCTTAAAACTGGCAATACATTGACTGGTCCAAAAAGATCCATATGTAGCAGTTGTAATGGTTCATCAATTGCTGATTCAAGCTTCTTACTGAATGATTCTCTCTTTTACTTTTCTTTCTGACAAGCATCACACAGTCCATCCCTTGAGAATTCCACTAAAGGCATTCCTCTAACTAAATCCTTTTTGACTAGATCATTCATTGTCTTAAAATTCAAATGGGACAGTTTCTTATGCCATAGCCAACTTTAATCTTGACTTGCTTTGCTGAAAAGACAAGTGATTGATTCTGCATATGTTGAGTTGAAGTCAGCCAAGTACACATTCCCTTTTCTAACTCCAGTTAGAACCACTTTGTTGTCCTTTTTACTGGTGACAACACAGGCTTCAGAATTGAAGGAAACAGTATTCCCTCTGTCACATAGTTGACTGATGCTCAATAGATTGTGTTTGAGACCATCAACTAATGCAACTTCATCAATGATGACATTTTCCTTTGAAATCAAGCCATATCCCATAGTGAACCCTTTGATGTCATCTCCAAAGGTTATGCTAGGGCCATCTCTCTCCTTGAACTCTGTGAGCAGGGTGAAATCTCCTGTCATGTGCCTTGAACAACCACTATCCAAGTACTATAGATTCCTTCTTTTTCCCTACACACAACAAAATCAAATCAAGTTGATTTTGGTACCCAAGTTTCCTTGGGTCCAGCCTTGTTAGTCTTTTTCCTAGACTTCACACTTCCTGCACCTTTTGACTTAGGTAACTTTGAGTCAACCTTGATCTCAGATGTAGTTGGTTGAAGTGTAGGGTTAGTCACTGAATCATTTAGCACATTTGATTGAATTTGATAAGGCATATATTGTGCAAACATATTATTCCACATAGGCATGTTGTATGGCATTTGAGGCATACTAAATGCAGCAAAATAAGGATTATTAACATATGGCATATTTGTAAAATGTGCATGTGGATTCTGTTGAGACATAACAGGCATAGCATGCAGTGGTGGCATAGACATGTTAGGCATGGAAGGAGTTAAAGGCATGGGAGCATTTTTAACAGATTTGCAGTTAGCAGATAGATGATTAACACTATTACAATGCACACAACTTTTTCTAGGAGCATACTTATCAGGTGTGTAGTTATTGTGTTTGTTAATCCCTACCTTCCCATTTCTATTGGATTTTCTTTTAGTTTCCTTTTTATCCTCAACCAACTTAAGCCTATTTTTCAACTGATCTAAAGTCATGTGTCCTATATTCAACTTACTGGCATCTTTGGATGTGCTAGCTTCTTCTTTGACAAAGTTCTTGGAAGTTGAACCAAACTTCTTACTGAGATTTTTCAAATTATCCCTTTTAGAATCATTGGCCAGTTTCAATTAATAAGCCTTCAACGGATGCTCCTTTTCTTCCTTCAACGGATGACTTTTATCATCCGTTGATTCCACATCCGTTGATAGTCCATCAATTAATTACATTTCCTTTTTGTTTTTCTTCCAGGCATTCTCACAGAGTGATTCAATTCCTTAAACCTTGACAATTTGAGCACTAACATCCCTAGATGTTTTCCAGGCCTTGATTACCTCTTGCTTACGTTCTAGTTATTTAGAAAGAACTTCTACTTTCTTAACAGACTCTTCTAGTTCACTCTCAACAGATAAGCATTTGATTTTAATCTTTTCAAGCTCAATTACCTTACCCTCTAACACAGCATTCCTATCACTTAAAAACAAATTATTCTCTTTAATTCTCGTGTTCTCTTTAGCCAGTGATTTAAGGGAAACACGTAAATGATATAATTCATTGGACATATCATTTATAGCTTCATTGCATTCATTTTTAGAAAGCTGAGAGAGGTCAGTAGTGATTACCTGGTTGCTTGATGAACTAGTTTCATTTTCATCAGAATTAGCCATCAGGGCTAAGTTGACATACTCCATATCATCATCTTCATTGGCTCCATCAGCTGCCCAGTCATTTTCCTGAGTCAGAAAAGCCCTTTCCTTTTGTTTGAGCAATTCGAAATATTTCTTTTTGTAATCCACTTGCTCAAATTTCTTCTTTTCAGAAGTTGGCTTTCTGCACTCACTTGCAAAGTGTCCACTTGTGCCACAGTTAGAACACTTGAACTTAGATTTGTCCACCATGTTCTTGTTTGGCTTAGTGGCTCTAGTGTTTTTCTTGAATTTCATCTTTGCAAACCTTCTGGACAGAAAAGTCAGATGTTCATCAACATCATCAGAGTCATCTTGATTGGAATTGTCTTCAACCTCAACTACTTGCACCTTTCCCTTGCTTAATTCTGATTTGCTTGTGCCAATTTTGAGACTTGGCATTGTCTTTTCTTCATTCCTGGCTTCAGTTTTCTCATTTTCTGCTACAAGTGCAACTGATCCACCTTTTCTCTTTCCCTTTTCCAACATCTCATCTTGCTCCATCTCAAGTTCATAGGTCTTCAAAATTCCATATAATCTTTCAAGTGTGAAGTCCTTATAATCTTGAGAATTCCTTAGTGAAACAGTCATAGGCTTCCATTCCTTTGGTAGAGACCTCAGAAATTTTAAGTTGGAATCCTTGACTTGGTACACTCTTCCATACAGCTTCAATCCATTCAACAATTTCTAAAATATATTGAAGGTATCATTCAATGATTCTCCTTCTTCAGAATGAAAATATTCATATTGTTGAATGAGAAGTTGCATTTTGTTTTCTCTAACTTATTCAGTACCGTCACAGATAAGTTGTACAGTATCCCAAATTTCCTTAGCAGTTTGGCTGTTAATGACATTATCAAACATATCTTTGTCTAGGCCATTAAATAGAATGTTCATGGCCTTCTTGTCCTTGTGAACCTCTTCAATATCTTTATCAGTCCATTCTGCTTTTGGCTTGGGAATAGACTGTCCAACAGCAACTGTGCCAGTGGCAGCTGTGGCCACTTTGTGAGGGATGTGCAGACCATTGTCAATGCAGTTAATGTAGCTTTCATCTTGAGAGAGAAGATGTAGATGCATCTTCACTTTCCAGTGATGATAATTATCTCTTTCCAGGATTGGAATCTTTACTCTAATATCCTTCTTACTCATGATGTTAGTAGAATAGATCTTTAAACTCTTTGTATGTCAAGAGCTTGCTCTGATACCAATTGTTATTCCCAAGGAACTAACAATGAGATTTACAGAAGGGGGGTTGAATGTAAATCTCAAAACTTTTTCAACTTTTGAGCAGTTTCAAAAGCTAAGTGTATGATGAACAGATGTGTGTGAATTGCTTTGAGCAGGTGTAGACAGATGTATATTCAAGACACAAATGTAAAGAACACAAAGGCTTTTAAAAACTTTTCTGGTGGATTTGTTGTTTCACCAGAGATGTGTATTTCAGAAAATCTGTGATATAAAGAATTGATCACAGCTGCTTCCTAGTACAAACTAGATGATTTTCTCTCTATGTTTTTCTAAACAGCTCTGGAAAATTCACACCTAATTACTAGCTGCAACTTGGTTTATATATCACCAAGTTTACAAGTGAAGACAAAGATAAAATACAATTATAAAACAGTTCTTCACATGTTTCTTCTTCATTTCTCTATCCAATGCAATCTAAGATAATCTGTGAATCTTTGAATACTTCCTTGTTTGCACCAGAATGGAAATGCTACTTTTTCTTGATTCCTCCAAGAGGCTACCACATTCCAATTGTCTCTGTCAACCCATGTGCCTCTGTCAGCTTATGAATTGTCACTATCAACTGCTATGGAACTGAGCATCCGTTGAAGCTTTCATCCGTTGATGCTTTAGTGACATACGTTGATGCTTTAACAGTTGAAGCTTTTATCCGTTGATGCACTCATCCGTTGATGGATGTTATCCGTTGAAGCTTTAGAGACATCCGTTGAATCTTTGTTTCTCATCCGTTGAAGGCCTTTAATCTATCAGTTGATACTACTTCATTTACACAAAATTAGAAGGCATGAAATATTTACAATTAGCCCTCCTATTTGCATATCCACTAGTAGTCAACATGACTTATAATTTCCCATAACTTCTAAGAATTATAACTTAAATACAGAGACTGAAATGTGCTACAATACTAAACTTATTTCTAAGTAAAGCTGCTCCATCAACGGATAGCCAAGATGGTCTTATCCGTTGAGGCTACAAACATTAGATTTCTACTTAAGTGTTTTGTTTTACTTATCTTCAAACTAATACATATATTCCTAACACATTGTTGTTTGCAGAAATGTGCCATAAGACTTATTATTACATAAGCTACACTCTCGATGAATGTCAAATTATCATCCGTCGGGACTATAAAGATCATCAGTCGGGACTATATTAGAACATTCATCGAGAGCTACAAAAATACTAAGTTAAAATCTACTAAGGTGTTTTGTTCAACTTATTATCAAGTTCACAACATATTCCTAACAATCTCTCCTAATTTATGTCTACTGGAATTATAGCCATAAATTAAGAGAAACTTGATGATAACAAAACACCCTAAATGTATAGATAGAATTATGGTAGATAAAACTTGTAAGTGCTACTATTTATTTGAAAATTGAAAAAAGTAAAGTGTACAAAGAGTTCTCACAACCATTATCAAGGTGCTCCTCTAGCCTGAGCAGATGTTTTCTATTTCCTTGATTGTCTTGATTTCTTCCCAAGCTTCTAGTTGTTTTCTTCTATTTGATTTTGGAGTTGTATATGAAATTTAAATTCTTCAGCATTTGATAGATCCAACTTTTCTTACATTTCCAATAGCATCTCATTGCTTGAGATGCTTAATTGGTCCTCCAATCTGAAGAATCTTCTAACACCTTTGTCATCCATGAATTCCATCATCCAGTAAGGCCTCAAGTGCACTGTATTTCCTGTGAAGGGAATGGATAGAGTTCTTGGAAGTGCATTTGAGGCTTTATTGCTCCTGAGTTCTTCTATCTTCTTTAGAACCAATTTCTTGGCTGTCACATTGAATCCAAAATTTTTCTTGAAGGATGAAAAGATCCTTATCAAAACAGAACAACTTTCTTGAAGAATTATGTGAAGGGGCCATGTGAACTCTTTCCCTACCTTGTATTTGAACACCAGTCTTTCAGGGAGATTTCTGTGAGCATCAATTCCCCTCACTTTTTCTAATTCATCCATGTAGAGATTGATGTCTGAAAATTCCTTGATATCACAGATGTATAGAAGATCTCCCTTGTTGACAGTTGGTTTATCTTTGGTTAAAGTTTTGGTTTTGACTTTTACAGGCTTGACCTTCTTGATTGCTTTTGTCTTTGTCTTCTTTAGCTTGTTGAAGATTGATAAATTAAGTTCAGGAATAGGCAAACTTTCCCAGTCTATAGGCTCATCCTTGGGAACTATTGGCTCACCATGAAAGTTCTTTGTAGGATCTACCTTAAATTCATCTTGCACTTCTGAAGACTTGGATATTTGAGTTGAAGTTATAGACTGTTTGGGAATGTAATCTTCCATTTTATCATTATCAAAATCCAACATTCTTTTAGAATGGAGCTTGTGTCTGAATTTCCTTTTCTGTTGAGGTTCCTTGTACATTTTCTGATCTTGATCTTCAGAACTACAGGTGGTTTATCAGAAATCTCAGTTGCAGTATTCACAGCTTGAAGCTTGGCTGTTATAGCAGCTTGCTCTTTCTTCTGTTTATGCTTCTTAGCCTCTAAAGCAGCTTGTTTCTTTTTTGCTTGATTCTTTATTTTTCTTCCTTTTTATCTTTTGCAAACAGAGGGTGTCCAGCCACCACACATATTTCTTTCCCATTCCTATAGATTTTGGCAATTCTTTTATTTTGTACTGAGTTAGTTGGATCTTTGAAGAATACAATGGACCTTGCCAACAGCTTCTTTTCATCTGGATTTGGAGTCTCAAACATAAGATCCAGGGGATTTTTGTTAGATAACTTTGGATAATTTCTTTTGGGCTTCAAAACCATGTTGGCTTTTAGAGACTTAATGCATGAAGGTTGGCCCTTTTCCAAGTTTCCTAGACTCAATTTATTCACAGAAATTTGCTTGACTTGAGAGAAGTGATGAAAGATCTTGTTAGGTTTCTCAATGGGACCAAATTTCTTCTGAATTGCTTCATCAATCTTCTTCCATTTATCATCTAATTATTTTTCAGCTGCTGCAACATCAAGCTTTTTGAAACTTGACTTTGAATCTAACTTAGCGGTTGCTATTTGGATCAGATCAATGTTGTCCAATACTGGTGGCTTAGGAAAAGTAATTTCTAAAACAATTACCTGACTAACTTGGATGTTAAGCACATTCTCCCCCTCACTGATTGGCTCTCCTTGACTAACTGGGACAAGTGAATCATTCTCCCCCTTTTTGTTAGCATCAAGTTGAGTAGAGGTAGAAGTCTGTGCAGCCACTAGTTTTTGAAGCAACTGAGTTTGTTGGGCTTGATGTAAATGAATTGCAGTAATGGAAACTTCTAATGTCTTGAGTCTTGTGTCTAGGGAGTCTAATTTGGTTACAATGTTAGAGTTTTTCCTCAGTTGTCTGTTGATGTCAAGCATAGTGGTGTTTGGAAATTTAGCATCCAATCTCTCAGAAACATCCTTCTTGACTTGATCAATCTCTATTTTAATTGCAGTGACATCTAGATTGTGTTGAAGAGACTGAATTTGGTGCAATTGAAGAGAATTGAGATGTGCTTGAAGAAGCTTCTTGGTGTTGGCATTGGTTGTAGCTTGAAGAGTTGTCTGAGTTTGTTGGATGATATGAAAGAGAGTTGACTTGAAGTGGTGCTTATCATAATCTTTGGAATATGCCCAAGATGGCATGCTAGATCTTGAGTTGGGGCCTGCTTCTCCTCCAATGTCCATTGGCTCTTCTTCATTATCATCTTCATCTCTAAAAAAGTCTTCAGAACCACCAGTTCCATAATCAACATCATCACCAGTTGTGGGAGGCATGGCTGAGATGGCATCTTTGGTTCTTTGCATGGAGGTTGTTGTATGCACCAGATTTATCATTCTTTCTGCAGCCACATTATCCTGCTCAGCTAGAACTTGATAAGCTGAAACAGAGTGAGTAAATGCCTCAGCTTCATAAGAAACAGAATCTAAGACAGCTTGATATTCTTGTTGAATTAGTTATTTATTTTCCGCCTCATTGACATCCATTAACTCACTAACAATGGGCTCTTCCCATTCTGTTGTACCTGCTTTTCTCTCAATTTCTCTCTGTTCTTGCGTCAAGGGCTCCCCTTGGCTCACCACCCTCACCTTCACCTACTAAGGTGGAACTCCCCTCACTCACTTTTGCCAGGCTGGAAGAAATAACCTGCATTATTTCTCATTTCCTCTCCTTTTGCCTGAGAGCAACTCAGCCTCTCACTATGTTCACTCCCTTCCCTCAAATATAGGAGTGATTGTACAACTACTAACTCATCTACACTTGTAACAATAGTTGAAAAAATAGCTTGTGTAGAGAGTACCAACGGATGAGGAACATCCATCGGGGTAGTAGTTAGGATAGCCGACGGATGACTGCTGTTAGGCACATCCGTCGGGATATAATCACTGGCCGACGGATGAACAATATCCACCAGAATAGAAGAAACGATAGAGTTTGGAGTTGAAACTATTATAGACTCAATACAGATTGATGATAATTTAAGCACAGAAGTCTCAATAGTTCCTGAAAGAATTGGCAAGTGAGCCAACAAATCATCTAGAAGATGATGCTCACTTGCACTGAATTTTGGCTTCTCCAACAGAGTTAAAAAAGGAGAATCAGGAATTGTTGTGTGAATCATATCCACATCCAGTGAGTGTGTGGGTGAGTTTGGTGCTTCAATGGTCAAAGATTTTAGCTGTGACCCCACATTTATAGGAGCCACATCAAACTGAATTTGAGATGGTGCAGTGACTGAGACTTTAGCTGCAGTTTGCACTGTGTGTGATCCCTGTGCATCCCTAAGTTTTCTAGATTTCTTCTTTCTGGTATAAGTTTGGGGTGAGTCTGTGTCCCTAGCCCTTTTGATATGTGCTCCTAGTTGGGAGCTTGTTTCAATAGTAACATCCTTTTGAGAGGATGAAATTAGAGATGTATTAATTTCCTTATTAATCACCACAGTTTGTTGGGAAACTGTGGTATGGCTAGATTTGGGTACACTCACCTCTTTATCCTTATTCTTAGGGTTTCTTTTATGTTCACCTTGTCTCTCACCAACCTTACCTGTAACACCCCCAAATCCGGGGTCGGGGATCCGGATTGTCACGAGTTCCATTTCCCTTAATAACACCCAATCTTAATACACAATCAACTACTCTGTACTGTGACCCCACAATAAACACACACACTACAAGTTATAGTCTCAGAGATGAATATCCAAAAATAATCACAAGTCGTTTTATTCCACAATTATATGTCAATACACCTTAAAAAGGTTTCTGAATAAATTTACATTTCTTTGCCATTATTACAATTCGTAATATACATAAGTCTGGTACATTACTAGTTGAAAACTTAGCCTATTGGTAATTTCTACCTCAGCTACAGCGGCCTCAACGCTTCCAGAAAGCTGCGGAACGTTTCCTATCCGCTTGCGAATTGGGAGCTTGGTCCTGTTCATCTTATATATCTGATGTTGTGTGATGAAAGATGAAAGCAAGGGTGAGCAGCAAGCCCACCAAAATAATATGTATAATGATTAACAATATATGAGCCTACTCATAATACTCATGAAAGTCTTGGTCAAAAGAAATGAACCAAGTTGATAACTTAATGCGATGAAGTCGCAAAATATTCAGTATATATATATACATATATACTTTTCAAAATATTGGAAGTCCTCTTCCATGTATAATATACACAAAGTCCCGGTGTATAACTGTATAAAAAAAATATCGTTGCAAGGTGATCTCATATATCTAACCTTGTCTCAACGTTTTTCTGAAAATCTTTGTCATTCATAAGACAATTATTAATTAGATATAAGTTTAAAAGACGAAGTTACAAGATACCCCAATATACTTATATCTTTTCCAAATACTACTTGAACTACCACCGTTCAAGTTATAATTAATTTCAAAAGTTCATCCCACTGATGAGACCACAAGATAAGACTTGAATAGATTCAATCTTTGAAATATTATTAAAGGAAATGAAGTTAGGATATACTTCATTAAGTTCTGATATATATATATATATCCACATATACATCTTCTTTATACAATTTCCTGAAAACCTCTGTCATGTAAAGTATGAACAGAATTGCAATATCCAATAAATTTGGAAAGGAAAAGAATTTGGCATAAACCAGATATCTTGCTGATCAGACAAAGATACCCATAAGTAACCTTTTCTACTAGTAGATGGACGAATTCCCCACTGGTCATCACCCTGGTCTCAATAGGACCTTATGCTGGACTGCCACTCAGCCACTTATGCATTTGATGGACTCCCACTGAGCCACTTACACTATTATGGACGCCCACTGAGCCCATGATGCTTATGCCGACTCAATAGATGGACTTACTTCCCGAACGTTGGGTAAGTAATCAAGTCATTTACCAAAACTGCAACCGTGTTGCGAATATAAAATACACCACAGAGCCGGATCCCTCAGGTTTTGAGCGAGTATTTAAATCCCCTTAAAAAGGAAGATCTTAAATATAAAAAATGAGTTTTGGGATCCGCTCTAACTTTTAAAAAAATCATTTTGAAGACTCGAAAACACTTTATAGAGTGTTTGGAGTAAAGCTGATTTAATGAAGTAAATCAGTCCCCAGAATATTTAGAAAATGCTGAATATTATTATTTAAATAATATTCCCATAAAGAATAATCTTTATAAAAATAATTGAAGTAGAAGTATTAAAACTTATACTTGAAACGAGTATTAAATAACCAAAGATATACTTATATGAAAGTACTATCTTTATTTGAATAATCGAAAATAAGTTTGATTATTGACACCTTATTCTTTAATAAAATAAAGAATATATCTCAGCAAATAATCGGAGTCATAGATCCTCAAATGAATATTCAAATAATATTCATTAAATAATATAAACTGAGTCATAAGCCCTCGAATGAATATTCAAATAATATTCAATAAATAAAATAAAAGGAGTCATAAGTCCTCGAATGAATATTCAAATAATATTCAGATAATAAAATAAAAGGAGTCATAAGTCCTCGAATGAATATTCAAAATAATATTCATTTAATATAAAGGAGTCATACGCCTTCAAATAATATTCGAAATAATATTCAATAATAAAATAAAGTTAAAGTTATCGAATAAACCTTATTCGATTAATAGTTTTGAAAACTATGACCATATATATATATAAGTATATATATATATATATTTATATCCATATATACAAAACCTACTCGGGATCCTCGACTCCCGGTTTTAGAAAATATTTTCACCTTTGGGTCCCTATACCAAGGGTATATGCAAATTACCGCTATCCTCTAGCATAGGTATTATCAACTGAATCAACAGATATATATGGAAAAATACGAAACAGACATGCATATATATATACCATAGCAGCATGCTTCAATATATTGTAACATTTGCTAATTAACCAACATGCATCTATCGCAAGATAATGCAAATACGTATATACATCACAACAACAGTTATAACGGGTAAAAAACTTGCCTGAGCGACTTGGGGTGATAAAAGGCTCGGGACGAGTCTGGTAACCTATAAACAACAAGTAAGTTGGAATTAAACCAAAGTCACTTGTAAATCTATACTTTAACTAACTTAGACTCTAACGCTTATTTTGCGCTCGCTGGTTCTCTTAAGTCACTCGAGTACCCTCGGCTCCACCATTTTTAATAATTTAACCTTTACGAGTTTTAAGGCGATTCCTTCGCGAGTGTCTTACCAACTGCCTAACACACTTACCATAAATGTTTCATACATTAATTAACCCTTTTTGGTCTTTAACCTATGTTTCAAAGTAAGGCGAGGGGAAAAGTTTCGTTCGCGAAACGCGGTTACTTGAAACGGTCGTTTCTCCTAAACCGTGCATCGGAATCGAACGAACTACATATCAAAACGAAGCTCGTAACATGAGCTATCTAAAAATAGCAATGGTCATAATCTAGCAGGGGGTTCTCGGGTCCTAATGTTATGCACAAAAACAGTCTAAAGAAAATCGGACGTTACGATGGCTATGTTTACGCGATTTCCCAATTTTAAACCATTCAAAACCAACCACAAACCAACCTCAAATCCAACATACAACCAACATCCATCCTTATCACATCATAACAACCCCAACCAATTCAATTTTAACATTCATACTTATGCCTAAGCTTAACTTTAATCATACTTAAGTTCTTTTAATCAAAACAACAACATTTACCATTCCATTTCACTACCATTTCAAATCCCAAACTCTAATCACAACAACAAGCTACAATATCACCCTACTAATCAAAATCATCTTATAATACATAGGAATCTAGGGTTTGGAGATGGTATACCTTCCTTGAAGTGGTGAGAGTAGCTAGGAAGCCTTAAGAAGCTTTGAGAAGTCTTAGGAATGCTTGGATCTTCAAGGAAAACAAGAAAAATATCAAGTTAAAAACTTGAAAACACTATTCATTGTCTTCTTCTTTGATTAAATGAAGAAGATGGAGAAGGAATTGATGTCTTAAACTCATGATATAGCCCTAACTAAGCATGAAGATGATTAGGGAATTAACTCACCAATTTAGGAGGCTTGGATCTTGAGTTTTGAATTCTTGCCCAATTGCAATAGTAAAAAGCTGAGAGTAAAGATGAACCATGCCTTGGTTGCTTTTTGATTTTGATGAAAAATGATTTTGCTTGGCTTGGTTGACTTATTTTTGTGTTTGATTTAGTTAATTACCTTGTTGCCCTTGAATTTGTGTGGTTCTCATTCAACCACACCTCCTTCCTTCCCATGTCATGCCTATGTCATGTTGTGATGTCATCCTTCCCTCTTTGTCCTCCTCTCATTGGTTGGGTGACATCACTCACTCTAATCTCTTTGATTAACTTCCTAATTGTTTGCCTAATGACCGCTGATCTGCTATACGGTTCGCTTAACTTTCGTTCTCGTTTATCGTTTGAAGGATCATACCCGGGATCTTATTACTTAGGTTCCCTTAACCTTTCTCAATACATTATATTCCTTTTTATGATCCTCTATTATAATCCTTTAATTTAAATCCTTTTTATCCTGTTACCTTATACTCAATTCTCTCCGTATCTAGTGGGTTTCCGGGAAAAATCCAAGTGTTCGGATTTGGATTCTGACGATCTTTACATACACTTATATCCCATATAAAGTACTAATAAAATCTCAGAATATCCATATCAGAACCCCTACATAGTGTGGCATTAAAAGTTTTCTCATTCAGCAAAAACACTATTCCTAAGGGTTTCAAAATTTCCCAAAAATTGGGGTTATTACAGTCTCCCCTCCTTAAAAGGATTCTGTCCCGGAATCAGATAGAAATGAATAGGGATACTTTCTTATCATTACACTTTCTAACTCTCAAGTCAATTTTTTTTCCATTGTGGTTCTACCATCAAACTCTTACTAGTTTGATAACCCTTCTCCTAAGTACTCGTTCCTTCTTAATCTATACCCTTCCTGGTTGCTCCACATAGGTTACGTCTGGTTGCATGTCTATGCGCTCCTATGCCCCTATTTATCTGGCATCCGAATTACACTTTCTTAACACTGATACGTGAAACACGTTATGACTTGCTACATGTTCTGGGGTAAGGCTAGCTCATATGCTAACTTCCCAATACTTCTTAATATATCCAAGGGTCCAACAATTGGTGGACTTAGCTTTCCTTTCTTTCTGAATCTCATTAATTCTTTTCAAGGGAATACTTTTAACAATACAAGGTTGCCTCCTTCCTATTCTTTGTCCTTTCGTGTCAAATCGACATACTTCTTATGTCCTTCCTGGCTACTACCAGTCGTCCTCTGATTAGATCTATTATATCCCTGGTCCTTTGGACTACTACGGGTCCGAGCATCTTGCGCTCTACAACTTCATCCTAACATAAGGGAGATCGACATTGTCTTCCCTCAAGGATCTCATAAGGCGATACCTCAATACTGACATATGATCGATTATCGTAAGATAACTTAATCCGCGTTAAGTGATCATTCCAAATTCTTTCAAGTCTATTGCACAGACTCTCATTATAGCTTTTATCATTATGACTTTTGCTTCTCAATACCCATTCTTTTCCAGTTCGTAATCGCTACTACCTTCCGTTCCTAATATTATACGGGTTATACTTTTGCTCGCTAGCGTTCTATAACCTTTTAATAACCACGTCAACCTTAGTATCACGAATGTGTTTCCATCCCGAATACTATCACAATTTTATTATCCTTTTCCAGCTGCTTCTATCTTCGAAAGCTTAATCCTTCATATAGAAGTAAAAGAATTTATTGAGAGATCACTATGATCATGAACACTTGTTATATCGCATAGTTAGTACAGAAGGTGGCCAACCTTTAGTACTTGACAATCAATTAAACAATAGATGGTATCCTACTAGGCTTCTATCACACAGATAGATAGTCATTCGGCAATACCTCCCCTTTCTGGAAGGGTTGTTCTTCTCAGCTTACATGAAATGAAAAGAAGAGAAAAGAACGAATTGAAGAGAATTGTATATATGAAAAAAAATATACTGCCACAAAATATCTGGCTTGGAACCTACCTCTGAACTATAGAGGTTTGTCATAGGAGAACAAAACATATGTATTTATATCAACATCAAGTATTATCGCATCGCATTTTGCATGCTTAAATATTTTTTTTTCCGTCCATCATTCTATGGACCCATGCTCTTCCTCGAGCTTATACACAATCATCTTTGAAACTCCTTCGATATTGAAAATCGAACCCGGGGGTCTCATTTTAGACATCATCGTTACTTGAATTATATGCTTGCACCGTAACCTTCCTCGTATAATAATACGACCCTCTATTGATAAGAAAGAATAATTATTCACTAGGTAGATACTCTACTTAATTAGTCTATCAATGATAACTTATACACTACCACGACCCGATTAGTGGTACTCAATCTCAACACCCATTCCAATACAACTCTCACGGTTGTATTCAGCTCAATACTCGCAGAATCATTGCTGCCTTACTATGGTCCACCACTGACCTACTGTAGTCATTCATTTTCCATAAAGTCTTAATATCTAACCATACGGAGTCCATACATGTCGTATCAAATCCTTCTAAGGAGGTAACATAATCACCATTCATGATTCATGAAGAACACTCCTGATCCTGACATACATACATGACATGAAGCAAATAAAAATTGCAGAAGAGTTTCCATCAAAGCAACGATAGCAGGTTAATACCATTCTTAATCATATGCCTTAAATAGAAGACTTAACTCAAAGGTTCGTCTAGTCCTTTTTGAAACATGGTCCTGGCTTATCTCAAGATAGTATCTTCTGAAATAGATAGCCTGCTCATGGCGATTACACGAATTAAACCTTTACCAACTACTATTAGGGTTGGGTATTGCACAGTCTTCAGAAGGAATGTCAATCTTCCAAACCATAATACAACCTTCACAGCTTTAACCATCATCACTGTATTCCTCTCGCACGAGCGCCTATAATTATTCTCTTACATTTAAAGCGTCGGCCACGTCTTTGGCCTTTCCTGATAGTAAAATTTCCTTATAGTCAATTTCATTTTAACCACTTCCACAAATTTTCTACCCTATTTCCGATCACTGCTTGAGTGAAGATGTTTTCCATAAGTTATTGCCTCAGTCTTTAGAGGCTAATCACTGTCAAGACTGATTCTCAATCATACTTAGAACATCTTTTATCCTGGGCCCTAATTGCCCTGAACAATTTCGACCTTTACTGGTTTGATTCATACTTTCTCGTGGTTCAACACGTGCCCCATTTGGCATCATTATAATTACGTCATATTTCCTTTATCCACATTTCCATTCTTGAGAATTTTTAATATTACCTTTTTCCTTATAAAACCTCTAAGGTTATCCTTCAATCGTTCCTCCTGTATTCCCTAGATACAGGGCATATCACAATACCATTTACTAATAGTAGAACCATTGTCTATATACTTCTGAAAATTTCTCCACTGATTCTTAAAGGTTGTTATTACCTTAATCCTTTCCGATTCATACTGTCAAAACTCATACTATCCCTATTAAGGGTGAAATGCCAACCTTTATGCATTCCCCTAGGATTCATTTTACGTTACCGATGTTCTATCCTTAATTCCACCTTTAAAAAGGTACATGCATCCTTCCATGGATAAATCAAGTCATATATCCCTGATAAGGGTGTCTTATTCAATCATTCCCACCTCGATAGTATATGCCTAATTTCACAATAACATCTGTATTCCAAATGAGGTCAATCAATTATGGCTTCCAAAAGATAACAGCGGTTATCCGCTTTTCTTTCCTAATTTGGTAATGACAACAGGGATGTTCTGGAAGATATTGGTCGTGTTCAACGTGAACTTCTTCTTAATAATTCCATATTTACTTTTGTTGTTTATCTCAACAGTCACCTCAATGTTGGGATATCTATCATACCTGGCGTCTCCCTTTCTGGGTATCAAGCCACCGGTCTTACACTTCACATTCTTGAAGGTCACTTCCTTCATCCAATTTTTCCTAATTTCTTACTTCCTTGTCTCCTCAGTCTATCCGCGTCTCATTATTTATCCTTCGAACTATTTCAAGGTTTCCTCAAATCCTCCCAACTTAAAGGGGGTACAATATATGTATCTCTTATGCCTTCAACCATCAATTTTAACTCATGGTGGATCATCATCATCCTGACGATTACATACTTTTCTATTTCTATTGCTATGAGTCTTTAGGGTTTCCTCATACCCAACTCCCTTATCATTCCTCAAACTCTATTGCCTTTATATTCCTTTCCACTTCAGTTTCTTTTTATTTTCCTTTCTCTTATCATTATTTCACAAACCAATCACAATATAAGCATTGATTTCAAACATCCCGTCATTCTGGATTCGTGTCCTCAGAACGAATCTTGACAACTTTTACAACTTAGATTCATAATTTATCATACTCGTCTGCCTTTGTTCTGACTCTAAAGCTTTTACACTATCTCCATAACCTTGGAAATTACTTTCCCGAAAACAATTGACTGAACTTAAATCAGTTTATTCTAACCTCTGGCCCCGTGCCTTTCTTGGTCTTTCACCAGCAGGTGGCCTCTCTTTTAGGAGGGTAAGTGATAAAAACAGTCTTTTGTGATTCGTCAATCATTTAGAATCTCAAATGATTCCTATATTTCCTTTAGCCAGGCTCTTGCCTCGACTGGGTCAGCTTGTTCCTTGGAACTCTGAGAGCTTAGCGACTTAGAGGTCCTGAAAGAATTTCACACCACATTGTTTCCTCAAGGTGGTGGTTGGGAATAAAATATAAGTTCTATTTAGACAGGTTCATGAATTTCCGTATAGGAGTACCGTCTCGGGTCTCCTTATCTCGCTCGACTTCTGCTGTCTTAGTCTAAATACTTCTTCCTACTCCCCATAATTGGGGTCATCTTTTAATTTAAAATCTTCATTTTCCACTTTATTATATTCTGGATTCTTTATATCTTAATTGCAACCTCCCTGATTATCACATTCAAGGTTTGCCCCTAATCTTATTCCTTGTGGTGGCATATTACTTGGAAAATTTTGAGAATCTCCGGATATTTGTCTTACTTACTTTGCTTAAGTCTTCCCCTCGTTTAGTCCTTGCACGATTGCAAATTATGAATTCTCAAGTTCGATAAACTTCATGACACTCTCTTAAGTGTTAATAGAGCAATTAACAATGTGATTTTATCACAAACAAACTGATCTGAACTGAAATTAACGAATATATACATAACCATTTGTTCGAGGGTACAACAACTGAACATATTAAAGAGGATTACATCATATGAACTTATCGCTCCTATCCCAAAAGTACTACCATAGATAGTCATCTCGTCATTAAAACTAATCATTCATAACTTAGGCTAATCCTCCAAAAGCGGTGCTACATGAAACCCTTGTTTGATTGCTCTGGCTCTGCACACTACCATGGATTAAGAGATGCGAGCACGCACGACATCCCTAACCTGCTCCATCACAGAGGTGATGAGGTCTAAGATAGTCGCAAGTAGAGCTGGATCAACCTGACCCTCAAGATGGCCTCTAGCTGTAACACGGGTGGTAGCCTCAATCCTTTCCATGCTATACGCTAATCCTGCCGGAAGTATCCCACCCTCAATCCTTGGTGCAGTAAGTCGATCCAACATATCACTCCTAACATTCCGGGCCTCTGACAGGCCACCCAAAGTCATATGATAATCAGCGATAAGAGAAGCCTGAGTGGTAGCATCTAGCAGTCCATGGGGTGCAGGTGGTGCAGACCCAGGAGATCCAAATGGATAACCAAGCACGGTATCAGGTGATAATGGTGCAGGGGATAAAGGTGGCATTTCCTCAGTATGTGCTGGGCTCTGTACAGGGGAGGGAACAGGAATTGGTGGAACCTCATGGATGTCTACAGGAGCCTCTGGAAGAGGGTCTGATACTGGTATAATTGGGGTCGTGGAAGGCCCCACTCCTTCTGCCCTTATTAACCTTTGTGCCCTTGGTAACTCTTCATCCTCTAGTGCCACCCTCGCGGCCATTCTTGCTCTGGTAGTCACCCTGACTACGGTCATCTGTTCCTCAGCGGTCCTCTCTTCATTCTCATCAGGATCCTCCATGAGATCCTCCTCAGCCACAATCCTTTCCGGAATAGCATCCTCAACCGCAACATTCTCTATCTGAACCTCATCTGGTCCCTCATTAGGGTACTCCATCGGATTCACAATTTGGTCTCCAACTTGTAATAAAACATCCTCATGTTGATGCTCCTGAACCTCAAGGTTCGGTGCCCCGCTGCCCTATACGAGAATGAACTATCTTACTATCACGATACTTATAAGGGTTCCCGTAAGGGTTTTAACTGTCAGTGCTACGTTAGATAGCCCGACTATGAACTTGGCAAGAGTTCTTATTATCTTAGTGAACTTATTATCTTAACGTCACATCATCTCTGAGGTTTATAACGCTTGGCTCTGATACCACTTCTGTAACACCCCCAAATCCGGGGTCGGGGATCCGGATTGTCACGAGTTCCATTTCCCTTAATAACACCCAATCTTAATACACAATCAACTACTCTGTACTGTGACCCCACAATAAACACACACACTACAAGTTATAGTCTCAGAGATGAATATCCAAAAATAATCACAAGTCGTTTTATTCCATAATTATATGTCAATACACCTTAAAAAGGTTTCTGAATAAATTTACATTTCTTTGCCATTATTACAATTCGTAATATACATAAGTCTGGTACATTACTAGTTGAAAACTTAGCCTATTGGTAATTTCTACCTCAGCTACAGCGGCCTCAACGCTTCCAGAAAGCTGCGGAACGTTTCCTATCCGCTTGCGAATTGGGAGCTTGGTCCTGTTCATCTTATCTATCTGATGTTGTGTGATGAAAGATGAAAGCAAGGGTGAGCAGCAAGCCCACCAAAATAATATGTATAATGATTAACAATATATGAGCCTACTCATAATACTCATGAAAGTCTTGGTCAAAAGAAATGAACCAAGTTGATAACTTAATGCGATGAAGTCGTAAAATATTCAGTATATATATATATACATATATACTTTTCAAAATATTGGAAGTCCTCTTCCATGCATAATATACACAAAGTCCCAGTGTATAACTGTATAAAAAAAATATCGTTGCAAGGTGATCTCATATATCTAACCTTGTCTCAACGTTTTTCTGAAAATCTTTGTCATTCATAAGACAATTATTAATTGGATATAAGTTTAAAAGACGAAGTTACAAGATACCCCAATATACTTATATCTTTTCCAAATACTACTTGAACTACCACCGTTCAAGTTATAATTAATTTCAAAAGTTCATCCCACTGATGAGACCACAAGATAAGACTTGAATAGATTCAATCTTTGAAATATTATTAAAGGAAATGAAGTTAGGATATACTTCATTAAGTTCTGATATATATATATATATATCCACATATACATCTTCTTTATACAATTTCCTGAAAACCTCTATCATGTAAAGTATGAACATAATTGCAATATCCAATAAATTTGGAAAGGAAAAGAATTTGGCATAAACCAGATATCTTGCTGATCAGGCAAAGATACCCATAAGTAACCTTTTCTACTAGTAGATGGACGAATTCCCCACTGGTCATCACCCTGGTCTCAATAGGACCTTATGCTGGACTGCCACTCAGCCACTTATGCATTTGATGGACTCCCACTGAGCCACTTACACTATTATGGACGCCCACTGAGCCCATGATGCTTATGCCGACTCAATAGATGGACTTACTTCCCGAACGTTGGGTAAGTAATCAAGTCATTTACCAAAACTGCAACCGTGTTACGAATATAAAATACACCACAGAGCCGGATCCCTCAGGTTTTGAGCGAGTATTTAAATCCCCTTAAAAAGGAAGATCTTAAATATAAAAAATGAGTTTTGGGATCCGCTCTAACTTTTAAAAAAAATCATTTTGAAGACTCGAAAACACTTTATAGAGTGTTTGGAGTAAAGCTGATTTAATGAAGTAAATCAGTCCCCAGAATATTTAGAAAATGACTGAATATTATTATTTAAATAATATTCCCATAAAGAATAATCTTTATAAAAATAATTGAAGTAGAAGTATTAAAACTTATACTTGAAACGAGTATTAAATAACCAAAGATATACTTATATGAAAGTACAATCTTTATTTGAATAATCGAAAATAAGTTTGATTATTGACACCTTATTCTTTAATAAAATAAAGAATATATCTCAGCAAATAATCGGAGTCATAGATCCTCAAATGAATATTCAAATAATATTCATTAAATAATATAAACTGAGTCATAAGCCCTCGAATGAATATTCAAATAATATTCAATAAATAAAATAAAAGGAGTCATAAGTGCTCGAATGAATATTCAAATAATATTCAGATAATAAAATAAAAGGAGTCATAAGTCCTCGAATGAATATTCAAAATAATATTCGTTTAATATAAAGGAGTCATACGCCTTCGAATAATATTCGAAATAATATTCAATAATAAAATAAAGTTAAAGTTATCGAATAAACCTTATTCGATTAATAGTTTTGAAAACTATGACCATATATATATATATAAGTATATATATATATATATATATTTATATCCATATATACAAAACCTACTCGGGATCCTCGACTCCCGATTTTAGAAAATATTTTCACCTTTGGGTCCCTATACCAAGGGTATATGCAAATTACCGCTATCCTCTAGCATAAGTATTATCAACTGAATCAACAGATATATATGGAAAGAATACGAAACAGGCATGCATATATATATACCATAGCAGCATGCTTTAATATATTGCAACATTTGCTAATTAACCAACATGCATCTATCGCAAGATAATGCAAATACGTATATACATCACAACAACAGTTATAACGGGTAGAAAACTTGCCTGAGCGACTTGGGGTGATAAAAGGCTCGAGACGAGTCTGGTAACCTATAAACAACAAGTAAGTTGAAATTAAACCAAAGTCACTTGTAAATCTATACTTTAACTAACTTAGACTCTAACGCTTATTTTGCGCTCGCTGGTTCTCTTAAGTCACTCGAGTACCCTCGGCTCCACCATTTTTAATAATTTAACCTTTACGAGTTTTAAGGCGATTCCTTCGTGAGTGTCTTACCAACTTCCTAACACACTTACCATAAATGTTTCATACATTAATTAACCCTTTTTGGTCTTTAACCTATGTTTCAAAGTAAGGCGAGGGGAAAAGTTTCGTTCGCGAAACGCCGTTACTTGAAACGGTCGTTTCTCCTAAACCGTGCATCGGAATCGAACGAACTACATATCAAAACGAAGCTCGTAACATGAGCTATCTAAACATAGCAATGGTCATAATCTAGCAGGAGGTTCTCGGGTCCTAATGTTATGCACAAAAACAGTCTAAAGAAAATCGGACGTTACGACGGCTATGTTTACGCGATTTCCCAATTTTAAACCATTCAAAACCAACCACAAACCAACCTCAAATCCAACATACAACCAACATCCATCCTTATCACATCATAACAACCCCAACCAATTCAATTTTAATATTCATACTTATGCCTAAGCTTAACTTTAATCATACTTAAGTTCTTTTAATCAAAACAACAACATTTACCATTCCATTTCACTACCATTTCAAATCCCAAACTCTAATCACAACAACAAGCTACAATATCACCCTACTAATCAAAATCATCTTATAATACATAGGAATCTAGGGTTTGGAGATGGTATACCTTCCTTGAAGTGGTGAGAGTAGCTAGGAAGCCTTAAGAAGCTTTGAGAAGTCTTAGGAATGCTTGGATCTTCAAGGAAAACAAGAAAAATATCAAGTTAAAAACTCGAAAACACTATTCATTGTCTTCTTCTTTGATTAAATGAAGAAGATGGAGAAGGAATTGATGGCTTAAACTCATGATATAGCCCTAACTAAGCATGAAGATGATTAGGGAATTAACTCACCAATTTAGGAGGCTTGGATCTTGAGTTTTGAATTCTTGCCCAATTGCAATAGTAAAAAGCCGAGAGTAAAGATGAACCATGCCTTGGTTGCTTTTTGATTTTGATGAAAAATGATTTTGCTTGGCTTGGTTGACTTGTTTTTGTGTTTGATTTAGTTAATTACCTTGTTGCCCTTGAATTTGTGTGGTTCTCATTCAACCACACCTCCTTCCTTCCCATGTCATGCCTATGTCATGTTGTGATGTCATCCTTCCCTCTTTGTCCTCCTCTCATTGGTTGGGTGACATCACTCACTCTAATCCCTTTGATTAACTTTCTAATTGTTTGCCTAATGACCGCTGATCTGCTATACAGTTCGCTTAACTTTCGTTCTCGTTTATCGTTTGAAGGATCATACCCGGGATCTTATTACTTAGGTTCCCTTAACCTTTCTCAATACATTATATTCCTTTTTATGATCCTCTATTATAATCCTTTAATTTTTATCCTTTTTATCCTGTTACCTTATACTCAATTCTCTCCGTATCTAGTGGGTTTCCGGGAAAAATCCAAGTGTTCGGATTTGGATTATGACGATCTTTACATACACTTATATCCCATATAAAGTACTAATAAAATCTCAGAATATCCATATCAGAACCCCTACATAGTGTGGCATTAAAAGTTTTCTCATTCAGCAAAAACACTATTCCTAAGGGTTTCAAAATTTCCCAAAAATTGGGGTTATTACATTACCACCCTTCACACTCCCCTCTTTGATTTTGGTAGATTTTGAAACTGGCATCTTTTGAGAGACACCAGAGTGTGATTTCTTTGATTTTGATTTTGAAACTTTGGATTTTATGGCTTGAGTAGGCATCTATTGTGTCATTGACACAGATGCCATAGCCACAGTCAATGGCAGAAAAATTTGAGAGGTAGGAAGAGTAGAGACAGAAGAATTTACCTCACTTACCTGAGGACCCTCCATGACAGGCTGATAAACAAGAGGCACATCCTTGTGGTGATTGGCTCTATTTAAATCTGCAATAATTCTTCTTTCTTGAACCCAACAATCCAGTTTGTTGCTTGGGTTCTCAATCTCAAGATTCTCACAAAGATGATTAGCAATAAACATAAAGAATCTAGCATAATAGACACTTCTAGGTCTCTTCTTAATCTCCCCTAACTTGTAGCCTAACTCAAACATGACAGCATCATTGAAATTGAAGTAATTATCAGTAACTAGCATGTAGAGCATGTCAAGCATGGCGGTATTGACAGAATCAAAGTTGCTTATTTTACCAGAAAATACCTTGGTAACTACATCACACAGAAAACTCCATTCTTTCCTAAGACCTAGTCTCCTAATCTCACTTAACTTAGAGGTAGGAAGTGCATAGACAATAGAATTAAGTAAGTTAACTAAATTAGCATCTGTGTGTGGTTTAGTAGTAGTGTTTTCAGGAATTTTAAAGCATGCTTGAATAGTATCACTGTTAATGCAAAATTCATTACCTTTAATAGAGAGAGTTATGGTTTTGTCAGTTGCCTAATATACTGCAGTAGTCCACATCTCCTCCATAACTTCACAATAGATTGGGGTGATTCCAGCATGACATAACTGAGCTTGCATCCCTTCACAAAATCCATAATTTTGTGATAATCCTCAGAGGCTGGAATTTCTTTGTTCACAAGAGCTACGAAATTGTTGTTCTCATAGATGAATCCTGACTGAGACATGATTTTGACTATTGGTGCCATTGTTAAAGCAAGGAAATTTGTAGAAAGAAAGGGGTTTTGCTTTGAGAGAGAAGATAGCAGTTAATTGCAGAAGAGAAAGATAAAAGCAAAAATAAACTTGAAGTAAGGCTTTTATGTATTCTCAGATAAAATGGGATAAAAAAAATTAAAGGTAAAAACTAAAGAACCAATGAAAGTTGCCCAAAATAGCCGTTTAAAATAAAATAAAATGTCAAAATTCTGTCAATTATCCGTCGTGATATACTTACAGACTGTAAGTATATCCGATGGATAATGTTCAGAACTTTAACGACTAAGATGTAGACAATTCGACGGATGAGAATAAGGCAATTATTCTCCGGGTTTAAAATAATCCAGAAAAGTAATTGATTTTCACCAAGCTATTATATTTCGACGGATGATCAAATTCGATGGATAAGGAACACCCGTCGAGATGTAAAATTTGACTTAGCCAAATTTTCATTCAAAATAGAAAAATCAATTAAATTTCTGGCTGCATTACAACTTGCAAAATTATCAGAAATAATTTAAGAATAATTAAGCATACCTAACTCACTTACCAACCTAGTAAAGGTGGATTCATCAAGTGTCTTGGTAAAGATATCTACAAGCTGCTTCTCACTTGGAACAAAATGCAGTTCCACAGTACCATTTGTTAGGTCCCAATTTGTTTGTAGAAGGGGGGTTGAATACAAACAATACCGTTTAATCGAATAAAATGCGGAATAAAAATGTGAAACAAAATTCAAGTTAAATAAAACTTTTATTAAACTTGAAATGTGTTACAACAACGGTATCGTTTACAAGGGATTAATCTCAAATCAATTATTACAAATCTAGAATAAATTCGACATGAACTTTTTCTATTTTTGCAATGAAAAGATCAAATGCTAAATGCGATTTGAGATTAAGTTATAGGGATTTTAATCCGCTAGATTGTTACACAAGAACAAGATAAATAATTCTAGTGGTTTGGATTTAATTTTACAATCTAGAATTTTGATCTTGAATAAAGCAGATGAAAAGATGAAATATTGCTGCTTGTTTTTCTTTTCTGCTTGTTCTTGACTTGTGTGTTCTGCATGAATAATTGCATGAGTGTCTTCTGCTTTTTGTTGTTTAAGTAAACAAAACAATCCTGTTGAATCAGCAAGACTTTCGGCAAGACAATCAAATGAACTGGCATGACAATCCATTTGAACTGGTAGGACTTTCGGTGAGACTATCCTTTTGAACTAGCAAGACAATCCCAATAGCTAGCAAGACAATCAGAATGAACTAGCAAGACTTTCGGTATGACTATCAATTGTCATACCGATTGTCATAGCAGTTCAAATCATATTGTCTTACTGAATTATTAATAGATTTTAATCTAATAACAATCTCGAAAATCCTTAATATTAATTCTGAATTAATTAATCAATTAATTCAATTAATTAATAAATTAATCTTTGCAGATATAATTTATTTTCTTAATTAAATTATTTGACTTAATTAATTAATAGAGAATTAATATTAATCTTGAGCAGCAACCATTCTTCTGAAAATCTTCTGAAAATTACTGTCAATTATGAATCAATTCCACCACTTCAATGTTGACACTCGATGTACTGTCTGGTTCATGAGTGACTAACTTCCGTGACGTTTCTTCAAGCCTTGACCTTGATACTCTTGATTTTCTTCAGACTAAATCCTTGTAATTAATTGATACCCTGACGAGATCTCTGTCACTTGATTAAATCCAAAATCTTGATTGATATCACTGAGGCTTGATCAATTTCTTGAGCTTCTTCCAGTGAATTAAGTCTTCAAGTCTGTAGATGAATAATGTTTCTTAACCCTTTGACAGATGTTACTCTGTGAGATCTCTCTGACGATAGATCCACTATTTACTTATTACATTCTTATTTGAGTTGAGTTAAATTCTCGAATAAACAAATAGGCTAAGACATACGCCTTTCAATCTCCCCCTATTTGCTTGTTAGACAATAACAACAAATACCTAGAGGATAACTCAACTAACAAATAAGAAAAAGATATAAACAGTAATGCAAAGTAAATACCATAAAAGTTCTGGATTATATTTAACATTTTCCAGATTCCAAAAGAAATTTACAAGTGAATACAAGATAAATGTTCCTCTAGCCTGAACATATAACTACATTAGTCTATCTTGATTCATAAAGCTCTAATCATATTACATTGAGTTTTGAGCTAATTGACTTCAGTTGTCTTCTCTTCTGACTTCACCTTCTTCTAAATCTTGAAGCAACTCCTTGTCAAAGACACGATCCTTTTCTGAAGTGAAGCTTGCTGGTCTGACTGGTTGAACTCCAACTGACTTCAGCTTATTCTTGAACTGATTGTACCTTTTAATATTCTTTTCATAATAAGCTTGAATCAAATCAGCAGCTTGAGTCTTCAACATGGATGAGTATCCAGCAGTTCTTAAATGATGTTCCATCCAAACCAGATGCCTAGCTGAGTAGTCTTTAAGAGATTGTGCATCTAGATGACAGATTTGAAGATAATCAGACTTAAAGAATCTCACCTGATGAGGATTGTTGACCACTTGAGGACTAGCCCTGCTGGCAAACTCTTTAAGCCTTTCTCGAAGAACTTCATTCAATTCTGAGCTTCTTTTTACTTTGTTGAGAAGAACCCAAATCTCTGACAAAGAACGATTCTCAAACAGATGAAGTGACACCTTGAAAGATCCTTCACTCTGACAATATACAAAAATGCTCATCTCATTTAGGGATCTGTCAAAAGCAGCTGTGATCCTTGAGACTTCAGTCTTGATAGCATTCATGTACATGTCATTGTTAGGATTTGAGATTTCCAGCTTGTCAAGAAGATGTAGGAACTGCCTATCATTGTTAGTGCTCAGCTGAGGCATATCAAGTACTCTCCTAGCTTCATCCCATTTTTCACCAATCTTCAGTTTGACATCTCTTCTACTTTCTTGAGCCTTAATGTCATGAAGACGTTGCTTTTGAAGAGTTTCTGTTCTTTGTATGTCTTTCCTCATGTCAATGATCTGGGAGACCTTTTTGAGTTCAGCTTCTTTTCTTTTCATCTCTGACTGCTGCTGCTGAAACTCTTTCTCAAAGATAGGATCCACTGTAGCTTCCTCTTCCCATTCTCCAAAATCACTTTCCTCTTCAGCTTCAAATAAACCATCTTTATCTTCCAAGACTGGTTCAGTGGGAATGTCAAAAATATCAAAGTCATCCTGTTCTCCACTGTAGTAGACATCATCAGCCTTTCCTTTGTCTCCAACAGAGGTATCTTTTTCTTTTCCCTTTCCACTACTCCCTTTCTTCTCCCCCTTAGTTGAGGGATCCTCTACTGACTTTCCTTTAGAACCTCCATGACCTCCATCACCTCCAGAGCCTGAGCCTCCACCAGACGACCCTTCAAAGTAAGTTCTTTGTTCTTCATTAGGGCAGTGAGAATTCTTGATCATGAAATACAAGTGTTTCATTCCTTCATTAAGATGTTCCATGCCCGTTTCTATCTTTAGAAATCTGGAGGAGTCCAGTGCATGATTCATTTCAACCAGGTCTTCAAGAGAAGTCATTCTTGTATGTAGAGAGCAAAAGTTAGAAATGTCATCAGCTGATAAAGTTGGAGTTTCCTGAATGGAATTGAGTTTTGGTATGACAGTGGTCTTGAGATCTGAGATATCATTCCTGATGAGTGCCAGCTGATTGTTGACAGAGGTGGAAGAAGAAGACCGTTCAACCACTTGTTCTTTGAATGATTTAGCTTCAGCTTGGCTTTTAGCAAGTTCTTCTTTTAAAGCAGCAATTTGAGCTAACAGGTTTTCAGTGTCTGTGTCTGTGTGTGCTCTCACCTGAATTTCACTCGTGTTTGGTTCACTCACCTCACGTGCTTATGTTTCTCTCAATATAATTGCTCGTGAGGAGTCTTCCTGTTGCTGTTCTTCTGTACCTGCAATTAAAATCACCCTAGCGTCTTCAAGAGAGGTCAGTGGTGGTGCAATGGGAATTCGCGAGTCCCGATCCTCAGTCAAACCTATCATTTCATGTGAAATAGATGTCTGAATTGCTTCAGGGATAGATTGACTGAGTTGCCCTCCACTTTCTCCAGATAAATCTGCGAGTGGAGAATCCCGTGAGGGAGCCAGAGGTGTTGGATCTGGGAGGGGAGAAAATGACTCTATTAAGGGTGGCTGAGAGTCAGATTTTCCCTCAGAAGCATGTGACTGCTCTTCTGTCGTAACTATGGCAGGCACTGTAACAGACTCTATGTGCACTCCTCGCTCCGTGTCCTGAGTATCATCTACTGGTATGTATGGTTCCATTGTGAGTAATGGAATTGTGCTTGACTCAGTACAGGATGCCATGGCCCTATGGCGAATTTCAATAGATTCATCCTGTTGAGAGAATGTCTCTAGTAACTGTTCATTGGCCATTTCAAAGTCCATGTCCTGTTGGGAGGACAAGGATGGGCTTTCAGATGCCTCAGTATATGTTCTTCTTTTCTTGGGAGGAGGCAGAGCTGAGGGTTCACTCACATTTAACAATACACTACTTCCTATTAATCTTCTGGGTAACATTTTAGACAGTGGGGGAGAGGTTGAGATAGGTTGTGACTCTGTGTTTGGCTCTATGACCTGGGATTGAAGCTGTGGTTCTACAACTTCATGGTCAGCCCTATCAACCACTGGGGGTCTTTCAACAGAAGTAGGAATGGAGTGAGAGTGAGGAATTACTACCTGTAATGGAAGAGCATCTGATGTTGGAGGAGCCTGGGTGGCTTGAACCATTGGAGGTTGAGGTTGCTGTTCATGACCGGGAAGATTGAAAATAGGTAAGGGAATATAAGTGGCCATGAAAGCAGATACAAGTACTGGAACTTGCATGAATTTGAAGGTTGTGTCTTGGCGGGTGTAAATCTTTTTGCTTACAGGAGGGGGTTCGGTTACTGCAGAGTTAGCAAAAAGGGCTTTGTGCTCAGGTGTGAGATGATGATCTGCTATAAGCATGAGAAAACGAGCATAGTAACACGAGACCCTACGATTTGTAGAATGATCACGTAAAGCAGTAGTGAGACGTCTCAAGAGAATGGGAAAAAGTAGTTTGCCAAAATTGATCCTTTGATTGAAAACAACCGCAAGACCAATATACTGCAGAGTGGAAGTGATGTTGTGAAAGTTGGATTTAGTGTAGTTGGCAAACACTTTAGAAAGTGTATCGAAGAAAATGTCCCATTCAGACACCAAATTGGATTTTGAAAGTTTGGTTAAATTGATCACCCCCTGATAGTGAATAGCATGGAAAAAGTTTGTGATATCATTTTCAGAGGGGAAATTACAGAAATTGTCCATAGGAAAATTTAAAGCTTGATTGACGACTGTTTCATCAACCACATACTATGTGTTTGCCACGGTGAATGAAAAAGATTTTGAATCATCGGCCACAGTAGAGGTTGTGCAAATCAGTCTAAGTAGATCGACATTTAAAAGCACATTTGATTTAATAGCAGAGCTAACAATCGAATGGTCATTTAAAAATCTAATCCATGGCTTAAATTTTTCCACATCACATTTTTCTGGATTAAAATAACCAACCTGATTATGCGCGACAATTTGGAAATTGCGAGCCGTTTAAAATAATAATAAGACACACACTTTCAGAATTTTAAGAATAATATTAAGAAAATTTGAATTAATTAAATTAATTTAATAATTCGAATTAAATTAATTATAATCGAAAAATTTAGACAGAAATGTATCTCGTTAAAATTCTTAACTCACAAACGCAGATTTGAAAAGCCAAAAGACACAAAACAGAAATTAAAATCAAAAATACCCAAAATCAACAAACACAAACTGATTTTTTTAACAAAAATTCAACAGCACTTCTGTATGTATATACTTGTATGTATATATCATAGGAGTGATGATTTTTGTCTGCTGAGTAGAAACTCGAGCAAGGAAGACAAGGAAGCAGTTGAGTTTGATCGAATAGAGAGAGAGAGCTGTTGAAATTTGGAAGAAAAAAAATGAACTGAACTGATGAAAATTAAAACACACACAAAAACGATTAAGTAGTATAACTGGTATGACAATCGGATTGTCATACCGATTGTCACACCAGCTTAAAAACAAAATAAACAAAATAACAAAAAAAAACAAATAATAATATATAACTGGTATGACAATCTGATAGTCATACTGATTGTCATACCAGTACAAAATAAAACATAAAAAGTCTGATATTAATTTTATTACTGGCATGACAATCAATAGTCATACCGATTGTCTTGCCAGTTATAAAATTAATCTGATTTAAAAATAAACAAGTATTAGTACTGGAATGACTTTCAGCAAGACAATTTCAATTGTCTTGCCGATTGTCATTCTAGTATAACATAAATTAAGTATTTAAATATACTGAATAATTAACATAAAAACTGTTAAAAACACAAAAAAAACAGAATATATAAAATATTTCAATTTCAGAAAACTGAAATGAATATTGCAGAAAATATTTACATAATTAAGATAATTAAAATATTTCAGAGATAATAATATTTTCAGTCCAAAAATAGATTTCTTTTGAATTTTAACAAATTAAATTCATAGAAAAATATTTTTAGAGAAAATAAAATATTCTGAGACATTAAAATTAACAAGTTGAGTAAATAAATAAGATAAGATAATAAAAATTACATAGAAATAAACAAGAAATATGATAAAATGATAAAATAAATTTGCAAATGAATTTTTCATTTATGAAAAATTTATTTGTAAATTCATTCAAGAACAGATCTCAGATATGAACTAGATTAATCACTAAAACTATTCAACATACCCAATTTACCAACTAATCTGGTAAATGTGGATTCATCAAGTGGTTTAGTGAAAATATCTGCCATTTGTTCTTCTGTTAGAACAAAAAATAGTTCAACAGTACCATTCATGACGTGCTCTCTAATAAAATGATACATGATGTCAATATGCTTTGTCCTCGAGTGCTGCACAGGGTTGTTGGTGATGGGTATTGCACTTGTATTGTCACATAAAATAGGAATTTTGTTCAATACAGAGCCATAGTCTCGTAGCTGGTTCCTAATCCACAAGATCTGAGCACAGCAGCTTCCAGCAGCAATATATTCAGCCTCGGCCGTTGAGTTGGAAACTGTTTGCTGTTTTTTGCTGTACCACGAGACTAGTCTGCTACCTAAGAATTGACAACTCCCTGAGGTGCTTTTCCTATCAACAACACTTCCTGCATAATCTGAATCTGTATATCCAACAAGGTTAAAACCAGATTCTTTAGGGTACCAAATACCTAGATTTGGTATTCCCTTAAGATATCTTAAGATTCGTTTAACAGCAACGAGATGAATATCTCTAGGATCCGCTTGGAACCTTGCACATAAGCATGTAGCATACATAATATCTGGTCTACTTGCAGTAAGATAGAGTAACGAGCCAATCATACCTCTGTAGCTTGTGACATCTACCTTAATGGAGTTTTCACATGGTCCAAGCTTGACAGCTGTAGTTGATGGAGTCCTTGCTGATGCAGAATCCTCTAGATTGTACTTTTTGAGGAGTTCCTTGAGATACTTGGATTGACAAATAAATGTTCCATCTAACATTTGATTTACTTGTAATCCAAGAAAGAACTTCAGCTCTCCCATCATGCTCATTTCAAACTTGTTGTACATTAACTTAGCAAATCTCTTACAGAGATTATCATTAGTAGACCCAAATATTATATCATCCACATAGACTTGGACTAATATAGTATCATTCTTATGTTTTTTTAGAAAAGAGAGTTTTGTCTATGACACCTCTAATAAAGCTATTTTCAATAAGAAATTCAGATGTCATACCATTTTCTTGGAGACTGTTTGAGCCCATAGATAGCCTTAAAAAGAAAGAAGACAAAATCCAAATGATCTGGATCTTCAAAACCAGGAGGTTGCTCTACATATACCTCTTCATCCAGCTTTCCATTCAGAAAGGCGCTCTTGACATCCATTTGATAAACTTTAAAGTTAGAGAATGCTGCAAATGCCAAAAATATCCTGATGGCCTCTAGTCTAGCCACCGGAGCATAGGTTTCGTCATAATCAATGCCTTCAGCTTGTGAATACCCTTTTGCTACCAGTCTTGCCTTGTTTCTTGTAACCACACCATCTTCATCTAGTTTATTCCTGAATACCCACCTAGTACCAACAGCTTTCTTGTGTGTAGGTCTCGGTACCAGTTTCCAGACTTGTTGACTTTCAAACTGATTGAGCTCATCTTGCATAGCAATCATCCAATCTGGATCAGTCAGTGCTTCCTCAATCTTTTTAGGTTCCATCTCAGAAAGAAATCATGAGAACAGACACTCATTTTGAGTAGCACGTCTAGTTCTGACTCCAACATCTGGATCACCAATAATCAACTCAAAAGGATGAGCTTTATTCCAGACAGTCTGTCTTGGAAGATTTGATCTTGATGATTCGCCTTGAAATTCATTGGGATGTTGTGTCCTACTAGATGATCCTTCAGCATCTCCCCCTGAGTTGTTGCCATGTTGACTTGAAGATTCTCCGTCAGTAGCAGTGGTATCTCCATTATTGCCAAAGTTTCCATCACTATTACCTTGAGTATCATCATGATTAACAGGTTCTTCACCAGCAACAACCTCAGGTTCTTGACCATGTTCTGATTCTGAATCTGACATATCATCAAACTTCAGTTTCTCAGAAGGATCTTCAGTTTGGATACTAGGGAGTTTAGTGTAATCAAATGTAACATTGACACTTTCAGTTACTTTGTGTTGATCAATGATATACACTCTGTATGATCTTCTTCCATATCCAACAAAAATACCCTCATATGCCTTTGCCTGGAATTTACCACGACGATCATCTCTATCCTTGAGCACGAAGCATCTGGCACCAAATACATGAAAGTATTTGATAGAAGGTTTCTGTTCATTCAAAATCTCATAAGGAGTTTTCATGAAGTCTTTGTTGATTAGAGTTCAATTCTGAGTATAACATGCAGTATTGACAGCTTCAGCCCAAAAGTACATTGGAAGACCTGATTCACTTAACATCGTTCTTGCAGCTTCAATCAATGTACGATTCTTCCTTTCTACCACTCCATTTTGCTGAGGGGTTCTAGGAGCTGAAAATTGTCTGGTAATCCCTTTTTCTGTACAGAATCCATTGAGAAGTGAATTTTTGAATTCTGTTTTATTATCTGACCTTATTGCTCTAACAGGGACATTAGAATCTAACTCAATCATCTTGATATGATCAATCACAACTTGTGGTATTTCATCCTTAGAGTGAAGAAATAAAACCCACGTATACTTGGAATAGTCATCAACTATCACAAGACAGTAACACTTCTTTGACATCGAAAGGACATTAACTGGTCCAAATAAATCCATGTGCAATAATTGCAGAACACCAGTTATGGAAGATGTGTCAGTGCCTCTGTGACTTGCTTTCTTTGACTTTCCTTTCTGGCAAGCCTCACATAGTCCATCTGGAGAGAATTCCAGCTGAGGCAGACCTCTTACCAATTCTCTTTTTACAAGAGAATTCATTGTTTTGAAATTGAGATGAGAAAGTCTCTTGTGCCATAGCCAACTCTCATCTGACGATGCCTTTGCATAGAAACAATTGACTTCAGGATTGCTTCCAGAGTTCATGTCAGCTACGAACAGATTTCCTTTCCGGATTCCCATCAAGGAAGGTTTTTCACTTTTCTTGTGTAGAATCTGACACTTCAGCTTGTCGAATAAAACATTGTAGCCATTGTCACAGAACTGACTAATGCTAAGCAGATTGTGTTCAAGTCCTTGCACAACATACACATTTTCAATGATAACATATTCAGCTAGCAAACAGCCATATCCCTCCGTTAAACCTTTGTTGTTATCTCCAAAGGTAACCACTGGGCCAGCTTTCTCAACCACATTGATAGCAGGGCTCTATCTCCGGTCATATGTCTTGATGATCCGCTGTCAAGAATCCACACTACCGGTTGTACCTGTTTAATGCCCTGCAATACAAATGGATTAGACCTTCTTCGGAACCCAAGCTTGGTTGGGTCCGGCATATTTATAAAATTGGCCTTTATCAGGCAAAACAACATTCTTAATTTTAATATTCTCAACTTTCTCAATGACTGGACATTTGACCTTGTGAACAGCCTTGACAAATTTCGGTTTAGGCTTAGGCACAAATGTCTCCTTTCTAGCTTTAGGAGGACTAGCAGTCTTAGACCTATCATGCTTTCTATTATTCACATGCTGACGAGGAGTAGTCTTATCATTAGAAACATGCTTACCATTAAAATAAGCATACATCATATTAAAAGCACAAGACATACAATCAAGAACACCACATGCTTTATGAGAGGGATTAACAATAGGCAACTTATGCATAGTAGACATGGCATTTGTGTTATCCAACTCATGTGTGTCTGAGTTAGTCTCAGTTGCTTTCACAACCTTGACTGGAACTTTTGACACACTTGACTTGGAGACAGCTTTCTCATTAGCATTATCTTCAGCACGGATTTCTTCTTGAATAATAAATGAGGTCTCATCAAATGGATCAGCAATTGATTCTTTATAGAGGGTTTCATCAACACCCTTAAGCACATGTGGTACTTCCCTGCCTTTAGCACAGACATGAGGAGGGGAGTTTATGCCTAATTTTCCAATAGCAGCATTGTAATCATAACCTATTCCAGATGTTTGATTAACAGCTTGCTTATTGTAAAACTCTTTGGACTTCGAACAAGAATTAAAGTAAGCTTTAACCTTAGCCTCAAGACCTCTTGTCTTTGAGAATAGTTTCAAGTTGTCTATAACAGTCAACTCTATTCTCTAGAAAAGATACTTGTTCTTTTAATTTATCTTGATTAATGTGCACAAGTCTTAATTCATTGACCTCTTTCTCAAGGTCTTTGATTTGTTGATTTAACAATTCATTATCACGACGAGCACAATCTAAGGAACTACCTAGATGATAAACTAATTCAACATCAGTAAATTTTACCTCTTTTCTTGACGATGAGGTGTTTGCATCACTAGCCATGAGAGCAAGATTCCCAACTTCTTCATCTTCACTGTCAGTATCATCCCAGCTTCTTACCTTTGCCAGGTAAGCCCTCTCAGATTTACTCTTCTGATTAGAATCGTAAGAGTTCTTCCTAACTTGTTTTGGCTTCCTGCATTCTGTGGCAAAGTGTCCCAACTCATTGCAGTTGAAGCATCGAATGGTGCTTCGATCAACCATCCATGTTTTATACCCACCACTGCTGGTGTTAGAGGATGAAGATCCACCTTTCTGGAATCTGTTGTAGTTGGACTTATACTTGAACTTGGGATTCCTTTTGAATCTGACGTTTGAGAATCTCTTGACAATCAGGGCCATTGACTCATCCTCCAATTGCTCCAGTTCTTCCAAGGAATAAAAATCATCTCCTGATTGATTTGTAGTAGGGGGATCAAATTCTGCTACTATCACATTTTCTTCAACCTTGGAAGACTGTACCATTCTTTCTGACTGTTGAGATTGTTGTTGATATTGTGGTTGTTGTTGTTGTTCATCAGCTACTAGAGCAGTAGACGTGCTGACCACTCTTCCTTTCCCGTAAACTTCCTTCTGCTGAATCTGCTCCAACTCATAAGTCTTTAACACACCATAGAGCCTTTCCAAAGAAATCTCACTCAGATCTCTTGCTTCTCTTATGGCAGTGATTCTATGTTCGAGATGAGTTGGCAGTGTTAAAAGGAACTTTTTGTTGACCTCCCTGATGGAATAGTATTTACCATTAATGTTCAGGTTGTTGATCAATGCATTGTACCTCTCAAACACTTCAGTGATTCCTTCTCCTAGATTGGATTTAAAGTATTCATACTCAGAGGTTAGGATTTCTAACTTGTTCTCCCTAACTTCCTCTGTGCCTTCATTAATAACCTCAATAGTTTCCCAGATATGTTTGGAATCTTTACAATTCATCACATGTCTATTCATCAAGGGATCAAGGGAATCTAATAAAATTAATTGAAGGCTAGCATCCAGGGAGGCTTCTTCTATTTCAGCAGGAGAGAAATCCTCAGGATCTTTCACATAAGTTCTAGCTTTGGTGATCACCACATCATTTTCTATTACCTCTGGTTCAATAACCATTGGAATTTTTGGACCCTTCTTTAACACTTCCAGATATTTGGGATTAGCAACTTGCAAAAACAATAGCATCTTCTTCTTCCACATGATATAATTTTCTTTATCGAATAGTGGAATTTTAACGGTTCCAACTTTTTGTGTAGTCATTATGAATTTTTGAGTCAATAAAAAATTCAAGGAGTGAAAGAAACACAAAAGTCTAGGATCTTGATTTGTACGTTAATCAGAAGGCTCTGATACCAATTGTTAGGTCCCAATTTGTTTGTAGAAGGGGGGTTGAATACAAACAATATCGTTTAATCGAATAAAATGCGGAATAAAAATGTGAAACAAAATTCAAGTTAAATAAAACTTTTATTAAACTTGAAAGGTGTTACAACAACGGTGTCGTTTACAAGGGAGTAATCTCAAATCAATTATTACAAATCTAGAATAAATTCGACATGAACTTTTTCTATTTTTGCAATGAAAAGATCAAATGCTAAATGCGATTTGAGATTAAGTTCTAGGGATTTTAATCCGCTAGATTGTTACACAAGAACAAGATAAATAATTCTAGTGGTTTGGATTTAATTTTACAATCTAGAATTTTGATCTTGAATAAAGCAGATGAAAAGATGAAATATTGCTGCTTGTTTTTCTTTTCTGCTTGTTCTTGACTTGTGTGTTCTGTATGAATAATTGCATGAGTGTCTTCTGCTTTTTGTTGTTTAAGTAAACAAAACAATCCTGTTGAATCAGCAAGACTTTCGGCAAGACAATCAAATGAACTGGCATGACAATCCATTTGAACTGGTAGGACTTTCAGTGAGACTATCCTTTTGAACTAGCAAGACAATCTCAATAGCTAGCAAGACAATCAGAATGAACTAGCAAGACTTTCGGTATGACTATCAATTGTCATACCGATTGTCATAGCAGTTCAAATCATATTGTCTTACTGAATTATTAATAGATTTTAATCTAATAACAATTCTGAAAATCCTTAATATTAATTCTGAATTAATTAATTAATTAATTCAATTAATCAATAAATTAATCTTTCCAGATATAATTTATTTTCTTAATTAAATTATTTGACTTAATTAATTAATAGAGAATTAATATTAATCTTGAGCAGCAACCATTCTTCTGAAAATCTTCTGAAAATTACTGTCAATTATGAATCAATTCCACCACTTCAATGTTGACACTCGATGTACTGTCTGGTTCATGAGTGACTAACTTCCATGACATTTCTTCAAGCCTTGACCTTGATACTCTTGATTTTCTTCAGACTAAATCCTTGTAATTAATTGATACCCTGACGAGATCTCTGTCACTTGATTAAATCCACAATCTTGATTGATATCACTGAGGCTTGATCAATTTCTTGAACTTCTTCCAGTGAATTAAGTCTTCAAGTCTGTAGATGAATAATGTTTCTTAACCCTTTGACAGATGTTACTCTGTGAGATCTCTCTGACGATAGATCCACTATTTACTTATTACATTCTTATTTGAGTTGAGTTAAATCCTCGAATAAACAAATAGGCTAAGACATATGCCTTTCACCATTCATCACATGTTCCCTAATGAAGTGGTACTTGATATCTATGTGCTTTGTTCTTGAATGCTGTACTGGAATTTCAGTGATGGCAATTGCACTCGTGTTATCACAGAAAATAGGAATTCTGTCCACTTGCAAACCATAGTCCAACAAATGATTTTTCATCAATAGAATATGTGCACAGCAACTACCACCAGCAATATATTCAACTTCAGCTGTAGAAGTAAAAACTGAATTTTGCTTTTTACTGAACCAGGATACTAGCTTGTTTCCTAGAAATTGACAAGTTCCTGTAGTACTTTTTCTATCAATCTTGCACCCTGCATAATCTGCATCTGAATAACCACTTAGATCAAAACCAGAATCTCTAGGGTACCAAATGCCAAGTTTTGGTGTTCCCTTGAGATATCTGAAAATTCTCTTTATAGCTATTAAATAAGATTCTCTAGGATCAGCCTGAAATCTAGCACAAAGACAAGTAGCAAACATTATATCTGGCCTACTAGTTGTTAAGTACAGAAGTGATCCAACCATGCCTCTATAGCTTGAAATATCCACAGACTTTACAGTAGTGTTTAATTCTAGTTTAGTTGTAGTGGCCATGGGAGTTTTTGCAGATGTGCAATCTATTAGATCAAACTTCTTTAAAAGATCATAAATATATTTGGTTTGACTAATGAATATTCCATCACTAACTTTCTTAACTTGTAAATCAAGAAAGTAAGTTAGTTCTCCCATCATGATCAATTCATACTTACTTTGCATCAATTTGGCAAACTTCTTGCAAAGTTTTTCATTTGTAGAGCCAAATATAATATCATCTACATAAATTTGAACAAGTATACTAGAGCCATTAACATTTCTAAAGAATAAAGTTTTGTCAACAATACCTCTTATGAAGTGATTTTTTAAGAGAAATTTTGACAAAGTATCATACCAGGCTCTAGGTGCTTGCTTCAGTCCATAAAGTGATTTCAAAAGATAGTAGACATATTCTGGAAAATTTGGATCTTCAAAACGAGGAGGCTGGCAGACATAGACTTCCTCCTCCAAGTCTCCATTCAGAAAGGCACTTTTGACATCCATTTGATAGACTTTGAAATTGGCATGGGCTGCATAGGCTAAGAAAATTCTGACGGCTTCAAGTCTTGCAACAGGAGCAAAAGTTTCATCATAATCTATTCCTTCTTGTTGACAGTAGCCCTTAGCAACCAATCTAGCTTTGTTCCTGACAACTATGCCATTTTCATCCATCTTGTTTTTAAATACCCACTTGGTGTCAATTGGATTCTTTTCTTTAGGCTTGGGTACCAGCTTCCATACCTTGTTCCTTATAAATTGGTTTAGCTCCTCTTGCATAGCTAGAACCCAATCAGGATCCAACAGAGCTTCCTCTACCTTATTTGGTTCTTCCTTTGAGAGAAAGCTGCTCTACAGACATTCTTCTTGAGTTGCTTTCCTTGTTTGAACTCTAAAAGATGCATCACCAATAATGAGCTCAAAAGGGTGATCTCTAGTCCATTTTCTCTATTGAGGTAGATTAGCTCTAGATGAAGAGGCCTCATCATTGTCATGATGTGTGACTGAGTTTTGATTAGAAGAGACTCCCCCTGAGTTTATGAATCTTTGATTTGAAGAGGAAGTTCTTTCTATAAGTGATCTGTTTTGACTCTCAGCTTCTCTCATTGTTCCGACGGATGATGCACTTTGTATCTTGACGGATGAAGCTGATTTTCTACCGATGGATGATGTATTATGCAACTCAACTGATGTTGAATTTTGTGCATCATTGGGGATAGTCTTTTCTGCATTATCCTTAGCCACTGTTTCTTGATCACTATCATCATCACTGTCTTCACAAATCATCTCCACATTGTCAAATTTGAGGCTCTCATGGAAATCTCCATCTTGTAGTCCTTCAATCTTTTTATCAACAAACACAACATGTACAGATTCCATAATAATGTTGGTTTTTAGATTGTAGACTCTATATGCTTTTCCAACAGCATATCCAACAAAAATTCCTTCATCTGCTTTGGCATCAAACTTTCTATGTTGTTCAGTTTGATTCCTTAGAATGTAGCATTTGCATCCAAAGACATGAAGAAAATTTAGAGTTGGCTTCCTATTCTTGAACAATTGGTAGGGAGTCATGCATTTTGCTTGATTGATCAAAAAAATATTCTGAGTGTAGCATGCAGTATTCATAGCTTCAGCCCAAAAATATGTTGGTAACTTTGATTCTTCCAGCATTGTCCTTGCAGCTTCAATAAGAGATCTGTTTTTCCTTTCCACCACTCCATTTTGTTGTGGAGTTATAGCTGCAGAAAACTCATGCATAATCCCATTCTCTTCACAAAATAATCTCATCACAGAATTCTTGAACTCAGTTCCATTATCACTCCTGATTCTTCTTACTTTGAAGTCAGGATGATTGTTGACTTGCCTTATGTGATTGATGATGATTTCACTAGCTTCATCTTTGAATTTTAGAAAATATGTCCAAGAGAACTTTGAGAAATCATCTACAATTACTAGGAAATATCTTTTCCTTGAGATGCATAACACATTGACTGGTCCAAACAAATCCATGTGTAATAATTGCAAAGGTTCTTCAATTGTTGAATCAAGCTTCTTTCTAAATGATGCTTTAATCTGCTTTCCTTTCTGGCAGGCATCACATAATCCATCCTTTGAAAACTCTACATGAGGAATACCTCTAACCAAATCTTTCTTGACTATCTCATTCATGGTCTTAAAGTTTAGATGAGACAGCTTCTTGTGTCATAGCCAACTTTCATCTTGACTTGCCTTGCTAAATAGACAAGTAACAGATTCTGCATTTGATGAGTTGAAATCAGCTAAGTACACATTTCCTTTTCTCACCCAGTGAGAACCACTTTGTTGCTTCTCTTGTTGGTCACAACACAGGCTTTGGAATTAAAATTGACTGAGTTGCCCTTATCACAAAGCTGGCTGATACTCAACAAATTATGTTTGAGTCCATACACTAGGGAAACCTCTTCAATGATGACATTATCCTTTCAAATCAAGCCATATCCCACAGTATAACTCTTGTTGTCATCTCCAAAAGTGATACTTGGGCCAGCTCTTTCCTTGAACCCAGTGAGCAGGGTAGAATCTTCAATCATGTGCCTTGAGCACCCACTATCCAAATACCAAAGATTCTTTCTATTTCCCTGCACACATCAAAATCAAATCAAGTTGATTTTGGTACCCAAGTTTCCTTGGGTCCTGCCTTGTTAGCCTTTTTCTTTGGTTTTAGGTTTGACCTCATTTGACTTGGGTATTTCAGATTCATCCTTAGTCATTTGAGTTGGACCTTTGAAACCATTCATTGAAGCAGAATTATCATGCATATTTTGATTAACAGGAAAAGGCATGCTTTGTGCAAACATGTTATTCCAGTAAGGCATGCTAAATGGCATTTGAGGCATACTAAATACAGCATAATAAGGATTAGGTGCAAATGGCATGTTAGCATATTGTGCATTCAAATTTTGTGCAGGCATAACATTAACAGGCAATGTAGGCATGCTGGGAAATGAAGGAGGTGCAGACATAAGGGTAGGCATAGCAAGTTTGTAATTAATAGACAAATGATTAACACTACCACACTTAACACAGATTTTTCTTGGAGCATATATATCAGGTGTGTAGTTGTTTTGTTTGTTAATTCCTACCTTCCCATTTCTGTTATTTTTCCTTTTTGATTTTGCTTTTACCTTAATCTTATCTAATCTGTCATTCAATTGCTTGATAGACAGATGACCAACATTGACTCTTTTTTCTTTTCTCACTTAACTTGATTCTCTTGGAACAAAGTTTTTAGAAACTGATCCATATTTATCATTCAACTTAGCTAACTTAGCTTTGCTAACTGGATTACTAACATTCGACGGATGTGGCTCATTGTCTTTCGACGGATTAAAATTTTTGATTATTCGATGGATAATTTTCATCATCCGTCGAATCCACATTGGTTGAAAGTCCTTCAACCAGATTGGAATCAAGCTTCTCTTTGCTCTTTTTCCAGGCTACAACACAAAAGGATTCTATACCTTGAACTTTAGTAATTTGAGCATGGACATCTCTAGATGATTTCCATGCCTTAATCACTTCATGTTCTCGTTCAAGTTGCTTTCTTAAAATCTCCTCTTTCTTTAAGGATTCTGCTAGTTCATCCTTGGCAACCTTGCATTCTAATTTCAATTTTTCAAACTCAATGAATTGAGTCTCTAGCACATTATTCCTCTCACTTAAAAACATATTATTCTCCTTAATTTTACTATTTTCTTTGGTGAGATACTTAAGTGTAACACGCAGGTGATATAGTTCAGTAGACATGTTATTAATGGCATCATTACACTCAACTTTAGATAAATGAGCTAGGTTTGTTGTGATTACTTGATTGCTTGATGAACTGGTTTTTGTTTCATCTGATTTGGCCATAAGTGCTAGATTGACATAGTTTGTTTCTTCATCTTCATCCAATCCATCTGCAGCCCAGTCATTTTCTTGTGTAATGAACACCCTTTCCTTTTGCTTGTAAACAATAGGCTCAAACTTCTTTTTACCAGAATCAGGCTTCCTGCATTCACTTACAAAATGACCTGCCAAGCCACACTTGAAACACTTGAATTTAGACTTATCAACCATATTTCTGTTTGACTTAGCTGCTCCAAAAATTTTCTTGAATTTGAGCTTGGAAAATCTCCTGGATAGAAAAGCAAGATGCTCATCTATGTCATCCATGTCATATTGGCTCAACTGTTCTTCATTTTCAGCTACCATCCCTTTGCCCTTGCTTTTACAGACCCTTGAATTTCATGTAAATTCAACAGCTTCAACCTTCATCTCCTTTTCCTTTTCTTGTTCAGCAAATAGTGCAATGGATCCTCCTTTCTTCCTTCCTTTCTCCATCTTTTCATCTTGATCTATTTCAAGCTCATAGGTTTTTGGAATTCCATACAGTCTTTCCAAGGTGAATTCCTTGTAATCTTGAGAGTTTCTTAAGAGACTGTCATGGGCTTCCATTTATTTGGTAGAGATCTAAGGAATTTAAGATTTGAGTCTTTTGTTTGATAGACTCTTCCATGCAACTTAAGAGCATTTAGTAGCTTTTGAAATCTACTAAATATATCAATAAGTGACTCAATTTCTTCATAGTGAAAATGCTCATATTGTTGAATCAAGAGCTGCATTTTGTTCTCTCTTACTTGCTCAGTACCATCACAGATAATTTGAATTGTATCTCAAACCTCTTTTGTTGTTTTGCAGTTAATGATGTTATCAAACATATCACCATCAACACCATTAAACAGTATGTTCATGGCCTTTTTATCTTTCCTGACTTGTTCAATGTCTGGATCAGACCATTCATGTTTGGGCTTTGGAACTGATGGTTCATTTCCTGTAGCAGCTCTCATAGGAACATGAGGACCTCTCTCAATGCAGTCCACATAGGCTTCATCTTGAGAAAGAAGATGTAGGTGCATTTTCACCTTCCAATGGTGATAGTTATCTTTGTCCAGAAATGGAATCTTTACTCCAACATCCTTTTTGTTCATCTTGTTGATTGTTGTGATCTTTACACTCTTTGTACTTCAAGTGCTTGCTATGATACCAATTATTATATCCAAACAATGCAACAAGAATTACAGAAGGGGGGTTAAATGTAATTCTGGCTCCTTTTTTAATTTTAAGACTGTTCTTGCTTAATATATAACAGTGTTTGATTTTGCAAGAAGTGTGGAATGAAACTTGAATTGAAATCAAAACACAAAGTAATAAAACACAAAGCTTTAAAACTTTCTGGTGGATTTGAACTTATCCACCAGAGATATATATTAGTATGAGAACTATGTGGTTCTAGAATAGCACACAGCTGCTTACAAGTGAACTTACAACCTTAAAGAGAAATTCTTAACAGATACAACTTTTTCTATCTCTCTGAAAATAATGCTTACACAATTAGTTATTCTACTTGCTTCTCTTGGTTTATATATCACCAAGTTACATGATAGTAATACAAGACAATAAAACAAAATTATATCTATTCTAACTTCATGCTGCTATATTACTCTATCCAGCATCTTTGAATATCTTCATATTTTCATGGAAATGGTAATGCTTCTTTGTTCTCTAAATCCTGTAATTAAGCTGCCACATTCCATTTACAAACACCCGACGCATGTGACTGTGTTGTCACTGTCAACTGCTAATTTAAATATTATCATCCGTCGGGATTATATTGATCATTCGTCGGGAGCCTTATGATTATCCGTCGAGAGCCTTTGTAGATCATCCGTCGGAGTCTTTCTGTCACTTGATTCTATTTCACTTATGTAGAATTACAAGACATCTAATATCTACAATTAGCCAACCTATTCTGCATATCAATTTAGTAGTCAACATGACTTAAATAATCCTACAGTGTCTACTCAACTAATACATTGTTGTTTGCAGAAATGTGCTACAAGAATTATTATTACATAAGCTACACTTTCGATGGATGTCAAATTGTCATCCATCGGGACTATAAAGATCATCCGTCGGGACTATATTAGAACATCCGTCGAGAGCTACAAAAACACTAAGTTAAAATCTACTAAGGTGTTTTGTTCAACTTATCATCAAGTTCACAACATATTCCTAACAACCCTACTGTGAAGCATCTTCATGTGTTTGGAAGCAAGTGCTATGTTTTAAAAGACAACTCTGAATATGTGGGAAAATTTGACTCTAAAGTTTTTGAAGTAATTTTTCTGGGAAATTCATTGGAGAGAACTGACTACAAAGTCTATGTACTTGAACACAAGAAAATTATGGACATAAGAAAATTATGGAAAGCACAGATGTAATTTTTTATGATGACAAGTGTCTAGGCTTGGAATGCTTTGATGAAAATGAAGCTCAGGGCCTGAAATTTGAAAATCTCAACATTAATAGTGATTCTGAGGATGAAGCTGAAATAAACATTAATCATAGAATGGACGAAGAGTCAACTGAACAAGTGAATCATGAGAATGAAAGCTCATCTCATACACCTGAATTTGACAGCACAAACTCAGGGGGAGAAAGAGAAGAAGGTTCTACAAGTCATGCTAATGGTGAAGAAAATACAGAGAACTTAAGTCAACAAACTCACACCAGAAAATGGAATAGAAATCACACAAAAGAAGCACTTATTGGTGATCCAATTGTTGGAGTGAGGACTAGAAGTGCAACTGCAAATGAATGTCTTCATGCATGTTTTCTTTCACAAGTTGAGCGAAAGCTGAGGAAGCTCTACTTGATCCTGATTGGATATCTGCTATGCAAGAGGAGCTGAATCAGTTTGAAAGAAACAAAGTCGGGGAGTTACTTCCCGCATCAAAAAATAGAAGTGTAATTGGAACAAAGTGGGTGTACATGAATAAAATGGATGAAAATGGGATTGTCACCAGAAACAAAGCAAGGTTGGTTCTAAAAGGCTACTCACGGGAGGAAGGGATTGATTATGATGAAACTTTTACTTCAGTTGCAAGACTTGAAGCAATAAAGATCTTTATTGCATTTGCTGTACACTCAAATTTTAAAGTGTATGAAATGGATGTGAAGAGCGCATTACTTAATGGTAAGTTGGAAGAAGAAGTTTATGTGCAACAGCCAACTGGCTTTGAAGATCCAGAATTTCCAAATTTTGTATACAAATTATTCAAGGATCTCAATGGACTAAAGCAAGCACCTAGAGCTTAGTATGACACACTATCAGAATTTTTTATCAAACATGGATTCACTAGAGGAATAATTGACAAAACTCTAATCTACAAGCAGAATGGTGATGATATAATCCTAGTTCAAATTTATGTGGATGATATCATTTTTGGCTCTAATAATGAAAAGTTATGTCAAAGATTCTCAAAACTCATGCAGAGTGAATATGAAATGAGGATGAGAGAACGTAGTTACTTTCTTGGACTTCAAGTTAGTCAAGAAAATGATGGGATTTTCATCAGCCAAACTAAGTATATCAAGGATTTATTGAAGAACTTTGGCATGGTTGATTGTTCACCTGCATCTACACCTATGTCTACAACTACTAAGTTGGATAAAGATAAGAAATGAAAGAATGTGGACATTTCAGGTTATAGAGAAATGATTGGATCTTTGCTGTATTTGACTGCTAGTAGACCAGATATTATATTTGCAACATGTCTATGTGCAAGATTTCAAGCCAATCCAAAGGAATCACATTTGATGGCTGTGAAGAAAATTTTCAGATACTTAAAAGGGACTCCAAACTTGGGATTATGGTATCCTAAGGGAACATGTTTTGAAGCTGTTGGATACACAAATGCAGATTTTACTGGATGCAGGGTTGACAGAAAGAGCACTAGTGTCAGTTTCTTGGACATAGACTTGTATCCTGGTATAGCAAGAAATAATAATCTGTATCAACTTCCACAGTTGAGGCAGAATACATAGTTGATGGAAGTTGCTGTACTCAAGTGTTTGGGATTAAAAATCAGCTAATGGATTAGGCCTAGTGTTACACAAAATTCTAATTATGTGTGACAATACTAGTGCTATATATATTATGGCTAATCCAGTTAATCATTCTAGAATAAAGCACATTGATGTAAGGTACCATTTTATTAGAGAACATGTTGCAAATGGTACCATTGAGCTTATATTTATTCCAACAGAAAAATAATTAGCTGACATTTTTAATAAACCTTTGGATGAAGCAACTTTCACCAGACTTGTAGGAGAAATTGGAATGCTAAATTCTTCATCCTAAAGGCAAGAACTCAATTAATATTTTGCAGCAGATTGATTTTTAGTAAATCAAAATTAATTTGATTTAGTTGGAAATTAACTGGAATATGAGTTACAAATATTTCAGAATCTCTATATATTTATTTTTCAAATCTTAAAATTTAGCTTTGAATTTTTCAATTCTAAGAAAACTGTTTAAATGTTAATTTACATTTTCAATATGTGAAATTAGCACAAGACAGAGTCAAAAAGAACAAAAGTATTTAAAGAACTGAGTTCTCGATAAGTCTAATTGACTTCTCGACAAGCCATTTTAAGACTTCCCGAGTGAGTTCTCGATAAGTCACTTTTCTGACTTCTCGAAGGACTTCTCGACAAGCTTTATTATGACTTATTGATAAGTCATTGTAGAGTTCTCTATAACTGTTAAATCACAGAGTTCTCTACAAGTGCAAATTTTAGACTTATCAATAACTCAGAACTGGGATAATTTAATTTCATAAATTATTTTGGTAAAATACTTTTGACAAAATCATTCTGATTTTATTTTGATTTATTCAAATAAAATTAGAAACATTTAGTCCACTCTGGACAATCTGGGTGTTTAGTGGACATCTCGATAAATCATTTTCTAGTTCTCGATAAGAGTCAGGAAAATGACATATCGATATGTATCTATTCTATCAATATGACTTATCGATAAGCAAATTCCAAACGTCCATTTTTAGTTCTCGATAAGTCATTTACCTTTTACTATAAATACCCAGACATCTCGACACACACCTCTTTACGCCTTCGAGATCTCTAAGTGACCTAATTTTTCCAATTCTCAACTGCTCTCTCTCGTTTCAAACTCTTTCTCTCTAATTTTTCTTATCCACTCAAATTTACTCCTCTAAAATGGCACTAAACAATGTTAAAGCTGAAATTCCCAAGGATGGAACCAACTATCTTGCGTTTACAGATGTTAATCAGGCCCCTGACAGTTTCAAGGGGTTTGTTAAGTTTTTGTTTGAATCTTATCTTGCAGGAGCTCTAACTGCCAATCTCATCATTTACCTAGATGTTCTGCATGAATTCTGGACAACAGTTGTAGTGAGGACAATTGTGCATGACAACTCCGTGTCTATTATGGTGAACTGCTCTATTGGAGGTCAACATGTGGAGTTTAATGAGAAAGATGTGAATAAAGCTTTGGGCATTCCAACTGAAAATATGGCGGAGGTTCCAACACAGGATGAGCTAGTTGGGTTCATGGACCTCATCAACTATAGTGAAAGAATCAACCTGGCTAGCCTGAACAAGAAGTACCTAAGAAGGGAATGGTCTTTCTTGTTTGATTCTATCTTAAGGGCTTTTACTTGCAGAAAGACAAGATATGACAACATATCAAGTGTGGTTCAGAAGCTGGTGTTCTCAATAGCTCATAACAGACACTTGAATGTTGGTCTACTGATCCTGGAAGAACTAAGCACCAGGCTCATAATGCCCCTAGCTACAAGTGGTAAGGAAATTTTCGTTCCTAGATTTATAATGTCTACTTTAAATCATAAAGTACATGACATTCATATGCTTAATGGTATAGATAATACTAAAACAGGAAACTATAAGCAAGTGTCCAAGGTCCTGTTTGGTTCACTTCTTACTAAAAATAAGGTACCTGTAAGCCTTAAAATCACTCCATTTATGATGGAGAGATTCAGGACTTACCCTTACCATATGTCTGACATGAGATCTAATATTGAATCTAGTACAACAATGGCTCATGTCCCTGTAGAAGTACAAATACAGGACAACCAACAGGGGCCTTCCCAAGCTGAAACAATTCGTTCTATACCACTAGAAGCTAGGAAACCAACCATTTCATCCTCTCAAAAGGGTGAAGTGAGTAAAAAGAATAGAAAGCAGGCACCTTTAGCAATAAAAAACGAGAGTGGTGAGGACCAAACAGAACAAGAGTCACCCTTGGTCAAGAAAACAAAAAAAGCAAAACAAACTGAGTTGACCACTCAAGCTACCTCTGCACCATCCCAACAGGATGTAGTTGTAAAACAGGGACTTAAACAGACTCTAGAGACATCCTCTCAACAGGGTGTCTCTATTGAACAAAGCATCCACCCTAATGCATCTTGTAAAGAGTCTGCACCATCACTTGAACAAATTCAAGTATATGAAAGGAGAAAAAAAGGATGACACACACAAAGAGAGCACATCTATTGAAGCTCCCTCATTCATTCAGGGAAGCTGCCAACACTCAACTCTGAAATTCAAACTCTAATTTCTCAAATTTATTCTTCATACAATGAAGCACTTGAATCTGACTCTCAAGTGTTTCCAACTTCATATGACATGGTTCATGAAACTGTGCTCACCACCCATGAACCAAATTTAGTTGGTGAGAGGCTACATACTGGGGTAGACCTTGATGACAACAACACAAACACATGGGTTTCATCAGTTTTCACTGAAGACCCTGTGGTAGTCAGAAATGCACCTTCATGTGAAAATCAACCGTCACGGGTTAAAAAATTTTAGGGTAGTACTCCTAAAGGGGAGCTATCTAAATCCTCTCCAATTCAATTGGAGGTTCCTGTTGGAGGCACAACTCCCCTCAAAATCCTAGCTGAGATTGCACTCACAATTGAAGCTCGGAGTTCAATTGCCAATGATCCTGCTATAGGGGAGGCAAGTTTAGCACATTCAAGTGTAAGCTCACTGCAAAATGAGCAAGGGTTTGAGACTAGAGTACTTGACAGTAACCTAGTTAACTGCCCTCCAATTCCAATGGAGGTTCCCACCACAAGTGGAGAACAACAACATGTCATAACCATAATTTAATCTGTGAGTCAAACCGTGACATCTATCACGGGTGGTTCTATTGAATCCCTTCCTTCCACCTCAAATCCAAATGACCAACCATCAACATCCAATCCTTTACAACAACCATCTCACCCAATCCAACAGTGGTTACATAATGCTCAATCCCAACCAAACACTGTGGATGACCTTCTAATTGATCAACTTTCAGGCCTTGCAAACATCACATAGCATCTGCTCACTACAGATATGATAAATCAAGACTATCAGACAATCATGCTCACTTATAATCAAGATGTTGAGAAGCAAAAGCAGAAGATAGTGAATGAAGCTGAGCAGGATGACAATGTGGATGCTTGACTTTCTAAAGACTTTACATTAGAGATGGATCAGGTCTTGGAAAGATTCAGAGAGGAATATGTCACCATTTTGGGGAGTAATGCCAAGGTACTCACTCCATAGGAAGTATATGATGCAGTCAATGGAGTCTACAAGGCTCAACTCAAGGCTTTTCACCTCTTTGGTAAGGCACTTTAAGTGACTTTAACCGACCATCAGAATAAAATTAGAAAGATGGTGAGGGAGAAGATGGATGAAATTATCCCTTCACAAGTTGAGATCAAATCAAAATTCAAGACTTTTGCAGAACGGATGGCAAGATTTTTTCTAACTATAGTGGATACAAATGTCAAAAATCTAAGGCAATCTTTTGTGGCTCTGCATGAGGTGGTTCAACAGCACATTGCAAATTTTAATGACACAAAACTCAAGTTGAATCAACTTCATCAAAGCTTATATGAGCCTTCAGCTCTTTTGATGGAAGGCATAAAGGAAGCTGTGCAAGCCACTTTTGGAACCTCCCTCACTTCAAGCTCTTAACAATCCATCTCAACATCAACCAACTTGCAGATCCCTGCTCTCCAAACCCAAGTCTCTACTCTACAATCAGCTAATGAGTCTCTCACAACTCAAGTCTCTCAACTCACAGCAATGGTAGCAAGTCAACAGGCTGATATCCAGACCCTGTTAGACTCTCACAAGCACCTACAAATGCAAAATTCAGTGTCTTTGGGAGCCATTATGGGGCACTCAACATTCCACTGCCTGCACTTCCATAAGTTGTGAGGCCTGAAATCCCTACACCTCTTATCCTGCCTACTAACAAGCCTAAGGGAGAGATTGAGGCTAGGCTACTAAGATCATCCCAAACATCTACATTTGTTCAAGCTTAATCTGCTAATAAAGGAAAATCTCAAAAAGTTGATATTGGAATGGAGAGGCTTATCAAAGCAGCTGAAGGACCTAGTCTAAGCAAGGAATTTAAATATTTGCTAAAGGCTCTCAGGGCTTCTCTCAACAACAACTTCATCACTTACAAGAGGGCTTTGAAGGCCATAAACTTCATAAGGGTGATTTTGGTAACCAAGGGAAATTTTCAGGAAAATAGAGTTGTGATAAATATCATTAACTCAGGTGTAGACAGATGCATGCAGGTGTCCCTTAATTTTCTTACATCAAGAAGGGCTTCTGAACTGGATATCTTCATTGAAAAAGTCAACAGAGTAATCAGTGAAGACACTCTTTTGCTCAAGGAATTACAAAAAGCTCAAGAAGCTGCTTTTCCAGAAGCATATCTCTATCCAAACAAGGGAGTGGCTTACATCTGTCCAAACACCAAGGAACCCAAGAACTTTCTTGTTCCCACACACTGTGTCATGGCACACAAAAAGCTCATAATAACTTTAGAAACTGGATTGAAGACCAAAAAGAACAAGACTGATGAAGATATAGAGATGATAAAGATTTTTGGGAGATACTTGAGATATCCTGAAGCCAAGTTTCCCCGAACACAATTCAATAAGGATGACTTGGATGATGATGAGCAGAAGAAAGATGATTAAAAACCTTCTGGCTCAAATCCAGGTCAATCCTCCAAAGCAACTAGCAACAACTAAAAGAAGAAAGATGAGAAGAAGGGAGATGATAAAAAGAGAGGTGATGAGAGAAGAAGGAAGAAGAAGGAGGATGGTTTAGAACCAAAGAAAAATACCCTACAAATCCAAATTAAACAAACTCAAACCCCTAAGCCAATAAACTCAAACACTTTACCACCTCTAACCTTTAAGCCTAAGTTTTTATACAAACACACTGCAAACACCAGAATGAGAATACCAATCACTTCCAGCCAAAATTTTCTAAAGAAAATCTTAAACCTACCTTTCTTCAAGCAACCAACCAAAACTCATTACAAATCTGATGGAAGAAATCCAAAAAACCTGCAAGTTACTGAGAGGGCCATCTGGAACTGCTTTAATCAAAAAGATTTTCTACCTTTAAACTCGTGCATCACAGATGATGACTACTTTCAACAAATAGCTGAAGAAATGGTCAAAGTTTGGGTTGTATCATTGAGATAAATAAGAATCTACTATCAAGATGGATCCTACACTTTACTTGGCAGAAATTTAATGGGTATATTTTCAACCACAAAAATTAAGAGGGTAATTAGCTTACTGAAGGATAAGGATACTGGTACAATGGCATGTAGGTCTGTGTTGGATGTATCGTTGATAGTAAGGGAAGAAAGAAGAGCAACTGAAAAGGCTGAAAGAGAGGAGAGGGAAAGAAAATATATTGAAGAGATAGAAATTTTAAGCAAAAATCTGAAGAACTCAAGGAAAAGGGGATGAGCAGAATATCAAAAGATGGACACTTTCTGGGCATCAAGGTTGGCAGATTCTCAAGATTCAGAGTTGGTTACCTGAATGGTTATTCATTAGATGAGTGGCTCAAGCTTGTGGAAGCTCTAAGATGGACTCAAATCATAGAGGAATTGCAAGTACTTGTAGACTTAAAGGACCTCATTAGACAAGAAATAGGCTATGAGAAATTTGTGTGATGAATGTACCTTTCAAACTCATGTAATCACTTAATGTAAAAAGTTGTAATTATGTCAATTTTGTATATGTTAGTCGCTAAACACACGCTAATAATACACGCAAGTATACGAGTTCGCAAGTAGTATAAAATCTTTTCTAGTTCGTTCCCACAGAGACTGTATTGGTTAACTATCTAATTTATGTACCTAAGCAACAATGTATGGTTATTATCCAATGCTAAGATGATAACAAATTGAGATTGTTTATAACTAAGAATTACGCTAACAATTATAACTACGAGAATAAGATTGACTGAATTGATATATATGACAAACATGGGATTCTAACTTCATTAAATACTTCATTCAATAGCCTTATTATTCTTAACCTTAGCATGCAATGGTGATGACACTAATCAGATTACACGAAATTGATAAACGCCAACTTTCGTTGCACGAGTACCATTCTACCAGACATCCACAAAAGAGATAGAAGCTAAATAGGCACCAGTTATATTGAGACCCTATATGTCTATAGAATTTGACAACATAACGATTTAAGTACAAGTTATCTATCTTGATTACATAGGGCAAGTAAGATGGTTAAAATTACCTATGAATCATGCATAAAAAATACATGAACCTATGCTGGCATGGCAAGTTCTAAATCCTTAAATTCACTTTCGCTTCATTAAGAATTAACACACTATCTTATAAGTTTATGACGCTCATAAGATGAATACGCACAACCAATACTAGGATATCATACAATCACCACATACTAAGGCATCAAACAATTTAACTAAAAAAATCCATACATAAATCCGCTAGAACCCCACGATAATGATTAGCCCATAATCGGACCCATCATCAACGTGGGTTCCGATGAAAACATGATATAACAAATGTAGTCTTTATACGAATAAATAAAACCAAGTACAAACAAGAGTATAGGTTCAGCAAAACAAGAAAAAAGAATCCAAATTACAACTCAAAACAAAGATTCACAAGAATAAACTAGATCGTCTTCGCCTTTGTTGAATTGTGCTAAAGGTCTCTTGTCGTCTTCTCCTTGCGTTCTGGTCCGTCTCTGACTTGTTATTTATTAAAAACGACCTAATATGAATATATATAGCATCCCTCAACAATTTGGAAGCTTCCCTTTAGAATTGTAATAAAAATAGGATTCTGAAATTCGGCCTCGGCGCGGGCGCGTGCTATCACAGTGCGGGCGTGCTGTAATTCTGGAACCCCGGCGTGACCGCGCGCTATCACATCGCGGGTGCGCCGTCCTTCTGGGAAAAACTCAGATTTCTTCTTAAAACTTGCTGTTTCGAGCCGGCTTTCCACGAGCTTTTATTCCAACACCACCTGGACACCAAATTAGCACCAAAACAATGCTAATTCACCTGATTATCTGAATAGTGCCTGAAATGCAAAAACACTAGAAAACACATAACAACTTGAGTACAAATACACCAATTCAAAGCTTATTAGAGCATAATAAAGTGTCATAAATGCCACTCAACAGTATGTAATGTTTTATTGTTTATTGTAACTTGGGGTTAGTTTTGTTACCAGGCATGAATTTGTGATAAGCAATCTTCTCACAAATTGGGGGAGATTATTGTGCAAGACATGCATATACTATAACAAGACTAAGTTAAATTGATAGCCCTAAGAATTAGTTGTATGATAATATAAATTTATATTTTGTATTGTATTACTTGAGTCTGTAAAAATGACAAAGATTATACTGGAGTATTTTTCTGTAAACAGTCTCACGCATGAGAATAAGCTCTTGAAGAAGATCAAGCAGATCATGCCTCAGAGAAATTGTGAAGAAGTTTGGAGTTGAATAAATATGTTTTAAGAAAAATATTCTAAGTCAAGATATCTACAAGTCACAAATCAAGTCATATAGAGAAGTCATTCGAGAACTCCAGAATGACTTATCGAGAAGTCCAAAACAGCTTATAGAGAAGTCTCAGAGATATCGACAAGTCAAATGAAGACATGAAGATTGGAGATATCGACAAGTCAAATTATCATTAGAGATCTCAGAGATATCTACAAGTCAAAATGTATATAGAGATCTCTGAGATATCGATAAGTCATTTCTGCATTAGAGAACTCAGAGATATTGATAAGTCAAATTGAAGATATGAAGATTGGAAATATCGATAAGTCAATTTTCTCATTAGAGATCTTAGAGATATCATTAAGTCAATATGCTTATAGAGATCTCCGAGATATCGGCAAGTCACTTCCACATGCAGAAATTTGGAGACCTCGACAAGCCAAGTTCACTTATAGAGAACTAAGAGATATCTATAAGCCATTATACTTATCGAGATGTCAGTTCTCTATAGATCAAACTGGAGATCTTGATATGAAGCTCAAGTAAAGAATGCAGACAAGTTAAATATTCAAGATTATCAATCAACAAACTATCTAATCAGTTATATTGAAAAGTCTACAAAAGTAGCTTGAAGAGTACAAGATCTAAGTCCAAGATTAACTGACAAAGAAAAGTCACAGATTCACAGGATTTGCAAAGATACACTAAGCCAGAAATGGAAAGCTTTAGAGATAACTTAAAGTAGGGTTTAGTACATTCTATTGCATGCTGTGTAAACTCTGTTGGATTTTAAAATGCAGCGGGGCGTGGCAAAACACTTTTACACATACAAAATCCAAATAAAAGCATATAAATCGTGAATAAAAATTCGAGGGATCGAATCTAACCTTTAAAAATAATTCGGAGACAACGATCAGAGATCCTTAGTAGTTGCTCCTCAAGTGTGAAGCACTCCACAGGTATCCACCAAGAAAACGATGTTAAGGAGGAGGAAGGAGGCGGAGAGAATTGGGTTTTCCAAACTTTTTTGGTTTTCGGGTTTGATGTGGGTTAGAATAAAATAGGGTCTATAATATTGTATTTATAGGCAAAATTTTCAGCTAAAATTTTCCCATAAATATTATTATTATTATTATTATCCCATTTATTATTCTCATTAATAATTAAAACACCTTTTAATCATTAATCCTTTTTCTAAACACTTTAGAAATAATTCTCTCTCTTGATTTAATTTCCAAAAATTAAATCCTTTAATTAATAATATTAAGAACTTTTCTTAATTAATTTATAATCAATTAAATCTCATTTAATCAATTATCAAATTTGCCAATTAATTATTTATTTCACAAATAAATAATTATTTAGCCATTATTAATTAATTCCTCCACCAATAAATCATTCTCTTTTTATGGTGTGACCTTGTAGGTTCAATATTAAGCCGGTAGTAGAAATAAATAATAATAAAACTATTTTATCATTATTTATATAAATTCTCTAATTTATTAAATATGATTAATTAATTAATCACATTTATTCTATATCGTGAGTGATGCTTCTCAATATATCGCGACTATCCGGATAATATGAATTCACTGCTTAGAATACCAAGAACCTGTCAGTGAATAGTTACCGTACAATAAACTCCTTCTACCCTACAATGTCCCAATTAAATACAAGGCATGGATCTCGTATCAAGCCTATCTAATTCAATCATTTGCTTACCATTTACTATGCTTAGTTCTATGCAAATTAGAAACTCCTTTCTAATTTCATTCACTCTGGCCAGAGATTCCTGAACTAGCATAAGTGGATCAGCCTTGAACATTCGCTTCCTTCACTGGAAGGGGTAGATCCTTTATTGATCATACACTATCTTTGTGTACAAATTCCTATACCCAGAAGAGCCCTAATAATTGTCCCTGGAGACTAAGAACTAAACCAAAGCATAGTTCAGTGTACACAAGATGACTATGATGACCTCAAGTCTAAGGATACTTGTACAACTATCACTATATGAACAACTGCTGACACGTGAGTGAACTCCATCAGTTGTTCAGCTGTGCGAGTCATGTTCAGTGAACTTATTCTATAATAAGCACCTACATACTAGCTATAGTGTCACCACACAAATGTCTATGAGAACAGACATCCTTCATAATGAAGCAAGCATAGTATGTACCGATCTTTGCGGATTATTAATTACCAGTTAGTAATCCTATGACCAGGAACTATTTAAGTTTAGAGTTATCATCTTTTTAGGTCTCACTATTATGATCTCATCATAATCCATAAAAAGCTTTACTCTAAACTATGGTATATCTTATTTAAACATTTAAATAGATAGAGCCCGTAATAGAAAAAAAAACAAGTCTTTTATTAATATCAATGAAATCAAAACAGATTACATAAAAGTTATTCCTAAATCCTCATACATGATTGGACTTAGGACATATTCCTTTCAATCTTCCACTTGTACTAAAGCCAATCACTCTGGTATCTAATACCCATCTTGTCTTTATGACGATCAAAGTGACTTTCAGAAAGTAGCTTTGTGAGTGGGTCTGCTATGTTGTTATGTGTGTCAACTCTAATTCAATACAATACAAGAAATGTTACCGCGCTGCCACTAAACCTTTTGTAAATGCATGGTTCATCTACGTTTTTGATAAAACCAAACTCTTTGATTGTCTCATCAAAACGAATGTTCCATCTTTCGAGAAGCTTGCTTTAAACCACATATGGTTCGCAGTAGCTTACACACTAGGTTTTCATTTCTCTTGGAAAGAAAACCATCTGGCTAATTGCCAGATCTCATAGTCGTAGTAAGCAGCAATCGCAAGCAAAATCCGAACTGATTTTAACAGGGCTACAGGTAAAAGGTTTCATCAAAGTCAATCCATTGCCTTTGTTTGAATTCTTTTGCCACAAGCATGGCCTTATAGGTCTCCACCTGGCCATCTGCTATAATCTATCTTTTGTATACCGTATACATAGATACCATTCTGGATTTCATGGCACTATGCCATTTCTCTGAGTCAACACTACTCATAGCCTCATTATAGGTCACAGGGTCATCATCATCAATGATCAACAACTCATTATCATTCTCAATGACAAGGCCATCTTACCTCTCAGGTTGGTGAGACACTCTCCCTGATCTATGAATGGGCTGTTCCACAAAAGGTTGCTCAGTCAGAACAGGTATTTCCACTCGATCTGTAGTAGTTTGTGCTTCTTGAACTTCATCAAGTTCAATTTTGCTCCCACTGTTTCCTTCAAGGATAAACTCCTTTTCCAAGAAGGTAGCATGTCTGGAGACAAACACCCGATGATCGGTGTAAAAGTAATACCCTAAAGTCTCTTTAGGATATCCCACAAAACTACATTTTCCGGATCGATATTCCAGCTTATCTAGGTCAACTTTCTTGACATAAGCTGGACATCCCCAAATCTTAACATATTTAAGACTCGGTTTCCTTTCTTTCCATATCTCATACGAAGTTTGAGGAACAGATTTTGGAAGGCACCTTATTCAGTAAATATGCTGAGGTTTCCAATGCATAATCCCATAGGAATACTGGAAGATTTGCATAGCTCATCATGGACCGACTTATGTCTAACAAAGTTCGATTTCTCCTTTCAGATACCAATCTGGAGGAGTCCACTGGGAGACTATACCATTTACTTTGAGATAATCTAGAAACACTCTATTAAAGTATTCACCACCTCGATCTAATCGAAGAATTATAATACTCTGTTTGGTTTATTTCTCCACTTCATACTTATACTCTTTGAACTTTTCAAAGGCCTCAGACTTGTGTTTCATCAAACACATATCCGAATCTAGATCTATCATCTATGAAAGTAATGAAGTATGAAAATCCACCCATGGCATGCGTAGACATTGGTCCACATCTTTCTGTGTGTACCATTCCTAGCAAATTTGCAGCCCTCTCTCCATGTCTACTAAATGGAGACTGCAGTGCCACAATAAAGTGAGATTTTCATCATCCCTTTTCTTTTATTAGTTTGTTCAATCTGAAGTAAATTGTGTCACATTTATACAGACCATTATTTAAAGTACCACGTCCATAAAGAATATTATCTCTAAGAATAGAACATTCATTATTCTCAATAATAAATGAAAATCCAGCCAAGTCTAACTTGGGAATAATATTCCTCACAATCGAGGGAACAAAATAACAATTATTTAAAACAATAGTCTTGCCCGTAGGCTTATGTAAATGAAATGATTCTACATCTTCAGCAGCAACTCTTGCTCCATCTCCATCAGTAGAATCACCTTCTCTTCCTCAAGAGTCCTACTTCTCCTTGGCCCCTGCAACAAATTGCAGATATGAGAACCACAGGCGGTATCTAATACCCAAGTAGAAATGACATATTCACTTCTATCATGAACATACATGAATCAGAAGCGGTAGTCTCACTACCCTTCTTCTTTAATACTGCAAGGTAAACCTTGCAGTTCCTCTTCCAGTGCCCCACCTTGTTACAGTGAAAGCAAACAACTTTGCTCTTGGGGTCTTCAGCTTTTGGTGGAACCGGCATTTTCTCACCTACTTTCTTCTTCTTGGAAGAGTTCCTTTCCTTTTTAGGATTGGAACCTTCACCAATTAGAAGAACAGAACTCTTCTTAGGGGGAAAATTCGATTCCGCAGTCTTCAACATGTTGTGGAGTTCAGGCAGGCTGACATCCAACTTATTCATGTGAAAGTTCACAACAAACTGCGAGAACGAACTCGGAAGCGATTGCAAGACCAAGTCTTGGCTCAGCTCCCCATCCATGGCAAAACCAAGTTGTCCAAGACGTTCAATCAAATTGATCATCTTAAGTACATGGTCATTCACAGATGATCCCTCAGACATCCTACAACCGAACAGCTCCTTCGATATCTCATTTCGAGCTGTCCTCCCTGCCACATCATACAACTCTTGTAGATGCATGAGGATAGTGTGAGCATCCATATGCTCATGTTGCTTCTGTAGCTCAATGTTTATGGAAGCTAGCATGATGCATTGAGCAACATTTGCATCATCTATTTACTTACGATACACAACATGTTCATCATTATGTACATCACTAGCAGGTTCAGTAGGCTTAGGTGAGTCAATCACGTATTCCAGCTTTTCAATCCTGAGAACAATTCTCAAGTTTCGAAGCCAGTCAGCATAATTAGGACCAGTCAATTTGTGAGCATCTAGTATGCTCCTGAGTGATAGTGCAGAAGACATAACGTACAAAGTAAATCTGTAAATGATAAACACATAACAACACGTAGCAAATATTCGATTTCATTTCAAAACACTATATGAATCGGGTCTTTATTCATAAGTGGCTCCCACTAGTTTTCCTAATTTATTCAACCCCCCACGTGAAAAATTAAGCATTCATAATGCTAGTGGGAATAGGGATCCTACATTCCATTACACGACCCCGGCTGTAGCACGAACCGCCATGTAATGTTCAATAGGCAGACAACTCTTGTCAATTACATCTCATGTTATTCCCTAATCAAACTTTAGCCTCTTGAATAATTGAGTCTCGGCTGTAGCACGACAAACTCAATATTCTAAGTCAAGTCTAACCCAACATTCCGTATAGTTGAATCAGTCCCCAAAGGCCCACGGCTGTAGCACGTACCGACCTTTAGATTCTTAATCAATGTACACATCTCTATGTAATAGACAAGTATTTCTTATTTCGAAATCAAAGCCCTCGGCTATAGCACGAACCGACAATGATTCAAAAATAAGAACTACTTTTCTATCATGTTGGAAGGCTATGACCAACACAAGCCCGTTGTATCATTGGTCAATTACTACTTGATATTATTTAATTTTAGAGGGATTATATTACGTTACAATCATAATCATATTATAAAGAGATTCTTCCTTTTAAATTAAATATTTCAAATCAATAATCAATAATCAGATGATTCCCAGATCGGGTGGAGCATTGTCAAGAGGCGTCACTTAATAACCCTTTCTTACAGATAGAAATCGGTTGTTGACAGAATCATCCTTTCTCTCATATCGAAAATTCATATTCAATTACGTGTTTCATAAACACAAGAATCTCATGATTGTATTCATAATATTGTTATTAAGGTTATGAAACAATTTCACTATACTAGGTTGTCTAACAAACGCCTTATGTTTATTTAAGTTCACCTAAATCTATCATCGCATGATAAACTAAGCATATATCACATATATCAACATGAATAAACATCAAGGTAGGCATGTTACATCATCTAGCACATTAGTCTAAGCATTATACATCTCTATGTATCACATGAAGCATTTAAAATCAATTAAAATAATCAAAAACAGTTTTAAAACACTTTATGGAAATATAAACAGTTCAAAACTTTTATATAAACTAAAATTTATCACTCCATTAGATCCGTCTCGGAAAAACGAATCCAACGGTATATTGCACGCCTAAAACGGAGTTACGAAACTCCCAGAAAATCAATTTTAATGTAAACAGTCGGGATATAACGCATTACAGGAACGCGTTACAAGCCCTGTAACGCATTCCGGTGATGCGTTACACTTACAAGGGTGTAACGCATTCCGTGAATGCGCCACAGGTGTGTAACGCATTCCCGGAATGCGTTACACCACTATTTTTTTTTTGCTGCAGCAGCCGTCACTTTCTCGAGCAGCGTGCCTGTCCTTTTCTCCTTTTCTCTTTCCGTGCAACACAGCAGACAGCAGGCTGATGTAATCTTTTTCGTACAGTAGATGCATATGCATAACACAAATATATATATATATATATATATATATATACTATATATACATATATTTATACTTATTAAATTACGAATTTAATTGTAAAAACTTCAAAAATTCATAATAAAAAATCTATACATCATAAAATTATGAAAAAAATACCCAGACGATCTACAACACTTGTAGAACCCATATCAACATTCAAAATTATTATGAGAAACGATTTCTCATCAGACAAAATTAATCCATGATATAACTTGAAAAAATCATAATTAATTCATACAAGCACATAAAATTCTGAAATTTTTACCACAGATCTATATGCATATAACCTATGCTCTGATACCATTATTGGATTTTAAAACGCAGCGGGGCGTGGCAAAACACTTTTACACATACAAAATCCAAATAAAAGCATATAAATCGCGAATAAAAATTCGAGGGATCGAATCTAACCTTTAAAAATAATTCGAAGACAACGATCAGAGATCCTTAGCAGTTGTTCCTCAAGTGTGAAGCACTCCACCGGTATCCACCAAGAAAATGATGTTAAGGAGGAGGAAGGAGGGGGAGAGAATTGGGTTTTCCAAACATTTTGGGTTTTCGGGTTTGATGTGGGTTAGAATAAAATAGGGTCTATAATAGTGTATTTATAGGCAAAATTTTCAGCTGAAATTTTCCCATAAATATTATTATTATTATTATCCCATTTATTATTCTCATTAATAATTAAAACACCTTTTAATCATTAATCCTTTTTCTAAACACTTTAGAAATAATTCTCTCTCTTGATTTAATTTCCAAAAATTAAATCCTTTAATTAATAATATTAAGAACTTTTCTTAATTAATTTATAATCAATTAAATCTCATTTAATCAATTATCAAATTTTCCAATTAATTATTTATTTCACAAATAAATAATTATTTAGCCATTATTAATTAATTCCTCCACCAATAAATCATTCTATTTTTATGGTGTGACCTTGTAGGTTCAATATTAAGCCGGTAGTAGAAATAAATAATAAAACTATTTTATCATTATTTATATAAATTCTCTAATTTATTAAATATGATTAATTAATTAATCACATTTATTCTACATCGTGAGTGATGCTTCTCAACATATCGCGACTATCCGGATAATATGAATTCACTGCTTATAATACCAAGAACCTGTCAGTGAATAATTACCGTACAATAAACTCCTTCTACCCTACAATGTCCCGATTAAATACAAGGCATGGATCTCGTGTCAAGCCTATCTAATTCAATCATTTGCTTACCATTTACTATGCTTAGTTCTATGCAAATTAGAAACTCCTTTCTAATTTCATTCACTCTGGCCAGAGATTCCTGAACTAGCATAAGTGGATCAGCCTTGAACATTCGCTTCCTTCACTGGAAGGGGTAGATCCTTTATTGATCATACACTATCTTCGTGTACAAATTCCTATACCCAGAAGAGCCCTAATAATTGTCCCTGGAGACTAAGAACTAAACCAAAGCATAGTTCAGTGTACACAAGATGACTATGATGACCTCAAGTCTAAGGATACTTGTATAACTATCACTATGTGAACAACTGCTGACACGTGAGTGAACTCCATCAGTTGTTCAGCTGTGCGAGTCATGTTCAGTGAACTTATTCTATAATAAGCACTTATATACTAGCTATAGTGTCACCACACAAATGTCTATGAGAACAGACATCCTTCATAATGAAGCAAGCATAGTATGTACCGATCTTTGCGGATTATTAATTACCAGTTAGTAATCCTATGACCAGGAACTATTTAAGTTTAGAGTTATCATCTTTTTAGGTCTCACTATTATGATCTCATCATAATCCATAAAAAGCTTTACTCTAAACTCTGGTATATCTTATTTAAACACTTAAATAGATAGAGCCCGTAATAAAAACAAAACAAGTCTTTTATTAATATCAATGAAATCAAAACAGATTACATAAAAGTTATTCCTAAATCCTCATACATGATTGGACTTAGGACATATTCCTTTCAAACTCATGTTTACTAATCTATAAAGTAAACACTGGTCATTTGCTTTATTATTGTATTAAACAGATCTAGTTTTTTTATAACTCTCTCAAGGAAGAAGTTGAGTTTTTTACTTACAAAGAACCTAGGATTTGTAGCAAAACATTAGCTTGATTTTAATACAAAATTAAGTGAGTTTTGAAATATTGTGTGCACTGTTTAATTTCATTTAACATAATATAAATGCATTTTTAATCAGCTTTGTTCACCAAGAAACAAATATTCAAATAGCCTTAAAATTATCTAAAACACATTCACCCCCCTCTGTGTTGTATTCATTACCTAACAATTTTCCACTTTTTCTTGGGTGTATACTTTTTAGCTCTTGTTTGCTACGTGTTTACTTCTCTTATATGCAAAACAATTGGGTTCGATACCATTCATCTAGATTAATAAGTAACTCTAACCTTTCATCTCCTAAAGTAGTAAGGCAACTCGAGTTCTCTTCGCCCACTAAAATTGAATCAAAAGAAGTAGAAATTCAACATATAGTCATGTCTGTCTCACTCAAAGACTGTTGTTACCCCCTCGTTCCACTGAACCTTCATGCACAGTCTTACCTCAAGTAACCGCGAATAATTTTGAAATCAAACATCACAATGTTAGCTTGTTACCTAGGTTTGCTAGAGTAGAGGGAGAGGATCCATATCTTTTCATTCGAGAATTTGAGGAAATGTGTGCTTTAAAAAAACTCCAACAACTTAGTGAAAACTCTATTAGGCTCCGACTTATTAACTTTGCTTTAAACAGAGAGGTTAAAGAATGGTTGTATAGTCTACCCATTAATTTTAATTCCGTGTGGAAGGGATTTGTGTCTATCTTTCTTAAAAAATATTTTCCAAACCATAAGGCAAACAGACTTAAGAATGAAATCAACCAATTTAATCAAAATCGAAACGAGTCTTTCTGGAAATATTTTGATAGATTTAAAAAGCTCTTTTCTAAGTGCCCTCAACATGGTATAGAAAAATGGAGACTTTGTAAAATTCTTTATGAAGGCTTAGACAGTCAAACTACTATTTTGTTAGAGTCTATGTGCCAAGGTAAATTTATGGATAAAAATGAGGAAGAACCACTTTGAACTATTTCATTAATTTTCAATGATTTTTAAATAAAAGAATTGTGGAACTTCGTTTTATGATTTGGTACTTAAAATTTGTAACTATAGATGATGAAAAATGAAATAAACATGTGTGTATATATATATAGTTATATATATAAATATGTGGAGAAATTGTCTTGTATTTGGAACGAGGAATGACATACCTATTAATGTCAAACACTTCTTGATATCTAGATTTGAGGAGACATGGAAAATTCTAGGGACTAGAGTAAACTCAAGCACTAATCTTCAAACAAAGAAAATGTTAGGTCACACACACTGTAGAGGGGGTGAATACAGTGTAAAATACAATCAAATCGAACTTTTAATATTTCAAGTAACAGAAAACAAACTTTATTGAAACAATAAACTCTGTTACAGTATGGAACTGTTACCTCTCAGTGATGAACAAATATCACGAGAGCTGCTAGGGTTACAATGAATAATCTCTTCGAATATGATAACACTTATAGTGTAAACCCTATGTCTGTGTATATATACTACACAGTTACAAGATAATCGTTAATTGATATGGAATATAATTCTGCTTCCTAAAATATATCAATCAGATATCTTTTCTTCCAAGTATTCCATTCTTCACGGAACTCCTTCTTCATGCATATCTCTTCTTATGTTTATCTCGATCTTCTTTCATTTAATCGGCTACTATCCTTATCTGAACATACTCCAGCACTTAAGTTCTGATATCCATCTTTTGATGATTATCTCCTGATAATATAAGTACTGATATCCTTAAGTCCTGACTTCCAGTAAGTACTGATTTATCCTGTTTAAGTAAGATCTGAAAACTAAACATAAATCATATTAGCCATGACATTATCAAATATATCTAACAATCTCCCCCAACTTGTAAATTAGCATAATATACAAGTTTAACAGATATTTGATGATGTCAAAAATATTAAGTACAAATGCATGAGAATTAGACTAGATAACTACAACTTACAGTCCTTAAAGCTTTACCAACATTTAACTTCTGATAACAGCTTCAGTCTGTACAAATATCAGAATTTAATCAGTTGTAGATCTTGACTTGGCTTCATCTTCTGATCTCTCTGATGTCAGGAGTTGTCTAGAGATAGTTCTTCAACAAACATCTCTCAGCATATCTAAGTTCATCAATCATCCTCCTTTTAGCGTCTTTAAGCTCTGCATTATCTTCACCAATTTGAAAGATTGCAGCCCTGAGATCATTAATCTTTGCTTTTCTTATATCCTGATCCAGTCTGATCAAGTAAGCTTTATCAGACTCAAGATTGAATTCCACAGCCCTGTAACCCAGAAAGGTAGTTATAATTTTAGCAGTGTTGGGCTTCATTTCAACTATATCACCCTTGTGATCTCTGTACTTTGGAACATATGTGCTGTCAGACTTAACAGAATAAAGTCTTTTCTGTCTCTGAATCTGATCCTTCAAATAGTTTGCAGCACTTCCTGTCAATCTGTCATCCACTTGAAGTAAGAATAGTACATACTCCAGTTCTTCAAAATACTTCAATGGAATGGCATTTTGCCTTATATGATAAACCCTACCATCTGTCATGAAGTACAACAAGATGTGTTCTTTCAAGTAGGTATGGTAAACTATTTGTATAGACTCCAGTTGATTCAATCTCTCAGGAGTTGCTCCAATACTTGGTTCACTTAAGGAAGTTGGATCATTGGTAGTGTTCTGTATTCTTCTTTCATCAGCACTTCCCAATCCAGTTTTATCTCTTGCTTCCTTTCCAGTAACTACTCTTGCTTCAAAACCACTTGCAGCAGTCTTCAAAGGTTGAGTCTGTTTTGCTTTAATGAATCCTGGTAGGAGTTTCTTTGGTCTATCTTCTGATATCAAGTTAACTTGAGCTATGTCAGAGGTTACTTGCTTCTTTGGAATATCAGAACTTATTGTCTCTTGACTCTGAACAACTTGAGTCATGTCAGAGGTTGTTTTAAGAATTTTTCTTGAAGTCAGAGCAAGATCATCCTTTTCATCAGTGATTTCTTCATTCTCAGGAGGCACATAAAGCTTGATAGGTTCACCAACCTTTTCTTTACCCTTGGATCTTGGATCTATCTGCGGTTGTGATTTAGCCAATGTTGCTTCAGTATTTGTCCTTTCTTTTATCACAATGCCTTTGAGTTTTGGAAGTGTCTTTTTACCAGAAGCTTCAGATTTAGATGTGACTTTCTCTGATTTAAGTCTGGCTTCTTCTTCCATTAAACTCTCTAAGTCCATTCCTGGATTTTCCTGAAGAAATAACTGTCTTGACATTTCTTCATCAAGATCTAAAAGTTCATCAGAACTTATCCTTTTACCAGTAGCAGAACTAATTCTTTTTCCAGCATCAGAACTTGTCCTGTGACTTGTGATTTCAGCTTTTCTTGATGAGAAACCTCTACCTTGACTATCACCTATACCCATTCCAGGGTTTCCTTGATCATCCTTTTCATCATCCTTCCCTTTCAGTGTCTTGTCAGTCTTGCATTTGGACTTAATTACTTTCTCCCTCTTTTTGGCATCAGCAGGTAGTAGAAGAGAGACAAGTAATTCCACTGAGGCTTGGATTTCAGTAAGTTGAGATTGCTGAGAAGCTTGATTTTTCATAATATCATCAATCTGAGCTTGTTGCTTCTCTTGAGTCTTCTCAATATAAGCAATCCTGTCAAAGGTAGGTTGGAAGAACTTTTTCTTATCAATCTTTTGAACTTGTTCCTGTTTGATGAATTCTTCCTGAATCTTGTGTAGCTCTGCATGAGTAGTTGAATGGAGACCTTGAAGATGTTTAGTACTCAGTGCAGTGACTCGAAGCTGGGTTTCGAAATCATCAGTATTTAACATCTCATCAGCTTTTATCAATTGCTCAGCCAGATTCTTTGCAGATGGAACACAAGTAATTGAGTTCCATTCCTTAGTCCACTCCTGACCAGCAGGAGTTTCACTCCAAGGCACTGGTGCTTCTCTGGTAACAAAGTTCTTAATAAGTTCAGATTTAAGAACTGTTTGTTGAGGGGCATGTCTTGAAGGACCTGCTTCATCAGTATCTGCTTGTAGAGCAGCATTACCAGTATCTCCAGCATTTGTAGCATCAGAACTTACAGAATCAGTATCTTTTGATAGAATAACAGTGTGAGTAGCAATGGAGGCTTCAGCATCCTCTAATTGCTGATCTGGTTCTAAGTTCTAATCAACAGCCATATCCTGATGCTCACCTATATTCTGATCATCAGCATCTAGATGCAGAGAAGGTGTAGTAGATAATTCTGGAGTGTGAGCAGCATCAGTAACAGGTGTTGTTGATGGATTAGTTGCTGTTAGAGCTTCTAAGTAAAGAACTTCAGGCACAACCAAGGTCTGGATATCAATTTCAGCACTTGTGCCTGGAACAACAGGAGATACAGACTTTTGAACAGGAGACACAGATGGTGTGTTGGCCTTTTCAGTAACAGCTTCCTGAGATGGAGTTGATGGAGAAGTAGGGACTGGAGCAGATTCTTTTTCTTGTGAGATCAGAGATTCCTGATCCCCTTCCTTAGCTGCTGCTTCTTCATCATCTGAAACTGGCCTTTTTGCCCTCTATTTCTTGTATCTCTTTATAGATATGGATTCCTTGGGAGTTTCAGGAACAGTCATTCCTCTAAGCCTCTTGAGAAGCCTAGATCCCCCAATTCCAGAATCCTTCTGAGAAGTCACTTTCTCAGCTTCTTTAACAACAGGTTCTGAAGAAGGAATCTGTTCCTCAGTATCAGATTCATCTCTCAAAGCAATCCTCCTTCTCTTTTGAGGTGTTTGAGGAACATTCTTTGTCCTCTTAGGCTTAGAAGATGAAGGGTTCACAGGAGGTTCTGAGGATGAGGGTTGAACTGTCTGTGAAGTTGAGAGATATCATCTAAGATATTGCCTTAGTGTAGGTTGAGTAGTATGGGTGGTAGGTGCTGATGATTGTTGTGGTGTTTGGGAGGTTGTTGTTGATTGGATATCAGAATAAATAGATTGATAAGTATCAGGATCAGCATTTACTAAGATCTGTTTTACAGACTGAGGAATCTGTAAAGGTCTAACCACTGGTTTCTTAGTGTCAGCATTTACCATGTCATTAAAGTATCGTTTTGCAACTTTAAAAGGTGTAGTTGAGGTACTAATTAGTTGAGGTTCATCAGTACAAAAAGTATATATAAGTTGACAGAATCTAGCAAAGTAGACAACATTCCTATCCTCTGTCATCCTATCCCAAATAAAACCAATTATAGCCGTTGCAAAATCAAAATTAGTTTGGTTTATAATGGCATACCCGATGTGCTGACTCATTATGGGAATGGCATCAAAATTCGAACACTTGTTCCCAAAAGCTTTAGTGATGCAGTCGAAGAAGAAGCTCCATTCCCTGCTGATATGGGCCCGTTTTAACTGCCCAAGCTTTGCCAAACTCTGTTCATATCAAAAACTGGCCATTAACTCCTGAAGAGTTGATTCCTCTGGAATTGAAAAAGTACATCCTTCTGGGAGATGTAGAGCCTTACGTATTGTACCAGGAGTGACTGCATATGAAGAATCACCCACTTCGAAAACAATACTAGGAGTACCATTTGGACCACCATTATCAAAGTTTCCAGTCCTCCAAAGTTTCAGAACTTGTTGACTGGAGAAGACGGAAGGTTGGGTCAACGCATACCCAATTTCACTATGTGCAAGAAGATCTTGCACAAAATACAATTCAGATGGAGTTTCAGCATTATCAAGAATAGCAGCATAATTGTTTGGAACAAATTTAGCTCCATCAATGATTAAATCCTTTGGTGCCATGAAATTAATCGAGATGTGTAAGTGCTTGTTAGGTGTTTGATAGAATGTCTATATGAAAAACCAACGTTAGAAGAAGTAAGAGAGTAAAAGCAATTAGAGAGAAAAAGTGTGAAAGGAAATAAAAGATTAAAAAAAATCCTCTCTCTGTCTTACTTATACCTTAAAAAAAATGTAACCGTTGGACACCTGTTAGACATGCAGTAATAACGGATAGTTACTGGGCTCGAGAAAACAGTAATCATTACTTACCCACTTGCAGTTTTTCAAGGAAAAAAAACGTTCCACTTACCCAGTTATTCCATTAATCAAGGTGAAACAGTTTTAATTCAAGATTGAAACCGTTCCCACTTATTTAATTATTTATAACTGCAACATCAATATTCCGGAAAAAAAATTCAAGTGAAAAGGACCATAATAAATCAGATGAGCAAGTACTGATAAAATAAAATCAGAACTTAAGTGAAAACAGAATTTATATGGTCATCAGAATATGAATATATATCAGGATTTATCAATGCATTACAAAATATCTCAGAGACAAGATCTTGAAACAAAAACAAATTTCATTAATATATCAAGAGAATACATTCATGAAATTTAAATTACATCAGAACTTGTACAAGATTTCCCTAAGCTGCTAAACCTAACGTCAACAGCCTTTGTCCTAGCTCAAGAAGCAGGGCAAGGCTGATGATGAAGAAAAATAGGAAGAAGAAAATAAATCATTTCTTTTTCCTACTCTCGACAAACAGAATAGCGAGTCGAATGATTCGCTCTTGCTGACGGAGAGCTTTCAGCCTTTCCTCCTCCAATCGCTCCAGATGGCGATGGTAATCCATATAGAAGAACAGGAGGTGGGTGAGTACCTCCTGGGGAACAGAGTCCCATATCTCATCAGGAATGGCAGTGACGTGCCATTCCTGCTACCAATCAGCACAGCTCAGCTCCATGTTGAAAGTTTCGTAGTTCAAAAACATATTGTATCTGACCATGGTGTTTTTGATATAAAAAGTATGAAGGTGAGTTTGTCAGAAGAGATTTGATGGGAAGGCTGATGTGAAGTGGTTGCTTATATAGGCAAGAGAATGCCAGGAGACGTAAAGAAATTTAATGCTTACAGGTGGAATTAATTCTACCTCGTCTCCCCAGACCTGGAAAAAGAAAAACATTCATTGGAAAGAGAAAACATGGTTTAATACGCACAAGAAGCAAGTAAAAGTTGACTGTTCAAGTACGAGTACCACTATCCCTAACCATAGTGACTATTAATCTCCCACTTCAACATATTCAGGTTTAAGCTGAGACTGTTAGGTCAAATTTTATCCACAAATAAGTCAAGTAAAGAATCAGACGTGAATATCAGAACTTAGACTTATATCAGAACTTAACAGTCATCAGAACATAATCTCTTAACTCGAAAAATGAATGCCTATCTTAGTAAATCCTCACACAAATTTTGATTTATATTCTTCAGAACATAATCATCAGAACATGCAATCAAAACTTGTCCTCAGAATTTGTGCAATGTGACACAATGACTGTTCATCTAAAATAACATAGATCACCACAGTGATTTTCATCATTCATATGGAGTGGTTAGTGTGTGCATTAAGCTAAATATCAGACAAAGAGTAAAGTTTGATTCACTTCAGTAAATCTTAGAAATAAGGCATAACTAAAACTTTGCTAAAGAGCTGTCATTATCCTGAAACCTACTGGTGAATGAGTTCATGCTTGAGTCCACCTCAACTATTGTGTGCTAATTTTGTGCATCTTTTTAAATTCCTTTTTACAGTGGCTTCTCAGTGTAAGTGAGTCACGACTGCTTATCAGAATTTATGCTATTATCAGAGTATTTCTCCAGTAATCATAGAGCGTGAAAAGTCACCAAGAAAATATTTTATTTGCTTTTCTGATGCATATTACTTAATACCAGCAATGCACTTGGGTCTTCCCTTCCATATTTTTACTCTAGATCTCAAAGGAGTACCTGATTTTTAATCCTTGTTTCATTTCTTTTTTTTTTGGTAAGTGAGGTTTATCAGCACTTAGTTCATTCAATAGGTTTACTAGCATCAGAACTTAACAGATGAGCAGCATTATTCTAGTTTGTGACTTAGTAATAAGATAGACAAAGTAAACTCAACTAAGCTCAATTATCAGAATTTGCTTGTGTCAATAGAGTTCCACATAAATAATTACTTCTTATATGGGATCCCTTATTTATTGAAGACTACTAGGTCAGCATCTAGCACAGTTATCCTCATAGGATTGAATAGTTACCTAAACAGACATATCACTATCAGAGTTTAGAAATATTGATCAGACAACAATCAGTACTTAAACATATTTTTCATTTAAGCACAGAATACACAAAGAGATTGAATTCTGTAAATACTGATCATAAAATCTGATGTAACAGAACAAAACTAAGCAGATTTAGAGAAAGAACCTGAAACCATTCCAAGTTCATTTACCAATCTTGTAAAAGTAGCTTCACACAATGGTTTTGTGAAGATATCTGCTAGTTGTTGATCTGTTGGAACAAAGTGCAATTCCACTGTACCTTCATCTACATGTTCCCTGATGAAGTGGTACCTGATGCTGATGTGCTTTGTCATAGAATGTTGAACTGGATTACCTGTCATAGCAATAGCACTTTGATTATCACAGTAAATAGGGATTTTGAAATATATTAACCCATAATCCAGTAACTGATTCTTCATCCAAAGAATCTGTGCACAACAACTTCCTGCAGCAATATATTCTGCTTCTGCAGTTGATGTGGAAATTGACTTTTGTTTCTTGCTAAACCAAGAAACCAATCTGCCTCCAAGAAATTGGCAGCTTCCACTTGTGCTTTTCCTGTCAATTTTGCAACCTGCAAAATCTGCATATGAGTAACCTATTAGTTTAAAATCTGATTCTCTGGGATACCATAATCCCAGATCAGCTGTTTCCTTAAGATATTTAAAAATTCTTTTCACAGCTGTTAGGTGAGGTTCTCTTGGATCTGCTTGAAATCTTGCACAAAGACAGGTAGCATACATGATATCAGGTCTACTAGCAGTTAGATAGAGTAGAGAGCCAATCATACCTCTGTAATCAGTAATATGTACTGATTTACCAGTATCCTTATCCAGTTTTGTTGCAGTGGCCATGGGAGTGGATGCACTTGAACAATCTTGCATTCCAAATTTCTTCAGCAAGTTTCTGGTGTACTTAGTTTGACAAATAAAAGTGTCTTCTTCATTTTGCTTGACTTGAAGACCCAGAAAATAGCTAACTTCCCCCATCATACTCATCTGATACCTTGACTGCATCAGTTTGGTAAACTTCTTGCAAAGTCTGTCATTTGTAGACCCAAAAATGATATCATCAACATAAATCTGGACCAGAAGTAAGTCCTTTCCATGGTTGAGGTAGAACAATGTTTTGTCTATTGTTCCTCTGTTGAATCCACTTTCCAGAAGAAACTGAGCTAAAGTCTCATCATGCTCTAGGAGCTTGCTTAAGTCCATAAAGTGTTTTATCAAGCCTGTAGACATAATCTGGATGTTTGGAATCTATAAAGCCTGGAGGTTGTTCAACATATACTTCCTCCTCCAATTCTCCAGTGATAAAAGCACTTTTCACATCCATTTGAAAGACAGTAAACTTTTTGTGAGCAGCATAAGCCAAAAATATCCTTATAGCTTCTAACCTAGCAACTGGTGCAAATGTTTCATCATAATCAATTCCCTCTTGTTGAGAATATCCTTTTACAACCAGCCTTGCCTTATTCCTTGTAATTATGCCATCACTGTCAGTTTTGTTTCTGAACACCCACTTTGTACCAACAACAGATCTATTCTTTGGTCTTGGCACTAGGGTCCAGACCTTGTTTCTTTCAAATTCATTTAACTCTTCCTGCATTGCTTGCACCCAATCAGCATCTTGAAGAGCTTCTTCCACTTTTTTTGGCTCAGACTGAGAGAGAAAAGAATTGTAAAGACATTCGTTTGAAGTACCTGTTCTAGTTCTGACACCTGCATCAGGATTTCCAATTATCAAATCAGGTGTATGTGATTTAGTCCACTTCCTTGCAGATGGAAGGTTTTCTCTAGAACTGGATGCTCCCCCATGATCCATGTTGTCTTCATTTTCATTTTCTGATGCTCCCCCTGAAACTATGCTCTCTGAGTTGGATTCTTCAGAATTTAGATTTTCAGAACTATCAGAACTTGGCTTGTCAGAACTTGACGAATCAGAACTTGAAGAGCCAGATGTGTGTTCTGATGCTTCTTGAGATGTGGTATGTTCTTGAGTATGCTCCCCTTGTATAGGTGCATCTTCCTTTGGCGTAGTCACCACAGTTTCAATAATATCAGAGTTTAATCCATCAGAGTTTACAGTTTCAGGACTTAGACTGTCAGGATTTTCAGTATCGGTACTTGAGTCTTCATTTTCAAATCTCAGTTGATCATGATCAATAAAATCTTCAAGACCAGTAATATTCTTGTCATCAAAAGAGACATTGATACATTCCATAACCACTCTTGTTCTCAAATTATAGACTCTGAAGACTTTTGTGGAAAGTGGATATCCAATAAAGATTCCTTCATCAGCTTTTAGATCAAATTTAGATAGCTGTTCAGGATGAGTCTTGAGAATAAAACACTTGCATCCAAATACATGAAAGTACTTCAGATTTGGCTTCTTTTTCTTCACCATCTCATATGGTGTTTTTCCTTGCTTGTTAATGAGTGTTGCATTTTGAGTAAAACAAGCAGTCTGCACAGTTTCAGTCCATAAATAGGTTGGAAGTTTTGCTTCTTCAAGCATTGTACGTGCAGCTTCAATGAAAGTTCTATTCTTCATTTCAACAACTCCATTTTGCTGTGGAGTTCCAGGAGCAGAAAATTCCTGCTTAATTCCATGATTTTTGCAGAACTCTTCCATTATCAAATTCTTGAACTCAGTGCCATTATCACTCCTTATGGTTTTCACAGAATCTTTGACCAATTTATCCAGATGTTTGACATGATCAATCAAGATAGATGCAGTTTCACTTTTTGTGTGCAAGAAATACATCCATGTGTATCTGGTGAACTCATCCACTATGATCAACGCATATTTCTTCTTTGCAATAGACATGACATTCACTGGACCAAATAGATCAACATGTAGTAGATGATAAGGCTCAAGAATTGATGATTCAGTCTTGCTCTTGAATGAAGATTTTCTTTGTTTGGCTTTCTGACAAGAATCACAAAGGCCATCAGGAGCAAATACTGACTTTGGCAGTCCTCTCACAAGATCTTTCTTGACTAGTTCATTTATATTGTTGAAATTTAAATGAGAGAGTTTCTTGTGCCAATTCCAGCTTTCTTCAATTGATGCTCTACTCATCAGACAGATTGCAGAACCATCAGTACTTGTTGAAAGCTTAGCTTCATAAATGTTACCACGCCTGTATCCTTTTAGAACAACTTTGCCTTTGGATTTACTCACAACTTCATAGTGTTCTTCAAAGAAATCAACATGATAACCTCTGTCACAGATTTGACTTATACTCAGCAGATTGTGTTTAAGTCCTGAGACCAGAGCTACATCTTTAATGATGACATTCCCAAGATTGATATTGCCATATCCCAATGTTTTTCCAATGTTGCCATCTCCATAAGAAACACTTGGGCCAGCGTTTGCCACAAAGTCTGATAGCAAGGCTTTATTTCCAGTCATATGTCCTGAACATCCACTGTCCAGAACTAGAATATTTTTCCGGTTGCCCTGCAATCACAAAGACCACTAATGATTAGTTTTAAGGACCCAAACTTGCTTGGATCCTTTGGCCTTATCAAGTTTGTTAACGTTTGCAGCGGATTTAGCATCAGAGTTTATGTTAACATTTTTCTTATCAGAACTTACACTATCAGACTTTGAATCAGAATTTACACTAGAAGGAACAATGGAAACTTTCTTCAAAGAAGGTTTTAATTGATAATAATCATAGTACAAACTATGATATTCCTTACAAGTATAAATGGAATGCCATAAACTACCACAATGAAAACAAGGATTTTGTGGTTTATATCTAATAGACTAATTCTTAACTACTGATTTTGAAGGTAAGGAGTTTATGTTCTTATTCTTCCTGCAAAAAGAGGCCAGATGGTTAGAACTTCCACAGTTATGACATGTTTTCCTAGGAGCATCAGGAACAGGTTTATAATCATTGCTTTTATTCACACCTTCCTTTCCATTCCTATTTTTCCTAGGTGATTTTACCTTGTTTGCATTCTTAACATCTTTCAGCTTATGCTTAAGCTGCTTCTTAGTCATTAAGCCTATGTTTACTTCAACTGTCTTTTCCTGTTTTAGTTTGTCAGAAGTTAATCCCTCTCTAACTTCTGATTTATCATTATCAGACTTTACAGTTACAAACTTAACATGTTTTAACTTTGGCTTTTGCTTAACAACAGGCTTAATTTCTACAGTTCCTTTATCATTCTTATCCTCTCCATAACCTAAGCCCTCTTTCCAATTTTCACTACTTAGCAAATTTTGAGTTGTTCTGCCAGAGTTAGTCCAAGTCCTGATAATCTCTCTTTCCTTTTCTAACTCAGTTTTTAGAGATTCATTCAATTTTAGCACTTCATCCCTAACATAAAAAGCATCATCTCTATTCTTTTGAGTTTGATGGAACATAACTAACTCTTTTTCTAAGAAATCATTTCTTTTCTTAAAAGCAAGATTTTCAGAAGTTAATCTTTCACATGTTAAAGTTTGATCTCTATAACTAACAAACATGGTTTTAAGATATCTTCTCAACTCATTAATATCATCAGTATGAAAATCATAAGTAGTCTGAGGTACCTTTATTTCAGCAGCTTCAGAACTGCTCTCAGCACTTTCTTTATCAGCATTTGCCATCAACGCATAGTTCTCCTCACTTTCAGAGTCTGAGGTGTCTGTCCAGCTTTTCTGCTTTGTGACAAGAGCCTTGCCTTTGTCACCCTTTACTTTCTTGCAATCAGGAGATATATGGTTTTTCTCACCACAGCTATATCATTTGACATTGGTATAATCTCCTCTATCAGACTTTCCTCCTCTGTCTTCAGATCTTCTGAAATTCTTCTTATCAGAACTTGTGCCTTTCCTGGAAAACTTCTTTCCCTTCCTGAACTTCCTGTATGCAATCTTTGTGATCCCTTTCACCATAAGAGCACACAGCTTCATCATCTCCTCATCAGCATCAGTCTCAGGCAAGCTTTCAGAATCTGAGTCATCATCACTTTCAGAACTTGATGACTCAGTATCAGACTTTGTGAAAAGAGCTTTACCCTTGTCTTTTCTTGAGGTAGCTGCCTTGGGGGATTCTTCTTCAGCCTTAAGAGCAACTGTCCTTGGCTTTCCTCCTTTCCTCTTGCTTCTTTGTTCCATCTCAAGTTCATGAGTCTTGCATTTCATAAATTTCATCAAGAGTTGTTTCATCAAGACTGTAGTTGTCTCTTATTGTTGTTGCCTTCAAATCCCAACATTCAGGAAGAGCTAACAGGAATTTAAGGTTTGAATCTTCATGATCATACTCCTTATTAACCAGTGACAGATCATTCAAGAGTTTGACAAATCTATCATATAAATCAGTCAATGACTCATTAGCCTTTGAGTCAAAGTGTTCATACTCTTGAGTGAGTATTGTCTTCCTGTTCTTCTTAATTATATCAGTTCCCTGACACCTTGTTTCCAGAGCATCCCATATCTCCTTAGCAGTCTTGCAGTTAATTACCCTGTTTGACATTACATTATCAATGGCACTATGCAGTAAGTGTCGTACCTTAGCATCCTTAGCAATTGATGCGATATCTTCAGCAGTATAATCACTCTTCTCCTTTGGTACGGTCTTTGCTGCTTCACCTGCAACTGCAACAGCGAGCTTGGTTGGTTTGTGAGGCCCTTCCTTGATTCTATCAAGTTATTCTGGATCTGTAGCTTCCAGAAACATGGTCATCATCACCTTCCATATGGCATATTCAGATGGTCTCAGTATGGGAACTCTGATGGTTTCATACCGACTTTGAATTTGTGTCTTTGGAGGTTCTTCAGTTTTGGTAGGCTTAGTTAGAGTTTCTGTGTCAGACATGATTGTGTTTAGATCTTTAACTGTATGTATGTTAACAGATAGGCTCTGATAACACTTGTTAGGTCACACACACTGTAGAGGGGGTGAATACAGTGTAAAATACAATCAAATCGAACTTTTAATATTTCAAGTAACAGAAAACAAACTTTATTGAAACAATAAATTCTGTTACAGTATGGAACTGTTACCTCTCAGTGATGAACAAATATCACGAGAGCTGCTAGGGTTACAATGAATAATCTCTTCGAATATGATAACACTTATAGTGTAAACCCTATATCTGTGTTTATATACTACACAGTTACAAGATAATCGCTAATTGATATGGAATATAATTCTGCTTCCTAAAATATATCAATCAGATATCTTTTCTTCCAAGTATTCCATTCTTCACGGAACTCCTTCTTAATGCATATCTCTTCTTATGTTTATCTCGATCTTCTTTCCTTTAATCAGCTACTATCCTTATCTGAACATACTCCAGCACTTAAGTTCTGATATCCATCTTCTGATGATTATCTCCTGATAATATAAGTACTGATATCCTTAAGTCCTGACTTCCAGTAAGTACTGATTTATCCTGTTTAAGTAAGATCTGAAAACTAAACATAAATCATATTAGCCATGACATTATAAAATATATCTAACAGAAAGAGATTTTTGTGATACGGAAAGCACCACCTTCTGAATGGTTTTTGTTAAATATAAACGGTGCTGCTAAAGGGAGTCCAGTACCTGCTGGTGGTGAAGGTATAATTCAGGATTGCATGGGCTTCTTTCATTCTGCTTTCTCTGCCAAAGTTGGTATTTGTACATCCTTCCGTGCAAATTTGAGAGCTATAGTTAACCGGCTAGAGTTATCAAAAGGGTTATGTATTCGTAAGCATGTAATTCAAATGGATAACCAAGCCGTAGTTTTAGCCCTTCAAAATGATGATCCTTATGGGTGTGAATGTGCTCACCTTGTTAACAAGTGTCGTGAGTTGATTAAAGAAAAGTCATGGGATGTTGATATAGTTCACTGATTTCGAGAGAGGAATAAACCAGCTGATTGACTTGCAAACATCAAGCTGAGAGAGTTATAATCTCCGAAAGTGCTCCCAAAGATCTTGGGCATATTCTTCAGGGAGATATTGCAGGTTTACCTTTACCACATTTAACTTCTATTTAGTTCTTTTTATTGGGGCTTAGCCCCTAATATGCACCAAAAAAATATAATGATTTTCTATGAAATTCTACATAAGGTAGTTCTCTCTATATTGTTACCCATAAGTATCTTTAAGTTTGATAAAAATAGAAAGTGTGATTCAGGATAACAAAAGTTGGGGTTGAGCTCTTGTCCCTTTGTGAGAGTTCAATAATTTGACTCATGCTGTGTGCATGTGTAATTAATTAGTAAAAAAAGTAAAAAAATATGGTTTAGATCTGAAAATCAAACCAAACTAAGCTTTTTTGGTTCGAAATCTATTCGGTCTAATATCATTTGGTTCGATGTGGATGACTCTGTTGATTTTTACTCATAGGCCATAGTTAGGGGTGTACGAAATTCAGATAATATCAGTTTTGGGGTAAAAGTCTAAACAAACACCCGAAGCGATTGCGAATTTATGATTATTGCGATTCGATTTGCGGTTCAACCACTGTATATAAAATATTAAGAATCACAACTAAATATAAAATTTAGTAAAATTTAGGTTCGAATTGTTTTATAAGTTAACACTGAGAAATACAAATTGAAAAATATAATGTAATGAATAGAGTCTCAGATATAGTATATGAGACTTGAGAGGTAGATATGCAGCTAATAGAGTTATGGGGGTAATGGGCGAGTCGGTAATTGACTAAATAAACTTAAATCTTGAGACTTGAAACTTGAAACTGGACTAGGCTTGAAGTAATAACAGTAGGAGTGTTAATCTATTAATATTATAGTATTTAACAATAAATGTGTTTACTTATTTGTTATATAATATAAACTATATTTTATTATAAATATATTTTACGGGTTGCAGTTGCAATTTTGCGATTTTCAAAAATTTAAAACTACATCCAAATCGAAAATAAGCGATTATTAAAATTTTCATCCGCAATCAACCCGTGTTTAGCGTTTATCCGCAAAATACGGTTCAGTTGCGATCGTTGCGAGCGGTTAATGCGGTTGAGCGATTCATTTATACACCCCTACCCGTAGCCATACTTTAGCAATCATATTGTAGTTTAGTGAAATCAAAATAATAAAAATAAAACCGACTACAAAAGTAAAGAGGAGACTGGACACTAACGTTAGAAAGAAGCAAAACACAGATGAGCAGATGAGCGTGTGGTTCTAAAAGTTTCCGATTTTATGGATTAATTACCAATTAATTCGTTATTACAAGACACGTGTTTGAACCGATTTTTTAAATTCGATTAATCGTTATGAATATTTTTGATCGATATATTACAAATAAATTATTACATATAATATATAATTTAATTAAATTAATATAACTATAAATTATATAATACGATGAATACATATTAATTTATAAATTAGTAATGATATAAGGGTATTGAATTAAATATAATGAAAATCTTAAAAATGCATCTGACATTTTCTCTGCCGATTAATTTGAATTTCCGTTTTTTATAATATTGCAAAGGAATAATAGTAGTACTATATTTTTATTTAGCAAATAAAAAAGTGAATACTATATACCCAACACCTGTTGATATACTAATATTTTCCTCCTTGTTTAGACCGGCTAATAGGTTAAAACATAATCGAAGTGACCTAAAACTTGCAATTGGATTACTGAACTCAAAAAACTTGTATTTATATAACTCAAAAAATTAAAACTTGCATTTAGGTCACTACCGTTAACATCACTAACATAATAAAAACTGAAGTTGTAATTTACAAAACTGAACTCAACCCCAACTTGCATTTACATTACTAGGTTAATAAAAACTTGTAACTAGGGTTACTGAATAAAAATAAACTTGCAAATTGGAACTATATAAAAATAAACATAATATTTAATATATATAAATATATATAAATTTGTGTATATATACACATAAATACACTATAAATTTAATATAATATATTTTTAAATTATTTAAATATTTAAATCTAAACTATATTTATTTGGACTCGGATATTATCGGATACGAATATGCTTATATCCGTATATGTATCTGCAATCGTCAGATTCGAATACGGATAATATCCGTTTTGTTTCAGATACACATAATATTCGCTTTATTTTGAATACAAATGCGGATTTTTCAACGAATATCGGATTTTTCGAATTTTTTTGACAACCCACTTATTGGGACGAAAAAGTCATTTCAATCAGCTAACTACCAAGCACCAATATTATCTTTTTCATTTGGTCAAACATCTAATTTAATCCAATAAGCTAATTTTATCTCAAAAAACTAACTTCCAAACAAAACCTAAATCTAACCGTGAATACTATAATATAATATTTAAAACACGATTTTCATTTTAATGATTTTCGATAAATAAAAATTTGATTTCAATTGTTATTTTTTATATTAAAAACTAAATTATTAATTTAATTGATTAAATAAATGTATATAAATGAAAATATGTGTTATTTTATAATTTTTTAACTTTGATTACCGAATTGCAAGTTGACCATCAGTTCAATAATTTAATTGCAACTTTTTAACAGTTCAGTTAGTTAATTGCAAGTTTATATTTAATTAGTCGAATGCAAATTTTTTGAGTTCAGTTACCAGTTGCAAGTTTCAGGTCAGATTATGTTTTAGCCTATTACCCCTTATCTAGACAAGGGGTCGAATACGGATGAATGGTCCAACTCTGTCAAAGAAGATAATTGAGTGCGTGTAACTCGAAAAAAATAAAATCGGTTTATACTCCCTCCGTCCCACCCAAATATTTATGGGGCGCGGAGTTTAAGAAAAATGATAAAATAGTGCAGGAAAGTTAAAAAAGTGAGTAAAGTAGTGATACCGATTAATATTATATGTATAAAGTGATTATAGTGGAGAAAAGTAGTGGATGTAGTTATTTTAAAAATTATAAAACCTTACCATTTTTGAAAAGTTTTGAAATGTAAACAATTGAAAGGGACATCCAAAAAAAGGAAAATATAAACAAATGGGAGGTACAGAGGGAGTAGTATTTAGCAATAAGAATCTGCATAGAGTAAACCTGACAGAAAGTAACTTACAAACTTCATCAAATGAATTGAAAGGAGTAAACAAAATTTAACAAGGGATTTTTTTGGTGAACCATCTGACTACATTGATGGGAAGCTTAACAAGGGCAACAGCCAGATTCAAAAGTCCGGCACAGCAGCAACAACACGGGCACACACAACTCACTATAGATCTGCCAATCCCATCATAAGTACTAATTAGATAACCAACTCTATAATAATCTACATAAAGGGGGTTGTCTAATTTTACAAATTATTAACAGATTAATCAGTTGCATTCATATACATGTAAATTATAAAAAAGGAATTTGAAAAGAGCGAAAGTAAAAATTGTAAGATATGGCTTACCCAAGGATCCAGATAACAGCACCAAGTAGAGATAAAATCAGAGCTAGAACTGCAAATGGTAATCCTATTAAGAAACCCAGGGGCCTGCATTCGCAATTTCCATCTCCATCTCCCATTCTTACGAATCTCAGGCTCCGCTTGTTTGACTAAAAATTTTCACAATTCGAAAAGAAATACTAGTATTTTACTAGTACAGACCAGATTATTGAGTTTTGCTATGATCCCGGTTATAGTAGAGACGGCGTGCAATGCCTGGAGTTATTATTATGTAACTGACGATATTAACCTTATTGCGACCGTTGAATTTCGTAATTTGGATGAGGGATATGAATGGGTAGTTTTGAGATTACAGGACTTCACATTTTATTCGCTTCCACCACTAACTATTGCTTCTCATGTACCCCAATCCCATCATGTTTTGTTGTCTCAAATTACTGTACTTTTTTTAATTCATAAAATCGCTAATATCACGTGCCGTCTTTTTCGCTGCTATTTTTTTTTTATCTTTATTTCAAAAAACAATGTTACATACACATAGCCTAACAAACATGTGCCCCAAACCAATACAGCTAGGATGTAGCATTTATCATTTCAAAAAATGTATTCAGCGTCTTGGGGAAATTTCTAAAAGTAAAATAAATTACTTATTTTGAGTTTTTTTATTTAATTTATAAGGCTGTGGACGGTGGTAATAGCGCGAAAAATATAAATTATTAAACTCATCATTTTGACATGTAAGAATGATTATCTTATCATTCCGGATTCCTAACACCAATAATTATTTTTTATAATTATACTCATAATTGACTGACCATTCATATGCCAATACATATTTTTTATAATTACTCGCAACTCGCACATCACTCATAATTTACACACAATAGTAAAAAAAATAAAATAAACATTCACTAAAAATATTTTCTTTTAAGTAAAACAAAAGAATAATAAAAAAAAATAACTGTAAGGCCTTTCCTATCGGATCCAACAACAATATTCAAAACCAAAAGCCTATCGGACCATCAATTTACAACTCCAGCTTAAAAAAGCCCCATAATTCTGACCCGATCCACTGAGCCCAAACCCAACTTTCACCTTTCACTTAAAATCCAGACTCAAAGTCTCCAAAACCTTTTCTTTTCTTGGCCAGAACGAAACTCTTCTCTCTCGTATATCTAGGTTTTCAATTAAACACAATAATCTCATTTAACACTCCTCTTCGATTCTCAATCCTCAACCTTCTAGAACCTTCGCAATGGCACCAGATCCAAACAGCGCTAGCGGAAGCGGAGCTGCACGTGACGATGCATCGCTCAAAGCTTCCAAGGATCTCAAAAAGAAGGACGATAAGAAAGACGAGGATCTCGTAAGCTGTTTGATTTGTGTTTTTTGATTGTTTTCATGATTTTTCTGTATTTTTGGTGAATTTGATGATTTTGTTGGTTAATTGTAGTCTGAGGAAGATTTGGCACTGAAGCAGCAATTGGAATTGTATGTCGAGAGAGTTCAGGAATCTGATCCTGGTTTGCAGAAGGTTGCGCTCGAAAGCATGAGGTATGGAGTTTGAAGTTTGGGATTTTATGTCGGGATTTAATCATTTAGGACATTTTATTTTTTAGTATGTGTAGTTCTATCGATGCATAGTTTGGATTGTAAATTTAATCGGTGAGAGTAATGTAAGTGTTTTGTGTGTGTATTGTTATAGAATCAGTTACATATGGATAGAAATACGATTTTAGGTACTGGACTTGTATACTATTGTGTGTATATTTAGCAATTTGTTTTAGTTCACTTATGGTCTCTTGTTCTGTTCGTTAGGAGGTAAGTATTAGGGATTTGAGTTATGTTTTCACTTTCACAAATGATTTTGACTTTACATTGGTTGATATATGTAATTTAATGAATTGGAGCATTTGGTTTACTGTTTATTTGCTAATGGTCTACGGTCTACAGCAGTTACGATAAAGTTTTTTTTTAATACTTGAATGTATACACTGTATAATTTTATGTTTATTTTGCAATGTAGACAGGAAATTCGGACTTCAACAAGCTCCATGACTTCAGTCCCAAAGCCATTAAAGTTTTTGCGTCCTCATTATGGAACACTAAAAGCACATTATGAAACTATGGAAACTTCTGATGTGAAGGTATATAAGTGTCTTGCTAGGCTGAACCTAACCATGAATATGAATATGTATTTTGTTTTGTCTGATACATCTTTTTTTGTTGCAGAAACTACTAGCAGACATACTTTCAGTTTTGGCTTTGACCATGTCGGCTGAAGGAGAACGGGTAGATATATATTTAATTTTAATTTGCGCTCAAGTCATTTTTCTTAATCATATAGGTTTCCATTTGACCTTGAATCTTTAATAGAAGCTCAGGAGATTGTTGTCAGGGGATGCGTATAGTTTGGGCTTGCACATTATGTATTGATAATTCATCAACATTTCATATTATAGTTTCAATGCAATAAGTGAATTGCTGGTGTTCCGCTCATGTTCTTTATACTACGTGAATATCATCTTGTTTTTCTGTCTACTAATTGCTATTTCCATGCAATTTTAGGAGAGTTTGAAATACCGATTATTGGGTTCTGAAGGTGATATTGGTTCATGGGGACATGAGTATGTCAGGTGAGTATCTTCCGTCATTTCCTTACGATGTATAGTTCGATATTGGGTCACTTAAGTTTTCTGGTTGCCTTTATGTTAATGGGAATGGGAATAAATGGAATGAGAATGAGTGTGATTTGGAAAATCATGGGGCATCATGTTATAACCAACTAAAATGGGGACGAGGTTCTGATTATTATCAAGCGGATTAAAATCCCATCAACCAATGACCTTAAAAATAAACTAGTATTTTACCTAGTTGCACATGACTTTTATTCTGCCATTATTGTACTTTGTTAATTCTTCTTCCATCAATATTCAGCATGAGAGTTTTGATGTTGGACAACAATTAAAACAAAGGGACTGTAGGATAGAAACTCTAACAAAGATAGCCTTGGGGACATGACTTTTGTGATGCCGATTTTAGTTTCTTACTTCTTTTCTCAGCTGGCCGATTTTTGTTTAATGCGACATTGACACAGGACAACAATTAAAATGATGGAATGAATGAATATATTACATAACAAAGATGGATTTAGGCGATTTATCGCAGAACCACCAGATCCCAGCAAGGAGAAAAAAGTTATCTTGATACATTAGTATTTTCAAATGGGCAATGAAGTTATTATGTTTCACCATATGTCAATATTGATGCCACTTTTCTTGTTCACATCAACGTCAAGAATTTCAGTTTCAATCTTGAGTTAAAAAAGTAAACATAATTAAAAATTGCTTCCTTGTATAGTAGTATCCTAAAAATATGTTTAATATTAAGGAAACTACTTCCGGTAGATATGTGCCTTTAAACATCAATCTGCTGCCTATTATCGTGTACTATTGCTAACCTAGATTGTCTATAATAATCTACCTATCCTAATAATCTACTTGTCTGATATAAATAAATTTCATATTATATTGTCATTCTTGAATAAATACAAATTAACTATTTCATTCTTTGCTCCTCATCTCATAAAGAGTTCTTTATTTACATATTAGTGAACTGACTTGATTCTGTAACCAGGTCATTTAAGTGGCTAGATTTTTTGCCAACCTTACGGGAATTTGTAGTAGGAGTGCTAAACATCTCGTCTTCAACCAATTGTTTATTTTAAAATTTTAAATGTTTCTAGATATTTACTGAATACTATTTTGTTCTATTAAAATATTTGTTTTACGATGTTTTGTTGTGATAGGAACTTGGCTGGAGAAATTGCACAAGAGTATACGAAACGACAGGTTTGTATTTCTACTTTCTGGATGTGTGGATATTGGTATTTTCTTGAGAAAAGGTTAAACACGTGTTGATTCTGTTTATATGAACTGTTGCAGAGTGAAGAGGCCACAAATGATGATTTAATGGATCTTGTTAAACAAATTGTTGCATTTCATATGAAGGTACAAGTTATTTGCTTGACGATACAAGTGCTTGCATCTTCTGTACAACTGTGGATTGACTTGGCTGTTCACCTTATAATATGCAGTCTGTGTGATATTTTTTAAAAGTTTAGTTATCTTTCTGCATTGCAGCATAATGCCGAGCCTGAGGCTGTCGATCTTCTGATGGAGGTACTGCTTTTCCAGATTCCATTGTGCTATTCCCCTCTTCTAGCTATGTATCTTAGTGATGTATTAAATGTATCCAGGTTGAAGACCTAGATTTATTAATGGACCATGTTGACAAGACAAATTATAAAAGGACATGTCTCTACCTCACCAGTTCAGCCAAGTAAGTGGAATTTTTCCTTGTTAAGTAATGCCGATCATGTTAAATCTTTGATTTGATCATGCACACCCATGACCCAACTACGGTAAATGTCGAATGTTCGATTAATGTCAAGTGAAGTGGCTATTAAGTATTCATCTTTATCTTTATAAATTGAATAGTAATAATACGATGCTAAATTCGAGTAGGTACAAATGAAGATGTAGATTCTAGGATTATAGTGTTAGAATTTAGAAACAGCACATATTCGTTGACAGATCAAATAGTTCTAAATATATTTTTTTAAATAAAAGCTAGTCTATATACAAGTAAGGCCTTAACATTTTGGCCATTGCTAACAAACTGCCAGTATTTGACTAATTGGCTTTGTTTAACCAACATATAATATTTAAGATACTGATGACTAATGTTGTCAGGACTCCATGACATTCATAAGTGCCAGGACACCAGTAAGGTGTCTCTTTGGTGATTTAACGTTAAAATATTTTGAAATTATATATGTTCATCTTTGTTTTGCACATGTTTTTTTGTCATATGTACCAGAACCTTTCTTTGCTCATAATTGCTTTGTCTTGCAGATACCTTCCTGGACCAGATGATGTACTAGTCCTTGATATTGGGTATATGATATATATGAAATTTGAAGAATACCCCAGGGCTCTTCAAATCGCGTTGTTTTTGGATAACATGCAGGTTAGTGAGGACAAAAACTCTTGATTAGTTTTCCTTTTTAAGCAAGTTTACACTTCTGTTGTGGTCATAAATTAGTGAACCATAAATCTTAACTGTCAACTTGATTCTTCTTTCTGGTTTTTGTATTTTATTTGTAGCAATAAAAAATTTGCATTAAAGCATTTATATCAATAAATTTCTTTAATATCCTTATATACAATTTTCTGATGCACTGTTTTTTTGGACAGTATGTGAAGCAGGTTTTTACCTCTTGCAGTGATATGCTGAGGAAGAAGCAGTTTTGTTACATTCTTGCTCGGCATGTAAGTTCGCAATGTTAGGACGTCTTTTTCTTAATGCTTTGATGCTTGTTTATACTTTGTTTTTTGTGGTAGCCTTTATCGTTATTCGTGTGGTTTTTTCATAACAGCTTTTCCACAAATGCTGTGTAAATATCTCTAGTATGAATAATGTCATAATGTTGTCTATGAAATGTTGTCTGGCTGGTTATACCTCAATGGATCCAAAATGCCACGTGTTATGCACTGAATGGCTATAAATTAATTAATATTAGTGGACCCCATGCATTCACATGAATTCCGTCAATAACATCATTCCAAATTGTCAAGTATGCAGTGCCACGTCCTTTGGACCAAATTTTGGTACCCAATTTGGTACCTCTAGCACTACTCTTTCTAATATAATATGTTTTTAAACTGATAGAATTTCACAGTTCACAATAATAGGAATGCATACTCCGTAGCAGACCCAATAAAATTGTTTTGGGAGAGCGAAATTGCACTTGTTATTTTTATTTTTGTTGAGGGCAGCCAATTTTCCCTTGTAAATTATTAAGCGGATTAGTTGTATTTATCTTTCTTTTTTGTAATTAGAAATTTATATATTTCCACTCCCCTCTATATATCCTCAATTCCATATGTCCATTTCATTTGTGGTGATTATAATTTTTGAAGCCAGATTGTAGAGCCAATCAAATATTTCATTCTTATTACAGTAGTTTGTCGTAATACATTCATAACAAAATGAAAAAAAGTCATAGTATTAAGGTAAGGTTGGTGAGTTTGAGATATCTAATATAAGTAGTGCTAGATGTACCAAATTGGGTACCAAAATTTGGTCCCAAATGATGTGGCATTGTTGACTTGGCAATTTGGGATGTTTTTATTGATGGAATTTATGTGAATGCAGGGGTCCACTATTATTAATTAATTTGTAGCCAATCAGACCACAACACGTGGCATTTGGGATCCATTTTGGGTACCAATTTGCTGGCTCGGGTACGGAGTGTCGGACAAGACACATATCCGAGTGTTGGACTTTAGAAGTCTAAAAATTGGGGACATGGGGACACTGTCCTATTTTTGGACACGGGTACGGGGACACGGCATATTTTACTAATAAACAAGTATGTTAAGTCAGACATCTAAGAATAAAGTAACAATAGAACTTAGATTAGAGTTAATTTTCCAAAGAACTTTACGAGTTTAGGATCTTCTCAACTTTTATATCAATATTGCTTTTTTCATTCTTCTTACCGATTTATTTTGAATATTAAGTGTGACTAATATTTGCTCAATAAATTTGTCAAAGTGTACATGTTTCAGTCAAAGGATCCGACACGAAATAAGTGTCGTGTCCGAGTGTCTAAGTGTCCGACACGGGTACGGCAACCTAAACAGAAGAGTCGGAGTTACTTAGCCAATTTGGGACCTCTAGAATTATTCATCTAATATTTCTGCGTTGATTTAGCTGTATACAATGGCAAAGTTTTGGGCACATTTCTGTCTCATTTATCTAGTTTTTATAAAACTCTTTAATGCAGGGAATTACTTTTGAGCTTGATGAGGAAATGTGTGCTGATGATGAAGAGAGGGAGGCACTGCAAGAAATTGTCAACAATACGAAATTAACTGAGGGCTATCTTACCCTTGCTCGTGATATAGAAGTCATGGAGCCCAAGTCTCCTGAGGACATTTATAAGGTATATGATATTTTAGCCATATTTAGGGCCCCTTGGCCAATGGCTCTACCTTTTTATAGATAGTTTTGGAATTTACTTGGATATTGTCTTTGGTCACTTATTACTTACGGAACACAACCATATTTCTGAAATTCATCAGATCATAGTGGACAAGGGTTTTAATGTCTCATTTTGCAGCTTATAACATTTAAGTATGTTCTTTCATTTTTAAAAGATTGGAAAGCTGAAATATTATTCTTTTCTTAGTTTTTTACATAGACTGCTGTTTGTGCACGCTTCTTTTTGTTTGAGAAAATCAAATGAAATTCTGAGGAAAATCTAAATCTCTACCTGACAAATTGGAAGTTGTATATTCCTATGTGGTGTTTTGAAGCTTTTGTTTGTTTTAGGTCTGTACCGCATTAATTTTTTCTAACTTGTTGCTCAACATTTTACAATGTCAGGCACATTTGCTTGATGGGCGGGCTAGTGCAAGTGCAACCGTGGATTCAGCTAGGCAGAACCTAGCGGCAACATTTGTTAATGCATTTGTGAATGCTGGATTTGGTCAAGTAAATACTTGGCCTGCAAATCTCACAGAATTTTTTTAATTATTTTTTGAGAACCTTTCTTTAAAATAATTTTTGCTCTCATTGCAGGACAAGCTAATGACAATACCATCAGAGGCCTCGAGTGGTGGGTCATCAGGGAATTGGCTTTTTAAGAACAAAGAACATGGAAAGGCTAGTGCTGCTGCAAGTCTGGTATGCGTAATTTTATTTGTAGCAAACAGTAGTATTACCTTTTCTTTTTCTAGGATTAAGTGATTTATTGTGAATATCTTCTTAACTAGGGGATGATTTTGCTTTGGGATGTTGACTCGGGACTTGCACAAATTGACAAGTATTTCCATAGTAATGACAACCATGTCATAGCAGGTGCATTACTAGGTGTTGGTATCGTGAACTGCGGCATAAAAAATGATTGTGATCCCGTGAGTTTTCTTGTACTTGGTGCATGTGCCACCCTTACTACTTACCCATATACCCTGCTAACTTTTTATTGTCAGGCACTGGCGCTTCTTGCTGATTATATTGACAAAGAGGAGGCATCTATTAGAATCGGTGCAATAATGGGTCTTGGTCTTGCGTATGCAGGTTCTCAGAATGAACAGGTGAAAATTATTATTTTCTTCTTTAAGGATTTGCGAGCCTTTGTTATTAGCATGATTTGATTCGGACCCTTGTATCCTTCCGTATAATAGCTCGGTTTTGACATTTGAAATTTCTTTTCATGATATTTATTGCTTTAATTTATTTTTTTGTTGTATGTGATAGATTCGTAGTAAATTGACTCCTATCCTAGGAGATTCAAGGGCACCTCTTGACGTGATTGCTTTCACAGCAATATCGCTGGGATTGGTTTATGTTGGTTCTTGCAATGAAGAAATAGCACAGGCAATTATATTTGCATTGATGGATCGTAGTGAGTCAGAGTTGGGGGAGCCTCTTACACGCTTTTTGCCTCTTGGCCTTGGCCTCCTGTATCTTGGAAAACAGGTATACATTTTGGGATAATGTGATTTTTACTTAATTGTTAGTAATATTGATTGTTCAAGTGTGTAAGATACTTACTTCCATTGATACCTTGGATAAACGATGATTTTAAGCAGCCTTGATTATTTGTTGTGTCTGAACATCTATTAGTGATTGCCTTTGTTGTTTACAGGAAAGTGTGGAGGCCACAGCTGAAGTTTCTAAAACATTTAACGATAAAATCAGAAAATACTGTGATATGACCTTACTTTCTTGTGCCTATGCCGGAACAGGGAATGTTCTGAAGGTATTAAATAAAATATCATTTGGTCAAAATATTTGCAAGGATTTCCTGATCCCAACCGTGCTTCTGTTTTATAGGTTCAACACTTCCTTGGTCAGTGCGCACAGCATCTTGAGAAGGGGGAAACCTATCAAGGTCCTGCTGTACTTGGAATAGCTATGGTATCTATGGCAGAAGAACTTGGTGTCGAAATGGCTATTCGTTCCTTGGAACATCTTTTACAGTATGGGGAACAGAATATCAGAAGATCAGTCCCGTTGGCTCTTGGGCTCCTCTGCATATCAAACCCAAAGGTAGCAGTTGGCCAGTACTTGAGTGAATAGGGAACTTGTATCTGCTAGCTAAATTATGTTGTCTGTGTCAATTATAATGCATCGACTTACTATTTCTATTGTTTAAACAGGTCAACGTTATGGATACATTAAGTCGACTTAGTCATGATGCTGATACAGAAGTAGCAATGGTATTTTATCGCATTGCTAACAAATATTGTTTTGGCAGCAGTAAAATAATAATAAATGTAGAAGCTAGTGGTTAAAACTGAAAGTGGCATTTGTCTTTCAATTTACAGGCAGCTGTCGTCTCCTTGGGGTTGATAGGCGCGGGAACTAACAATGCTAGAATAGCAGGCATGCTACGCAATCTTTCAAGTTATTACTACAAAGAAGCTAGCCTTCTCTTCTGTGTAATCTCTCTACTCTCCTTTTGAACACACATTAAGATGCTTATACACCCTTCTCCATATCTTCATTTCGTGGAGCTGCTTTTGTATATAACAATTTAAAATTGTATCTTGCTCAGGTGCGGATTGCTCAAGGTCTAGTGCACATGGGAAAGGGCTTGTTGACTCTTTCCCCATACCACTCTGAACGGTTTTTATTATCCCCGTAAGTAAATTCCTTGACAAGTAGATTAAACTTAAGCTTACTTGAAATTGAATTATGACTTGGGCATGTGGTCTATAAATATTTTAATGCGGAATCCTATTATGTAAATAAGCTACTCAATACTTTATAAATTAAAGAGCTTTCTGCTCTATGCACAAGAGATGCAAGCATGCTTGGAGCGACTTTTATGGAGCTTGAAGTAAGAACGTTTTTCTCTCATGCAGGACGGCACTTGCTGGAGTTGTTACGTTGCTACATGCTTGTCTTGATATGAAAGCCATAATTTTAGGCAAATACCATTACGTTCTTTACTTCGTTGTTTTGGCGATGCAGGTAGACTTTGGGTCCTCAATATCTTATCATGTTAAAACTGTCCTAGCTAGATTCAGCCTGTTCATGCATTCTTGGTCATCTAATATGGAATGTTCTACTTTTGCAGCCAAGGATGTTATTAACTGTGGATGAAAATCTCAAACCACTGTCTGTACCTGTTCGGGTTGGCCAGGCTGTTGATGTTGTTGGTCAGGCAGGTCGACCCAAAACCATTACTGGTTTTCAGACCCATTCAACCCCTGTACTTTTAGCAGCTGGCGACAGAGCTGAACTCGCAACAGAAAAGTAATATATAATATATTCCGTTGATGACTTGTGTTTTAACGGAGTTTGATCTTTTTTGTTGACACATCAGTGGCTTATGCAGGTACATTCCGCTATCACCTATTTTGGAGGGCTTTGTCATCTTAAAAGAAAATCCAGATTACAAGGAGGATAACTAGGTACTCTGGATTGATCTGAATTATGCAATTTGCACCATGCCACCATGAAGGTTTTTGGCAAACTACTCTAGTTTGTGATGCTTGATTTATTTAACTAGTTCTATCTTGGAAAATTTTCATACGAAAGCCCTTGCTTGGAGGATGCCAGCACAAACTTGTAACAGCAGTATGATGAGGATGTGTAGTCACTTGTGTATTATGATGTAAAATTCTTACTAGTAATGACGTCAAGGCAATTTTTTCTTTTTTAGTTTTTGGTGTTCCCAACTCTTATTCTGTGCAAAACAAGTTTTTCACCTTTCATGTCATATAATGTACGTGATTGGTTGGGGACTTGGGTCGGTAGATGAACGGGTTGTCTGATGAATTATAAAGCTGATCTCATTTTCAGTTTCTGAATCCGGATATATTGTTTTTGCTTTGAAAGTTTACCTCGTGTTAGTGTATATGTAATTTAATATATTTCCACTTATTGATAGAAAAGGTAAAAGAAAACTATAATTATCATTATATTATTTTCAATTTTTTTTTGATTAATCATGATTAATAACCAAATTATGAAATAGTAGCAGAAGTGCTATTGAAATCCGAACCAAAATTTTATAATTTAGTTAACAAACTGAAATTATTTCGAATGTTAGATACAGTTTCCATTCAACTGAATCACACACACCCCAGTAAAATCGTGTTCCAGCAAGTGATTTTTTTCTGATATTAATGTGACCTTTACCCTGGTATTGAATTTGCTACTGCTAATGTATTAACTATTTTGAATAAAGTTATTTGGTAAAACAATTATTTGAATTAGTAATTTTAAAAATAAACGAGACATTAGAACATACTCCCTTCGTCCCTTTCAATTGTTTACATTTTTTAGAGAGTGTCCGACACGCATTTTAAGATGCATATAAAGTATAGTTCTGTAAAAAAAATTTACAATTTTGTTTTTCTGAATAAAAATTAAAACATTCAACTTTTATTCAGAAAAAGAAAATTGTAAAAATAAGTTACATAACTATATTTTTTATACACCTTAAAATACGTCCTAAAAAATATAATCAATTGAAAAGGAGTGATTGAGTATAAAAATACATATATTGCGTTACATAATATGTGCAACACACCTGTATTACATATATAATGTCACCATCAAATCAAATCAAATTCCAAGTTATATGTATCTGATTTTCTATTTTATAAACTTTAATCCAAACTTTTACTAGGTGTTTGGATTGTGCCGCTTTATTTTTCTTACGAAACAAGGGACATGAAAAATTACCCTTATTTTGTTAATTTGGATTTCATACTTCTATCTTATCTATATTTAATTATTTATTTAGAAATTTTGACATTTATATAATTGGTTCAAAATGTTTGAAAACTTAATAATATTTTTGAGATGTTTTGATTGTATAATTATTATTTAAAAATTATTTTAGTGCTCTGTTTGCATGATTAAATATTGAATAATTTAAGAGGTCTAAAATGGTTTCCAAATATCATATATAGTGGGTTGATTGACCACAACTCAATTAATAATATTAGATTCGCTACATTTACATAAATTTCGCCGATAATATCCACCAAAATTGTAAAGTCACCAATATCATATTATTTGTTGAGATCGAAATTTGGTATCCAATTTAATACTCTTAGCACTACTTTTAAATGATAATTCCTTGCATTTTCAGAAAGCGTGTTAGTGTTACCAATTCTTTTATCAGCCTAGTACTTAACGGGAAGATTTATCTAGTCAATTGTAAGAATCGTTAATTGGAATAATCAATAATGGTACTGATATAAAATTAATTGGAGAATCAGGTATTAATTGGAAAAAATATCAAATATATTTTAATATTTTAATTAAATTTAATTCAATATCTTTATTTAAATAGTTATTTATAAATTAATATATATATATTGGTGGATGTTCAAATAAAAACTAACTTAAAATAAAAAACTAAAAACTAAAGCCCAACCCATTAAAATTAAGCCGCAAAACTAATCAGCTACTCATCCATTATTCTGTCACCGTTATAATTAAACACAAAATCACTAAAAATTTATCATAAATCGTCAATTTACACAAATTTTTCACCAACTCTTCTGAAATTAAATTGAAATCACCATTTTATATTAAACAATTACTGAAATACCGGATAAACACTAAAATCACTAATTTATCTTACAGAAATCACTAATATATGCTATAAAAATCACTAATTTATATTATAAAAATTACTTAAAATTAATACAGAGTTATTACATATTAAACACAACCATTATAACACCACCACCTATCTCACCGTCATCACCATGACTTTTAACAGTCATAATATGAAATAAATATTATTAAATATAACTATTAATACAGTGATTACCACGTATAGAGAGATGGGAAATAGAAAAAGCTCATAAAAAAAAGAAGAAGAAAAGTTCAGAGAATATTAAGAGAGGAATATATGGGATAAACGGAGAGGAACGAACATGGATGATAGTGGTAACGAGGGGGTGATGGCGGTGGTGGAGTCGTGGAGGTGATGACAATGGTAGGGGTGATGACGGTTATATATCCTCCAACGATCAGGATTCATATCATATGTATCATATTCCGGCGATAAATTACTATTAATACTTACGAAAATCACTAAAACGTATAAAATTTTGAAATAATAATAATTTCGTTTTAGTGATTCCGATAAGTATAAATTGTAATTTATTGCTGGAATATAGTAAATATGATATGAAAATTAATTGTTGAGAGATATAGAAAAATATAGTGAAGTCGGATTCTAAAAATGTTCATAACGGAAAAAATAAAATTAAACATGGATAAAATAATACATACATGTACATAACTACATATACGTATACGTGAATAAGTGGCATGCTGAATTTGAGGAGAGAATGGAGGGATTTGATAAGATTTGTGTGGTGGAGGTTTAATTAAAATAAAAAAAAAATCAAAAAATGAATGATTGTCATTAGGTACCGATTTTAGAATAAGATTAGTTTTTATTTGATAAAAAAATGAATGATTGTCAATCCACAATTTATTTTTTTATTTTGCTTTTTGCTGGTATCATTAATCGTAGACCTGCAGTGTATATTCTCTGCGGTATATATCTTGAGAAACAAAATAACGATTGCTAGTTGTAGACTTCTTATTTTAAGTAAAACTGTACTTATAGTCTATTATATTTATGCAATTAGCTTGCAATATGGTGTGTGATGAATATTCAGAGAGATCGAGCACTATAATATGTATACACCGCATCTAAGACTTCCAAGCTGATAACTAAAAGACTTAATGAGTTGCAGAATTATGAAGTTCTTTGAGCTTCACAAGGCATAGATGATTTCATAGCTTCTACTCGATCAAAAATGAGGCTTCAACATTTTTGTATTAGTATTTTTTTTAATTAAATTTAACAGTACTGTGTATATGATTCAGCTTGCAATAATGATGTATAATGATTGCTCAAGGGATTCTAGAGAAGTCCATGATATTGTATTAAACCAAAATTATTTATTAAAATGTCCCCAAGATTATGACTCGATTTGTCTCAAATTCTTTAGCCGAAAGATTGAATATCAATGAACATGGTCTTCTCCATGTAAGGCCTATCATTCCGCAACGTAAATTATTGTGTAGTCGTCAATTGTAAGCTTGATGTTAAATTGTTTTTCTCCACTGGCATGTAGTTCAAGTGTACAAGTTAGATGTTGGTCCTAACCTCCTCCTCTCACTGCGTACCTCGTTTTCAATTATATAAATATTTTTTTTGTGTCTGTTTTGGTTTACATTATTTTGCATCTTTATTAAACACATGTTTTTTTTCCTTGAAAAGTTGCCTTTTTATTCACAAATATGATATAATATTATTACACAGCTCTCTTTATTAAAAATTACTAGCGTTTCAGAAAATCGAATTTAGGTAGACATTAGAAAGTAGAATTCTTACAAAATACGCCTCATAGCTTATCCAGTGAAATAATGAAGATTTATTGGCGAAAATTGTGCATTTGTTGGAAGAGGAAATTTAGAGAAATTTATATATATATGGAATTATAAAGTTACTAGTGTTTTAATGAATTTAATAATAAATATCTCACATATCACTTGGACGTACTTTTGGTCTTGTACATGGGAGTAAATTTTCCTGAGACAAACAGTACCGAGCATGATTCTTGGGGCGAGTCGTTTACACTAATATCAAAGAAAAAAACATGCCCATTATTCCATGCAATTTTATGAAAAATAATTGAACCCTTGCAACACAGTTGTATGAATCACACCAAACACTAACCTAAAGACAAGTTAAATGTTCAAAAGGGAATGAGCTTTCCCTTACAGGCAGATAACAAAGGTGAGATCGATCAAAATTATTGTAGAGCTCACACTCCTTCAGGATACGAAATGTATACAAAATTAGAAGTCATAGCAACTGTAAGGAGACACAAAAGACATCTACCGCTGAGCCAAAACAAAGAAAACCAGATGCCACCAGAACAACGCCTTTTATATTGAATTAGGCCAAGGTAAGATCTACACGGATCTTGCAGTACATAAATGTTTATTTGACAGTTCCGTTGGTTTGGTTTTTCATTTGTCGATATGCATATATGTATTTACATCTCATACAAACATGACGGGGACTACACAACGGGTTTTAGTTAGCAGCAGCAATTTGCCACACTTGTAAAAAGAGGCGACTAGTTCCAACTTAATCTACTTCTGGAAGGAAAATAATTACATTTACAAGGTAGTTGCTAAAAATAATGAAAACTACAACCTTTAACATATTACATCAACATACAAAAGACAAACTATACCACCCGCTTGTACTCTTGCATCCATTACAGTTCCTAAACCGATTGTTGTCTCCTGAGTTTAAGCTCATTTCTTCTTACCTAAAAGAGCATGCACATATTCAGTAAAAAATCCAAACCAAATTTTAATTTAAATGATTAAAAATGCTAGGGGTCCAGAAAATATCTACTGATACATGACACACTATAATGTGAACTGATTTATACAATAATAAGTTCTAAATCAAATATGCTAAGGCCTTTGGCTCATGAATCATGATATACATTTAAATTTAATGCACATTCTCTGAGTCCTAGCACTACTCATGGATGCTATATCTAGCGTTTTTATAATTGTAGGACAATGATATGTAGTTGAGCAAAGAGCTGGAAGGAGAATCTCTAATTGCATCCATAACGTAGAATTTGTGAAATCAAATGCACGCTCAAAAAATGTACTTATCTATTGTTTTGTTTTATTGTTTTATCTATATTGATCAAAAATAAAAATTAGGATATAAAATTTCAGTATCAATTAAATATTACCAAGTTGAGAAAAGCGTCAAACCACAATTAACAAGTTGGGCTTTGTCACTAAAGTTGCAATAATACAAAACATCGTGTTATGCTGGTGGAAGTGGACGCCGGCAGGTTGGGCACTCCATCTTTATATCCATCCACCTTTGTAAGCAGCCAGAATGGAAAAAATGGTCACACGGTGTCACCTACACATGTATGTTTCGACAATGTTAGTTAAACAGCAGTGCCTTCCTCTTAGCCTTTAATCAAAATCTGAATAGCTTTCCTAAAGTACCATGCAGTCATTTGGACATTGAGAGAAATCAATGGCTGTCATGCAAATGACACAGTCTGTGGCATGGTTTGTGTCCTGATCCAACCTTCTATAGTAGCTATACTTCTCTGGCAAAATCTGCACAATGGGATCTCTATGATTAAATAAAGATATACAGAGCAGCTGCCAAATTAGATACACGGCAAATTTTAAAGATTAGAGTGAATGATGTTCATGGTAGCTGTTAACTATTAATTAACTGAGAACAGTAATTCATCACATGCTAATTATGTTAATCTTCCATTTCCTTATAACAACAAAACACGATCTAGCAGCTAGAAGGACGTACTACTTCCTTTACCCGATTGTTGAAGAACATCATATAACATAACAATCTTTTGAAAATAGAATTCCAACTCTATCCGAGAACATAAGCAGCTCCACAAGATATATGGTGCTAGTACAAGGTTACTTTAGTACTCAACACCATTATTTTACAAAAAAAAAAAATCATGAAAAGGAGTCGTCATGAATATTGAAAAGAGTGAATCAAGATCAGATTTTACCCATCTCTCAAGGATCTGTCATCCAAGTAGATCTAAGAAAAATATAGTGCTTTTCGGTGCTCAGGAGTCGGGTGTTATATTACATTGGGAGTATCAGGAAGCATATTGCTTATGTACTTTATCAGGTCTTTAGATCAAGGATATTTGAAAAGCACAAAAGCTATAACCTTGTTTACGAGTGATGTTTAATCACATATGTACAAAAAAATCCTATCTATTCATTTATTTATGAATCCCATAGCAGGTGATACTTTCTTTTTACTAAACTATCTAAAGGTCTATTTCCATCTGTATTCATATTTTGGTCTCCGTAAATGAATAATTTAAAAAGAGAATATCTATACTATACATGTGTATACATATTAATCAAATCGAACCTGACGAGGAATGAAGCACCGAGAACCAAGATAGTGTTGTAGTAGAAGAATTGAGGATTGCAGCCCAACAAAAACCCCCAAGAAGATGCACCAATCCTTGTCAGGCTTGGTGCGCATGAAGTTATGAGGACAACCAAAGATATATAACGGTATTGCAAGGCGAGTGATACTCATTCCTATAATGTAATGAGGATGCATTGGTTTTCTCGAGTCACGAACAACATTGTTGACAATCTGAGGTATCCAAAAGGAATGCACAAGGAGAAGGATAAATCGCAGATATTTATGGAACTCATACATGATCAAAATACCACCTAGAAGGATCCCATCTGCAAACAGCAGGCCATAATGTTCAATATTATTTCTAGTAAGGAAATAGTATAATTTCTAACCAAAAACATTATCAATTCTAATTAATTAATGTAAATAATATTGCTACCAAGGGGAAATATTAATTCCACAAAAGATAGTTTTAGTCCATTAAGCAATTTAATCAGAATCTTGTTAAGCACTCAAATGCTTGCTTTTGCAAGCAGAGAAGTAAAGAAGGTATAGGCAGGGGCAGGGGCAGTTGTGTAGCTATTAAGTGCCAGACTGCCAGGGGTGCCCCCGGCATCCTGATTCCTCAGTTCCCATACCAATAGTGCTCAAAAGCAAAACCGCAATACTCGAAAACTATATTAAAAATAAGAGTTGTGTAAATGACACGAGTTAATCCAGAAAGACACATACAAAGAATTATAGATGTACATAAGATAAAGAAAATAAAACAAAAGGAATACATAAATACTCGAACTATAATGTTTTCGAAATAAGAAGTTAATAACCTATTTAGTTTACTGTATTCATGAAATTTATATTAATATATTTTCTTATAATATTATTTAATTTTAATATACAATCACAAGTTTTATTTCTTTGTCATGCCCGCCTTGACATCATAGATTTTAGAGCTCTATGCTTTATGTGCAATAATCTACCATAAAAATTCATGATGTAGTTCAAGGGATACTGTAAACCTGCAAACAATATGACAAACACATAAAAAATTAAGAACGAGTCTACAGTTAGCAATCTTACAAATAACATAACTTGCTGATTCAAGTAATTATGAACATGTCCACTCTAGGAAGCATAGTCCATGTTTTTTGACGTTGGAATCTTACCATGAAGGTTGTGCAAAAGATTCAGGTATCGAGTATATTTACCATACTACGTAAATATTAAGCTACGGATTTCAAAGATTAATACAGTACAAAATATAATAATTGATAAACAGCTAAGCAAGATTAGTACTTACAGAAACGACTATAAAGAACTGAAAGTTCACGCCTCATTGCTTCCCAACTCTCTCCATTATTTGCAGGCCTATTCGCCTTCCAAATGGCAAGAAGATATCTCATCTCAAAAATTGAGAAGACGACGAATTTGAAAAATGCAGCAGTTGCAAACGCATTAAATAAGGATTCTGCACATATACAAGTAACAATATTGGAGAACGCAAGTTAGCAATGATAGATAGTTTGCAAAAGAATCTTAAATGATGCCACCGACACATAATCAGTATCATTTGATATACCAACTAGGATTCCCGCAGTCAGATGTAAAAGACAAAGGTATGCATCCATGATAGCCTGTTGCCCAATAGTCAAAATTGAAACTTTGGCCGCTCCCTGACAGTTGAATACAAAACGAATCGATTGTTAAATGCTTTATACAAAAATTAAGGCCGCAAGTGTCCAACAGAATACAATTAATAGTCTTTATCATACTGGCAAAGAATGATAATCCTACACCAAAAGTACATAGGCTCAAGAAGAAACACTTACAGATTGTGTGTTGCTATGTTCCATTTGTCGAATTAACAGAAGAACTTGAAGGAAAGAAATCTAATGTGTAAGATGGTTAAGCAAAATCAACAAATATCAGTCTAAATAATGATCTATTGAATGATGTTAGTGAAGGATACAAAAGTAACCATCAGGGTGTAATTAACAGCTTTGTTATAGTACACCTCAGTGTTGACAGAGGTTGCATTCAGTAGCATGGGTTGAAGGCAATCTCCATCATCATCTATAGAAGGGCTTTCCATTGAGCCCTCAATATGATAATGAACACGATCGCCATCTATATAGGGTTAAGCAAAAAAAGACAAAATGAATTAGGCATATTGAGCTAGCCATATGGTAAAGTAACTATGTCCATTAGCAATAAAATTGACAGAAGACTAACAATGAACTATTAATCATTGAACACAAAACAGCGATCTCAGTGAAGACTCTTATTAGTATCTTACCAAAAGTACATTAGATTCAGCAGTGCTGTGTAACCAATGTCTTGATAGAATTATGTTTTTCCATGTAAAAGCTGGATGCTAACAACAATCTTTTTTTTTTGCTATATTGCTAACAAATAGTTTATGAATACGGCTTCTGAGCAAGAGTCGTGCCTTACATGGTACAACGTCCAGTTACAGGAAGACACATTACTTTTTCTTCAGTCGACAGGTATGTTAAGCTCTATTAGATATTAAATAGCCAAATGGTAAAGATGATTTGGTTAAAATTCACATTCTGAGTTCAGCTTTTAGGTCTGCGCATAGTTCTGTCCATCTGGATAACAAAAAATCGTATATTCACGTTTACTGTGAACCTCCACGCAAGGAGGATATTGTTACTCAATACAACTATTAGGCTCTAAAACTAAATAAAGCTTTATCAGGTAATAATAGCTTTCACTAGCCTGCAGAAATATATTCAAACTGACGTGCACAAGTTTTGAGTAATTCTTATTTTAGTGGGAATATCAATTATCAGAAAATTCCTAAAGAAAGGTAGTCATTAACATAAATAGAATTTCAAGTGATTAGGATTATAAGAGTAGCAGTTCCTATAAATATAGATGTCGAGACAGAGCCCAAAATTTAAATTTCACCATTAAAAAAGTGGTGTCTTCAAATAAAAATGCAAAAAAAAAAAAAAAAGTTAAGCTGATTAAGGATTCCACGCAAGGACAGGACAATATTGGGTATGTTTGAAAATTATTTTTGCGTATATCAGGACTGTTAAAAAAAATGCATCATGAGAATTATCAAAAAAAGCAAAGAGAAAATTATCCAAAAACAGGAAGAAAAAGAATAATAACATTAAAAAAGCATAAAGGGCTTAGGTTCCTCAGAACACGTACTATTTTGCATGGGTGGGACACGTGATATCTGAGCCGCAATTTCAATATTACAATGTTTCTCCATGTCATAAATAGGTGCTACAATAAGAAGGAAACAATTATTATAGTCATGCAAAACAAAGTCCTGAAAAAAAATTATATTCAAGTATAATTTTTACAATGCTTCCTCTTCCAAATCTTGTCTCGTGGGGACTCTTGAAACACCTGGGATGAGAAAACTCCAAGCTGTTTTAACGCATAACACATGAAGTAAGTTATAGGTTCAAGTCAGCAGTCAAACATATATTCTGAGAGCACACAGTTATTAATAACCAATAATCTCCTGCATACATGGAATATATTAATATACGCAAGCATACATCTAAATTCTATCACTAAAGTTTAAAAAACTACTAGCTATAAGCTGCTCCCACAAATTAGGAGTATTCTTGCACAACAGGATGGCATATCTGAAAGATTTGTTGAATGTTGAATAAGTGACAATGGCAAAATGTTTAACCTTCCAATAGACTCAAACATGATTGTGGACCTCGATCTTCCTCTAAACAGTATTTTTTTAAGCAATGCCCTCCAACTGCCTTCTGATTTCATGCCTATTTCCCTCTTTTCAGCTTCTACTCTTTTTTTTGAAGTGACCTTCTACCAATGTTACATGGAACACGGTTCAGTTTGAAACTGGGTATACAAACGGATACGCGAAAGGTTTCAATTGAGTAAATTTGGTAAGGATGAACGGTTAGGTACAATAAAAAATAGAATTATAATATCATTCTTCCTTCGTATATAGTAGTAAGGACAACTAAATTTGTTTAGTTTTTTATATATATATATATAATTTGAAATATTAAAATACTTTTTTTAATTATTTTTTTAACTTTGGTTACTATTTATACAGACAGTTAAAAAGTCATTATATTAACTTTTAAGAAAATCAAATAACATTCAAAATATTAAATAATATAGTACTGCTTCACATTAGTCAACTTTTTTCTTTGACTATTGTCAAAAACTCAAAAGTATTAAAAAACAATAATTTTGAATAATTCACATACTTTAAAATTATAGCTATACATGCATAAAGCTGTGTTTCAACCAATGTTATAAGGAACACGGGACGTTCAAGAGAATCACTACCCAGTTTGTCCGTAAGAAACATGGGTCGATTCCAACCAGATCACCACGGGTTTGCGCTACGGTACATACCATAGATGCCTTGGTTCTAGTAAAAGTCAAAAAACATGGCCTGCATGCATGTATATCTATCGGTCTAAAGCTGTGAAGCATGAGGGCGGGTGCAGGTGCTGGATACATAGTGCGGCAGATTTGGTAAATTTAAAAATATGGGGATTCGGGTGGGGGGATATGGCATAAGATATTAATACACACACACATACACACACACATAATACATTAATTTAAATTTAATAATGAATTAAAGATGTTATTAATATTGATGTACTTTTATTCAGAATAATGTATATTAGGTTTGTTTTTTTGGGGATTTTCAATAAATTCCCAAGTTTTAAAAACTTTTTGCAAAAATACTACCATTTTTTAAAAATATTTGCAAAAATACGTTTTTGCAACTTCGGAACCATTTTGCAACCACGTTTGCAACTTGAATTTATAAAAATATTTGCGAAAATACGTTCTGTAAATCGTTGCAACATAATTTGCAACCTAAAATGCAACACATAATGCAACCCAAAATGCAACCTAAAACAGTTTCACAATTCAAACTAAAATGCAACCTATTATGCAACATCGTATTTTGCAAATATTATCAGAGTAAAATAGTATTTTTGCAAATCTTTTCAGAAGTTGATAAAATCGCAAATAATTTTAGAAAAAGTTGTAATTTTGATAAATTCCCTTTTCAGTTTATTTTAGGAATCACAGTGCTTCAGCCTTCAGATTCGGCATATTGTTTGTTTATATTTATTATTATCATTAATTGAAACGTACTACAACCTTGTATAGTTGTATATCTACTCAATTTTTATATTAATATATTTTAACTAAGATTTCCATGTGACCACTGAATAGTGTGTGCAGATAGATTTGGTTCTTAAGAAAGAAAAATGAGAAGATGACCGGAGATCTCGAGGAAGACACACACACATATATAAAAGTGTGTGTATATAGACGTTTGGTTCATAAGAAAGAAAAATGAGAAGATGACCGGAGATCGATGAAGACACCGGTGATGAAGACGTCGGAGATGGTAGGATAATTAGGCTTCCTAGTCTCTCAATAACAACGGGTAAAGATAGAAAAAAGACCTTCAAATACCAAATGGTACCGCTCTGACTCGAGGTTGAAATTTACGCTTCGTGCCATTCCCGCACCCTACTATACCACCTCCCCAAACTACGATGATACGCCGTGGGGGTCACCCTGTATGTACTTAGTCGCACCCACAGCACCCCCGCAAGAAGGGCTTCACAGTATGTTACCTTAGAACCGAATCCCTGCTTTCTAGTTTTAAAGCATGTCAAATTATTCAAAATTATTGTTTTTTTAAACTTTTTGAGTTTTAGTTATCTTTACTACTATAATAATATAGTAAAGAAGATTAACATTATAATATTTTTTTTATCATGCCCAAACATTCCGCCGTACCGGATTCACTCAATGAAACCTTCTGCGTATCTGTTTTCGTACTTCATTTAGCGTTTCGAAACGAACCCCTTCCATATAATATTAGTTTTGACTTTTACTGAATCGAGGCATTTGTGATATGTTTTCTTCGTCGTCTTCTCTTTTTATCTCTCTGATCCTTCTTTTATCTCTACATCTTTACTTCATTGTAAATTTCCTTTACTCTATTAAGATTCAGGCTACTTTTTTCCTCTTCTTCGTTTTTCTTTATTTTTTCAAAGAACTAGGTCGCCGGATTTACAGTGGGTCATCGGAAAATAAGATCTGGATCGCGAACCCGTGGTGGTCTGGTCAGAATCGACCCTTGTTCCGGTATGGACGAATTGGGTATGGACGAATTGGTTCGTGATTCTCTTGAACGTCCTGTGTTCCTTGTAACATTGCCTTCTACTTATTTTAGGGGAGTTCAAACTTAATATTAAGAACTTGAATAAAATGAGAACAATTCTCTTGACAAAAAAAATGAGAACAATTCTAAATAAGTTAATAGTCTTGTTATTTAGTAACCAGGTGTGCTTCCACAACTCCAACATAAGGTATTTGTCAACTACACAACAGGGGTGGTTCAGAAAAAATCAGTGCAGAGTGCATGAATAAATTTAGAGAAGAGATCAGTAGAGAACACTAGAAATTTTAAGGCTCTAGTTGTGCAGCAAAGCATTACATACTTCTACAACACGACAAAACAAAGAGTGCGTCAAAAGTACGTTTGGGGGAATATTTTAGGAAAAGTGCACTCGCGGTTTGATTTTGTTTTGTAACAGAGCACATACACGTTTTGTAATAAACCCTAATACGTTGTTGACTTGTTTAACCTCTAAAAAGCTTCTGGCTTGACTAGGTTTTACCTTGTTGACTTGTTTAACCTCTAAAAAGGGCAACAATGAGTACATTGAAGTCCTAAGTAACGTTACATGTCACAAGATCTCATAGCCACAGCTTCAACATTCTACAGCAGATCAGAGTTTTCCACAACATTAATAACTAAAACATGAAAAATATTTCACTGCCACAAAATTACTCTACTAGATTTGTTACTCAACAAATTCAATATTAAAATATTTGTACAAGGCGGATAATATATTTTATGCCACAGTCAACAAGGCAACTTAGGGAACCAAGTAAAGCAATGAAAAACCCGATTCAGATTATTGCAAAAGGACCTAAACAACATTAATACTGATCAGTGATAAAATTAATTAAGTGATGTAGAGTACTGGAATCAATAGTAGACTATTATACATCAAAAGGTCACTTGTAATATTGATATCAAATTGTGATAAGAGTTACCAGGTGATATGGATTGGATAGAATGTAGTCATCTTCACGTCCAAATTCTCCCTCTTTTCCACTGCAATGAGATTGTACATATATCAGTACTGAAGAATACAACATAGGCTCATCGGAGCAAGTCATTTTATGTCTATAAATTAACAATAACACATTACATAATGTGAAGTGTAAATGCAAAAAAAAAAAAACTACAAATGTGAAAGGATTTCATAGAAATGTCTTTTCATTAATAAATATATGTTCAGTCCTAAAGGATTTCAACCGTCAATAAATATATACTCATTCCTAAAATATTCCAATATAGATAATAGTCAAGAGGCAAGCATCAATATAAAATCAAGACAGGCTAGATGTAGATTCATTAGAAAAGGTGCAACTTTAATATTTATATGTATGTTATAAATGGAAATCCACCCAAGGTAACAAAGAAAAACCGGATAACCAAAGAGAAAAACAGAAGCTCGTGAGCCAGAAGATATTTGAAAACCATAGAAATGTAATGAAATCGACAAGACAGAGTACTGTGATGTGAAGAAAATAAGAAGCAAAGTTGGTGACTAAATTAGTAGAAGTACCTGTGGGCTACCATCCTAAGTTGTCTAAACGGCCATATATATACCCCTTCTACCTTGATTTGAGCACCACCAACTTCATGTTCATTGTCAAAAACATCATGGAATATGATCACCCCCTGCCAATGAAAATGAAATTAAACAAAGTTTCTTTCCACTTTTCCAGAAGTAAAACAATGAAACTTGCACTACAGCAACAGTACAAGAAAATAGTATTTCCAAAAAAATGTTTTATACTCAAGAATTAAATCAGAAATTGTATAATAGAAACATTCCTAGTAATGCTAACATCCCCGGTGGACTAAAGTAAACAAAAACAAGTATATACCCATGAAAGTAGAAAATAGAGGTGACTCCTCTGCAAAATGAATCATTAAATATCTTAAGGACCTATCATTTTACCTGAACATAATGTACACCATTAATCTTCGTTGGTGTACTGATCAATTCGAGGACAGAGTTGCCGTCAGATTTTCCAAATTTCGGGAACCTGAATGTGCTATTGGTAGAATCCAATAACCTCCATGATCCTGCATAAAGTATGCCCATACAAGACAAAACATAGTGGTATGTAAAACCTAATTGTTGAAGGAGTTTAAAGGCACAGAAGATGAATTGCAGGCAACAACTACTCTGCAGAGATGGCATATTACAAACAGCAGTTCTCATGCTAACACTATTTTCAGTTTGATTGAAAGAAAACTTGTACTATTCTGGGTACATACTCCATATTTACTTCAGTCTTTCCATTCATAAAAATTTAAATTAGAGCTGATCCAACGAATCTATGGACACTTGCCCGTTTTCCTCACTCTTCCCTCTTGCGTATATATTTTTTACATACAATTTTGGTCACACTTTTCCGTTCCTACTTCATCCCAATCCTTCTAATCAAATAGAATGTAAAGAATTCAATAATTACTGAATAGTGAATACTCGAGGATTGTTGAACATGAACATCCTCAACGTGGTCCTACCAGCAGTCACGCATTACATCCATGTCTTGCTGGTTTAGGAACAACCACAATGTTTCACATCATGATTAGAGTCATATTTGAAACTCTCAGAATTGTCCCAATAAAAATACCCCGTTGACTCTTGAGTTTCTTGCTTCTGTCAACTAGTAATTCACAATATCTAAAACAAACCTTTATTATAAAAGTTCTCTGCCACTGTGTCCTACATTGATACAATCGCAAGGATTCTAGATTCTAAGCAAAATAGCCTAATTAAGAGTGCAAGAGGAAGTCGAGGAACAATACTTTAGAAAAGTAACAAAAAAACTAAATACTGTTAACAGCAAAAGGGTAGATGATAAATATATCTTCCAGTACTGGATAGTCAAAAAACAACATATATGTGCAAAAAATGCAAACCTCGATATGTTCCGGTTATATTCCATGCTGAAAAAGAAGCAGGTTCATTATCATCCTTCCTCACCACAAGCCACTGCAATTATCCAATAATAATCATATAACAACAATTACGCCCTAAAAAACCAAAAACTAAATTATACTGTGATCAACAATTATGACCATGAAACATTCTACACAATTAGTCTAAAATCTGTTTTGGGGGAAATAGGGAAACAGGTTATCATAAAAACAATTAATATCATCAAACATTATACAAAAGCATTTTACATCTGTTTTGGGGGGAAATGCGGGAAGAGGGTTATCGATTTATCGTAAACAATTAACGATCATTACGATATACACAAGTAGTTCACATGTTTCGGGGGGAAATGGGGGAACAGGGTTATCCTAAACAGTTAGCATCAAACATTTTACACAAGCAGTTGACATCTATTTTAACAAAATGCGGGAAGAGGGTTATCGTCAACAATTACTAATCATCAAAAAATCAAACACCCAATCAAAAGAATTGAACTCAAATTACACACAATAGATACCAAACATATAGAAATTAAGAGTACCTCATCACCCCATGAATGAGCAGCCTCTCTCAAGGGCCTAAGCGCCGTCACCGGAACAAAACCAACAATCAGTACACCAATTGAAAAGAACCCAACAAAATTTAAGGTTGTACTAACAAACTTATTACAAGAGCCCATCAGGACACAACACAATTGAGCTGAAACCCAAGCACCAATCTTGCTTACAACTAAAGTTAATAAAATAAATATATTTATGTAAACAACTGGAAAGTGAAAGATCAACGGGGATAGATTATAACAAAGATAGTGGCTAGTACTTGTGATTTCGACAACAAGCCAACCCAATTCACCTAACCAGATAAATAAATATAATTTAAACACAAGTACTAGACTTAGACTTGTATTAGTACATATATTTATATTATTGTGTGGATACTAGGATGTTGTTATTACACAGACTATTTGTGAATTGTGATGATTTAGAGGGTGAATTGTGTGCAGTTGCAAGTACTTGTAGTAGTATATTTCTGGTACGACTTTGGTTAGTGTGTTACTGTGTGTATTTCCACTTTCTATTTTTCCTCTCTTTTTTTTTCTCGAAAGTATATCATGCGAAATTGCGAACCGAACAAGTCACGTATATTATGTTTCTAGACCTCCGAAAATAATTTTTCGAATTTATTTGATCAAAATTTTTTAGTATAATGTTTCCTTTTATTTTTTAAAATTTAAAGTTATAATGACTACGTGAATTTAAAATGCCCTAATCTTATTTCAACCAAAACTATAAAGTTAATGTAATATATTAGAATTGATCTCGTAATCCATAATCTATAATCTGTCAAAAAACTACATCTCTTAATCTATAATTACATAAATTCTATTGGTACTTCAAATTACTATTGGTGAATGGTAATAATTCAGGATTGATCTTATAAATATAGATTTTTATACCACAAATAAGTCTTGATTCAATAGCATTATGATATATATACACACTATCGTATAACCTGTGCGGTGCACGAGCTAATAATAATATAATGTTATCATTTACATAATTATTTTTGTAAAATAAATTTTTTTAAAAAAATAATTAAATAAAATATAATAACTATGTATAATTGAAATTAATGATACATATATTTTTTATATTATATTTTTGTCGGATTCAAATTTGGATATTAAAAATATTAAGATTTAGAATATTGTTCATATTGAATATAACAATTCTCATATATTTATTTTAAAATTTAATAATACCATCACCTATCAATACTAAATTATTAAAATTCAAATATATTCATCATATTGGTTCTATCAACATACGAGACCTTATTCGTTTTTCCATCACTTTCACTACCTGGTAAAGACACATTTTTGCACACTTAAAACACTTTAATGTTTTATAAGGCATGTTGAACTACACACTTTTTCATGATTACATTTGTTTTACTAGAACGACGGATCTTGGACATGACTAATATTTTAATACTTACACCGTAAATTCTTTATTTTTTAACTGAAATTTTAGTGCACATACCCTATATTCATTTTTTTTTACTTTGAAAACATCCATTTTTTAGTTATCGGTGTTTTTTAAAATAAAGAATTTTATTTCAATATAAGAAATCATATTTCATGTTGGCCTACGTAAAATCGCAAGAGAATGCAAGTTTTATATTTTTTTTCTTTTTTATGTATTTTTAATTTAATTTTTAAATATAATATTTGTGTTTATCTGATGTGTATTAACTATTAAGAATTAATTGATTATGAGATTATTTGATCTCCGGCTTAGAGAGAATTATAATTTGAATTAATATTAGAAGAGTTAAAGATATATAAATTGTTTCTTATTTTTAATATTAATAATATTTTTGAAAGTTGTGTTAACTATTTTTTAGGAAGATATTAACCGAACAATCAATCATAAATTATTACACTTAAAATAGCCTATTACGCTTAAAATAGCATATAATATATGCTATGCATGGTTTATTTTTAATATTAATTACCATATTATTATTATTATTTTATTTACTTTTTATTATAAGATGTTAATTACGCAATAAAATAAATGAGTTTTTGAAATTTATGATATTAATTTTAATATAAACTATTTAATATTATTTTTTTTCAAATTTATTTATTAATTTTGCGATCCAAATATGTTTTTGATATAAATGGTTAATGGAGTAGGTTTTTAGTAGCGAGTCAAGACGTGCAAGTGTGCTGACTAAAATTATATTTGTTTAAGTTTTATTTTGGAATGTGTTAATATACTTTTTAAAAAGGTGTTAACCAACTGACCAAACAAAACCATGTTTCGCTTATAATAATATAGTATAGATATTGTTATGCCACATTTTGGCATATATTAATATTCCCAAATTTCTAATATTATTAATTATTAATTCCGATTAATAAATAATTATTTATTGCCAAAGTAATATCCTCTCCCTAAAACGAGGAAGAATCGATCTCAATGAATAAATAACAAAAATTATCTCGAAACGATATCTTTTAAATCAAGAAAAATATCACAACGCCAAGATTAAATCATTTTAAAATCGGTAATCAAGCACATTAACGAAACTTATCCCTAAAGTCTCTCAGGGATAGGCCCGAATTTCACATAAATGCGTAGGTTTGATCCAATATAAATTGGTACGCAGGCATCTTGTCAAAGGGATCTGATACAACGAGAAAAATCGAGACACCTCCCAAGTCCAGCCACCCTATTTTTTATAAACCCCAATCCCAAAAAATAGCCACATTAATACAAATTACGCTCTACTATTTCAGCAACCTCCAATTTCGTGCTGTTACGAAATTCCTCCAACAACAGATATATATCAAATAGAAACTTAACATAAAAAAAAAAATCTAAATCATTAGACCAATCTAAAATAATGCCCCCCTAAAAGTACCACACCCAACCAATCTACACCCTCTCACGAATTTTGATTTTAATTCGTGAATTTTAGATTAGATTAATATTTAAAAATATTTTTTTAAAAACTAAAGTTGATAAAAAGGAAAAAAATCAAAATAAGTTGAGAAAAAGTACGTCATTACTAACATTCAACTTATCAGCTTATAAGTTGGAAATTTGACTTATAAGTTAGGTCGACAAACACTCGTCGATAAGTACTTAACAACTTATAAGTCAATAAGCCACTTATATAGTGGTGGCCAAACAAGCCCATTATCTATTGTTTATATCCTCACCAAGTAGTTAATTAATACACAAATATAACGAGCTCGACATTTGACGCTAGAAGAAACTTTTTATTATACATTTATCCAACCACAAATCCACGATTGCTGATCCAAAAAATACAATTTTATAATTCGATGGGATGAAAGACGTAGTCACTATTCCACGAGTTGGAGTTGAACAATGACCTTCAAACCTACGTCATCGTCGGCTCTTTACTCAAACAGACCAGACTCAGGCCGACAAAAAAGGCCGACAATGTCTAAACCAATACGCGGACATCGACAGACCAAACGAGATACTAGACTGAGGATCAAAATAGCCTCAGGAAAGAAGGTCTTGTCAAGTGACATAAGATTGTATTTGGAAAAAAATAAACGCCTGAATATACAATGAGAAGTCGAGTTAGGTGAAAACGTGGCTAATGATGAACAATGGACACTACTCAATGAATAGTCAAAATTACTGTAACATGGACTAGACAAATAACGAGAAATTCGTTGACTTCAGCTCGATTTTGAGCTATTGTCTACACCGTTGTTTTTGAATGACGATGTTAGTGAGGATCCCTATGAGGACGACAGTTTGTACGACGAAGATTATCAGTATGAGAATGAGGCATCTTGTTAAGTGGCATTTATGTCCACTTAGAATGTCCTATAAAGACTTGAATTGGTGTTTTGTACTCGAGTTATTTGTGTTTTTGATCTGTTTTATAGTGTCTTTGTATTTCAGGCATAGTTGAAAGAGTCAGGAGATTTAGCATTGTTTTGGTGCTAAATTGGTGCTAGGTAGGTGTCCAGGAAGTTTGCTCGTGGATTGCCATCTCAAACAAGCTAGAAAAATAAAAATCATAGTTTTTTCAGAAGGTCAGCATGCCCGCTCTGTAGTAGCGCGCGGCCGCACCTGGTGAACAGAATGACAGCGCGCCCGTGCTGATGAAGCGCGCGGCCGCGCCAGGTCAGGTTTCAAGAATCCTGTTTTGAATAGAAGATTGATTTCTGGACTTCTCTGCTGATCAAGGCTGCTATATAATGTTAACTTAAGATCGTTTTTCATAACAAGACGTACCAGAGCTTTTAAGGAGAAGACGTAACAAGACCGTATAGCACAATTCAACCAACGCGAAGAGGATCTAGTTTATTCTTGTAATTCTTTATTTTAAGTTGTAATCTTGGATGCTAGTTTTCTTGTTTGTTGAACCTATACTCTCGTTTAACGTACTTGGTTTTGTTATTCGTATTTATAAAGAGTTAGCTTATTATACCATGCTTTCATCGGAACCCACGGTGATGATGAGTTCGGTTATGGGCTAATCGTTATCGTGGGGTTCTAACGGATTTACTTATGGATTTTTTTAGTTAATTTGTTTCGATACCTTAGTGTGTGGTGATTGTATGATATCCTAGTATTGGTTGTGCTTATTCATCTTATGAGCGTCGCGAACTTATAAGATAGCGTGTTAATCTCTAATGAAGCGATAATGAATTTAGAGGTTTAGAACTTGCCATGCTAGTATAGGTTCATGTAATTGATATGCATGATTCATAGGTAATTTTTACCATCTTACTTTCCCTATGTAATCAAGATAGATAACTTGCACATTAAAGTGTTATGTTGTCAAATTCTATAGACATATAGGGTCTCAATATAATTGGTGTCTATTCAGCTTCTATCTCTTTTGTGGATGTCTAGTAGTAGGATATTCGTACAACAAAAGTTGGCGTTTACTAGTTTCGTGTTATCTGATTAGTGTCATCACCATTGCATGCTAAGGTTTAGAACAAAAAGGCTATTGAATGAAGTAGTAATGAAGTTAGAATCCCATATTTATGTCATATAGTTAATCAATCCTTATAATCTCTAATTTAATGTTAGTTAGTATAATTTCTTAGTTAATCATATTTATAACAATCTCAAATTGTGATCATCTTAGGATTGAATAATAACCATAACATTGCTGCATAAGTACATTGATTGAAATTAACCTAAACTAGTCCTTGTGGGAATTAACTATAATTAATTCTATATTACTTGCGATCGCGTATACTTGCGTGAATATTAGCGCGTGTTTTCGTCCTAACAAGTTTTTGGCGCCGCTACCGGGGACTCGGTGTTAATTTTTAGTTTATGTGATTGACATCATTGTTCGTTAAAGTTCATTGACTCGGATATTTTACTTGTTTGTTTGTTGCTTTTTCAAGTACTCTAGAGAGCGTGTATGCTAACGCGTTATCAACTTCGAAAGAGAACACTGGAAAAAGCAGAGGAGGAAGTAGCTGAAGAAATCTTTGTTGAGGAAAAAGTTGAAGAAGAAACTCTTGTTGCAATGGGTGAACCAGAAGCAAATACAAAGACTTTGATGGACTATTCTCAGCCGAAGATCAATGATATTCAGTCTAGCATTGTTCGACCAGCCATCGCGGCTAACACTTTTGAAATCAAAGCTAGTGCGATTCAGATGATACAGAATTCAGTTCAGTTTGGGGGTTCTCCAACGGAAGATCCCAACATGCATATTAGAGATTTCATCGAGATCTGCGATACTTTCAAATTCAACAATGTTACCGAAGATGCTATTTAGCTAAGGCTTTTCTCGTTTTCTTTGAGGGATAAAGCTAAGAGCTGGTTATATTCTCTATCACCAAGCTCTATCACCAAATAGGAAGAACTTGCTCAAAAGTTCCTTACTAAGTTCTTTCCTATGGCGAAGATAGCTGCAATCATGAATGCTCTTACTCAATTTGCGCAGCAGTCTGGAGAGTCTTGTGTAAGGCTTATGAGCGATATAAGGAGATGCTTAGGAAGTGTCCTCACCATGGGATGCCTGACTGGATGATCATTAACTATTTCTATAATGGTTTGGGTGCAACTTCTAGACCCATGCTTGATGCAGCATCAGGTGGAGCCTTGTGGGCTAAAAGCTACGATGAAGCTTATGTTTTGATTTAACTGAGAGACTAACTCAAGACAAGGTAGCAGGATCTCTGGAGGTAGATGCAGCTACTGCTACAGCTGCTCAGCTTAAGGCTTTGACGATGAAGGTGGATTTTTGGCTAATTATGGAGTTAATTAGATAACTAGTGTCTGTGAGCTTTGTGCTGGTGCCCATGGGATAGAGCAGTGTGCTATTTCTAGTGAATCAGCTCAGTTTGTGAGCAACTTTCAGAGGTCGCAACAGCCTGTTCCATCCACCTATCATCCCAACAACCGTAATCATCTTAACTTCAGCTGGAGCAATACTCAGAATGTGGTACAACAGCCTTATCAGCAGTATGCTGCAAAACAATACAACCCTCCTGCTTTTGAGCTACCTCAATATGCACCAAGACAACAACTCCAGCTACAACAATCTAATAAAAAATCTGAATTGGAGGAGTTGATGCTCATGTGCAAGAGCCAAGCGGTGTATATCAAGACCTTGGAGAATCAAATTGGGCAGATTGCAATGCCTTGCTGAATCGTCAACCTGGTTCACTACCTAGTGACACAGAAGTTCCAAGCAAGAAGGAAGCTAAAGAGTAGGTTAAGGCAATCACATTGAGGTCTGGGAAGGTTGCAAATCCCGAAAAATCTCAAGTTTAGGAAGAAGAAGTTGTGGCTGAAGAAGTAGTGCATAAGGAAATAGAAGTGGAACCAAGAAAGACAATTGTGGAACACACACCTCCCGAGGGTAATACAGGGGAGAAACAGATCTATTCTCCACCTCCTTTCCCTAAGAGGTTGTAGAAGAAAAAGTCGGATAAGCAGTTTCAGAAGAATCTGGAGGTGTTTAAAAAACTTCATATCAACATACTTTCACGAAAGCTCTTGACAGATGCCTAGTTATGCAAAGTTTATGAAGGGTATTCTCTCTCGAAAAGTGAAGCTTGATGACTTAGAGACCGTTGCTCTCACGGAGGAGTGCAGTGTTGTGCTGCAACAGAAGTTGCCTCCGAAGATTAAAGATCTTGGAAGCTTCATTATTCCTTGCACTATTGGAAACTTGTCATTCGACAAGTGTTTGTGTGATTTGGGAGCTAGCATCAATCTGATGCCCTTGTCTGTCTTCAAAAAGTTGGATTTACCTGATCCAAAGCCTACTTATATGTCCTTGTTGTTGGCCGATCATCCTATTACATATCCACGAGGCATTATGAAGGATGTCTTGGTCAAGGTGGACAAACTCATCTTTCCTGCTGATTTTGTAATTTTGGATTTTGAGGAGGATAAGAAAATTCCCATAATCTTGGGAAGACCATTCTTGGCTAATGGATGAACCTTGATAGATGTGCAGAAGGGTGAGCTTACTATGCGAGTGTTAGATCAGGATGTGACTTTTAATGTGTTTAATGCCATGAAATTCCCGACTAAAAATGAGGAGTGCTTAAAAGTGGAGTTGATCGATTCTGTGGTTACTTCAGAACTTGATCAAATGCTAAGGCCTGATGCATTAGAGAAGGCCTTATTGGGGAATTTAGATAGCAAATATGACGAAGGTGATGAGCAGTTGCAATATTTGAATGCTTCTCCTTGGAAGAGAAGGCTGGATATGCCTTTTGAATCTCTTGGAATGTCAGAACTAAAAAATGCTGAGGGGTGACTCAAGCCTTGTATTGAGGTTACCTGTTATTATTGCATCGATCTTTCAGGTAGTGACGATGAAAAGCTTTTGAGAATTTTAAGAGAGTTCAAATCGGCAATTGGATAGACTATAGCAGATATCAAGGGAATCATCCCTTCCTATTACATGCACAAAATTCTGCTAGAGGAAGGTAGCAAGCCTACCGTGAAGCAGCAGAGAAGGCTAAATCCGATAATGAAAGAGGTTTTGAAGAAGGAAATTCTTAAGTGGCTAGATGCATGGATCATTTATCCCATTTCTGATAGTTCTTGGGTGAGTCTAGTTCAGTGTGTGCCGAAGAAAGGATGCATCACAGTTGTTGCTAATGAGAAAAATGAGCTCATTCCTACTTGAACAGTCACGGGGTGGAGAGTTTGCATGGATTACATGAAGCTGAATAAATCCACGAGGAAGGATCACTTCCCTCTTCCTTTTATTGATCAGATGCTTGATAGGTTGGCTGGGAATGAGTACTACTGTCTTTTGGATGGTAATTCGGGTTATAATCAGATTTGTATCGCTCTAGAAGATCAGGAAAAGACTACCTTCACTTGTCTGTTTGGTACTTTTGCCTTCAGAAGAGTTTCTTTTGGGTTGTGTGGTGCACCTGCCACAATTCACAGATGCATGATGGCTATCTTCTCTGATATGACTGGTCAGAATATGGAGGTGTTTATGGATGATTTCTCTGTGTCCGGTGATTCTTTTGACGAGTGCTTGCAAAATCTCGGCACCGTTCTTAAAAGGTGTGTTGAGAACAATCTGGTTCTCAACTGGGAGAAATATCACTTTATGGTGCGACTGGGCATTATTCTTGGGCACCGGGTCTCTAGTAAAGGTCTTGAGGTGGACAAGGTCAAGGTGGGGGTAATTGAAAACCTTTCTTCACCAATTTATGTTAAGGGAGTCTGCAACTTTCTTAGTCATGCGGGTTTCTATAGGCGGTTCATCAAGGACTTCTTTAATATCTCTGAACCGTTGTGCAATCTTCTAGAGAAAGATGTTCCTTTCAAGTTTGATGACGAGTGCATTACTGCTTTTGAGATCTTAAAGAAGAATTTAATCACGACACCTGTCATAACTGCACCTGATTGGAATGAGCCTTTTAAGATGATGTGCGATGCAAGTGACTATGCAGTTGGAGCAGTTCTTGGGCAAAGAAAGAACAACATATTTCATGTGGTCTACTATGCTAGTAAGACTCTCAATGGTGCTCAACTGAACTATACTACTACTGAAAAAGTACTCTTAGCCATTGTTTACGGTTTTGAGAAGTTTCGATCTTATTTACTTGGGACGAAGGTGACAGTTTTCACTGATCACGCTGCTATTCGATATCTCATCTCGAAGAAAGACTCGAAGCCTAGAATGATTCTATGGGTTCTTTTACTTCATGAATTTGAGTTAGAGATCAAGGACATGAAAGGTACTGAGAATCAAGTTGCTGATCATCTCTCTCGTTTGGAAGATCCGAGTGTTACTTCACAGGATAAGACATTGATAAATGAGTCTTTTCTCGATGAGCAGTTGTTTGGAGTGCAAGAAGAAAAACCATGGTTCACAGGCATTGTGAACTACCTTGTGAGAAATATTATACCTCAAGACTTGTCTTCTGCTCAAAGGAAGATGTTTCTTCATGAGGTGAAGTTGTATATGTGGGATGAGCCATTTTTGTTTAGATAAGGAGCTGACCAGATCATCAGGAGATGTATTCCGTACAGAAAGACAGAGGGTATCTTGAGAGACTGTCATTCGATTGTTTATGGAAGTCACTATGATGGAGAGAAGACAACAGCTCGTATCCTTCAAGCGGGATTCTTCTGGCCTGCATTATTTAAGGATGCACATCAGTTTGTTTTGAAGTGTGATCGCTACCAGTGTGTGGGTAATATGTCTAAGAGGGATGAGATGCTTCTTAATGTGCTTCTCGAGGTTGAAGTCTTCGATGTTTGGGGAATTGATTTCATGGGGTCATTTGACTCATCTTGCAATAATCAGTATATCTTGTTGGCAGTTAATTATATCTCAAAATGGGTGGAAGTCAAGGCTTTGACGACCAATGATGCGAAGGTAGTGCTAAATTTTCTTCATAAGCAGATATTCACAAGATTTGGGACTCCAAGAGTCATAATCAGTGACGAGGGATCGCATTTCTACAATCTCAAGTTCACTGCTATGATGCAAAGGTATAATGTGAATCATTGCATTGCTACAGCCTACCATCCTCAGAATAATGGTCAAGGTGAGGTATCTAATAGAGAGATCAAGCATATTCTAGAGAAAGTTGTATGTCCATCAAGGAAGGATTGGTCTTTGAAGCTCTATAAAGCTTTTTGGGCGTATCAAATAACATATAAGACTCCTCTAGGTATGTCACCATTTTAGTTGGTTTATGGTAAGGGGTGTCATTTGCCTGTGGAGCTCGAGCATAAAGCATATTGGGCTTTGAAGAAGTTGAACCTTGATTTGGATGCAGCTGGTAAGAAGATGATGCTTCAATTGAATGAACTCGATGAGTTTCGGCTTCAAGCGTATGAGAACAACAAAATGTATAAGGAGAAAGTTAAGAGGTGGCACGATAGGGGTCTAGTGCTCAAATCATTTGTGCCAGGGCAATAAGTTCTTTTGTTCAACTCTCGTCTCCGTCTTTTTCCTGGAAAATTGAAGTCGAGGTGGTCAGGGCCGTTTGTTATCAAAATTATGTTTCCATATGGAGCGGTGGAGATTTTTGAAAATGATCCAGGCCAAGTGTTCAAAGTTAATGGACAGAGGTTGAAGCATTACTATGGGGATACGGCACACCGTGAAGTGGTTAGTGCCGTTCTATTGTCCACTTGATCTCGAGTTTCTACGTCAAACTAATGACGTGAAGCAAGCGCTTTTTGGGAGGCAATCCAAGTATGTTGTACATAGTAGATAGAGGAAGAAGAAAACAAGGAGAAAATCATAAAAAAATCAGAAAAAGAAAAAAAATTCATTTCCAACTACAGAAGCATGGCGCACCCGCGTTGAAGAGCGGGGCGGCCGCGCTAAAACTCCAGTAGCACGGAGCGCCCGCGCTGGTATGCGGGGCGGCCACGCTGGTTTTCCAGAAGCACGGCGCGCCCGCACTGTCAGGCGGGGTGGCCGCGCTAGCTCCCTAGAACTGAAAAAAGAAGAAGAAAAAAATCAGAAAAATTGGGAATTTAAACATAAAATCAATTTCTACCCGAATTTCCCTCCACTTCCCATAATTTCTATTCCAAATCAATTCCATTACCCCATTATTCCCATTAATCCTACTTCTTTTCCATAACTAATTCATAATCTCCTATATATACACACACTTATACACAAACTCCTCCATCACTTCTCAAATTCTCAAACACAAATCTCTCTTATACACACATCTCTTATTCTCTCTTATTCACTTATTCACTTCCAATGGCTCCCAAAAGACAACGAACGCAAGTTAGCAGCAGCACTATCGATTCTTCTAGTGTTGGTGGTGTGAGGTCTAGGTTTTCAACTCCGGAGGCTGAGGTGGAGTATACGAGGCTGCTTTCGAAGACCATAGCCAAGGAGCGAGGTTTTTTGCCATCGGGGAGGGATGGTAAGTTGCTGGAGATGATTGTGGAGATGGGTTGGATTGCTTTTTGTGAGGCACCAGCTGCAGTGCCTATGAGTGTGGTTCGCGAGTTTTACGTGAATGCAAAGGCGGATAAGAACAATTTTACTGTGGTGAGGGGGTTGACGGTGGATTACAGTGCGAAGGCTATTCATCAGGTGATAAGTCAGCCCGAGAGACAGCAAGAGCAGGAGGATTGGAATGCGAAGACCGGCGAGGATTTTAACTTGGATTTGATCATTGCTACTTTGTGTGTGCCAGAGACTCATTGGAAGTTCAAGAAGGGTACGAACGAGTATGCTACTATCCCGGCTTCGTGCATGAACATGCATGCCCGTGCATGGAACTCGTTTATTTGTGCTAACATTATGCCTTCATCTCATGTGCATGATGTTACGATGGACGGGGCAAAGCTGTTGTGGGGTATTCTGCAGGGTGATTATGTGGACTTGAGGTCTATTATCTTCCATGGGATTTTGAGGTTCTTGCGAGGGAGCACTATGGGGGCTATTCCCTATGCGTCCATTGTGACGAAGCTGTGTATGGTGTGCAATATCCGGGATATCGCATGTAATTATTTTATCAATAAATGATTATTATGTGAATTTTTGGTTAATTAATTGTTGGTTGATATTGATATTTAGATATTTAAATACGATAAAAGGAGAATAAATTAAATTTTATTATGTCCAGAATAAAATATAGATAAGTGTGGTATTTTTCTGGTAATTTTTGGAGTGTTACATGATTTTATATTAATTTATGAATTTATTAATTGTTTTCTGAATAATTACAAAACTATTTTATAAAGCCGGGAATTGTCCAACTTCAACCGTTTTTATATTTTTACAACCCGAAACTCTTCGGAAAACTCCTTTCTAACCTAATCTGGTAATTTCGGACATTTTCCGTGTTTTAACTTTTTCAATCCGAATTACGGTTTGACCCGTACGCGTCCCGACGTACAATTTTTGATACGATAATCGTTTTGATAAATCAACAAAACTCGTATTCACAAAAGACGGGATAATATTACATTATTTTCGTATAAAGTATTTTATAAGAAGCCCGGTTTGGATAATTATCCAATACGGGTATCAAAATGGATTGTCTTTGCAGTTACTTAGCGGCTAAGTAACTAATTTATCGATCCAACACGAACCAATATTACATAAATATATATAGCCCATTTATTATTTCATTTTATTCGTATAATCATTATCAGTCAGTAAAATCCAGTGAAATACAGAGAAAACCCTAATTATTCGTTACGTTCTTGAGAATCAAACGCACAAACGAAGGCGTTATCGAACTTCGATTCGGGCGTGCTATATATCAAATCGCAGCTCTCGAAAAACCCTTTTTGTGAATCAACCATCCATTTTTGTGCAGGAATCAAGGTATTTTTCTTATTTAATTGTTTTGTTTCGAATTATTTAAAGATTAAATTATGAAAATTTGTTCTTGATGTTGTTGATATGATTTGATGCTAGAATCATGTACATTTTTTTCTTCCTGGTCATTTTGGTATATTATATGTCAAATTTGGAGTTCAATAACATGTCCAAATTGATGTTTGATTCTAGAAAATTGAAATTAAGGTTTATAGGTTGAATGTTCTTAATTGGAAATTGGGTATTTCTGTGTTTGGGGTTATTGTTTGAAATTGATTGCACATAATAGTAGATCGTCAAAAGACGAATCGATTGGTATAAACAAATTAAACAGACGATAACAAGAAGGTTGTGATCGGAGTTTGGAGGGTTGCCGCGGCGGGGTTTTCCCGTGAATATTCCGGCCAGACGAAGAGGTTTTTGATGATTTTGTTTGCATGATTAAGTTCGTCTCAGTGAATTCTCCTGATCTGCACCTTTCTGGCAATTTCTGGCAATTTCTGGATTGTCATGTGTTTTTCCGGCGAGCTCGGGGTGGCGTTAATGGCTGCCTCCGCCGCCGGAGCTGGTGATGGGGAAGAGGACGGTGAAAATTACCGTCCGACCCCTATAGTTTCAGGAATGTTGCAAATTAGTCCCTGGAGTTTTAAAATGTTGCAAAAATTAGATCCCTGTTTTAGTTATTCATAAAAAATATATTTTCTTTTTATAATTATTTTCAGAAAATGTTTTTATTTATTTTAAATTCCAAAAATTCATTATTTAATTTCTGATTTTTTTTAAATGGAAATTAAATCCGAATTAGTTATTTAATTAATTTTAGTTAATAATTAATTATTTAACTAGTCAATTAATATAAATATTAATTGATTAATTAATTTAATTATTTATTAATTAGTTTTAATTGATTATTTAATTAGATTTAATTATTTCTTTGTATTTAAAAATTCCCAAAAATAGTTTCGAGCTTTTAAATATTATTTAAATTATTTTCAAAGCTCGATAATTAGTATTAAATCATTTTAAACTCAGATTCAGGTGTTTGAACCTATTATTTAATTATAAAATGATTCAGAGTCCCGTTTTAATTCTGAAAAATGTTAAAAAATTTGTATTAAATACCTGGAAAATTATTATAACCCCGAATCTTCTTTGAAAAATCATTTTGATCAAATATCTTGCGTGCTATGTGCTACGAGCTATCTGATTGATGTGTTATATGTCTATGTGATTATTGTTTGATGGTTTTTGCTGTAATTCTCAATCCGTAAATCGAATTTGGGTAAAATGAAGGGTAGATAGAAGCTTATGACGTCTATGTGATGCTTAGAATGATATGAGATTGAGTATTGATAGATACTTGTGATGCCTAGCAGAGTAAGCGAGGCATAAAGAAAGAAAGTCAGTAATCTATAAATAGAATTGAAACATAGAAAGAAAAGGCAAGTGATTGATGAATAGAAGCAAGGCATAGAAAAAGAAAGAAAGTGGTTGAAAAGTAAAGCTGTTAGATGAGTACAAGTAAAGTTGGAAGTCATCTGTGATAAGGCAAGTACTTCTGAACCTTTTTCAAAATATTTTGCAAATATTTTCGAATTTTCTCATAACATGTTGCTATTATTCAAAATAACTCTTGTTTTATATTACAAGCGCTTTAAACTGTTCAACCTTGAACCCTGATCATATCATTGAACTTGAGCTGTAAGCCTTATTTCTTGTAAACTACCAACGGTTGATTTCCCAGATATTAAATCATACAAATACGATACTACTCCACAAATACATACCCACCATAAACAAAATACTGAAACAAAATTTCTTAAGCATACAGAAACTTATATACCATGGAATACCCCATGACATCAAAGATCTATACCCTGTATTATCATTGAACCATTGTTCATCAGATACTTGATTCTTCATCAGACTTGAAGCCGTTTTTCATATTAAAACCTTGAGATACCCTGGTGATACCTATGAAATGTTTTATGCTCTGAGATAAATGCTTTATCAATGTTAACTATGATTCTGTTTTTACTGAATTACAATGGTTATCAAATTGAATCATTTTAGAATTGAATGGTTTTATAAATATGGACCAGATTCGTGGTCATATTAGGCCAATGCATGCCTTGGATCCAATATAGAGAGTAGGGATGTGTGCCTTGCTCGAGGTTAGTGCGTGACTGATCAGCAGCCTAACCTTTGTTTTTAAAAATAAAAGTGGATCTCCAATTTTATTCATTACTTATCCAGAAACTTGATTCTTTAGAATCATTTCAATTGATCATTGTTTAACCTCAGTTATTGCTATTATGACTTGTTGAGCTAGTTAGCTCATTCTTGCAAACCTTTTTATATTTCCAACAGTTGAAAAGGAAATTGTTGGTAACGAGGATTCCCAGAGTATGCGAGCTAAGAATTTAGGTTAAGTTGGATCGAGATAGCAGGAGATTTATATTGTAGATGAGTAATACAAGATTGTAAGAACGATATCATTTTCATTTGTAAGATGAATTGGTTGGGATTTGGTACGATGTAATAAAAGTTAAGGTTGTGGCTTGTTTTTATACTTTAACCTGTTGCGATCTGTGGTTGTGTAAAGATGGGTCAATATATATAATATTTTATATATAGGTTTATATATTGGGTATGTGTTGTGAACCCCAAACTTTTGACCCGGGTTTGGAGGGCGTCACAGGTTTGGTATCAGAGTTATAGGTTATAAGTCAATGAAACAAGCCTAGATTGTCGGGAATGGATAGAGGGTTAGGATTAAAATTAGTAAATAGAAAAAAATAGAATGTCGAGAGGTGAGTGCGACTGTATAATAGGTTTTGGTATGATTCGTGATGAGATTCAAGATTCTTATCTAGCGACGGGATTGTCAGATAGCGGCGATGGCAGATTCTTTTATCCCATGATCGTCTGATCATTCGGAGGATCATCATCGTATTCACACCCTGCTCTTCCACCGGTGTTAGCCATATTACCTTCTGTAGCGACGGTTGCATCTTTTTCAGCTATTATCTCATCCCCTGATGCGAGACTACCTATTCGAGAATCCCTCACATGCTAATTCTGGTTCTACTAGATATTCAGCTGTGGGTACATCTTTTCTGTCTAACCTACATCTTGTTCTATACCATCAGTTTAAAACCCGTATTATGAAGTAAAAACACCTATGAGGATGGATTCGAGAGCTACAATATATGGTGAGTACACGAGATATTAAAAAGGTGAGAAGGAACCTAGAGAGAGGATTCAGGTATTCCGAAGGAAGAATAACTGCTACCAGGTTATATGGAGCTACTAGTAAGTATGCCACCCATAATTATCTTGTGGAGTGAGCTAGATGGATTTTAAAGAAGTTTGAAAAGATTGGATATCGAGAGTTTTCTTGGAATTTGATAATGATGTTATGACCAAACATGATATGTATAGTAGTAATGTGATATGATATTGCCGACCTCATTTTATAAAATAGATTTGATGATTACTAGATAGACTTGTTATACTTAGTAATCATAAGAGATGATAATGAAAGTGTTACCGGTATGGAAGACTAGAAGTAAAGTTATGAATAAGATAATATACAACGGTAACTGGAGTTTTTGTCGACCAATAAAGGCAAAATAGACCCAATAAGGGGTAGAAGATATATGGAAATAAATGGGCTCTTATCTGATTGTTTTCCTAATTAAATTCCTTGTGGTAGTTGAGAAGGACGACAACCAACTCATATAGTAATGACGACGAAGTGTATGATTTTCAAAATTTTAAACCAGTTTTCAAAAGGGTTTTCTTAACAAAATTTTTCTAGAAAGTCCTTTAAACAAAACAAGTTTTAAAACTTGGTTGTCTAATTACTCCTTGAGTTTCTTGTTTGTTATAAGATTCAGATTATCCAGAAGAATACTTGTTCTAGAAGTTAGTATGGCTCATTTAGAAGGCCAAGTGGACCCGCTATTATCGAAAAGATTTGATTGTTCTTAACATATGAGTGAAAATCTTGTTTGACAAGTATAATGACATCACCAACGTACGGAGAAACCACTTATCCAATTTTTGAGACTATTAGAGTTCAAAGGGTACGTCGATTTAAAAGAAGCCGACTATGATCAAAGAAGATTGAGAAATTTCCAGACTTTTCTAAAGGAAGAATGTTATTAGCAAAATAGGCGATATGTTGAACCATCAGCAGCATAAGCGAAATTTGAAGTTATGATTGTAAATCTCATAAGACTGCAAATAGAGTCGAATTATAAAAATGGAAGCGCGACGCTAAAGATACAAGACCCGGTACATGGGAATTTATTATAATGATCGATTTAAGAAGTCATTTCAGAGAACTTTCTAAAGTTGATATATGACTCGGATTGGAATATATTGATCGAATCAGCGTTAAAGCTGTAAATAGATGAAATAAGGATGGTGACGAATGCTATCATTCTTTTCTATAATACAATACATTCTTATGAATCTTGAGTAAAGTATGAAACTCTTTTATAATCATCTCTATGAGGTGATAAGAAAATTGTTGTATTCTTTTCAAAATCATTTTTTCCCTCAAGTCTTATTTTCTGATTGAGACAAACAGTGTTATGATGTGACTCTTTGTCAGAGTAACAAAGAGTGTGGTGGGACGCCACCTAATCATGTGTTGTATGCCATATAGTATGAAATGCTGACCATCTTGAGTACAAATATGGTTGTCTCGCTCATATCCAAATCATCATTCATTCTTTCCTTTTCAATTATGATTTCTTGATTTATGGATCCTTTCGATTATTTCCTTGTACTATTATTCTTTATAAAAGATTTCCAATCCGAATCATATACACAAATTCCCTTCTTGTGTAAGGTCTATTATTTGAATATTTTAAAAGGAAGTGAAATGAACCCGTGTAGCAGACGGAGTTATATGATGAGTGTGGATAATTGCAAGCCAATAAATGATGGACATATTGTTACGCCCTCCAAACTCGGATCAGAAGTTTGGGGTCCACACACATACACACCTTATTTATAAACTTGCTTCTAACAATAATAAAGATAATAATAATATGCAGTGACCCTACTTACCAACTTTCACGGATCACAACAGGTTAAAGTATGCACACAAGCCACACACACAAACTTATATTACAAACGTCAGAATCCCAACTACTCAAACTTACAACTGAATATGAAAATATTCTTACAAACTTCTCAAACTTAAACTATCACAAATGTCTTCAGCTAGCTTATTCCTCTCAACCTGGAATCCTAGCTCGCGTACTGGATTGGGGATTCTCTCTACCAACAGGTTCCTTCTTAACTGGAAAAGAACATAAACAGAATCGCATAAATGAGCTAACTAGCTCAGCAAGTCACATTGACAATACCGAGATTAAATAACGATCAAGTGAAATGATTTAAGGTATCAAGTTTATGAATGAACAATGATTTAGAACTATATATTAAGTTTTCATTTTAAAACCAAGGTTAGGTTGCTGATCAGTCACGCACTAACCCCGATCGAGGTACACAGCTCTGCACTAATTACTGGATCCAAGGCACACATTGGCCTAACTTGACCACCAATTTGGTCTAACCACGAATCCGGTCCACAATTTTATAAAACAATCCAATTTTATAATAATAACAGAATAAACAATGTAAAGCAATAAACAAAATCATAAACAACAATGGGTTTCAAGCATAAGATGGTTTACAATCTTCACAAGGGAATAACATGGCAATTACAAGGATTGGCTATCAGCCGGTACAAAAATTGGATAACAAAAGAATCAAAGTCTTGTGGTTATAAGGATTGGTCTTTCAATGTATAAGGTATAAAGGTTTGGGTGTTAAGCAATTCCAGTTCAGTAAATGGGTATTTAATTTGTATATATTTGTGGAGTGGTATCGTATATTTGTGGTTCGTATATGGGTATTTAACAACCAATGGTTCAGAAAGAATAAGGCTTACGGCTCAAAGATCAATAACTGGAATCAAGGTTTAGGGCTCAGTGCTTCAAAGCACTTGCAGTATAAAAACAAAACTATCAATTATTCACAATATGTCTTGAGAAGGTTCAGAACACTTGCCTTGCCTTAACTCGCTAACACTTCACTGGCTTTTCAAAGAAGATTTGATGTTAAAAGGATTTTTCGGATATTTAATACGGATTTTTAAACATTTTTCGGAATTTAAACGGGTCGTTGAATCATTTTAAAACAATAAACAGGGTCCGATTGGCCGAATCTGGCTTTAAAATAATTTTATAATAATTATCGAGCCTTGAAAACAATTTAAAATAATATTTTAAAGCTCGAAGCTATTTTTTGGAATTTTTAAATCAAAAATAAATAATTAAATCTAATTAAATAATTAATTAAAATCAACTAATAATTAATTAAATCAATTAATCAATTAATTTTTGAATTAATTGACCGATTAACTAATTAATTATTAACTAAAATTAATTAACTAATTAATTCAAATTTATTTTTGAATTAAAAATAATTTTTGGAATTAAAATAATAATTTTTAGAATTTTTAATAATTAAAATGAATTTTTGTAATTTAAATAAATAGAAGTATGATTTTTAAATATTTTTAAAACAGGAATCCTAAATTTGCAAGTTTCTGAAACCACAGGGACCTAACTGCATCGTTTTTAAACTACAGGTACTAACTGCAAAAAATGGCAACCCCAACATCGACTCGCCGGAGTTTGGCTGGAGAACCCGACTCCGGCCACCTCAGGCCACCAAACTCTCCAGATTTGAACTACTAGTTGCCTGGAACGTGTACTTGCAATCAAAACACACAACCCTTTCCAGAATTGGCCGGAAAATGATCAAGAAACTCGCCGTCTACGACGAGTTTTGTTTGCTTCGATTTGAGCAAACCAGGAATCGTCTATTGATGTACTATACATGAATCGATTGCAAATTCACCAGGAACACGATGCAATCAACAAAATCATCTAATAATACCTTGGGAAGAAACCCCCAAATTTTAATTAAGAACATTCATACGGTTTATAAACCCTAATTTTGAAATTCGAAATTAAAACTCAATTTTGAACATGTTATTGAACTCCAAATCAGTCATATAATATATCAAAATCAACAGGAAGAAAATCTCTACAACATGCAATCATCAAATCATACAAACAATCTATCGAACAAAAATTCATATTTTAAATCAAATTAATTCGAAAATAAATAAAAATATAGAAAATAAACCTTTGATTCTGCAGTAAAACCAGTCCTAGAATCTGATTGTACTCTTCAAACCCTTCATCTTGGTTACTCAAGCTTTCCAAACAGAGTTCGATAACACCTTGAAATTGAGGTTTGATTCTGAAGAACTTATATGAATATTAGGGCTTTCTCTGTAAAATAATATATTTAACTTTCTGTAAATGATTTTCTGTACAAAATAAAATACGGTAAGGGCTATTTATATTTACGGAATATTGGTACCCCATTGGATCATACTGGATATAAAATATTACGTTTATTTGAGAAAACAGATCCAAAACGGTACCGGTTTTGGAATAATTATCCAGATCTGTACATTTTATACTGCGGTCTTGGTCTCAGCGCTTTGGTTACACGTATTACGAGATGATAATTATAGTAGTTTAATAAAAAGATCATGTTTATCGAAAATACGGGTCTTATCGATTTACCGAAATAAATTTTGTATTGAAAATATCGCGCCGGGACCCGCACGGGAAAAACCGTACGCCGGATCGAAAAAGTCAAAATATGGAAAATGCTCTGAATATTGCAGTTAGGTTAGAAAGGAGTTCTCGGAAGAGTTTTGGGTTATAAAAACAAAAAAATGAGTGAGGTCGGTTGGTTCCCGATTATAAAAAATAGTTTATAAATACTCGGAAAAATATTTTATTAAATCCATAAATCTTTTATAAAATCATAAAACAACATAAAAATTAATAGAAAAATATGACAATTATCTATACTTTATTTTGGACATATAAAAATTAATATACTCAAATTATATCATATTTATACATCCAAATACATATACCATTTAACAAATAATTCACAGAATAAATACAGAACATACAGAATATTTATTTATTAGCAAAAATAATTACATGATATATCCCAGATATTACATCCTTCCCCCTTAAAAGGATTCTGTCCTCAGAATCTCCTAAGAAAACAAATGAGGTTACTTTTCTCGCATATCACTTTCTAACTCCCAGGTTGATTCTTCAGCCTTTGGGTTTCTCCACAATATTCTTACTAACTTTAAAACTTTATTTCTTAACACTTTCTCTCTTTCTTCTAGAATCTCTATCGGACTCTCTATAAATGACATATCTGCCTGAAGTTCTATCGGCTCATACTCAATTACATGTCTGGAGTCTAGATTGTACTTTTTAAGCATCGATACGTGAAAAACATTGTGAATGTGCTCCATATGCGGGGTTAATGCCAATTCGTAAGCTACTTTGCCAACACGCTTCAAAATCTCAAAAGGTCCGACATATCTAGGACTCAGCTTTCCTTTCTTCCCAAATCTTGTCAATCCTTTCCACGACGACACTTTCAGCAACACAAATTTTCCTTCTTCAAGTTCCATATCTTTTCTTGATTGATCCGCATACTTTCTTTGATGGTCTTGTGCTGCCATTAATCTTTTCTGGATAAATTCAACAACTTCTTTCGTCTGTTGCACTAATACAGGCCCAAGTATCTTGCATTCTCCTACTTCATCCCAATATATCGGAGATCGACTTTTACATCTGTAAAGAGCTTCATAGGGTGGCATCCCGATACTGGCATGGTAATTGTTGTTATAAGCAAATTCTAACAAGGTTAAATGCTCGTCCCAACTTCCTTTAAAATCAACGACACAAATGCGTAACATGTCTTCGATTATCTGAATTGTTCATTCACTTTGGTCGTCCGTTTGTGAATGGTAAGCTGTACTCATATTCAACCTAGTTCCCAAACATCCTTAAAAACTTCTCCAAAATCTTGAATTAAATCTTGGGTCTTGATCAGATACGATAGACATAGGAACTCCATGACGAACCATAATCTCTTTCATGTACATATGAACTAACTTGTCTAACGCAAATCTTTCATTAATAGGCAGAAAATGAGCTGACTTGGTAAGTCTGTCCACTATAACCCAGATGGCATCGTGATTTGCTTTTGTCTTTGGTAATCCGACTATGAAATCCATGGCAATGTGCTCCCACTTTCATTCTAGAATCTCTAATGGTTGCAATAATCCACTTGATCTCTGGTGCTCAGCCTTGACCCTCTAACATGTATAACATGTATTAACCCATTCTGCATTCTCTCTCTTCATATCTGGCCACCGATAATTTTCTTTTAAATTTCTATACATCTTGGTACTTCCTGGATGGATTGACTACCTTGAATTATGAGCTTCCTGTAAAATTTCATTCTTCAACTCCGTTACTGGTGGAATCCAAATTCTAGAAGAAAACCTAAGAATACCTTGATCGTCCTTTTGTGAGCATAACTCTTCACCTACCAACCGGTTGATGTCCTGAACCATTATTTCCTCTAGACACTTTCTTATCTTTTCTAACAATTCTAGCTGGAAAGTCATACTGTACATCTTTGCCTCCCCAGGATTACAAACTCTGATTTCCAGTTCCAATTTCTGAAATTCCTTGTATAACTCCTCGGGTACTGATAACACATTCAACTTCTCTTTTCGACTTAACGCATCTGCCACAACATTTGCTTTGCTAGGATGATAGTTAATCATGCAGTCGTAGTCCTTAATCAACTCTAGCCATCTTCTCTGTCTCATGTTAAGCTCCTTTTGCGTGAATATATACTTCAAACTTTTATGATCCGTATAAATCTTGCATTTTTCTCTATATAGATAATGTCTCCAAATCTTCAAAGCGAATACTATGGCCGCTAGCTCCAAATCGTGAGTAGGATACTTCTGCTCATGAGGTTTCAATTGCCTCGACGCATACGCAATAACCTTATCGTGCTACATCAGAACACAACCTAGTCCCTTATGAGAAGCATCACTATAGATTACAAAATTTCCTTGGTCATATGAAAGTGACAAAACAGGTGCCGTGATTAATCTTCGCTTCAATTCCTGAAAGCTTTCTTCATATTTGTCGTTCCATATAAACTTTTCATTCTTCCGTGTAAGTTTTGTTAATGGCGTCGCAATCTTCGAGAAATCTTGAACAAATCATTGATAATATCCTGCTAATCCCAAGAAACTTCTTACTTCTGTTGGTGTTTTCGGCCTTTCCCAATTTATAATAACTTCAATCTTTGCTGGGTCCACTTTGATCCCTTCATTACTGACTATGTGTCCTAAGAACTGAACTTCCTGTAGCCAAAACTCACACTTCAAAAATTTAGCATATAACTTTTCCTTCCTTAAAATTTCCAAAGATGTCCTCAAATGCTCTTCATGGTCTTCTTCTGTCTACGAGTAAATCAAAATATCACTTATAAACACAATGACAAACTTGTCCAAATATTCCTTGAAAATTCTGTTCATCAAATCCATAAATACTGCTGGGGAATTGGTTAATCCAAAAGACATCACTAAAAATTCATAATGTCCGTACCTTGTTCTGAAAGATGTCTTTGGTATATCTTTTGGTTTAATCTTCAATTGGTGATATCCCGATCTCAAATCAATCTTGGAGAAGTACTTGGCTCCTTTCAACTGATCAAACAAATCATCAATTCGAGGTAACGGATACTTGTTCTTGATTGTAAGCTTGTTGAGCTCTCGACAGTTGATGCATAGTCTCATGCTTCCGTCTTTTTTCTTAACAAATAATACCGGTGCACCCCATGGGGATACACTGGGTCTAATTACTCCTTTCTCTAACAACTCTTGTAATTGCTTTTCTAATTATTTCATTTCAACGGGCGCCATTCTATACGGGGTCTTGGATACTGGTTCCGTTCCAGGTGCTAAGTCGATTGCAAACTCAATTTCTCTATCTGGAGGGAGTCCTGGTAACTCATCGGGAAACACATCTAGAAACTCATTGACTACCGGAATATCTTCAAGTTTTGCTAGATCCTGAATTCTATCAATCATATACGCAATAAAATGCTCGCATCCTTGTCGTAGCAACTTTTTAGCTTGAATCATCGTTAAGAACTTCTTTGCTTCCTTCTGGCCCTTAAACGTTACCATTCTCTCGTCTGGCATCTTTACAATTACCTTCTTATTATGATAGTCTATCTGAGCATCGTGCTTTGATAACCAATCCATTCCTAAAATAACGTCAAATTCTTCTAACTTAAATGGTATCAAATCCACACAAAACTTATTACCAGAAATCTCAATTTCATAGTTCACATAAACTTGATTAACAGATACACGTTCTTGATTGGCTAATTTCACGGTCATTATTTCATTTAAATACTCAACTGGACAATTTAACTTACTAACAAATTCTTGGGAAATAAATGATCGAGTTGCTCCCGAATCTATTAACACTTTGGCACATAAAGAATTCACATTAAGCGTACCTGCCACAACATCAGTATACTGGATAGCGTCCTTCACAGATATATCAAAAACTCTGGCCCTTGGAGTCTCATTCACTACTGGAGTGGATCCCATAATTCTCAATGCATTACTGACTGGGGCTGGTGTCTTGCAATCCCTGGCTATGTGTCCTGGCTTTCCGCACTTAAAGCATGTAAATCCAATAGCTGGAACCTAAACTGTTAGGTTCCGGGTAGGCTGGTCCTTATTCACTTGCTCTCTAACTGGCTGGTTATGACACTCCCTTGAATAGTGCCCCTTCTGATTACACTTGAAGCAAACTACATTCAACTTATTACAAACTCCCCCATGTTTCTTCCCACATACCTGGCAATCTGGAAAAGTTAGCCTCGACTGATTTGGCTGGTTCACATTGGCTGGACGGTTACCTTGACCTCCGTCGCCTGCATTTTGCTTTTTGAAATTAAAATTTCTCCCTGGCTAAAACTTGCCCTTCTTGAAATTTGGAAACTTCCCTGGTTGTGATTGTCCTTCATTCCCTTCGAACTTTCTCTTCTTACTTTCCTTCTCTTTCTGTGACATCTCGCTCTCCGTTTCTGCAATCATGGCCTTTTGTATAACTCTTGCATAGGTATCCAATTCAAATATGGATACCTTCTCTCTGATCCATGGTTTTAAACCTTGCTAAAATCTCTTGACTTTCTTCCTGTCAGTATCCACATATGATGGTACAAACCTTGACAATTCCTCCAACTTACTTTCATAATCAGCTACCGATATATTCCCTTGTTTTAGCTCCAAAATCTTCAACTCCATCTGATCCTGAACAAACTGGGGAACATATTTCTCTGGAAACAACTCCTTGAACCTCTCCCAAGTAATAGCATCTGTACCTTCCAACGTCTTCACTTTTTCCCACCAGTAGGTGGCCTCATTCTTTAAATAATAACTTGCAAACTCAACCTTCTGTTCCTCCTTTACCTTAACCAAAGCAAATGACTTCTCTATTTCCTTTAACCAAACACTCGCTTCAATTGGATCTAAAGAACCCTTAAATTCCGGTGGATTTACCGCCTGAAAAGTTACCTAGGGGTTGGTCTGTCTTTGCTGCTGTTGAGTCAGGTGAACTATTTGTTGAGCCAATATATGAAGAATCTGGGCTACTGTTGGGTCTATGGGACCTGGGTTTGCATTCTGGTTGTTGTTTTCTTGGTTGTTGTTGTTGTTGGTTTCTTCATTCTGGTTGGTTGAACGAATATTTCTTCTGGGAGGAATTTTCCAGTAAAGAATCAAACAACTTATTTAGCCTTTAAATCAAATTCTTTTTATAAAACAAAAATATCTCTTTTTGAAAACAGTTGTAACAGTTGAACTAAGTAAATTGCATGCTTCTTTACAGAATGTAAATAGTTAAGGGGATAGGGTACATGGTTGTATAGATCAAAGTTTTGGGTTGTACAAGCGTGAAAAGGCTTCAAAAGTAAAAGAAAAAGGGTACAACAAACCTACACACTAGTCATCAGATCTAGTCTATAAATGCAACTAAAAGTCTACTGATACACGCTACACACTAATGTACATAGTAAAACAACCACAACAACACTGGCTCAGCATCTTTGTCTCTGCATCTCTGTCTCTAGCTCCAAGGAAACTCTGGTCCACCAAGCTTCTCAAGATCCTCCATCACCTCTCTGGCCCAACCCATAAGAGCATCAGGGCCTGCATACTCACATATAGCTCCATGCAGTCTAGCCTTAAGAATCCTCCGTATCACATGAATCTCCTCTCGAAGGTCCCTCACACTCTGGTCAACATCTGTAGTCCTCACTATATGTTGCAACTCTCGAATTTGTGCCAACAGGGACTCACGCTCCAAAAGAAGAGCCCCATACCGGAAATAAGGAACATGATGTGGAATAGACTGAAATGGTGCACCCGCAACTGAGTGCCCAGTAGGTACGTTTTGAACACTCTGTTCATCAAATTCATAAAGGCTGCGGGTGCATTGGTCAGTCCGAACGACATGACCAAGAACTCATAGTGTCCATACCTAGTGCGAAAAGCAGTCTTTGGTATATCCTCAGGTTTGATTTTTAACTGGTGATATACTGTTCTCAAATCTATTTTGGAAAAGTGTATAGCACCCTTGAGTTGGTTGAATAGGTCATCAATCCTAGGGAGAGGGTACCTATTCTTAATAGTCAGCTTATTTAACTCTCGGTAGTCTATGCATAATCTCATACCACCATCCTTTTTCTTTACAAATAGTACTAGCGCTCTCCATGGTGACACACTGGGTCTTATCATCCCATTATCTAATAACTCTTGCAGTTGAGAAGCTAGTTCCTTCATCTCAACTAGGGCTAGCTGATAAGAGGCCTTGGATACTGGTGCCGTTTCTGGTGCTAATTCTATAGCGAATTCTATTTCTCTGTCGGTTGGCAACCCTGATAAGTTCTCTAGGAATACATCCTCGAATTCATTCACTATGGGTATGTCCTCTATATTAGGAACTTCCTTCTTGGTATCTACCACATAAGCCAAATAGGCCTCGTTACCTTTCTTTAACAATCTTTTTGTCTGTATCATGGTCAGAAATTTCTAGGTCTGTCGTTGACCTCTAAACACTACTTCTTTTCCATTTTGCACTCTTATCTTCACCCTCTTCCGCTCACAATCTATTTGTGCTCCATTATTGGAGAACCAATCCATTCCTAAGATTATATCAAATTCTCCTAGCGCGAATGGGATTAGGTCAACCTCAAAGACTTTTCCCTCTAATTTCAACTTGCATTTGGGATGTACTTGATTCACATGAATTATTTCGTTGTTTGCTATTTCTACTTGTAATACCTCACGTAAGGGTACAACGTTAAGTTTTAACTTTTTAGCAAAATCTTGAGATATAAATGACTTGGTTACCCCAGAATCAAATAGGACATTTGCATGTTCGGAATTCAATAGAAGGGTACCTGCTATTACGTTAATTCCTAGCAATATGTCCTTTCTTTCCACACTGGTAGCAAGTAACTTCTGTCTTTCCCATTGGACATTCGTTAGAATAGTGCCCTTTCTGCTTACATTTGAAACACGTCACATCCACTTTGATACAGACGCCAGTATGTTTCCGTCCACAAGTTCTGCAGTATGGCACCGGGACTCTGACAATTCCCTGCTGGCTAGGGGCTTGGAAACGATTACCTATTTTCTGGATACCCTGTCCTATCCTTTTGAAATTCAAATTTGTCCGGGCTTTAAATCCCGGCTTCCTGCTGGAGCGATCTTGGATAAACAGGATATTCATGGCCTTTTTATCCTTTCTGCCTTGTTCAATATCATGATCAGACCATTCATGCCTTGGCTTGGGGACAGATGGCTTATTTTCAGTTGCAGCTCTCAATGGAACATGAGGGCCTCTTTTTATACAGTCCACAAAGGCCTCATCTTGAGAAAGCAAATGAAGATGCATCATTACCTTCCAATGATGGTAATTATCTTTATCCAGAAAAGGAATCTTGACTCCAACATCCTTCTTGTTCATCTTGTTGTATTATTTTGATCTTTAAACTCTTTGTTCTTCAAGAGCTTGCTCTGATACCAATTGTTAGTTCCTTAATAATGTAACAAGAATTACAGAAGGGGGGTTGAATGGAATTCTTGAAACTTTTTCTTGAATAAAAATGTTTTAACTCAAATATATATAAGTGTGAATTGATTAGCAGAATGCAGAATAGTTACTTGAAATGAATCAAAACACAAGTGATTAAAACCAGAGTCTTTAAAAACTTTCTGGTGGATTTGAATGATTCCACCAGAGATATATAATATATATCGAGAGAACTCTGTGTGCACAAAGCTCACAGCTGCTTACAAAATGATAACAACTAAGAATGAGAGAAATTCTAAGAATACAACTTACAAATATTTCTCTCTTGGTTGCTTAGTTCCTTAGTTACTATTCTATTGCTGCTTCTTGGTTTATATATCACCAAGATTACAAAGTAATAAGACAAGATAATAAAACAAAAACTACCAAGTCTAATACAATGCTACTTCATTACTCTATTCCAGCATCTTTGAATATCTTCATAATAGTATGGAAATGGAAATGCTTCTTGTTCTCAAAAACCCAGTTGAATAGTCTACCACATTCCATTTGCATACACTCGACGCATGTGACTGTGTTGTCACTGTCAACATATATTTGAATCCTTTATCCGTCAGTTTATGATCATCCGTCGGGTTGTTGATCATCCGTCGAATTCATTGTTGTTTATCCGTCGGGTAGCAATCAGGCACTAGACTTCATTTCATCTATGCAGAATTACAAGACATCATCTATGTACAATTAATCAACCTATTCTGCATATCTAGTTAAAGTCAACATGACTTAAGTACTACTACAAATTCTAAACAATGTGTATGCAGAAATGTGCTACAAACTTATTGTTACATAAGCTACTCACTCGATGGATAATAAGTCATCATCCGTCGGGACTAAAAAGAGTTATCCGTCGGGACTATAATCCTTATCCGTCGAGTGCTACATTTTCACTAAGTAAAATCTACCAAGGTGTTTTGTTCATGTAATCATCAAGTACACAACAATAGCCGTTTAAAATAAATAAACTGTCAAAATTCTGTCAATTATCTGTCATGATATACTTACAGACTATAAGTATATCCGATGGATAATGTTCAGAGTTCCAACGGCTAAGATTGAGACAATTTGACAGATGAGAATAAAACAATTATCCGTCAGGTATAAAATAATCCAGAAAAGTAATTGATTTTTATTAAGATATTCTGTTCTGATGGATGATCAAAGTCGATGGATAATGAGCATCCGTCGGGATTTAACTTTTGACTTAGCCAAAATTTCATTTTAAACAGAAAAATTAATTAAGCTTTTGGCTGCATTACAACTTGCAAAAATATCTGAAATGATTTATGAATAATTAACCATACCTAACTCACTTACCAACCTGAAAAAGGTGGATTCATCAAGAGACTTGGTAAAGATATCTGCAAGCAGCTTTTCACTTGGAACAAAATGAAGTTCCACAGTACCATTCATCACATGTTCCCTAATGAAGTGGTACTTGATATCTATGTTCTTTGTTCTTGAATGTTGTACTGGATTTTCAGTGATGGCAATTGCACTTGTGTTATCATAGAAAATAGGAATTCTGTCCATTTGTAGACCATAGTCCAATAATTAGTTTTTCATCAATAAAATCTGTGCACAGTAACTACCAGCAGCAATATATTCAACTTCAGCTGTAGAAGTAGAAACTGAATTTTGCTTTTTGATGAACCCGGACACAAGCTTGTTCCCTAGAAATTGACAGGTTCCTGTTGTACTTTTTCTATCTATTTTATAACCTGCATAATCTGCATTTGAATAACCAGTTAGATAAAAACCAGAATCTCTAGGGTACCAGATGCCAAGTTTTGGTGTTCCTTTGAGATATCTGAAAATTCTCTTAATAGCTACTAAGTGAGATTCTCTAGGATCAGCCTGAAATCTAGCACAAAGACAGGTAGCAAATATTATATATGGCATACTAGCTGTTAAGTATAGAAGTGAGCCAACCATGCCCCTATAGCTTGAAATTTCCACAGACTTTCAGTAGTGTTTAATTCAAGTTTAGTTGCAGTGGCCATGGGAGTTTTTGTAGATGTGCAATCCATTAGATCAAACTTCTTTAAGAGATCATAAATATATTTGGTTTGACTAATGAATCTTCCATCACTAACTTGCTTAACTTGTAAACCAAGAAAATAAGTTAGCTCTCTTATCATGCTCATTTCATACTTACTTTGCATCAATTTGGCAAACTTTTTACAAAAAATTTCATCTGTAGAGCCAAATATAATATCATCTACATAAATTTGAACAATTATACTAGAGTCATTAACATTTCTAAATAATAAAGTTTTATCAACAGTACTTCTTGTGAAGTGATTTTCCAAAAAAAACTTTGATAAAGTGTCATACCAGGCTATAGGTGCTTGCTTCAATCCATAAAGTGCTTTCAAAAGATAGTAGACATATTTTGGAAATTTTGGATCTTCAAAACCAGGAGGCTGACTGACATAGACTTCCTCCTCCAAATCTCCATTCAGAAAGGCACTTTTGACATCCATTTGATAGACCTTGAAATTGGCATGGGCTGCATAAGTTAAGAAAATTCTGATGGCTTCAAGTCTTATAACAGGAGCAAAAGTTTCATCAAAATCTATTCCTTTTTGTTGATAGTAGCCTTTAGCAACCAATCTAGCTTTATTTCTGACCACTATGCCATTTTCATCCATCTTGTTTCTGAATACCCACTTGGTGTCAATTGGATTCTTTCCTTTAGGTTTGGGTACCAGCTTCCATACCTTGTTCCTTTCAAATTTGTTTAGCTCCTCTTGCATAGCTAAAACCCAATCAGGATCCAACAAAGCTTCTTCTACCTTCTTTGGTTCTTCCTTGGAAAGAAAGCTATTGTATAGATATTCTTCTTGAGTTGCTTTCCTTGTTTGAACTCTAGAAGATGCATCACCAATGATGAGCTCAAAAGGGTGATCTCTAGTCCATTTTCTTTGTTGAGGTAGATTAGCTCCAGATGAAGAGGCCTCATTGTTGTCTTGATGTGTGACTGAGTTTTGATTATGGGAAACTCCCCCTGAGTTTGTGAATCTTTGATTTAAGAAAGGGGTAATTTCTGTAGGTGATCTATTCTGACTCTTAGCTTCTCTCATTGTTCTGAAGGATGATGCACTTTGTATCCCGATGGATGAGGCAGATTGTCTACTGACGGATGAAGCATTCTGTAACTTGACAGATGTTAAATTATGTGCTTCATTAGTTGTAGATTTTTCTGCATTATCCTTAGCCACTGTTTCTTGATCACTTTCATCATCACTGTCAGCACTAACCATCTCCACATTATCAAACTTGAGGCTTTTATGGAAATATCCATGTTGCAGTCCTTTAATCTTTTTATCATCAAACACAACATGTACTAATTCCATAAAAATGTTGGTTCTTAGATTGTAGACTCTATATCCTTTTCCCACAACATATCCTACAAAGATTCTTTCATCTGCTTTGGCATCAAACATTCCATGTTGATCAGTTTGATTCCTTAAGATATAACATTTACAGCCAAAGATATAAAGAAAATTTAGAGTTGGCATCCTATTCCTGAACAATTGGTAGGGTGTCATGCATTTTGCTTGATTAACCAAAGAGATATTCTGAGTGTAGCAAGCAGCATTCACAGCTTCAGCCCAAAAATATGTTGGTAACTTTGATTCTTCAAGCATTGTCCTTGCAGCTTCAGTAAGAGATCTGTTCTTCCTTTCCACTAATCCATTTTGTTGTGGATTTCTTACTGCAGAAAAATCATGCATAATCCCACTTTCTTCACAAAATGGTCTCATCACAGATTTCTTGAACTTAGTTCCATTGTCACTTCTGATTCTTCTTACTTTGAAGTCAGGATGATTATTGACTTGCCTTATGTGATTGATGATGATTTCACTAGCTTCATCTTCGAACTTTAGAAAGTATGTCCAAGAGAACTTTGAGAAATCATCTACAATTACTAGGCAATATCTTTTTCTTGAGATGGACAACACATTGACTGGTCCAAATAAATCCATGTGCAATAGTTGCAAAGGTTCTTTAATTGACAACACATTGACTGGTCCAAATAAATCCATGTGCAACAGTTGCAAAGGTTCTTTAATTGTTACCAGATTTATCTCCCCCAACTTGTAAATTAGCATAATATACAAGTTTCACAGATATTTGATGATGTTCAAAACATTAAGTACAAATGCATGAAAATTTGACTAGATAACTACAACTTACAGTCATTGTAGCTTTACCATCCTCAAGGTCTGATAACAGCTTCAGTCAGTATACACATCAGAATTTAAGCAGTTGTAGATCTTTGACTTGGCTTCAATTACTCATCTATTTGATATCAGGAGTTGTTCAGAGATAGTTCTTTAACAAACATCTCTCAGCATATTCCAGTTCATTAATCATCCTCCTTTTATCATTCTTCAATTCAACTGTATCTTCACCAATTTGAAAGATAGCAGCCCTGAGATCATTTATTCTAGCTTTCCTTATGTCCTGATCTAGTCTGATTAAATATGCCTTGTCAAACTCAAGATTGAATTCCACAGCCTTATAACCCAGAAAAATAGTTATAATTTTAGCAGAGTTAGACTTCATCTCGACAATATCACCTTTGTGATCTCTGTACTTGGAACAGTATGTGCTGTCAGACTTTACAGAATAAAGCTTTTTTTGTCTTTGAATTTGAGTCTTCAAATAATTTGCAGCACCATCTGTTAATTTGTTCTTCACTTGAAGTAAGAATAAAACATGTTCCAGTTCCTCAAAATACTTCAGTGGTATAGCATTCTGCCTAATATGGTATACCCTTCCATCTGTCATAAAATATAACAAGATGCGTTCTTTTAAAAATGTATGGTAAACCATCTGTACAGATTCAAGCTGATTCAATCTTTCAGGAGTAGCTCCAACACCTGGTTCACTTAAAGAAGTTGGATCATTGGCTGTGTTCTGTATTCTTCTTTCATCAGCACTACCCAATCCAGATTTATATTTGGCTTCTTTTCCTGTAACCACTCTTGCTTCAAAACCACTTATTGCAGTCTTCAAATATTGAGTCTGTTTAGCTTTGGTGAATCCTGGTAGGAGTAACTTTGAAGGTTTATCATGAGCAATGTCAGAGGTTTCCTTTTCCTTATCTTCTGATATCAAGCCAACTTGAGCTAAGTCAGAGGTTGCTTGCTTCACTGTTATATCAGAACTTACTATATCTTGACTCTGAAGAACATGAGCCATATCAGAGGTTGTTTGAGAAATCTTCCTTTTTATCATAGTAAGACTAGCATCTTCATCAGATATTTCTTCATCCACAAATGGCACATAAACCTTTATAGTTTCATCAACTTTTTCTTTGCCCTTGGACCTTGGATCTATCTCCACTTGTGATTTGGCTTTAGTTGCCTCAGGATTTGTCCTTTCTTTTATCACAATGCCTTTATCCTTAGGAAGTTGAAGTTTCTTTTCAACAACAGAAGCTTCAAATTTGGAGTTGACTTTTTCTAACTTAAGTCTAGCTTCTTCTTCCTTTAGACTCTCAAAGTCCATTCCTGGATTTTCTTTCAGAAATAACTGTCTTGAAATTTCCTCATCAAGTTCCAGATGTTCATCAGAACTTATCCTTTTACCAGTGTCGGAACTTATTCTTCTCCCAGTATTAGAACTTGTTCTTTGACTTGTAGTTCCAGCTTTGCTTGATGAAAAACCTTTACCTTGACCATGACCTCCACCCATTCCAGAGTTTCCCTGGTCATCTTTTTCATCATCCTTTCCCTTTAGTGTCTTAACAGTTTTGCATTTGGACTTAATCACTTTCTCCCTCTTTTTGGCATCAGTAGGTAAAAGAAGAGAGAGAAGCAATTCCACTGAGGATTGGATCTCATTGAGTTGATTTTGATGAGAAGCTTGATTCTTCAAAATTTCATCAATCTGAGCCTGTTGCTTCTCCTGAGTTTTCTCAATATACTCAACTCTATCAAAGGTAGGTTTGAAAAACCTTTTCCTGTCCAGCTTGACAAGCATATCTTGCTGATTTATGGATTCTTGAATCTTGTCTACCTTGGCTGAGTTACAGATTGTTGACCTTGAAGGTGCCTTGTACTTAGTGCAGTAACTCTGAGCTGTGTCTTGAAATCATCATTGAGTAGCATCTCATCAGCTTTGGTCAAGTGGTCAGCAAGTATGGTTGAAGAAGGAATAAAATCAACTTTGTTCCATTCCTTAGTCCACTCCGTTCCTCTAGGAGTTTCACTCCAAGGTACTGGTGCCTCTTCTCTAACAAACTTCTTGATTAATTCTGCTTTGTTTGGAGTTTGTTGAGGTGCATGTCCTGATGGACCAGCTACATCAGCATCTACATTGGCAGCAGCTTCACCAGTAAATTCATCATTAGCAGTATCAGAACTTATAAAATCAGCATCATCAGCATCCTTTGATAAAAGAATAGTATGAGAGGCTATTGAGGCTTCAACATCATCCTCTAAGTGCTGATCTCCAACTAAGTTCTGATCAACAGCCAAACCTTGATGCCCACCTAAAATCTGATTTTCATCATCCAAATTCAGAATTGGTGTAGTAGGAATATCTTCATTAAGATCAGCATCTAGGATTGGTGTTGTTGGTGGAGTGATGTGAGTTGTTGGAGCTTCTAAGTACAAAACCTCAGGCACAATCAAGTTATGAATATCAATCTCAGCACTTGTACCTGGGTCATCAGTATGTACTTGTTCAATTATAGGTGATACAAGAGGAGTAGGTACTCTGTCTTGAGCAGTTTCTAGTTGTGTTGAAGGAAGTAATTCAATAACAATTGGTTCTGTTGGGATCAGAGATTCCTGACCCCCTTCCTTAGCTGCTTCCTCATCTTCTGATACTGACTCAACTGTGTCCCTGTGAGCTCTTTGCTTTTTCTTTTTCTTCAAGGGTGGAGACACTGTAGGAGCTTTATCATCAGGATTTAGCTTTCTAAGGCTTTTGAGAGGCCTAGAACTCCCAGTTACAGTGTCTTTCTGAGAAGAGATCTTCTCAGCTTCTACTATAACAGGTTCAGACATGGGAACCTGTTCCTCATTGTCTGACTCATCTCTCAGAACAAGTTTCTTTCTCTTCTGTTGAGTCTGAGGTATTGTCTTAGTCCTCTTGGGTTTGGAAGATGAAGGCTTCACAGGATGTGCTGAAGGTTGAGATTGAGATGACTGTGATGGTTTGAAATATGTCCTGATTGAGGGTTGAGTAGGTTGAGGTGTTTGTGTAGATGTGGTATATTCTGATGGCTATTGTGGTGGCTGGGATGTGGGTTGAACATCAGGGTAAATAGATGTGTAGGTTTGAGGATCAGCATTTACCAGTATCTGTTTCACTAACTGAGGTATTTGTAAGGGTCTAACCACTCGTTTCTTAATGTCAGCATTTAGCAAATCATTAAAATCCCTTTTTGCAAGCTTAAAGGGTGGAATTAAATCAGTGGTAGGTTGGGGTTCATCTATATAAAACGTATATATAAGCTGACAGAATCTAGCAAAGTATACTACATTCCTATCCTCTGTCATCCTATCCCCTATGAAACCTAGCACATCACTTGCAAAATCAAAGTGAGTTTAATGAATAAAAGCATACCCGATTTGCTGACTCATGATTGGAATAGCATCAAAGTTGGAGCATTTATTGGCGAATGCCTTAGTGATGCAATCAAAGAAAAAGCTCTATTCTTTCCTGATATTTGCTCTTTTCAGTTGTCCAAGATTTCCCAAACTTTGCTCATAACCCAAACTGGCCATAAGATGCTGTAGAACAGGATCCTCCACTGTTGAGAATGTACAACCTTCTGGTAAGTGGAGAGCTTTGGGAACTGCCCCAAGAGTAACAACATGTTCAACATCATTTACTTCAAATATAATGCTTGGAGTACCAGTAGCACCACCATCATCAAAAATCCCAGTCCGCCAAAAAGTCAGTACTTGTTGGCTTGAAATGGCTTGAGGTTGGGTCAAAGCATACCCAATCTCACTATTTGCTAAGAAATCTTGCACAAAGTGCAAATCTGATGGAGCTTCAGCCTTGTTCAAGATTGTAGCATAGTTATTTGGTACAAACTTGGCTCCATCAACAATTAAATCCTTGGGTGCCATCAGAAATTAGTGAGAAACTTGTTTGCCTGAAAGGTGTTTGTTGAAATGTCTGTAGAGTGAACCGTCAGAAAATGTGAGAGAATAAGAAAAGAGAGAGAGTGAAATAGAATAAAAATATGAATAAAAGATTTGAAAATCTTTTATCTCTTTTACTTAGACAACCCACGTTACAGCAGTTAATGAGGAGTGGAACAGACCTTTATACCTGTCAAACATGCAGCAGTTAAGGCAAAAGTTAATGGGAACGGTAAATAAGCAATTATGACTTTGCACGTTTTTAAAAAAAACTGCTCCCGCTAAACAAATGATTATTACTGCTTTATCTCACATAAACCAATATTCAAAAAATATGTGACCGTTGAGGTAATGACCAAAAATAAACCAAGTAAATAAATACTGCCACGTCAGCATCAGAACTTGATCATTATCGAGATTTAAAAGTCATCAGAATATGGCTTCTTAACTCGAAAAAAGAATATTTATTCCTGTAATTCTTCACACAAATACTGATATGGGTACATCAGAACTTAATTATCAGAACTTCCATCAGAACTTGTCCTCAGAATTTATGCAACTAACACTTAAACAGTTCATCCAAAATAACATTTATCACCACAGTAATTTTCATCATTCATATGGAGTGTATGTATGTGCATTAAGCTAAATAGCAAATAAAGAGTAAAGTATGATTCACTTCAGTACGTCATAGAAATAAGGCATAACTAAGAACTTTGCTTAAAATCTGTCATTTTTCTGAAGTCTACTATAGAATGAGTTCATGCATGAGTCCACCTCAACTGTTTTGTGCTCATTTTATGCATCTTTTGAAATTCCTTTTTACAGTGGCTTCTCAGTGTAAGTGAGTCACAACTATTTATCAGAATTTATGCTATTATCAGAGTATTTCTCCAGTAATCATAGAGTGTGAAAAGTCACCAAGAAAATTTTATGTTGCTTTTCCAATGCATATTACTTAATACCAGAAATGCACTTGGGTCTTCCCTTCCACATTTTTACTCTAGATCTCAAAGGAGTACCTGATTTTTATTTCTTTTCTTTTCTTTTTCTTTTGATAAGTGAGGCTTATCAGCACTTAGTTCATTCACCAGATTTACTAACATCAGAACTTAACAAATAAGAAGCACTAGTCTAGTTTTTGACTTAGTAATAAGATACACAAAGTAAACTTAACTAAGCTCAATATCAGAATTTGTTTGTGTTAAAAGATTTCCACATAAACAATTACTTCAGACATGGGATCTTTACTATATTAAAGACTACTAGTTCAGCATCTAACACAATTATCCTCATTGGATTGAATAGTCACAGAAACATTCATATCACTATCAGAGTTTAGAGATTCACATCAGACAACAATCAGCATTTAAGCAAATTTTCATTTTAGGCACAGAATACACAAAGATAGTAATATATGTAAATACTGATCATAAAGTCTGATGTATCAGAACATAAACTAAGCAGATTTAGAAAAAGAACCTGAAACCATTCCAAGTTCATTTACCAATCTTGTAAAGGTTGATTCACATAGTGGTTTTGTGAAGAAATCTGCTAGTTGTTGATCTGTTGGAACAAAATGCAATTCCACTGTACCTTCATCCACATGTTCCCTTATGAAGTGGTACCTAATGCTGATGTGCTTTGTCATTGAGTGTTGAACTAGATTACCTGTCATATCAATAGCACTTTGATTATCACAATAAATAGGGATTTTAGAAAATTCTAACCCATAATCCAGTAACTGATTCTTCATCCAAAGAATCCGTGCACAACAACTTCCTGCAGCAATGTACTCTGCTTCTGCAGTTGATGTGGAAATTGACTTCTGTTTCTTGCTAAACCAAGAAACTAATCTGCCTCCAAGAAATTGGCAGCTTCCACTTGTGCTTTTCCTGTCAATTTTGCATCCTGTAAAATCTGCATCTGAGTAACCTATTAGCTTAAAGTCTGATTCTCTAGGATACCACAATCCCAGATCAGCTGTACCCTTAAGGTATTTAAAAATTCTTTTCACAGCTGTTAAGTGAGGTTCTCTTGGATCTGCTTGAAATCTTGCACAAAGATAGGTAGCATACATGATATCAGGTCTACTTGCAGTTAGATAGAGTAGTGAGCCAATCATACCTCTGTAATCAATAATATCTATTGATAAACCAGTATCCTTATCCAATTTTTTTATAGTGGCCATAGGAGTGGATGCACTTGAACAATCATGCATTCCAAATTTCTTCAACAAATTTCTAGTGTACTTAGATTGACAAATAAAAGTTCCTTCTTTATTCTGTTTGACTTGAAGGCCTAGAAAATAGCTAAGTTCTCCCATCATACTCATTTGATATCTTGACTGCATTAGCTTGGCAAACCTTTTACAAAGTCTGTCATTTGTAGAACCAAAAATGATATCATCAACATATATCTGCACCAAAAGTAAGTCCTTTCCATGGTTGAGATAAAACAGTATTTTGTCAATAGTCCCTCTATTAAATCAACTTTCCAGAAGAAACTGAGCTAATGTCTCATACCATGCTCTTGGAGCTTGCTTAAGGCCATAAAGTGCTTTGTCAAGTCTGTAGACATGATTAGGAAATTTTGAATCTACAAAACCTGGAGGTTGTTCAATATATACTTCTTCTTCCAATTCTCCATTAAGAAAAGCACTTTTTACATCCATTTGAAAGACTGTAAACTTTTTGTGAGCAGCATAAGCCAAAAATATCCTTATGGCTTCCAATCTAGCAACTGGTGCAAATATTTCATCATAATCAATTCCCTCATGTTGAGAATATCCTTTTGCAACCAACCTTGCTTTATTCCTTGTAATGATGCCATCACTATCAGTTTTATTTCAGAACACCCACTTTGTACCAACAACAGATCTGTTCTTTGGTCTTTGTACTAGGGTCCAGACTTTATTTCTTTCAAATTTATTTAACTCTTCCTGCATTGCTTGCACCCAATCAGCATCTTGAAGAGTTCTTCCACTTTCTTTGGTTCAGTCTGAGAAAGAAATGAGTGATAGAGACATTCATTTGATGTAGCTGTTCTAGTTCTGACACCTGCATCAGGATTTCCAATAATTAACCAGGTGTATGTGCTTTAGTCCACTTTCTTGTAGATGGAAGGTTTTCTCTAGAACTGGATGCTCCCCCATGATCTATGCTGTCTTCATCAACCTTTTTTGATGCTCCCCCTGAAATTATGCTCTTTGAGTTGGATCCTTCAAAATTGGAGTTCCCAGAATTATCAGAACTTGGTCCATCAGAACTTGATGAATCAGAACTTGAAGAGCCAGTTGTAGGTTCTAATGCTTCTTGAGATGTGGTTATATCTTCAGTATACTCCCCCTGCATATGTGCATCTTCCTTTGGTGTAGTCACCACAGTTTCAATAACATCAGAGTTTAATCCATCAGAGTTTGCAGTATAAGGATTTAGACTGTCAGGATTTAGACTGTCAGGATTTACAGTATCAGAATTTAAAACTCCATTCTTAAATCTTAGCTAATCATGATCATTGAAATCTTCAAGTCCTGTAATCTTCTTATCATCAAAAGAGACATTGATAGTGTCACACCCCCAACTTAACGAATAAAATAAATATAACTATTACAATATTTAAAAGAAAGTAAACATAACTGAATCCAAGATCTTACAGTTTAGGGTTTGGAACAGCCCAACACTACCATCTATTACAACTGATTTTAATATCGAGTCCTCACACAAAACTATCTCTTATTCTACCTGAGCTCGCACATACGCATCGGTGTCACAGGTCTTACGTGCTGTCTGCTTGAATCTAACCATAGCTGCTAGCTGTAATATCAGGGTAAAGTAAGGAGTGAGCCAAATGCTCAACAAGTGCTACGGATTACAGCCGGTGATCAGCCACGAAGTAATCACGAACCTCGCTGGGTTCTAAAACATTAATGGGATCCCTAGGCAACTTTTAAGCCTACAATATAAGTGTGGAAAGGACTCATGTCTCAGTCCAGATCCACTATTCAAAGGAAACATTTATCCCCCTTTGGGACTGAAAATCCATATTTTAATTATTTCAAAAACTGATGCCGATTTATGATAAAATCTCTTAAGTAGTAAACATTTTTATCAAGGGATTATAGATCAACTTGAAACACTGGAAGTATGACACTAAATCTCAGGGCCATGATCCACTAGACTTTACTATATTAGGGTAATTGAGAGGTTTCCATAAACAAGAACTTTGACAAGGAGATTTAGCAAGGCTATTGGATAATATGAAAGAATAATGCCAAACTAGGCTTAAAGCAAATGTTTTCGACAAGGTACAAGTACGAGAACATCAAGAAGATAAGCTTCATGAATACTAGGGGTGTTAAGGTATGATGAAATGATCTTTAGCTCAAGGTAATTCAGGATTGTCGAACTTTAAGGCAAGAAAAATGGTTATCAATCAATTAAGAACAACTTTAAAGAATATCTGGCTTTTAGGTATCAAAGTACAGTTTCTATTGGGGTTCAAGCATCAGGGTGAGATGTCAATATTTTAGGAATCAATAGCATGTTAATCAAGAGAATCAATCAAATATTATATCAAATCTTTATTTTATCATGGCATTCCAATTACTTTGATATACTAGCGTGATACGACTTTTGATCTACTTGCAATATGTACTTGAGGGTTCATGGCATTTATATATATTATATAAAGATAGATTTAAGAATCTCTTGGTTCAAGTATATCAAGATAACTCAGGATAATCGCATCAATATATATGAACTAATTATTACACATTTGCAGTGAATACAAAAGACAGGTTGAATCACTTGCCTTGAGAAAGGCTGGTCTAGCTGGTAGGAGCAACTGGAAGCTTTACTCGACCTTTATGGAAAGTTTACCCTCGTCTCGAGATCCTACATAAATAATAATAACCTCATTATAATATATTCTCACCAACTCAACCTATCTACAACCCGAAATTAAACACAAATGGCACTTAGGCCTATATGCACTCAATTTATAATCACCTTATAAATACCATAGTCCACATAGCCACATATACTCACATATCATATTTTAATATCAAATAATATCACACACATCATAATGCAACACTAGGCTTGGATGATCTCGACCCACAACTTAAGTCACTTGGTCGCTAAACTAGACAAAGTCTCCAAATTTTGGCTTCCTAACTCGATGTGCCTTTACTAAACTATCCAAAATCTATTGACCCTCACTTGGGCCTTTAACCCTAATGGCTTTATACTATCTTTAAACCATATTGGTCAACCTAGGTCTCACTCATAAGTGCTCTAAAACTATGTGGTAAGTGAAAGTGCTCACTGGAGTAAATTTCAGAATGACATCTATGGTTTCTTGAGTGCATTAGACACCCTTAAACTACAATTTTACCTCCAAAAATTCTACACTAGACTCTTCTGACCATAAGTCATCTCCAAAACTTGATATGGCTCAAGGGCCTAGCTTGGGCCTCCTTGGGCCTAAGCTTAAAGTCCATGGTTCCCCTGTTTTTCTGGGCAGCAAATGCCCTGACTTGAACTAACTTGCGACACATGGTTCTAACTCAAATCCTATGAACTATGGTTGGAAAAACTCCTCTGACACTCCCTCTAACTAAGGCCCAACAGGGCCTAATGAGGGCTACCCATGACATGGTCAAAACTTCCTATTTTAAGTTGCAACAAAACTGTCCCCTGCTAGACATATTTTGTGATTCCACTCGTGCACCTATCCAAACGACTTGTAAACCTCCAACAAACACCTAAAACCTTTTATATACACCTAATGATAGCTTCTGGTGGCTTGGGCCTCAAAGTGCACAACAATGACATGGTCAAAACTTACTCTAAACCTCAGGGTACCAAACTGATTTTCTGCAGAAACTAAGACTCTCCTTTCTCCAAGGTTCTCACTTAACAACCCAACCACCAACAACCAAAATACCCAAACCATAACTTAACTATGGTGATCTACTGAACTAACCCCCTTACACTCAAAATTGACTTAGTGGAGATCATCCTTACCTAAGGTGCAACATAGCAAAACAAAGGAAATCACATTATACAAATTACAAGTCATCAAGTTTTCAAGGACAATAACTTTAACCTTTATGATAAATATAAACGAAATAACATCAAATTTTAAGAAGCAAAATTCTTAGTTAATATCTTAACTTAACTAAAATTAAGGTTTACTATCAAGATATCAATCCGAATGATCAAGAACTTCCAAGAATTTAAGAGAAATTTGAATGCATGCATGACTTCGAGTCTTACTAATCAAAATAACATGCTTTCCAAATAAATTTTCATTTTAACTCAACATGCAAGCTTATCATGGTTTATATCTAAATAACCACCTAGCATGCAAAGGTTTTTTTTACCAAGATTTCACTAAGATTTTCATGTTATTATCACAAAAACACACAAAATGAAATAAAGCAACCAAAATATCATTAAGAATCATTCATTCGGCTCCCTCAAGGTCATGGCCGAATGAAATGGAAGGGAAAATGACCATTAAAATCAAGAGCCTCATTCTCATGACTTGGCATTTCACCATTCCTTGTAGTTCCCTCAATAATACAACCTTACATCCATGAGAATTAAGATTGTACTTTGAGTTCCAACTAAAACTATGCCATGCAAGATCAAAACTTAAACTTTTTACTCAAACTTCTTTGGATTATATATGATCAAGATATAGGAAGTAACATTTACTTGAATGGGAGATGGAAGCTTGAATGAAGAATGAAGAAAAGGGAGGGGGTGGGGCTTCGGCCAAAATAGCCGAGAGGATGGAACCGAGAGGAGAGGGGGAGGAAGGAGGGGGTGTGGAAATGGTGGAGTGAAAGTGGAGTGATAATCATATTTGTTTGGTTTTTATGCTTTTGATTTGACCACAAGTGGGTGGATATGAGAATTTACAAGAGTAGCCTTCCAACATAGCTAGGTAGATTTGTATGCAAGGACAAGGTGGTAATTTGGCTAGTAGAATGAAAGTGAGTGGGGTTGGAAATGCCTTCCTTGCCCCTTAGTTGAATAGAAGAGTATTTGCATGCAAGGGTAACCATGTAATTTGATAATTACTAAGCAACTAATTTTTAAAGATTTATTTTTATACAATAAAATAAAAGTTCAAAAATTACAAAATTTATACCATAAAATAACTTAGATTTTTAGAAATTTTATAAAATCACTCTCAAAATTTGTGAACAAAATAACTTTTAAAAGAAAAAATTTCCAAGACTTAGAATATTCCTTATAAATCAAAAATAAAGGAAATAAATAAACTTTTACTTTGAAAAATCATATACTACATATAACAAATTTATAATGCAGAAATTTTCACTCACACAAACGTACACTCATTGAATATATTTTCATTCGGCTTTAATATTATACCAAATCCACAAATAATATTACACGAAAATACCGGTCGTAACATCCTCTCCCCCTTAAGGGATTCTGTCCCCAGAATCTAAGAGAACAGATGAGGATACCGGGAACGCATATCAGACTCTAACTCCCAAGTTGATTCTTCGACCTTGGGGTTCCTCCAAAGTACTTTCACTAACTTTACCGGCTTATTCCTAAGATTCTTTACTTGCCAGTCGAGTAATTTGACAAGTTGCTCCACAAATGACAGGTTTACCTAAATTTCTACAGGTTCATATTCTATCATATGGCTGGCGTCAGGATTACACTTTTTAAGCAACAACACATGGAACACATTATGCATATATTGATACTGAGGCGGTAAGGCTAACTCGTAGGCTACCTTCCCCACTTGACTCAAAATCTCAAAAGGACCTATATATCTAGGTGCTAACTTCCCCTTCTTGCCAAATCTAGACAACCCTTTTCTTGGTGACACCTTCAACAAAACGGCTTCGCCTACTTGGAATCGAACATCCTTACGCGCTGGATTCGCATACTTCCTCTGTCTATCTTGAGCAGCAAGCAACCTTCTCTGAATTAACTTGACTGTGTCATGCAACTGTTGTACCAATTCCGAGCCTAGAATCCTTCCTTCTCCTACTTCATCCTAACTTATCGGTGATCTACATTTTCGTCCCTACAAAGCTTCGTATGGTGGCATGCCAATACTGGAGTGATAGTTGTTGTTGTAAGAGAATTCAATCAATGGCAAGTGGTCGTCCCAACTTCCTGCAAAATCGATTGCACAACTGCGCAATATGTCTTCGATTGTTTGAATTGTCCTTTTGCTCTGACCATCAGTCTGCGGGTGGTATGCCGTACTCATGTTCAACTTCGTTCCAAGACTTTCTTGAAACTGCTTCCAGAATCTCGAGTTAAATCGGGGATCTCTGTCTGAAACTATCGATACGGGTACTCCATGTCTTAGTACGATTTCACGCACGTACAGATGAACCAATTTGTCCAATGACGACTTCTCATTAATTGGAAGGAAATGCGCCGACTTCGTAAGGCGATCAACTATAAACCATATAGCGTCATGTCCGGATTTCGTTCACGGTAGTCCCACTATAAAGTCCATAGCAATATTTTTCCATTTCCATTCTGGAATCTTTAGGGGCTGAATTAATCGGCTTGGTCGTTGATGTTCTGCCTTCACTTTCTGACAAGTATAACACTTTATAACCCATTCTGCCACGTCTCGCTTCATATTTGGCCACCAAAAGTTCTGCTTTAAGTCCCGATGCATCTTGGTGCTTCCTGGGTGGATTGAAAATCTTGAATTGTAGGCTTCTTGTAGGATCTCATTCTTCAATTCAGGTACACGAGGAATCCAAATTCTTGAGGAAAACCTTAGTATACCTTGCTCATCCCTTTGAGTGCCAATCTCTTCTTCAGCCAGCTGATTCTTCTCTCTCTCCATTACTTTTTCCTGACATTTCCTTATTCTTTCCACTAGTGTTGGCTGAAAAGTCATTGCACGACAAAGTTCTTCAACTATTCAATAATTACAAAGTTCTAATCCAAATTTCTTAATCTCTTCAGACAATTCCTTTGGTGTTGCCATCATATTCAATCTCTCCTTCCTACTTAAAGCATCGGCTACAACATTCGCCTTTCCAGGATGATAATTTATCGAGTAATCGTAGTCCTTGATCAATTCCAACCATCTCCTTTGCCTCATATTGAGCTCCTTCTGAGTGAAAATGTACTTTAAACTCTTGTGATCTGTGTAGATTTCACATTTTTCTCCGTAAAGGTAATGTCTCCAAATCTTAAGTGCGAACACTATGGCGGCTAGTTCCAAGTCATGCGTCGGGTACTTCAACTCATACGGTTTTAACTGTCTTGACGCATACGCGATCACCTTATTGTGTTGCGTTAGCACACAGCCCAATCCTTTATGTGAAGCGTCACTGAAAATCACAAAGTTTCCTTGGTCGTCTGGTAGTACTAACACTGGAGCCGTTACCAATCTCTGTTTCAACTCTTGAAAGCTATTCTCACATTCTGCACTCCATTCGAACTTCTGATTCTTCCGGGTTAACTTAGTCAATGGCGTAGAGATTTTCGAAAAATCCTTGACAAACCTTCTATAATACCCTGCCAATCCTAGAAAAACTTCGCACTTCTGTAGGCGTCTTTGGCCTCTCCCAACTCATAATCGCCTCAATCTTTGCCGGATCTACTTTAACTTCTTCATTTCCAATGACATGCCCCAAAAATTGAACTTCCTTTAACCAAAACTCACATTTGGAAAACTTGGCATACAACTTCTCTTGTCGGAGTATCTCCAATGCTATCCATAGGTGCTGCTTATGTTCTTCTTCCGATTAGAATAAATAAGGATGTCATCAATGAATACCACTACGAACTTGTCCAAATACTTTTTAAATACCCGATTCATCAGATCCATAAATGTGGTCGGGGCATTAATCAATCCAAACGGCATTACTAAGAATTCATAATATCTGTATCTGGTCCTGAATGCTGTCTTGGGAATATCTTCTTCCTTGATCTTTAGTTGATGGTATCCTGATCTCAAGTCAATCTTTGAAAAGCACTTTGCTCCCTTCAGCTGATCAAATAGGTCATCAATTCTTAGTAGTGGGTAGCGGTTTTTAATCGTTACCTTATTCAACTTCCGATAATCTATACATAGCCGCATACTTCCATCTTTCTTCTTTACAAACAGAACAGGTGCTCCCCATAGTGACGTACTTGGCCGAATCACTCCTTTATCCAACAATTCTTATAGCTGGCTGGCCAACTCTTTCATTTCTGCTGGTGCCATCCTATATGGAGCCTTTGAAACTGATTCTGTTCCCGGAGCAAGGTTGATCTCGAATTCGATTTGTCGATCTGGTGGTAAGCCTGGTAGTTCATCTGGAAACACATCTGGGAACTCGTTAACTACGGGGATATGTTCTATGCTGGGACTGCCTTTTTCTGAATCCACTACATAAGCTAGGAACGACTCACAACCTTTCCTAAGTAACTTCTTAGCCTGAACGATTGTAAGAAACAGTTGTTCTTGCCTCTATCCCTAAAATACTACCTTCTCTCCACTCTTCATCTTTAAATACACTTCCTTGGTCTTACAATTAATCTGGGCGTTATTCTTCCCTAACCAATTCATTCCTAAAATTATATCGAACTCTCCCAACTTGAAGAGTATTAAGTCGGCTGAAAACTTATGCCCCGAAATATCAATCTCACACTTCAGACAGAATTGATTCACAGGAATCTTCTCTTGGTTCGCAATTACCACATTTACTACCTCGCTCATAATCATTTTATCACATTGAAGTTTATCAACAAAAGTTTCTGATATGAAAGATCTTGTTGCTCCCGAATCAATCAATACTTTAGCTTTGACATTATTGAGTAAAAGTGTACCTGCTATCACCTCAGAGTTCTGAACAGCATCCTTCATTTTCAAATCGAATGTCCTTGCTGTTGCTTGCGGAGTTGTTGTAGGTGGTGGAGGTAATGCCAATACCTCGTCTGGCACGCTTGCACTGGTACTTGCCATATTCATTAGAGCTTTGACTGGTCCGGTTGTCTTGCACTCCCTAGCTATGTGTCCAGTCTTTCCACACCTGTAACATGTAACTCCTGGCTTCAGCATCTTACACTCATTTGCCAAATGTCCCTTCTGGTTGCACCTATAGCATGTCATGCTCAGCTTATTACACACTTTGGGGTGCCTCCTTCCATAATGCTTGCATTCTGGTCTCTGGAATCTATTTTCTCCAACTTGTCCTTGGCTTGCCTGGTTGTTCCCCTTCGATTCTTGTCTTTTGCCCAAATTTCCCTTCTTTTGAAAATTTCCGCCCTTATGGAATCCAATCCTCTTTACATTCCGATCTTGTGAATTTCCGGCTTCAGACTTTTCTCCATAAAATGGAACCTTTCTCTTCTTGTTATCCCTTTCCTTTCTGGACTACATCCCATTGTTCTCAACCGGAGCAGCTTTCTGTACTACTCCCGTATAAGTATCAAGCTCAAACATAGCCACTCTATCTCTGATCCAAGGCTCCAATCCTTGTTGAAATCTCTTCGCTTTTTCCTCCTCAGTGCTGGTATACTTTGTCACAAACCTTGACAACTCAGTGAACTTATTCTCATACTCCAGTACAGACATATTCCCTTGCTTCAACTCAAGAAATTTAAGCTCCATCTGATTCTGCATGTACTTAGGGTAATACTTTTCCAGAAATAACTTCTTAAATCTTTCCCAAGAAACCTTCTGAGTTGCTTCCATAGCTTTTACTGATTCCCACCAAAGATGACTTCGCCCTTCAAGAAGTAAGTAGCATATGGCGTCTTCTGATCGTCTCCTAACTATACCAACTCAAAATCCCTTTCCATTTCCTTAATCCATGTGTTAGCTATTATTAGATCAGTGGTATCATGAAATGCAGGTGGATTCACATTCTGAAAAGCCTTGAAAGTGACAACTTGTCGAGGTGGTATTGGTGGATCAGGTGGTTGGTGTGGTTCGTGGTTATCTTGGTTTTCAATTCGTTGTTGAAGAGTTAGTTGTTGTTGAGCTATAGCATCGGTTTGTTGTTGCAAAGTTTCCAGTAATCGGAGAATATTTGGATCTGTGGTAGATGTGGTTGTTGGGTTTTTCTTTTTGGGTGGCATGATCCTGAAATAAGAGTTATATTATAACAGTTATGAATAATGAAATAATTCGAGGGTATCGCATGGCATTCTTATTTACATATGAGGTCAAGTTTTGAATTAAACAGATATGATGATGCATACAAAGGCGTAAAATAACAGTTGAGAGCAAATGGAACGATAGTGCATAATAATTGAAATTTTAAGGTCATAATATATTGGGATTAGGACGAAGTCTGATTCTAGGAATAACATGCTTATTTAAAGGAAACAACTGGGAATTCTACGAAGTCTGATAATACAAAAACATGAAAGGTAAATAATGGAAAGAACTAAGGCTCCTCTCCATCAGAATGGGGTTTGGTAGTCTTTTCCTCTCAAAGCTTCTTCACAATGCTCTGGAGCTCATCCGCCACCATCTGGATGATATACTGGCTAGTGCGGTCTCGGTGTGATGGCATCTCCTCAAGCTTAGTGTTGACGTACTGAACCAAAGTCTCAAGTCTCGCATTCATCTGCTCCTTAGGTTTCCCTTTATAGTTTCGGCTGTCCGGGTACACGTTCTTCAGTCGGTCTATCAATCGGTCGTACTTGCCCTGAAGCATGTCAAACTCGCGCCTCAACTCAGCATACACGGAGAAAGCAATAGTGTCGTCTGACCCAGAGGATGACGAGGAATGCGCCCTTTGCTGACAAACCAATAAGAGGAGTATTAATAATAATAAATTTACTTACCTACTCTCTAGCATATTATCTATAGCCTAAACATATATCCTATAACCTATTTGGGCTGTCCAGGGACTCTAAACCATAGCTCTAATACCAAAACCTGTCACACCCCCAACTTAACGAACAAAATAAATATAACTATTACAATATTTAAAAGAAAGTAAACATAACTGAATCCAAGATCTTACAGTTTAGGGTTTGGAACAACCCAACATTACCATCTATTACAACTGATTTTAATATTGAGTCCTCACACAAAACTATCTCTTATTCTACCTGAGCTCGGACATACGCATCGGCGTCACAGGTCTTATGTGTTGTCTGCTTGAATCTAACCATAGCTGCTAGCTGTAATATCAGGGTAAAGCAATGAGTGAGCCAAATGCTCAACAAGTGCTAAACTATATGGTACAAAACATAAATCGAGATATATATAAAAGAATGACAATGTGAAGGCATAACCAATGTTAACAAGAGATAAAACTTTGAGTGATGGCATCATTTGCTTGAATCAAAACATTTTCAAAATCATAACTTAAACAAAATCATTTTATGACGCTACGGATTACAGCCGGTGATCAGACACGAAGTAATCCCGAATCTCGATGGGTTCTAAAACATTAATGGGATCCCTAGGAAACTTTTATGCCTACAATATAAGTGTGGAAAGGACTCACATCTCAGTCCAGATCCACTATTCAAAGAAAACATTTATCCCCCTTTGGGACTGAAAATCCATATTTTAATTATTTCAAAAACTGATGTCGATTTATGATGAAATCTCTTAAGTAGTAAACATTTTTATCAAGGGATTATAGATCAACTTGAAACACTGGAAATATGACATTAAATCTCATGGCCATGATCCACTAGACTTTACTATATTAGGGTAATTGAGAGGTTTCCATAAACAAGAACTTTGACAAGGAGATTTAGCAAGGCTATTGGATAATATGAAAGAATAATGTCAAACTAGGCTTAAAGCAAATGTTTTCGACAAGGTACAAGTACTAGAACATCAAGAAGATAAGCTTCATGAATACTAGGGGTGTTAAGGTATGAAGAAATGATCTTTAGCTCAAGGTAATTCAGGATTGTCGAACTTTAGTGCAAGAAAAAGGGTTATCAATCAATTAAGAACAACTTTAAAGAATATCTGGCTTTTAGGTATCAAAGTACAGTTTCTATTGGGGTTCAAGCATCAAGGTGAGATGTCAATATTTTAGGAATCAATAGCATGTTAATCAAGAGGATCAATCAAATATTATATCAAATCTTTATTTTATCATGGCATTCCAATTACTTTGATATACTAGCGTGATACAACTTTTAATCTACTTGCAATATATACTTGAGGGTTCATGGCATTTCTATATTATATAAAGATAGATTTAAGAATCGCTTGGTTCAAGTATATCAAGATAACTCAGGATAATCACATCAATATATATGAACTAATTATTACACATTTGCAGTGAATACGAAAGACAGGTTGAATCACTTGCCTTGAGAAAGGCTGGTCTGGTCTGGATGGTAGGAGCAACTGGAAGCTTTACTCGACCTTTATGGCAAGTTTACCCTCGTCTCGAGATCCTACATAAATAATAATAGCCTCATTATAATATATTCTCACCAACTCAACCTATCTACAACCCGAAATTAAACACAAATGGCAATTAGGCCTATATGCACTCAATTTATAATCACCTTATAAATACCATAGTCCACATAGCCACATATACTCACATATCATATTTTAATATCAAATAATATCACACACATCATAATGCAACACTAGGCTTGGATGATCTCGACCCACAACTTAAGTCACTTGGTCGCTAAACTAGACAAAGTCTCCAAATTTTGGCTTCCTAACTCGGTGTGCCTTTACTAAACTATCCAAAACCTATTGACCCTCACTTGGGACTTTAACCCTAATGGCTTTATACTATCTTGCAACCATAGTGGTCAACCTAGGTCTCACTCATAAGTGCTCTAAAACTATGTGGTAAGTGAAAGTGCTCACTGGAGTAAATTTCAGAATGACATCTATGGTTTCTTGAGTGCATTAGACACTCTTAAACTACAAGTTTACCTCCAAAACTTCTACACTAGACTCTTCTGACTATAAGGCATCTCCCGAACTTGATGTGGATCAAGGGCCTAGCTTGGACCTCCTTGGACCTAAGCTTAAAGTCCATGGTTCCCCTGTTTTTCTGGGCAGAAAACGCCCTGACTTGAACTAACTTGCGACACATGGTTCTAACTCAAGTCCTATGAACTATGGTTGGAAAAACTCCTCTGACACTCCCTCTAACTAAGGCCCAACAGGGCCTAATGAGGGCCTACCCATTTCATGGTCAAAACTTCCTATTTCTAAGTTGCAACAAAACTGTCCCCTGCTGGACAGATTTTGTGATTCCACTCGTGCACCTATCCAAACGACTTGTAAACCTCCAACAAACACCTAAAACCTTTTATATACTCCTAATGATAGCTTCTGGTGGCTTGGTCCTCAAAGTGCACAACAATGACATGGTCAAAACTCACTCTAAACCTCAGGGTACCAAACTGATTTTCTGCAGAAACTAAGACTCTCCTTTCTCCAAGGTTCTCACTTAACAACCCAACCACCAACAACCAAATTACCCAAACCATAACTTAACTATGGTGATCTACTGAAATAACCCCCTTACACTCAAAATTGAATTAGTGGAGATCATCCTTACCTAAGGTGCAACATAGCAAAACAAAGGAAATCACATTATACAAATTACAAGTCATCAAGTTTTCAAGGACAACAACTTTAACCTTTATGATAAATATAAACGAAATAACATCACATTTTAAGAAGCACAATTCTTAGTTAATATCTTAACTTAACTACAATTAAGGTTTACTATCAAGATATCAATCCGAATGATCAAGAACTTCCAAGAATTCAAGAGAAATTTGCATGCATGCATGACTTCGAGTCTTACTAATCAAAACAACATGCTTTCCAAATAAATTTTCATTTTAACTCAAAATGCAAGCCTATCATGGTTTATATCTAAATAACCACCTAGCATGCAAAGGTTTTTTTTACCAAGATTTCACTAAGATTTTCATGTTATTATCACAAAAACACACAAAATGAAACAAAGCAACCAAAATATCATTAAGAACCATTCATTCGGCTCCCTCAAGGTCATGGCCGAATGAAATGGAAGGGAAAATGACCATTAAAATCAGGAGCCTCATTCTCATGACTTGGCATTTCACCATTCCTTGTAGTTCCCTCAATAAAACAACCTTACATCCATGAGAATTAAGCTTGTACTTTGAGTTCCAACTAAAACTATGCCATGCAAGATCAAAACTTAAACTTTTTACTCAAACTTCTTTGGATTATATATGATCAAGATATAGGAAGTAACATTTACTTTAATGGGAGATGGAAGCTTGAATGAAGAATGAAGAAAAGGGAGGGGGGTGGGGCTTCGGCAAAAATAGCCGAGAGGAAGGAGCCGAGAGGAGAAGGGGAGGAAGGAGGGGGTGTGGAAATTGTGGAGTGAAAGTGGAGTGATAATCATATTTGTTTGGTTTTTATGCTTTTGATTTGACCACAAGTGGGTGGATATGAGAATTTACAAGAGTAGCCTTCCAACATAGTTAGGTAGATTTGCATGCAAGGACAAGGTGGTAATTTGGCTAGTAGAATGAAAGTGAGTGGGGTTGGAAATGCCTTCCTTGCTCTTTAGTTGAATAGAAGAGTATTTGCATGCAAGGGTAACCATGTAATTTGATAATTACTAAGTAACTAATTTTCAAAGATTTATTTTTATAAAATAAAATAAAAGTTCAAAAATTACAAAATTTATACCATAAAATAACTTAGATTTTTAGAAATTATATAAAATCACTCTCAAAATTTGTGAACAAAATAACTATTAAAAGAAAATTTTTCCAAGGCTTAGAATATTCCTTATAAATCAAAAATAAAGGAAATAAATAAACTTTTACTTTGAAAAATCATATACTACATATAACAAATTTATAATACAGAAATTTTCACTCACACAAACGTACAATCATTGAATATATTTTCATTCGGCTTTAATATTATACCAAATCCGCAAATAATATTACACGAAAATACCAGTCGTAACAGATAGATTCCATGACAACCCTTGTTCTTAAATTTTAGACTCTGAAGGCTTTTGTGGAAAGTGGATATCCAACAAAAATTCCTTCATCAGCTTTTAAATTAAATTTGGATAGATGTTCAGGATGAGTTTTAAGAACAAAACACTTGCATCCAAATTTATAAAAATACTTCAGATTTGGCTTCTTTTTCTTTACCATCTCATATGGTGTCTTTCCATGCTTGTTAATGAGTGTGGCATTTTGAGTAAAACAAGTAGTCTGCACAGCTTCAGCCCAAAAATAGGTTGGTAACTTTGCTTCATCAAGCATAGTTCATGCAGCTTCAATGAGAGTTCTATTCTTTCTTTCTACCACTCTATTTTACTGTGGAGTTCCAGGAGCAGAGAATTCCTGCTTGATTTCTTGGTCTTTGCAGAACTCTTCCATAATCAAATTCTTGAACTCAATGCTATTATCACTTCTTATGATTTTCACAGAGTCTTTAACCACTTTATCCAGTTGTTTAACATGATCAATCAAGATAGATGCAGTTTCACTTTTTGTGTGCAAGAAATACACCCATGTGTATCTGGTGAACTCATCCACTATGACCATATCATATTTCTTCTTTGCAATAGACATGACATTCACTGGACCAAATAGATCAACATGTAGTAGGTGATACTCTTGAATGAAGATTTTCTTTGTTTTGCCTTTTGACAGGAATCACAAAGGCCATCAGGAACAAATACTGATTTTGGCAAACCTCTCACAAGATCTTTCTTGTCTAGTTCATTTATATTGTTGAAATTTAAATGAGAGAGTTTCTTATGCCAATTCCAGCTTTCATCAATTGATGCTCTACTTAACAGACAGATTGCAGAACCATCAGTACTTGCTGAAAGCTTGGCTTCATAAATGTTACCATGCCTGTATCCTTTCACAACAACCTTGCCTATAGATTTGCTTACAACTTCACAGTGTTCTTCAAAAAAATCCACATGATAACGTCTGTCACAGATTTGACTAACACTCAGCAAATTATGTTTAAGTCCTGAGACTAGAGCTACTTTTGCAATGATGACATTCCCCAGATTTATATTGTCATATCCCAAGGTTTTTCCCATGTTGTCATCTCCATAAGAAACACTTGGGCCAGCTTTCTCCACAAAGTCTGATAGCAGGGCTTTATTTCCAGTCATATGTCCTAAACATCCACTGTCCAGAACTAGGATGTTTTTTCTGTTGCCCTACAACCACAAAGACCACTAATGATTAGTTTTAAGGACCCAGACTTGCTTGGATCCTTTGGCCTTATTAAGTTTGTTAATATTTGCAGCGGATTTAGCATCAGAGTTTATGTTAACATTTTTCTTATCAGCATTTACACTATCAGACTTTGCATCAGAACTTACACTAGAAGGAATAATGCTAACTTTCTTTAAAGAAGGTTTTATTTGATAATAATCATAGTACAAACTATGATATTCCTTACAAGTATAAATGGAATGCCATAAACTACCATAATGAAAACAAGGATTTTGTGGCCTATATCTAACAGTCTGACTTTTAACTTCCGACTTTGAAGGTAAGGAGTTTATGTTCTTATTTTTCCTGCAAAAAGAAGCCAAATGGTTAGAATTTCCACAGTTATAACATTTCTTTCTAGGAGCATTAAGAACAGGTTTATAATCATTACTTTTATTCACACCTTCCTTTCCATTCCTATTTTTCCTAGGTAGCTTTATCTTGTTTACATTCTTAACATCTTTCAGCTTATGCTTAAGCTGCTTCTTTGTCATTAAGCCTATGTTAACTTCAGTTGGCTTATCCTTTTTTGATTTGTCCGAAGTTAATTTCTCTTTAACTTCTGATTTATCAATATCAGACTTTACAGCTATAAACTTAACAGGATTTACCTTTGGCTTTTATTTAACAACTATAGGCTCAATTTCTACAGTTCCCTTATCATTCTTATCATCTCCATAACCGAAGCCTTCTTTCCAGTTTCCACTACTTAAAAATTCTGAGTTGTTCTGCCAGAGTTAGTCCAAGTCCTGATAATCTCTCTTTCCTTTTTTAACTCAGTTTTTAGAGATTCATTTAGTTTAAGTACTTCATCCCTAAAATAAAAGGCATCATCTCTATCTTTCTTAGTTTGATGGAACATGACTAACTCTTTTTCTAAATAATCATTCCTCTTTTTATAAGCAAGATTTTCAGAAGTTAATCTTTCACATGTTAAAGTTTGATCTCTATAACTAATAAACATTGTTTTAAGATATCTTCTCAACTCAGTAATATCATCAGTATGAAAGGCATAAGTAGTTTGAGGTACCTTTAACTCAGCATTATCAGAACTGCTATCAGCATTTGCCATCAAGGCATAGTTCACCTCACTTTCAGAATCTGAAGTGTCAGTCCATCTTTTCTTCTTTGTGACAAGAGCCTTGCCTTTGTCACTCTTCACTTTCTTGCAATCAGGAGATATGTGGCTTTTCTCACCACAGTTGTAGCACTTGACATTTGAGTAATTTCCTCAGTAAGACTTTCCTCCTTTTCCTTCAGATTTTTTGAAACCCTTCTTATCAAGACTTGCACCTTTCCTGAAAAATTTCTTTCCCTTTCTGAATTTACTGTATGCAATCCTTGTGATTCCTTTCACCATAAGAGCACACAGCTTCATCATCTCTTCATCAGCATCTATCTCAGGTAAGCTTTCAGTTTCTGAGTCATCATCACTATCAGAACTTGATGACTCAGTATCAGACTTTGTGATGAGAGCTTTTCCTTTGCCTTTTCTCGAGGCAGCTTCTTTGGGGGATTCCTCCTCAGCCTTTCGAGCATCTGTCCTTGATTTTCTTCCATTCCTCTTCCTTCTTTGTTCCATCTCAAGTTCATGAGTCTTGAGCATCCCATAAATTTCATTAAGAGTTGTTTTTTCAAGATTATAATTGTCTCTTATAGTGGTGGCCTTCAAATCCCAACTTTCAGGAAGAGCTAACAGGAATTTAAGATTTGAATCTTCAAGATCATATTCCTTGTCAACTAGTGACAAATCATTTAAGAGTTTGACAAATCTGTCATATAAACCAGTCGATGACTCATCAGGTTTTAAGTCAAAGTGTTCATACTCTTGAGTGAGTATAGTCTTCCTGTTCTTCTTAATTGAATCAGTCCCTGGCATCTTGTCTCCAAGGAATCCCATATCTCCTTTGGAGTCTTGCAGTTAATTACCCTATTTGACATGACATTATCAATGGCACTATGCAACAAATGTCGTACCTTAGTATCCTTAGCAATCGATGAGATATCTTCAGCAGTGCAATCACTCTTCTCTTTTGGAACAGACTTTGCTGGTTCACCTGCAACTACAACTGAGAGTTTGGTTGGATTGTGTGGTCCTTCATTGATTCTGTCAAGGTATTCTGGATCTGTAGCTTCCAGAAACATAGACATCCTCACCTTCCATATGGGATATTCAGATGGTTTCAGTATGGGAACTCTAATAGTCTCATATCGATTATGGATTTGAGTCTTTGGAGGTTCTTCAGTTTTGGTGGGCTTGGTTGGAGTTTGTTCTTCTTCAGACATGATTGTTTTTGGATCTTAAACGGTTTGTGTGTTTACAGATATGCTCTGATACCACTTGATAGGTCTCACACACTGTAGAAGGGGGTTGAATATAGTGTTTATCACAATTAAATCGAATATAAGAACACAGAAAACATATTTTATTTAACACAATAAACTCTGTTACAATATGGAACTGTCCTCTCTCAGTGATGAACAAATTATCACGAGAGCTGCTAGGGTTACAATGAATAATAACTTCGATTATGATAACACATATAGTGTAAACTGTTAGGTCACACAGACTGTAGAAGGGGGTTGAATACAGTGTATAGCACAATCAAATCGAATTCAAAGAACACAAGTAACAGAAAACAAACTTTATTAAACTCTGTTACAATGTAGAACTGTCCTCTCTCAGTGATGAACAAATATCACGAGAGCTGCTAGGGTTACAATAAATAATATTCTCGATAATGATAACACTTATAGTGTAAACCCTATGTCTGTGTTTATATACTACACAATTACAAGATAATAGCTAATTGATATGGAATATAATTCTGCTTCCTAAAATATATCAATCAGTTATCTTTTCTTCCAAGTATTCCATTCTTCACAAAATTCCTTCTTCATGCATATCTCTTCTTGCGTTTATCTTGATCTTCTTTCCTTTCAATCAATCGCCTTCCTTATCTGAAAGTTTCCTTTAAGTCCTGATATTATCTCCTAATAAATATCTCCTGAACCTTAAGTACTGATACCTTAAGTTCTGACTTCAGTATAAGTGCTGATTTCAGTTAAGTACTGATTTGTCCTGTTTAAGTAAGATCTGAAAACTAAACACAAATCATATTAGACATGACACTATCAAATATATCTAACGATCTCCCCCAACTTGTAAATTAGCATAATATACAAGTTTAACAGATATTTGATGATGTCAAAAATATTAGGTACAAATGCATGAGAATTTGACTAGATAACTACAACTTACAATCCTTAAAGATTTACCAACTTTAACTTCTGATAACAACTTCAGTCTGTATACACATCAGAATTTGAGCAGTTGTAGATCTTGACTTGGCTTCACTTTCTGATCTCTTCAATGTCAAGAGTTGTTCTGAGATAGTTCTTTAACAAACATCTCTCAGCATATCTGAGTTCATCAATCATCCTCCTTTTAGCATCTTTGACACCTGCAGTATCTTCACCAGTTTGGAAGATAGCATATCTGAGATCATTAATTTTTGCTTTTCTCAACTCCTGATCTAGTCTTATGACATAGGCTTTGTCAGACTCTAGATTGAATTCAAGTCCCTTAATACCAAGATATGTTCTGATCTTTGCAGTATTAAGCTTCATATCAACAATATTACCCTTGTGATCTTTGTACTTGGGACAGTATGTGCTGTCAGACTTTACAGAATAAAACCTTTTTTGTCTCTGAATTTGAGTCTTCAAATAATTTGCAGCACTTTCTGTTATTCTGTCATTCACTTGAAGTAAGAATAAAACATGTTCTAGTTCCTTAAAATACTTCAGTGGTATAGCATTTTCCCTTATATGGTAAACCCTTCCATCTGTCATGAAATATAACAAGATGTGTTCTTTCAAGAAAGTATGGTAGACCATCTGTAAAGATTCTAGTTGATTCAATCTTTCAAGAGTTCCTCCAATACCTGGTTCACTTAAGGAAGTTGGATCATTGGTTGTATTTTGCACTCTCCTTTCATCAGCACTACCCAATCCAGATTTATCTCTTGCTTCCTTTCCAGTAATTACTCTTGCTTCAAAGCCACTTGCTATAGTCTTCAAAGGTTGAGTCTGTTTGGCTTTAGTGAATCCTGGTAAGAGTAACTTTGAGGATTTAACATGAGCAATGTCAGAGGTTTCCTTTGACTTATCTTCTGATATCAAGCCAACTTGAGCTATGTCATAGGTTGCTTGCTTCATTGTTATATCAGAACTAACTATATCTTGACTCTGAACAACTTGAGCCATGTCAGAGGTTGTTTTAGAAATCTTCCTTGAAGTCAGAGTAAGATCAGCATCTTCAACAGAAATTTCTTCATCCATAGGAGGCACATAAACCTTTACCGGTTCACCAAATTTTTCTTTGCCCTTGGACCTTGGATCTATCTGCAATTGTGATTTGGCCTTGGTTGCCACATGATTTGTCCTTTCTTTTATCACAATGCCTTTAGCCGTAGGAAGTTTCTTTTTAACAACAGAAGCTTCAGATTTTGAGTTGACCTTTTCTAACTTAAGTCTAGCTTCTTCTTCCATTAGACTCTCAAAGTCCATTCCTGGATTTTCTTTCAGAAATATCTGTCTTGAAATTTCTTCATCAAGTTCCAAAAATTCATCAGAACTTATCCTTTTACCAGTATCAGAAGTTATTCTTCTCCCAGTATCAGAACTTGTTCTATGACTTGTAGTTCCAGCTCTACTTGATGAGAGACCTCCACCTTGACCATGACTTCCACCCATTCCAGAGTTTCCCGGGTCATTACCATCATCCTTTTTCTTCAGTGTCTTATCAGGTTTGCATTTGGACTTAATCACTTTCTCCCTCTTTTTGGCTTCAACAGGTAAAAGAAGAGAGACAAGCAATTCCACTGAGGATTGGATTTCATTGAGTTAAGATTGCCGAGTCGCTTGATTCTTAATAATATCAGCAATCTGAGCCTGTTGCTGTTGCTTCTCTTGAGTCTTCTCAATGTTGGCAATTCTGTCAAAGGAAGGTTTGAAAAAGTTTTTCTTTTCAAGTTTCATAGTCATTTCTTTCTTGAGTAAAGCTTCTTGAATTTTATGCACCTCGTCATGAGTTGTTGAGTGTTGACCTTGAAGGTGTCTTGTACTCAATGCAGTAACTCTCAGCTGTGTCTTGAAATCATCATTAACTAGCATCTCATCAGCTTTTGCCAAGTGCTCAGCAAGAATTCTTTCAGTTGGAACAAAGGTAATTGTGTTCCACTCCTTAGTCCACTCCTGTCCTCTAGGAGTTTCTCTCCAAGGTACTGGTGTTTCCCCTGTAACAAACTTTTTGACTATCTCAGCTTTTGAAGGATCTTGCAGAGGTGCATGTCCAGAAGGACCAGCTGCATCAGTATCTAAATTTATAGCAGCATTACCAGTAGCATCCACATTTGCAGCATCAGAACTTACAGAGTCAACAGCTTCAGCATCTTCTGATAAAAGAACAGTATGAGAAGCTATGGAGGCTTCAACATCATCCTCTAAGGGCTGATCTCCAACTAATTTCTGATCAACATCCATATTCTGATGCTCAACTAAAATCTGATCTTCAGTATCTAGATGCAGAGAAGGTGTTGTAGGCAATTCTGGATTAAAATCAGCATTAGGAATTGGTGTTGTTGGTGGAGTGACTTGAGTTGTTGGAGCTTCTATATGCAAAACTTGAGGCACTTCCAAGTAATGAATGTCAATTTCATCACTTGGCCCCTGGTTATCAGCATTTATTGGAGATACTAGAGGTGTAGGAATGTGAGTAGATTCTGGCTCATGTAGTGGAGAGTGATGAGTTGCATGAGGGTCTGGATCAGCACTAGGAGAATTGTGAGCTGCAACAGGGACTTGTGAGATCAGAGATTCCTGATCCCCTTCCTTAGCTGCTGCTTCCATTCCTTTACCAGAATCTTCAGGCCTTTTTGCCAATATTTTTGAATCTTTTAGCTTTTAAGGTGACTTTAGGAGCTGTATCATCAGAATTACGCTTTCTAAGCCTTGTTAGGGGCCTAGAACTCCCAATATCAACATCCTCCTGAGAAGAGACCTTCTCAGCTTCTCTAACAACAGGTTCTGATACAGGAACCTGTTCCTCAGCATCTGATTCATCTCGCAGAATGAATCTCCTTCTCTTTTGTTGTGTCTGAGGTACTTTCTTAGTCCTCTTAAGTTTGGAAGATGAAGGCTGCACTATAGGTTCTGATGGTTGAGGTTGAGAAGTTTGTGGTGGTTGAGTAGAGGTGTTAGGTGTTGATGGATGAGGTTCAGATGGATGAACATCAGGATATAATGCAGTGTACTTAACAGGATCATAGGTTATTAAGGCTTGTTTGACAGATAAAGGAATTAAGAGGGGTCTTAACATAGCCTTCTTATTATCAGTAGATAATAAGTCAGCAAAAGCTCTTTTAGCTATTCTGAATGATGAAATTAATTCACCATAATTTTGGGGCTTATTATCACAACAGAAACTATAAATAAGCTGACAGAATCTAGCAAAATAAACAGTAGATCTATCTTCATTCATTATGTCCCCAATAAAACCTAAAATAACACTTGCATAGTCAAAATCAGTTCGATTTATAAGAGCATACCCGATTTGTTGGCTGAATATGGGAATTGCATCAAAATTGGAACATTTGTTTGCAAAAGCTTTAGTTATGCAATCAAAGAAGAAATTCCATTCCCTCCTTATGAAAGATCTCTTCAACTGGCCCAGCTTTGCCAATGTTCTTTCATATCCCAGACTGGCCATCATGTTTTGAAGAACTGGCTCATCAACAGTAGAATAGACACAGTTCTCAGGTAGCTGCAGTGCTTGTCGAACCGTAGACAACGTCATAACATACTCATCCTCCCCGGATGAAAAAATAATACTTGGGGACCCTTGAGCACCACCATCATCATACACACCGCTTCTCCAGAACTCCAGTACTTGAGTACTAGAAACTGCTTCTGGTTCAGTCAGAGCATACCCAATATCAGAACTAGCAAGAAAGTCCTGAATGAAGTGAAGTTCAGAGGGTGCTTCTGACTTTCTAAGAATAGCAGAGAAGTTATTAGGAATAAACGTTGCTCCATCGAAGATTATGTCCTTGGGTGCCATGAGAATTCGTGAGAAAGAAGATTGCCTGTAAGGTGTTTGAGAAAATGTCTGTATGAAAAATCGTCAGTAGATGAGAGAGAATAGAAGTAAAGACAGAGAGATAAAATATGAAAGTAAATAAAAGATTTTACAATCTTTTCTCTCTTTTACTTATACACGGTAGAAAAAGTAACCGTTGAGACACCTGTTAGACATGCAACAGTAAAAGATATTTAATGGGCACGGGTATTCAGTAATCATTACTTATCACATGCATTTTTCTAGGAAAAACTGTTCCATTTACCAAGTAATCCCATTAATCAAGGTAGTTCAGTTTTATTTTAAAATTTAAAACTGTTCCCACTTAATAAATTTTTATCACTGCGCGACCAATATTCTGTAAAAATATGACCAATGATAGAATGACCATTAAAAAAAACTACGTAAACAGATACTACCACGTCAGAATCAGAACTTGATTTGTATCAGAGCTAAAAAGGTCATCAGAATATGGTTAGTATCAGGATTTAAAATGTTATCAGAATATCAAACGACTCAGAGACAAAATCTTGCATAAATATAAAATATCATTAATATATTGAGCAAATACATTTCATGAAATTTAAATTATATGCTTAAAAGTACAAGATTGTCCTAAGCTACAAATCCTAACATCAACAGCTTTTGTCCTAAGCTAAGAAGCCAGACAAAGCTGACGGTGAAGAGAAACAGGGAGAAAAATTATTTCTTCTTCCTACTCTCAACAAAAAGAACAGCAAGATGAATAATATGCTCCTGCTGTCGGAGAGCTTCCGGCCGTTCCTCTTCCAGTCGCTCAAGATGGCGATGGTAGTCCATGTAGAAGAACAAGAGGTCTGTGAGGACCTCTTGGGGAACTGAGTCCCAAATTTCATCAGGAATGGCAGTGACATGCCATTCCTGCTGCCATTCTGTACACCTCATATTGATAGTGAAGGTGTTATAGTTCAGAACTAAGTTGTAATGAACCATGGTTGTGATGAGTGAAAAAGAAATGAGTTTGAGAGTTTGAGAGAAAATGAGAGATGTGTTGGCTGAAATGAGGAGTTGGTTTATATAGCCAATAGAATGCCAAAAGACGCAAGGAAAATTGAATGGTTATAGGTAGAAATAATTCTACCTCGTCTCCCTAGACTGATGAGATTAAAAACAGCCATTGGAAGTTTGAGACAGGATATAATGCGCACATGAAACAAGTAAAAATCATTTTGCATAGACGTGTACCACTAACCCAAATTATATTGACTGTTAATATCTCACCCAAACATATTCTAATTTTAAATAAGACTGTTTCAGATTTTAACCACAAATATGTCAAGTAAAGAATCAGAGTTTAATATCAGAACTTAGACTTATATCAGAAGTTAACAGTCATTAGAACATGATTTCTTAACTCGAAAAGTGAATGCCTATTTCTGTCATTCTTCACACAAATTCTGATTTCGTTTTTTCAGAACTTAATCATCAAAACTTCCATCATAACTTGTCCTCAGAATTTATGTAACTGACACTTAAACGTTCATCTAAAACAACATTTATCACCACAGTAATTTTCATCATTCATATGGAGTGTATGTGTGTGCAGTAAGCTAAATATCAGATAAAGATTAAAGTCTGATTCACTTCAGTACATCTTAGAAATAAGACATAACTAAGAACTTTGCTCAAAATCTGTCATGATTCTGAAGTCTACTTTAGAATGAGTTCATGCATGAGTCCACCTCAACTGTTTTATGCTTATTTTATGCATCTTTTGAAATTCCATTTTACAGTGGCTTCTCAGTGTAGGTGAGTCACGACTGCTTATCAGAATTTATGCTATTATCAGAGTATTTCTCCAGTAATCATAGAGTGTGAAAAGTCACCAAGAGAAATATTCATTTTTGCTTTTCTGATGCATATTACTTAATACCAGCAATGCACTTGGGTCTTCCCTTCCACAGTTTTTACTCTAGATCTCAAAGGAGTACCTGATTTTTATTTCTTTTTCTTCTCCTTTTCTTTTGATAAGTGAGGCTTATCAGCACTTAGTACATTCACCAGATTTACTAACATCAGAGCTTAACAGATGAGAAGCATTATTCTAGTTTTTGACTTAGTAATAAGATAGACAAAGTAAACTTAACTAAGCTCAATATCAGAATTTGCTTGTGTCAACAGATTTCCACATAAACAATTACTTCAAACATGGGATTTGTTAGTATATTAAAGACTACTAGGTCAGCATCTAGCATATTTATCCTCATTGGATTGAATAATCACAGAAACATTCATATCACTATCAGAGTTTAGAAATTCACATCAGACAACAATCAGTACTTAAGCAATTTTCAATTAAGCACAGAATACACAAAGATGATAATATTTGTAAATACTGATCATAAAGTCTGATGCATCAGAACAAAAACTAAGCAGATTTAGAGAAAGAACCCGAAACCATTCCAAGTTCATTTACCAATCTTGTAAAAGTAGCTTTACACAGTGGTTTTGTGAAGATATCTGCTAGTTGATCTGTTCGAACAAAGTGCAATTCCACTGTACCTTCATCCACATGTTCCCTTATGAAGTGGTACCTTATGCTGATGTGCTTTGTCATTGAGTGTTAAACTGGATTACCTGTCATAGCGATAGCACTTTGATTATCACAGTAAATAGGGAATTTAAAATATGTTAACCCATAATCCAGTAACTGATTCTTCATCTAAAGAATCTGAGCACAACAGCTTCCTGCATCAATGTACTCTGCTTCTGCAGTTGATGTGGAAATTGACTTTTGTTTCTTGCTAAACCAAGAAACCAATCTGCCTCCAAGAAATTGGCAGCTTCCACTTGTGCTTTTCCTGTCGATTTTACAACCTGCAAAATCTGCATCTGAGTAACCTATTAGTTTAAAGACCGATTCTCTGGGATACCACAATCCCAGATCAGCTGTTCCCTTAAGATATTTGAAAATTCTTTTCACAGCTGTTAAGTGAGGTTCTCTTGGATCCGCTTGAAATCTTGCACAAAGACAGGTAGCATACGTGATATCAGGTCTACTAGCAGTTAGATAGAGTAGAGAGCCAATCATACCTCTGTAATCAGTAATATTTAATGATTTACCAGTATCCTTATCCAATTTTATTACAGTGGCCATGGGAGTGGATGCACTTGAACAATCTTGCATTCCAAATTTCTTCAGCAAATTTCTGGTGTACTTGGTTTGACAAATAAAAGTGCCTGCTTCATTTAGCTTGACTTGAAGGCCCAGAAAATAGCTAAGTTCCCCCATCATACTCATTTGATATTTTGACTGCATCAGTTTGGCAAACTTCTTGCAAAGTCTGTCATTTGTAGAACCAAAAATGATATCATCAACATATATCTGTACCAAAAGTAAGTCCTTTCCATGGTTGAGGTAGAACAGAGTTTTGTCAATAGTTCCTCTGTTAAATCCACTTTCCAGAAAAAACTGAGCTAAAGTCTCATACCATGCTCTTGGAGCTTGCTTAAGGCCATAAAGTGTTTATCAAGCCTGTAGACATGATTTGGAAAATTTGGAATCTACAAAGCCTGGAGGTTGTTCAACATATACTTCCTCTTCCAATTCTCCATTGAGAAAAGCACTTTTTACATCCATTTGAAAGACAGTAAACTTTTTGTGAGCAGCATAAGCCAAAAATATCCTTATGGCTTCCAATCTAGCAACTGGTGCAAATGTTTCATCATAATCAATTCCCTCCTGTTGAGAATATCCTTTTGCAACCAGCCTTGCTTTATTCCTTGTAATTATGCCATCACTATCAGTTTTGTTTCTGAACACCCACTTTGTACCAACAACAGACTGTTCTTTGGTCTTGGCACTAGGGTCCAGACTTTGTTTCTTTCAAATTCATTTAACTCTTCCTGCATTGCTTGCACCCAATCAGCATCTTGATGAGCTTCTTTCACTTTCTTTGGTTTAGTCTGAGAAAGAAAAGAATTATAGAGACATTCACTTGAAGTAGCTGTTCTAGTTCTGACACCTGCATCAGGATTTCCAATAATAAATTCAGGTGTATATGATTTAGTCCACTTCCTTGCAGATGGAAGGTTTTCTCTAGAACTGGATGCTCCCCCATGATCCATGCTATCTTCATCACCATTTTCTGATGCTCCCCCTGAAACTATGCTCTCTGAGTTGGATCCTTCAGAATTTAAGTTATCTGAACTATCAGAACTTGGCTTATCAGAACTTGATGAATCAGAACTTGAAGAGCCAGTTGTATATTCTGATGCTTTATGAGATGTGGTTGTTTCTTCAGTATGCTCCCCCCTGCACAGGTGCATCTTCATTTGGCATAGTCACCACAGTTTCAATAACATCAAAGTTTAATCCATCAGAGTTTGCAGTAGCAGGATTTAGACAGTCGGGATTTTCAGTATCAGAATTTAAGTCTTCATTTTGAAATCTCAGCTGATCATGATCATTGAAATCTTCAAGTCCAGTAATCTTCTTATCATCAAAGGAGACATTGATAGATTCCATGATAACCCTTGTTCTTAAATTGTAGACTCTGAAGGCTTTTGTGGAAAGTGGATATCCAACAAAAATTCCTTCATCAGCTTTTAAATCAAATTTGGATAGCTGTTCAGGGTGAGTCTTAAGAACAAAACACTTGCATCCAAATACATGAAAATACTTTAGATTTGGCCTCTTTTTCTTCACCATCTCATATGGTGTCTTTCCATGCTTGTTAATGAGTGTTGTATTCTGAGTAAAACAAGCAATCTGCACAGCTTCAGCCCAAAAGTAGGTTGGTAGCTTTGCTTCATCAAGCATAGTTCGTGCAGCTTTAATAAGAGTTCTATTCTTTCTTTCAACAACTCCATTTTGCTGTGGAGTTCCAGGAGCAGAAAATTCCTTCTTGATTCCATGGTCTTTGCAGAACTCTTCCATGATCAAATTCTTGAACCCAGTGCCATTATCACTTCTTATGATCTTCACAGAATCTTTGACTAATTTATCCAGTTGCTTGACATGATCAATCAAGATAGATGCAGTTTCACTTTAGTGTGCTAGAAATACACCCATGTGTATCTGGTGAACTCATCTACTATGACCATAGCATATTTCTTCTTTGCAATAGACATGACATTCACTGGACCAAATAGATCTACATGTAGTAGGTGATAAGGCTTAAGAATTAATGATTCAGACTTGATCTTGAATGAAGATTTTCTTTGTTTAGCCTTCTGACATGAATCACAAAGGCCATCAGGAGCAAATACTGATTTTGGAAGTCCTCTCAAAAGATCTTTCTTGACTAGTTCATTTATATTATTGAAATTTAAATGAGAGAGTTTCTTGTGCCAATTCCAGCTTTCTTCAATTGATGCTCTACTCAACAGACATATTGCAGAACCATCAGTACTTGTTGAAAGCTTGGCTTCATGAATGTTACCATGCCTGTATCCTTTCAGAACAACTTTGCCTGTAAATTTGCTTACAACTTCACAGTGTTCTTCAAAGAAATTTATATGATAACCTCTGTCACAGATTTGACTAACACTCAGCAGATTGTGTTTAAGTCCTGAGACCAGAGCTACTTCTTTAATGATGACATTCCCAAGATTGATATTGCCATATCCCAGTATTTTTCCAATGTTGCCATCTCCATAAGAAACATTTGGGCCAGCTTTCTCCACAAAGTCTGATAGCAGGGCTTTATTTCCAGTCATATGTCCTGAACATCCGCTGTCCAGAACTAGGATGTTTTTCTTGTCGCCCTGCAATCACAAAGACCACTAATAATTAGATTTAAGGACCCAGACTTGCTTGGATCCTTTGGCCTTATTAAGTTTGTTAACATTTGCAGCGGATTTAGCATCAGATTTTATGTTAATATTTTTCTTATCAGCATTTACACTATCAGACTTTGTATCAGAACTTACACTAGAAGGAACAGTGCTAATTTTCTTTAAAGAAGGTTTTATTTGATAATAATCATAGTACAAACTATGATATTCCTTACAAGTATAAATGGAATGCCATAAACTACCACAATGAAAATAAGGATTTTGTGGCCTATATCTAACAGACTGACTCTTAACTCCTGACTTTGAAGGTAAGGAGTTTATGTTCTTATTTTTCCTGCAAAAGGAAGCCAGATGGTTAGAACTTCCATAATTATGACATGTTTTTCTAGGAGCATTACGAACAGGATTATAATCATTGCTTTTATTCACACCTTCCTTTCCATTCCTATTTTTCCTAGGTGACTTTACCTTGTTAGCATTCTTAACATCTTTCAGCTTATGCTTAAGCTGCTTCTTTGTCATTAAGCCTACGTTAACTTCAGTTGTCTTTTCCTATTTTAGTTTGTCAGAAATTAATTCCTCTTTAACTTCTGATTTCTCAGTATCAGACTTTACAGCTACAAACTTAACAGGTTTTAACTTTGGCTTTTGTTTAACAACTATAGGCTTAATTTCTACAGTTCCTTTATCATTCTTATCATCTCCATAACCTAAAACCTCTTTCCAGTTTCCACTACTTAACAAATTCTGAGTTGTTCTACCAGAGTTAGTCCAAGTCTTGATAATCTCTCTTTCCTTTTCTAACTCAGTCTTTAGAGATTCATTCATTTTGAGTACTTCATCCCTAACATAGAAAGCATCATCTCTATCTTTCTGAGTTTGATGGAACATGACTACCTTTTTTTCTAAATAATCATTCCTCTTTTTACAGGCAAGATTTTGAGAAGTTAATCTTTCATATGTTAAAGTTTGATCTCTATAACTAATGAACATGGTTTTAGGATATCTTCTCAACTCATTAATATCATCAGTATGAAAGTCATAAGTAGTTTGAGGTACCTTTAACTCAGCAGCTTCAGAACTGCTATCAGCATTTGCCATCAAGGCATAGTTCACCTCACTTTCAGAATCTGAAGTGTCTGCCCAGCTTTTCTTCTTTGTGACAAGAGCCTTGCCTTTGTCACTCTTCACTTTCTTGCAATCAGGAGATATGTGGCCTTTCTCACCACAGTTGTAGCATTTGACATTTGTGTAATCTCCTCTGTCAGACTTCCCTCCTTTGCCTTCAGATTTTCTGAAACTCTTCTCATCAAAAATTGCACCTTTCCTGGAAAACCTCTTTCTCTTTCTGAATTTCCTGTATGCAATCCTTGTGATTCCTTTCACCATAAGAGCACACAGCTTCATCATCTCTTCATCAACATCCATCTCAGGCAAGCTTTCAGTTTCTGAGTCATCATCACTATCAGAACTTGATGACTCAGTATCAGACTTTGTGATGAGCGCTTTTCCCTTGCCTTTCCTTGAGGTAGCTACCTTGGGGGATTCTTCTTCAGCCTTAAGAGCAATTGTCCTTGACTTTCCTCCTTTCCTCTTGCTTCTTTGTTCCATCTCAAGTTCATGAGTCTTGAGCATCCCATAAATTTCATCAAGAGTTGTTTCTTCAAGATTATAGTTGTCTCTTATAATTGTTGCCTTCAAATCCCAACTTTCAGGAAGAGCTAACAGGAATTTAAGGTTTGAATCTTCAAGATCATACTCCTTATCAACTAGTGACAAATCATTCAAGAGTTTGACAAATCTGTCATATAAATCAGTCAATGACTCATTAGGCTTTGAGTCAAAGTGTTCATACTCTTGAGTGAGTATTGTCTTCTTGTTCTTCTTAATCGAATCAGTTCCCTGGCACCTTGTCTCCAAGGCATCCCATATCTCCTTTGCAGTCTTGCAGTTAATTACCCTGTTTGACATTACATTATCAATGGCACTATGCAGCAAGTGTCGTACCTTAGCATCCTTAGCAATTGATGCGATATCTTCAGCAGTGTAATCACTCTTCTCCTTTGGTACAGATTTTGCTGCTTCACATGCAACTACAACAATGAGTTTTATTGGCTCGTGAGGTCCTTCATTGATTCTGTCAAGATATTCTGGATTTGTAGCTTCCAGAAACATAGTCATCCTCACCTTCCATATGGGATATTAAGACGGTTTCGGTATGGGAACTCTAATAGCCTCATATCGACTATGGATTTGAGTCTTTGGGGGTTCTTCAGTTTTGGTGGGCTTGGTTGGCGTTTCTGCTTCAGACATGATTGTTTTTAGATCTTAAACTCTTTGTGTGTTAACAGATAGGCTCTGATACCACTTGTTAGGTCACACACACTGTACAAGGGGGTTGAATACAGTGTATAGCACAATCAAATCGAATTCAAAGAACACAAGTAACAGAAAACAAACTTTATTAAACTCTGTTATAATGTAGAACTGTCCTCTCTCAGTGATGAACAAATATCACGAGAGCTGCTAGGGTTACAATAAATAATATTCTCGATAATGATAACACTTATAGTGTAAACCCTATGTCTGTGTTTATATACTACACAGTTACGAGATAATAGCTAATTGATATGGAATATAATTCTGCTTCCTAAAATATATCAATCAGTTATCTTTTCTTCCAAGTATTCCATTCTTCACACAATTCCTTCTTCATGCATATCTCTTCTTGCGTTTGTCTTGATCTTCTTTCCTTTCAATTAGCCGCCTTCCTTATCTGAAAGTTTCCTTTAAGTCCTGATATTATCTCCTGATACCTTAAGTTCTGACTTCAGTATAAGTGCTGATTTCAGTTAAGTATTGATTTGTCCTGTTTAAGTAAGATCTAAAAACTAAACACAAATCATATTAGACATGACATTATCAAATATATCTAACATAAACCCTATGTCTGTGTTTATATACTACACAGTTACAAGATAAATACTAATTGATATGGAATGTAATTCTGCTTCCTAAAATATATCAACTAGTTATCTTTTCTTCCAAGTATTATATTCTTCATAGAAATCCTTCTTCATGCATTTCTCTTCTTGCGTTTGTCTTGATCTTCTTTCCTTTTAATCAGCCGTCTTCCTTATCTGAAAGTCTCCTTAAGTCTTGATATTATCTCCTGATAAATATCTCCTGATAACTTAAGTTCTGACAACTTAAGTTCTGACTTCAGTATAAGTACTGATTTCCAGTTAAGTACTGATTTGTCCTGTTAAGTAAGATCTGAAAAACTAAACACAAATCACATTAGTCATAACATTATCAAATGTATCTAACATTGTTGAATCAAGCTTCTTTCTGAATGATGCTTTGATCTGCTTTCCTTTTTGGCAAGCATCACATAATCCATCCTTAGTAAACTCCACTTGAGGAATACCTCTAACCAATTCTTTCTTGACAAGCTCATTCATGGTCTTGAAGTTTAGATGTGACAGCTTCTTGTGCCATAGCCACCTTTCGTCTTGACTTGCTTTACTGAGAAGACAAGTGACTGATTCGGCATTTGATGAGTTGAAGTCTGTAATGCCCTCCAGACCCGGGGTATAAGTCTGGGGGTTACTAGCTAATCACCAAACATGTACAATCTGAATAACAAATTATAAAGAAAGGCATCTAAACCCCTTTAACACTAGCCATGATCTTTTTAGGTTGAAGTATGAAAACAAGAACCAATAACTACTTTATTACAAACCAAATTCAAAATCTTACAACTCTCTTTATTACAAACCATTGTCTAACCAGTTTTAAACTAATTTCATCTTTTATTCAAACACACACACTAACTATCTACACTCCACCTGATCGGGAAACTCAAAGCTTTTTTCCTGGATTGGGATCGACACCTTGGGTATGAGAGGATCCCGAGGCTTGACCCGCTTCTTTACCACTCGAGTCCTGACAGGTTTCATATTCCTTCTTAAATGAAAACAATAAGGTGAATAACAACAAAAAGGGGTGAGCCAAAAATTGCTCAACAAGTCTGCAAAATATAAACAATGTTAAACCAGTTTAAATGAAACGGTAATCTGGGTATATCTGCAAAGATATAACCCCGCAAGAATAGAAAGAAGGCCACTGCTGGTGAGTACAAATGAACTAAACTGGACACAAGTTCGCATCTATACCCTGCTGATCAGCCAGGATACAATACAGATCTATATCCCACTATATATATCCAGTCAGGCACCCAGGCACTACGGCCCATATCAAGGATCCGGTTATATCCCGGTCTTTAGGATTAAGTAAACTTAATCCCCAAAAATATCACTATCCAGTCCATGGAGTAGCAACCGGAACAATCGGTATGCTTTTATATATTCTAATCACCAGAATATATCAATATATGTGAGTAACAATTTGAAATATGAATAAAGAATTCAAAGAAAATGAGACATCAAGAATCGAAATGAATATGAACAAAAGACTAACAAGTGTGTATCAGTGTTTATGAACAAGAATCAAAAAGTGCAAGCATGATAAGAATCTGAAGAAATATCACTATTCTGAAATTAGAATAGGGGAAAAACTTGCCTTATGTGCGACTCACTTCAATTATATCACCTTTGTTTATCACCGACTCAACCTGCCTTGCTGGCTTAGCTTCTGTTAGCGAAATAGACTGGTTTAGTCATTTCGTACTTCAATTGCGTCTTGAACCGACTTCACATCGTTCCTATTGTCTACCCATGCGGTTATGATTAACTTGTATATTATATATTAGCAAGTAAGACTCGATTAACCACATAATACACATAAGCACATAAGTCACATAATCATTTTTATTGTTAAAATAATTTTTAGAATCAAAATCGACTCACTGATCGCTTAACTGATCATTATCTAATTTGTTTCCTATTTTTTGGGATTTATCGGACTCGTCTTGGCGCGCGATTCGGCTGATAATCAAACAAATAACAATGTCAACTAATTCCTAGAAGACATTAGGTTTTAATATTATTTTTAATGAAAAGAATTCATTTTCCTGAGTCAAAGGGCTTTCGTTTCGCTCGAATCGGACTAACGATCTAATTAATATCAATTAAACACAGATAATTCAATTTATTATTTAATATAAATAACTATTACTAATTTTTAAATCCTAAAATACTTTTTAAATAATTATTTAAGAAAAATCAGAACTAAAAATGATTTTTCTATAATTTTTGGAATTAAAATGAATTTATTAACATTTATTGAAAATTATTTGATTAATTATCAAAATAATTAATAAATAAATAACAAATAATAAATAATAAACAAATCATTAAGAAAATAATTGAAACTGATTTTTAGAAAATATTTCAGAATTATTTATAATATAAATCAATTAATTAAATAATTAATTAATTAATTTATAAAATAAATAAAACTGATTTTTATAATTAATAAAAATAAAAATCAAATTTCAGAAACACATGTCAGAAACCAAACTCTGACAATTTTGGATCAAAACCGGGTTAACCAAACTGGTCGACCAGGTCACAATCCGGGTAAGTGAAGAACACCACTGGAATCTGGGTTGAAACCCAGAATCCAGCGACTTCACCGGACTCCGACGAGTCTGATTTGGGGTCAAAAACGTGTCGTTTGGAATCGTTTTTGATCCCAAATCACTGCAAATCACTTCACCAATCTATTTCAGGCCAAAATCAACCAAAAACATCCCTGAATAACAATCTCCGATCAAACCAACATCAACTCCGGCCAAAAATATGAAATCACTCATCTGTACATGAAATCGATGCTTTATAGTGCAAATTAAAGCTAATAACATGTACAATCAAAGCCCTAACATTATAAGAACCAAATATTCACAGAAATCACAGGTTGGTTAAAGAGGGGATAATTATCCTCTTGGTCACAGGTTCGAATCCCACGGGAGGAGAATTTATGATTATGCCTCCTGAGTCAGAGCCTGATGCTTAAATGCGGTTTACCTTGGTTCACGTGGTTTGCAGGCTATTACGTGAATCTGTAGGGATTACCCAGTGCGCACCCAAAGGGTACCGGCTGCGAGTTACCTAAGATAAAAAAAATTGAGTATAAACCCTAATAATCGAACTTTGCTACCCAGGTATCGTTTATTCAATTAAACACCATGAATCGACTGTAAATCATCTAACAAAGCCATTTTAATCATCAAAACATCATAATAACCCTAGAATCAAAAAGCCCTAATTTGAACATAAACCCTAGAAATCAAAAACTACGGATTGTAATATGAAATTGATGCTAGAAATAGAAAGAACAGATCAAAACCTTCGATTTGGGTACTTGAATAACACGATTTGATGTTGTAATCAGTGAGAAATCACGGCTTGAATTCCTGACCCGACCATGTTCTTCCCGACCCGATTTCAGAGAATTTTATGAATTTTTCTGATTTTTAATGATTAATTATAATTAATTAAATAAAAATTAGGCTATTTATAGTAGTAAAATTAATAATCCTAATTAAAATTAAGGCCCTAATTCTACATCTTTTAAAATTAATAAGCCCCTAATTTTATAATTTTTGAGTATTAAAATTTAATTTATAAATATTTTATATATACAATATATATGCCAAAATTTTCCAAAAATTGTGAATAATGCAAAAATACAAAGAAATGGTATAAATGAAAGTCCTATAATTTTATAAAAATAAAAATGTGATTTTTGTGGGGTTTTTAACACTCAATGGGGCCCGGAAAAGTCATTTTTCGCGAAACAAAAAAAATTTGTAAAATACCTAGATGTTCAGAATAATGCGATGGTAAAAGCTGTTTGATGAAAAATAAGGTTCATTGTTTTATTTGAAATACCTGCTTTAAAATCATGATTCGGGTCGTATAACTTTTGAAATGAAAGCTATAAATGCAAAAATAAAGTATCTGAAAAATATCTTAAAATACATGGACGACGCATAATGCACGAAACACATAACAATTAGGGTTTGACAGTTAATTACACATAAATGACACATTAACACACATAATTTATTATAAATATGATATAATACAGACGTAAATATCCCAGACGTTACAAAGTCAGCTAGGTACACATTTTCTTTTCTCACTCAAGTGAGAACCACTTTGTTGCTCTTTTTGTTTATCACAAACAGGCTTCTGAATTGAAGGTAACTGAATTGCCCTTATCACAAAGCTGGCCGATACTCAACAAATTATGTTTGAGACCATCCACTAGGGCAACCTCTTCAATGATGACATTATCTTTTGAAATCAAGCCATATCCCACAGTATAACCCTTGCTGTCATCTCCAAAAGTGATACTTGGGCCAGCTCTTTCCTTGAACTCAGTGAGCAGGGTAGAATCTCCAGTCATGTGTCTTGAGCAACCACTATCCAGATACCAAAGATTCTTTCTGTTTCCCTGCACACATCAAAATCAAATCCAGTTAATTTTGGTACCCAAGTTTCCTTGGGTCCTACCTTGTTATCTTCTTTGGTTTCTTAGATTTAACCTCATTTGACTTGGGGATTTCTGATTCATCCTTAGTCATTTGAGTTGGGCCCTTGAAACCAGTCATTAAAAAAGAATTATCATGCACATTTTGATTAACAGGAAAAGGCATGTTATTTGCAAACATATTATTCCAGTAAGGCATGCTAAATGGCATTTGAGGCATACTAAATACGGCATAATAAGGATTAGGTGCAAATGGCATATTAGCAAATTATGCCTTCATATTCTGAGTAGACATAGCATTCATAGGCATAGCAGGCATGACATTCATGTTGAGAAAGGAAGAAGGTGCAGACATGGGAGTAGGCATGGCAAGCTTACAAATAACAGACAAATGATTAACACTACCACACTTTACACATATTTTTCTTGGTGCATACTTAACAGGTGTGTAGTTGTTATGTTTGTTAATTCCTACTTTCCCATTTCTATTGTTTTTCTTTTTAGCTTCTATTTTAACCTCAATCTTTTCTAATCTGTCATTTAATTTCTTGATACACAGATGACCAACATTAACTTTCTTTTCTTTTCTATCTTGACTTGATTCTCCTGGAATAAAGTTCTTATAAACTGATCCATATTTCTGATTCAACTTAGCTAGCTTAGCTTTGCTAACTGGTTTACTCAGAGCAGACGGATGTGGCTCCTTGTCACTCGACGGATAATCCTTTTGATTATCCTACGGATGATTTTCATCATCTGTCGAGTCCACATCTGTCAACAATCCTTCAACCAAATTGGACTCAAGCTTCTCTTTACTCTTCTTCCAGGCTGCATCATAAAAGGACTCAATACCTTGAACTTTAATGATTTGAGCATGAACATTTCTTGATGATTTCCATGCCTTAATCACTTCATGTTCTTGTTCAAGCTGCTTCTTTAAAATCTCTTCTTTCTTCAAGGACTCGGTTAATTCGTCCTTAGCAATCTTACACTCAATTCTCAATTTCTCAAATTCAATAAACTGAGACTCTAGCATATTATTCCTCTCACTTAAAAATAAATTGTTTTCTTTGATTTTAGCATTTTCCTTAGTGAGGGACTTAAGTGTAACACGCAGGTGATATAATTCTGTAGACATGTCATTTATTGCATCATTACACTCAGCTTTAGATAAATATGCTAGGTTAGTGGTGATTACCTGATTGCTTAAAGAACTTGTTTCTGTTTCATCAGATTTGTCCATTAGGGTTAGATTGACATAGCTTGTTTCCAGTCATTCTCATGTGTGATGAAAGCCCTTTCCTTTTGTTTGACCAACTCAAAGTATTTCTGTTAATAATCAACAGGCTCAAACTTCTTTTTGCTGGAATCAGACTTTCTACATTCACTGGCAAAAAGACCCGCCAAGCCACAATTGAAACACTTGTATTTTTACTTATCAACCATGTTTCTGTTTGGCTTAGTTGCTCCAAAATTCTTCTTGAATTTGAGCTTGGAAAATCTCCTGGATAGGAATGCTAGATGTTCATCAATATCATCCATGTCATCTTGGCTCAACAGATCTTTATTTTCAGCTACCAGCCCTTTACCCTTGCTTTCACAGACCTTTGATGTAGACTCAACAGCTTCCACCTTTATCTCTTTCTCCTTTTCTAACTCAACAAACAGTTCTATGGACCCTCCTGTATTCCTTCCTTTCTCCATCCTTTCATCTTGCTCTATTTCAAGCTCATACGTTTTCAGGATGCCATATAGTCTCTCCAAGGTGAACTCCTTGTAATCCTGTGAAATTCTCAATAAGACTGTCATTGGCTTCCACTCCTTTGTAAGAGATCTAAGGAACTTGAGGTTAGAGTCTTTTTTTTACAGACTCTTCCATAAAATTTTAGAGCATTTAGTAGCTTTTGAAATCTACTAAATATATCAGTGAGAGACTCACTGTCTTCACAGTGGAAGTGCTCATATTGCTGAATTAGGAGTTGCATCTTATTCTCCCTTACTTGCTCAGTACCATCACAAATAATCTGGATTGTGTCCCAAACCTCTTTGGCTATTTTACAGTTAATGATGTTATCAAACATGTCACCATCAACTCCTTTGAACAATATATTCATGGCCTTTTTATCCTTCCTGACTTGTTCAATATCAGGGTCTGACCATTCATGCCTAGGTTTTGGAACAGATGGCTCATTACCAGTTGTGTTAGGGCGGAAACACGCGCTAACAATACACGCAAGTATACGCGTTCGCAAGTAATATAGAATACTTTCTAATTCATTCCCACAGAGACTCAGACTAATTATGTTTAATTAACACTCACTCACCAATGTATAATTACTTCTCAATGTTAAAACAATAACACTTAGATTTGATTAACTAATTATTAACTACAATTAACTACGAGAATTAAGCACTTAATTGACACTTGAATTAAAAATATTAAAACACACATGAGATCACAACTTCATTACTACTTCCTTCAATAGTCATTGTCATTACCCTTAGCATGCAACAATGATGATATTAATCGAACAACACGAAACTGATAAAAGCCAACTTTCATTGTACTAATACCATTCTACCAAGCATGCACAATTAAGATAGACGTTGAATAGGCATCAATTATGTTGAGACCCTATATGTCTATAGAATTTGACAACATAATGATTTAAGCACAAGTTATTCCTTATGATTACACAGGGCAAGTAAAACGGTTAGAGTTACCCACTAATCATGCATACACATATATGAACCTATGCTAGCATGGCAAGTTCTAAACCTCAAGATCCACCGTCGCTTCACAAGAGATTAACACCCTATCTTATATGTTCGCGACGCACATAAGACGAATAAGCACAACCAATACTAGATATCATACAATCATCACACACTAAGGTATTAAACAACTAACTAAAGAATTCCATAGTAAATCCGTTACGACCCCATGATCACGATTAGCCCATGATAGAACTCATCGTCATCATGGGTTCATATGAAAACATGATAATATCACACGAGAATAATTAAAACTACTTATATTAAACCAGAGTACGTCACAAGAGTAAATAGGTTCAAAGTAAAGAAAACTAGCATCCAACGTTACAACGAAATAAAGAATCACAAGAAAATATGCCTCCTCTTCGTTGCGGTGTGCTAAAACGGTCTTCTTCCTTATCTTCTCTCTCCTCGATTAATACTACGATCCAACACTATATGAAACATCTTTGAAAACTAATTATATAGGAGTCCCATAAAACCCAGATAACTCAGAAGTTGGAAGCTTAACAGAATCAGGAGTCTAAAATAATTATTTTAAAATTCTGTCCCTGAGCGGCCGCTTAGCATTCCTGAGCGGGCGCTCAGACCCCTTCTGGAAAATGCTCTGTTTTTGCTCCCGTTTCTTGCTGCATTCTGCTCCTATCTTCCTGCGCGCAATGCCAAACACATGCCAAGGCTTATTCTTGATGAAATCTCTCCAGAAATGATATTATTACCCTAAATACACAAACACTAGAAAAACGTATCAAATACACAAAATACTTGATTCCAAGACATCAATTAAAGCCATTATAAGACGTTCTAAGTGGTATAAAATGCCACTTATCACACCCCCAAACTTAAATCGATGCTTGTCCTCAAGCGTCACAGACTCAAAAACAAAACAAAAACATGTATGAATGCAATCTATATGAAATGCAGCGATCCCCCTTACTATGACCAAACCAACCAACTTATGACATCTCAACAAATGCAATTAGGCGAATAAAGATCAATCAAATCATTTAAACTAACATACAGCCGGAAACGTGGTGTGTGCGGATGCTTAACAGATAGGCTTCGAAACTAGATCAATTATCATAACTCGACTATCCTCAAGGTAATCATATGATTATACGAAGAATAAAATTCTAGGCACAAAATGACTTATACACTTCAAGATTACTGGAGCTTATTACGGAATCATGCTTTTTATTTAACACAACAAATAAATGCTTATTTGACTGTGCAATGAGTGAGGTCCACAAAAGACTTATACAATGGCATCCATGTAGTGAGCGTTAGGTTAGCGGATCCCAGACTAAAAAAGCCTTAGGTCACTAGGCACAAAGTTCCCTAAGAACTTAATAACTCAAATACCAATGAGCCCACTCGTGATCAATTATGCATTAACTCTCTATTTTTTCTTTTCTTTTCTTATTTTTTTTATTTTTTTTATATTTTTTTCAATATTTTTTCAAAATTTCTGAGCAAGTGCGTTTCGCTCCATCTTGCTCAACCCTAGACTACTCACATAAAAATACGAGCCGGCTACTTGACGCCTAGCCACAATTAGCAATGTATTCCACTTTTTACTCCAATTTTTCTTTTCATGCCTTTTATCACTAAGAACCTATTATAAATTCTAAGCATAATCAATAGATTAACCTTGAAAACCATCAAACCATAACAACAATCTAGTCCTTAAGCATTCTCTAAGACTTAGTGAAATTACAGGTGTTTCTTAGCATGCACGTCAATCTACAAGACTCAACATCACCTTAACGCTATCACTACACTCGCATCAACATCACAATTTAATTGGTAAAGCAACGCTAAAGGGATCATGGTATATGCATGAGCTATATGACATGATAAATAAAGCTATAAAATAAAAAAAAACTATGGCAAAAGTGCGTTTATATGAACTAAACTATCATGAATATGCAACTATATGACACACACAAAAAATATTCCTTAACTACCACCCCCAAACTTAAAATCCTATCCCCAGTGAAGGTAGTAGAAAGGAACACAGGGTATACCTACTCGGAGAGATCATCATCATCATCACCCTCAGAGGGTGGAGTATCAGGAGGCGGATATGCAGAATCCTCACCAAAAACTGGCCACTGGATGTTAGCTCCAAGGCCTCTAAAAGCAGTCCCAAGCGTAAGGGTGAGCTCCTGAGCAAACCTGCTCTGCGTCTCGTACATAGCATCCATCTTCCTCGACAACCTCCTATACTGGGTATTAGCCATCCCCGCACCCTCCTGAGCTCTAGAAGAGCCTGCCTCATCACGCCCTGGCCTCGCCATGGTAGCACCATGTGCTGGACGCCCTCCTGGAAGATGATAACCCAGCCCATGCTCCTCGGGCTCTCCACCAGTCCACTCCTGCATCGCATTCAGAGTCCCGGAATCAATAGGAGCGGCCGGCAACTGCAACTGCTCGTGAGACGGCCACTGAATTCCCACTGCTCGGCAAAGCTTTGTAACAGTGGATGCATAAGGGATGTTCATGTGCTTAGCTCCCCTCAAAAACTTCAGAATTCCTTGGTAGATGAACTCACCAAGGTCCACATAGTACTCCTCATTCAAAACACCCCATAATAACTGTGCTCGCTCAACTGTAACCTCATGTGCATGTGAAGTAGGCAGAATATTAGCGCAAATAAAGGCATTCCATGCACGGGCATATCTATTCATCGCAATCACCGGAAAATGGCGATACTCGTTAGTCCCAGTCTTGAAAGTCCAAACTGTGTCCGGCCTACAGAGAGTAGCATAAATTAAATCCAAGTCAAAATCTTCAGCATTCTTCTCGTTCCAATTCTCCTCCGTGGGCTTCCTCTGCCGCTGCCCAATCACACGGCGAATCGCCTCAGGGTGATAATCCACCGTCATCCCCCGCACAACAGAAAACCCATTCTTTTCAGCCTTCGTGTTCGTATAGAACTCGCGAACAACGCTCATCGGAACTGCCTCTGGTGACACACAAAAAGCAATCAAACCCTTCTCAACAATTATTGGCAACAACTCACTATCCCTCCCCGATGGTAAGAATCCCCTCTCCTTCAAAATCGGCTTACCCAGAAGCCTAGTATACTCCTCCTCAGCAGCCCTATCAAACAAACGAGGCCTCGCAGCAGTAACTGTAACACCCCCAAATTCGGGGTCGGGGATCCGGGTTGTCACAAGTTCCATTTCCCTTAATAATACTTAATCTTAATAATCAACCAACTACTGCGTACTGTGACCCCACAATATACACACACACCACAAGTTATAGTCTCAGAGATGAATACCCAAAAATAACACAAGTCATTTTATTCCACAATTATAAACCATTACACCTTAAAAGGGTTTCTGAATAAATTTACATATTCTTTGCCATTATTACAATTCATAAAGATACATAAGTCTGGTACATCAAAAGTTGAAAAACTAGCCTATTGATAGCTCCTACCTCAGCTACGGCGGCATCAACGCTTCCAGAAAAATGCGGAACTTTTCCTAACCGCTTGCGAATTGGGAGCTTGGTCCTGTTCATCCTTTATATCTGTTGTTATGTGATGAAAGAAGAAAGCAAGGGTGAGCAACAAGCCCATCGAAATAATATGCATAATAATTAACAATATATGAGCATTCTCATAGTACTCATGAAAGTCTTGGTCAAGAAGAAATGAACCAAGTTTGACCTCTTAATGCGACGAAGTCGCAAAATATTCAGTATATATACTTATATACTTTTCAAAAACTTTGAAATCTTCTGCCATGTATAATATACACAGAGTTCCAGTTTATAACTGTATAAAAATATCGTTGCAAGGTGATCTCATATATCTAACCTTGTCTCAACGTTTTTCTGAAAATCTTTGTCATGCATAAGATAATCATTTACTAGATATAAGTTGAAAAGATAAAGTTACAAGATACTCCAATATACTTATATCCTTTCCGAATACTACTTGAACTACCACCGTTCAAGGTATAAATAGTTCATCACATATATGAAGCTACAAGGCATAACTTGTATAGAATCAATCTTTGAAATATCATTCAAAAGAAATGAAGTTACGAGATACTTCATTTGATGGAAACATCATTTTGAAAACTCGACCCTGCCAACACTCAACAATCGCCCAGCCGTAGCCTTTCTATCGAAGTGCTCTGGGTAGTGTTGCAGAAATATCCAACTGGATGATGAACTCCTTACGGGAGTTTGCCGCGCCAGGAAGACCACTTATGATGATCAGTCGTAGTAGTGCAACCCCACCATTTTCTACATGTAGAGGAGAACCTGTCGGATTTACTTGTCAACCGAACACTGGACTCCTAAGGAATGGACCGTCTTAGCGGAACTTCCGGGCCATTGGGGCCAATAAATAAGGCTGGGTCGGCGCCACTCGACCACTTACGCCACTCCTAGTTCAGATGAAATCCATGACTCTGAAACGTAAAGCTCGTCCCCCATTTCCCCAAGTAGAAACTTGTTGATACGGCTCCACCAAGAAGTCGTATCTAGTTGGAAAGGAAAACTCACCGATATTTCCCAGGCGATGCCTGTTAATGGATTAACTTGTTCCAAGAATTTTACTTCCCGAGTGTTGGGTAAGTAATCAAAAACTCTTTTATCAAAATAGCAACCTTGTTGCGAATATAAAACACACCACAGAGCCAGATCCCTCAGGTTTTGAGCGAGTATTTAAATCCCCTTCGAAAGGAGGATCTTAAATATTAAAATGAGTTTTGGGATCCGCCCTAACTTTTAAAATCATTTTGAAGACTCGAAAACATTTTTAAGAATGTTTGGAGTAATGCTGATTTAATAAAATAAATCAGTCCCGATATATTAGAAAATATCTGAATATTATTATTTAAATAATATTTGTAATATCCGGGATATATCGTATAATTATTTTATGTGTTCAGTATCTATTCTGTGAATTAATTGTTAAGTGTTAAATGTGTTTTGGATATTTAAAAATATTATTAATTGAGTATTTTAATTTTTATATGTCCAAAATAAAATATATATAATTGTCATATCTTCCTATTTATTTTTATGTTGATTTATGAATTTATAGGAATTATATGATTTTTATAAAATCTTTTTCCGGGTATTTAAAATCTATTTTATAAAAACGGGAACCAACCGACGTCATCCGTTGTTACGTTTTGAGAACCCGAAACTCTTCCGAGAACTCCTTTCTAACCTAATTACAATATTCCGAGCATTTTTCATGTTTCGACTTTTTCGATCCGGCGTACGGTTTGTCCTGTGCGGGTCCCGGCGCAACATTTTCGATACAATATTCGTTTCGGTAAATCAATAAAACTCGTATTTTGATAAACGAGAGCTTTTTTATTAAACTATCACAATTATCACTTCGTAATACGTGTAAACAGGCGCTGAGACCAAGACCGCAGTACAAATTGTACTGATTTGGATAATTATCCCGAAAACTGATACCGTTTGGATCAGTTTTTACAAATAAACGTACCGTTTTATATCCGGAATGATCCAACGGGATACAAATTTTCCGTAATTATAAATAGCCTTTTACCGTATTTTATTTCGTATCAAAATCATTTGCAGATAGTTAATTATATAATTTTCAGAGAAAAGCCCTAATTTCCTAAAACTGTTCTAAGAATCAAACAGCAAAACGAAGGCGTTACCGATCTCTGTTTTCAAAGCTTGTGTAACCAAAACGAAGGATTTGAAGTGTTCTATCAGATTCTGAGCTTTGTTTCACTGCAGAAATCAAGGTTATTTTTCTAAAAATTTATTTATTTTCGAATTTATTTTATTAAAAATATGAAATTTTGTTCGGATGATTGTTTGTATGATTTGATGATTGCATGTTGTAGAGCTTGTTTTCCTGATGATTTTCATATGTCATACGTCTGATTTGGAGTTCAATAACATGCTCAAAAGTGGGTTTAATTTTCGAATTTCAAAATTAGGGTTTATAACTCGTATGAATGTTCTTAATTGAAATTTGGGGGTTTCTTATTCTGTAATAGATTGATGTTGTGTTATAGTGGGTTGTGTTCTCTGTGAAATTTGCAATCTAGTCGTATAAGTTTCATGAACCAACGAGGTCTGTAGAGAAGGGAGTTGTGTTTTGAAGTTTTCCGATGTTCGCCGAAAACTGAAAAACTTCACAGCCAAATTCCGGCCAACTCAGGGATTGTTAGGATGAATTGATTGCATGGTTGTGTTCCTGGTGTTGTGTAGATGTGATCTGGAAGTGTTGGTGGGGTGAGGACGCCGGGAACGTGTTCTCCGGCGAACCCGACTGTTTTCCGGCGACGGGGTATAAAATTGCAGTTTGGTCCCTGGACTTTTGGGGACGATATAGTTAGGTCCCTGAAGTTTCCAGACTTTGCAAATTTAGGGTTCCTGTTTATAAAATGTTTAAAAATCATATTTCCTATTTATTTTTATTATAAAAATTCATTTTTAAATTCTGAAAATTCTAAAAATTATTATTTTAATTCTGAAAATTATTTTTAATTCATAAATAAATCTAAATTAATTAGTTAATTAATTTCAGTTAATTTATAATTGATTAATTGGTCAATTAATTCGAAAATTATTTGATTAATTGATTTAATTAATTATTAATTGATTTTAATTAATTATTTAATTAGATTTAATTATTTAAAAATGATTTAAAAATTCTGAAAAATAGTTTCGAGCTTTAAAATATTATTCTAAATTATTTCCAAGGCTCGAGAATTATTCTAAAATTATTTCGGAGCCAGAATGGGCCAACCGAACCCTGTTTATTAACCCGAAATTGATCCAACGACCCGTTTTAATTCCGAAAAATGTTTTAAAAATCATTTTAAATACCAGAAAGCCTATTTATGACCCGAGACTTCTTTATAAATAATATATCATTGATTACGTGATGTATTATGTGCTATATGTGACTTGTTAATTGACTATCGGTCTATATATTCGGTGATTACTTGTTTATAGCCTAACTTTCGATCCGTTAATCGGATTTGGGTGAAACGAAGGGTAGATAGAAATGTATGTCGAATAGAATCGTATGAGTTAAATATTGATAGATATTTATAATGCCTAGCAGAGTAAGCAAGGCATAAGAAAGGGAAGCAGGTGATCAGAAAATAGAATTGACATGTAGAAAATACAGCAAGTAATCAGAGAATAGAAGCGAGGCATAAGAAAAGCAGACGAGTGATTGTTGAATGAAGTCAGTAGATAAGTACAAGTGAAGTTGAAATCGATTATGATAAGGCAAGTACTTCTAAACCTTTCTCGAGATATATTGCAAATATTTCTAAATTCTCTTGTGACATATTGTTAATACTCAAAATAGCTCTATTTTATATTGGAAATACTTTAAATCCTTCAGCCTTGAACCTGAGCCACATCATTTGATATTGAGCTGTAAGCCTTATTCTTTGTGAACCGTTTCTGGTTGATTTTCCAAATATTAAACCACACATATACGATACTACTCCACAAATATATAACCATCACATACCAAACACTGGAACAAAATTGTTTTAAACATGCAGAAACTTTTATACTTAACCATACCTTGTGACATCAAAGTATTGAAACCCTGTAAAAACATTATTCATCTAATACCCGATTGTCCTGCAGACTGGAGGCCACTTCTTTCATGTACTTTGACATACCCTTTCAGTAACCATGAATTTTACCATGCTTTTATACAAAAGTTTTATTGTTATTGATTATGATCAGGTCTTATTGAATTCTGTTGTTTATCATATTGAACTGCTTTAGAATTGGATAGTTTTCTTTGTGTAGACCAGATTCGTGGTCAGACCATATCAATGGTCAAGTTAGGCCAATGTGTGCCTTGGATCCAGTAGTTAGAGCAATGCTGTGTGCTTTGCTCGGGGTTAGTGCGTGACTGATCAGCAGCCTAACCTTTGTTTTAAAAACTTAAAATAAATATCCAATTCTATTGGTTGTTTAACAAGAAACTTGATTCCTTTGAATCATCTTGTTTATTATTGTTTAACCTCAGTGAATAATGATATGACTTGCTGAGCTAGTTAGCTCACTCTTGCAAATCTTTTTATGTATGCTACAGTTACAAAGGATACAGTTGATAGCGAGGTTTCACAGTTCAATGTTCGAGCTAGGATTCCAAATTATGATTGATCGAGCTAGCAGGAGCTTATTGCAGTAGTGAGATAGTAAGGTTGTAAGAACAATTTCATATCAGTTGTAAATTAAATTAGTTGGGATTTGGTACGTTGTAATAAAAGTTAAGGTTGTGGCTTGTTTTCATACTTTAACCTGTTGCGATCCGTGGTTATGTAAAGCAGGGTCATTGTAAATAATATTTTATATTCAGGTTTATATATTGAGTATGTATTGTGGACCCCAAACTTCTGACCCGGGTTTAGAGGGCGCCATAGGTTGGTATCAGAGCTACAGGTTATAAGTCACTGAAACAAGCCTAGATTGTCAGGATTGGGTAGAGGGTTAGGATTAGGAATAGGAAATAGAAAGATAGGTTATCGTGAGTTTGAGTGCGAATGTATAGTAGGTCTCCGGCACGGGTCGTGTTGCGATTCGGGATTCTCAACTAGGGACGTGATATCCAGGCAACGACAATGGCAGATCCTGATTTCCCTGCATCAACTGATCATTTGGAGCTTTCCGTTTAAGGATCGTCATCTTTTCCCATATTCGATTTACGCCTTGTTCTTCCATTAGTATTAATGGTATTACCTTCTGTTATGACAGTTGCGCCTCTCCAAGGTTTTCAACGCTATTCTATCATCTTTTGATATGAGACTACCTATTCAAGAACCTTCATTTGCTTCTTGATTTGCTTATTCTTGTTCTTTTGAACATTTAACTATGGATGTATCGTTTCTGTTTACTATACACCATATTTTATATCCCCAGTTTGAAAACCTTTCCAATGAAACAACAGCATTTGCGAGAAGGGACACGATAGCTGCAGTAAATGGTGAGTATTAAGATACAAATTAAGGTGAGAAGGAGTTTAGAAAGAAGATTTAAGTGTTCCGGAGGATGGCTGTTATCAGGTTACAAGAAGCTGTTAGTAATTAGGCCACTCATGACTAGCTTATGAAATGGAGTAGATAAGTGTTGAAGAGAGAGAGTTAGAGAAGATTAGGGATCTGAAGATTTTTTGAAATTAATGATGTTGTAATGATGTGACATTAGATGACTTGTTGACTATTGGATAGTCTGTTCCACTTAATGATTGCAAAGTGGTTAACGGAAGTACTACCAGTATGGGAGCCTTAACGTGAAGCTACAAATAAGATAACGTGCAACGACAGCGGAAGTTTTCATTGATTACAGAAAGTAATAGACCCCAATGAAGGAGAGGAGATAAATGGAAGTGAATGGACCTTTGAGTGATTGTTTCTTTAACTTGGTATCTGGTCATAAGAAGGACAACAACCAACTCATACAGTAAGGACAACCGGAGGTGTGATTTTCAAAATTTTCAAAATTTTTAACAAGTTTTCGAAAAAGATTTTCCTCACAAAATTTCCAAAGGCCTTTTTGAATAAAATAAGTTTTAAACCTTGGTTGTCAAGTTACTACTTGAGTTTCTTGTTAGTTAAAGGACCCGGATTATCTGGAAGGATGTTGTTTCAGATTCAGTATTGTTAATTCGAAGAATTCATTAATTAAACGGAAGCCTGAGTATGATCGAAGAAGATTGAGAAAATTTTCAGACTTTTCTAAAGGAAGAATATTATTAATAAAATGATCGCTATGTTGAATGATTCATGGTTACTCCAAATTAAAAAGTGGAAACTCAAAGTTATCTGATAAGAACGCCATTATGATCAAATTATTAAAGTATTATACGTGAAGGTGCAACGTTACAGACGCGAGACTTAACAAGTAAGAATCTACGATAATGCTTAGTTGCGAAGGCATTTTAGCATACTTCTAAAGTTGTTATGTGATACAAGTGGGAAATGATCGAGCAAGCTCGAAAGATGAATACAAGTGAGATGTGGATGGTGACCAATGGTATCATTCTTGTCCTCAACATTACAGAATACATGCCTTTTTATTTCCTAAAAATGTATGAACTCATTTTCTTAATAAATTCTTTCTGATGATATCAAAAAGAAGGATTTTGCATTCCTTTCAAATTTAATTGTTCCCCTCGGGTTTTGTTTTCTGATTGGGACAAACAGTGTTATGATGAGACATTTTGTCGGAATGACGAAGAGTCGGGTGGGACGCCACCTAATCATGTGCTGTATGCCATACGGTATGAAAGACTGGCCATCTTAAGTACCAATGTGGTTGTCTCATTCATATTCAAATCATTACTTCTTCTTTCTTTTCAACTCTAAGTTTATTAAAATTGTGAATCCTTCTAGTTGTTTCGTTGTACCATTATTCCTTATGAGAGCTTTTTAAACAAAATTCAACATATTATACACCCAGCGGGCAAAGTCTCATCTACCTCTCATGCATGGAAAGGAAACAAGGGCATATGGTGAGAATTGCAAATTACTGGCCCTAGCCAGGGATGCATTACGAGTCAAGGGAATCTACTTCAATAAAGAATACGTCTCCGAGAACGAGAATTTGTGATTTTCCTGAGAAATATGTTATTTAGAATATGGATGTGATAACGTGGAAGATTATCGCGGATACCTAATGTGTTAAAGTATTGAAAGATGTGAGAGCAATTTGATCATGTATCTCTCAAGGTTTTATTGATAAGATGAATTATCCTGTTGAATCAATAATTTTATGACTAAAGGACTAGCAAGTAAAGAACATGCAGTTATTGAATAAGTAAGTACCAATGGCGGAATCGATATTTCTGGCAATAAGCTGCGAAGAATTGATATCATTTGAGATAAGAGGATTTGACATTATTTTCAAGAGTGGATTAACTATTCAAGTGTGATGCCCAGGTAGACCGTCGTGATGGAAGATAGTTCTGAAGACGCCAAATGAAAATATGAAGAAGTTTAAAGGACAAAGGAAAGTAAAGAATTTGTTAAGAATGATTTAAGATTCCAGTGACTAAAATATAAGTGTTATGACGATTATGACTAAGAGTCCGGAGCAAACCGAACTTGAAGATTTTACAGTCTCAAGATATATTTCCAGATGAGTTACTAATATTTCCTTTAGATAAAGAAAATGTGTTTATGATTGATTTAGCACTTGAAATGAAGCCAGCGTTCAAAGCCCCGCACAGAATGGCACCAGATAACATGAAGAAGTTACCAGAGCAAACGCATGAGATGATTAGAAGAAAAAGCAACTGGACCTAGCGTACCCCTAAAGTACACCGACACGACGTGTTAATAAGAAAAATGGAAGGGTGAGCTTATGTGTTAGAGAAAGCTCAACAAGTTTACTCTCAAGAGCAGATATCTGTTACCTCGAACCAATGGTTTGTTTAAATAAATGAATGAAGCAAGGTATTTCTATAAGATTGATTTAAGGTTGGGTATATTACCAAGTGAAGATTGAACTTATGGACATATCAAAGATAATTTTCAGAACTCAGTACTGTTGTTACAAAATTCTAAAAATGTTAGCTGGATGAACTGGTATACCATCGATATTTAAATTTGATAAGTAGAATCTTGAAAGAGGAATCTGGATAAGATATACTTGTGTTACTTATGAAGAATCATGCAACCTATACACTGAAAGCTGAGGAGTCAAAGAAGAAGGAAGCGGTATAAAAAGTTTACCAGGTGAAAACTTTAATGGCAGAAAGTATAATTCTTAATATAGATAGTCAGTAAGGAGGAGACAAAGGGGGATTTAGCAGAAAAATTTAAAGATAGTGTTAGATATATTTGATAATGTCATGGCTAATATGTTTTATGTTTAGATTTCAGATCTTATTTGAACAGAACAAATCAGTACTTAACTGATCAGTACTTATACTGGAAGTCAGAACTTAAGGGATATCAGTACTTATGTTATCAGGAGATAAGCATCAGGAGATAGATATCGGAACTTAAGTGTTGAAGGATGATCAGATAAGGACAGTAGCTGATTAAAGTTAAGAAGATCAAGATAAACATAAGAAGAGATATGCATGAAGAAGGAATTCCATAAAGAATGGAATACTTGGAATAGAAGATATCTGATTGATATATATTAGGAAGCAGAATTATATTCCATATCAATTAGCGATTATCTTGTAACTGTGTAGTATATAAACACAGACATAGGGTTTACACTATAAGTGTTATCATTATCGAGAATATTATTTACTGTAACCCTAGCAGCTCTCGTGATATTTTGTTCATCACTGAGAGATAACAGTTCCAGATTGTAACAGAGTTTATTGTTTCAATAAAGTTTGTTTTCTGTTACATAAGTTCTTGAAGTTTGATTTGATTGTAATAAACACTGTATTCACCCCCTCTACAGTGAAAGTGTGACCTAACAAGTGGTATCAGAGCCTTCTGTTAACACACATACAGTTAAAGATCCAAACACAATCATGTCTGACACAGAAACTCCAACTAAGCCTACCAAAACTGAGGAATCATCAAAGACATCAACTCAGAGTCGATATGAGACTATCAGAGTTCCCATATTGAGACCATCTGAATATCCCATATGGAAGGTAAGGATGACCATGTTTCTGGAAGCAACAGATCCAGAATACCTTGATAGAATCAAGGAAGGGTCTCACAAACCTACCAAGCTCGCTGTTGTAGTTGCAGGTGAAGCAGCAAAGACCGTACCAAAGGAAAAGAGTGATTACACTACTGAAGATATAGCATCTATTGCTAAGGATGCCAAGGTACGACACTTATTGCATAGTGCCATTGATAATGTAATGTCAAACAGGGTAATCAACTGCAAGACTGCTAAGGAGATATGGGATGCACTGGAAACAAGGTGTCAAGGAACTGAAACAGTTAAGAAGAACAGGAAGACAATACTCACTCAAGAGTATGAACACTTTGACTCTAGGACTAATGAGTCATTGACTGATGTATATGATAGATTTATCAAACTCTTGAATGACTTGTCATTGGTTAATAAGGAGTATGATCTTGAAGATACAAACCTTAAATTCCTGTTAGCTCTTCCTGAATGTTGGGATTTGAAGGCAACAACAATAAGAGACAACTACAATCTTGATGAAACAACTCTTGATGAAATCTATGGAATGCTCAAGACTCATGAACTTGAGATGGAACAAAGAAGCAAGAGGAAAGGAGGAAAGTCAAGGACAGTTGCTCTCAAGGCTGAAGAGGAATCCCCCAAACCACCTTCCTCAAAGAAAGACAAGGGTAAAGCTCTTATCATAAAGTCTGATACTGAGTCATCAAGTTCTGAGAGTGATGATGACTCAGATTCTGAAAGCTTGCCTGAAACTGATGCTGATGAGGAGATGATGAAGCTGTGTGCTCTTATGGTGAAAGGAATCACAAAGATTGCATACAGGAAGTTCAGGAAGGGAAAGAAGTTTTCCAGGAAAGGCATAAGTTCTGATAAGAAGAATTTCAGAAGATCTGAAGGAAGAGGAGGAAAGTCTGACAGAGGAGATTACGCTAATGTTAAATGTTATAATTGTGGTGAGAAAGGCCACATATCTCCTGATTGCAAGAAGACCAAGAGTGACAAAGGCAAAGCTCTTGTCACAAAGCAGAAAAGCTGGACAGACACCTCAGACTCTGAAAGTGAGGAGAACTATGCATTGATGGCAAATGCTGATAAATCAAGTTCAGAGAGCAGTTCTGAAGCTGCTGAAACAAAGGTACCTCAGACTACTTATGCTTTTCATACTGATGATATTAATGAGTTGAGAAGATATCTTAAAACCATGTTTGTTAGTTATAGAGATCAAACTTTAACATGTGAAAGATTAACTTCTGAAAATCTTGCTTTTAGGAAAAGAAATGATTTCTTAGAAAAAGAGTTAGTCATGTTCCATCAAACTCAGCAGGATAGAGATGATGCTTTTTATGTTAGGGATGAAGTGCTAAAAATGAATGAATCTCTAAAAACTGAGTTAGAAAAGGAGAGAGAGATTATCAGAACTTGGACTAACTCTGGCAAAACAACTCAAAATTTGCTAAGCAGTGGAAACTGGAAAGAGGGCTTAGGTTATGGAGAAAATAAAAATGAAAAAGGAACTGTAGAAATTAAGCCTGTTGATAAGCAAAAGCTGAAGTTAAAACCTGTTAAGTTTGTAACTGAAAAATCTGAAAATGAGAAATCAGAAGTTAAAAAGGAATTAGCTTCTGACAAACTAAAACAGGAAAAGACAGCTGAAGTTAACATAGGCTTAATGACAAAGAAGCAGCTTAAGCATAAGCTGAAAGATGTTAAGAATGCAAACAAGGTAAAATCACCTAGGAAAAACAGGAATGGAAAGGAAGGTATGAATAAAAGCAATAACTATAAATCTGTTCCTGATGCTCCTAGGAAAGCGTGTCATAACTGTGGAAGTTCTAACCATCTGGCTTCTTTTTGCAGGAAGAATAAGAATATTAACTCCTTATCTACAAAATCAGGAGTTAAGAGTCAGTCTGTTAGATACAAACCACAAGATCCTTGTTTTCATTGTGGTAGTTTATGGCATTCCATTTATACTTGTAAGGAATATCATAGTTTGTACTATGATTATTATCAAATAAAACCTTCTTTAAAGAAAGTTTCTGTTGTTCCTTCTAGTGTAAGTTCTGATTCAAAGTCTGGTAGTATAAGTTCTGATAAGAAAACTGTTAACATAAAATCTGATGCTAAATCCGCTGCAAATGTTAACAAACCTAAAAAGGCCAAAGGATCCAAGCAAGTCTGGGTCCTTAAAACTAATAATTAGTGGTCTTTTTGATTGCAGGGCAACAGGAAAAATATTTTAGTTCTGGACAGTGGATGTTCAGGACATATGACTGGAAATAAGGCCCTGCTATCAGACTTTGTGGAGAAAGCTGGCCCAAGTGTTTCTTATGGAGATGGCAACATTGGAAAAACTTTGGGATATGGCAATATCAATCTTGGGAATGTCATCATTAAAGATGTAGCTCTGGTCTCAGGACTTAAACACAACTTACTGAGTATAAGTCAAATCTGTGACAGAGGTTATCATGTTGATTTCTTTGCAGAACATTGTGAAATAGTTAGTAAATCTAAAGAAAAAATTGTTCTGAAGGGATTCAGGCGTGGTAACATTTATGAAGCTAAGCTTTCAACAAGTTCTGATGGTTCTGCAATCTGTTTAGTAAGTAGAGCCTCAACTGAAGAAAGCTGGAATTGGCACAAGAAACTCTCTCATTTAAACTTCAACAAGATGAATGAACTGATCAAGAAAGATCTTGTGAGAGGACTGCCAAAATCAGTGTTTGTTCCTGATGGTCTTTGTGACTCATGTCAGAAGGCTAAACAAAGAAAATCTTCGTTCAAGAGCAAGACTGAATCATCAATTCTTGAGCCTTATTATCTGCTTCATGTTGATCTATTTGGTCCAGTGAATGTCATGTCTATTGCAAAGAAGAAATATGCGTTGGTCATAGTAGATGAGTTCACCAGATACACATGGGTGTATTTCTTGCACACAAAAAGTGAAACTGCATCTATCCTGATTGATCATGTCAAACATCTGGATAAATTGATCAAAGATTCTGTGAAAATTTTGAGGAGTGATAATGGCACTGAATTCAAGAATCTGATAATGGAAGAGTTCTGCAAAAATCATGGAATAAAGCAGGAATTTTCTGCTCCTGGAACTCCACAGCAAAATGGAGTTGTTGAAAGGAAGAATAGAACTCTCATTGAAGCTGCACGAACAATGCTTGAAGAAGCAAAGCTTCCAACCTATTTCTGGGCTGAAGCTGTGCAGACTGCTTGTTTTACTCAAAATGCAACACTCATTAACAAGCATGGAAAAACACCATATGAGATGGTGAAGAACAAGAAACCAAATCTCAAATACTTTCATGTATTTGGATGTAAGTGTTTTGTTCTCAAGACTCATCCTGAACAGCTATCCAAGTTTGATCTAAAAGCTGATGAGGGAATCTTTGTTGGATATCCACTTTCTACAAAAGCCTTCAGAGTCTATAATTTGAGAACAAAAGTGGTCATGGAATCTATCAATGTCTCTTTTGATGACAAGAAGATCACTGGACTTGAAGATTGCATTGATCATGATCAGCTGAGATTTGAAAATGAAGATTCATATTCTGATACCTCAAGTCCTGACAGTCTAAGTCCTGATACTGTAAATTCTGATGGATTAAACTCTGATGTTATTGAAACTGTGGTGACTACGTCAAAGGAAGATGCACCAATGCAGGGGGAGCATACTCAAGATATTATCACATCTCAAGAAGCATCAGAACATACATATGGCTCTTCAAATTCTGATTCGTCAAGTTCTGATAAGCCAAGTACTGACAGTACTGAAAATCTAAATACTGAAGGATCCAACTCAGAGAGCATAGTTTCAGGGGGAGCATCAGAAAATGAAACCGAAGACAGCATGAATCATGGGGAAGCTATCCGTCAGCAAGAGCGAATCATTCGACTCGCTATCTTGTTTGTCGAAGATAGGAAGAGGAAGATGACTTAATCTCGTCTTCTTCCTGTTCTTCTTCATCCTCAGCTTTGTCAGGCTTCTTAGCTAGGACTAAAGCTGTTGACGTTAGGATTAGAAGCTTAGGGAAAATCTTGTATTGATGTAATTTCTATTTCATATATGTATTGACTTGATATGTTAATGAAAACTGTTTTTACTTCAAGATTTTGTCTCTGAGTTATTTTATCTTGTGTTGTTAAATCCTGCTTGATATTCTGATGACCATTTAAATTTTGTCTTTATTTAAGTTCTGATTCTTTGTCAGCACTTATTCATCGAAATTATCTCGGTCATTTTTAACATGATTCATTTTCAGAATATTAATGTTGCAGTGAAAAATAATTCAATCAGTGCTAACGGTTTCAATTTTGAATTAAAACTGTGTCTCTTAATAACTGAAATGGTTTTTCCTTGAAACAAGGCAACTGGGTAAGTAATCATTCCTGTTTTCTCGAGCCCAGTAACTATCCGTTATTACTGCATGTCTGACAGGTGTTCAACGGTAACATTTTTTTCAGAGTATAAGAACAACAGAGAGAAGATTTCTTTAATCTTTTATTTTCTTTATACATTATCTCTCTTCTTACTTTTACTCTCTTTCTCATTCTTTCTCACGTTGGTTTTTCATACAGACATTATCTCAAACACCTAACAGGCATACTTGAATTTCAATATTTTTTCACATGGCACCAAAGGATTTAATCATTGATGGAGCAAAGTTTGTTCCAAACAACTATGCTGCAATTCTTGATCATGCTGAAGCTCCATCTGAATTACATTTTGTGCAAGATCTTCTTGCACATAGTGAGGTTGGGTACGCCTTAACTCAGCCTGAATTCTTTTCAAGTCAACAAGTTCTGCGGTTCTGGAGGACTGGAGTTTTTGATGATGGTGGTAAACGAGGAACTCCCAGTATTATCTTCCAAGTGGGTGATTCATCCTATGTAGTCACTCCTGGTACAGTACGAAGAGCATTACATCTTCCAGAAGATTGTACCTTCTCTATACCAGAGGAATCAGAACTTCGGGGGTTAATGACTGATTTGGGATATGAAAAGAGTCTGACGAAACTTGGACAGTTGAAACGGGCTAATATCAGAAGAGAATGGAGTTTCTTCTTTGATTGCATCACCAAAGCCTTTGGAAACAAATGTTCGAATTTTGATGCTATTCCAATTCTGAGTCAGCACATCGGGTATGCTATTATCCATCAAACTCATTTTGATTTTGCAACTGGAATAATTGGTTTTATTGGGGATAGGATGACAGAGGATCGAGATGTTGTTTATTTTGCTAGATTCTGTCAACTTATTTATACGTATTGTACTGCTGAACCCCAGTTAGTCAGCACTCAAACCCCACCTTTTAAGGTTGCAAAAAGGTACTTTAACGACCTGATAAATGCTGACACAAAGAAATCAATGGTGAGACAATTACAGATTCCTCAGTTTGTGAAACAGATTCTGGTAAATGCTGATCCTGCTACTTACAAATCTGTTTACTCAAATGTTCAACCAACTCACCATAACCAAAATCCATCAACCTCAGTACCTACCTCTCATTCTACTCAACCTACCCTCAGAACTTATCTCAAATCCTATCTCTCCACTTCACAGACTGCTCAACCTTCTTCTTCAGCACCTACTGTGAAGCCTACATCCTCTAAACCAAAGAGAACAAAGACTGTTCCTCAAACATCTCAGAAGAGGAGGAGGATTACTTTGAGAGATGAATCAGATTCTGAGGATCAGATTCCCTCTTCAGAACCTGTGGTAAATGAAGCTGAGAAGGCAACTTCTCAGAAGGATTCTGAAATTGGGGGTTCTAGGCTTCTCAAGAGGCTTAGACGTATGACGGTTCCTGAAACTCCCAAGGAATCCAAATCAACAAGGAAGTACAAGAAACAGAGGGCACAAAGGCCAGTTTCAGATGATGAGGAGGAAGCAGCTAAGGAAGGGGATCAGGAATCTCTGATCTCACAAGACAAGGAATTTGCTCCAGTCACTTCTTCTCCATCAACTCCATCTCAGGAACCTGTATCTGACAAGGCTAATTCACCTTCTATGTCTCTTATTGATCCAGGCACAAGTGCTGAAATTGATATTCAGAACCTGGTTGTGCCTGAAATACTTTTCTTAGAAGCTCCAACAGCAAATAATCCTTCCACAACACCTGTTACTGATGCTGTTCAAACTCCTGAGTTATCACTAACACCTTCTCTGCATCAAGATGCTGATGATCAGATTTTAGGTGAGCATCAGGATATGGCTGTTGATCAGAACTTAGTATCAGATCAGCAATTAGAGGATGTTAAAGCCTCCATTGCTACTCACACAGTTGTCTTATCAGAAGATACTGATTCTCTAAGTTCTGATGCTGCAAATGTTGGAGATACTGGTGAGGCAGCTACAACTGTAGATGCTGATGAAGCAGGTCCTTCAGGACATACTCCTCCACTGACTCTTCCTAAGTCTGAACTGGTAAAGGAGTTTGTTATCAGGGATGCACCAGTACCTTGGAGTGAAACTCCTGCAGGTCAGGAGTGGACTAAGGAATGGAACTCAGTTTCATGTGTTCCAAATGCTTTACATCTTGCTGAGCACTTGACTAAAGCTGATGAAATGTTACATTCTGATGATTTTAAAACCCAGCTTAGAGTCACTGCATTGAGTACTAAACATCTACAAGGTCTTCATTCCAACACTCATGCAGAGCTACACAAGATTCAGGAGAACTTTATCAAACAGGAACAAGTTTGGAAAATTGATAAGAAAAAGTTCTTCCAACCTACCATTGACAGGGTTGCTTATATTGAGAAAACTCAAGAGAAGCAACAAGCTCAGATTGATCAAATCCTGACAAATCAAGCTTCTCAGCAATCGCAACTTACTGAAATCCAGACCTCAGTGGAACTACTTATCTCTCTTTTATTACCTGCTGATGCCAAAAAGGGGGAGAAGGTAATTAAGTCCAAATGCAACACCAACAAGTCACTGCAAGGAAAGGATGATGGAAAAGATGACCAAGGAAACTCTGGAATGGGTAGTGGTCATAGTCAAGGTAGAAGGTTTACATCAAGACAAGCTAGTCACAGAACAAGTTCTGATACTGGGAAAAGAATAAGTTCTGCTGCTGGTAAAAGGATAAGTTCTGATGAACTTCTAGATCTTGATGAGGAAATGTCAAGACAGTTATTTCTTCAAGAAAATCCAGGGATGGACTTGGAAAGTTTAAAGGAAGAAGAAGCCAGACTTAAATCAGAGAAAGTCACATCTAAATCTGAAGCTTCTGGTAAAAAGTTACTTCCAAAACCTAAAGGCATTGTGATCAAAGAAAGGATACATACTGAAGAAACTTTGGCTAGATCACAACCACAGATAGATCCAAGATCCAAGGGTAAAGAAAAGGTTGGTGAACCTATCAAGCCTTATGTACCTCCTGAGGAAGAAGAAATTACTGATGAAAAAAATGATCTTGCTCTGACTTCAAGAAAAGTTCTTAAAACAACCTCTGACATGGCTCAAGTTGTTCAGAGTCAAGAAATTGTAAGTTCTGATATTCAGAAGAAGCAAGTAACCTCTGACAGTGCTCAAGTTAACTTGATATCAGAAAATAAATCTAAAACACTCCTACCAGGATTCACTAAAGCAAAACAGACTCAATCTTTGAAGACTACTCCAATTGGTTTTGAAGCAAGAGTAGTTACTGGAAAGGAAGCTAGAGATAAAACTGGATTGGGAAGTGCTGATGAAAGAAGAGTACACAACACTACCGATGATCCAACTTCCTTGAGTGAACCAGGTATTGGAGCAACTCCTGAGAGATTGAATCAACTAGAATCTGTACAGATGGTTTACCATACCTACTTGAAAGAATACATCATGTTGTATTTCATGACAGATGGTAGGGTTTATCATATAAGACAAAATGCCATTCCTTTGAAGTATTTTGAAGAATTGGAGCATGTACTTTTCTTACTTCAAGTGGATAACAGAATAACAGAGACTGCTGCAAACTACTTAAAAGAACAGATTCAGAGACAGAAAAGGCTTTATTCTGTTAAGTCTGACAACAGATATGTTCCAAAGTACAGAAATCACAATGGTGATATTGTTGATATGAAGCCTAATACTGCACAGATCAGAACATATCTTGGTATTAAGGGGCTTGAATTCAATCTAGAGTCTAACAAAGCTTATGTCATAAGACTAGATCGGGAGTTGAGAAAAGCAAAGATTAATGATCTCAGAGCTGCAATATTTCAAACTGGTGAAGATACTGCAGAGCTTAAAGATGTCAAACGGAGAATGATTGATGAACTCAGATATGCTGAGAAATGTTTGTTGAAGAATTATCTCAGAACAACTCCTGACATCAGAGAGATCAGAAAATGATGAAGCCAAGTCAAAGATCTACAACTACTTAAATTCTGATGTGTATACAGACTAAAGTTGTTATCAGAAGTTGAATTGGTAAAAGCTTTAAGGACTGTAAGTTGTAGTTATCTTGTCTATTTCTCATGCATTTGTACTTAATGTTTTTGACATCATCAAATATCTGTTAAACTTGTATATTTTGCTAATTTACAAGTTGGGGGAGATTGTTAGATATATTTGATAATGTCATGGCTAATATGTTTTATGTTTAGATTTCAGATCTTATTTGAACAGAACAAATCAGTATTTAACTGATCAGTACTTATACTGGAAGTCAGAACTTAAGGGATATCAGTACTTATGTTATCAGGAGATAAGCATCAGGAGATAGATATCGGAACTTAAGTGTTGAAGGATGATCAGATAAGGACATTAGCTGATTAAAGTTAAGAAGATCAAGATAAACATAAGAAGAGATATGCATGAAGAAGGAATTCCATAAAGAATGGAATACTTGGAATAGAAGATATCTGATTGATATATATTAGGAAGCAGAATTATATTCCATATCAATTAGCGATTATCTTGTAACTGTGTAGTATATAAACACAGACATAGGGTTTACACTATAAGTGTTATCATTATCGAGAATATTATTTACTGTAACCCTAGCAGCTCTCGTGATATTTTGTTCATCACTGAGAGATAACAGTTCCAGATTGTAACAGAGTTTATTGTTTCAATAAAGTTTGTTTTCTGTTACATAAGTTCTTGAAGTTTGATTTGATTGTAATAAACACTGTATTCACCCCCTCTACAGTGAAAGTGTGACCTAACAGATAGTATGAGTGAAGAAAGATCAGAAGCACCAACAAAAATAAGAAATTTTATCATGGGCCAGTTACTATCAGAAATTTGTGCAGGATTTCTTGAAAGTTGCAATATTTTGGGTGAAGCTAACCAGGAAAAGCAAAAAGGTTATATGAAATGAATAAGGGTGAAGAAAGTTTAGCGAAGTTAAATGAAAGAATGGTTACAACACCTATTTTATCACTTTGAAAGTATTAGAGAGATTTGGTAGTTTATAGTGATACTTCTCGTAAGGGAGTAGGATGTGTGTTGATGCAACGCAATAAAGTTATTGCATATGCATCCAGACAACCGAAACCTTATGAGCAGAAGTACCCTACTCATAACTGGGAATTAAAAGCAACCATAATATTTGTTTTGAAAGATTGGGAAATATTATAAGTATAGAGAAGGATGGAGATATATACGGACCATAAGAGTTTGAAGTATGAATTTCCGAGGAAAAGCAAATGTAGTGGTAAGAGATGGGAAAGAAGGAGGGAGAATGAACATAGAGAATATACCAGCAGAATTATCTATGGAATTCTAGAAGTTAGAATTGGAAGTCAGGGTTCATGATCTAAAAAGGAGTAAGAATGTATAAGTATAACTTTTCAATCGGAATTGTTAGAAAAGATAAAGAAGTGTCAGGAAGAGATAACGAATCAGGATATAAATCATTTAGTAAGTGAAGAATTGTGCACACAAAAAGGATGGTCGAGGTATTCTTAGGTTTTCTTCTAGAATTTGGAATCCACCAGTGACGGAGTTGAAGAATGAAATTTTACAGAAAACTCATAATTTAAAGTATTCAATTCACTCAGAGAGTATCAAGATGTAGAGAGATTTAAAGAAAAATTATTGGTGGCCAGATATGAAGAGGGAAATTTTTGGAATGAATTAGCAGATGTTATACATGTCAAAAGAGTTAAAGCAGAGCATCAGAGACCAAGTGGATTACTACAGCCATGGAAAGTTCCAGAGTGGAAGTGGGAGCATATCACCATGGATTTCATAGTTGGGGTTACCAATCACAAAAGTTAATCATGATGCCATTTGGCTTATAGTGGATAGATTTACCAAGTCAGCTCATTTTCTGCTTATAAACGAAAGATTTTCGCTCGATAAGTTAATCCATAGGTGCCTGAAGAAAATTGTAGTTCATCATGAAATTCTTGTGTCTATCGTATCTGATCGAGATCCAAGATTTAATTCGGGATTTTGGAAGAGTTTTCAAGAATGTTTAGGAACAAGATTGAATATGAGTACAGATTATCACCCAGAGACGGATGGTCAAAGTGAAAGAATAATCCAGACAATAGAAGACTTATTACGTGTTTGTGCTATTGATTTCAAAGGAAATTGGGGCGAGCATTTACCTCTGATAGAATTTGCTTGCAACAACAGTTATCACGCTAGTATCGGGATGTCACCCTAAGAAGCCCTTTATGGACGCAAATACAGATCTCTGGTGTATTAAGACGGAGCAGTAGAGCGCAAAATACTTGGACCTGAATTAGTACAGCAGACAAAGGAAGTTATTGAAGTTATCCAGAAGAGATTGATAGCCGTACCAGACCGTCAAAGGAAATAAACAGATCAATCAAGGAAAGACATGGAATTCGAAGAAGGAAGCTTAGTACTACTGAAAGTATCGCCGTGGAAGGGATTAACGAGCTTTGGAAAGAAAAGAAAACCGAGCCCAAGATATGTCGGACCTTTTGAAATTTTAAAGCACGTTGGCAAAAGTAGCTTACGAGTTGTCGTTACCTCCGTACATAGAGCACATTCGCAATGTTCTTCACGTATCGATGCTTAAGAAGTATAATCCAGACTCCAGGCATGTAATAGAATATGAGTCAATAGAGCTTCAGGCAGATTCGTCATATGTAGAAAGTCCGATAGAGATTTTAGAGGAAAGAGAGAAGGTATTGAGAAATAAAGTGGTAAAGCTAGTAAGAATATTATGGAGAAACCCAAAGGTTGAAGAGTCACCCTGGGAGTTAGAAAGTGATATGAGAGCAAAGTGTCCTCATTTGTTCTCTTAGGAGATTCTGAGGACAGAATCCTTTTAAGGGGGGAAGGATGTAATATCCGGGATATATCGTATAATTATTTTATGTGTTCAGTATCTATTCTGTGAATTAATTATTAAGTGTTAAATGTGTTTGGATATTTAAAAATATTATTAATTGAGTATTTTAATTTTTATATGTCCAAAATAAAATATAGATAATTGTCATATCTTCCTATTTATTTTTATGTTGATTTATGAATTTATAGGATTTATATGAATTTTATAAAATCTTTTTCCGGGTATTTAAAATCTATTTTATGAAAACGGGAACCAACCGACGTCATCCGTTGTTACGTTTTTAGAACCCGAAACTCTTCCGAGAACTCCTTCCTAACCTAATTGCAATATTCCGAGCATTTTTCATGTTTCGACTTTTTCGATCCGGCGTACGGTTTGTCCTGTGCGGGTCCCGGCGCAACATTTTCGATATAATATTCGTTTCGGTAAATCAATAAAACTCGTATTTTGATAAACGAGAGCTTTTTTATTAAACTATTACAATTATCACTTCGTAATACGTGTAACTAGGCGCTGAGACCAAGACCGCAGTACAAATTGTACTGATTTGGATAATTATCCCGAAAACCGATACCGTTTGGATCAGTTTTTACAAATAAACGTACCGTTTTATATCCGGAATGATCCAACGGGATACAAATTTTCCGTAATTATAAATAGCCTTTTACCGTATTTTATTTCGTATCAAAATCATTTGCAGATAGTTAATTATATAATTTTCAGAGAAAAGCCCTAATTTCCTAAAACTGTTCTAAGAATCAAACAGCAAAACGAAGGCGTTACCGATCTCTGTTTTCAAAGCTTGAGTAACCAAAACGAAGGATTTGAAGTGTTCTATCAGATTCTGAGCTTTGTTTCATTGCAGAAATCAAGGTTATTTTTCTAAAAATTTATTTATTTTCGAATTTATTTTATTAAAAATATGAAATTTTGTTCGGATGATTGTTTGTATGATTTGATGATTGCATGTTGTAGAGCTTGTTTTCCTGATGATTTTCATATGTCATACGTCTGATTTGGAGTTCAATAACATGCTCAAAAGTGGGTTTGATTTCGAATTTCAAAATTAGGGTTTATAACCCGTATGAATGTTCTTAATTGAAATTTGGGGGTTTCTTATTCTGTAATAGATTGATGTTGTGTCATAGTAGGTTGTGTTCTCTGTGAAATTTGCAATCTAGTCGTATAAGTTTCATGAACCAACGAGGTCTGTAGAGAAGGGAGTTGTGTTTTGAAGTTTTCCGATGTTCGCCGAAAACTGAAAAACTTCACGGCCAAATTTCGGCCAACTCAGGGATTGTTAGGATGAATTGATTGCATGGTTGTGTTCCTGGTGTTGTGTAGATGTGATCTGGAAGTGTTGGTGGGGTGAGGACGCCGGGAACGTGTTCTCCGGCGAACCCGACTGTTTTCCGGCGACGGGGTGTAAAATTGCAGTTTGGTCCCTGGACTTTTTGGGACGATACAGTTAGGTCCCTGAAGTTTCCAGACTTTGCAAATTTAGGGTTCCTGTTTATAAAATGTTTAAAAATCATATTTCCTATTTATTTTTATTATAAAAATTCATTTTTAAATTCTGAAAATTCTAAAAATTATTATTTTAATTCTGAAAATTATTTTTAATTCATAAATAAATCTAAATTAATTAGTTAATTAATTTCAGTTAATTTATAATTGATTAATTGGTCAATTAATTCAAAAATTAATTGATTAATTGATTTAATTAATTATTAATTGATTTTAATTAATTATTTAATTAGATTTAATTATTTAAAAATGATTTAAAAATTCTGAAAAATAGTTTCGAGCTTTAAAATATTATTCTAAATTATTTCCAAGGCTCGAGAATTATTCTAAAATTATTTCGGAGCCAGAATGGGCCAACCGAACCCTATTTATTAACCCGAAATTGATCCAACGACCCGTTTTAATTCCGAAAAATATTTTAAAATCATTTTAAATACCAGAAAGCCTATTTATTACCCGAGACTTCTTTATAAATAATATATCATTGATTACGTGATGTATTATGTGCTATATGTGACTTGTTGTAATAACCCCAATTTTTGGAAATTTTAAAACAAGGATGAATAGTAACTTTTGCTGACAATGCTGATTAAGGAAAATTATCAGACCACGTTATATAGGAGTACTGTTATGGACATTCTAAGATCGTATTAGTATTCCATAAATTAAATGAGTGTATGTAAAGGTCATTAGAATTCGGATCCGGACACTTTGATTTTTTTCGAAAATCCACCAGATACCGAAAGAATTGAGTATAAGGTAACATGATTAAAAGGATTTAAATTCAAGGGTTATAAGAGAGGATCATAAAAGGAATATAAAATATTGAGAAAGGTTAAGGGGAACCCAAGTAATAAGATCCCGGATATGATCCCTCAAACGATCAACGAGAATGAATAATAAACGAGTCGTAAAGCAATTAAACGACTAAGGATCAAGCTTGGGCAAGTAGCTAGGGGATTAGCAAGGATAATACAAGTATTAAAGCACCTAATTAACAAAGATTAAGCTTAATGAAAAGGTTCCACCATAAGAAGAGGACAAGTGGCAAGAGTGATGCAAGTGGTGACATAGGCTTGCTTACATCACTTTCCACTAACTAACCAAGAGTTAGCCAAACAAATATCCACCTACCATTCCATTTACACCACAAAATAAGTCAACACAAGCAAGCTTTTTTCTCCCCCATTTTCATTGCTCTCGGCCAAAACAGAACCAGCACATTAAAACTGCTGTATCTCCTTCATTTCTCACTCAAATGTTGTGTTCTATAGCTCGTTGGAAAGGTATTGAGATGGCCTACAACTCTTGTTCACAAGTCTCATCCAAATAATCATGGTAAGACCCTCATTTTTACAGTTCTTTAAATCGGACTTTTAGAAACTTCAAAGCCTAACTTTGTGTTCTTGATTTCTTTGGAAAGATCAAGCTTGTAGGAGGCTCCATAAGGCTTCCTAGTAACTTTCCACCCTCCAAGAAAGGTATAAATCTTCACACCCTTTAGTAATAAGTTTGAATGTTGAATTTTGGAGATGGTTTGGATGGATGAGTAGTAATTTGAATGATAAGCATGATTCGAGCTTAATTGTTAAGTAGTTTAGTTGAATTTGGAGATGTTATAATATATGATTGGATTGAGATCCTTGAGCTTATTATGACTGAAATCAGTAGCATTGATGTGTATCTTGAGTTGTTGTTGATTGGTAGTTGGATTGATATGATTTAGAATGGTAAAAAATTTGGAAATCGCGTAAACATCGCCGTCGTAATGTCCGATTTACTTTAGACTGCTTTTGTTCATAACATTAGGACCCGAGAACTCCCTTCTAGGTTCTGACCATTGCCATTTTTAGATAGTTCATGTTACGAGCTTCGTTTTGATATATGGTTCGTTTGATTCCGATGTACGGTTTAGGAGAAACGGCCGTTTTAAGTAACGACGTTTCACGAACGAAACATTACCCCTCGCCTTACTTTGAAACATTGGTTAAAGACCTTAAATGACTAATTGGAGTATGAAACATTTATGTAAAGTGTAATAGGAAGTTGGTAAGACACTCGCGAAGGAATCGCCTTAAAACTCGTAATGGTTAATTTATTAAAAATGGTGGAGTCGAGGGTACTCGAGCGACTTAAGAGAATCAGTAAGCGCAAAGCGAGCGTTAGAGTCTAATTTGGTTAAAGTATAGATTTACAAGTGACTTCGGTTTAATTCCAACTTATATGTTGTTTATAGGTTACCAGACTCGTCCCGAGCCATTTGTAATCCCCAGTCGCTCAGGCAAATTTTCTACCCGTTATACTGTTGTTGTGATGTATATGTGTATATGCATGATCTTGTGATAAATGCATATTTGTTATTAGCAAATTCTTGCGATATATTGTAGCATGTGATATGGTATATATGCATGCATGTTTCGTATTCTTGATTTATATATCTGTTGGTTCAAATGCTTATTCGTTGCATAATACCTATGCTAGAGATAAGCGGTATTTGCGTATACCCTTAGTATAGGGGATCAAAAGGTGAACTTTTTCTAAAACCGGGAGGCGAGGCTCCCGAGTATAATATATATTTATATATAAATATATTGATATAGTTTTTAAAACTATTAATCGAATAAAGTTTATTCGATAACTTTATTTTATTTAATGAATATTATTACGAATATTCATTCGAGGGCTTATGACTTCTTTATTTTATTAAATGAATATTATTTTGAATATTCATTCGAGGACTTATAACTCCTTTTATTTTATTATTTGAATATTATTTGAATATTCATTCGAGGGCTTATGACTCTTTTATATTATTTATTGAATATTATTCGAATATTCATTCTATGGCTTATGACTCCTTTATTTTATTTAATGAATATTATTACGAATATTCATTCAAGGGCTTATGACTTCTTTATTTTATTAAATGAATATTATTTTGAATATTCATTTGAGGACTTATGACTCCTTTTATTTTATTATTTGAATATTATTTGAATATTCATTCGAGGGCTTATGACTCTTTTATATTATTTGAATATTCATTCGAGGGCTTATGACTCAGTTTATATTATTTAATGAATATTATTTGAATATTCATTTGAGGATCTATGACTCCGATTATTTGCTGAGATATTCTTTATTTTATTAAAGAATAAGGTGTCGATAATCAAACTTATCTTTGATTATTCAAATAAAGATAGTACTTTCGTATAAGTATATCTTTGGTTATTTAATACTCATTTCAAGTATAAGTTTTAAAACTTTTACTTCAATTATTTTTTTATAAAGATTATTCTTTATGAGAATATTATTTAAATAATAATATTCAGATATTTTCTAATATATTGGGACTGATTTATTTCATTAAATCAGCATTACTCCAAATACTCTTTAAAGTGTTTTCGAGTCTTTAAAATAATTTTTAAAAGTTAGAGCGGATCCCAAAACTCATTTTTATATTTAAGATCTTCCTTTTAAAGGGGATTTAAATACTCGTTCAAAACTTGAGGGATCCGGCTCAGTGGTGTATTTTACATTCGCAACGAGGTTGATGTTTTGAGAAAACATCTTGATTACTTGCCCATCGTTCGGGAAGTAAGTTCATCTATTTGAGTCGGCATAAGCAACATGGGCTCAGTGGGCGTCCATGAAAGTGTAAGTGGCTCAGTGGGAGTCCATCAAATGCGTAAGTGGCTGAGTGGCAGTCCAGCATAAGGTCCTATTGCGGCCAGGGTGATGACCAGTGGGGAATTCGTCCATCTACTAGTAGAAAAGGTTACTTATTGGTATCTTTGCCTGATCAGCAAGATATCGGGTTTATGCCAAGGTTTTCTCCGTTCCAAATTCATTGGATATTGCAACTCTGTTTATAATTTTCATAACAGAGGTTTTCAAGGAGTGTATGAAATGTATATATATAGGTGTATATATATATCTGGATTTAATGAAGTATCTCGTAACTTCATTATTTATAATGATATTCAAAGATTGAATCTATTCAAATCTTGTCTTGTAGTCTCATCTATGTGATGAACTTTTGAACTGATTATAACTTGAACGGTGGTAGTTCAAGTAATATTTGGAAAATATATAAGTATATTGGGGTATCTTGTAACTTCATATTTTCAACTTATATCTAGTTAATGATTATCTTATGCATATCAAAGATTTTCAGAAAAACGTTGAGACAAGGATAGATATATGAGATCACCTTGCAACGATATTTTTATACAATTATAAACTGGAACTCTGTGTATATTATGCATGGAAGAGGACTTCCAAGATTTTGAAAAGTATATATGTATATACTGAATATTTTGCGACTTCATCGCATTAAGATATCAAACTTGGTTCATTTCTTTTGACCAAGACTTTCATGAGTACTATGAGAAGGCTCATATATTGTTAATCATTATACATATTATTTTGGTGGGCTTACTGCTCACCCTTGCTTTCTTCTTTCATCACACAACAACAGATAGAAAAGATGAACAGGACCAAGCTCCCGATTCGCAAGCGGTAAGAAAACGTTCCGCAGTCTTCTGAAAGCGTTGATGCCCCCGTAGCTGAGGTAGGAGCTACCAATAGGCTAGGTTTTCAACTATTGATGAACCAGACTTATGTATAATATGAATTGTAATAATGGCAAGGAATATGTAAATTTATTCAGAACCTTTTTAAGGTGTAACGGTTTATAATTGTGGAATATAAGTACTTGTGTTATTTTTTGAGTTTTCATCTCTGAGACTATAACTTGTGGTGTGTGTGTTTATTTTGGGGTCACAGTACAGAGTAGTTGATTATTTATTAAGATTGGGTGTTATTAAGGGAAATGGAACTCGTGACAACCCGGATCCCCGACCCCGGATTTGGGGGTGTTACAGAAGTGGTATCAGAGCTAAGTGTTATAAACCTCAGAGATGATGTGACGTTAAGATAATAAGTTCACTAAGATAATAAGAACTCTTGCCAAGTTCCTAGTCGGGCTACCTAACGTAGTACTGACAGTTAAAACCCTTATGGGAACCCTTATAAATATAGTGATAGGAGCGTAGTTCGTTATCGTATATGGTAACGGGACTCCGAACCCTGAGGTTGAGGAGCAACAACGCGATGATATTTTATTACTTATTGGAGATCAGATTATGGATCCGATAGAGCATCCTAACGCGGGATCGGATGATGTTCATGTTGAGGATGTTGTCCTAGAAGGGATAGTTGCTGAGGAGGATCCCATGGAGGATCTTGACAAGAATGAATAAAGGACCACTGATGAATTGATGACCATGGTTAGGTCGACTACCAGAGGTAGAATTGGTCGGTCACTATCGGAGGTTAGTTCGAGTTTGTAAAGATAGTAGCCCCCTTTAACGCGGCTTACTCGTAAGACTGAGAAGTTTGAATGGACAGAGAAATACGAGAACAACTTTCAAGAACTGAAGCAAAGATTGGTGACGACCCCTATGATGGCGTTGCCGGATGGAAAAGGAGATTTTGTGATGTGTAGTGACGCTTTGCATAAGGAATTAGGGTGCTTCTTATACAGCACAACAAGGTAATCGCGTACGCATCAAGACAATTAAGGGAATATAAAATTCGATATCCCCACCCATGAGCTTGGGCTCGTGGTAATAGTTTTGCCCTAAATATTGGAGGCACTACTTGTATGGAGAGAAGTACGAGATTTACACAAGCCATAAGTGCTCTAGTGCATTTTCACGCAGAAAGAGCTCAACATGCGCCAAATGAGGTGGTTAGAGATAATCAAGGATTACGATTATGAGATTCTTTATCATTCGGGGAAAGCCAATGTGGTGGCTGATGCCCTTAGTAAAAAGGAGAGACTCAAGATGATAATATCTTTGAGAGAGTTTATAAGAGATTTTGAGAAAATGGAAATAGAAGTGAAGGTAACCGGAGCCGGTACCGAAAAGCTGTTTGAGATTGCAAGACAGACCGAATTATTGGAAAAGAACATATTGTGCCAGAAAAAGTGATGAATGAAGGCAGAGAGCCAAAAAAATAGATATGAGATTAATACCGAGAAAGATGATAAGGGAATAATGAGGTATTCCTATAGAATTTGGGTTCCAAATGTTTAAGAGCTTAAAGATGAGATCCTAGATGAAAGTCATAGTTCAAGGAATAAGATTTAGGGCAAACCCTGAATGTGATAGTCAGGGAGGACGCCATCAAGATAGAAGGAACCCATAACATAATGAAGTGGAAAATGAGGATTTTAACGTATAAGATAACCCCAAGTATGGGAGAAGGATGAAACATTTCATACTGAGAAAATAGAAGTCGAGCAAGATAAGGAGACCCGAGACGGTACTCCTATATGGAAATTCATGGACCTGTCTAAACAGAACTTATACTTTTATTCCCAACCACCACCTTAAGGAAACAATGCGGTAGGAAATCCTTTCATGACCTTTAAGTCGCTAAGCTCTCAGAGTTCCAAGGAACAGTTTGACCCAGTCGAGGCAAGAGCCTGACTAAAGGAAATATAGGAATTATTTGAGATTCTAAATGATTGACGAAGCACAAAAGACTGTTTTTATCACTTACCCCCGTAAGAGAGAGGCCACCCGTTGGTGACAGGCCAAGAAAGGCACAGAGCCAGAGGTTATAATAAACTGATTAAAGTTCAGACAATTGTTTTCAGGAAAGTACTTCCCAAGGTTATGGAGGTAGTGTAAAAGCTTTAGAGCCAGAACAAAAGCGGACGAGTATGATGAATTATGAATCTAAGTTGTAAAAGTTGTCAAGATTCGTTCTGAGGACACGAATCCAGAATGACGGGATGTTTGAAATCAATGCTTATGTTGTGTTGGTTCATGTAATGGTTGTAATGGAAACGAAAATAAAAGACTGAAAAGGGAAGGAGTATAAAGGGATATAAAGGAAATAAAGTTGAGAAGTGATAAGGGAGTTAGGTATGGGAAACCCTAAGAAACCCTTACAATAAATATAGAGAAGTGTGTCATCATCAGCGCGATGGTGACTGATCATGAGATAAATTCAAGGTTTGAAGGTGTAAGCGATACGTATAGTTAATTCCCTTGAAGTTGACAGTATTCGATGAAACTTTGAGATAGATCGATTGATTAATAAGGAAACGCGGATGGACGGAGGAGTCAAGAAAGTAAAAAATTAGGAAAATTGGATGAAGGAAGTGACCTTCAAGAATATGAAGTGTAAGACCGGTGGCTTGATACCCAAAAAGGGAGACGCCAGGTATGAAAGATATCCCAACATTGAGATGACTGTTGAGATAAACAACAAAAATAAATAAGGAATTATTAAGAAGAAGTTCACGTTGAACACGACCAATATCTTCCAGAACATCCTTGTTATCGTTACCCAATTTAGGCAATAAAAGCGGATAACCATTGTTATCTTTTGGAGGCCATATTGATTGACCTCATTTTGAATACAGATGTTATTGTGAAATTTAGCATATACTATCGAGGTGGGAATGGTTAAATAAGACACCCTTATCAGGGATATATGACTTGATTATCCATGGAAGGATGCATGTACCTTTTAAAGGTGGAATTAAGGATAGAACATCGGTAACTTAAAATAAATCCTAGGGGAATGCATAAAGGTTGGCATTTCACCCTTAATAGGGATAGTATGAGTTTTGACAGTATGAATTGGAAAGGATTAAGGTAATAACAACCTTTAAGAATCAGTGGAGAAATTCTTCAGAAGTATATAGACAATGATTCTGGTATTAATAAATGGTATCTTGATATGCCCTGTATCTAGGGAATACAGGAGGAACGATTCAAGGATAACCTTATAGGTTTTACAAGGAGAAAGGTAATATTCAAAATTCTCAAGAATAGAAATGTTGATAAAGGAAATATGACGTAATTATAATGATGCCAAGTGGGGCACGTGTTAAACCACGAGAAAGTATGGATCGGACCAGTAAAGGTCGAAATTGTTCAGGGCAATTAGGGCCTAGGATAAAAGATGTTCTAAGTATGATTGAGAGTCCGTCGTGACAGTGATTAACCTCTAAAGACTGAGCCAATAACTTATGGAAAAATGGTGATATTTTTTTTTTACTCATCAGATTTTAAGGAAAACATCTTCACAAAATCAGTGATTGAAATAAGGTAGAAAATTTATTTGGAGGTGGTTAAAATGACATTGACTGTAAGGAAATTTTACTATCAGGAAAGGCCAAAGAGGTGGCCGACACTTTAAAGGTAAGAGGATAATTATAGGCGCTTGTGCCAAAGGAATACAGTGATGATGGTTAAAGCTGTGAAGGTTGTATTATGGTTTGGAAGATTGACATTCCTTCTGATGACTGTGCAATACTCAACCGTAATAGTAGTTGGGTAAAGGTTTAATTCGTGTAATCGCCATTAGCGGGCTATCTATCTTAGAAGGTCCTATCTTGAGAATAAGCCAGGACCATATTTTAAAAAGGACCAAACAAACCTTTGAGTTAAGTCTTCTATTGAAGGCATATGATTAAGAATGGTATTAACCTGCTATCGGTGCTTTGATTGAAACTCTTCTGCAATTTTATATGCTTCATGTCATGTATGTATGTCAGGATCAGGAGTGTTCTTCATGAATTATGAATGGTGATTATGTTAACTCCTTAGAAGAATTCTATACTACATGTATGGACTCCGTATGGTTAGATATTAAGATTTTATGGAAAGTGAATGACGACAGTAGGTCAGTGGTGGACCATAGTAATGCAGCAATGATTCTGCGAGTAATGAACTGATTACAACCGTGAGAGTTGTATTGGAATGGATGTTGAGATTGAGTACCACTAATCTTGTCATGTTGACGTATAAGTTATCTTTGATAGAAAAACTAGGTCGATTATTTACCTATTGAATATTTATTCCTTCTTAGGAATAGAGGTATTACTATACGAAGAAGATTGCGGTGCAAGCATAGAATTCTAGTAACGATGATGTCTAGAATGAGATCCCAGATTCGATTTTCGATGTCGAGGGAGTTTCAAAGGTGATTGTGTATAAGCTCGAGGAAGAGCATGGGTCCATAGAATGATGGACGGAATAGCAAAAATATTTAGGCATGTGAAATACGATGCTATAATACTTGATGTTGATATATATACATATATGTTTTGTTCTCCTATGACAAACCTCTATAGTTCAGAGGTAGATTCCAAGCCAGATATTTTATGGCAATAAATTTTTTTTTTACGAATATACAATTCTCTTCAGTTCGTTCTTTTCTCTTCTTTTCATTTCATATAAACTGAGAAGAACAACCCTTCCAGAAGGGGAGGTATTGCCGAATGACTATCTATCTGTGTGATAGAAGTTGAGTAGGATACCATCTATTGTTTAATTGCTTGTCAAGTACTAAAGGCTGGCCACCTTCTGTACTAACTATGCAATAGAACAAGTGTTCATGATCATAGTGATCTCTCAATAAATTCTTTTACTTTTATACGAAGGACCAAGCTTTCAAAGATGGAGGCAGCTAGAGATGAAGTGGTACCAAGTAAGATGGTATTCCGATTCTAACGCGTCCGTGATACTAAGGTTGACGCGATTATTAAGAGGTTATAAAACTCTAGCGAGTAAAGGTATATCTAGAATAGTATCATGTACGGAAGATAGTAACGATTACGAACTGGAAAAGAATGGGTATTGAGAAGCAAAATCTATAGTGCTAGAAGCTATGATGAAATTCTGTGCAATAGACTTGAAAGAAATTGGAATGATCACTTAACACGGATTGAGTTTTCTTACGACAATAGATCATATGTCATTATCGAGATGTCGCCTTATGAGATCCTTGAGGGAAGACAATGTCGATCTCCCTTATGTTATGATGAAGTTGTAGAGCGCAAGATGCTCAGACCAGCAGTGGTCCAAAGGACCAAGGATATAATAGATCTAATCAAAAGACGACTGGTAGTAGCCCAAGATGGACATAAAAAGTATGCTGATTTGACAATGAAAGGACAAGGAGTATGAAGTAGGGGACCTAGTGTTGTGAAAGATATCCCCTTGGAAAGCCTTGGAAAGGATTGATGAGGTTCGGAAAGAAAGAAAAGCTAAGTCCACGATTTGTTGGACCCTTGGAGATATTAAGACGTATTGGGAAGTTAGCATATGAGCTAGCCCTATCCCCGAACCTGTAGCAAGTTCATAACATGTTTCACATATCAATATTAAGAAAGTGTAATCCGGATGCCAGACAAATAAGGGCATATGAGCACATAGACATGCAACCAGGCGTAACCTATATGGAGCAACCAGGAAGGGTTATAATTGGAAAGGGATTAAGTGCTTAGGAGTAGGGTTATCAAACTAGACCAAGTTTGGTGGTAGAACCACCATGTGGGAAAAATTGACTTGGGAGTTAGAAAATACAATGCTAGAAAAGTATCCCAGCGGTTTTCTATCTGATTCCGGGACGGAATCCTTTTAAGGAGGGGAGACTGTAATAACCCCAATTTTTGGAATTTTTAAAACACGGATGAATAGTAACTTTTGCTGACAATGCTGATTAAGGAAAATTATCAGACCACGTTATATAGGAGTACTGTTATGGAAATTCTAAGATCGTATTAGTATTCCATAAATTAAATGAGTGTATGTAAAGGTCATTAGAATTCGGATCCGGACACTTTGATTTTTTTCGAAAATCCACCAGATACCGAAAGAATTGAGTATAAGGTAACATGATTAAAAGGATTTAAATTCAAGGGTTATAAGAGAGGATCATAAAAGGAATATAAAATATTGAGAAAGGTTAAGGGGAACCCAAGTAATAAGATCCCGGATATGATCCCTCAAACGATCAACGAGAATGAATAATAAACGAGTCGTAAAGCAATTAAACGACTAAGGATCAAGCTTGGGCAAGTAGCTAGGGGATTAGCAAGGATAATACAAGTATTAAAGCACCTAATTAACAAAGATTAAGCTTAATGAAAAGGTTCCACCATAAGAAGAGGACAAGTGGCAAGAGTGATGCAAGTGGTGACATAGGCTTGCTTACATCACTTTCCACTAACTAACCAAGAGTTAGCCAAACAAATATCCACCTACCATTCCATTTACACCACAAAATAAGTCAACACAAGCAAGCTTTTTTCTCCCCCATTTTCATTGCTCTCGGCCAAAACAGAACCAGCACATTAAAACTGCTGTATCTCCTTCATTTCTCACTCAAATGTTGTGTTCTATAGCTCGTTGGAAAGGTATTGAGATGGCCTACAACTCTTGTTCACAAGTCTCATCCAAATAATCATGGTAAGACCCTCATTTTTACAGTTCTTTAAATCGGACTTTTAGAAACTTCAAAGCCTAACTTTGTGTTCTTGATTTCTTTGGAAAGATCAAGCTTGTAGGAGGCTCCATAAGGCTTCCTAGTAACTTTCCACCCTCCAAGAAAGGTATAAATCTTCACACACTTTAGTAATAAGTTTGAATGTTGAATTTTGGAGATGGTTTGGATGGATGAGTAGTAATTTGAATGATAAGCATGATTCGAGCTTAATTGTTAAGTAGTTTAGTTGAATTTGGAGATGTTATAATATATGATTGGATTGAGATCCTTGAGCTTATTATGACTGAAATCAGTAGCATTGATGTGTATCTTGAGTTGTTGTTGATTGGTAGTTGGATTGATATGATTTAGAATGGTAAAAAATTTGGAAATCGCGTAAACATCGCCGTCGTAATGTCCGATTTACTTTAGACTGCTTTTGTTCATAACATTAGGACCCGAGAACTCCCTTCTAGGTTCTGACCATTGCCATTTTTAGATAGTTCATGTTACGAGCTTCGTTTTGATATATGGTTCGTTTGATTCCGATGTACGGTTTAGGAGAAACGGCCGTTTTAAGTAACGACGTTTCACGAACGAAACATTACCCCTCGCCTTACTTTGAAACATTGGTTAAAGACCTTAAATGACTAATTGGAGTATGAAACATTTATGTAAAGTGTAATAGGAAGTTGGTAAGACACTCGCGAAGGAATCGCCTTAAAACTCGTAATGGTTAATTTATTAAAAATAGTGGAGCCGAGGGTACTCGAGCGACTTAAGAGAATCAGTAAGCGCAAAGCGAGCGTTAGAGTCTAATTTGGTTAAAGTATAGATTTACAAGTGACTTCGGTTTAATTCCAACTTATATGTTGTTTATAGGTTACCAGACTCGTCCCGAGCCATTTGTAACCCCCAGTCGCTCAGGCAAGTTTTCTACCCGTTATACTGTTGTTGTGATGTATATGTGTATATGCATGATCTTGTGATAAATGCATATTTGTTATTAGCAAATTCTTGCGATATATTGTAGCATGTGATATGGTACATATGCATGCATGTTTCGTATTCTTGATTTATATATCTGTTGGTTCAAATGCTTATTCGTTGTATAATACCTATGCTAGAGATAAGCGGTATTTGCGTATACCCTTAGTATAGGGGATCAAAAGGTGAACTTTTTCTAAAACCGGGAGGCGAGGCTCCCGAGTATAATATATATTTATATATATATATATATTGATATAGTTTTTAAAACTATTAATCGAATAAGGTTTATTCGATAACTTTATTTTATTTAATGAATATTATTACGAATATTCATTCGAGGGCTTATGACTTCTTTATTTTATTAAATGAATATTATTTTGAATATTCATTCGAGGACTTATAACTCCTTTTATTTTATTATTTGAATATTATTTGAATATTCATTCGAGGGCTTATGACTCTTTTATATTATTTATTGAATATTATTCGAATATTCATTCGAGGGCTTATGACTCCTTTATTTTATTTAATGAATATTATTACGAATATTCATTCGAGGGCTTATGACTTCTTTATTTTATTAAATAAATATTATTTTGAATATTCATTCGAGGACTTATGACTCCTTTTATTTTATTATTTGAATATTATTTGAATATTCATTCGAGGGCTTATGACTCTTTTATATTATTTATTGAATATTATTTGAATATTCATTCGAGGGCTTATGACTCAGTTTATATTATTTAATGAATATTATTTGAATATTCATTTGAGGATCTATGACTCCGATTATTTGCTGAGATATTCTTTATTTTATTAAAGAATAAGGTGTCGATAATCAAACTTATCTTTGATTATTCAAATAAAGATAGTACTTTCGTATAAGTATATCTTTGGTTATTTAATACTCATTTCAAGTATAAGTTTTAAAACTTCTACTTCAATTATTTTTTTATAAAGATTATTCTTTATGGGAATATTATTTAAATAATAATATTCAGATATTTTCTAATATATTGGGACTGATTTATTTCATTAAATCAGCATTACTCCAAACACTCTTTAAAGTGTTTTCGAGTCTTCAAAATGATTTTTAAAAGTTAGAGCGGATCCCAAAACTCATTTTTATATTTAAGATCTTCCTTTTAAAGGGGATTTAAATACTCGTTCAAAACTTGAGGGATCCGGCTCAGTGGTGTATTTTACATTCGCAACGAGGTTGCTGTTTTGAGAAAACATCTTGATTACTTGCCCATCGTTCGGGAAGTAAGTTCATCTATTTGAGTCGGCATAAGCAACATGGGCTCAGTGGGCGTCCATGAAAGTGTAAGTGGCTCAGTGGGAGTCCATCAAATGCGTAAGTGGCTGAGTGGCAGTCCAGCATAAGGTCCTATTGCGGCCAGGGTGATGACCAGTGGGGAATTCGTCCATCTACTAGTAGAAAAGGTTACTTATTGGTATCTTTGCCTGATCAGCAAGATATCGGGTTTATGCCAAGGTTTTCTCCTTTCCAAATTCATTGGATATTGCAACTCTGTTTATAATTTTCATAACAGAGGTTTTCAAGGAGTGTATGAAATGTATATATATAGGTGTATATATATATCGGGATTTAATGAAGTATCTCGTAACTTCATTATTTATAATGATATTCAAAGATTGAATCTATTCAAATCTTGTCTTGTAGTCTCATCTATGTGATGAACTTTTGAACTGATTATAACTTGAACGGTGGTAGTTCAAGTAATATTTGGAAAATATATAAGTATATTGGGGTATCTTGTAACTTCATATTTTCAACTTATATCTAGTTAATGATTATCTTATGCATATCAAAGATTTTCAGAAAAACGTTGAGACAAGGATAGATATATGAGATCACCTTGCAACGATATTTTTATACAATTATAAACTGGAACTCTGTGTATATTATGCATGGAAGAGGACTTCCAAGATTTTGAAAAGTATATATGTATATATACTGAATATTTTGCGACTTCATCGTATTAAGATATCAAACTTGGTTCATTTCTTTTGACCAAGACTTTCATGAGTACTATGAGAAGGCTCATATATTGTTAATCATTATACATATTATTTTGGTGGGCTTACTGCTCACCCTTGCTTTCTTCTTTCATCACACAACAACAGATAGAAAAGATGAACAGGACCAAGCTCCCGATTCGCAAGCGGTTAGAAAACGTTCCGCAGTCTTCTGAAAGCGTTGATGCCCCCGTAGCTGAGGTAGGAGCTACCAATAGGCTAGGTTTTCAACTATTGATGAACCAGACTTATGTATAATATGAATTATAATAATGGCAAGGAATATGTAAATTTATTCAGAACCTTTTTAAGGTGTAACGGTTTATAATTGTGGAATATAAGGACTTGTGTTATTTTTTGAGTGTTCATCTCTGAGACTATAACTTGTGGTGTGTGTGTTTATTGTGGGGTCACAGTACAGAGTAGTTGATTATTTATTAAGATTGGGTGTTATTAAGGGAAATGGAACTCGTGACAACCCGGATCCCCGACCCCGGATTTGGGGGTGTTACACTTGTTAATTGACTATCGGTCTATATATTCGGTGATTACTTGTTTATAGCCTAACTTTCGATCCGTTAATCGGATTTGGGTGAAACGAAGGGTAGATAGAAATGTATGTCGAATAGAATCGTATGAGTTAAATATTGATAGATATTTATAATGCCTAGCAGAGTAAGCAAGGCATAAGAAAGGGAAGCAGGTGATCAGAAAATAGAATTGACATGTAGAAAATACATCAAGTAATCAGAGAATAGAAGCGAGGCATAAGAAAAGCAGACGAGTGATTATTGAATGGAGTCAGTAGATAAGTACAAGTGAAGTTGAAATCGATTATGATAAGGCAAGTACTTCTAAACCTTTCTCGAGATATATTGCAAATATTTCTAAATTCTCTTGTGACATATTGTTAATACTCAAAATAGCTCTGTTTTATATTGGAAATACTTTGAATCCTTCAGCCTTGAACCTGAGCCACATCATTTGATCTTGAGCTGTAAGCCTTATTCTTTGTGAACCATTTCTGGTTGATTTACCAAATATTAAACCACACATATATGATACCACTCCACAAATATATAAGCATCACATACCAAACACTGGAACAAAATTGTTTTAAACATGCAGAAACTTTTATACTTAACCATACCTTGTGACATCAAAGTATTGAAACCCTGTAAAAAGATTATTCATCTAATACCCGATTGTCCTGCAGACTGGAGGCCACTTCTTTCATGTACTTTGACATACCCTTTCAGTAACCATGAATTTTACCATGCTTTTATACAAAAGTTTTATTGTTATTGATTATGATTAGGTTTTATTGAATTCTGTTGTTTATCATATTGAACTGCTTTAAAATTGGATAGTTTTCTTTGTGTAGACCAGATTCGTGGTCAGACCATATCAATGGTCAAGTTAGGCCAATGTGTGCCTTGGATCCAGTAGTTAGAGCAATGCTGTGTGCTTTGCTCGGGGTTAGTGCGTGACTGATCAGCAGCCTAACCTTGGTTTTAAAAACTTAAAATAAATATCCAATTCTATTGGTTGTTTAACAAGAAACTTGATTCCTTTGAATCATCCTGTTTATTATTGTTTAACCTCACTGAATAATGATATGACTTGCTGAGCTAGTTAGCTCACTCTTACAAATCTTTTTATGTATGCTATAGTTACAAAGGATACAGTTGATAGCGAGGTTTTACAGTTCAATGTTCGAGCTAGGATTCCAGATTATGATTGATCGAGCTAGCAGGAGCTTATTGCAGTAGTGAGATAGTAAGGTTGTAAGAATAATTTCATATCAGTTATAAATTAAATTAGTTGGGATTTGGTACGTTGTAATAAAAGTTAAGGTTGTGGCTTGTTTTCATACTTTAACCTGTTGCGATCCGTGGTTATGTAAAGCAGGGTCATTGCAAATAATATTTTATATTCAGGTTTATATATTAGGTATGTGTTGTGGACCCCAAACTTCTGACCCGGGTTTAGAGGGCGCCACAATATTCCCATAAGGATGATCTTTTTAAATATAATCGAAGTAGAAGTTTTAAAACTTATACTTGAAATGAATATTAATTAACCAAAGATATACTTATACGAAAGTATTATCTTTATTTGAATAATCAAAAGTAAGTTTGATTATCGACACATTATTCTTTAATAAAATAAAGAATATTATTTAATAAATAAGCGGAGTCATAAGTCCTCGAATGAATATTAAAAAAATAATATTCATTAAATAAAATAAACGGAGTCATATGTCCTCGAATGAATATTCAAAATAATATGCATTAATATGAATAAACGGAGTCATAAGCCCTTGAATGAATATTCAAAATAATATTCATTAATAAAAATAAAGTTATCGAATAAACCTTATTCGATTAAAAGTTTTGAAAACTACATCTATATATATATATAAATATATATAATATACACGGGAATATCAACTCCCGGTTTTAGAAAATATTCACCTTTGGGTCCCCTATACTAAGGGTATACGTAATTACTGCTTATCTCTAGCATAGGTATTATGAAACTAATAAACCTTTGAATCAACAGATATATATCAAGATTACGAAACAGACATGCATATATACCATATCACATGCTCCAATATATTACAAGATTTGCTAATTAACCATCATGCATTTATCACAAGATAATGCATATACATATGTATACATCACAACAACAGTATAACGGGTAGAAAACTTGCCTGAGCGACTGGGGGTGATAAATGGCTTGGGACGAGTCTGGTAACCTATAAATAACATATAAGTTGGAATTAAACCAAAGTCGCTTATGAATCTATACTTTAACAAATTAGACCCTAACGTTCGCTTTTGCGCTTAACGATTCTCTTAAGTCGCTCGAGTACCCTCGACTCCACCATTTTTAATAAATTAACCATTAAGGGTTTTAAGGCAATTCTTTCGCGAGTGCTTTACCAACTGCATAATACACTACACATAAATGTTTCATACTCCAATTAGTCCTTTAAGGTCTTTAACCTATGTTTCAAAGTAAGGCGAGTGGTAATGGTTCGTTCACGAAACGCCGTTACTTAAAACAGTCGTTTCTCCTAAACCGTACATCGGATTCAAGCGAACCACATATCAAAAAAAAGCTCGTAACATGAAATATCTAATCATGGCAATGGTCCTGATATTAAGAATAAAAATAGTCTAAAGTAAATCGGGCATTACGATGGCTATGTTTACGCGATTACCAAATTTTATCCTACTCCAAATCAACCACAAATCAATCACAATTCAACCATACAACCAAAATCCATCCATACATCACTACAACAGCCCCAACACCTCAAGTTTTCCAATTTATATTATTCTCAAACATGAACTAAAACTACTCTTAAGTTCATTAACTAATAACCAAGATTTACAACTCCATAAACATCACAAAACCAACTAATCTCTACATATTCAATCACCATGCTTCTCATGAACTATCCTACTCATAATAAGCTCTTAATATTAAATAACAATGCTAGGTTAAGAGATTATACCTTCCTTGGTGAGTAAGAGTAACTAAGGAGCTTGGAATCACCCTTGAAAGTCCTTACCAAAGCTTAATCTAACCAAAAACACAAGATCAAACAATTTAAATTTCTTGAAAACACTATTCAATCTCTTCTTAAATGATTTATTGAAAGAGATTGTGAAGGAATTTGGAGCTTAAACTCCTAGGGTAGCCATAACTAATCATAAGGAACCTTGGATAATTACCTTGCAATTTAACAATGGTTGGATCTTGGATTTTGAAATTTTTCTCTTTGAAAAACAAGAAAAGCCGAGAGCTTCTCTTGAATAATGAGAGTCAACTTTGTTTTTGTGTTTTTTGATTTTTTTGGCTTGGTTGATCCACTTTTGTTTTGGTTTATTACCTTTTAACCATGGTGAATTTTGTGTGGTTTATAATCAACCAACCTTCCTTCCTTTTTGGTCATGCTTAGGTCATCATTTTTATGTCATCTTCCCATGCTTGTCCTCTTCTTATTGGTTTGATGACATCATCCTCACTAACCTCTTTGATTAGCTCCTAATTACTGGGCTAATGACCGCTGATTTGTTATACGGTTCGCTTAACTTTTGTTTTCGTTTATCGTTTGAGGGATCATACCCGAGATCTTATTACTTGGGTTCCCTTAACCTTTCTCAATACATTATATTCCTTTTATGATCCCCTCTTATAATCCTTGAATTTAAATCCTTTTTATCATGTTCCCTTATACTCAATTCTTTCGGCATCTAGTGGATTTTCGGGGAAAAATCAAAGTGTTCCAATTTGGATTTTGACGATCTTTACATACACTTATATTCCATATAAAGTACTAATAAGATCTCAGAATAACAATAGAAGAACCCCTACATAGTGTGGCATGGAAAGTTTTCTTATTCAGCATAATCAGCAAAATACTATTCATAAGGGTTACTAAAAGTTTAAAAAGTTTGGGGTTATTACAGTCTCCCCTCCTTAAAAGTATTCTGTCCCGGAATCAGGAAAAATGAATAGGGATACTTTCTTAGCATTGCACTTTCTAACTCTCAAGTCAATCTTCCCACATTGTGGTTCTACCATCAAACTCTGACTAGTTTGATAGCCCTTCTCCCAAGCACTTGTCCGTTTTCAATCTATAACCTTTCCCGGTTGCTGCATATAGGTTACATCTGGTTGCATGTCTATGCGCTCATATGCCCCTATTTGTCTGGCATCCGAATTATACTTCCTTAACATTGATACGTAGAACACATTATGAATTTGCTACAGGTTTGGGGGTAGGGCTAGCTCATATGCTAACTTCCCAATACATCTTAATACCTCAAAGGGTCCAACAATTCGAGGGCTTAGCTTTCCTTTCTTTTGGAACCTCATCCATCCTTTCCCAGGGAATACCTATAACAACACTAGGTCCCCTACTTCCTATCCTTTGTCCTTTCGTGTCAAATCAACATACTTCTTATGTCCATCTCGGGCTACTACCAGCCGTCCTCTGGTTAGATCTATTATATCCTTGGTCCTTTGGACCACCGCTGGTCCGAGCATCTTGCGCTCTGCAACCTTCATCCTAACATAAGGGAGATCGACATTGTCTTTCCTCAAGGATCTCATAAGGCGATACCTCGATACTGACATACGATCGATTATCGTGAGAAAACTTAATCCGCGTTAAGTGATCATTCCAAATTCTTTCAAGTCTATTGCACCGACTCTCATCATAGCTTCTAGCATTATAGCTTTTGCTTCTCAATACCCATTCTTTTCCAGTTCATAGTCGTTACTATCTTCCGTACATAATACTATACTGGTTACACTTTTGCTCGTTAGCGTTCTATAACCTTTTAATAATCACGTGAACCTTAGTATCACGAACGTGTTAGAATCAGAATACCACCGTACTGATACTACTTCCTTTCTAGCTGATTCTATCTTCGAAAGCTTGATCCATCATATAGAAGTAAAGGAATTTATTGAGAGATCACTATAATCATGAACACTTGTTATATTACATAGTTAGTACAGAAGGTGGCCAGCCTTTAGTACTTGACAAGAAATTAAACAATAGATGGTATCCTACTAGGCTTCTATCACACAGATAGATAGTCATTCGGCAATACCTCCCCTTCTGGAAGGGTTGTTCTTCTCAGCTTATATGAAATGAAAAGGAGAGAAAAGAACGAATTGAAGAGAATTGTATATTTATAAAATATACTACCACAAAATATCTGGCTTGGAATCTACCTCTGAACTATAGAGGTTTGTCATAGGAGAGCAAATCATATACGTATATATATCAACATTAAGTATTATCACATCGTATTTCACATGCTTAAAGATTTTTTGCTATTCCGTCCATCATTCTACGGACCCATGCTCTTCCTCAAGCTTATACACAATCACCTTTGAAACTCCCTCGACATCAAAAATCGAATCTGGGATCTCATTCTATACATCATCATTACTAGAATTCTATGCTTGCACTGCAATCTTCCTCGTATAGTAATACGACTCTCTATTGATAAGAAGGAATAAGTATTCAATAGGTAGATAATATACTTAATTAGTCTATCAATGATAACTTATACACCACCACGACCCGATTAGTGGTACTCACTCTCAACATCCATTCCAATACAACTCTCACGATTGTAAGTAATCGGCTCATTACTCGCAGAATCATTCCTGCATTACTATGGTCCACCGTTGACCTACTGTAGTCATTCATTTTCCATGAAATCTTAATAGCTAACCATACGGAGTCCATACATATCGTATCGAATTCTTCTAAGGAGGTAACATAATCACCATTCATGATTCGTGAAGAACATTCCTGATGCTGACGTACATACATGACATGAAGCAGATAAAATTGCAGAAGAGTTTTAATTAAAGCAACGATAGCAGGCTAATACCATTATTAACCATATTTCTTTACTGGGAGACATGAAGCTCAAAGGTTCATTTAGTCCTTTCGTAACATGCTCCTGGCTTATCTCAAGATAGGACTTTCTAAGATAGAAAGCCCGCTCACGGCGATTACACGAATTAAACCTTTACCAAACTATTATTACGGTTGGGTATTGCACAATCATCAGAAGGAATGTTAATCTTCCACACCATAATACTACCTTCACGGAATTAACCATTATCACTGTATTCCTCTGGCACGAGCACCGATAATTGTCCTCTTACACTTAAAGTGTTGGCCACCTCTTTGGCCTTTCTTGATAGTAAAATATCCTTACAATCAATGTCATTTTAACCACCTCCCACTAAATTTTCTACCTCATTTCAATCACTGCTTATGTGAAAATGCTTCTCTTAAGTCCTGGTGAGAAAAAAAAATCACCATTTTTCCATAAGTCATTGCCTTAGTCTTTAGATGTGAACATTGCCACGACTGACTCTCGATCATACTTAGGACGTCTCTTATCTTGGGTCCTTCTTGTTTTCACCAATCTCGACCCTCATTGGATCGATCTATACTTTCTTATGGTTCAACACGTGCCCCACCTGGCATTATTATAATTACGTCATATTTCCTTCATCAAAATTTCTATTCTTGAGAACTTTGAATATTACCTTTCTCCTTGTAAAACCTCTAAGGTTATCCTTAAATCCTTCATCAGGTACACCCTAGGCACAGGGCATATCAAGATACCATTTACTAATACCAGAATCATTGTCTATATACTTCTGAAAAATTTCTCTACTGATCCTTAAAGGTTGTTGTTACCTTAATCCTTTCCAATTCATATTGTCAAAACTCATGATGTCCCTATTAAGGGTGAAATGACATCCTTTATGCATCCCCCATGGTTCATCTTAAGTTATCGTAGTTATATCCTTAATTCCACCTTTAAAAAGGTACTTGCATCCTTCCATGGATAAATCAGGTCATATATCTTTGATAGATTATCTTATTCAATTATTCCCACCTCGATAGTCTATCCCAATTTCACAATAGCATCCTTATTCAAACTGAGGTCAACCCTTATGGCCTTCAAAAGATAACAATGGTTACCCTCTTTTCTTTCCTAATTTGGTAATGACAACAAGGATGTTCTGGAAGATATTGGTCATGTTCAACGTGAACTTCTTTTTACTAAATCCTCATTTACTTTTGTTGTTTATCTCAATAGTCATCTCAATATTGAGATATCTTCTATACTTGGTGTCTCCCTTTTTGGGTATCAATTGACATGCGTTACTTACATTTCACATTCTTGAAGGTCACTTCCTTCATCCAATTTTCCTAATTTCTTACTTTCTTGTCTCCTCAGTCTATCCACGTCTCATTATTTATCCTTCGAACTATCTCAAGGTTTCCTCGAATCCTCCCAACTTACAGGGGATAAAATATATGTATCTCTTATGCCTTCAACCATCAACTTTAACTTATGGTGAATCACCCTCATCCTGATGAATACATATTTTTCTATTTCTATTGTTACGAGTCTTTAGGGTTTCCTCATACCCAACTCCCTTATCATTCCTCAAACTCTATTGTCTTTATTTTCCTTTCCACTTCAGTTTCTTTTTATTTTCCTTTCTCTTATCATTATTTCATGAACCAACACAACATAAGCATTGATTTCAAACATCCCGTCATTCTGGATTCGTGTCGTCGGAACGAATCTTGACAACTTTTACAACTTAGATTCATAATTCATCATACTCGTCTGCCTTTGTTCAGGCTCTAAAGCTTTTACACTATCTCCATAACCTTGGGAAGTACTTTCCTGAAAACAATTGACTGAACTTAAATTAGTTTATTATAATCTCTTGCTCCGTGCCTTCCTTGGCCTTTCACCAGCGGGTGGCCTCTCTCTTAGGAGGGTAAGTGACAAAAATAGTCTTTTGTGATTCGTCAATCATTTAGAATCTCAAATGATTCCTCTATTTCCTTTAGCCAGGCTCTTGCCTCGACTGGGTCAGCTATTTCCTTGGAACTCTGAGAGCTTAGCGACTTAAAGGTCCTGAAAGAATTTCACACAATATTGTTTCCTCAAGGTGGTGGTTAGGGGTAAAAGTATAAGTTTTGTTTTAGGCAGGTCCATGGATTGCCCAATAGGAGTACCATCCTGGTTCTTCCTATCTTGCTCGACTTCTGTTTTCTCAGTCTAAATATTTCTTCCTACTCCCCATAATTGGGGTCATCTTTTAATTTAAAATCCTCATTTTCCACTTCATTATATTCTGGGTTCCTTATATCTTAATTGCGACCTCCCTGGTTATCACATTAAAGGTTTGCCCCTAATCTTATTCCTCGTGGGGCATATTACTTGGAAAAAAAAAATTTGAGAATCTCTGGATATTTGTCTTACTTACTTTGCTTAAGTCTTTCCCTTGTTCAGTCCTTGCATGATTGCAAATTATGAATTCTCAAGTTCTATAAACTTCATGACACTCTCTTAAGTGTTAATAGTGCAATTAACAATATGAACTTATCACAAACAAACTGATCTGAACTGAAAGGAACAAATATATACATAACCATTTGTTCGAGGTACAATAACTGAACACATGAAAGAGAATTACATCATTTGATCTGATCGCTTCTATCCCAAAAGTACTACCATAGATAATCATCTAGTCATCAAAACTAATCATTCATAACTTAGGCTAATCCTCCAAAAGCGGTGCTACATGAAACCCTTGTCTGATCGCTCTGGCTCTGCACACTATCATGGATCAAGAAATGCGAGCACGCATGACATCCCTAACCTGCTCCATCACAGAGGTGATGAGGTCTAAGATAGTCGCAAGTAGAGCTGGATTAACCTGACCCTCAAGATGGCCTCTAGCTGTAATTCAGGTGGTAGCCTCAATCCTGTCCATGCTATGAGCTAATCCTGCCGGAAGTACCCCGCCCTCAATTCTTGGTGCAGTAAGTCGGTCCAACAGATCACTTCTAACATTACGGGCCTCAGACAGGCCACCCAAAGTCATATGATAATTAACGATAAGAGAAGCCTGAGTAGTAGCATCTAGCAGTCCATGGGGTGCAGGTGGTGCAGACCCAGGAGATCCAAATGGATAACCTAGCACGATATCAGGTGATAATGGTGCAGGAGATAAAGGTGGCATTTCCTCAGTAGGTGCTGGGCTCTGTACAGGGGAGGGAACAGGAATTGGTGGAACCTCATGGATGTCTACAGGAACCTCTGGAAGAGGGTCTGATACTGGTATAACCGGTGCCATGGAAGGCCCCACTTCTTCTGCCTCCATTATCCTCTGTGCCCTTGGTAACTCTTCATCCTCTAGTGCCACCCTCACGGCCATTCTAGCTCTGGTAGTCGCCTTGACGAGATCCTCTCTTTATTCCCGTCAGGACCCTCCACGAGATCATCCTCAGCAACAATCCCTTCTGGGATAACATCCTCAACTGCAACATTCCCAACATGAATCTCATCCGGTCCCTCGCTAGGGTACTCTATCGGATTCACAATTTGATCCCCCACATGTAATAAAACATCCTGATGCTGATGCTCCTGAACCTCAGGGTTCGGTGCCCCACTGCCCTATATGATAACGAACTATGTTACTACCATGATATTTATAAGGGTTCCCATTAGGGTTTTAACTGTCAGTACTACATTAGGTAGCCCGACTATGAACTTGGAAATAGTTCTTATTATCTTAGTGAACTTATTATTTTAACGTCACATCATCTCTGAGGTTTATAACGCTTGACTCTGATACCATTTCTGTAACACCCCCAAATTCGGGGTCGGGGATCCGGGTTGCACAAGTTCCATTTCCCTTAATAATACTTAATCTTAATAATCAACCAACTACTGCGTACTGTGACCCCACAATATACACACACACCACAAGTTATAGTCTCAGAGATGAATACCCAAAAATAACACAAGTCATTTTATTCCACAATTATAAACCATTACACCTTAAAAGGGTTTCTGAATAAATTTACATATTCTTTGCCATTATTACAATTCATAAAGATACATAAGTCTGGTACATCAAAAGTTGAAAACCTATCCTATTGGTAGCTCCTACCTCAGCTACGGCGGCATCAACGCTTCCAGAAAATTGCGGAACGTTTCCTAACCGCTTGCGAATTGGGAGATTGGTCCTATTCATCCTTTATATCTGTTGTTGTGTGATGAAAGAAGAAATCAAGGGTGAGCAACAAGCCCACCGAAATAATATGCATAATAATTAACAATATATGAGAATTCTCATAGTACTCATGAAAGTCTTGGTCAAGAAGAAATGAACCAAGTTTAACCTCTTAATGCGACGAAGTCGCAAAATATTCAGTATATATACTTATATACTTTTCAAAATCTTTGAAATCTTCTGCCATGTATAATATACACAGAGTTCCAGTTTATAACTGTATAAAAATATCGTTGCAAGGTGATCTCATATATCTAACCTTGTCTCAACATTTTTCTGAAAATCTTTGTCATGCATAAGATAATCATTTACTAGATATAAGTTGAAAAGATAAAGTTACAAGATACTCCAATATACTTATATCCTTTCCGAATACTACTTGAACTACCACCGTTCAAGGTATAAATAGTTCATCACATATATGAAGCTACAAGGCATAACTTGTATAGAATCAATCTTTGAAATATCATTCAAAAGAAATGAAGTTACGAGATACTTCATTTGATGGAAACATCATTTTGAAAACTCGACCCTGCCAACACTCAACAATCGCCCAGCCGTAGCCTTTCTATCGAAGTGCTCTGGGTAGTGTTGCAGAAATATCCAACTGGATGATGAACTCATTACGGGAGTTTGCCACGCCAGGAAGACCACTTACGATGATCAGTCGTAGTAGTGCAACCCCACCATTTTCTACATGTAGAGGAGAACCTGTCGGATTTACTTGTCAACCGAACACTGGACTCCTAAGGAATGGACCGTCTTAGCGGAACTTCCGGGCCATTGGGGCCAATAAATAAGGCTGGGCCGGCGCCACTCGACCACTTACGCCACTCCTAGTTCAGATGAAATCCATGACTCTAAAACGTAAAGCTCGTCCCCCCTTTCCCCAAGTAGAAACTTGTTGATACGGCTCCACTAAGAAGTCGTATCTAGTTGGAAAGGAAAACTCACCGATATTTCCTAGGCGATGCCTGTTAATGGATTAACTTGTTCCAAGAATTTTACTTCCCGAGTGTTGGGTAAGTAATCAAAAACTCTTTTATCAAAATAGCAACCTTGTTGCGAATATAAAACACACCACAGAGCCGGATCCCTCAGGTTTTGAGTGAGTATTTAAATCCCCTTCGAAAGGAGGATCTTAAATATAAAAATGAGTTTTAGGATCCGCCCTAACTTTTAAAATCATTTTGAAGACTCGAAAACATTTTTAAGACTATTTGGAGTAATGCTGATTTAATAAAATAATTCAGTCCCGATATATTAAAAAATATCTGAATATTATTATTTTAATAATATTCCCATAAGGATGATCATTTTAAATATAATCGAAGTAGAAGTTTTAAAACTTATACTTGAAATGAATATTAATTAACCAAAGATATATTTATACGAAAGTACTATCTTTATTTGAATAATCAAATGTAAGTTTGATTATCGACACATTATTCTTTAATAAAATAAAGAATATTATTTAATAAATAAGCGGAGTCATAAGTCCTCGAATGAATATTAAAAAAATAATATTCATTAAATAAAATAAACGGAGTCATATGTCCTCGAATGAATATTCAAAATAATATTCATTAATATGAATAAACGGAGTCATAAGCCCTTGAATTAATATTCAAAATAATATTCATTAATAAAAATAAAGTTATCGAATAAACCTTATTCGATTAATAGTTTTGAAAACTATATCTATATATATATATAAATATATATAATATACTCGGGAACATCGACTCCCGGTTTAGAAAATGTTCACCTTTGGGTCCCCTATACTAAGGGTATACGCAATTACTGCTTATCTCTAGCAAGGTATTATGCAACTAATAAGCCTTTGAATCAACAGATATATATCAAGATTACGAAATAGACATGCATATATACCATATCACATGCTCCAATATATCGCAAGATTTACTAATTAACCATCATGCATTTATCACAAGATAATGCATATACATATGTATACATCACAACAAGAGTATAACGGGTAGAAAACTTGCTTGAGCGACTGGGGTTGATAAATGGCTTGGGACGAGTCTGGTAACCTATAAATAGCATATAAGTTGGAATTAAACCAAAGTCGCTTATGAATCTATAATTTAACCAATTAGACCCTAACGTTCGCTTTTGCGCTTAACGATTCTCTTAAGTCGCTCGAGTACCCTCGGCTCGACCATTTTTAATAAATTAACCATTAAGGGTTTTAAGGCGATTCTTTCGCGAGTGCCTTACCAACTGCATAATAAACTTCAAATAAATGTTTCATACTCCAATTTGTCATTTAAGGTCTTTAACCTATGTTTTAAAGTAAGGCGAGTGGTAATGGTTCGTTCACGAAATGCCGTTACTTAAAACAGTCGTTTCTCCTAAACCGTACATCGGATTCAAGAGAACCACATATCAAAACAAAGCTCGTAACATGAACTATCAAATCATGGCAGTAGTCAAAACCTAACAGTGAGTTCATGGGTCCTGATGTTAAGAACAAAAATAGTCTAAAGTAAATCGGGCATTACGACGGCTATGTTTACGCGATTACCAAATTTTATCCTACTCCAAATTAACCACAAATCAATCACAATTCAACCATACAACCAAAATCCATCCATACATCACTACAACAGCCCAAACACCTCAAGTTTTCCAATTTATATTATTCTCAAACATGAACTAAAACTACTCTTAAGTTCATTAACTAATAACCAAGATTTACAACTCCATAAACATCACAAAACCAACTAATCTCTACATATTCAATCACCATGCTTCTCATGAACTATCCTACTCATAATAAGCTCTTAATATTAAATAACAATGCTAGGTTAAGAGATTATACCTTCCTTGGTGAGTAAGAGTAACTAAGGAGCTTGGAATCACCCATGAAAGTCCTTACCAAAGCTTAATCTAACCAAAAACACAAGATCAAACAATTTAAATTTCTTGAAAACACTATTCATTCTCTTCTTAAATGATTTATTGAAAGAGATTCTGATGGAATTTGGAGTTTAAACTCCTAGGATAGCCATAACTAATCATAAGGAACCTTGGATAATTACCTTGCAATTTAACAATGGTTGGATCTTGGATTTTGAAATTTTTCTCTTTGAAAAGCAAGAAAAGCCGAGAGCTTCTCTTGAATAATGAGAGTCAACTTTGTTTTTGTGTTTTTTGATTTGTTTGGCTTGGTTGATCCACTTTTGTTTGATTTATTACCTTTTAACCATGGTGAATTTTGTGTGGTTTATAATCAACCAACCTTCCTTCCTTTTTGGTCATGCTTAGGTCATCATTCTTATGTCATCTTCCCATGCTTTTCCTCTTCTTATTGGTTTGATGACATCATCCTCACTAACCTCTTTGATTAGCTCCTAATTACTGGGCTAATGACCGCTGATTTGTTATACGGTTCGCTTAACTTTCGTTTTCATTTATCGTTTGAGGGATCATACCCGGGATCTTATTACTTGGGTTACCTTAACCTTTCTCAATACATTATATTCCTTTTATGATCCCCTCTTATAATCCTTGAATTTAAATCCTTTTTATCCAGTTCCCTTATACTCAATTCTTTCGGCATCTGGTGGATTTTCGGGGAAAAATCAAAGTGTTCGAATTTGGATTTTGACGATCTTTACATACACTTATATCCCATATAAAGTACTAATAAGATCTCAGAATAACAATAGAAGAACCCCTACATAGTGTGGCATGGAAAGTTTTCTTATTCAGCATAATCAGCAAAACACTATTCATAAGGGTTACTAAAAGTTCAAAAATTTTGGGGTTATTACAGTAACCCTCGAAAAATCAGCAGTAGGAACACTGCTGCTGCTATCAATAGTCCTGGATCTCTTGGGTGCTATCGAAACTGAGAAAAAGTGTTTAAGATTTGTGTTTTTGAATATGGGAGAGATTTTAAAGATTGAAAGTGTATGGGGGAGTATAAGGAATAGTTGTATGTATATATAGGGTAGAGATTAGGGTAAAATTTGATTAGGAGTGGGTTTGAGGGTTAAAAACGTGGTTAATGGGAAGATAATTCGTGGGTAGTGGGGCTGTGTTTTGATTTTTGATTTTTTAGATTTTTTTTGAATTTTTATAAGACTTAAAAAAATTCTGCCAGTCAGGCCCTGAGCAGTCGCTCAGCAAAAGTTGAGTGGCCGCTCAGCTTGCTGAGCGTTCGCTCAGCAGAGCTGAGCGTGCGCTCAGGGGTCTTCTGGAAAAAAAAAATTAGTGCCCTATTTTTCTGATTTTTTTTGTGGTTTTGGATAGGTTACTAACTTCTAAGGGTTCCTGTAACAACAAATCATGGGTTGCCTCCCAAGAAGCACTTCTTTTTCGTCATTAGCTTGACATAGCGTACCTTAATCAAGTTGACAATAAAACGGCACTAACCACTTCCCGGTTTGCCGTGTCCCCATAGTAATGCTTCAAACGCTGACCATTAACCTTGAATGCTTGGTCTGGATCATTCTCAAAAATCTCCACCGCTTCATGTGGAAACACAGTTTTGACAATAAAAGGTCCAGACCACCTTGATTTCAACTTTCCAGGAAAAAGTCGGAGACGAGAGTTGAATAAAAGAACTTGCTACCCCAACACAAATGACTTAGGATATAGCTTCCTGTCGTTCCACCTTTTCACTTTTTCCTTGTACATTTTGTTGTTCTCGTACGCTTGGAGTCGAAATTCATCAAGTTCATTTAGCTGAAGCATTCGCTTCTTTCCAGCTGCATCTAGATCCAGGTTCAACTTCTTTAACGCCTAATAGGCCCTATGCTCAAGCTTCGCAGGTAAATGACATCCCTTACCATACACAAGTTGAAACGGGGACATCCCAAGTGGAGTCTTGTATGCTGTTCTGTAAGCCCAAACAGCTTCATCGAGCTTTAAAGACCAATCCTTCCTTGACGGACAAACAACCTTCTCTAAAATACGCTTGATCTCTCTATTAGACACTTCCGCTTGACCATTCATTTGCGGATGATAGGCAGTAGCAACACGATGATTCACATTGTAGCGCTGCATCATAGAAGTGAACATATGGTTGTAGAAATGCGACCCTTCATCACTTATGATTACTCGTGGCATTCCAAACCTTGTGAAAATCTGCTTATGAAGAAAATTCAACACTACCCTTGCATCATTCGTCGGCAAAGCTTTGACTTCTACCCATTTTGAGACATAATCGACTGCCAGCAAGATGTACTGATTATTGCAGGATGAGACAAATGGTCCCATGAAATCAATTCCCCAAACATCAAAGACCTCGACTTCAAGCATCACATTTAACGGCATATCATCCTTCCTCATTAGATTTCCCACTCTTTGGCAACGATCACACCTTAAAACAAACTGATAAGCATCCTTAAATAAAGTAGGCTAGAAAAAACCTGCTTGCAGAATATGAGCTGCCGTCTTCTCACCACCATAATGTCCACCATAAACTGTGGAGTGGCAGTCTTGTAATATCCCCTCCGTCTCTTAGAATGGGATACATCTCCTGATGATCTGGTCAGCTCCCTGTCTAAACAAATATGGTTCATCCCACATATACCACTTCACCTCATGCAGAAACTTCTTCTTTTGAGCTGTATTCATATTAGGAGGCATTATATTGCTGACAAGATAATTCACAATATCTGCGAACCATGGCTCTTCCTCCTGAACTGTGAACAACTGCTCATCAGGAAAAGATTCGTTGATCAATGTCTTATCATGTGAAGTAGACTCGGGATTCTCCAATCTAGAGAGATGGTCAGCTACTTGATTCTCAGTACCTTTTCGATCCTTGATCTCTAACTCAAATTCTTGTAGCAAGAGTACCCAACAAATGAGTCTAGGCTTCGAATCCTTCTTGGAAACCAAATAGTGAATGGCCGCATGATCAGTGAACACTGTCACCTTTGTCCCAAGCAAATAAGATCGAAATTTTTCGAAACCAAAGACTATAGCCAAAAGCTCCTTCTCAGTAGTGGTGTAGTTCATTTGAGCTCCATTTAAAGTCTTGCTAGCATAGTAGATCACATAAAAGAGATTATTCTTGCGCTGCCCAAGAACTGTGCCCACCGCATAATCACTAGCATCACACATCATCTCAAAAGGCTCTGTCCAATCAGGTGCCGTAATAATTGGTGCAGTTATCAAACTCTTCTTGAGCGTCTCGTATACCGTCAAGCATTCATCATCAAATTTAAAAGGCACATCCTTCTCAAGCAAGTTGCACAACGGCTTAGATATCTTCAAAAAGTCCTTGATGAAACGCCGATAAAAACCCGCATGACCAAGAAAACTACGGATTCCTTTCACAGAAATAGGTGGTGGAAGATTTTCAATTACTCCCACCTTAGCTTTGTCCACCTCAAGACCCTTGCTAGAGACCTTATGCCCAAGAATAATGCCTTCACGCACCAAAAAGTGACATTTTCTTAATTGAGCACCAAATTAGTTTCCACACACCTTTTGAGCACCGCACGAAGATTATTCAAACATTCATCATACGAATTTCCAAAGACGGAGAAGTCGTCCATGAACACCTCGACATTATTTCCAATCATATCAGAGAATATAACCATCATACATCTCTGAAAAGTGGTCGGTGCACCACATAAGCCAAATGAAACTCTATAAAAAGCAAACGTGCTAAATGGATAAGTGAAGGTATTCTTTTCTTGATCCTCTGGTGCAATACATATCTGATTATACCCCGAATAACCATCTAGAAGACAATAATACTTATGACCAGCCAACCTGTCAAGCATCTGATCAATAAATGGAAGAGGGAAGTGATCCTTCCTTGTGGCCTTGTTCAACTTTCTGTAGTCCATGCATACCCTCCATCTTGTGACTGTTCGAGTGGGGATGAGCTCATTCTTCTCATTTGCTACCACAGTAATACCTCCTTTCTTAGGTACACATGGCACGGGGCTCACCCAAGAACTGTCAGAAATAGGATAAATGATTCCTGCATCCAGCCACTTCAGAATTTCTTTCTTCACCACTTCTTTCATGATAGGATTAAGTCTTCGTTGTTGCTCAACAGTCGGCTTACTACCTTCCTCTAGCAGAATTTTATGCATGCAGTATGAAGGGTTGATCCCTTTAATGTCTGTTATAGTCCATCCGATAGCCGATTTGAATTCTCTCAAGATCCTCAAGAGCTTGTCCTCCTCACTACCTGAAAAGTCAGATGCAATAATAACAGGTAAAGTAGATGCATCACCTAAAAAATCATACCTCAAGTGTTCAGGCAATGGTTTAAGCTCCAAGGTAGGTGCTTCCTCAATAGATGGTTTGAGCTTTCCTTCAGCATTTTTGAGGTCAGGAGTACCAAGAGATTCAAATGGCATGTCTCGCTTTCGCCTCCAAGGAGAAGCATTTAGATATTGTAGTTGCTCATTGCCATCCTCATCCTCACTGTCAAAATCCCCCACTAAGGCTTTCTCTAATGCATCAGATATCAGCATATGATCAAGTTCTGAAGTAACCGCAGAATCAATCAAATCCACCTTTAAGCACTCCTCATCTTCTGTAGGGAATTTTATCGCTTTGAATACATTGAATATCACATCTTGATCCTGCACCCGCATAGTAAGTTCACCTTTCTGCACATCTATCAAGGTACGACCTGTAGTCAAGAAAGGTCTCCCCAAGATTATGGGAATCTTCTTATCTTCCTAGAAATCCAGAATAACAAAGTTTGCAGGAAAGAAGAGCTTATCCACCTTTACTAGCACATCCTCCACTATGCCTCGTGGGTATGTAATAGAATGATCAGCCAATTGTAGAGACATGTAGGTGGGTTTTGGATCAGGAAAATTCAACTTTTTGAAGATAGACAACGACATCAGATTGATGCTTGCTCCCAAATCACACAGGCACTTGTCAAAAGACAACTTGCCAATGGTGCAAGGAATGGTGAAGCTACCTGGATCTTTAAGCTTTGGAGGTAACTTTTGTTGCAGCACAGCATTGCATTCTTTCGTTAGAGCAACGGTCTCAAGGTCATCCAGTTTCACCTTCCTTGAAAGAATACTCTTCATAAATTTCGCATAACTAGGCATTTGCTCCAGAGCCTCAGCGAAAGGTATATTGATGTGAAGTTTCTTGAACACCTCCAGAAACTTACCAAACTGCTTATCCAGCTTTTGTTGTTGCAATCTCTTAGGGAAAGGTGGTGGAGGATAAAGCTGTTTCTCCCCTGTATTACCCTCAGGCATAGTGTGTTCAACAGTAGTCTTCCTTGGTTCCGTTGCTTTCTCCCCTTGCTTAGCTTCTTCATCACCAACTTCAGCTTCCCCGTCTTTTGCTTTTTCAGCATCAGCAACTTTTCCAGACCTTAAGGTAATAGCCTTGACTTGATCTTTAGCTTCCTTCCTGCCTGGCACTTAAGCGATGCTGGGAAGTATGCCAGGTTGACGATTGAGCACCGCATTGGCTATCTGACCGATTTGATTTTCCTAGGTCTTGATAGAAATCGCCTGACTTTTGCACAACAGCTTAAGTTCCTCAAAATCAGCACTAGAGGGTGGAGCAGCACCTCCTTGTTGAGGATATGATTGCCTTTGAGCATACTGCTGTGGTTGCTGGAATCCAGGTGGATTAAACTGTTTACTTATGCCTTGCTGATATGGTTGCTGAATAGCATTCTGATTATTACTCTAGCTGAAATTTGGATGATTTCTGTTGTTAGGATGATAAGTAGCTGGCACAGGCTGCTGCGGTCGCTGATAATTAGTCACATACTGAACATATTCATTAAAAAGAAAACACTGATTCGTAGCATGAGAACCTGCACAAATCTCACAGACCATAGCTATCTGATTGACTCTATAGGTAGCTAAAGAATCGACCTTCATAGACAGCGCTTGGAGCTGTGCTACAATAGCTGTAGCTGCATCAACTTCCAGAATACCTGCTACCTTCCCAGGCATCATCCTTTGAGTTGGTTTTTGATGCTCATTTGCAGCCATCGTCTCAATCAGATTATAAGCCTCAGTATAGTTTTTCTCCCACAAGGCGCCTCCAGCTGCTGCATCAAGCATGGGCCGAGATTGGGCCCCCAAACTATTATAGAAACCAGTGATCACCATCCAATCAGGCATACCATGATGTGGACACTTTCTTAACATCTCCTTGTAGCACTCCCAAGCTTCACACATAGATTCTGTAGGTTGCTGCGCAAACTGAGTAAGAGCACTCTTCATAGCCGCAGTCTTCTCCATTGGATAGAACTTCACCAGAAACTTTTGCGCAAGATCTTGCCAAGTAGTGATGGATCCAGCAAGTTCATAATGTAACCAGTCCTTAGCTTTATCCCTCAGTGAGAATGGAAAAAGCCTCAGCTTGATAGCCTCATCAGTCACACCATTATATTTGAAAGTACTACAGATCTCGACAAAATTTCTGATGTGCATGTTGGGATCTTCAGTAGCAGCACCTCCAAAAGAAACAGAATTCTGCACCATCTGAATAGTGCCCGGCTTGATTTCAAAAGTGTTAGCCTGAATAGCCAGGTGAAGGATGCTTGACTGAATGTCATTAATTTTAGGCCGAGAAAAGTCCATAAGAGCTGGATCTGCCGGAACTATACGATCACCCATGATTACTGGTTCTTTCTGCTCACTTTCTGTATCTGAATCTTCAAATTTATCTTCTCCAGAATACCAAGAACATCGTTTGTCTCCTCAGCCGTATCTAAAGTCCTCTTGCGAGTGCGAGAACGTGTTTGCATAAACGCTCACTAAAGTACCTGAAATACAACCGGAAATAATAAGTAACACGTCTTAATTAATGAGTCCTAATGACCACTGATGGTAAGTACATAAACTAAACAAATACACCGAGTCCCCGGCAGCGGCGCCAAAAACTTGTTAGGGCGGAAACACGCGCTAATAATACATGCAAGTATGCGCGTTCGCAAGTAATATATGATACTTTCTAATTCATTCCCACAGAGACTCAGACTAATTATGTTCAATTAACAATCACTCACCAATGTATAATTACTTCTCAATGTTAAGACAATAATACTTAGATTTGATTAACTAATTATTAACTACAATTAAGTACGAGAATTAAGCACTTAATTGACACTTGAATTAACAATATTAAAACATACATGAGATCACAACTTCATTACTACTTCCTTCAATAGTCATTGTCATTACCCTTAGCATGCAACAGTGATGATATTAATCGAATAACACGAAACTGATAAAAGCCAACTTTCATTGTACTAATACCATTCTACCAAGCATCCACAATTAAGATAGACGTTGAATATGCATCAATTATGTTGAGACCCTATATGTCTATAGAATTTGACAACATAACGATTTAAGCACAAGTTATTACTTATGATTACACAGGGCAAGTAATACGGTTAGAGTTACCCACTAATCATGCATACACATACATGAACCTATGCTAGCATGGCAAGTTCTAAACCTCAAGATCCACCGTCGCTTCACAAGAGATTAACACCCTATCTTATATGTTCGCGACGCACATAAGACAAATAAGCACAACCAATACTAGATATCATACAATCATCACACACTAAGGTATTAAACAACTAACTAAAGAATTCCATAGTAAATCCGTTACGACCCCATGATCACGATTAGCCTATGATAGAACTCATCGCCATCATGGGTTCATATGAAAACATTATAATAACACACAAGAATAATTAAAACTACTTATATTAAACCAGAGTACATCACAAGAGTAAATAGGTTCTAAGTAAAGAAAACTAGCATCCAACATTACAACGAAATAAAGAATCACAAGAAAATATGCTTCCTCTTCGTTGCAGTGTGCTAAAACGGTCTTCTTCCTTATCTCCTCGCTCCTCGATTAATACTACGATCCAACACTATGTGAAACGTCTCTGAAAACTACTTATATAGGAGTCCCATAAAACCCAACTAACTCAGAAGTTGGAAGCTTAACAGAATCAGGAGTCTAAAATAATTATTCTAAAATTCCGTCCCTGAGCGGCCGCTCAGCATTCCTGAGCGGGCGCTCAGCTTCCTGAGCGGTCTGAGCTGAGCGGGCGCTCATACCCCTTCTGGAAAATGCTCTATTTTTGCTCTTGTTTCTTGCTGCATTCTGCTCCTATCTTCCCGCACGCAATGCCAAACACATGCCAAGGCTTATTCTTGATGAAATCTCTCCAGAAATGCAATTAATACCCTGAAATGCACAAACACTAGAAAAACGCATCAAATACACAAAATACTTGATTCCAAGACATCAATTCAAGCCATTATAAGACGTTCTAAGTGGTATAAAATGCCACTTATCAAGTTGCAGCTCTCATTGGTACATGGGGGCCTCTCTCTATGCAGTCCACATAGGCCTCATCTTGGGAAAGAAGATGTAGGTGCATCTTCACCTTCCAGTGGTGATAATTATCTTTGTCTAGAAATGGGATCTTTACTCCAACATCCTTTTTGTTCATCTTGTTATTTATTGTGATCTTTATACTTTTTGTTCTTCAAGATCTTGCTCCAATACCAATTTTTATTCCCTAACAATACAACAAGAATTATAGAAGGGGGGTTGAATGTAATTCTGGCTTCTTTTCAAGATTTTAAAATAGTTCTAACTTAATACATATAACAGTGTTAGATTTGTTGTAGTGCGGGATAGAAAGATAATTGAAATTCTAAACACTAAGTAATAAAACATAGGCTTTAAAACTCTCTGGTGGATTTGAATGCATCCACCATATATATATAAATATATATATATATATCATTTTGAGAACTCTGTGAAGCTTTGAAAGCTCACAAATTCTTTACAAGTTGAACAAAACAAACTATAGAGAAATTTTTACAGGTACAGCCTTATCTGTTTCTTTGAGAAATGTATTTTCTTAGTTAATTGTTCTACTTGTTACACTTGGTTTATATATCACCAAGTTTCCATGACAGCAAGACAAGATAATAAAACAAAACATATCTAGTCTAACTCCATGCTGCTACACTACTTTATTGCAGCATCTTTCAATATCTTCACATTTGCATGGAATTGGTAATGCTTTTTTGTTCTTAAAATCCTTCTTAACAGGCTGCCACATTCCTTTTGCAAACACCCAACGCATGTGACTGTGTTGTCACTGTCAACGGCTATCTGAATTTGATCATCCGTCGGGACTATGTTTGTCATCCGTCGGGAGTCTTAATGATTATCCGTAGGGAGCTTTGTTGATCATCTAACGAGAGTCTTGTAGATCATCCGTCGGGAGTCTATCTGCCACTTTACTCTATTTCACTTATATAGAATTACAAGACATCTCATATTTACAATTAGTCAACCTATTTTGCATATCAATCTAGAAGTCAACATGATTTAGAGAACCCTACATAATCTACAAATTGTCAAATTGTCATCCGTCGGGACTATAAAGTTCATCCACCGGGACTAGATTAGATCATCCGTCGAGAGCTACAAATTTCAATAAGTTAAATCTACTAAGGTGTTTTGTTTAACTTATCATCAAGTTCACAACATATTTGTAATAACCCCCAAAATTTTCAACTTTTTGTAACCCTTGTGAATAGTGTTTTTGCTGAATGAGAAAACTTTTCATGCCACACTATGTAGGGGTTCTCTTATTGATCTTCTGGGATATTATTAGTACTCTATGTGGTATATAAGTGTATGTAAAGATCGTCAGAATCCAATTTCCGAACACTTGGGTTTTTCCCGGAAATCCACTAGATACGGAAAGGATTGAGTATAAGGTAACAGGATAAAAATGATTTAAATTAAAGGATTATAATAGAGGATCATAAAAAGAAATATAATGTATTGAGAAAGGTTAAGGGAACCTAAGTAATAAGATCCCGGGTATCATCCTTCAAACGATAAACGAGAACGAAAGTTAAAGGAACCGTATAACAGATCAGCGGTCATTAGGCAAACGATTAGGAAGTTAAGCAAAGGGATTAGAGGGAGTGATGTCACCCAACCAATGAGAGGAGGACAAGGAGGGAAAGATGACATCACAACATGACATAGGCATGACATGGGAAGGAAGGAGGTGTGGTTGAATGAGAACCACACAAATTCAAGGGCAACAAGGTAATTAACTAAATCAAACACAAAAACAAGTCAACCAAGCCAAGCAAAATCATTTTTCATCAAATTCAAAAAGAACCAAGGCTTTGTTCTTGAGAGCTCTCGGCTTTTTACTATTCAAAAGGCAAGGAAATTCAAAAATCAAAGATCCAAGCTTCCTAAATTGGTGAGTTAATTCCCTAATCATCTTCATGCTTAGTTAGGGCTATATCATGAGTTTAAGCCATCAATTCCTTCTCCATCTTCTTCATTTAATCAAAGAAGAAGACTATGAATAGTGTTTTCAAGTTTTTAACTTGAAATTTTTCTTGTTTTCCTTGAAGATCCAAGCATTCCTAAGACTTCTCAAAGCTTCTTAAGGCTTCCTAGCTCCTCCCACCACTTCAAGGAAGGTATATCATCTCCAAACCCTAGATTCCTATGTATTATAAGATGATTTTAATTAGTAGGGTGATATTGTAGCTTGATGTTGTGATTTAGAGTTTGGGATTTGAAATGGTATTGAATTGGAATGGTAAATGTTGTTGTTTTGATTAAAAGAACTTAAGAATGGTTAAAGTTAAGCTTAGGCATAAGTATGAATGTTAAAATTGAATTGGTTGGGGTTGTTATGATGTGATAAGGATGGATGTTGGTTGTATGTTGGATTTGAGGTTGAATTGGGTTGGTTTTGAATGGTTTAAAATTGGGAAATCGCGTAAACATAGCCGTCGTAACGTCCAATTTTCTTTAGACTGTTTTTGTGCATAACATTAGGACCCGAGAACCCCCTGCTAGATTATGACCATTGCCATGTTTAGATAGCTCATGTTACGAGCTTCGTTTTGATATGTAGTTCGTTCGATTCCGATGCACGGTTTAGGAGAAACGACCGTTTCAAGTAAAGGCGTTTCGCGAACGAAACTTTTCCCCTCGCCTTACTTTGAAACATAGGTTAAAGACCAAAAAGGATTAATTAATGTATGAAACATTTATGGTAAGTGTGTTAGGCAGTTGGTAAGACACTCGCGAAGGAATCGTCTTAAAACTCGTAAAGGTTAAATTATTAAAAATGATGGAGCCGAGGGTACTCGAGTGACTTAATCGAATCAGTAAGCGCAAAACAAGCGTTAGAGTCTAAGTTAGTTAAAGTATAGATTTACAAGTGACTTTGGTTTAATTCCAACTTGCTTGTTGTTTATAGGTTACCAGACTCGTCCCGAGCCTTTTATCACCCCAAGTCGCTCAGGCAAGTTTTCTACCAGTTATAACTGTTGTTGTGATGTATATATGTATTTGCATTATCTTGCGATAGATGCATGTTGGTTCTTTAGCAAATGTTGCAATATATTGAAGCATGCTGCTATGGTATATATATATGCATGCCTGTTTCGTATTCTTTCCATATATATCTGTTGATTCAGTTGATAATACCTATGCTAGAGGATAGCGGTAATTTGCATATACCCTTAGTACAGGGACCCAAAGGTGAAAATATTTTCTAAAACCGGGAGTCGAGGATCCCGAGTAGATTTTGTATATATGGATATAAATATATATATATATACTTATATATATATATATGGTCATAGTTTTCAAAACTATTAATCGAATAAGGTTTATTCGATAATTTTAACTTTATTTTATTATTGAATATTATTTCGAATATTATTCGAAGGCGTATGACTCCTTTATATTAAATGAATATTATTTGAATATTTATTTGAGGATCTATGACTCTGATTATTGGCTGAGATTTGTTCTTTATTTTATTAAAGAATAAGGTGTAAATAATCAAACTTATTTTCGATTATTCAAATAAAGATAGTACTTTCATATAAGTATATCTTTGGTTATTTAATACTCGTTTCAAGTATAAGTTTTAATACTTCTACTTCAATTATTTTTATAAAGATTATTCTTTATGGGAATATTATTTAAATAATAATATTCAGTCATTTTCTAAATATTCTGGGGACTGATTTACTTCATTAAATCAGCTTTACTCCAAACACTCTATAAAGTGTTTTCGAGTCTTCAAAATGATTTTTAAAAGTTAGAGCGGATCCCAAAACTCATTTTTATATTTAAGATCTTCCTTTTTAAGGGGATTTAAATACTCGCTCAAAACCTGAGGGATCCGGCTCTGTGGTGTATTTTATATTCGCAACACGGTTGCAGTTTTGGTAAATGAATTGATTACTTACCCAACATTCGGGAAGTAAGTCCATCTATTGAGTCGGCATAAGCAACATGGGCTCAGTGGGCGTCCATGATAGTGTAAGTGGCTCAGTGGGAGTCCATCAAATGCATAAGTGGCTGAGTGGCAGTCCAGCATAAGGTCCTATTACGACCAGGGTGATGACCAGTGGGGAATTCGTCCATCTACTAGTAGAAAAGGTTACTTATGGGTATCTTTGCCTGATCAGCAAGATATCTGGTTTATGCCAAAATTCTTTTCCTTTCCAAATTTATTGGATATTTTAAACTCTGTTCATACTTTACATGACAGAGGTTTTCAGGAAATTGTATAAAGAAGATGTATATGTGGATATATATATATATATCAGAACTTAATGAAGTATATCATGACTTCATTTCCTTTAATAATATTTCAAAGATTTAATCTATTCAAATCTTGTCTTGTAGTCTCATCTATGTGATGAACTGGTAAAAGCTCATTATACTTTGAACAGTGGTAGTTCAAGTAGCTTTATAAATGATATAAGTGTAGTGAAGTATTTGGTAACTTCATCCCTTGTTTTTACTTATATCTAGTAAGTAATTATCTTATACTTGATAAAAGATTCTAGTAAGTATCCATTTAGATACTTATATTATTGTTATCACTACATATTATCTTGCGAGCTATCAGGCTCACTCTTGCTTTATTTCTTCATCACACAACAACAATTAGGAAAGATGGCCAGACTCCAGCAGACCCAGCGCAAGTGCGTGGGAAGCGTCCCGCGTCTTCCCGATGATGTTGTAGCTGCTATAGCTGCAGAGGTAGATCTATTGTAGATCAGACCATCTACTTTTGAGAATCAATTATGTATAATTATAACTTGTGGCAGATAATGGCAATTAACTGTAAATTTATCAAGTAATCATTTTGGGTTGTAATAACTTTTAAATTGTGGATTCAAAGACTTGTACTTATTTCAATTTCATCTCTGAGACTATAACGGGTTGTGGTGTGTGTTAGTGTGGGGTCACAGCATAAGGTTATTTTTATTAATTAAGTGAAGTGATATTGTGGAAAGAAAGACCGTGACGACCCGGATCCCCGACCCCGGATCTGGGGGTGTTACCATATTCCTAACAGAACCCTTGATTGAAATATCAATCTTTTAAATATAATACGGGTGATCAGCCCGTACTGACCTCCATCTGGTCATTAAGGTACCTATGGCATTATTTCAACCTTTATATTGGACTAACCCCGCTAGTCTCTTATGTGACTGTACTAGTCCCACTAGCCTCTTACGTCTCTATCCAATCCATCAGGAATTCATTTGGAAAACCTTTATGTTGGAAGTATAGAAGAATTGACTAAGTTCATTTTAACATTACCAAGTATATTAAATTATTTGGACTTTTTTTCAAGTTGAGAATCATTCTTATGTTCAATTCAAGAATTCAAGGAAAGTGAACAAATCAAAAGTAAACAGGGATCGTAAGTTAAGGATAATGATCAAATGATAAACAGGGCATACCTAGGTCGTGATCAGGATAGTTCCAAAGAACGTCGCATGGACAAGGCACAAGAGGTTATCAAAGGAATCTAGGTTAAAAAGGTATAACATATGAAAGATTCGTTAAGTCTTTCTTAGGGTCAAAGGATCATAAGTTAACAAAATACAAGGATAGGGTATAAGTAATTGAAGCAAGGGTTACTATTAGGGTATATCACAAGGTTCAATAACGAGTTTATCATAAGGAACAATAATAGGGTTCTCATAAGAATCAATAATAAGCTTTATGAAGATCTTTTACTCTATCAGTGCATAACATCAATAACCTCTCTATAATCAATTCACAATAAAAGGTAGTGTTACTTGCCTCAGATAGCTTTCCTATTTCACGGTATACGAACTACTGCCACCTAGGACCTCTTTTCCACTCCAAGCATGAATGCCTTCGCTTTTCAAATCTACAATTCAAACCAAAACCCTAATTAGATACTTAATCGATTCTTGACATTTCTTAGAACGTGTAACTTTCTACCCCAATCGCGATATCCACTTTTCTTATATATATATATATATATATCACACGTAACATATAGTAGGTTACACCCTTATACGCTTTATATCAACAATTAACTTGATACATTTACACATAGCAAGTAATCACATAATCACGTAATCCAACCCAACATCTTAACAATCAAATCGACTTCTTTCCTTATAACCAAAACTTTACATATGATATATATATATATATTCTTTTCAAAAACTGGGCATGACGTATTCGCAAATACGCTAACCCTCTTCGTCAAATACAATCATTCAACCAAACCTTTATCCGTGTATACTTAAAAATAAGTAACATGCAATTCACCTTACGTGGTTAACCATCAAACAACTTAATACATCGAATAAAACTGTAACATGCAACTTTCATCTTAACACATATCAATCGACCCTAATTTTATATCTTATCACACATATTCAAACTTAATCAAGTAATTAGAATCGAATTATTCAGAATTTCGAACCTAATAATAACAATTTTAAATCAAAAATGCAAATTCTTCACTTAAACATATTCGAACCAAAATGCATGGACTAGAATCATCTCAACCGAATTTAACAATTAAAATGAACCCAATAATCCTTAAAAAAACCGAATATTTCAAGAATACGAACATGCATAATCTCAAATCGATAAATCAAGTTTAAAACACGTAATTCGACTTTATAAAAATAAATACTTGAAATCAATTACTTAAAATTTCACACTAAATCAACATGCATCAACTAATTGAATTTGAATAATCATTGTAGGACTCAGACAAGCATCATAGTCCACCACCGGCTCACCGAAGTTCATCACCGGCGGCGGCAAGGTCTCGGAGATGCCCCATTCGGGATTTTCTTCGACGAAATCTCACCGATTTCTTAAAAATCCTGTTAACAATTACATGCAAGCATTCAACAACATATTCTATGCACAAACGAACCAAAACTCGAATCAAGAACAAGAAACCGAGAGGGTTCATCACCGAATCAAGCACAAACACACACACACACATATACATACAACCATGTATGTATATATATAAGATGAGAGGAACTCAAATCCTAAATTAGAATTGAGTTTGATAAGAGGATCAGAGAGAGTGAGAGGAGAGAGAGAGAGAGAGTACCGAGTGTAGAGAGAGATAAGAGAAAGAGAGAAAAGAGAGAGTAGAGCCGCGGGGAAATAAAAAGAAAGGGAGGAGGGAGTGTATATATACTCGGTGCAGGGGCACCAAGGTAATTTCACCCCTAAAACCAAAAATTTGATTTCTCTCTTTATATATATCTCCATTTATGAAATAAGAAATACAATTCAATTTCATTCAATACGCAAATGGCTCAACTTTTATTTTTATAGCATAAAACATAGAATTAGCTCTTCACCCATAGTTTAAAAATGATTTTTGAGTAACCAGTTTAATTTCTACGGATTTTACAAATAAATCACATATAATGGAAATAAACTCCGAAATATCATTTTAAAATATCAAAAGATCAAAATCATTTCAAATATCATTTTTAGAAAGTCTTTAGGACTATTCCAAAGATAATAAAACAAATTTCACACCCAGATCATATTTTAATGATTTTACAAAAGTATATAAGGATCAGTTAAATCCTTATTTTAAACAAATAAATCCTCTGAAAAATATTTAAAAATTTACGAATCACAGATTCACACACGTAACTTTAAAATAACATATATTCAGTCAATAACATCAATCTTACCTCACATTGGTATATTCAAACACGTAAATCCCATTTTTAATAATAGATTATGCGTCTAACACATTTACTCGATAAATCAAATAACAAAAATAACTTTTCAATTATAAACCCAAATCACAGAAACACATAGAGGACTCCACATTAATCATAACTTATTATAATTCTCAATTTATATGATCTTAATCCTTCTCATTTGATCCATCCTTTGAATAATGGATCCCGTTCTACTTGACGGTCCGACAATCATAACTTAACCCTTTTAGCTGACTCATCAAACTGAAACAAGACTTTGCCCATTCCTTATTACTATTTCACAGAAATTATATATAAACCACAAAATCATTTAACCTTTTATTTTATTCACATAAATCCACGTAACAGCACAAGAACTATATTCTATTCATATAAATACATCGCGAAAATCTCAGTCGTTACAGCAACACATCTTCTAATAATTTGGCCTGCACCTAGCTTGAATAAATAAGGCTCATCCTAAAAATAATATTTTACATCATGCAAGAATTTCTTCCTTTAGTGACTTGATAAATCAGGTGGCATTAATCCAGTAGCTAAGTGACTTGTTCATCTGGAAATGTTTCTTTGATAGGAACCATAGTGTGCGATTCATCGTTGTACTCCATTCTTGATAAGTGATCAGCTATTTGATTATAAACACTTTTTATATCTTATATCTTAATATCAAACTCTTGAAGCAGAAGAACCCACATAATTAAGCATGGATTTGCATCCTTTTTGGTGATTAAGTACTTTAGTTGAATGGTCAGTGAAGATAACCACTTTTGTGCCCACAAGATAAGAACAAAACTTGTCAAAGGCAAACACAACAGCAAGAAGCTCCTTTTCAGTCACTGTGTAATTTAGTTGTGCTCCTGTTAAAGTATGACTTGCATAGTAGATCGGATGAAATACCTTGTTCTTTCTTTGCCCCATCACTGCTCCCACTGCATAATCACTAACATCACACATTAATTCGAATGGCAAGCTCCAATATGGTGCAATAATGATAGGCGCTGAAATTTATCTCTGATTTAACTCCTCAAAAGCCTTTAAATATGCTTCATCAAACTGGAAGATAGTGTCGTTCTCCAATAACTTGTAAAGTGGCTTAGAAATTTTGGAGAAGTCCTTGATAAATCGTCTGTAAAAACCTGTAAGCCCAAGAAACCTTTGAATATTCTTGACTGTAGTAGGAGGAGGTAGCTTCCTAATAACTTCAATTTTGGCCCTATCAACTTGAGATTTTGTGACCCAATACAATGCTTTATTTCACCATAAAGTGACACTTCTCCCAGTTAAGTACAAGATTGATTTCTTCACATCTTTCCAACACCTTACCAAACTTAAATAGACAATCATTAAAAGAATCTCCAAATACAGAGAAATCATCCATGAACATCTCTAGAAATTCACCAACCATGTAAGAAAAGATAGCCATCATACATCTTTGAAAAGTGGGAGGAGCATTACATAAGCCAAATAACACCCTTTGAAAGGCAAAATTATCATAAATTATGTGAATGTAGTTTTATATTGATCCTGCAGAGCTACAATTATAAGATTATAACCAGAGTACCCATCAAAAAAATAATAGTACTCTCTCTCTGCAAGTTTTTCCGGCATTTGATTAACAAAGGGCAATGGAAAGTGATCATTTCTAGTGGCCTTGTTCAGCTTTCGATAATCAATACAAATTCTCCAACCAGTGATTGTTCTGGTCAGAATTAACTCATTATTTTCATTCTTTATCACAGTGAGTCCACCCTTATTAGGCACACATTGTACAGGACTAACCCATGAGCTATCACAAATCGGATAGATGATACCTGCATCAAGCCATTTGATAATCTCTTTCTTCACCACCTCTTTCATGATAGGATTTATGCGACGTTGTCCTTCAATGAACCCCTTAGCACCATCCTCCAATAAAATTTTATGCGTACAAATGGAATGGCTAATACCTCGAATATATGTAATAATCCACCCAATAGCTTTCTTGTGCTTCTTAAGAATATCCACCAATTGTTCTTCTTGTGCGTCAGACAGTTCAGCAGATACAATAACATGGAAGGTAGAAGAAGGTCCCAAGTAAGCATACTTCAGATGAGACGGAAGAGCTTTTAATTCCAACTTTGGTGCTTCATTAATATATGGATTTGGAATCTTAAATTCCCTTGAAGATAGCTCAAGTGATTCAAAGCGGCCTTTAGTCCTTATACCTTGTGAATTAGCTTCCAACCAAGCTAAAAGATCAACATCATCAACTTTATCTTCAAATGTATTGAGAATTAATTGCTCCAAAGGGTCATGTGAAGGATTACTCTAATTTTTCAAAAACTAGATAATCAACCAAAGTGATTGTCGAACAAGATTCTATATCATCAGCATATTTCATAGCCTGAAAATATTAAAATTCACCTTATCATCTTGAACCATCATCGTTAGTTCCCCATTTTGCACATCAATTAATGTTCTTCTAGTAGCAACGAAGGGCCTACCCAAGATAATAGGAACTTCTCAATTTGCCTCGTAATCCAAGACAATAAAATCAGCAGGAAAGATGAATTTGTCTACCTTGACCAAAACATCTTTAATTTTTCCTTCAAGATGAGCAAGAGATCTATCTGCTAGTTGAAGAGTGACAGTTGTAGGTCGAACTTCTCCAGTTCCTAGTTTTATGAATACAGACATAGGCATCAAGTTAATGTTAGTTCCCAAATCACACAATGCTATACCACAATAAGAATTTAAAATAGTGCAAGGGATAGTGAAACTCCCTAGGTCTTTCATCGTTGGTGGTGTTTTATTCTACACAGATGAGCTACACTCTTATGTTAGAGCTACATTTCAAACTCTCCCATTTTTCGCTTCTTAGTAAGAATGTCCTTCATAAATTTCACATAGTTAGGAATTTTCTCAAGAGCCTCAACAAGTGGAATATTGATGTGAAGCTGTTTCAGAACATCCAAAAATTTATTGAACTGAACATCTTTCTTCTGCTTTTGAAACCGTTGAGGGAATGGTGTTTGTGGTTGAAGTGTTGGAACAACCTTAGAAGTTTGAATACCACCAATGTTAGAATTTTTTTCTCATTTTTAGTTATAGATGAAGTACCTTCTTTGGAATTAGATTTAGTATCCTCCAAGACTTTTTCATTTTTCAGTGTCATGGCTTTACAATGCTCATTCCCAGGCTTTTCAGTGTCGCTAGGGGGAGTTTCATGTGGTCGATTTCTCAGCTCATTAGCTAGCTGTCCAACTTAATTCTCTAAGTTTCTCAATGATGCCGCTTGACTTTGGATGAGTGTATCATTATTAGCCATGTACACTTTTAACATATTTTTAAGAGAAGAAGATTGAGATTCTTGTTGAGGAAACTGTTGTTGAGCTTGTTGAGAGAATCCAGGTGGATTGTTAGGCCTGAAGGCATTTGCTGAGATTTCTAGAAATAGCCCCTTGATTGCTCAAAGAAAAGTTAGGATGTTATCTCCATGAGTGATTGTAAGTGTTTGAATAAGGGCCACCCTTATTTTGATTCCCCACATATAAGACAAATTCAGGATTTGAAGGACAATTATCGTAAGTATGCTCTTCACCACAATACACACATGAAACATTCTTGATGTGATTAACTTGTAAATTCATTAGCTTCCCCATAGATTGCTTGCCTCCCATAGTCAAGATCTTGAGAATATTCTCCATGGATGATATTTGAGCTCGCATTGAGGTCACAACATCGACCTCGTATATTCCGGCCATTTTTTTTCCAGCTTGAGCTCTATTAGTTGTTCACTGATAATTATTTGTTGCAATTGTCTCAAGAATCTCAATATGCCTGATTATAAGACTTAGCCAACAAAGCCCCATTTGCAGATGCATCCACCACCAACTTTTTTTTAGCATTGAGACCATTATAGAATGTCTCCATCTGAATGTAATGAAGAAGACCATGATGTGGACATTTTCTTAGTAATGCCTTAAATCTCTCCCATGCCACATATAAAGATTCATCATCCAGCTACTGAAAATAATTGACCTCATTACGGAGCTATGCATTCTTGGTGGGAGGAAAATACTTTATTAGAAATTTCTCTGCTAAATCATTTCAAGTAGTCACCGAAGATGGTGCAATTGAATTCAACCAATCTCTTGTCATGTCTCTCACAGAATATGGAAACAACTTTAATCTCAGAGCATCATCCGTGACTCCAAAAAGCTTGAAGGAATCACAAACCTCGACAAACAAATGAAGGTGAAGATGAGGATCCTCAGTAGCCATACCATTAAACTGTCTGGTAGTTTGCAACATCTGAAATTTGACTGGCTTTATCTCGAATTGTGTTGCTTGAATAGTTGGTTTGACAATTCCAGAATGTAACTCATTAACACGAGGTTTTTCATACATCCGTATTGCAATATCTCTGTCATCATTAATCATGCCATTCAGTACCAAATCATGGTTATTAACTCGTTCACCCATGACAATAATTGTTTCCTTTACTCTATGTTGCACTTTTCTTCGTGCTTTAAAAGTTCGCTCAATTTCAGGATCAAAGACAACTAATCCTGGGGGTTCTTCATTCATACACAAAGAAACCTGATAAGAAACAATAATCACTCCCATTAGTATAGAAGTAACTAAAACCAAACTGCAAGAAAATTAACTTCACAATTAACAACTAAAATAGTCTCCGGCATCGACGCAAAAAACTTGTTGCATAAAACCTATATGTGCAAGTGTACACAATCGCAAACAAGTAATATAGTAGTAATTCCATTTATCGTACCTGAAGGACTGTAGATTTGTATTAATTTACAAGTAATATCTAACAATTCATTTGTCGAGCACAAAAAGTGTTGAAAATTCTTATAACTAAACTAATTAATAAAAACTAATTTAAACAACTAAAATTAAGTTAGCACGAAAAGTGGTAGGGATTCAAATATGAGAAGATAAGTCGGATAATGACTTCCCCCTAATACGTGAAAATTGGTAAAATAGTTGCGATGTACTATAGTAATTCCACAGTTCACTAGCTAGAATTCATTGGTCATAGGTTACTCTTGAAATCACTATGGTATAATTCCTATCAAATAAACTAACATATGTCTATGCCAGTTTACATTTCAGAATAAAATTAAGCACCAATTCACAAAGTTATGCATGGTCACAATATATGTCTATACCGTAACAATATTATAATCACAAGATATAAGCATGCATCATTCAAGTTTTATGTCTATTAACTATAACCCTCTCGGTATTATAATTAATTCAATGACCTACTATAGTTGATCAAACAATAGCAAGTATAAGCATGAAAAGCACTTGAACAAATAAACTGTAGAACTGCATATAGTACTCTTTAACAAAATACTAATAATCCCATGTTAGGGTTCCATAAAAATCTCAACTTTAATAAAATTAGTTCATAATGAAAATCACAAAATCATCCAGGATTTGATAACACATATTAATAATTAAAAAGTGAAGGAGAGAATTCAAATCATAAAGATGGAAAAAAACAATCCAAGTGAACGTCTTCAATGGTTGTGTCTCCTTCCTCGGGCTTCTTCTTTTTCTCTCTATATTGCATGTCTCTCTCGTTCTTGTGCTCACTCCCCAATATTCAGATTAGATCTGAATAATAATTTTTAATATCTCTAATAAAAGTAATTTTAATGAATTAAGTACATACAAAGAGATTTCCCAATTATAATCGAATTCCAAGAAAGTGGAAATTTGTAGTTGACTTTTTGACTCAGATTCTGGGCTAATTCGGTTGGGCTATAAATTCAAGACTAATTCTAAATTGAATCTCTTCTCATAAGCTTTCCATGGGCTGTTGAATCGTCAGAATCGGACTTATAGAAATCCAGATATGGCCCAAACAGTGTAGACTGCGTAGCGGGCCCATAAAATCTGATTTTTAATCAAATTAAACTCCAAATCTTATTCTTTTTAACTCCAAGTCTTCCTTTATTATATCTCCTTGATATCTACAATAAACTATTAATATTTATTAAATCAAAATCAAAATCAAAATCAAAATCAATGCAAAATAACCAAAATATAGGGATAATATTAAGATAAATTGCACGCTCATCACCACATATTATCGATTAAACTAGAGGCATGTAATGTGTCATCCTCATCAATGTTTAATCCAGGTTCCCTTGATCAATGAGTAGACTATCATAAAAAATCAATATTTGAGTGTGGCCACACATTTCATAGTCTAGCTAACACACGAGGCCAATAATATCACTCCTAAAATAGATGGGTTAAATCCTTTCTAGATCATTTATATTTCTCATATGATTTATAATGTACCCGAAATACACTTTTATCATTGACTGGCCAAAGATAACTTTTAATATAATCAAAGTACATTAATTCTCGTATAGAAATATAATGATTTCAAATATAAGGACCATTACATCATTATCACTGTGAGAATTACTTATGACATAACAGACATGTAGACTCTCATTATCCAGCGCCATTTACATTTACATGTGCTTGTGTTTTTTACTTTAGTATCACTAAACCTATTATCAATGAGATGTGATCATCAGCCAACAAACACATTAGTCTTAATGCATTATTATTGTCCCTTAATAATAATACTCGATTAGGGACTTTTAAAAATACTGATTCTATTTTCATAATCTCATTTCTAAGTCACATACTTAGAGATATAGAATGCATATCATATTGCAAGGACATTTATTAATCTAACATTTATATCTTAGTAAATAAATACATAATAAATTATAATAGGAATAATCGATAGAGCATAAACATTAATAATCCAAATATCTTAAACTAAAACATTATAGTGTTGTCTTTAGGGCACAAACACTAACAAATTCGCTCTAACAATTAGCACTCAAAGTTATCAAACAAGTATAACTAAAAATAGATATGAAGGTACATGTATTTAGTAGGATATATTGCATTGTTTTCATTTAGGATGGGTGCCAAATGGTGCCATCTTACTCCCGAGTTCTTAAAAGGAATGGAAGCATTAATAAGACCTTGGTCCCGAGTTTTTAAGGATTTAAATACTTTCTTCCCATTTTGGTGGTGAAATTTTTAAAATGAAAGTATGTTATATTTTCTTTTATTAACACTTATTTTCATTTCTTTTAAAAACTCCCTGTCACACTTAGAAGTGAAATTTTACTTACTTTTCAATTGGTTTTATTCTTTTTTTTTTATTTAGAAGCAAGGTGATATGTGCTTCAAGTTTTGTATATAAACAACGCTAAAATTACGTGCCATATTAAAATTATTGATCAATGATTGCAACTTATTTCAGCCATGGCTGTAGCTTACTTTAAACATATATGATTTAGAGAGTGCAGTAAAATTTTAGCCATGACAAAGCAGTTTATACTGACGATTGATATCCACTCAGTTATAAAAAATCTCATCTGAAATTCCTTATCATCGTTAGGTTCCAACACAATCCTACAAATATAGATTCAGTAAAACCTAATTATATTCAAAACCAAATTAAGCTGCGAAGACGTGAAGATGAGTGAAGTGGTAGTAGTAATAGTTCATTTCCTTACACAATGTCATCTAAACCAGCTCCCTCACATCTCACGCCTCATTTCCTCCTACAATATTCATCGATCTACAGCCGCCAAGCTAGACTCGGAATCCAGGGTTCGAACCCTGTTTCAACTTTGATGATAAAATTTCATAATTTATCAGTACCTGCTTTCTTTTCTCCTCCTTCCAATCCACATTTTATTGTCAAGTTCCCTTTACATCTTCTACCATCTTTCTATGCTTCCTTGCACCTTCATGTCCCTTGCTTGGACTATTGTCCGCTCTTTCTCCAATAACTAAAAGAGTTGTCATAATTTACGACTCTCTCATTCCCTCTGGCATTCAAGATGTGGTTTCGAAACTAAATGGAGAACCTTACTCATTCCAATCCCTATCAGCTTTTTGAATATCTTCGTATCACTGGGGAACTTTGGGGAAGCCTGTGGGGATCGATGATCAAATTGTGAAACAGGTTCCTTCTAAAGCATCAACCCTGAGTCCATAAGTCATGGAGTTTGTGTTAGAAGTTGTCCCACATCATTTGTGGGAGGGGAAGATTGCTAACATATAAGCAGTCAGTTAACTCTATTAGTATGTAGACTTTTGGGGAGTGACCCAAAAATAAATCCGTGCAGGCTTGGCCCAGAGCAGACAATATCATACTAATGTGGAGTTAGGCCTTCTTAGCAAACCCAAAAAGTGGTATCAGAGCTTTGGGTTAAAATCATCCAAAAAATCTTAGAAGGGCTGAAAAAATGAACCTAGGAGGAGACAGATGGGCTACCCAGTATGGGCTCAAAGAAAAGGCAGGGCCTTCCAATATGGGCCTAGAGGGAGTCAGAAAAGCCATAGAAATTCCAGTATAAGTCTGGGGGGAGTAGATTACACAATCAGGTGGCAGATTTAGCAGGTATCGAGCTCGCTGTATGAAGGGGGGATTGTTAGGAGTTGTCCCACATCAATTGTCAGAGCAGACAATATCATACTATTATGGAGTTAAGTCTACTCAGCAAAAAAACCAACAAGTGGTATCAGATCTATAATTGTAACGGTCCATAACAATCTCATGTGGGCTCTAGAATGTACTTAGGAAGTGGTAGATGGGCTACCTCAGGATGGGCTTAAGGGGGAGGCAGACATACCTTCCACTAAGGGCCTAAGGGGAGTTAGAAAGCCAGAAGGTTTTCAGTATGGGTACAGATGGAGCAGATCACACAATTAGGAGGCAAATGCAACAGGTGTCGAGCCCGATGTGTGAAGGGGAGGATTGTTAGAAGTTGTCCTTTATTGTTTGTAGAAGGGGCAGATTACTAGCAAATAAGCAGCCAGTTAACTCCATTAGTATGAGGCATTTTGGGAAGTGACCTAAAAATAAATCCGTGCGGGCTCGGCCTAGAGCGGACAATATCATACTAATATGAAGTTAGGTCTGCTTAGCAAGCTCAATAAGTGGTATTAGAGCTTCGGGTTATAACGGTCTGAAACAATCTCAGACGGGCTCCCCAGTATGGGCTCACGGAAAAGGCAGGGGGCCTTCTAGTATGGGTCTAAGGGGAGTCAGATAGAAGAATTCAAGTATGGGTCCAGGGGGAGCAAATCACACAATCAGGTGGTAGAGTAAGCACGTATCGAGCCCGATGTGTGAAGGGGGAGATTGTTGGGAGTTGTCCCACATCATTTGTGGGAGGAGCAGATTGCTACTCCCTCTAACCTATTTTAATAGTTCACTTTGCAAAATAAAAAAATTCCAAAATATTTGTCATGTTCTTTAACCCGTGCAAATTTATAGTTTCGGTATTAACTAAAAGACCTTACTCATAAATGTCCTTGCATAGAAATTCAAAATACACATAATTTTTGTGTGTGTATTGTTAGAGCTAGAACACGCGCTAATATTTACGCAAGTATACGTGATCGCAAGTAATATAGAAATAATTCTAGTTCGTTCCCACGGGGATTAGTTTAGGTTAATTTTAATCAATGTACTTATGTAAAATGGTATGGTTATTATCCAATGCTAAGACGAATAACAAATTGAGGTTATTTTAACTACGATTAACCAAGAGATTATACTAAAGAACATTACTAAGAGAATAAAGAGAGTTGAATACTATATGACACAAATATGGGATTCTAACTTCATTAAATACTTCATTAATAGCCTTTTCGTTCTTAACCTTAGCATGCAATGGTGATAACATTAATCAGATAACACGAAACTGATAAATGCTAACTTTCGTTGTATAAATACCATACTACCAGACATCCACAAAAGAGATAGAAGTTGAATAGACACCAATTATTTTGAGACCATATATGTCTATAGAATTTGACAACATAACGGTTTAATGCACAAGTTATCAATAGTGATTACATAGGGCAAGTAAGATGGTTAAAATTACCTACGAATCATGCAACTCAATTACATAAACTTATGCTAGCATGGCAAGTTCTAAACCCCTAGATTCACTTTCGCTTCATTAGAGATTAACACGTTATCTTATAAGTTCGCAACGCACATAAGACGAATAAGCACCACCAATACTAAGATATCATACAATCACCACACACTAACGCATCGAAACAAATTAACTAAATAAATCCATAAGTAAATCCGCTAGAACTCCATGATAACGATTAGCCCATAATCGGACTCATCATCAACGTGGGTTCCGATGAAAGCATGGTATAATAAACATAGTCTTTATACTAAATAAATAATAAACCAAGTATAAAAAAAGAGTATAGGTTCATGAATAAGAAAACTAGCATCCAAAGTAACAACTTAAAATAAAGAATCATCAGAATAAACTAGATCCTCTTCGCCTTGGTTAAATTGTGCTCTATGGTCTTCTTATGCCTTCTCCTTAAGCTCAGGTACGTCTTGTTATGAAAAACAAACATAAGTTATCTTTATATAGCAGCCCATGCAGGTTAGAAGTCTTTCGGATCAAAATCAGAGTAGAAACAAGATTCCTAGAATTCAACCCGGTGCGGCCGCGTGCTTCACCAGCGCGGGCTCGGTGCAAAACTTCACCTTGGCGCGGGCGCGCGCTACTACAGCGCGGGCGCGCGCTACTACAGCGCGGGCGCGCGCTACTACAGCGCGGGCGCGCGCTACTACAGCGCGGGCGCGCGCTACTACAGCGCGGGCGCGCGCTACTACAGCGCGGGCGCGCTGACTCTCCGGAAAAATTTCTGCTTTTTATTTTCTTGCTGGTTTGAGTTGTTCTTTTCACGAGCATTTATTCTAGACACCATCCTTACACCAATTTAGCACCAAAACAATGCCAAATCACCTGGATTCCTGATATAAGCCTGAAATGCAAAAACACTACAAAATACATCAAAAACACAAGTAACTCGAGTAAAACACATCAAATCAAGCCTTTATAGGATATAATAAGTAGACATAAATGCCGCTTAACACACCCCGAAACTTGAATCGATGCTCGTCCTCGAGCATAAACAGACTCAAAAAACAAGAAATAAAAATACATGAATGCAAACTATATTAATGCAACGATCCCCATAGGATAACTAAACCAACCAACAAGCAACATCTCAATAAATACAGTGATTCACACAAAGATCAATCAAATCCCACAAATCAACTTACAAGCCAGAAATGTGCGTGTATGCAAATGCTTACAGATATACTATCACAACTAGATCAATAATCATGACCCACTACTCATCAAGGCAATCGAAAGGTTATAAATAGAATAAAAGTTAAATTCAAAATAAATTATCACACTTTAACTTGTATATCAGAGTTTTACATGGATTCATGCTTTTATTCACAACACATAAACAACACAAATATGTTTATTTGACCGTACAATGAGTGAGGTCCACAAAAGACTTATACAATAATACCCATGTAGCGAGCATTAGGTTAGCGGATCCCAGACTATAAAAAGCCTTAGGTCACTAGGCACAAAGTCCCCTAAGAACTTAATAACTCGAATATTAAAGAGCCCATTCATGATCAATTATGCATAAACACATTTTTTTCTTTTTTTTTCTTTTTTTCTTTTTACACAAATTTTAAACGAGTGCATTTCCCTCCATCTCGTTCAACCCTAAACTACTCATATAAAATGAGCCGGCTACTAGCCATTTGACACCTAGCCACAAAAACTAGCAATGAAATCCAATTTTCTCCAATTTTTAAATATCCATGTTATTTTATCATTAAGAGAATATCCTAAATTCTAAATATAAACAAATGATTAAACCTTGACAAACAAATAAACCATGACCATGATCTAGCCCTCAAGCAACCTATAAGACTTAGTGAAATACAATTATCTCTAGCATGCAAATCAACTCGATAAGACTTAACATCACTAAGCACGACATCACTGCCCTAGCATCAATATCACAAATTAATCGGAAAAATTATCTAAGGGATCATGTTATAATGCAAATGCGTGAACTATATGAACAAACTATCATATAAAAATAAAAAAAAAACTATAAAAATAAAAAAACTACTACATGGCAAATATGCAACTATATGAACTAAACCAGCCTAAATATGGAAACTATATGAGACTCACACAAAACATATAATCCTTAACTACTACCCCCAAACTTAAAATATTCACCGTTATCCATGAAGGTAATAGCAAGGATTCAGGCATACCTACTCAGAATCAGGTCATCGCCCTCAAGGGGTGGAGTGTCAAGAGTGTTTGGAGGCGGATATACAGAATCATCACCAAATACTGGCCACTGGATGTCAACTCCTATGGCTCTGAATGCAGTCCTCAATGCCTGGGTAAGGTCATGTGCAAAGCAACTATGGATGTCATGCATCGCATCCGTCCTCCTCAACAAGCGCCTATACTGTGTTGCACTCATCCCAGCACTGCCATGTGCTTCCTCCTGTTGTTGTTGTTGCTGCTGCGATCCCGAAGGACCGGTCTCTCCCAACTCAGCTCTCCAACCTGCCCTGCTCGCGTGCATCGTGCCACCAGCATATGCCTGAGAAGCTGGCCTTCCACCTGGCAGATGGTCATAAGAGTATCCAATCCCCCTAGGATCGGGCTTCACACCATACAACTCCGTTATATTTAATAGCATTGAACTATCAATCGGGGCACTCGGGAGCTGCAGCTGCTCATGTGCGGGCCAATGAACGCCAACCGCCATACGCAGCTTCGTCACAATGGACGCGTAGGGTATAGAACCCGTAGTACTCCCTCGCAAGAACCTTAAAATACCCTGATCGATAACCATCCCAAGATCCACATAGTCTCCCTGAAGAATCCCCCACAACAAACGTCCACGCTCCACAGTAACATCATACACGTGAGAAGATAGCATGATATTAGCACAAATAAAAGAATTACATGCACGTGCAAACCTGTGTATGCACGATGCAGGGAAAGTGGTATACTCGTCCATGCCCTTTTTAAACTTCCAATGAGTCTCAGGCACACACAGGGTAGCAACAAACAAATCCAAGTTAAACTCCTTCGGCGTCTTCTCATTCCAGTTCTCCTATTCTGGCCTCCTCTCGGGCTGCTCAATCGCTATACGAATAGCCTCAGCACTATACTCCACCTTCATCCCCCTAACCACCGTGAACCCATTCTTCTCCACCTTAGCATTCGCGTAGAACTCACGCACCACACTCATGGGCACAACATCGGGTATCTCGCAAAAAGCAACCCAGCCGATCTCCAAGATCATCTCCAACAACTTACCATCTTTCCCTGATGGCAGAAAACTACGCTCACTGGCTATAGGCTTCGAAAGTAGCCTCACATACTCCACCTCAACCTTAGGAGTTGAAAGCCTAGGCCTCACATCACCCATACTCGAAGAATCAGTGGTGCTGCTGCTAACTTGGGTTCGTTATCTTTTTTGTGCCATTGAGATTGAATAAGCTCGAGAGAATAGAAGTTTGTAAGAGAGATTTATGTGTTTGAGAGTTTGAGAAGTGATGGAGGAGTTGTGTATTAGTGTATGTATATATAGGATATTTGGAGAGAATTAGTTATGGAAAAGGAGTGTGAATTGATTATGGGAATAATGTTAATAATAGGGTGATGGAAATTGATTTGGAGATGGAAATATGGGATGTGGGAGAGTAAAATTCGGGCAGGAATTGATTTTTCCTTCAAATTCCCAAATTTCTGTTATATATATTTTTTTAGAACCAAGGACCCAGTGCGGGCACGCTACCTCAGCGCGGGAGCGCCGTGCTTCTGCCAATCCAGCGCGGCCGCCCAGCCAGGCAGTACAACAAACTTGGGTTGCCTCCCAAGAAGCGCTTGGTTTACGTCATTAGCTTGACGTAGAATCTCGAGATCAAGTAGATTATAGAACGATACTAACCACCTCACGGTTTGCCATATCCCCATAGTAGTGCTTCAACCTCTGTCCATTCACCTTAAACGCTTGCCATGGATCATTCTCAAAAATCTCCACAGCTCCATACGGAAACACAATTTTGATTATGAAAGGCCCGGACCACCTCGACTTCAATTTTCCAGGAAAAAGACGGAGACGAGAGTTGAACAAAAGAACTTGCTGCCCCGGCACAAATGATTTAAGCACCAGACCCCTATCGTGCCACCTCTTGACTTTCTCCTTATACATTTTGTTATTTTTATACGCTTGAAGGAGAAATTCGTCGAGTTCATTCAATTGAAGCATTCTTTTCTTACCAGCTGCATCCAAATCAAGGTTCAACTTCTTCAAAGCCCAATACGCTTTATGTTCGAGCTCCACGGGCAAATGACACCTCTTCCCATAAACCAACTGAAACGGCAACATTCCTAACGGAGTCTTGTATGTTGTTCTATATGCCCAAACATCTTCATCAAGCATTAAAGACCAATCCTTCCTTGATGGACACACAACTTTCTCTAGAATACGCTTGATCTCTCTGTTAGACACCTCAGTTTGACCATTAGTCTGAGGATGGTAGGCTGTAGCAGTGAACTTGCGATTACAGAAATATGACCCCACGCCACTGATTATGACTCTTGGAGTCCCAAATCGTGTGAATATCTGCTTATGAAGAAAATTAAGCACTACATTCACATCATTTATCGGCGAAGCCTTAACTTTAACCCATTTCGACACATAATCGACCACCAACAAGATATACTGATTATTACAAGATGAGACAAACGGCCCCATGAAGTCAATTCCCTAAACATCGAAGACCTCAACCTCGAGAAGCACATCAAGAGGAATCTCATCCCTCTTAGACATATTACCCACACGCTGGCATCGATCACACTTCAAAATAAAGTGATGCGCATTATTAAACAATGTAGGCCAGAAGAATCCCGCTTGAAGGACACGAGCTGATGTCTTCTCTCCACCATAGTTGCCTCCATAAACAGTCGAATGATAGTCTCGCAAGATCCCCCCGTTTCGCTATACGAAATACATTTCCTGATGATTTGGTCAGCTCCTTGCCTAAACAGATATGGTTCATCCCATATGTACCACTTCACCTCATGAAAAAACTTCTTCCTTTGAGCATAAGACAAGTTGGAGGCATGATATGACTCACAAGGTAGTTCACAATGTCTGCAAACCATGGTTCTTCTTATTATAGCCCAAATAGCTTCTTATCAGGAAAAGACTCATTTATCAATGTCTTATTTTGTGAAGTTGCTCTTGGGTCTTCCAAACGAGAGAGATGATCAGCGACTTGATTCTCAGTACCTTTTCTGTCCTTGATCTCTAATTCAAATTCCTGAAATAAAAGAACTCATCTAATTAATCTAGGCTTCGAGTCCTTCTTCGAGACGAGATATCGAATCGCAGCGTGATCAGTGAAAACTGTCACCTTCGTCCCAAGCAAATAAGATTGAAACTTCTCAAAATTGTAGACAATGGCCAACAGTTCTTTCTCAGTAGTAGTATATTCAGTTGAGTACCACTGAGGGTCTTACTAGCATAGTAGACCACATGAAATATGTTGTTCTTTCTCTGCTCAAGAACTGCTCCAACTGCATAGTCACTTGCATCGCACATCATCTCAAAAGGTTCATTCCAATCAGGTGCAGTTATGACAGGTGCCGTAATCAAATTCTTATTCAAGAACTCAAAAGGAGCTAGGCACTCATCGTCAAACTTGAATGGGACATCCTTCTCTAGAAGATTACACAAAGGTTTAGAGATTTTAGAGAAGTCCTTGATGAACCGCCTATAGAACCCCGCATGACCAAGAAAACTGTGAACTCCCTTAACAGAAATTGGTGGAGGAAGATTTTCAATGACCCCCACCTTGGCTTTGTCCACCTCAAGACCCTTACTAGAGACCTTGTGCCCAAGAATAATGCCCTGCCACACCATAAAATGACATTTCTCCCAGTTGAGAACCAGATTGGTCTCAACACACCTTTTAAGAACTGGACCAAGACTCTGCAAGCACTTATCAAAAGAATCTCCAAACACAGAGAAATCGTCCATGAACACCTCCACATTATGACCAATCATGTCAGAGAAGATAGCCATCATGCATCTCTGAAATGTGGCAGGTGCTCCACACAAACCAGAAAAACTCTTATGAAGGCGAAAGTACCAAATGGACAAGTGAAAGTAGTCTTTTCCTGATCTTCTAGAGCAATGCAAATCTGATTATAGCCCGAATGGCCATCCAGAAGACAGTAGTACTCGTGCCCAGCCAATCTGTCAAGCATCTGATCAATAAAAGGCAGAGGGAAGTGATCATTTCTCGTGGCCTTGTTTAGCTTCCTATAGTCCATGCAAACTCCCACCCCGTGACTGTTCGAGTAGAAATGATCTCATTCTTCTCATTAGCTACAACCGTGATACCTCCTTTCTTCGACACACATTGAACTGGACTCACCCAAGAACTGTCATAAATAGGATAGATGATCCCTGCATCTAGCCACTTGAGAATTTCCTTCTTCATAACTTCTTTCATGATTGGATTGAGCCTTCTCTGTTGCTCAATAGTAGGCTTGATACCTTCCTCTAGCATAATTTTATGCATGCAATAAGAAGGGCTGATTCCCTTAATATCTGCTATAGTCCATCCAATTATCGATTTGAACTCTCTCAGAATTCTTAAGAGTTTTTCCTCATCACTACCTGAAAGGTCAGATGCAATCATCACAGGCAAAGTAGATACATCACTTTAAAAAGCATACCTTAAGTGTTCAGACAATGGTTTAAGCTCAAGGGTAGGAGTTTCCTCAATAGATGGTTTGAGGCGCTTTTGAGATTTGTTCAGCTCCTCCATTCTAAGAGATTTAAAAGGCATATCCATCTTCCGCTTCCAGGGCGAAGCATTTATATATTGCAGCTGCTCATCACCTTCATCATCTTCACTATCTAAATTCCCCAACAAGGCCTTTTCTAAGGCATCAGATCTTAGCAATTGATCAAGTTCTGAAGTAACCACAGAATCGACCAACTCACCTTTAAGCATTCCTCATTTTCCGTAGGGAATTTCATGGCATTGAACATATTGAAAGTTACATCCTGATCCAGCACTCGCATGGTGAGCTCACCCTTCTGCACATCGATCAAGGTTCGGCCCGTAGCCAAGAATGGTCTTCCCAAGATTATGAGAATCTTCTTATTCTCCTCGAAATCAAGAATTACAAAATCATCAGGAAAGATAATTTTGTCCACCTTGACCAAGACATCCTCCACAATGCCTCGTGGATATGTAATAGAACGATCGGCTAACTGCAAGGTCATATAAGTCGGCTTTGGATCAGGTAAGTTCAACTTCTTGAAGATTAACAAAGGTATCAGATTGATGCCAGCTCCCAAGTCACATAAGCATTTGTCAAATGACACTTTTCCAATGGTACAAGGAATAGTGAAGCTTCCAGGATCTTTAAGCTTCGGATGTAACTTCTATTGCAGCCAGTGTTCCAGAAATCGCTAGGCGTGCCAGGGCGGTGAGGGTACCTTCGAGAGATTAATCGGCAAGTCGGAGATTAATCAGACCGATTAATCGGAAGAATATAAATATTATTTTTAATTTTTTATAATTATATAATGATCCATATGTCAAATATTCGTTTGAAAAAAGAAATTAGAATGGTATTAAACAATATATACACATTTGACATGCGTTATGTACTAATTATTGAGTTTACAATATTAACTATATTTTAATTCACACTTTTAAATTAATTATAATATGTTATTTTTATATTTTAAGTGAGAAAATAAATATATTAGATTACTTGTTACTTCTTATCAATACTTTATATTATAAATTGACATGATATTGTGTGAAATTATGAAATTAATGAATTAAAATTATAAAAATGTAAAAAAATATTTTTTTAATTATTTTCGGCCTAGACCGCCTAGGACCGATTTTTGACAGCCTAGCCCGCCTAATCTCGATTTTGACCCGATTTTTTGTAAAAACGCCTAAATTACCGCCTAGGTCCGAGTCAGGGCGTTTTACCATCGCCTTGCGCCTAGGCGGCCGCCTAGACCGATTTTTAGAACACTGGTTGTAGCACAGCACCGCATTCCTCCGTGAGAGCAACGGTCTCTAAGTCATCAAGCTTCACTTTTCGAGAAAGTATACCCTTCATAAACTTTGCATAACTAGACATCTGTTCAAGAGCTTCAGCTAAAGGTATGTTGATATGAAGTTTCTTGAACATCTCCAGAAACATCTCAAACTGCTTATCCAGCGTTTTCTTCTGCAACCTCTTAGGAAAAGGACGTGGAGGATAGATCTGCTTCTCCCCTGTATTACCCTCAGGAGGAGTGTGTTCAACAGTACTCTTCCTTGGTTCCACTTCTTCTTCAGCCACAGCTTCTTCATCCAAAACTTAAGAATGTTCGAGATTCACAACCTTCCCAGACTAATGTAATTTCCTTTACATGATCTTTAGCTTCCCTCTTTCCTGGCACTTCAGTGTCACTGGGGAGTGTACCAAGTTGATGATTTAGCAAGGCATTGGCAATTTATCCAATTTGATTTTCCAAGGTCTTGATAGAAACCGTTGGGCTCTTGCACATGAGCCTCAACTCCTCTAGTTCAGATTTTTCATTAGACTGTTGAAGCTGGAGTTGTTGTCTTGGTGCATATTGCGGTTGCTGAAATCCAGGAGGGTTGTACTGCTTTGCTGGATACTGCTGATAAGGCTGTTGAACCACATTCTGAGAATTGCTCCAACTGAAGTTAGGATGAATGCGGTTGTTAGGATGATAGGTGGCTGGCACAGGTTACTGCGACCTCTGAAAGTTGCTTACGAACTGAGCTGATTCACTCGAAATAGTGCACTGCTCCGTCTCATGCGCACCAGCACAAAGCTCACGGACAGTAGTGATCTGATTAACTCCATAATTAGCCAAAGAATCCACCTTCATCCTCAAATCCTTAAGCTGAGCAGCTATATCAGTAGTTGTATCTAACTCCAGAATTCCTGCTACCTTTCCCTGAGATAGTCTCTGAGTAGGATTCTGTTATTCACTAGCAGCCATCAGTTCAATCAATTCATAAGCTTCATCATAGCTTTTAGCCCACAAGGCTCCTCATGATGCTGCATCAAACATTGGTCTCGAAGTAGCACCCAGACCATTATAGAAGCAGTTAATGATCATCCAATCAGACATCTCATGATGAGGGCACTTCCTAAATATCTCCTTATAGCGTTGCATAAAGATTCTCCAGATTGCTGAGCAAATTGAGTAAGTGCATTTCTTATCGCAACATTCTTCGCCATAGGAAAGAATTTAGTTAGGAACTTTTGAGCAAGATCCTCCCATTTGGTGATAGGCCCTGGTGGTAGAGAATGTAACCAGCACTTAGCTTTATCCCGCAGAGAGAATGGGAAAAACCTCAACATAATAGCATCTTCGGAAACTCCATTGAACTTGAAAGTGTCGCAGATCTCGATGAAATCTCTAATGTGCATGTTGGGGTCTTCTGTCGGAGAACCCCCAAACTGAACTGAGTTCTATATCATCTGAATCGTGCTCGACTTGATCTCAAAGGTATTAGCCGAGATGGCTGGTCGAACAATGTTAGACTGAATATCATTAATCTTTGGTTGAGAGCAATCCATCAAAGCCTTCAGATTCACTTCTGGTTTTCCCATTGTAACAAGTGCTTCTTCTTCAACTTTCTCCTCGATAAGAACTTCCTAGAAAACTTCCTTAGCTACTACAACTTCTTCCTCAGCTTGATCCAGTGTTCTCTTACGAGACCGAGAACGCGTATGCATACACGCTCGCTAAAGTATCTGAAACACGACAAGGAAATTAGTAAGTAAAAATGTCCGAGTCACTGAACTTTAACGACCGATGATGACAAGCACATAAAGTAAAAATTAACACCGAAGTCCCCGACAGCGGCGCCAAAAACTTGTTATAGCTAGAACACGCGCTAATATTCACGCAAGTGTACGTGATCACAAGTAATATAGAAATAATTCTAGTTCGTTCCCACAGGGACTGATTTAGGTTAATTTTAATCAATGTACTTATGCAACAATGGTATGGTTATTATCCAATGCTAAGATGAATAACAAATTGAGGTTGTTTTAACTACGATTAACTAAGAGATTATACTAAAGAACATTAACTAAGAGAATAAAGAGAGTTAAATACTATATGACACAAATAAGGGATTCTAACTTCATTAAATACTTCATTCAATAGCCTTTTTCGTTCGTAACCTTAGCATCCAATGATGATGACACTAATTAGATAACACGAAACTGATAAACGCCAACTTTCGTTGTACGAATACCATACTTCCAGACATCCACAAAAGAGATAGAAGCTGAATAGACACCAATTATATTGAGACCATATATATCTATAGAATTTGACAATATAACGGTTGAATGCACAGATTATCTATCGTGATTATATAGGGCAAGTAAGATGGTTAAAATTACCTACGAATCATGCATATCAATTATATAAACCTATGCTAGCATGGCAAGTTCTAAACCCCTAGATTCACTTTCGCTTCATTAGAGATTAACACGTTATCTTATAAGTCTGCGACACTCATAAGACGAATAAGCACCACCAATATCATACAATCACCACACACTAAGGCATCGAAACAAATTAACTAAAGAAATCCATAAGTAAATCCGCTAGAACCCCACGATAACGATTAGCCCATAATCGGACTCATCATCAACGTGGGTTCCGATGAAAACATGGTATAATAAACGTAGTCTTTATACTAAATAAATAATAAACCAAGTACGAAACAAGAGTATAGGTTCACAAATAAGAAAACTAGCATCCAAAGTTACAATTTAAAATAAAGAATCACAAGAATAAACTAGATCCTCTTCGTCTTGGTTGAATTATGCTATACGGACTTCTTACGCCTTCTCCTTAAGCTCTGGTACGTCTTGTTATGAAAAACGAACATAAGTTATGTTTATATAGCAGCCCATGCAGATTAGAAGTCTTTCAAATCAAAATCAGAGTATAAACTGGATTCTTGGAATTCGACCCGGCGCGGGCATCGCGGCCGCGCCCTACTACAGTGCGGGCGCGCTGACTCTTTGAAAAAATTTCTGCTTTTTATTTTCTTGCTGGTTTGAGTTGTTCTTTTCACGAGCTTTTTTCTATACACCATCCTTACACCAATTTAGCACCAAAACAATGTCAAATCACCTGGATTCCTTATATAAGCCTGAAATGCAAAAACACTACAAAACAAATCAAAAACACAAATAACTCGAGTACAACACATCTAATCAAACCTTTATAGAACATAATAAGTGGACATAAGTGTCACTTAACATGTATATATACACGTGTACATTTAATTTTTTGTTTTAGTATGTTTAATTAATGTAATGTATAAAAATTAAGTTGTGTTATTGTGTGAAAACGAGAAAATAAATATTGCATCTTCTATTTCCTAATATGTGTGAAATTTAAAAAGTGAAAATATTAAAATGGGATGGAGGGAGTAGAATATAAGCAGCCACTTAATTTCATTAGCATGCGACATTTTGGGAGTGACCCAAAATAAATCTGTGCGGCCTCGACCCAAATCGGACAATATTATGAATGATGTGAAGTTAGGTGTAGTCAGCAAAAGCCCTGCCGTTTCTTAACAAGCAGGAGGAGCATAATAATTACAGTTCAGGAGCAATTTTCAATACATGTAGTGTGATTGGACCTCCTTTACTTGATGTGCTTGCAAAAGTAAACAAGAAACAATGGGCTATCGGGCCATTCAACCCCGTCGACATATGTAAGAGTACTTTATCAGATGGACTTCACAAATGCTTGGAGTGGCTGGACAAACAAGCACCGAATTCTGTAATATTTGTTTCTTTTGGGTCAACGACTAGTTTAACAAACGAGCAAATTAAGAGTCTTGCAGTTGGGCTCGAAAAAAGTGAACAAAAGTTCATTTGGGTACTGCGGGATGCAGACGAAGGAGACATATTTGCGCAAGATGTAAGAACATACATTTTGCCCAAACAGTACGAAGAAAGACTAGAACTAAACGATCAGGGAGTAGTAGTACGAGATTGGGCACCACAGTTAGAAATATTGGCGCACACAGCAACAGGGGGATTTATGAGTCATTGTGGTGGAATTCTTGCATGGAAAGTATTACAATGGGAGTGCCTATAGCAAGCAACCTGGCCTATGCACTCTGACCAGCCACATAATGCCTTGTTAGTCACTCCGGTTCATGATTTCATGGCCCACATTAAAAGATACACAGACAATTTTGAAGCGCATTTCGCGCTCCATTATTTATGTTCTACTTGTTTAAATCGTGCCTCGGTTTTAAATGCCATGTAATTGTTAAATTTTTGAGTGCTGACCGGGCCTGTTTTATTACTCATCTTTGATAAAGAACCACAACTAAAGAAGTTCTGTCCATGAAAATTCTCATCTAACAAAGACAATAGCCAACCAATAAAGATTTCCATGCCTGTCTTTTAAGAAAGGCCTAGATGTTTTGGACACAAATTTGAACAATAGAAATTGCAAAAATAATTTTTGCAAGTATTTATCACAGTACCTATTCTTAATAAGATAACTAGTATCTTGTCCGTACTCGGAAACAAATTCATTCATTTTTATTATTAAAATTATAAAATTTTAAGCAAATAATTAAGTAAAATATAATTTAAAAAGAGACGTGTGTATGTATAATAAAATGAATTGTACGGTACTAAAAAGTAATAGAATATAATGGACATTTATGAAGTTGATAGTTTTAAAAACTAAACAGTTCATTCATAAAAGTTGAAAAGTACATTAAAATTATCATGTTTATCGAATAAAACTAACTAACACCATAAATACTCTTAAAAAATCTAGTCTTAAAAATAAAATTCCACTACTAATATATTCGACTTCAATATGTCAAATGTCCAAAAAATTTATTTGTTGAACGTATGCCTCCTTGTTCACCTACAAATTTGCTGCAATTAAGAGTTCAAAAAAATAAATTATAAAACAAATATATAACTATTTAATATTATATTTGAATTACATAATATTGATGAAGAATAATGACATAATAATTCAAGATTCATGCAAATTACAAAAGAACTTGGCCAAATATTTGGTGTTACGTTCTATCCCTCTTTTTATTATTATATGATCATTTTGTGATGAGAAAATAACCTTGAATCTGTGAGCATGAAAGTCTATTTTGAATATGTATTGCTTAATTTCTTCGTATGAATGCAATTTAATATATATAAGATAACATTCGATAGAGTGAGACTTGGACCATCCATTGATGTAAGTCCATTTGTAAAAGCTGATTTTAATAGTGAAATGCAATTTTGTGTTTTATAATTTTTAATATTAAAATGTAATTATTATATAAGTTCTAACTTTCAAATTTTAAATTTTTTCATATTATGATGGAATTATTATATAATAGTTTTTGGTATTTTTTTGCTTTTCATGATATATACTTACAAATTTAAATGTTAACTTCAAAATATGAGGTTGCTAAATTTTGCAATTTTTAAATTTTCATGATATATAGTTATAGATTTTAAATATTAAGTTCGAAATATGAAATTTTAAAAAAATGTTTGGTATAAAAATTATTGAAAATTAATAAAAACAATTCAAATTGATTTTGTAGTAGACTCAAAATATATTGCTTCTATTATATAATATAAGCAATTGTTTTTGAATATTAAAATGTTAATATTATATATTAGCTCTAAGTTTTATATTTTCTGAAATAAAACATGATTACTTGCCTTTACTTTTTTTAATTTATGAGATTATATAATATAAGCAAGGGTTTTTTAATACAAAAATGTAAATATTTTATATTAGCTCTAAATTTTATATTTTCTGAAATAAAACTTGATTACTTACCTTTACTTTATTAATTTAAATTTACAATTTAATAGAAACTCAACCTTTATATTATATGAGAGTATTTTTTAAATGTTAATTTCAAGATATAAAGTTGTAAAATATTTTTTTGGTATAAAAATCATTGAAAATAATAAAATGATTTAGATTGGTGTAGTAGTAGACCACGGGATTACTTAAAGTGAAGCCTGAGTGCTCCCCATTTACTGCTTTCTACCTTCTGATTGGATGGAATTCTCTGCCTTCTGATTCGCTGGAATTCTCCGCATTCTGATTGGCTACAAAAACTCAACTTTTCTGATTGGTAGAGAAAATAATGCTTGAATTTATTAGCATGAAAGTCTATTTTGAATATGTATTGCTTAATTTCTTCGTATGAATGCAATCTAATATATATATAATAACCTTCCCAGTGCGATGGAGTGAGACTTTGACCATCCATTGACATCCATTTGTGAAAGCTGATTTTGTACTCCTTATCAAGTGTCATCCCAAAACAGTTAAAAAAAATTATGAGTGAAATGCACTTGTGTATTTATATAAAAATCCAAGACTTATCTCAACTTATCTTTTAGTTTGAAATTTGAATTTTGAAATTGCAAAATATTGTTAAGAGATATTTATGTTTGTATCCTAAAATATTAATAAAAATTATTTAAATATATATTATAAAAAAAATCATAGCTAGTTGCTTATGTTTTTTAAATCTTATGTATTATTTACATATGAGGTCACAATTTAATTTGAACTATAGAGATCTCGGTAAAGACTACATAACAAAGTTATTCAAAATTATTACATATTTAAATCGAATTGAGTTCTAAATATTGGACTACATAACTCTAATAAGTAAGAGTGCTCGGTAGAGAATCATATATATATAATATTATTTTAGGTGTTCCACTTTTTTTAATAGTAAAACAATTTTGTGTTCTATTATTTTTAATATTAAAATGTAATTATTATATAAGTTCTAACTTTTAAATTTTAATTTTTTTCAAATTATGATGAGATTATTATAATTTTTGGTATTTTTTGTTTTTCATGATATATAGTTACAGATTTTAAATGTTAACTTCAAAATATGAGGTTGCAAAATTTTACAATTTTTAAATTTTCATGATATATAGTTACAGATTTTAAATATTAAGTTCTGTTATAGGGAGAATTTCATATAACATTGTTGTGGAGGTTAATGGGCGAAACAAGGATCAAGGACGGTGTTTGAGGGCGGAGGAAGATTGTTTGGTGGTGGCTGAGCTTGTATGTTGACTCCTTAAGAAAGAATAGGGTTTGTTATTCTCTATCAAGTGTCGACTCATGTCACATACAAGTGCCTACGTACCCTATTTATAGGGATCAAGCCTCACGTAGTTCTTGGGGAACAAGTCACATAGGCTAGGGTTAGGACTCTTCAGCCCGCGCAGCCCAAGCCCATGATAGAGTCAGGCCTTCAGTCAATTAGTCACGTAAATCTCAACCGGCTCCACACGCTTCCTACAATCTCGCGGCATCTCTGCAATCCATCCCGTGATTGTAGGAACAACCCGTGTCGGCCCCGAAATCTACGAGCAACTCAATCATGTATGAGTTACTTTCCATGTCGAACACAAAGTCCTCTAATACGGGCCGGCCTGGCGGCCTCGGCCCGCATCGCCTTCCTTTTCAATCAATAAATACAATATTACCTTTGATTTTATAAGATGTGGGCTCATGAGCCCAGCTCGCGTGTGGGCAATCAAGCCCAGCTCGAGTACAGTCACCTGAGCCCATCTCACGTGAAGTCACTTGAGCCCACCTCGCGTGTAAACACTAGATGGCAAGTGTGAGCCCAACTCAAATATCATGAGCCCAGCTCGCATGTCATGAGCCCAGTTCGCATGTCACGAGCCCAGCCCGCATATGCTGGCCCAAGTCATATTAATCCATGATTCTAGCCCACATATGAGAGTCTAGCTATTCAATGCACGCATGGGGACCTGTTTAGGGCCCATGATCGAAAGCGGGCATAACAACTACCCCCCAAAATTCCTGGTCGCATCTTGAGGCTAGGAATTTTCTAGTCCTTTATGGCCTCGCAGGTGTGAGCCTACCAGACCGCACCAAGCCGCCTCGCGTGCCTCGCCTCGCATGCCTTTCATCTATCATGCATTTTGAACGCATGACAGTTGTGGGACAGCTGGCGTGGGGATTTGTGTCCTCCTCTGAGATGATGACACTTGGCCTTCTCCCATTCTCTCTCCTACCCCCTATAAATATGTGAGATTTCATTTCATTTCTCACATTTCCAAGAACATTTATCGAATTATTGCTCACTTTGCTCAAGGATCTACCAAGGCAAAGATCATCATCTCCACAAGAACCGTCTACCGGCGGTGATATTCTCCCGGCACAGATTCATCAGGATCTTCATACACCTCTCCAACAGGTACTCTTCAATTCGAGCCCATTTATATTCATACTTAGTTATTCGATTCGAGCACACACCACTTGTTTGATGCGAGCTCACACACACACAACACCCCCTAGCACAATGCAAGCCCAAATATTAGCCTAGACTTTTAAGTGTGATCCGGGTGTGATGCGAGGACACATACACGCGACTCCATATGTGTGTTTGGTACAATTCTTTTAGGGTCACACACAAACATCCACCATCTTTTACAGATGTCGAGTGAATCTTCAGCCCGTTCTTATGGATCATCTCGCTCCTCCTTAAGCCCGGCTCATTTCTCCGCCAGCCCGGCTCGCTCTTCAGCTACTCCATCTCCATGAAACCAATACCCTCCTGAGCAGCGAGGCTCAAAGGACTTTCAACGCGATCTGACCTCTCTTTCTGGCCGTCTCAGCCAACCCATTTCCCATGGCTCTACTATCACCCCCCAAGGAGGCCTGAACATTTCCAGAGTCGAGAATTCGATGCAAGCAGGAGGCTCAGGCTCGATCATAATTCACCTTGATCCGAACCCTGAGGATTATACCAGGGAGAAGAAAATCTATGATTGGAGAAACCGACTTGTGGATCTCTCCAAAATACCAGCCTCCCTCAGAGTGGAAGAGCTGCTAAACCGCGAGCCCGCTCCTTTAGACAAAGAATGGGATGAGGAGATTTTAAGGGGGATGGTTGAAGAGAGAGCGGCCCGCATGAGGCAAGCTGCAGCTAATAACCTCGACCTCATTCATGTTGACTCAGAATCTACTGACAGCGATCTAGGAAGTGTGTACTACGACACCAAGAAGAAAGGAGCCGGTAGCTGCTGAATATCCCATCTTGGGGCTCGAGGGTGAATAGGATGGCTCGCATTGGTCCTACGATTCTCCTCAGTGCGAGGAGGTGGCAGATATTACAAGTCAATTTAAGATTTGTAACTATAACTACATCCCCGCGACTTCTCCTGAACCCCACATGCCCCCTGCCCAGCCCGAGCTCAAGGGTGAAATCATAAAAAAGCAGATCATTCCTGATGGGGAAGAGAGCTCAACTGCGACCGAGGAGGTTAAGGTGCTCGCTTGCCACGACCTTCCCACTTCGCTGACTCAGAAATACCTGGCCGAGCACATTGAGCAGTTCCAGCTCGAGGGCCATGTCGTCTTGCCCCTGCCTCACATGAGGTGCTACAGATTTAACCATCTGGAGAAAGGAGGCAGGGTGCCTCGCATGGTCTTGTCGACCTTTCTTCTATGGCTAGGAATCTCCTCTCATCTTCATCCCTTCATCAAGGATGTCTGCGAGTACTACCAACTCGCACCCTTGCAGATCAACCCGAATGGATACCGGGCCGCCCTCGCATTGTACATCATGTACAGCAAATATGGATTTCCTCCTCTCACAGCGAGACAGCTCGGCTACTTTCTTAATCTGAAGCATTCCCCCAATAACTTTGGATATTTCTATTTTTCTGTCTCGCCGTACTTCAATAAAAAGAACCTCATTCACAACGGGCCGAGCAACTTAGGAGTGAGGCTGACTCCTCAAAAGAAGAAATCTAATAAACGGGCCAGAAAGAGTAAGAACGTTGGGGCCGCATGCGCGAGCCTGTCTGCTCGCATGTGCGAGCTCGTGTTCTCGCATTTTTACATTTCCCACATGCATCTCACCTCGTATTGCACTTTATTTGTCTATATTTATCTCCTTCTCGCATTTTCTTCTTTCCATTGCATCTTGTTGTGACTAATATATCACTTTACTATTTTCTTTTTCAGAAATGGCCATCTCCCCTATCCCCTTTATGGAAGAGGCTGAGCAAGCCGCGGCCTCGGGCTCAATTCGGCCCGTTGCGGCAACCACAGGGGCTCATTCTCAAGTCCCCCTTCTAGCTTGCATGAAGACCCTCACTGAGCATTTCAAAGGCTCAGGGCCTTCTCCTCGGCTAAAAAGGCATCGAGGTCACAAAGAGGGAAAAACCGTCGAGCCAGACCCGAAAAAGGCTGCTCCATCTGAAGCCCCTCTCCCTACTTCTTCTTCTGCCAACATGGTCGCAACCACCTTTGGCCGGCTCGCTCAAGCTCACATCACCGACCAGGATATGAAGGATTGGTCTTCTTCTGTTCTCGAGGTTAATCAGGACGCACTGTCCCGGGCCGCAGCTGAGGTGTATTACCGTCAGCTGTCTAAGGCTCGAGAGATGCGAGTCCTTAGCCAGACCAACACAAGCTCGAGTCTAAAGTTAAATCTCTTCAGAGTAAGGTCACTGAGCATGGGCATGAGAAAGATACGCTGGTGAATGGCTATAATTAGAAGATACTTAACCTGAATGCTGCTCATGAAAAGGATTTAAGGGAGCAGAAGGAGGCTCACGACCTGGCCGCGGAGGCGTGGAAGAAGGAGAAGGATGGCCTCGAGGAGAGGGTGCTCGAGCTGGAGGGGTCAGTTTCTGCCCTGACCGAGGACCGTGAGGCCGCCCTCACTGATGCTAGGAACCTGGGGGCAGGAACTTCATGAAAATCTTTATTTTAAGGTTCCTGATTTTGATTGGGCAGCTTTGGGTATGGGCACGGCTAGGCATGCCGAGAAGCTGGAGATGGAGATGGAACAGGATGCCCAGATTGCCGAGGAGGCCCGGCTCGAAGCTGAGCAGGCCCGGGTCGTGGCTGATGAAGATCAGGAGAAGGAGGCTGATAACCCTTAGATTAATCTCATCTTGAAACTAGACTTTTGACTGGCTAAGCGGGCACCCTTCTTGCCTCGCGTTTGTATTTAAAATATTCTGCCTTGGGGCATAACTTATTTTCCTTTTGTTTATATAAAATTTCTAAGTCTTTTGTGCCTGCATTCATCTTTATTGTGTTAGCTAGTTTCCTTACTTTTGTGTAAACTTATCATGCCTCTACTGACCAAAAGTTATCATAACTATGGCCGCGTATGGCGGGTGTTATACCTTCACAACGAGCCTAATTAATCAGCTCGCGTCATTTGTTCAATCAAACAAAATTAACAAAGAATGCTAAGTGGAATAGGCTCGTATTATTACTAGCTCACAAGTTTTTTACACGCGTTCTTGCACTGGCGAGCCGGGAAAATATGCTCGCCACTTGCTCAAGTATCCTCAACTCACATAATGCGAGCCAGGCCATGCTTGATTGAGGGCTGGGCTCGCATCGCGGGCCTATACATTATTTTATCTTCATCTTTTATCTTCTTTGTTCTCATATCTTTCTAAGCGGGCCGTGGCCCAGCTCGTTTCCTATACTTATTGTCAAGCGGCCCGGGGCCCGGCCTGACTTGTGATTTTAACATGTTAATAAAACAACCATTTTGTCCTCGCATGGGTTCCCAAGGATGGGCTCCCCTGTTGGATTTTAATCTATTAACAGGAGTTAAAATATCAAGTGCACAAAATAGATATCAATCGTTCATTCATAGATAATGGAAAGTGAAAGGAGTATATATTTGTGGTCTCAGAGAGGCACCTATATGGCACTACCCCCCGAGACTTAGGAGTGTTGTGAGATAGTACTAAGTCTGAAAAGAATAATATTACTGATAATATTTACGGAGGTGCTCCGCGTTCTAGGCTCTCGGGATCAACTTGTCTTGCATATCATTGAGGTGGTAGGTTCCCTCCCAGAGCACCGACTTTATCTTGTAGGGGCCTTCCCAATTCGCTCCAAAGACTCCGTGACTCACCACCTTGGTGTTTGGCATGACCCGGCGCAGAACCAAATCTCCCACCTTGAAAGTTCGGGCTCTAACCTTGCTATTAAAGTGCCTAGCTATCCTCTGCTGATATGCTACTAACCTGATCTGAGCATCTTCCTGAGTATCTTCGATCATGTCCAAATAGAGCCGATGATTGACCTCATTTACCTCTGAATCACGGTTGTCCCTCTGAAAAGATCATGCCCCCACTTCAACGGGCACCATAGCTTTACACTTATACACCAGAGAGAAAGGGGTCTCTCCAGTTTAGTACGGGGTGTCGTGTTGTAAGACCATAGGACCTGGGTGAGCTCTTCTGGCCATGTCCCTTTCTTTTCTTCAAGCTTTGTCTTCAAGGTATGCTTAATGATTTTAATAACATCCTCTGTCTTCCTGTTACTCTGGGGGTGGAAAAATGCGGTAAAGCTCTTCTGAATCCCCAGCTGCTCACAAAATTCTCGCATTTCCTTGCTATCGAATTATTTCCCATTATCACATATCAACTTGTAAGAGATGCCATAGCGGCACACAATAGCCCTGTGTACAAACTCTCTGAGCTTTTTTGCCGTGATAGTGGTTAGAGGCTCGGCCTCTGCCCACTTAGTGAAGTAGTCTACCGCAACAACCGCATACTTGACACCTCCCCTGGCCTTCGGGAGTTCCCCAATCAGATCAATTCCCCACATAGAGAAGGGCCAAGGGCTCATGAGGGATGTGAGAGAGGCCACGGGGCTGTTATAATAATTGGTATATCGCTGACACTTATCACAAGCTCGGGAGAATTTGAAGGCGTCTTTTTTCAGCGTTGGCTAGTAGTAGCCTTGACGGAGGATTTTCTGAGCTAGAGAGCTACCCCTCGAGTGATTGCCACGAATGCCCTCGTGTACTTCCCTTAGGATATAATTGCATTCATCCCCATCTATGCACTTGAGGAGAGGCACACCGAACCCTCTTCTGTATAGGATCCCATCGTATATCACATAGCGGGTTGCTTTGTATCTTATCCTCCTTGACTCATTCTTTTCATCCAGAAGTGAACCTTCTTTTATGTATGCTAAGATAGGTGTCATCCACGTGGAGCCGAGGTCATCACTAAGGCTGCCCACCTCGTGCTCGGGCACACTAGGCTGCCTCTGTATGTCAAGGGGCACGACCTCTAGCAGAGTGGCCTCACGGCGTGAGCCGAGCTTAGCTAGCTCGTCCGCGCCTTCATTCTTCTCACACGGGATTAGTTTCAGCCTCACCTTGTTAAAGCTCGCGATTATCCTCTGCGAACACTTCAGGTAAAGCTCTGTTCTCGGCCCTTTAGCTTGATACCCTCCGTTTATCTGATATACCACAATCATGGAGTCACTAAACACATTCAAATTCTCCACCTTCATTTCCAAAGCTAGCTTGAGACCGTTGATCAGGGCCTCATACTCAGCATCATTGTTGGTTGCGTGAAAGGCCAGATGGGTCGCACATCTGATCTTGTGCACCTTCGGTCTGATTAACTCAATTCCAGCTCCTACACCATTCCCATTAGAGGCTCCATCCATAAATAGGCTCCACCATGGGGCACTATTTTGGCTCTCCAGCCCGACTTCTTCTGTGCTAGGTATGACAACAAGGGCTCCCGGATCCACTTCTTGATGTGGAGGAAATTCCAGCACAAAATCAGCCAGGGCTTGGCCTTTGATTGCGGTCCTTGACTTATAATCCATCTCGAACTGGCCGAGCTCAACCGTCCACTTCAGCATTCGACCAGAAGACTCCGGTTTATACATTACTTGCCTGAGAGGGTAGGAGGTTCGCACTTCTATCCTGTGCGCCTGAAAATAGGGCATGAGCTTTCTGGAGGTCAGGATTAGAGCATATGCTAATTTCTCGAGGCTCGTGTACCGAGTCTCCGCGTCAGCCAACCTTTTACTCATATAATATACCGGGAGTTGGATATCATCCTCCTCTCGAACCAATACTGCACTAACTGCAAAGTCAGAGATGGCCAAGTATAGGACCAAAGTCTCTCCCTCATTTGGGTTGGACAATATTGGAGGGCTGCTGAGATGCTTCTTTATGTTCTGGAATGCTTCTTCACACTTTTCTGTCCACTCAAAATTCCTCCCCACTCCTTTAATTATGTTGAAGAACTCCTGGCATTTGTCGGAGGACTTTGAGACGAAGCGATTTAAGGCGGCCACTCGCCCCATTAAACTTTGGACCTCCTTCACCCGTTGGGGGATCTCATCTCGAGAAGGGCTCGTATCTTGGCGGGGTTGGCCTCAATGCCCCTGTGGTTGACAATAAACCCCAAAAATTTCCCTGACTCGATTCTGAACACACACTTCTGTGGGTTTAGCTTCATCATGTACTCCCTTAGGATCCGGAACATTTCTGAAAGGTGGCGGACATGATCCTTTGCTTTTTTTGACTTTACAAACATATCATCTACGTAGGCCTCCATAGTTTTTCCCAACTGATGTTTGAACATCTTGTTCACCAGCCTTTGATACGTTGCCCCAGTGTTAAGGAGCCCGAAAGGCATCCCGATGTAACAGTAGAGGCCCCGATCAGTAATAAAGGAGGTGTGCTCCTGATCTGGCCCATACACAGGGATTTGGTTATATCCCGAATTAGCATCCATAAAGCTAAGCAGTGCGTGCCCGGCCGTGGAATCAACCAGCTAGTCGATTTGGGGTAGAGGAAAACTATCCTTCGGGCAAGCTTTATTCAGGTCGGTGAAGTCCACACACGTCCTCTATTTGCTATTGGGCTTCTTGACAAGCACGGGGTTGGCCATCCACATGGGGTAGAAGGCTTCCCTTACAAGCCCAGCCTCCATTAGTCTATCTACTTCTTCTCTGAGGGCCTCTGCCCTCTCTCCACTAATTGGACGTCTCTTCTGTCTCACCCCCTTCTTTTTCGGGTCCAAGTTAAGCCGGTGGCATATGACATTCGGGTCGATCCCTATCATATCAGAGTGTGACCATGAAAAGACATCCAAATTTCCCCTCAAGAAGTGGGCTAGATCTTCCCTTAAGTCAGGACTTAGGTTAGAGCCTATTCTGAGTACCTTTGAGGGATCATTTGGGTGTACTAGGATCGGGATTGTGTCTTCTGCGGCCCCAGCCCTCTCAATCATTGGGGGCATTCTCGAATCTAAGTCTGCTCGAGCCTCCCTAGATTTTTCCACTTCCGTGATTGTTAAGCCTTCCGTGTCCTCGAATTCGGGGCGGTGAGCTCGGGTTGGATTTATCAAGTGCTCAGAGGCCGTAGTGACAGTACGAGTGATTCCGTTGGGCAGATCCATAGTTGTTGTTGTTTCTTCGCGTGCCCATTTCCTTTTCTTGAGTCTTGTAGTGATAGTAGCAAATGGTTGCGTGATGAGGATGATGCAGATTGGGCGGCAAGGATTGGGAAAGAGAATAACTTTCCTAAGTCTACATGCGTTAATTTAGGAGAGTATGATAAGGGTGCAACTGTAAGGCGTGATGTCAGGAATTATGGGGGGGAAATTTCAAATAGTGTGGTAATTATGGAAAATCAGTATGGAGTAGGAAACGTATGTGGGGTCAAGGGTTTGACTTATGTTTTCGAGTGGGCTTGTTTCAGATGAGGATATTGGGTTGGATTTAGAGGAAAGACAAAAAAGGAAAAGAACTGGGCCAGGTTCTAAAATCACAATGGATACGGATGAAGGGCTACCAAGAATAGAATAGAGTAATAGAATGGAACAAACACAAGAAACTATGTTTTCTGAAATGGAATACATGGTCTCTAAGGATACTGATTTGGCTACACTTGCTAGGCAAGCTAGCCGGCCATTATGAATCTATTAAGTTGGAACTGCAGAGGTCTGGGGAACCTCCGTGCAGTTCGGTTATTCCGAGATTTGATAAAATCTCACAACCCTGATTTAGTGTTTTTATCTGAAATATTAGTAGAAGTAAAGGTTATTAAGGAGTTAGCAGAAAAGTGTGGTTTTTTTGGTTCATTTGCAGTAGACAGAGTGGGAAGAGGAGGTGGTCTGGCGGTTATGTGGAAACGTACAGTAGACTGTGAGGTGGGGGATTTTTCTAACAACCATATTGATATTTACTTGAAGGAAAGACAAAGTATATCTTGGAGATTGACATGTTTTTATGGATTTCCAAAAATAAATAGGAGACAAGAATCATGGAATTTTCTTCGAAGTTTGGTTAAATCTGATGAAGTTCCTTGGTGCATTTTTGGCGATTTTAATGATATGCTGTATACCTCGGATAAATTGGTCCTCACCCTCATCTGAGATATCTCTTAGATGGATTCAAATCAGTTATTGAAGAGTGTGGTCTCATGGAGCTTGACTTGATGGGAGGGGAATATACTTGGGAAAAAGTAAGGGTACAGCTAACTAGGTTAGGGAAAGATTGGATAGAGTATTTGCAGATGATCGTTGGTGGAGGAAATTTCCTTTATGTAAGCTATCAGTCTCTCATACGATCATTTTTTATCATGATCCTATTATTCTTGAGCCTTTTAATGTAGGCTTTTCCAGAAAGCAATTCAGATTTAGGTTTGAAAATGCTTGGCTGAGTGAACCTAATTTTAAAGAAGATGTGTTGAATCACTGGAAAATGATTCCTAGAATTCAATTGCTTCCAAAATTGTTGTCGGTGTCTTCGTTTATGGAGAGATGGGGGAGAAATTTCTTTCATAAATTTTGGGATAAGATAAAGAGGCAAATGGATGTTATTGCTGGTTTGATTAACATATGTGATGAGGATGGTGTTAGTGGTTAATTTGAGGAAAAAAGGAAATTGGAGGACTTGTTATTGCAGGAGGAGTTGTTCTGGAAGCAGAGAGCAAAAACCTTTTGGTTGACGGAGGGAGATACGAACTCTAAATTTTTTCACGCTACTGCTACTAAAAGAAAAAAATTAAATCGCATTCCGCACTTAATTAATAGTAAGGATGAGATTATAGATGATCATGGTTTAATGTGCGATATGGTGGTGGAATGTTTCAAATCTGTGTTTCAAGGGGATCATAGAGTGAATAACCAACAGATGGAGGATGGAATGCATGTTATTTCAGAAGCCCAGAATGATAAACTATTCGCTGAAATTAGGTTTACAGAGTTCACAATAACGATTAAGAAGATGCATCCTGACAAAAGTGTTGGCCCTGATGGTTTTAATCCGGCGTTCTTTCAACACTTTTGGGATTTAGCTGGGGAGGATATCTTTAAATGCTGTAAAGAATGGCTGTCTGAAGGCTCCTGTGAATTTAAACGACACAACTCTTGTGCTTATTCCGAAGAAAGAAAATGCAGAAAGGTTGTCGGATCTTTGTCCCATTGCATTGTGTAATGTCCTATACAAAATTTTAGCAAAAGTTCTCGCTAACAGACACAAAGAGATTCTTCCTGATGCTATATCTGAGAACCAATCCGCTTTTTTTCCTGGAAGGTACATATCTGATAATGTATTAGTAGCTTTTGAAACTCTCCATTTCATGAAATAAAAGAATAGAGGTCAAGAAGGGAGGTAGCATTAAAACTTGACATCTCAAAGGCATACAATCGAGTTGGCTGGTGTTATTTGAAAAAAAGAATGCAGATCATGGGGTTTTATAATAAATGGATTAAATGGATCATGTTGTGTGTTACTACTGTTAATTACATGGTGTCTTTCAATGGAAGTACTGTTGGACCTATAAATCCTTGTCGTGGGCTGAGACAAGGTGATCCACTGTCTCCCTATCTTTTCCTGTTTTGCATTGAAGGATTGTCACACTCATTATCAAAAGCTGCTACCGAAGGGAACATAACAGGCTGTCAAATAAGCTCGAATGCACCTAAGGTAACACATTTGTTATTTGCTGATGATAGTTTTTTGTTCTTTAAAGCTAAGGCTAATGAAGCTATGGTTGTCAAATTGATGTTGAATGAGTATGGTAGTAGGTCTGGTCAAGTGGTTAATTATCAGATATCAGGAATTTTCTTCAGTGCTAATGTAAGGAGAGATAAGCAATAGGAGATTAAAGATATTTTAGAGGTTCATAATGATCTTGGTAATAGTAAGTATTTAGGATTACCATCCCTTGTTAGTAGGTCAAAAATAGTTGTGTTCAGTTTTATTAAAAAATGTGTTTGGAAGAATGTTCAGGATTGGAGTAGTAAGTTACTGATTAAAGCTGGGAAGACAGTTCTGATTAAAAATGCAGCACCGACTATCCCTTCTTATGCCATTTCATGTTTTTTAATTCCTCAATCGTTGTGCACTGAAGTGGAGAGATTAATGAATGGGTACTGGTGGGGCTCCAGAAGTAACAATAATAAAGGTATAAAATGGTTATCCTGGAGAAAGATGGTTATCACTAAAAGTAAAGGAGGTTTGGGTGTGCGAGATATGCATGGTTTCAACTTGGCTCTGTTGGGGAAGCATATATGGAATTTTTTCCAGAAACCAAACTCTCTTGTGGCTCGGCTATTTAAAGCTCGATATTTTTCAGATAAACATGTGTTGCAAGCCAGGAAGGGGAATGACTCAAGTTTTATCTGGAAAGGTATTTGGGAGGCGAAAGAACAGCTGAGGAAAGGGTTTAGATGGGCTTTGGGGGATGGGAAAGATATAAGGATTTTTCAAGATCCATGGCTTCAAGGTAAAGTTAATTTTTGTGTGGAGGACAATCAATTGAATATTAGTAGAGATGAAAAAGTTTGTCAATACTTCCGTTCTGATAGTAAAGGCTGGGACGTGCATAAGGTAAGACAAGATTTTCATGTCGCTGATAGTTCGTGTATTCTCCAAACAAGAATTCCCCAGAACAATGATATGGATAGGATAGCTTGGATTGAGTCGAGTAAGGGTGTGTATACAGTGAAAACAGCGTATCAGTTTTGGGTTTCTCAAAATGTAAGTGAAGAAGAGTTGTCTAACTCGAAGGGTTGGAGCAGGCTATGGAATCTTCAAATTCCTCATAATCTCAAGATATTTCTCTGGAGATTCTGTAAAAACAATGTACCAGTCGGAAATTGTTAGTCCCTTGACAACGTAGCAAGAATTACAGAAGGGGGGATGAATGGAATTCTTGAACCTTTTTCTTGAAATGAAAATGTTCAACTCGATTATTGATATATTTGTTTTGATTAGCACAATGCGGAATATAAACTCAAATGAATCAAAACACAAGTAATTAAAAACAAGAGTCTTTAAAAACTTTCTGGTGGATTTAAGCAATTCCACCAGAGATATATATAATATATCAAGAGGACTCTGTATGCAGAAATGCTCACAGCTGCTTACAAAATAGAACTGCTGAGAATACAGGAAATGCTAAAGATTAAGCTTACAAAGATTTCTCTGTTTTTGTGTTTCTCAACTCTCTCTCAGTTATTTTTCTATTTGCTACTCTCTTGGTTTATATAATACCAAGATTACAAAGTCAAAAAGACTGAACAAATATAAAATCTAACAGTCTTAATCTTTGCTGCTTTTCATCCTCTGTTACCCAGTTAATGGGCTTCCACAATGTGTTTGTATCCAACTCGACGGCTGTGTGTCAGCTTTCACTGTTCAATTGATGTTTGAATTCTTGATATGATCATCCGTCGACTTTCAGATCATCCGTCGATGACTTAATTGATCATCCGTCGGCTGCTATGTTAAACATCCGTTGATAGACATTTGATCATCCGTCGAAGACTTTGTTAATCATCCGTCGGTAGCTATTTTGGCATTTGACTTCATTTCACTTATACAGAATTACAAGACATTACTTATGTACAATTAATCAACCTATTCTGCATATCTAGTTAAAGTCAACATTACTTATATGCTACTACAGATTCTATACAAAGGTGCATACATCACTGTGCTACAAACTTATTATTACATAAGCTACTCACTCGATGGATAATAAGTTAATCATCCGTCGGGACTATAATGAGTTATCCGTCGGGACTATAATTCTTATCCGTCGAGTGCTACATTATTTCACTAAGAAAAATCTACTTAGATGTTTTGTTTAAGTGATCATCAAGTACACAACATATTCACAACAATCTCCCCCAATTTATGTCTACTGGAATTATAGCCATAAATTAAGAGATACTTGATGATAACAAAACATCCTAAACATATATCTGTAAAGATAAGTAGATAAAACTGAAAGTGCTTCAATTAAACAAACTGTACAAGGTTTGGCTCACAGTCAGTTCAAGATGCTCCTCTAGCCTGAGCAGGTTTTTCTAGTTTCTTGAAGGTCTGGATCTTCTTCCAAGCTTTCTGTTATTTTCTTCAATTTGATTCTGGAGCTGCCTGTGGAATTCTAGTTCATCAGATTCTGAGAGATCTAGCATTTCTTGCATCTCCAAGAGAGTCTCATTGCTAGAGATACTCAATTGGTCTTCTAGTCTGAAGAATCTTCTCACACCCTTGTCATCCATGAATTCCATCAGCCAGTAGGGCCTTAGATGCACTCTTCTCCCTGTGTATGGGATGATTAGAGTCTTTGGGAGTGCATCTTTAGCTCTAACACTCCTCAGCTCTTCAATCTTCTTCAATACTAGTCTTCTTGCAGTTACATTGAACCCAAAGTTTTTCTTGAAGGATGAATAGACTTTGATCAACACAGCTTGGCTTTCTTGAAGTATCCTGTGAAGAGGCCACTGAATCTCCCTTCCTCCTTTGTACTTGAACACCAACCTTTCAGGTAGGTTTCTGTATGCATCAATTGCCCTTACTTCATCCAGTTCCTCCAGATAAAGGTTTAGATCTGAGAATTCTTTGATGTCACACAAGTACAAGTAGTCTCCCCTGTTGACCTTGGGTTGAGCTTTAACTACTAACTTGGATTTGAGAGGTGACAGCTTCACTTTCTTGACTGCCCTTGATTTTGTCCTTTTTGGCTTGGTAAGGATTGGCAAGTTGAAGTCAGGAATTGGTAATTTATCCCACTCTATTGGCTCATCCTTTGGCACAATAGGCTCTCCATGTATGTTCCTGTAGGGGTCCACCACCCTTATGTCTTCAAATACCACAGAGGGCTTTGATGCTTGAGTTTTAGCTGGTGTGGATTCCTTAGGAAATTGATCTTCCAATTCCTTGTCAACAACATCCAGTTTCCTTTTTGTTCTTCTAGCCAATTCCTTCTTTCTTGGGGATTTCTTCTGTTCTTCAATCTTCTTCTTTGATTCAGCAGCTTCAGATGGTTGAGAGGGAATTTGTTGAGAAGAGTTTACAGCCTGTAGCTTGGCCAAGATGACAATCTGCTCTTTCTTTTGTTTAGATTTCTTAGCATCTAGAGCAGCTTGCCTCTTTTCATTCTTTAATCTTGCTTTCTCTTCTTCTTTTTCTTGAGCAAATTGTGGATGTCCAGCTACCACACAAATTTCCTTTCCATTTCTGAATATCTTAGCAATTCTCCTTTTTGAGGCTGAATCAGCTGGATCTTTATAGAAGACAATGGATCTTGACAGAAGCTTCTTTTCATCAGGCTTAGGTGTCTCATACACAGTATCCAAGGGATTCTTCAAAGATGACTTTGGATAATTTGCCCTTGGTTTGAGAATTATTTCAGCCTTTTGTGATTTGATGCAGGAAGTTTGTCCTTTCTCCAGATAGTTCATGCTCATCTCATTCACACTGATTGGCTTGACGTGAGAGTGATGGATGGCTGACTTAACTGGCTCCTCAACTAGTTTAAAATTTCTCTAAATTTCCTCATCAATCTTTTCCCAGTTGATTAAACTCAACTTTCCTTTTTCAGCAACTTTCAAATTTGTTGTTGCTGCTTTAATTAGATCTATACCATCTGCAACTGGTGGCTTGGAGATAGTAATTGAAGGTACAATTACTTTGCTGATTTGTACTTGAAGTTTCTCCCCCTCTGTTGGTCCTTTCTCCCCCTTGATTAATTCTCTCTCCCCCTTTTTGTTATCATCAAGTTGAGTAGTTAGGCCTTGTGCTTTAGCCAGTAGCATGAGAAGATTTGTCTGAGTCTGTTGATTTTGAAGAAGAATAGCCACTGAATCTTCAATAACTTGAACTCTGTTTTCCAGCTTGGCTAGCTTCTTTTCAGATTCTGATTCTCTCCTTAATCTTAGTAGTAGATCTTGCATGGTACCATATGGCATTACTGAATCCAGCTTCTCAGAGTTATAGGTCTTCAAGTCAACTATATCTCTTTTCAATTCATCCACACTGAGATTCTGTCTTAAGTGCGGGATCTTCATTAGATGTAGAGAGTCTAGGTGAGCTTGAAGAACAGCTTTGGTACCAGCATCTGAAGTTTCCTGAAGGGCCTGTTGAATAGCTATTACTTGTTTGACCAAAGACACCTCAAATTGTCCTGGTGTAGATTCCTTTGCCCATGCCCATTCAGGTAAACTTAAAGCAGAACTTGGGCCTTCAGCTCCCCCTAAGTTCATGCTTCCATCCAAAGAACCAGAGTCATCATCATTAGAATTTACTCCAAATTCTTCAGATGGCTCTCCAGCTTGAGAAGGCATCCTGTTAACAGAAGCTTTATCTCTTTGAAGAGATTCTGTGGTGTGCACCAAATTCAAAGTCTGCTCTGCCTCCACATTGTCCTGAGCAGCCAACAATTGATAGGCTGACACGGGATGAGTAAAAGTGTCAACATCCAAGGAAATGTTATCAATTTCAGCTTTGTAAAGTTGCTAAAATTGTCTTTCCTTTTCAGCATCATCCACAATCATTGACTCACTAGCAATGGCTGGATCTACCCTTATTTCTCCTGTACCTGTCTTTCTCTCATTTTCTCTCTTTTGTTGCATCAGGGTCTCACCCTGGCTCCCCACCCTCACACCCTCACCTTCACCTACTAAGGTGGGACTCCTCTCACTCACTTTTGCCAATCCTGAATAAATGGATTGCTGAGATTCACTCTTTTCCTCTCCTTTTGCCTGGGAGCAACCCAGCCTCTCACTCAAAGCACTCTCCTCTCTCATTCCTAAGAGTGATTGTATTACCACTAAATCTTCTGCACTAAAAATAATTGAAGTTTGAAGTTGTGTAGAGACACTCGATGAATAAGTGATATTCATCGGGTGAGTGGTAAAGCTATCAGACGGATAACTGCTGTTAAGCTTATCCGTCCGGATACAATCACTACTCGACGGATGAGAAATATCCATCGAGAGAGTAGAAATGAATGAGGTGGGAAGAGAAACTATTGTTGACTCTGTGTTGATTGAGGTTATTTGAGGCACAGATGTCACAATAGTATCTGAAAGAATTGGCAAGTGAGCCAACAAATCATCTAAAAGGTGATGCTCACTTGTACTAGATTTTGGCTTCCCCAACAGAGTTAAAGAAGGGGAATCAGGAATTGAAGTGTTTATCATATCCACTTCCAGTGAGTCAGTTGGTGAGTATGGTGTTTCAGTGGCTTCTATTATAAGAGATTTTGGCTGTGACTCCACATTTATTGGAGCCACATCAATCTGAATTTGAGAAGGTGCATGGACTGTGTCTTTAACACCAGTTTGCACTGTGTGTGTGCCCTGTGCATCCCTAGTTGTTTTGGATTTCTTCTTTCTAGTGTAAGTTTGGGGTGAGCTTGTGTCCCTAACCCTTTTGGCCTGTGCTCTTGGATGAGAGCTTTGTTCAATAGCCACATCCTTTTGGGAGGATGCAGCTAGAAGTGAGCTTTTGTCCTTTTTAAACACTGCAGTTTGTTGGGAAACTGTAGTGTGGCTAGGCTGGGATTCACTCAACTCTCCAACCTTATCCTTGGGGTTTCTTTGATGTTCACCCCTTCCCTCACCTATCTGACCCTCCTTCACACTCCCCTCTTTGACTTTGGTAGATTTTTCAACTGGTACCTTTTGAGAGATACCAGAGGGGGTTTTCTTTAATTTGGATTTGGAAATTACAGTTGTTTTGGCAGCTTTGGTAGGCAACTGTTTGGTCATTGTCACAGTTGCCATAGTTATGCCTGAAGTCAAAGAAATAGAGGATATTGGAATAGTTGAGGGTATGGATGAACTTACCTCACTTACCTGAGGTGTCAGCATTACAGGGAAATAGAACATTGGTACATCCCTATGGTGGTTGGCTCTGTTCAAATCTGCAATGATTCTTCTCTCTTGAACCCAACAAGCTAATTTGTTGTTTGGGTTCTCAAGTGCAATTTCTTGACAAAGATGGTTAGCCAATAGCATAAAAAATCTAGCATAATATATGTTCTTTCCCCTTTTGGCTAACTCACCTAGTTTAAAACCTAACTCATATATGACAAGGTCACTGAAATTGTAAAATTTGTCTGTAACTAGCATGTATAGCATGTTAGCATGGAAATGTTCACAGAATCAAAATTACTGATTTTTCCAAAGAAAACTTTAGTTACAACATCACACATAAAACTCCATTCCTTCCTAAGACCTAATCTCCTAATATCACTTAGCTTATTAGTAGGAAGTGCATAATGCATGGAATTAAGCATATTGATCAAATCAGTGTCAGTGTGTGGTGAAGTTACATTATCATCAGGAATCTTGAAACATGCTTTTATCACATCACTATTGATACAAAATTCATTACCTTTGATGGTCAGAGTGATGGTTTTGTCAGTAGAGTTGTAAATTGCAGAGGTCCACATCTCTTCTACAACTTCACAAAAGATAGTGGGTGATTCAAGCATGGCAAAACTTAACTTGCAGTTCTTCACGAAGTCCATCATCTTGTGATAGTCTTCTGATTGTTGAATGCCCTTGTTGACTAAAGCAGTGAAGTTGTTCTTCTCATAAATGAACTCAGTCTGAGACATAATCTTTACTACAGGTGCCATTGTTAGAGAAGGAAAGCTTGAAGAGAAAGAGGATTTTTGCTAGAGAGAGAATGAAATAAACACAGTTGAGTTTGAGAATGATAAAAGAAAATGATTAGAATGAAATAAGCTTTTATACTTTGCTCAAAAACAACGGATAAAAATAATAAAGAGAAGTAAATTACCCAATAGAAATTACCTAAATTAGCCATTTTAAAAATAAACTGTAAAAATTCCACTCATTATCCGTCGTGTAATGCTTACAAACTGTAAGTATACTCGATGGATAATGTTCAGGGAATTAACGGTTAAGATTTAGACACTTCGACGGATGAGGATAAACTGTTATCCGTCGAGTTTTAAAAGATTCCAGAAAAATAATTGATTTTTATTTGCACATTGTATATCGACGGATAACTTAACTCGATGGATAATGGTCATCCGTCGAGATGCAAATTTTGACTTAGTCAAAATTTCATTCATGACTAAAAATCAGTTAAATTTCTGGCTACTTTTCAACTTGCAAAATAACTCAGATAGATTCAAGAGTAATTAAGCATATCTAACTCACTTACCAACCTAGAAAAGGTGGATTCATCCAGTGGCTTGGTAAATATGTCTACAAGTTGCTTCTCACTTGGAACAAAATGTAACTCTACAGTACCATTCATTACATGTTTCCTTATGAAATGATACTTGATGTCTATGTGCTTTGTCTTTGAATGTTGCACTGGATTTTCAGTGATGGCAATTGCACTTGTGTTATCACAGAAAATAGGAATCCTCTCAACTTGCAGACCATAGTCTAGCAATTGATTTTTCATCCATAAAATCTGTGCACAGCAACTGCTAGCAGTAATATATTCAGCTTCAGCTGTAGAAGTAGAAACTCAATTTTGCTTTTTACTGAACCAGGACACAAGCTTGTTTCCTAGAAATTGACAAGTTCCTGTTGTGCTTTTTCTGTCAATTCTGCAACCTGCATAGTCTGCATCTGAATAACCAGTTAGATCAAAACCAGAATCTCTAGGATACCAAATGCCAAGTTTTGGTGTTTCCTTGAGATATCTGAAAATTCTCTTAATATCTATTAAGTGAGACTCTCTAGGAACAGCCTGAAATCTAGCACATAAACATGTAGCAAATATTATATCTGGCCTACTAGCTGTTAAGTACAGAAGTGAGCCAACCATGCCTCTATAGCTTGAAATATCCACAGACCTTTCAGTAGTGTTTAGTTCAAGCTTAGTTGCAGTGGCCATGAGAGTTTTTGCAGATGTGCAATCCATTATATTAAACTTCTTTAAAAGATCAAAAATATATTTAGTTTGACTAATGAATATTCCATCACTAACTTGCTTAACTTGTAAACCAAGAAAGTAAGTTAGTTCTCCCATCATACTCATTTCATACTTACTTTGCATCAGTTTGGCAAACTTTTTACAAAGTTTCTTATCTGTAGAGCCAAATATAATATCATCTACATAAATTTGAACAAGTATGCTAGAGCCATTAACATTTTTGAAAAATAAAGTTTTATCTACACTACCTCTTGTGAAGTGATTTTCCAAAAGGAACTTTGATAAAGTGCCATACCAGGCTCTAGGTGCTTGCTTCAGTCCATAAAGTGCTTTCAGTAGATAATAGACATACTCTGGAAAATTTGGATCTTCAAAGCCAGGAGGTTGACTAACATACACTTCTTCCTCCAAATCTCCATTCAGAAAGGCACTTTTGACATCCATTTGATAGACCTTGAAATTGGCATGGGCTTCATAGGCTAAGAAGATTCTGATGGCTTCAAGTCTTGCAACAGGAGCAAATGTTTCATCAAAATATATTCTGTCTTGCTGGCAATAGCCTTTAGCAACCAATCTGGCTTTGTTCCTTACTACTATGCCATTTTCATCCATCTTGTTTCTGAATACCCATTTGGTGTCTATTGGATTCTTTCCTTTAGGCTTGGGTACTAGCTTCCAAACTTTATTCCTTTCAAATTGGTTTAGCTCCTCCTGCATAGCTAAAATCCAATCAGGATCTAACAAGGCTTCTTCTACCTTCTTTGGTTCTTCCTTTGACAGAAAGCTGCTGTATAGACATTCTTCTTGAGTTGCTCTCCTGGTTTGAACTCTAGAAGAAACATCACCAATAATCAGTTCAAAGGGGTGATCTTTTGTCCATTTCCTTGGTTGAGGTAGATTAGCTCTAGATGAAGAGACCTCAATGTTTTTTGATGTGTGATTGAGTTTTGATTGCTAGAAACTCCCCCTGAGTTTGTGGATCTTTGTTTTGAGAAAGGGGTACTTTCTATAGGTGACCTTTCTTGATTTCCTGCTCCTTTAGATAACCCGACGGATGGTAAATTTTGAGTACCGACGGATGAGGCAGGTTGTCTTCCGACGGATAACACAGATTGCCTTCCGACGGATGAAGCATTATGTAACTCGACGGATGTTGAGTTATATGCTTCATTGGTGGTAGATTTGTCTGCATTATCCTTAGACACTGTTTTTTGATCACTCTCATCATCACTTTCATCACTGACCATCTCAACATTGTCGAATTTGAGGCTCTCATGGTAATCTCCATCTTTTAGTCCTTCAATCTTTTTATCATCAAACACAACATGTATAGATTCAACAACAATGTTGGTTCTTAGATTGTAGACTCTATATGCTTTACCAACAGCATATCCAACAAAAATTCCTTCATCTGCTTTAGCATCAAACTTCCCATTTTGATCAGTTTGATTTCTCAGAATATAGCATTTACAGCCAAAGACATGAAGAAAGTTTAGAGTTGGCTTCTTGTTCTTGAACAATTGATAAGGTGTCATGCATCTTGCTTGATTAATCAGAGAGATGTTCTGAGTGTAGCATGCAGTGTTTACAGCTTCAGCCCAGAAATATGTTGGTAATTTTGATTCTTCAAGCATTGTCCTTGCAGCTTCAATAAGAGATCTATTCTTTCTTTCCACTACTACATTCTGTTGTGGAGTCCTTGTAATAACCCCAATTTTTGAGAAATTTTGAAACCCTTATGAATAGTGTTTTTGCTGATCGAGAAAACTTTTCATGCCACACTATGTAGGGGTTCTGTTATGGATATTCTGAGATTTTATTAGTACTCTATATGGTATATAAGTGTATGTAAAGATCGTCAGAATCCAATTCCGAACACTTTGATTTTTCCCGAAAATCCACTAGATACGGAAAGAATTGAGTATAAGGTAACATGATTAAAAGGATTTAAATTCAAGGATTATAAGAGAGGATCATAAAAGGAATATAATGTATTGAGAAAGGTTAAGGGAACCCAAGTAATAAGATCCCGGGTATGATCCCTCAAACGATAAACGAGAACGAAAGTTAAGTGAACCGTATAACAGATCAGCGGTCATTAGCCAAGTAATTAAGAGCTAATCAAAGAGGTTAGTGATGATGATGTCACCACACCAACAAGAAGATGACAAGTGTGGGAAGATGACATAGGAGGATGACATAAGCATGACCAAAGGGAAGGTATTGTTGGTTGATTTCAAGCCACACAAATTTTACCATGGTTAAAAGGTAATTAACAAAACAAAAGGATATCAACCAAGCTTTTTATGCACAAAGATCAAGAAAACAAAGCAAGCTTCTCTCTCCACCCTTTTCATCTTCTTCATTTCGAATTTTTCACCAAAATGGTGAATTAGAAATTCAAAACACAAGCTATACTCCATGGAAAATTATAAGGTTTGTTTCTTTGGATCCTATATTTCATAACTAAGAAGAGCAAGTAGTTTGAGTGCTTGAATCAAAGGTTTTCTATCTCAAACAAATCATTTTAGTTTAGGGTGAATAGTAACTTTCAAGAACAAATTTGTGATTCTTGATTTTATTTGCAAGGTCAAGGTAGCTTAAGCATATATTAAGGCTTCCATGGACATCCCAAGGATCTTTCATGGATTAAAAGCTTCAAGGAAGGTATAATCTCTTAACCAAGATTTGTTATTGAATGTTAAGAGCATAATATGAGTAATATAGTTCATGAGAGGCTTGATGGTTGTGTATGTAGAGATTAGTTGGTTTTGGGTTGTTTTTGGAGTTGTAAATCTTGGTTGTTGATTAATGAACTTAAGTGTAGTTTAAATTCATGATAAAGAATAGTATAAATTGTTAATGTTGAGTTGTTGGGGCTGTTATGATAAAGTATGGATGGAGTTTTGATTGGGTTGTGAATTGGGATTGATTGGTGGTTGAATTGGTTGGTAAAATTTTGGGAAATCGCGTAAACATAGCCGTCGTAATGTCCGATTTTCTTTGGACTGTTTTTGTGCATAACATTAGGACCCGAGAACCCACTGCTAGATTATGACCACTGCCATGTTTAGATAGCTCATGTTACGAGCTTCGTTTTGATATGTAGTTCGTTTGATTCCGATGTACGGTTTAGGAAAAACGACTGTTTTAAGTAACGGCGTTTCGCGAACGAAACATTTCCCCTCGCCTTACTTTGAAACCTTGGTTAAAGACCTTAAAGGACTAATTGGAGTATGAAACAATTATGTAAGGTGGATTAGGTAGTTGGTAAGGTACTCGCGAAAGAATCTCCATAAAACCCTTAATGGTTAATTTATTAAAAATGGTGGAGCCGAGAGTACTCGAGCGACTTAAGTAAACCGTTAAGCGCGAAAGCGAACATTAGGACTCTAAATGGTTAAAGTCTAGTTTCTTAAGCGACCGGGGTTTAATTCCGACTTATGTTGTTGTTCATAGGTTATCGGACCCACTCTAAGCGTAAGTCTATCCGGGAGCACTCAGGCAAGTATTCTATCCGTTATACTGTTGTTGTGATGTATACACTTGTATATGCATTATCTTGCGATAGATGCATGTTGGTTATTTAGCAAATTCTTGCGATATATTGTAGCATGTGATATGGTACATATGCATGCCTGTTTCATATTCTTGAAATATATATCTGTTGGTTCAGTTGATAATACCTATGCTAGAAGATAGCGGTATCTTGCATATACCCTTAGTATAGGGACCCAAAGGTGAAAATATTTTCTAAAACCGGGAGTCGAGGATCCCGAGTAGATTTTGTATATATGGATATGGATATATATATATATATATTTATATATATATATATGGTCATAGTTTTCAAAACTATTAATCGAATAAGGTTTATTCGATAACTTTAACTTTATTTTATTATTGAATATTATTTCGAATATTATTCGAAGGCGTATGACTCCTTTTATTTATTTATTTGAATATTATTTGAATATTCATTCGAGGGCTTATGACTCTTTTATATTATTTATTGAATATTATTTGAATATTCATTCGAGGGCTTATGACTCCTTTATTTTATTTAATGAATATTATTTATAATATTCATTCGAGGTATTATGACTCAGCTTATTTTATTTATTGAATATTATTTGAATATTCATTTGAGGATCTATGACTCCGATTATTTGCTGAGATATATTCTTTATTTTATTAAAGAATAAGATGTCAATAATCAAACTTATTTTCGATTATTCAAATAAAGATAATACTTTCATATAAGTATATCTTGGGTTATTTAATACTCGTTTCAAGTATAAGTTTTAATACTTCTACTTCAATTATTTTTATAAAGATTATTCTTTATGGGAATATTATTTAAATTAATAATATTCAGATATTTTCTAATATTCTGGGGACTGATTTACTTCATTAAATCAGCCTTACTCCAAACACTCTTTAAAGTGTTTTCGAGTCTTCAAAATGATTTTTTTAAAAGTCAGAGCGGATCCCAAAACTCATTTTTATATTTAAGATCTTCCTTTTTAAAGGGGATTTAAATACTCGCTCAAAACCTGGGGAATCCGGCTCTGTGGTGTATTTTATATTCGCAACGAGGTTGCAGATTTGGTAAATGAATTGATTACTTGCCCAACGTTCGGGAAGTAAGCCCATCTCATTGAGTCGGCATAAGCGACAGGCCGGGGTACGGTCTATTATTGTGTAAGTGGCTGGGTGGCAGTCCATCAATGCGTGAGGGGCCGGGGTACGGTCTAGCGCGAGGTCCTAATGCGGCCAGGGTGATGACCGGTGAGGAATTCATCCATCTACAGTAGAAAAGGTTACTTATTGGTATCTTTGCCTGATCAGCGAGATATCGGGTTTATGCCAAAATTCTTTTCCTTTCCAAAATTCATTGGATGTTTCAAACTCTGTTCATACTTTACATAACAGAGGTTCCAGGAAATGTTTAAGAGATATATATATGTGGATATATATATATATCGAGACTAAATAAAGTATCTCGTAACTTTATTTCATTCAATAATATTTCAAAGATTGAATCTATTCAAATCTTGTCTTGTAGTCTCATCTATGTGATGAACTTTTGAAACTGATTATAACTTGAACGGTGGTAGTTCAAGTAGTATTGGGAAAGATATAAGTATATTGGGGTATTTGGTAACCTCATCTTTTAAACTTATATCTAATTAATAATTGTCTTATGAATGACAAAGATTTTCAGAAAAACGTTGAGACAAGGTTAGATATATGAGATCACCTTGCAACGATATTTTTTTTATACAGTTATACACTGGGACTTTGTGTATATTATGCATGGAAGAGGACTTCCAATATTTTTAAAAGTATATATGTATATATACTGAATATTTTGCGACTTCATCGCATTAAGATATCAAACTTGGTTCATTTCTTTTGACCAAGACTTTCATGAGTATTATGAGTAGGCTCATATATTGTAAATCATTATACATATTATTTTGGTGGGCTTGCTGCTCACCCTTGCTTTATTTCTTCATCACACAACAACAGTTAGGAAAGATGGCCAGACTCCAGCAGACCCAGCGCAAGCGCGTGGGAAGCGTCCCGCGTCTTCCCGTTGATGTTGTAGCTGCTATAGCTGCAGAGGTAGATCTATTGTAGATCAGACCATCTACTTTTGAGAATCAATTATGTATAATTATAACTTGTGGCAGATAATGGCAATTAACTATAAATTTATCAAGTAATCATTTCGGGTTGTAATAACTTTTAAATTGTGGATTCAAAGACTTGTACTTATTTAAATTTCATCTCTGAGACTGTAACGGGTTGTGGTGTATGTTAGTGTGGGGTCACAGCATAAGATTATTTATTATTAATTAAGTGAAGTGATATTGTGGAAAGAAAGACCGTGACGACCCGGATCCCCGACCCCGGATCTGGGGGTGTTACAGAAATGGTATCAGAGCTAAGCGTTATAAACCTCAGAGATGATGGGACGTTAAGATAATAAGTTAACTAAGATAATAAGAACTCTTGCCAAGTTCATAGTCGGGCTACCTAACGTAGCACTGACAGTTAAAACCCTTATGGGAACCCTTATAAATATCGTGATAGAAGCGTAGTTCGTTATCGTAGATGGTAGCGGGACTCCGAACCCTGAGGTTGAGGAGCAACAGCGCGATGATGTTTTATTACTAACCGGAGATCAGATTGTGGATCCAATAGAGCGTCCTAATGCAGGACCGGATGATGCTGATATTGAAGATGTAGCGGTTGAGGAGGTTGTCCTAGAAGGGATAGTTGTTGAGGAGGATCCCAAGGAGGATCCTGACAAGATTGGATAAAGGACCACTGATGAATTGATGACCATGGTTAGGTCGACTACCAGAGGTAGGATTGGTCGGTCACTACCGGAGGTTCGTTCAAGTTTGTAAAGATAGTAGCCCCTTTAACGCGGCTTACTCGTAAGACTGAGAAGTTCGAATGGACAGAGAAATGCGAGAACAGCTTTCAAGAACTGAAGCAGAGGTTGGTGATGGCCCCTATGCTGGCGTTGCCGGATGGAAAAGGAGATTTTGTGATTTGTAAGTGACGCTTCGCATAAGGAATTAGGGTGCTTCTTAGCACAGCAAGATAATCGCGTCAGCGTCAAGACAATTAAGGTAATATGAAATTTGATATCACCGCCCATGAGCTTAGGCTCGTGGCAATAGTTTTACCCTAAAGATTGGAGGCACTACTTGTATGGAGAGAAGTGCAAGATTTACACAAACCATAGGAGCTCTAGTACCTTTTTACGTAGAAAGAGCTCAATATATGCCAGAGGAGGCAGTTAGAGCTAATCAAGAATAATGATTGGGAGATTCTTTATCATTCGGGGAAAGCCAATATGGTGGCTGATGCCCTTAGTAAAAAGGAGAGACTCAAGATGATAATGTCTTTTGGAGAGTTTATAAGAGATTTTGAGAAAATGGAAATAAAAGTGAAGGTAACCGGAGCCGGTACCGAAAAGCTGTTTGAGATTGCAATACAGCCCGAATTATTGGAAAAGATCATATTGTGCCAGAAAAAGTTATGAATGAAGGCAGAGAGCCAACAATTAGATAAAAGATTAATATCGAGAAAGATGGTAAGGGAAAATGAGGATTTTAACGTACAAGATAACCCCAAATATGGGAGAAGGATGAAACATTCCATACTAAGGAAATGGAAAGTCGAGTAAGGAAAGGAGACCCGAGACGGTACTCCAATATGGCAATTCATGGACCTGTCTAAAGAGAACTTAGACTATTATCCCCAACCACCACCCTGAGGGGACAATGCGGCAGGAAATTCTTTCATGACCTTTAAAGCGTTAAGCTCTCAGAGTTCCAAGGAACAAGTTGACCTAGTCGAGGCAAGAGCCTGGCTAAAGGAAATATAGGAATCATTTGAGATTCTAAATGATTGACGAACCACAAAGGACTGTTTTTGTCACTTACCCTCCTAAGAGAGAGGCCACCCGCTGGTGAAAGACCAAGAAAGGTACGGAGCCAGAGGTTATGATAAACTGATTAAAGTTCAGCCAATTGTTTTCGGGAAAGTAATTCCCAAGGTTATGGAGAGAGTGTAAAAGCTTTAGAGCCAGAACAAAGGCAGACGAGTATGATGAATTGTGAATTTAAGTTGTAAAAGTTGTCAAGATTCGTTCTAAGGACACGAATCCGGAATGACGGGATGTTTGAAATCAATGCTTATGTTGTGTTGGTTCATGAAATAATGATAAGAGAAAGGGAAATTAAAAGGGACTGAAGTGGAAAGGGATATAAAGGCAAAAGAGTTTGAGGTATGATAAGGGAGTCGGGTATGAGGAAACCCTAAAGACTCATAGCAATAGAAATAGAAAAGTATGTAATCGTCAGGATGATGATGATCCACCATGAGTTAAAATTGATGGTTGAAGGCATAAGAGATACATATATTGTACCCCCTTTAAGTTGGGAGGATTCGAGGAAACCTTGAGATAATTCGAAGGATAAATAATGAGACGCGGATAGACTGAGGAGACAAGAAAGTAAGAAATCAGGAAAAAAAAAATTTGGATGAAGGAAGTGACCTTCAATAATGTGAAATGTAAGACTGGTGGCTCGATACCCAGAAAGGGAGACGTCAGGTATGAGAGATATCCCAACATTGAGATGACTGTGGAGATAAACAACAAAAGTAAATAAGGAATTATTAAGAAGAGGTTCACGTTGAACATGACCAATATCTTCCAGAACATCCATGTTATCATTACCAAATCAGGAAAGAAAAGCGGATGACCATTGTTATCTTTTGGAGTCCATATGGATTGACCTCAATTTGAATAAGGATGTTATTATGAAGTTAGGTATAGACTATCGAGGTGGGAATGATTGAATAGGACACCCTTATCAGGGATATATGACTTGGGTTATCCATAGAAGGATGCAGGTACCTTTTAAAGGTGGAATTAAGGATAGAACATTGGTAACTTAAAATGAATCCTAGGGGACTGCATAAAGGTTGGCATGTCACCCTTAATAGGGACAGTATGAGTTTTGACAGGATGAATTGGAAAGGATTAAGGTAATAACAACCTTTAAGAATCAGTGGAGAATTTTTTTCAGAAGTATATAGACAATGGTTCTAGTAGTAGTAAATGGTATTTTGATATGCCCTGTATCTAAGGAATACAGGAGGAACGATTCAAGGATAACCCTAGAGGTTTTATAAGGAAAAAGGTAATATTCAAAATTCTCAAGAATAGAAATGTTGATAAAGGAAATATGACGTAATTATATTGATGCCAAGTGAGGCACGTGTTAAACCACGAGAAGGTATGGATCGAACCAGTAATGGTCGAAATTGTTCAGGGCAATTAGGACTTAAGATAGAAGATGCTCTAAGTATAATTGAGAGTCAGTCATGACAGTGATTAACCTCTAAAGACTGAGGCAATAACTTATGGAAAAATGGTGATTTTTTTTTTACTCATCAGATTTTAAGGAAAACATCTTCACATAAGCTGTGATTGAAATGAGGTAGAAAATTATTTGGAGGTGGTTAAAATGACATTGACTATAAGGAAATTGTACTATCAGGAAAGGCCAAAGAGGTGGCCGACACTTTAAAGGTAAGTGGATAATTATAGGCGCGTGTGCCAAAAGAATACAGTGATGATGGTTAAAAAAAATGTGAAGGTTGAATTATGGTTTGGAAGATTGACATTCCTTCTGATGACTGTGCAATACCCAACCGTAATAGTAGTTGGTAAAGGTTTAATTCGTGTAATCGCCATGAACGGGCTATCTATCTTAGAAGGTCCTATCTTGAGATAAGCCAGGACCATGTTTCAAAAAGGACTAGATGAACCCTTGAGTTAAGTCTTCTATTTAAGGCATATGATTAAGAATGGTATTAACCTGCTATCATTGCTTTGATTGAAACTCTTCTGCAATTTTATCTGCTTCATGTCATGAAAGTACGTCAGAGTTTGGAGTGTTCTTCATGAATTGTGATTGGTGGTTATGTTAACTCCTTAGAAGAATTTGATACAACATGTATAGACTCCGTATGGTTAGATATTAAGATTTTATGGAAAAATGAATGACTACAGTGGGTCAGTGGTGGACCATAGTAAGGCAGCAATGATTCTGCGAGTAGTGAGCTGATTACAACCATGAGAGTTGTATTGGAATGGGTGTTGAGATTGAGTACCATTAATCGGGTCGTGGTAGTGTATAAGTTATCATTGATAGACTAATTAAGTAGAGTATCTACCTAGTGAATTATTATTCTTTCTTATCAATAGAGAGTCGTATTATTATACGAGGAAGGTTGCGGTGCAAGCATAGAATTCTAGTAGCGATGATGTATAGAATGAGATCCCAGATTCGATTTTCGATGTCGAGGGAGTTTTAAAGGTGATTGTGTTTAAACTCGAGGAAGAGCATGGGTCCATAGAATGATGGACGGAATAGAAATATTTAGGCATGGGAAATACGATGCTATAATACTTGATGCTGATATAAATACGTTTATGTTTTGTTCTCCTATGACAAACCTCTATAATTCAGAGGTAGGTTCCAAGCCAGATATTTTGTGGCAGTATATATATTTTTTTATATACAATTCTCTTCAATTTGTTCTTTTCTCTTCTTTTCATTTCATGTAAGCTGAGAAGAACAACCCTTCCAGAAGGGGAGGTATTGCCGAATGACTATCTATCTGTGTGATAGAAGCCTAGTAGGATACCATCTATTGTTTAATTGCTTGTCAAGTACTAAAGGCTGGCCACCTTCTGTACTAACTATGCGATATAACAAGTGTTCATGATCTTAGTGATCTCTCAACAAATTCCTTTACTTCTATTTGATTGATCAAATTTTGGAAAATAGAAACAACTGAAAAAGGAGTAATAAAGTGGTGGTAGTATGCGGAATGGGAACACGTTCGTGATACTAAGGTTGACGTGGTTATTAAAAGGTTATAGAACGCTAACGAGCAAAAGTATAACCAGTATAATATTAGGAACGGAAGGTGATAGCGATTACGAACTGGAAAAGAATGGGTATTGAGAAGCAAGAGCTCTAATGATTGGAAGCTATGATAAGAGTCTGTGTAATAGACTTGAAAGAATTTGGAATGATCACTTAATTCGGATTGAGTTATCTTACGACAATAGATCATATGTCATTATCGAGATGTCGCCTTATGAGATCCTTGAAGGAAGACAATGTCGATCTCCCTTATGTTAGGATGAAGTTGTAGAGCGCAAGATGCTCGGACCCGCAGTAGTCCAAAGGACCAAGGGTATGATAGATCTAATCAGAGGACGGCTGGTAGTAGCCCAAGATGGACATGATAAGTATGTTGATTTGACACGAAAGGATAAAGAGTATGAAATAGGGGACCTATAATGTTATAGGTATCCCTTGGAAAGGATTGATGAGGTTCGGAAAGAAAGGAAAGCTAAGTCTACAATTTGTTGGACCCTTGGATATATTAAGACGTTTGGGAGGTTAGCATATGAGCTAGCCTTACCCCCGAACCTGCAACAAGTTCATAACGTATTCCACGTATCAATGTTAAGGAAGTGAAATTCAGATGCCAGATAAATAGAGGCATATGAGCGCATAGATATGTAACCCGACGTAACCTATATGGAGCAACCAGGAAGGGTTATAGAGTGAAAAGGGAACAAGTGCTTTGGAGAAGGGTTATCAAACTATTCAGAGTTTGATGGAAGAACCACAATGTGGGAAAATTTACTTGAGAGTTAGAAAATATAATGCTAAGAAAGTATCCCCATTTGTTTTCTATCTGATTCCGGGACGGAATCCTTTTAAGGAGGGGAGACTGTAATAACCCCAATTTTTGAGAAATTTTGAAACCCTTATGAATAGTGTTTTTGCTGATCGAGAAAACTTTTCATGCCACACTATGTAGGGGTTCTGTTATGGATATTCTGAGATTTTATTAGTACTCTATATGGTATATAAGTGTATGTAAAGATCGTCAGAATCCAATTCCGAACACTTTGATTTTTCCCGAAAATCCACTAGATACGGAAAGAATTGAGTATAAGGTAACATGATTAAAAGGATTTAAATTCAAGGATTATAAGAGAGGATCATAAAAGGAATATAATGTATTGAGAAAGGTTAAGGGAACCCAAGTAATAAGATCCCGGGTATGATCCCTCAAACGATAAACGAGAACGAAAGTTAAGTGAACCGTATAACAGATCAGCGGTCATTAGCCAAGTAATTAAGAGCTAATCAAAGAGGTTAGTGATGATGATGTCACCACACCAACAAGAAGATGACAAGTGTGGGAAGATGACATAGGAGGATGACATAAGCATGACCAAAGGGAAGGTATTGTTGGTTGATTTCAAGCCACACAAATTTTACCATGGTTAAAAGGTAATTAACAAAACAAAAGGATATCAACCAAGCTTTTTATGCACAAAGATCAAGAAAACAAAGCAAGCTTCTCTCTCCCCCCTTTTCATCTTCTTCATTTCGAATTTTTCACCAAAATGGTGAATTAGAAATTCAAAACACAAGCTATACTCCATGGAAAATTATAAGGTTTGTTTCTTTGGATCCTATATTTCATAACTAAGAAGAGCAAGTAGTTTGAGTGCTTGAATCAAAGGTTTTCTATCTCAAACAAATCATTTTAGTTTAGGGTGAATAGTAACTTTCAAGAACAAATTTGTGATTCTTGATTTTATTTGCAAGGTCAAGGTAGCTTAAGCATATATTAAGGCTTCCATGGACATCCCAAGGATCTTTCATGGATTAAAAGCTTCAAGGAAGGTATAATCTCTTAACCAAGATTTGTTATTGAATGTTAAGAGCATAATATGAGTAATATAGTTCATGAGAGGCTTGATGGTTGTGTATGTAGAGATTAGTTGATTTTGGGTTGTTTTTGGAGTTGTAAATCTTGGTTGTTGATTAATGAACTTAAGTGTAGTTTAAATTCATGATAAAGAATAGTATAAATTGTTAATGTTGAGTTGTTGGGGCTGTTATGATAAAGTATGGATGGAGTTTTGATTGGGTTGTGAATTGGGATTGATTGGTGGTTCAATTGGTTGGTAAAATTTTGGGAAATCGCGTAAACATAGCCGTCGTAATGTCCGATTTTCTTTGGACTGTTTTTGTGCATAACATTAGGACCCAAGAACCCACTGCTAGATTATGACCACTGCCATGTTTAGATAGCTCATGTTACGAGCTTCGTTTTGATATGTAGTTCGTTTGATTCCGATGTACGGTTTAGGAAAAACGACTGTTTTAAGTAACGGCGTTTCGCGAACGAAACATTTCCCCTCGCCTTACTTTGAAACCTTGGTTAAAGACCTTAAAGGACTAATTGGAGTATGAAACAATTATGTAAGGTGGATTAGGTAGTTGGTAAGGTACTCGCGAAAGAATCTCCATAAAACCCTTAATGGTTAATTTATTAAAAATGGTGGAGCCGAGAGTACTCGAGCGACTTAAGTAAACCGTTAAGCGCGAAAGCGAACATTAGGACTCTAAATGGTTAAAGTCTAGTTTCTTAAGCGACCGGGGTTTAATTCCGACTTATGTTGTTGTTCATAGGTTATCGGACCCACTCTAAGCGTAAGTCTATCCGGGAGCACTCAGGCAAGTATTCTATCCGTTATACTGTTGTTGTGATGTATACACTTGTATATGCATTATCTTGCGATAGATGCATGTTGGTTATTTAGCAAATTCTTGCGATATATTGTAGCATGTGATATGGTACATATGCATGCCTGTTTCATATTCTTGAAATATATATCTGTTGGTTCAGTTGATAATACCTATGCTAGAAGATAGCGGTATCTTGCATATACCCTTAGTATAGGGACCCAAAGGTGAAAATATTTTCTAAAACCGGGAGTCGAGGATCCCGAGTAGATTTTGTATATATGGATATGGATATATATATATATATTTATATATATATATATGGTCATAGTTTTCAAAACTATTAATCGAATAAGGTTTATTCGATAACTTTAACTTTATTTTATTATTGAATATTATTTCGAATATTATTCGAAGGCGTATGACTCCTTTTATTTATTTATTTGAATATTATTTGAATATTCATTCGAGGGCTTATGACTCTTTTATATTATTTATTGAATATTATTTGAATATTCATTCGAGGGCTTATGACTCCTTTATTTTATTTAATGAATATTATTTATAATATTCATTCGAGGTATTATGACTCAGCTTATTTTATTTATTGAATATTATTTGAATATTCATTTGAGGATCTATGACTCCGATTATTTGCTGAGATATATTCTTTATTTTATTAAAGAATAAGATGTCAATAATCAAACTTATTTTCGATTATTCAAATAAAGATAATACTTTCATATAAGTATATCTTGGGTTATTTAATACTCGTTTCAAGTATAAGTTTTAATACTTCTACTTCAATTATTTTTATAAAGATTATTCTTTATGGGAATATTATTTAAATTAATAATATTCAGATATTTTCTAATATTCTGGGGACTGATTTACTTCATTAAATCAGCCTTACTCCAAACACTCTTTAAAGTGTTTTCGAGTCTTCAAAATGATTTTTTTAAAAGTCAGAGCGGATCCCAAAACTCATTTTTATATTTAAGATCTTCCTTTTTAAAGGGGATTTAAATACTCGCTCAAAACCTGGGGAATCCGGCTCTGTGGTGTATTTTATATTCGCAACGAGGTTGCAGATTTGGTAAATGAATTGATTACTTGCCCAACGTTCGGGAAGTAAGCCCATCTCATTGAGTCGGCATAAGCGACAGGCCGGGGTACGGTCTATTATTGTGTAAGTGGCTGGGTGGCAGTCCATCAATGCGTGAGGGGCCGGGGTACGGTCTAGCGCGAGGTCCTAATGCGGCCAGGGTGATGACCGGTGAGGAATTCATCCATCTACAGTAGAAAAGGTTACTTATTGGTATCTTTGCCTGATCAGCGAGATATCGGGTTTATGCCAAAATTCTTTTCCTTTCCAAAATTCATTGGATGTTTCAAACTCTGTTCATACTTTACATAACAGAGGTTCCAGGAAATGTTTAAGAGATATATATATGTGGATATATATATATATCGAGACTAAATAAAGTATCTCGTAACTTTATTTCATTCAATAATATTTCAAAGATTGAATCTATTCAAATCTTGTCTTGTAGTCTCATCTATGTGATGAACTTTTGAAACTGATTATAACTTGAACGGTGGTAGTTCAAGTAGTATTGGGAAAGATATAAGTATATTGGGGTATTTGGTAACCTCATCTTTTAAACTTATATCTAATTAATAATTGTCTTATGAATGACAAAGATTTTCAGAAAAACGTTGAGACAAGGTTAGATATATGAGATCACCTTGCAACGATATTTTTTTTATACAGTTATACACTGGGACTTTGTGTATATTATGCATGGAAGAGGACTTCCAATATTTTTAAAAGTATATATGTATATATACTGAATATTTTGCGACTTCATCGCATTAAGATATCAAACTTGGTTCATTTCTTTTGACCAAGACTTTCATGAGTATTATGAGTAGGCTCATATATTGTAAATCATTATACATATTATTTTGGTGGGCTTGCTGCTCACCCTTGCTTTATTTCTTCATCACACAACAACAGTTAGGAAAGATGGCCAGACTCCAGCAGACCCAGCGCAAGCGCGTGGGAAGCGTCCCGCGTCTTCCCGTTGATGTTGTAGCTGCTATAGCTGCAGAGGTAGATCTATTGTAGATCAGACCATCTACTTTTGAGAATCAATTATGTATAATTATAACTTGTGGCAGATAATGGCAATTAACTATAAATTTATCAAGTAATCATTTCGGGTTGTAATAACTTTTAAATTGTGGATTCAAAGACTTGTACTTATTTAAATTTCATCTCTGAGACTGTAACGGGTTGTGGTGTATGTTAGTGTGGGGTCACAGCATAAGGTTATTTATTATTAATTAAGTGAAGTGATATTGTGGAAAGAAAGACCGTGACGACCCGGATCCCCGACCCCGGATCTGGGGGTGTTACAGTCCTTGTTGCTGAAAACTCATGCAAGATCCCATTTTCCTCACAAAATGCTCTCATGACATAGTTCTTGAACTCAGTTCCATTGTCACTCCTAATTCTTCTAACTTTAAAATTAGGATGATTGTTAACTTGCCTTATGTGATTGATGATGATTTCACTAGCCTCATCTTTAGACTTTAGGAAATATGTCCAAGAGAACTTTGAGAAATCATCTACAATTACTAGGCAAAATCTTTTCTTTGAAATTGACAATACATTGATTGGTCCAAACAAATCCATGTGAAGGAGTTGCAGAGGCTCTTCAATTGCTGAATCAAGTTTCTTCCTGAATGATGCTTTGATCTGCTTCCCTTTTTGGCAGGCATCACACAGTCCATCCTTTATAAACTCCACTAGAGGAATGCCTCTAACTAGCTCTTTCTTTACCAGCTCATTCATGGTCTTGAAGTTTAAATGGGATAGCTTCTTGTGCCATAGCCAACTTTCATCTTGACTTGCTTTACTGAGAAGACAAGTTACAGTTTCCGCTTTAGTTGAGTTGAAGTCAGCTAGATACACATTTCCTCTTCTCACACCAGTGAGAACTACTTTGTTGTTTTGATTGTTAGTCGCAACACAGGCTTCTTTGTTGAAGGTTACTGAGTTTCCTTTATCACAAAGCTGGCTGATACTCAACAGATTGTATTTGAGACCATCCACTAAGGCAACCTCTTCAATAATGACATTGTCCTTTGAAATCAAGCCATATCCCACAGTATATCCTTTGCTGTCATCTCCAAAAGTAATACTTGGGCCAGCTCTTTCCTTAAACTCTATGAGCAGGGTAGAATCACCAGTCATGTGTCTTGAACAACCACTATCCAAGTACCAAAGATTCCTTCTGTTTCCCTGCACACATCAAAATCAAATCAAGTTGATTTTGGTACCCAAGTTTCCTTGGGTCCTGCCTTGTTAGCTTTCTTCTTCTATTTCTTAGGTCTTAACTCATTTCACTTAGGAATTTCAGATTCTTCCTTAGTCATTTGGGTTGGGCCTTTGAAACCACTAGATGCAACAGAATTATCATGCATGTTATGGCTAACAGGAAATGGCATGCTTGGTGCAAACATGTTATTACAGTAAGGCATGCTAAATGGCATTTGAGGCATATTGTATGCAGCATAATATGGATTAGGTGCAAATGGTATATTAGCAAACTGTGCATTCATATTCTGTGTAGGCATAGCATTAACAGGCATGGGAGGCATGGCATTCATGTTAGGAAATTGAGGTTGAACAGACATGGGAGTAGGCATGGCAGATTTGCAATTAACAGACAAATGATTTATACTACCACACTTGACACAGATCTTTCTAGGAGCATATTTATTAGGTGTGTAGTTATTGTGTTTGTTAATCCCTACTTTACCATTCCTATTGTTTTTCTTTTTAGTCTCTGTTTTTACCTCTATTTTCTCAAGTCTGTCACTTAACTGTTTGACAGTCATGTGACCAACATTAGCCTTTTTCCCTTTCTTAGCTTGACTTGACTCTCCTGAAACAAAGTTCTTGGAAACAGACCCATACTTATCATTTAACTTGATTAATTTGGCTTTGCTAATGGGTTTGCTTACAGCCGACGGATGAGGATTTTTATAATTTGACGGATAACACTTTTTGTTATCCGACGGATAGTCCTCATCATCCGTCGAGTCTACATCTGTCAGCAACCCATCTACCAAAATAGGTTCTAGTTTCTCGTTATTCTTTTTCCAGGCTTCATCACGAAAAGACTCAATTCCTTGAACCTTGGTGATTTGAGCATGAACATCTCTGGATGTTTTCCATGCTTTAATCACCTCTTATTCACGATCGAGCTGCTTCTTCAAAATTTCTTCCTTTTTCAAGGACTCAGTTAATTCCTCCTTGGCAATCCTACACTCAATTTTTAGTTTCTCAAACTCAACAAATTGAGACTCAAGCACATTATTCCTCTCACTTAAAAATAAGTTGTTTTCTTTGATTTTAGCATTTTCCTTAGTGAGAGACTTAAGTGTAACACGCAAATGATACAATTCTGTAGACATGTCATTTATTACATCATTACACTCAGCTTTAGATAAATGTACAAGGTTTGTAGTGATTACCTGATTGCTTGAGGAACTTGTCTCTGTTTCATCAGACTTGGCCATTAGGGCTAGATTGACATAGCTGACATCTTTATCTTCATCCAAACCATCAGCTGCCCGGTCATTCTCTTGTGTAATAAAAGCCCTTTCCTTTTGTTTGATTAGATCAAACTATTTTTGCTTGTAATCTACAGACTCAAACTTTTTCTTGCTGGATTCTGACTTTCTACACTCATTTGCAAAATGCCCTGCCAAGCAACATTTGAAACATTTGAATTTTGACTTATCCACCATGTTTCTATTTGGCTTGGCTGCTCCAAAGTTCTTTTTGAACTTGAGCTTGGCAAATCTTCTTGAAAGGAATGCTAGGTGCTCATCAATGTCCTCCATGTCATCTTGGCTCAATGAATCTTCATTTTCTGCAGCTAGCCCCTTACCCTTGCTTTCACAGACCTTTGAAGTTGATTCCACAGCTTCCATCTTCACTTCCTTCTCCTTTTCTAGATCGGCAACTAGTGCAATGGATCCTCTTTTCTTCTTTCCTCTCTCCATTCTTTCATCCTGCTCTATCTCAAGCTCATAGGTTTTCAGAATGCCATACAGTCTCTCCAAAGTAAACTCCTTATAATCTTGTGAGTTTCTCAATGAGACTGTCATTGGTTTCCATTCCTTTGGAAGAGATCTGAGAAATTTCAGATTGGAGTCTTTAGTCTGATAAACTCTTCCATGCAACTTAAGAGCATTTAGTAGTTTTTGGAATCTACTAAAAATGTCAGTGAGGACTCACTTTCTTCATTGTGAAAATGCTCATATTGCTGAATCAGGAGCTGTATTTTATTTTCTCTTACTTGCTCAGTGCCATCACAAATTATCTGTATTGTGTCCCAAACTTCCTTGGCAGTTTTGCAGTTGATGATGTTATCAAACATGTCTGCATCAACACCATTGAACAAAATGTTCATGGCCTTTTTATCTTTCCTGACTTGTTCAATGTTAGGATCAGACCATTCATGCCTTGGCTTTGAAACAGATGGCTCGTTTCCTGTTGCAGCTCTCATTGGAACATGAGGACCTCTTTCTATGCAGTCCACATAGGCCTCATCTTGAGAAAGCATGTGAAGATGCATCTTTACCTTCCAATGATGGTAATTATCTAAAAGAATCTTGACTCCAACATCTTTCTTATTCATCTTGCTGAATTATTTTGATCTTTAAACTCTTTGTAGATTAAGAGCTTGCTCTGATACCAATTGTTAGTCCCTTGACAATGTAGCAAGAATTCCAGAAGGGGGGTTGAATGGAATTCTTGAACCTTTTTCTTGAAATGAAAATGTTCAACTCGATTATTGATATATTTGTTTTGATTAGCACAATGCGGAATATAAACTCAAATGAATCAAAACACAAGTAATGAAAAATGAGAGTCTTTAAAAACTTTCTGGTGGATTTAAACAATTCCACCAGAGATATATATAATATATCAGGAGGACTCTGTGTGCAGAAATGCTCACAGCTGCTTACAAAATAGAACTGCTGAGAATACAGAAAATGCTAAAGATTAAGCTTACAAAGATTTCTCTGTTTTTGTGTTTCTCAACTCTCTCTCAGTTATTTTTCTATTTGCTACTCTCTTAGTTTATATAATACCAAGATTACAAAGTTAAAAAGACTGAACAAATATAAAATCTAACAGTCTTAATCTTTGCTGCTTTTCGTCCTCTATTACCCAGTTAATGGGCTTCCACAATGTGTTTGTATCCAACTCGACGGCTGTGTGTCAGCTTTCATTGTTCAACTGATGTTTGAATTCTTGATATGATCATCCGCCGACTTTCAGATCATCCGTCGATGACTTAATTGATCATCCGTCGACTGCTATGTTAAACATCCGTTGATAGTCATTTGATCATCCGTCGAAGACTTTGTTAATCATCCGTCGGTAGCTATTTTGGCATTTGACTTCATTTCACTTATACAGAATTACAAGACATTACTTATGTACAATTAATCAACCTATTCTGCATATCTAGTTAAAGTCAACATGACTTATATGCTACTACAGATTCTATACAAAGGTGCATACATCACTGTGCTACAAACTTATTATTACATAAGCTACTCACTCGATGGATAATAAGTTAATCATCCGTCGGGACTATAATAAGTTATCCGTCGGGACTATAATTCTTATCCGTCGAGTGCTACATTATTTCACTAAGTAAAATCTACTTAGATATTTTGTTTAAGTGATCATCAAGTACACAACATATTCACAACAGGAATTTATTGTATGGGAAAGGAATAGCTACAACAATTCTATGTCCTATGTGTGGGATAGATATAGCACATGTTCGAAGCAAAGGCCAGAGGAGTTCAAGAGACTATTATATGGATTGAGGACATGGGTTTACATAGAATTACTATAGAGTGTGATTCTGAAATGGTAGTTCATGCTTTGCCGAAGGAAGAGATCTATCAGCTTGAGGTTGGGCATATTATAGAGGAAAGTAAAGAGAAACTTAAGACCCGTTCAGATTTATCTGTTTGTCATGTTAGGAGAAAAGCTAATATGGCAGCTCATTTAATGGCTAAATTACCATATATGGTTAATTGCCACAATTGTTTTATGTCTCCTCCAAACTTATTGTTGGAGATGTTATCTTCTGAATTTTCAAGTTAATGAATTTTCCATTCTAAAAAAAAGATTGGTGTAGTAGTAGACCACGGGATTGCTTAAAGTGAAACCTAAGTGCTCCCCATTCTCCGCCTTCTGATTGGCTGGAATTCTCCGCCTTCTGATTGGCTGGAATTCTCCGCCTTCTGATTGGTTATAGAAACTCAACTTTTCTCATTGGTAGAGAAAATAAGCTTGAATTTGTCTAATTTTTAGATAACCTTCCAATGGAGTGAGACTTGGACCATCCATTGATTTAGGTCCATTTGTGAAAGCTGATTTTGTGCTCCTTCTCTAGTGTCATCCCAAAACAGTTTAAAAATTTTATGAGTAAAATGCACTTGTGTATTTATATAAAAATCCAAGACCTATATGAACTTATCTTTTAATTTGAAATTTGAATTTTGAAATTGCAAAATAATGTTAAGAGATATTTATGTTTGCATCCTAAAATATTAATAAAAATTATTTAAATGTATATTATAAAAAAAATTCATAGCTAGCTAATTATGTTTTTTAAATCTTATGTATTATTTACATATGAGGTCGTAGTTTAATTTGAACTATAGAGATCTCGGTAGAGAATTACATAACAAAGTTATTTAAAATTATTACATATTTGAATCAAATTGAGTTCTAAATATTGGACTACATAACTCTAATAAGTAAGAGTGCTCGGTAGAGAATTATATATATATATATATATATATAATATTATTTTGGGTGTTCTACATTTTTTAATAGTGAAATGCAATTTTGTGTTTTATAATTTTTAATATTAAACTGTAATTATTATATAAGTTCTAACTTTTAAATTTTAATTTTTTTATAAATTATGATGAGATTATTATATAATAGTTTTTGGTATTTTTTATTTTTCATGATATATAGTTACAGATTTTAAATGTTAACTTCAAAATATGAGGTTGCAAAATTTTGCAATTTTTAATTTTTCATGATATATAGTTACAGATTTTAAATGTTAAGTTCGAAATATGAAATTGCAAAAAATCGTTTGGTATAAAAATTATTGAAAATTAATAAACACAGTTTAAATTGATTTTGTAGTAGACTCAAAATATATTGCTTCTATTATATAATAGAAACAATTGTTTTTGAATATTAAAACGTTAATATTATATATTAACTCTAAATTTTATATTTTCTGAAATAACACCTGATTACTTGCCTTTACTTTTTAATTTATGAGATTATATCATATAAGCAAGGGTTTTTTTAATATAAAAATGTAAATATTTTATATTAGCTATAAATTTATATTGTCTGAAATAAAACTTGATTACATAGCTTTATTTTCTTAATTTAAATTTACAATTTAATAGAAACTCAACCTTTATATTATATGAAAGTATTTTTTAAATATTAATTTCAAGATATAAAGTTGCAAAATATTTTTTTTGGTATAAAAATCATTGAAAATAATAAAATGATTTAGATTGGTGTAGTACGGTAAAGTGAACCCTGAGTGCTCTCCATTTATTATCTTGCTGTAATTCTCCGTCTTTTGATTGGCTACAAACACAATAATTTGTTGTACTTTTTTTTAGTAACATTGATGTACTTCAAACAAAATTACTTTATCAATCATAATCCTTAAATTATGTTTACCATTTATTTAAGTAAATACTCCCTCCATCTTATTTTAATAGTCCACTTTGTAAAATAAAAATTTCCCAAAATATTTTTCAGTTCTTTAACCTATACAAATTTTGTAGTTTCAATATTAACTAAAAGACCCTACTCATAAATGTCCTTGTATAAAAAATCAAAATGCACATTGTTTTATAGTTTTTGTGTGTGTATATATACACGTGTATATTTAATTTTGTGTTGGAGTATGTGTAATTAATATAATGTGTAAAAACTAAGTTGTATTAAGTTGTATTATTGTATGAAAACGATAAAATGGATATTGCAATCTTCTATTTCTTAATATGTGTGAAATTTACAAAATGAACTATTAAAATGGAATAGAAGGAGTATCCTAATAAGTAATAATTATTATAGATTCTATTATTGCCAAGATTTTCTAGAATTATTAGATTTAGATTAAATGCTGCTAGCCTACACAAACAGAGATAACTGTCAAAATTTAAATCATTTTTATCAATAATTTATAGCGTATTTAGAATTGTCAAATTCTCCACATTAATCAACGACCAACAGTTGAGTTGGTTGAAAGCGCTCTTTCTCTAGGTGTACCAATAATTGTCATCTTTGATTTATTTTAGTAAAATTTTAAATATTAAAATTTATCCTATTATATTTTAAAAATGGTACTTACAATTAAATAAAATTTGATCAATTTTAATGGGATGTACATAAATATTTATGCCATCAAGTAAATATGTATACTGAATATTATGTACATAAATTATTCAAATTATATGAACAATTGATCTTGAAAAACAATAATTCTGATTTGAAGAAAGACAACAAACACGGATAATACTAAAATTATTTAGAATAATTGTCCATACCTTAATCTCAGCAGCCACCCAAAATGCTGAGACCAACATAAATACACATAAAATCATAACTGGGATGAGGTCTACAACAACAAGACCAGGTACAAATTTCATTTCTAAGGAAGAAGATGCTTGGTGCATGTTTTGGACTATTTTAGGAAACATTCAATCTGCTCAAATGTATCAACGGTAAAATTTACCTGCAATCAATTCGCATATTACGGATAATTGTAAATTGTGGGTGGTGGATACAATTTTAAATAACCGTTAATTTATAATTTGATTACGAATTCAATATTTTAAAAATCGTGAAAAAAACCGTAACCACATATTACATAAATTAATATACATTTGTTATTTTTGTGCAAAATGATTATAGCGGGTGCAATTATGTCTAAAAACAATTAATACCAAGATGAATGTTTGAAAAGTAATACATAAGCCGTTTGAACAGAAACATGAATACAAATAATTTTATGCTGAACAAGCAATTAGAAGTTTCTAGCTAACTAGTCCTGTAACCATTTATTATTGAAGTCGATCTTTAGGCAAGCAACAGCAGCCCCCTGGGGTTATCGGTGATTCAAAACGAGTTATATAAATGTGTCTGTGCATGTAGCATAATATGCATATCTCAGTACTTGGTAGCAAGACGAGAGCTAAAAAAGTACTCAATACAACATATGAAGATCTCAACAGAAGCTGAAAGTAGCCTAAGTATGGAGTTTAAAGAAGATTTGCTAGAGCCCGTTAGTCCAACAGGGCAATACTTAAACAGCTCAGTCTTATCGCTCTCTATCCTAAGCGTTCTAGAATCCGAAACTCCGCTTGACAATTTTCGAGTTTTCTCAATACTCAAGGATAATTTTTTACCCGTCAACTCACGCTTCTCGTCAATTATGGCATGTCTTCATAGTTCGTTTCACATCTCTATTTAGTTGTACACTATTAACAATATATACACTCAAAAGCCCATGTTTGTGTCGAAGAGTACTGGATCACGAATACCCATCTTTGGGACAATAACTTGCCTTTGTGTCCCTAGTATAACTTGCCTTTGTGCCCAGTACTATAAATTCTTACTATGTGTACTATAAATTGAGTTTCTTTTCTTATATGAAACGAACACTGCAGGTGGCGGAAAAGAATGGAATAAAGAAATGGAAGAGGGTTGAAGTCAATCTGAAAGATCATGTAATCGTTCCCATTTTACCTAAGGGAATGTCACCAGAATTCTACGAAGAATATCTTTATGACTATCTGTCGAAATTAGGCATGGATCCACTGCCAGAAAACCGGCCGTTATGGGAAGTTCATTTATTTAAGTATCCAACATGCACTGCAGCAGGGAGTATTATAGCCAAGTTTCACCACTCACTTGGCGATGGATATTCTCTCTTAGGAGCACTTCTTTCATGTCTGAAAAGATTGGACAATCCTTCTATCCCTTTATCATTTCCCTCACTTCACTCGTCAAACTCTTCAAAACATGGTGATTATAGCATCATTACAAGCATTTTGGAACGTGTGCCTCAAGTTTCTTCTTGGATTGCTAATACTGTATTAGACTTTGGAGCTAGCATTCTGAAGAGCAGCGTCATTAAAGATGTTGAGTCACCCATCCGATCCGTGCATGATGGAGTCCAGTTCCAGCCCATGGCTTTCACTACTATAGAATTTTCTATGGATGATATCAAAATCATCAAAAACAGACTCAAAGTGGTACATTAACATTATTATATAACGCACACAACTTTACACTTATTTTTCATAAGATAAATGAGTATGAATTGGGACATAATAAAAGGTTGAATTCAATCAAGCTTAAGACAAGATATATATTTGTCAACAAAAAAAGACAAAAAATATGTAGATTACTTCTATAAGATATTCTATCTATATATACAGCTGATATCTTTTCTGACAGTTGATTTTGTTTGGATATTACAGACAATAAATGACGTGATTACGGGAATAATACTGCTAGGAAGTCGATTGTACATGGAAGGAGAAACAATGAATTCCAGCAGGACAAATTCAAATGCACTGGTGCTAATCAACACCAGAAACCTGGGTGGTTACAAGTCAGTAAGCGAGATGGTTAATCCTAAGGCAAATAAATTACTTTGGGGTAACCAATTTGCATTTATACACGTCCCCCTACCCACATTAAGCACCACCAATCTGTCAACTCCGGTGAATTTTGTGTACGAAACACATAAAATTATCAAGAGGAAAAGAAATAATGCCGCGGTTCTGCTAACAGGTGCACTATTAGACAAACTCAGACAACTTAGAGGCCCTGAGGTTATATATTTTTAGTTAAGTTATAAATATTTTCAGCCTGAATAGATTGAACAGATACAAATTAAATTAAAAATGTATGCTGCCTTTTGATTGATGCTATGTGCATTTGGTAGGCTGCAGCTAACTACATTCACAACACAATGAGGAACTCAAGCATAACCATCAGCAACCTGATTGGACCCGTGGAGAAAACGAGTATGGATAATCTTCCAATCAGAGGTCTCTACTTCTTCGTGACTGGCTCCCCACAGGTATGTCAAATCTTAGTACATATTATCTTTAATCAATTCATTCTTTTCTCATAAATGAACTGAATTCTGTTTCGTACATATGAAATTATTTTGCATTTTAACCATTAATTATATATGTTATATGCAGAGTACTCAAGTTACAGTAATTAGCTATGCGGGGAAGCTCAGGATTGGAGTTGGAGTAGAGAAAGACTTCATAGATCCACACAAGTTCAAGTCATGCATCGCAAATGCATTCGATTTGATATCTGAAGCTGCGGTTGGTCCATAGATACCATTGATATTTGATCTGCATTATAAATATCGCGCTCTTTCTTATTCAGTGTAGTAAACTGAAAAACTGTTTCAGTTGCATTGTACGTAGTATTGGTGTGATTGATTTGATAAATATACATCGTGTGCATCCTGTATTATCAGTAATCCTTTGAGCATTGTTTAAATATATCACATTATGCAATACTGTAAGAGAACTGTGAGTGCGCTTGTCACGCTATTTATGTTGAGTGTTAAACTTTTCTTAAAAAAATGTTGCAGTTACTGAGTTGATGCTGTTCTTATATGAATATACTGAAAACTATCGCTATTGACTCTGCTACAAACTGATATAATCTTAGGCCATTTAAGTTCTAATGAGAAAGGATCTACATACTAAGCTTGAGGAAGAAGAAAGAGAGTAAAATTAACTAACTAAGCAATACAAAGAAATGTATTTTTACTACAATATCTTCTTCTATTCATCTCTCATATACATGTGAAATTCTGTTATACCCTCCATCTGTCTGTCATTCCTCTTTGTAACTGATTCTGCTTAATTCAGCAATGAGCTAATTACTGTGAGAATTACAGATGCTAGTGTAAGACACTGTGATGCTATATCACAGTCATCATTTTCATTATATTCAACAGCCCTCTATAATCTTCTTGGCTGGCTAGAAGACATGCCAAATTTGGAAAGAAAAGTGTTGAACTGTCCGGATGGCGGAATTTTAGTGAACACATCAGTTAACTGCATAGATATTAGAATGTATGGAAGTTCTTGTAGAGCATTTCGTCTCTTGAAAAGTGCACATCTATTTCAATGTGTTTTGTTAGTTGGTGGTGAAGAGGATTGTTTGGTATGTGCATAGCACTTTGATTATCACATTAAAGTGTAATTGGTTTTAGCTTCTGTCCTAATTCTTCAAGCAACCTTACTAACCATGTTACTTCAAAAGCTGCCGTAGACGTAGATGTATACTCAGCCAAAAATTCTAGCAGGGTATCTAAAAACATTTTTGGTCATAATAAGATCAGTTTTGGTGTAATGAGATTTTGTGTTGGACTCTAATCTTGTTATGACATCATTATATTTTGCATTTGTTCAATTTTAGAATAATGTTAGAAACTACCAAACATTATGTATCTCTCCCTCAATATTTTATAATAATTTTACACAGATGGTAAAAATTCAAATGATGATGTGTATACTTTATGCCCATCACACCGATCTGAGCTCTTAGAGCATATATAGTCTTACCAAAAAATGTGGGCAACCGATAGAACATAATTTCTATAATGTTTTGTAGCTTACTGGTCCTATTGACATTTAACAAGTCGCTAACTAGTCCCTCTTTTCATTTAATAAAGTCGCTATAGCGTGCAAGCAACCGCCCCCCCCCCCCGTTAGGTTATCTGTAACTGAAAATGAGTTGTATACATATGTGTGTTTGCTTGTAGCATGCACAACATGCAAGTCTCATTTGCTTAGTACTTTGGTAGCTCAAGAAATATGGATAGTACAGAACATTTTCTGGAGCCTGTTAGTCCAACAGGCCAATACTTAAACAGCTCGGCGTTATCCCTCTCTATTCTAAGCGTTCTGGAATCCGAAACTCCCATCCACAATTTTCCAGTTCTTTCTATACTGAAGAATGATTTTTTACCCATCAACTCACGCTTCTCGTCGATTATGGTATGTCTTCATATATAGTTCTTTTCACCTTGCAATCTAAATATCCACTATTGACAAAATGCATGAAATTAGTGTAATTTAGCTCCTAGTTTGTTTTCTTATGCATGTATGAAACACACATTGCAGGTTGCGGAAAAGAATGGAATACAGAGATGGAAGAAAGTTGAAGTCAATCTGGAAGACCATGTAATTGTTCCCATTTTACCCAAGGGAATGTCACCAGAATTCTACGAAGAATATCTCTATGACTATCTGTCGAAATTAGGCATGGATCCACTGCCGGAAAACCGGCCTATGTGGGAAGTTCATATATTCAAGTATCCAACATGCAATGCAGCAGGGAGTATTATAGCCAAGTTTCATCACTCACTTGGCGATGGATATTCTCTCTTAGGAGCACTTCTTTCATGTCTTAAAAGATTAGACAAACCTTCTATTCCTTTATCATTTCCGTCACATCATTCTTCAAACTCTTTAAAACATGGAGATCATAACATGATTACAAGCATTTTGGAACGTGTGCCTCAAGTTTCATCTTGGATTGCCAACACTGTATTAGACTTCGGAGCCAGCCTTCTGAAGAGCAGTGTCATCAAAGATGTTGAGTCACCCATCCGATCCTTACGCGATGGAGTCGAGTTCCACCCCATGGCTTTGACTACTATAGAATTTTCTATGGATGATATCAAGATCATCAAAAACAGACTCAAAGTGGTACATAAAATAATATTACTCTAAAATGCAAACACCTTTACTCTTACAGTTTATAATGTGAATGTTTGTGGATTCAAACATGGAACATAAGGTTATATTCATCCATTTTTAAGACGATTAATCTCTCTCAAATTCATAACTCAGAATCCAGATATTTTTCGTAAACGTGATTCTCTATATACAAACAGATATCTGTTTTAACAGTGAATTTTCGATGGATCTGCAGACAATAAATGACGTGATCACGGGAATGATATTGCTAGGAAGTCGATTATACATGGAAGGAGAAACAGTTAATTCCAGCAAATCAAATTCAAATGCACTGGTGCTTATCAATACCAGAAATTTGGGTGGTTACAAGTCAGTGAGTGAGATGGTTAATCCTGAGACGAATACAACACTTTGGGGTAACCGGTTTGCGTTTTTACACGTACCCCTGCCCAAATTAAGCACAGACACTCTATCAAATCCAGTGAATTTTGTGTATGAAACGCAAAAAATAATCAAGAGGAAGAGAAATAATGCTGCGGTTCTGCTGACAGGTTCACTATTAGAGAAACTCAGAAAACTTAGAGGCCCTGAGGTACATGCTTTAAATATATATACATTTCTTTAGATTCTTGTTTTCTATTTTATGTATTCAAAGTTCTCACTACTAGAGCGGCCAAGGCCCAAGCCCAAAGTAGGTAGAGAGTATTCTGTGATGATCTTCGATTCTCAGCCTAGCAACTGATCACTTACAAATTAAAGAGAAACATGTGTTAACTAACTAATTCATTGATGCTTTGTGGTAGACTGCTGCTAAATACATTCACAATACATTGAAGAACTCTAGCATAACCATCAGCAACCTAATAGGACCGGTGGAGAAAATGAGTATGCACAATCTTCCGATGAGAGGTCTTTACTTCTTCGTGGCTGGCTCCCCACAGGTATGTCAAATTTTAGTAAGTTTTATCTATTTGAGCTATTCTTTTCTCACATAGAAATGAATGTTTGATGTACCAATGTCCGAAAAGATATAAACAAATCTACTTCGACTACAAAATTTTAAAAATAGAATTTATTATACAAGTAGAACTAAAAATATTATTGATAAGCTAAGCAAGAAATATATATGATGTTCGCATGCTTAAATTAAAGTCGTTTGCATTTGAAGAAGCATTTATATTATGGATCATATGAATGCAGAGTAGTCAAGTGACTGTATTAAGCTATGCGGGGAAGCTTAGGCTTGGAATTGCAGTGGAGAAAGACTTCATTGATCCAAACAAGTTCAAGTCATGCATCTCAGATGCATTCGATATGATATCCAAAGCTGCTGTTGAGCCCTAGATGCCGTCGGCATTACATGTGTTAAGCTCTTTCTTCAAATACAATTTCTTATTCACTGTAAATAACTTAAAATTTGTTTCGGTTGCATCGTACTGATGTGATTAGTCGTCGTGTGTATGTTTTAATTAGGAACATTTTTCAGATACATCATATCATGTAATAGAACTGTGAGCTGTCAAGCTATTTGAATACGAACCTATAGTGGTCACAAGTTTTATGAAATTCTGAGAGTACGTTTCAGGTTAAAAACAATGTCGAGACTCAAGACTCTTTGAAGTTGTATGTTCATATGTTGAAGTGTTAACCGGATGAACTCAAGGCCATGGAGGCTGTAACTAAATTTACTTGTGGTATTTTTATTGAATGAGAGAATCAATTTAAGACGAGGAGATTGATTCATTTCCAATGAATCTCCATAGACTATAGTATTCACACATCTGCTAGATTACATCTCTTGATAAGTCAAATAACATACCTGAGGAAACATTCATATCAGTAACATCTCATATAAGTTGAGTAATGAGTAAGTTGTTCCTTCCAAGTGTAGCTATTGTCATAGACCGGTGGCAGAACCAGCGGAAGCTAATTAACCCAGGATGAAGCCCCGGCTCAGTCGGAAAAGTTAACGAACTTCTTTATTTTCAGAATAATATTGTCCTTGAAAATTAGTAGATCTTTTCAATTTGAGGTGTGAAAACAATCTGCGATTAATACATATAAATCAAATAAGTGTGTGCGTGAGTAAACGAAATCAAACAGAGAAAGAAAGGATATAACCAAAGGAAGATCCTCGAGTCCAGTTGAAACTGTCTCCCTAAAGCTATTTCGCCTCTCACCGTATGTGCGAGTCGATAGCCTCCCAGGATAAAACGAGATACCAGTATAATCGATAGATCGAATATACTCTCAGCGAACTTGAACTAAGCCCGAAAACTATCACCGGAATATTAAAAATTTTAAGACTAAAGAGACTGAGAATGAAAGAGATGACTCTTATTCCCTTGACTTAATAAAAACTGATTCCCTAAGACTCTATTTATAAAGGGAGGTTTGAAAGGACTTGTTTTTCTTTTCGATGTGGTACATGGTATTTATAAGAAAAATTAAGGAATAGGTTTGTGCTACTTTCGATGTGGTACAAAACCACTTTTCATATTAAAATGTAAAATTTTGAAACATCAGTTCTCATTCACCTTTTACTCATTTTGAGCGTGTAAATATGCGTTGAAATCCCCTCGAAGAGGAGAATACGTTTCAATAAATACACACCACTAACACAGAATATGTCTCACTCATATAGAGTCTCAAAATGATTCACAACTTAGTCTAAAATACTAAATTTGTCCAAAAATCCCCCACAAATGAGATTGATGGTCCAGTAGCACGCACGACATAGACAGACAGACGCGGAGCTTGACTTGGTGATAGTTCCGGCGGTCAGATATAGCATACGATAGGTAAAGAATGCTCCTTGAACCTTCGCTCGAATAAGTATATTGACTTTACTGGTAAACAGTATGACGCGATGTCCTTGAACTGTTCGACCGTTTGTGTAAACGATGACATACTCATCACTATATCTTTCCTGACTCATTCAGTTCTCATGATTATGTCCATTTTGGCCATGGAACATCGTCTTGGTTCTGCAGGAGTTTCTAAATAATTGTGCCTCGCAATTCTCCTTTGAAGCGGCCCCACTTCTCTCCCACATAGGTGATCTTTATCTTATAGAGTAACCCGCGTTTACTCAACTGAATTCCATGTGTTCACTCCTAACTCCATGTATTCATCAAAGATCATTAAAAGCTCAAAGCTTAACCTCGTACCTTACGGGTCTCACTGTTTCATTATCATAGGAACAGGCCAGGGGTTACCCCCACAGTGATTTGGTCATCATGATTTAGTTGTCCCATTGAACCAAGTTCTTGGGATCTCTAGTCAGCAATGGTTGGGTGTCCACCATGATGCCGTTAAGCAATAGGCTTAAGGCCCATCCCTCTCGATAATTTCTCAACCACTTCTTTTGATAACCCTTTGGTTAGTGGATCCGCGATATTATCTTTTGACGGTATATAGTCAATAGTGATAATTCCGGTTGAGATCAATTGTCTAATGGAACTGTGTCGTCGTCGTATATGACGAGACTTTCCATTATACATCGTGCTCTGTGCTCTGCCAATAGCGGATTGACTATCACAATGAATCCTTATTGCAGTTACAGGCTTTGGCCATCTTGGAATATCCTCCGGAAACTAACGTAGATATTCAGCCTCTTCGGCGCATTTATCTAGTGCCACAAACTCAGCTTCCATCGTGGAATGAGTTATCACCGTTTGTTTTGAGGATTTTCATGATATTGTCGCTCCAGCTAATATAAACACATAGCCGCTCGTAGACTTAAGTGCTTTCTTGCTAGATATCCAATTTGCATCAGTATATCTTTCTAATACTGTTGGGTATCTGCCATAGTGCAGTCCATAGTCTCGAGTTCCCCTCAAGTACCTTAGTACCCTTATGATCGCTTTCCAGTGATCAGCTCCCGGATTACTCGTAAACCTACTCAACTTGCTAATTGAGTATGCAATGTCTGGTCTTGTACAGCTCATGAGGTACATCAGACTACCAATTATCCTCGAGTATTCCAATTGGGAAACAGCTACACCTTTGTTCTTGGATAGGTGCAAAGTCATATCCACAAGTGTCCTAGCTTTCTCAAAGTCATCCTTAAGAAACTTCTCAAGGATCTTGTCAACATAATGTGGTTGACTTAATGCGAGACCCTCTGATGTTCTAGAAATTTGAATTCCCAGAATTACATTTGCTAGTCCCATGTCTTTCATGTCGAATCTTGATTTCAACATGTCCTTGGTAGATTTGATCACTTTATCATTGCTTCTGGCAATAAGTAGATCATCTACATATAGCGTCATCATGACATAGCCATTCTCGTTATCTTTGTAATAGGCACAACTATCACATTCATTGATTTTGAAGCCATTAGCCAGCACGACCTCGTCAAATTTTTCATGCCATTTCATAGGCGCTTGCTTCAAACCATACAATGATTTCACCAATCTACAAACTTTCCTTTCTTGTCCTGGGACAACAAACCCTTCGGGTTGTTCCATATAGATTTCCTCATCTATGTCCCCGTTTAGGAAGGTTGTTTTCACATCCATTTGGTGTATAGTTAGATTACGCATTGCAGCAATAGCAAACATCATCCTTATGGACGTTATTCTCGTCACAGGAGAATATGTATCAAAATAATCAAGGCCATTTTGTTGCTTGTATCCTTTAATCACAAGTCTGGCCTTATACTTATCGATAGTGCCATCAGTTTTCAACTTCTTCTTGAAAACCCACTTGCTACCTAATGGTTTGCAACCAGTTGGCAAGTCCACTAGTTCCCAAGTATGATTCTGCATAATTAAATCAACTTCATTCTTGATGGCCTCTTTCCACATAGGTCCATCAGGTGAGGTAACCGCCTCCTTATAGGTGTTTGGGTCACCTTCTTCGAGCAAATAGGTCATAAACTCAGACCCATAGTATTTCTCCGTTCGTTGTCTTTTGCTCCTTCTCACTACCCCCACATTTTCGTCTTCACTTTCGTCACTCTCATTATCGTCATCTACAGACTCATGAGATCGTTTAGACGTCGTAGGTTGTTGGTTTCCTGGATTACAGGGAAACATCGTCTCAAAGAATGAGGCATTCCTTGATTCCATAATGGTATTCTTTTGAATATCAGGAATCTTGGATTCATGAACAAGAAACCGATATGCAGTACTGTGTGGAGGATATCCGATGTAGATACAATCCATAGTCTTAGGACCTATCTTCACCTTCTTCGGTGTAGGGATCAGTACCTTTGCAAGGCACCCCCACACTTTCAGGTGTTGGTAACTTGGTTTCTTTTTCTTCCACATTTCATAAGGACTTACATCCTTATTCTTGCGCATCGTAATATTCAAAATATTATTTGTGCTTAAGATGGATTCTCCCCACATCGATTGTGGAAGCCCAGAGCTTAACAACATCGCATTCATCATCTCTTTCAGAGTGCGATTCTTCCTTTCAGCCACACCATTTGACTGAGGGGAGTATGGTGCAGTGACCTCATGGATTATACCATGTTGTGAACAGAATTCCCCAAACGGTTCAACATATTCACCTCCATGATCACTTCGTATCGTTTTGATTTTCTCAGTTTGCTGTGTCTCAACTTCTTCTTTATAGATTTTAAATTTATCTATAGCTTTGTCTTTGCTTTTCAACAAATATACATAGCAGTATTTTGTACAGTCATCAATGAATGTAATAAAATACTTGTTTCCTCCTCTTGTTGGAGCGAATTTTAAATCACATATGTCGTTATGTATTAGGTCTAGCATTTTGGTGTTCCTTTCCACACGTTTAAATGATGATCTCGTTAATTTTGCCTCAACACAAGTCTCACACTTATGTTTTGAATCAATCGTAAGTTTTGGTATGTATTCTTTAGCACTTAAACATCATAAAGTGTCATAATTTACATGTCCTAATCTAGCATGCCATAAATTAGGAGACTCAAGCAAGTAAGCAGAAAAATTCTTCATTTCATTATCGTCCTTAACGGACATTACATTGAGCTTAAAAAGCCCATCAGTTAAATAACCCTTGCCTACAAACATACCACTCTTAGACAAAATAACTTTATCTGACTCTATTACAATGCGAAAGCCATGCTTATTCAACAGAGAACCAGACACAAGGTTCTTGCGAATATCAGGCACATAAAGTACATTCTTCAAAGTCAGATTCTTCCCAGAGGTCATTTTCAGGATCACCGTGCCTTTACCCTCAATGGTAGAAGTTGCTGAATTCCCCATGTAGAGCTTCTCACCAGCATCGGAAGCTTTGAGGCTAGAGAAAACCGCCTTGTCTGAGCAAACATGCCTAGTAGCACCAGTATCAATCCACCATTCTCGTGGATTAGAACCGACCAGGTTCACTTCAGAGACCGTAGCACAGAGGTCTATGTCACCCATCTCCTTGGAGATATTCTCTACCATGTTTGCTTCTTTCTTCTTGTTGGGCTTCTTGGGCTTCTTGCAGTCAGAAGACCTATGACCAACTTTATCACAGTTGTAGCACTTCCCTTGAAATTTCGACTTCGAAGTCCCTCCCTTGGGTGCCAGCTTTTCCCCTTTACCAGAATTAGTCTTCTTGGGCTTGGAGCTTTGAGCATGCTCCACCATGTTTGCCTTCTCGGTGGCAACTTTAACTTTCTTCTCGGACCCTCTGTTGTCTTCTTCAATACGAAGTCTAACAATAAGATCCTCCATAGACATCTCCTTTGGCTTGTGCTTGAGGTAGTTCTTGAAATCTTTCCATCCAGGTGGAAGCTTTTCAATAACAGCAGCGACTTGGAAAGACTCACTTATGACCATTCCCTCAGCATGAATGTCATGAATGATCACCTGTAGTTCCTGCACCTGACTGACCACGGTCTTAGAGTCTGCCATCTTATAATCAAGAAAGCGGCCAACAATCCACTTCTTTGCCCCAGCGTCCTCGATTTTATACTTATGGTCAAGTGACTCCCATAAAACCTTAGTTGTTGGCTTCGCGCTGTATACGTTATACAATGAGTCAGACAAACAATTTAGCACATAGTTCCAATAGATGTAGTCGGAGTGCTTCCAAGCATCAGCAGCATACACAGTCTGCATGTTACTCTCAGCAGTGAGCAACGGTGGTTCTTCCTTGAGGAAGCGATCCATATGCAGCGTGGTCAGATAAAAGTGCATCTTTTGTTGCCAACGTTTGAAGTTCGTTCCGTTGAACTTCTCAGGTTTTTCAGCATGTGCAGCAGGCACAGTTGGCATAATAGGTGCAGCAGGCACCACATGTGGAACAGATGGTACGTGCGTCTGTAGTACAGGTGTATGCACACCATTAGGCACCACAGGTATGATCGGAGGAGTGAATCCTGCCGATATATGTCCAAGAGGAACACTAAACTGTCCAATGATAGTGTGTCCCACAGGCACATGTCCAACAGGCGTTTGACCCCCATCAGATCGTACGATCTGTGCGTTAGGGTTAATCGGATGCTGGTGAACCCCATCAGATCCAGTGATCTGTGCGTTGGGATCAGCCGTCATGTTCATCGGATCGTTCACTGTTTGGTTCTCCATCGATCTATTACTCAACGAAACAAGCAGATACAGATGTATCAGTCACAGATGTATAAAATAAATAGCTTTAAGATTGTGAAAACAATCTGTGATTAATACATATAAATCAAATAAGTGTGTGCGTGAGTAAACGAAATCAAACAGAGAAAGAAATGATATAACCAAAGGGAGATCCTCGAGTCCAGTTGAAACTGTCTCCTTAAAGGTATTTCGCCTCTCACCGTATGTGCGAGTCGATAACCTCCCAGGATAAAACGAGATACCAGTATAATCGATAGATCGAATATACTCTCAGCGAACTTGAACTAAGCCCGAGAACTATCACCGGAATATTGAAAAATTTAACATTAAAGAGACCAAGAATGAAAGAGATGACTCTTATTCTCTTGACTTAATAAAAACTGATGCCCTAAGACTCTATTTATAAAGAGAGGCTTGAAAGGACTTGTTTTTCTTTTCGATGTGGTACATGGTATTTATAAGAAAAACTAAGGAATAGGTTTGTGCTACTTTCGATGTGGTACAAAACCACTTTTCATATTAAAAGGTAAAACTTTGGAACATCAGTTCTCATTCACCTTTTACTCATTTTGAGTGTGTAAATATGTGTTGGAATCCCCTCGAAGAGGAGAATACGTTCCAATAAATACACACCACTAACACAGAATGTGTCTCACTCATATAGAGTCTCGAAATGATTCACAACTTAGTCTAAAATACTAAGTTTGTCCAACATGAGGTACGACTGATTTCAATTAATCAGTAAAAAAAATTGTTTTAAATTTCATGTTTCGATTTATAGTTCCGCCACCGGCCATATATAGAATGATATTAAAAACGAGTGTCAGAGGCTCTTTCGTCATGTATTTAAGGTAGGGTTGTAAACGAACCGAGCCGAAACGAGTTTTGTCTTTACTCCTTAGCAAGTCGAGTTTAATTTTTTTTTTAACAAACTGAACCGCACTCGAGCTTTTACCGAACCAAAACAAGCCGAGTCGAACTCAAGCCCTTAACGAATAGTCAGTGATAAGTAAGTAACATTTAACATTAAGAGAAAAGTTTGAAACTCACTAGGACCAATTTATTATCAAATTTGACACAACCGAAACTCAAAATTCAATTTATTATCATTAAAGGATTCGTGGATTAAATATTTGGGTGTAATTTTAAACTTAAAAGGTTAATAAACGAGCCGATTTGGAGCTGAACAATCTCGAGCAGCACGTGCTAAATATCGGTTCGAACTCGTTAGCTTAATGCCCACATTTCCACATTTTTAAGCTCGAATTCTTAACAAACTGAGTCGTTATTGAGCCGAACTCGAAATTGCTCACGAACAGCTCGGTACATTTACAGCTCCAATTTAAGGTTTATTCTGGACTGCCAAGTCAGAATGTTCATGTTATACAAGCTGCAACCATTAAGACGTCTAGTTCATGCAGCAGATGTAAGTGCGGCAATGGTTAAAAAAAATTGGGTCACAGGCATCTGCAACTCCCTAATAGCTAATCAACCCTCATCTACTATGACATAACAGATACAAGCACTGCAAACAGAGTTGTATACTCTTAGAGAGCGTGTCCGTTAGTTGATTCGGCGATTCAATTAATGGACTAATCACATATACCGGTCATTTTTTTGGAGCATCATTTATCAATTGAGTTTTGATTCAGCAACCCAAATTTTAATAACTGATGGAGCAACTGATGGCCAACAATTGGAGGGGTCCCCCACATTCAGGGGAGGAACTAGGGGGGACCGAAGGGAGCCCTGGTCCCCGCCAACTGCGGAATAATCCCAAAATTTTAATATAAAATTTTAAAATTTACTATCAAAAATTTTTTTGGTCCCCCTAGATTTAAAAAAAAATTGAAATTGAGAATTGATTATACAAAATTTTATTGATTTTGTTAATTATTTCATTCAAAATAATATTGATTAGATGGAAATCATGGAATTTGTTCATTAATCTTAATAATTAATAAATAAACATATTGAAACTTATTCAAAATAATATTGATTATTTCATTATGAGAACACTGATGAAATTATTGATTTCAATTCGTTAATACGTGATCCTGGTTTGCGGAAACAAATTGAGACTTATCATCCAAATAAAAAAGATTTAATTAGGAGAGCATACATTGATCTTGGCCCATATCAACCTGTGCAAGTTTATCCCTTCTCTGGTCCAGAAAATCATCCCCGTCGATTTCAAAAGAGTTGGTTTGATAAATTTCCTTGGTTAAAGTACTCCCCAGAAAAAGATGCAGCATATTATTTTTATTCTTTTCTTTTTGCTAAAAAACCATTAGGAAGGTGTGGCTCGAATACTTTTACTGTCAAGGGGTTTAACAGTTGGAGGAAAGTAAACAATGGAAAAGATTGTGCTTTTAGATGTCATGTTGGGAAAGGAGATGGTTCTAATTCAGCTCATAATTTTGCGGCTAAATGTTACTATAATCTTAAAAATCAGCCTTGTCACTTGGAGAAGATAGTGGAGAAATAAAGTGCAGAAGAGATCAAACGAAATAGAATGCGTCTTAAAAGATCGATAGATGCAATCAAATGGTTGACATTCCAACCTTGTGCATTCAGAGGACATGATGAAAGCTGCAACTCGAAGAATCAGGGTAATTTTCTTGAGATGTTAAAACTTTTGGCTTCTTACAATCCCCAAGTAGAAGAAATAATTTTAGATAAAGCCCCCAAAAATGCCAAATACACTTCACCAAAAATTCAAAAAGAACTTTTACATGTTTTTGCTAGGAAAGTGCAAGATTTAATTTGTGATGAGATTGATGATGCAAAATATTGTTTGATTGTGGATGAATCTAGAGATATATCTAAAAGGGAGCAAATGGCTATTGTGGCTAGGTTCGTTGATAAAAGCGGCTTTGTGAGGGAGCGTTTCTTGGATTTAGTCCATGTTAAAGATACAACTTCTTTAACTTTAAAGACTTAAATATGTGCTATTTTGTCTCATCATAATCTTAATGTCCAGAACATAAGAGGTCAAGGATATGATTGGTAACCACAGGGAAAGCTGACATGTATCCATTAGTTGATAGACTATTAAGGCTTGTCTTGACTCTTCCAGCATCTACTGCAACATCTGAACGAGCTTTTTCTGCTATGAAAATTGTAAAAACAAGTCTTCGCAATCAAATGAAAGATGAATTTTTTAGGGATTATTTGATAGTGTATATTGAAAAGGAGATTGCGGAGACCATTTCTTCCGAGGAGATCATTGATTCTTTTTATTTGATCAAAGAAAGGCGTGCACATCTCAAATAAATCGGTATGTTTTCTACTTTTATTTATTTTGGTCCCCCCATGTTAGATTCCTGGTTCCGCCCCTGCCCACATTTACACTATTAACTAGGTAAATTGGTTAGAACGGCTACAAACACTAATATTAACGTTGTTGTGTAACGTTCCAATTTTTGAATGGTAACATTTTTACTTATGGATATGACCTCTTTTACCTTCATTTATTACACAAAATTTTATTATACCCATATTCTTAACTTCTCAATCTCATTTTCTTTCATATTTTTATATATAAAATGGGTACTAATTGGCTCTTTTCTGAAGATTTACAATTATGCGTTTTGTGGACTCGACAATCTGTTGATCCGATCACCGATCGATATTCGAACAATCATAAATTATGGGGGTGAATTCATGAGAATTATGCAAAAAATTGGTATGGCACTCCCGAGAATTCTCATGCCAAACCTCGTTCAAAAGTTGTTATTGACTCACATTGGACACCATTGAAGAGAGCACTAAAAAATGGCAATGTGCCAAGAATCAAGCTAGTAAACATTGTGCAAACGGAACTAATTTGGTGGATGAGGTAAGTTTTTAATTTTTTTATTTTAGTATATTATATATAATTTGTGTGCTAACTTAATATCCATAATTTGTCGTTTAATTTAGATAACTCAAGCTCAAGGATTGTATTTCAAGGAGATGAATAAGCCATTTGACAAATGAGAATGTTATGAAGAAGTTGAAGCACATCCTCAATTTGTAGACGTTCCCACCACTTCGTCTCGTTTCAACTAAACTTTCCAACACAAATGGAATCACCAATAATCTGAATAGTGATGATTTCGTTGATGAAGAAGGTTTCACGACTCCAAAGTCTAATCGAGAAACAAAAGGTACTTCTAGACCGGTTAGACCCATGAACGTGAAGGCATCCAAGCAAGCAAAAAAGAAAGGAAAAAAAGCTATGACCAAAAAAGATGAGATGTCTATAGCTATTTTTAATAGGATGCAATGTAACCAAAAACAACTTGTGGAGGCCAACATCAAAAGAGATGCGGAAATCCTTCAAATGTCGAGGGAGATGTTAGAACTTGAGAAATGAATGGAAGCAAGACAAGTAAGACTTGATGCCCTAAAAGAACGCAAAGAAGCAAGGTTGGAAAAAGAAATGGATATTGAAGAATTAAGGGAGCAAAAAAAGATCATGACAATGGATACTAGCCAAATGACCCATAATTCGAATAAGTGGTTTAAAAGAAAGAAGGCTGAGATCATGGGACAAGAGGATGAGACAACTAGTGATGGTGCTTATGTTCCTCGCTTTGACGATGATCATTATGATTAGATTCAGTTACGCTTTCTGTTTTTTAATACCAGGAAATCCTCTTCTTTCACTCCTTACTAGAAGCCTTCATAAATCTGCATGTGTTGGAGTACGAAGGTACTCTTCACCAAAGAGTCCTTCCACTTGCTGACAAAACTTTTTCATACACTCAAGTGTAGTTGATTATCCCATTCTACATATTTCGGCACATTGATCAGCTGCTGCACCGTAAGCTAGCATTCGTAATGCAACAGTCATTTTTTGTTGGGGTAGCAACCTTAGTAATCCAATTGCATCTGCTTTTTGATGTTAGTAGGAATCTTGAGTGCAAAGGGCTATCATGAGGCGATTGAAAATATGAGGGCGCATTATATGCCTCTGACAGAAGTCGCCTTCACTGAATATTGGACGATCAATGAAGTAATCTTCCATGAGATTTTTTCCTCTCGATAGCCTTTGTCTATTATGATTGGATGATTTTTCAGGCCGTGGGCCGCGTCCTTGTGGTTCATCTGAAGTGTTGATGAAGTCCATCACCATTGCCGATTCGGTGACAATGATATTCATGATTTCAGACTCTTCTTGACTGTGTTGTCGCCTCTGACTCGACAATTTTTTCAATGTATTCATTTTGACAAAAAAATGTAATGATTTTGAGATACTATAATCAGAAGACCATGATGTTATTTATGGACAATTTCTCTATCTACAAAATTGGATCAAGACACGCGTCAGAATGTGATTTAACAAAAATCTTATCAGAAATTTAAATTTATCCACAATCTTATCAAAAATCTAAAATTATCCAATAATCTATTATTGGATACTATTTGTGGGACTATTAAATAATAGAGATGGAATAAAATTTATGATATGTAATGTAATTATTTATTTGATGAATAGTATTCGATGAATTGATGAAATCATGTCAATGCATAAAAACTAAAAAAATGAATATTGTGTGAATAGTAACTAACTCCATTAATTGAATTGATGAATCAAGGGTGCATATTAGGGGAGAGCGTGGGCCGGTTCGGCTCAGTTTCTGGATAAAACCGGAACTGCAATCACCGGTTCGGATTCGGATTCGGTTTTAAAAATCCCGGTTCGATTATAATCGGTTCGATTTTGATTACAAAATCGACAAATATACAAACTTATGCACACGATCAATTTTCTAGCTTAAAATCAAGAACATACAAAATATAAACAGTAGACAACTTATTCGATGAATCAAGTATGTAACTAATAGAAAACATGTAATGTAAGTTCAGTTTACTTTGGAGGTAACGCAATGGTAACCAAGATTAATATAAATCAATGTCTCCGAAATAACTAGCCACGTGATATTAAACAGAGGAGATAAATGGTTTTGGTTTTAAAGTCTGTTTGTCGGCTTACTATTATTGGTGATGGACAAGGCTTACTATTATTGGGAGCACCAGTAAAGGGGCACTATCTATTTTTACAAATTATTAACTGATTTTGCAATTTAAGAATAAAATTATAAACTTTTAAAATTCATAAACTAAATATATATATATATGAATAATAATTATATATTTATCAATATTAGTAACGGCTGTGGTTCGTTTTTATCGGTTCGGTTGGAGAGTATACCGGAACCGAGCCATTTAAATTGGTCGGTTGCGAATGGGTTTTTCTCGACGCAATTTTTCACAGTTTTCTTCGTTTTCGAATCGATTTCGGTTTTAATTCGATTTTTTTACATATCCTCTTAGGCAAAGCCTTCCAATAGAAATCAAATCACTGCAGCTCACACAATCTTACTATCATTGTATATGACAATACTGTGGCAGGTGCAACTTTCTCCATGTTGACTATCTTTCTAAAGTGATTTAATAGTTTTTTGCTTCAAGTACAAGATACACCAAATATACGTGGGTGCAGTATCGTAGTTGTGCAGCAGCATCTTCTGTTTTTTCCTATTTTAGTCAAATTTGGTGAAACAACTAATATTATTCAAACAGATTAAGAGTTATGCAAAATTTCTCACTCACCATTCGTCGTCATTCATGGTGTGCTCGTAGTCCCTTGTATTAGTTGCAACTTTTATCTGTCAGCTTATCTTTTGTAGATAATAGATCATCATACTGGTTATTAACCCGTTCAATTCATAAATTTCTCACGACTTAATCATATTAATTTTTTTAACAATATCATAATTGTACTCATTAGGAATCGAACTTTAATCTTTTCACTTAATAATAATACTTTTAAAATGAAACCACTATTTTATCTCTGACCGTGAAACCACGTTAACTTTCACAAGCTGAAGTGTATGCGGAATGTAATTCATGGCAAAGTACTCACTACTCAGTATACTTCTTTCTGTACGCCATTCAACTACTGATTGTAATCCTCATATTCTTCTATCTGCCCTCTGTCCAAACAATGTAGATAATCTTTTCCTCTGTTTTTGCACATGCAGAATCACAATTTGGTCTAGTACATTGTGATCTTGGGGTCTATCTACGCTACTTGAATATATTTAACGTAACTTGGAAGTATATATAAACCATTATTCACAATACCACACCTGCTTTAGAGCGGCGTGGCCAGTTGAGAACATCCGACGACCAAAAAATTGATTGATTACCATACTACACCTGTTTATAGCAAAGCTACTGAATTTCTTTCATAGTCCTAACTGTTGAAAACTTCATCCAATAATTGTTCGTTAATTGGTCCTTGACAATGAGCACGACCCGTCTTTACGAGTCACTCTATATACTTCATTCCCGGAATGTGTGAAAACAAATCGACACAGAAGAAAACTTAAAGTGTGGTGCGTGTAGATACATGTATACTTGGTTATCATCTAACTTGTGCTTGTAAATTTCATCATATATTTATTCTTGGTATTTCATTATCAAAACATAAATTTTATTCAATTTGAATAAATTTAATATGCACGCTACTATACATGGATCTACTATTTTTTATAGGGGAGAGCTGCTTCGCTCTCTCTCCTTGCACATAACTCAATTACCTAGCTCCGTGATTGGCAACATACATTGGATTAGGTGTTATTTGCAGCCCTTGCCGTTGAACATTACTGACTCTCGTCTTCTCAATTCTTGCTCGTCTAGCTGCTTCCTGAATTTGGCGGTCATGATCTTTAAGCATCTGATCAACATTGTTTGATGAAACAAGCAAAGGACCAGAGAAATGGATCTTGTTTCCCTTTCCCTTATACCCCTGACCATTCTAAAACATATTTCGTAACAAGAAAGAAATTGCGTGTTAATAACATTATCCAATGGTTGTTTAATATTATTCATGACCACAAAGTTTGAGAGTTTTGTCATGAAACTCACCGTAATCGATTCTTTCATGCTGCCTCTTAAATTTTCAATCTGCTGGGAACTCGTGATTCCCTGGGTTTGAAGCTGCATATCTTGATTCCTCGAACTCCCCAATTTGTCAAATGATTCTGATACCCTACCCGCTTGATCTCCTGCTATTTGATTTGAGGGGAAGTATTTATCTCGGGAATCTTCACTCGTCCTTGATGCTACTAAACCAGATAATGAGGATAAATTGGTCCTGGTTGAAACAACAGAGATCTCGTCATATTTCTTTGCAGCCTTTGTCCATCCAACACCCGGAACCAATGGACCTGAATACGAAACCCTATTTGGAGGCTGTTCCATCTGTTCTTTTCTAACTTCTTTCAGAGCTTGAGATAGTCTAGGTGGACCAATAGGAAAATCAGAAGCAACTTCATCCTTGTGGCGGTTAAATTGCTCACTTCGGGTCTTTGGATTCGAACGTCCTCTTTTCTGTTGTGTTCCGAAGATTAGAAATTCACTCAGTTACTGGTATACAAAAGACAAAAATATATACCTAAAGGAGAAGAATGGATGTGAGGTACTATTAATAAGATCTGCAAGTTTTTGTTACTATTTTAGTCCAGAAATTAAGCCTGGTTTCCTAGTCTGTTGGAGGGAAAACTAAAGTCCTCTATACAGGACATATAACATGTTTCACCTGAAGGCTCTCTCTCTAGATATATTAAGCTTCTCCACCCAAATATTCAAATTATGACACTCCAATTTATACTACATCTCACAAAACTGTAAATACAAATATATGCATATATGAAGGAAAAAAAACTTCAAGTCATGCTTTAGGTACCTGCAATGATGTGGCTAACTCGGCATTCGCATCAGGGGCCGGAATAGCCCGAGACTCTCTCGATCCTCTCATTTCCCGGTCTGCCTTTTGGCCCTTAAGTCCAGCTCCTTGCCTAAAAAAGTCATTATTAGCATTGTGAAGACAAAGATGGATGGTAGTGGACTACTAAAAGTAACAATGCTGTACAAAATCTACTGGGATCTGGGGGAGGGGGATTTACTCCATGTTTTGTTGATATCACATCTTCAGTTCATTTTATTAACTATCTTCCACAGGGTTCAGATGCTAATATACTTTCAAGCATGTACCAAGAACAGAAGAAAAGAATACAAATACAGTATTAAAAAACCTATTCTCAGGATGTTTTGAATCTTTGCAATTTAAGGAAACTAATAAGATATAAGTCGTCAGACAAGCAGAAAATTTTAAATAAATTCTCACGTAAATGATGTTCAATCCAAGAGCACATACCTTCGTGCTTCTTCATCACGCAGTTTTGCATCAATTTCTTTGCTGGGAGGATATTTGGGCAAACTTGTAGGATCACAGGCATGTGGTTTTATCGTAAAGAACTGCCAGTATATGAACTAAATGGGTCAGCTTCTTAAAAATATCATTTGACATGAGCAAATATATAGGAGGTTCATCACGTAAGAGGGAAAGCCATATAAAGAAGAGGCACTTGCCTCACTCTCAATTGCAAAAGCTGCACTGCCTCTATGAGCAGGATCTATTGCAAGTAAGGTTTCCATAAGCCCCACGGCAGCATCAGGAAAATCTTTAAATGTTTCAGCGAGACGCCTCCTATAGGGTTGTATAGGCCTGAACACCGTTGATTTGTGAAGCTTGTACTTTTTCCAATAATCCTCAGATGGTGACCCACAAAGTTTAAATATTTTATGCAATTGCTCTACCTGTAAAGAGGTAAAAATCACATTCAGGTATCACCAATTCAAAGTTTATAATGCTATACTGAAGAATGATAATTTAAGTACTATCTACACTTAGATATTTAATTAAAAAATGCCTTGTATAGAACATTCATGAAGCAATCATACACTGATAAGTTACACATCTAAACCCCTTTGAATAGAGGACTTATAGTTAAAACATACTGACATTTTTTCTCTTTGTTTTATTTGGATTGATTTTCTTCATAAATGACACCAGCTAGAGTATGCACCTTCTTACTACTATTACGTAGAAGTAAGAATTCTTATGTATACTTGACTCCTCACCTGATAGAGATTACATCATGACATGAGAGAAATAATTAAGCAACAAACCTCTGTTCTTCCGGGCATGATAGGCTTTCCAGCATAAAGTTCACCCAGAATGCAACCGCTACTCCAAAGATCAACCGCAACACCATAAAAGGTGGCTCCAAGCAATAGTTCTGGTGGTCTATACCAAAGAGTCACAACATGACTTGTTAATGGTGCACTCTGGTGGTGCTCAAAAAAGCTTGCTAAGCCAAAATCAGCAATTTTTAGAATGCCATTATTATCTATTAAAAGATTAGAGCCCTTTATGTCACGATGCAGAACACCATGACTGTGACAGTGATCAAGCCCACTTAGAAGTTGCTGCATGTAGCATTTAACCTACAAACATAATACAGCATTAGAACTACTTACATAAACAAATTAAATTAGAGACTGAAAAATAAGAAGGGAAGCTATGAAAAGCGTGCATTTATTATTATCCGTAAACCATTTGTACTATCTTATTGGCAACTGAGACCAATAATATACCAGATTTTCTTTTAGAATGATCGCCTTAAAAAAATTAAACTGAGAATAGAAGTTTAACTTCCTGACACACAATCGAGCAAAAGACAAGATTGAAGAAAAGCACTAGAAAAATACCTGTGGTTCAGTAAACTTTACACCTGGAAGGGAAGCAAGTCCTGTAAGATCATGTTCCATGTACTCAAAAACAAGGTACAAACTGGAAGATGTCCGGGAAGTGACTAATCCTTCCAGTTTAATTATATTGGGATGATCCAACCTCCGTAAAATAAGAATTTCCCTAGCCATAAACTTGACACTTTCACGATCTAAATTATCAAAGCGCACTCTTTTTAGAGCAACGACTTTTTTATGTAATAGATCACGAGCCTTGTATACATTACTATAAGTACCTTGACCAATCTGCACGAATAAAATATATCATGAACCAAAATTCAACACTGATGAAACTAATACTGAATTACTGATTTAACAAAAAAAAGGTCAAAAGACAAAGGGGAGGCTTTGAGAAACAGCATCAAATTTTGCTACCAAACCTAATTTTTGGTAGCCATTACTTATAAAAATTATAGGACATTTACGAGGAAAAAAAATGAAAATGCGGCACAAGAAAGACAAACTTCAAGAAGCAGCACCGTACAAGTATAAATATTTTGTGCAATAGTGATAGTGACTTCTCTATTCTGTAATTACCTATGCATGTTAACAGAAGAAGCCGATAAGAGAATAGGTAAGACTCTACTTGTCAAGTGCTTAAATAAATGAATATCTAAAAAGCAACAATCAATCAAACCATGTCAATAATAAGCTATAGTAATAAACTTCAATTACTGATGTTCCAAATAATAAGCCTCTAGGATAGAAGGCGGAATAATCAGCATGTTCAACTTTCATGAATACAGACAAAGTTCTAATTCGTTTCTTCCCGAGAAAAGAAAGTTTTCATTCAAAGTTCTGTTCAATGTAAGTTACAGATCTTCATAACACTAATTAACACCAAGAAAAATAACATAACAAAAATATCCAGAGTACACCTATCATTCATATCATTAATCTGTTAGAAAATAATCTTTATCACACGAAAGCACAGCAGGATTCTAAAAAATACCTTCTCAAGTTTCTCAAACGTATCAGCTCGACGAGGAATCCATCCCTTAATCGATTCCCCGGCAACTGCAGCAAGCCAAGAAGGCCAACCAGCTGCAATCAATTCCCCTTCAGTAGCATTACCAATACTTCTCGGATCAACGAGCTGACTCTTTTTCTTCTCAGACTGTTCATCGCGCACCCTTCTCGAACTATTAGTTCTCTTATTATCCATCAAACCAACTCTCACATCCCCACTTTCCTTCCTATCTTTAGCTCTAAAACTCTCAACCCTCTTCCCAGAATTCCCTCTAGACACAACAACTGATCCCCCTTTATTCACTTCTCGTTTTGATTTCGAACTTCCACCCCCACCCTTACTACCTTCCTCACTAGAAGAACTCTTACCACAAACACACCCCATAACTAATACCAAAAAATCCCTACTTTACAATCAATAAATGTACTTAAAAACCACTAAAACTTACAATTCTTGGATACCATCTTCTTGAATTCAAACAATCATCAAAATTGACAAAAAAAATCGCTACTTTACAATCAAGAAATGTACTTAAAACCCACTAAAACTAAAAATTCTTGAATACTATCTTCTTGAATTCATCAAAACCATCAAAAAAATCAAGATTTACAAAGAAATGAGTAGAATCAAAGCAGATCAAGGGGGGGGGGGCAATTAGTACCTTAATAAGTGAGATTAAAGATTTGATCTTTGACAGTTTTGTAAACTGGGTCAGATGTTGATTGATAAAGCTTAGTAGTTAAACAAAGAATTGAGCTATCTTTGTTATCTTTTGACCCCCTTGTACGCGCTTATACAAAACATGTATGTATAATAAATTATGCAGGGATAGAGGAGGAGTCGGCTTGCCGGCTAGGCTGAGCTGAGTCAAACAATTGGGGCTTTGTTTGTTTCTCTCTCTCTACAATTATATATTAATGTCTGTGTAAGTATTGTTTAATGGAGTGAAATGAAAGGGAGAGTAGGACTCGCTCTTTCTCTCTCTGAAACTTACTTTCTCTCACTAGAACCAGAAAGGAGGGAAAGGTTGTTGTTAACCTTGTTTTTATAGGTTTGATTTAAGTTAATTAACAACTTAATCATGATACAAAGTGGATGTTTAGAGTGGAGTTGGGTGTTTGTTTTTTAAGGAATTTTGACTTGATTATTCATTTATCATCGTATGTTGTGACCCGCTGCACGATTACCAAAGTTGTTTTTTCCTCGAATTTCCCGAGAAATGTTGGAGTTTCTTTCTGAGTAATTTTTAAATAGTTTTCATCTACCTAATTAACATAATAATATAATATAATTGTACACTCGAAAATGAATTTTTTATGATTTGTCCATGGCTGGGATGCCCATCAGATGGTCGGATACTGTTATTACCGTCCCCGGTCTCCGACTTCAACGTGTCCCTTATGTTGTTAACAAACGCAGGTGCTCACTTTTGAAAAAAAACTGTTTAATCAGTTTCACCATTTAACTTTTTTAAAAATATTATTTTTATATATTATATCTCAAAATATGTATAAATTAAAAAAAAACTACCAAACAGATATATAATTTCCTCACAGCACTTTTTTCCACAGTAAAGCAGTTTTCAAGATGATTCTCAAACGAAGCCTATATATCATTTTGTGTTCGTGGCTCAAAGGAAAAACGAGATCCCTTCTAATAATAAAAGATATTTATTAAAACATAATTTTTATTAAACAAATTTTTTTCATGCAAGATGTAGAAAAAATAAAAAGTAGCAAAAATAAAATATTATACTATAAATTATAATAATTTTATCTTTTGAGCGCATGAAACTTTTTTGTAAAATTAATGTATATTTATAATATTTCACTCACACTTTATACTTTGAAAAAATAGTATTTAAAAAAACATCTCTACTAATTTAAAAATATAAATTATCACATTTAACACTTGCATGTTTTTTGAATATAAATAAAAATATACAAGTTGTTATACCCAAAATTTGGTATGGGATCAATGCGGGTCAAACGCGGACTAATTACAGTCAAACTCGGTATTTCATTGTAAAAGGTGAGGACGCGTCAATAAATATAAGACGCGCCCAACTTTGAGGGGGCGTTTTATGAAGGATGGTCTTATGATAATAAAGCTTGAATGCACATGATTAGGACTGAACACGTCCAGGCGTTGTGGACGCATCTATCATGGTGGAAGTATTAAGTAAATGTGGTCCTTTTGGTAATGAAGGTTGGAGCACGCGCCTAGAGGTCGAGGACGCATCCTGTCTCTATGGAATATTATGAGAGGTAGTTGTTGGAAGAACAATACGAACAATACAGGTTTCATGAAGGTTAGGACGCGCCCAACGTCCTAGGACGCGTCCTATGTGTGGTAAATGCATTCTCAAGGGTGATCTCAGGACAAAGCATGCATGGGAATGAGCAACGGAGATTATTTTCACTAACGTATTTGTTACAGGTACTCTTTGAAGAATTCCCTCCTTGAGACGGTCAAGGAGGGGGATTTCCGTGAAGAGATTGAAGGCCTCCAGGGTATGCCTGATGATTGAAGGCCTCCTCATGTATTCAACGGATGTCCTCGTTGGGGATGCGGGGTTAACTTTGGTGTGTGCTTTGGGAACACTGTTCTTGTATTCAACGGGTGTCCTCGTTGAAAAACTTTGGAGTCACCCTGCACTTTGCACCCAAAAGCTTGGAATCACATGTCCTACTATCTGGTGGGTTATCCTCATTCGGGGGACAGGGACGCGTCCGACATTTAGGGTGAACCGTGGCTATACCTTCGTCCGTAAATCAAGGGAGATAGTTGTAGCGTAGTGTTATCCTTGCGCAGGGAGATGCACTATCCGTTAAGTCCTACGATTACGGATAAGCCTTGGGCCTTTGCGGTTGGGCCTCATAGTTGGACATTCCTAAAGCTAGCGGAAGATGTATTGTGGATGGGCTTCTACTGGGCCTAGGAATAAGATGTCTAAGCCCATTAGATTTCTTGTTCCCCAAGAACTACGTCAGGCTTGATCCCTATATAAAGGGTACGTAGGCACATTGAGAGGGGTAAGAAGTTGAGAGCTGATAAGGGAGCCACCACTTACTCTGATCAATCTCAGCCTAAAACAACCATAAACCACCACGCACCGCTTGTTTTTCCGACGAAGAACCACCATCATAGATCTTAATTCCGGCGAGAAACCTCAATCTTTTTTGTTACCAGATTCCTCCGTCAACAAATTGGCGCTAGAAGGAGGGGGCTGATTAAGATCGTAATCTTGGGAGGAAAAGATGTCTTACAATCATGATGGAAGTTCTTATGAGGGAAGTGATAGGATATCTGAAGGAGAAGGCGAGGGAGGCTACACTCACTATGAACCCTACGTGCCCAGAAACATAGTAGATCCCCCAAGAGCTCTAGATGTGGGAGGAACACCTCCAGTTCTCATCAGCAACGCTGATATCTTGGAGCAGTTGTACCGCATGGGGGATACGCTTAACAATTTTCAGTCAATGCTGAATACGGTAGAGCGTCGCAGGACGAGGAGGGGTCGTCGTTTTCCCCGTCGTGGCCACGCCATGGGAAAAGCACCCGTAGTTGAGGGGGATGCTCAGGCCAGCGGAGAAAACCGGTGAATCACTCTGCGGCATTTGGAATATTCTGATGATGTAGAACCCATTGTGGAGCTTGTCGATGAGGACATGGACGGTAGAGCGAGGCCTCGTTCCGACAATCAAGATACACCACATCCACACAGGTTTGGGCGTACGATGGACGAGCGTCGTCGTGCGGAAAATATTCAAAACCCAGATGAGGAAAGAAGAGATTTTTCGACCTTGAAGAGAAGGCTTGGCATAAGGTTGGGAGATGATGATTTGAGAATGCTGCTGGTGGAATGGCAGAAAGAAAGAAACGCTGGAGACACGAGGCCCCGTGATACAAACCCAAGGGATGATAGGGCGCGGCACCGCGAGCACGAGCGTGCCCCTCCGCGAGGAAGGTTTGGAAATTATGGCTGAGGCTATTAGGGAAATGGACGAGGAAGGATGGGATACCATCATGCAAGGGCGCCATACAATGGAAGAAGAGATGGCGCGCCCTCTATTAGAGAACCCCTCGTCATTGTTCCTGTAGCTTCCCACAATGCTACGGGCAATGGAACCAGGACGCGTCCTCATGACCGGGATGGCGCACGAGGTTAAGAAAGGTTGCAAAACAATGATGAGATACCACGACGCGGTCAGGAGGAACTTCATACACAAGGGAATGCTCAAAATCAAGATGGAAACATACCACAGCCGCAGCCTCAGGGCGAGGGGCGGCAAGATCCACCGGTACACCCAGGGGGTAACCAAGGGGAACAACCCAACGTTCAAATCATTCCTGGGGTAGGGACGTTTAACGTGAATGATCATCAGAGGTTGCTCAACCATCTTGAAGGAGGTAAGGTGACAACGATTGCGCAAGCTCCATCCCCTTTTGCTGCTGTTGTGAGGGAAGCACAGCCGCCTGCAGGATACAGGAACACAACCAATGACTTGCATTTTCATGGGAACTCCGACCCCGTGGAATTCCTGGGGCATTTCAACATTGAGATGGATGTATATCAAGTACCTGACTTGGCACGATGCCGTCTCCTGGCGGCCACCTTCAGAGAAGGTGCTCAACAATGGTTCCAAAAACTTGGTCCAGGGGTGATCACATCTTGGGAACAGATGAAAACCTTGTTTCTAACTCAGTTCCAGGCTGCGGTGAAGTATACGCCACCGGTTACCACGCTAGCCAATATGAAACAGAAAGAAGGGGAAAGCTTGACCTCATACTTTAAAAGGTTCAATGCAGAGTCTACTTTGGTGAGGGGCGCAACTGATGAGACACTGAAAATACTCCTTATAGCTGGTCTGCGCGTGGGAACAGATTTCTGGAAACACCTGCAAGGAAAGACCCTGTGTCGTTAGCTGATGTATTGCGCATGCGGAATTCTTCAAAGCGATTGAACAATCGCTTGCTGAAATAAAGAAAAATGATAATACTCACAATTCCAAGGGGCGAGCTAAGAGGAGTGATAGGTCCGTAAGTCCAGATTACCTGCGGAATGCCCGAAGCCCTAACAGGGTGAACACCGTGAACACGCGGAGAGAATGGATCCCGCCGTCAAATTATGAAAAGAGGGTAAACAATTACACCCCGCTGGTAGCATCCATTGATCATATCTTCGAGGTGAATAAGGATAAAGGAATTTTCAAGAAACCAGAATGTATGACCTCATGGAAAAGTAGAGACAAGAAAAAATATTGTGACTACCATGAGTCTACTGGCCACAACACCCACGAGTGTCGTCACCGAAAAGATGAAATTGAAGAATTGATTAAAGCTGGATATCTGGGTGAGTGGATTGATAAGGTTAAACGGCGCAGGGGAAGCGATGACAAGGGGAAAGATGAAAGGCAGCCCCCACGGGCGGAGGACGTTGAAAAGACAGCGGAAGTTAAGTTCCAAAGAGCTGATAGTATCCGGGAAATTTTTGGGGGACACCCATTTGTTGGCGATAGTAATCGGGTGTTAGAAAGAAATGTGAGAGAAACACGACACCCGCCACTCACCAACATTCATAGCTTGGAAGATAGGCCTCCAAAAATATTCAAAGGGGAATCAGCTGACATTACATTCAGGGAAAGAGAGTCAAGATGGGTATACCATCCTCATAATGATGCACTGGTAATAATTATGTTTATTAGGGCAATGAACGTGTATCGAGTCTTCCTGGACAACGGGAGCTCTGCAAACATCCTGTATTACAGCACGTACAAAAAATTGGGTTTCCTAGATAGCGACATGAATTTCAAAGACGCACACTTCTATGGCTTTACTGGAGAGGCAGTGAGAGTCATGGGTTCAGTTAGGCTTCCTGTCACACTCGGGGAAGGAGCTCTATCTTTCACTCAAATGATAGACTTTAAAGTGCTGGATCAGGACTCCGCGCACAACGTTCTGGTAGGCAGACCTTGGTTGTGAGCGTTCAGGGTGATAACCTCGATACATCATTTGATGATAAAGTTCCCAACGCCTAACGGAGTGGGCAGTCTGAGAGGATCGCAATATGAGTCACGCGACTGTTATCACAAGGCTGTTAAAGAATTTCGCAGGAGAAGGTATGAGGAAAAAATATCTTCCATTTGAGGATGCAGAGGACATTCAGACAAAACCAAGTGGAGAGGTTTATGCCCATTATTTTATGGAAGGTCAAGAGGAATAAGAAACTCATGCTACCGAGACCCCTGTTTTGACGATGGGGAATGTTTTGAGGATCCGCAGTGTGAAAGAAGTTGTGGTGAACCATATAGAGAGGATCATGCAAAAGGAGGTTAACGGAGAAAAGTTGGAAGGAAGAAGTGAGATTTTACAAAGTCTTGAAAGTATCCTTAAGGTGGATGCTCCTCAAAACGAGGACACGCCCTTGAAGAGTGAAAATGGAATTGAGGTTGATGCTCCTCGAAACGAGGACGCGCCCTCCATATTTGTATTGCACAAAGTCATGCCTTATTTTGAGGTAGATGCTCCCACACATGGGGACGCGCCCTCGGATGCAAGAATGGAGGTCGAGGACCCCCGAGACTTTGATTTTGATCTGGATCCCAAGATCCATATGCCTGACGAGAAAACGGGGTCGGCCGAAGATACAATATCCATTTCGGTCGACAAGGATGACCCAAACAAGGTTTTGAAGGTGGGATCTCAGCTCAGTGATGAAATGAGGGAAAGACTTACCCATTTTTTGGTTAAAAATCTCGATGTCTTCGCATGGAGTCATCATACATAGTGGTAATCGACACAGGGGTAATGTGTCATCGGTTGAACATCTTCCCTAATTGTACGGGCGTACGACAAAAGCGTCGCCCGGTGAGCGGGGAAAGGGTGATAGCATTAAATGAAGAGGTGGACCGACTGTTGAAAGTGGGGTTGATCAAAGAATCTTACTACCCCGAGTGGCTCGCGAATCCGGTGCTTGTGAAAAAGCCGAATGGGAAGTGGAGGACATGTGTAGATTTTATAGATCTAAATAAGGCTTTTCTGAAAGACAGATTTCCGCTCCCACGAATTGATCAGCTGGTTGACGCGACGGCAGGGCATGCCTTGTTAAGCTTTATGGATGCATACTCCGGTTACAACGAAATTCCCATGTACGGTCCTGATCAGGAGCATACATCCTTCATTACTGATAGAGGACTATACTGCTACGTAGGGATGCCATTTGGATTGATTAACGCAGGCGCGACCTACCAAAGATTGGTGAACATGATGTCCAAGAATCAGATTGGGAGAACCATGGAGGTATATGTGGGTGATATGTTGGTAAAATCCAAGGAGGCTAACGATAATGTCAAGCACTTGATGGAAATGTTCAACATTCTAAGGAGCTTTCGCATGAGGTTGAATCCGCAGAAGTGTGTGTTCGGAGTAGAGTCAGGCAAGTTTCTGGGGTTCATCGTCAATCATAGAGGAATTGAAGCTAACCCTGCAAAGATTAAAGCACTGCTAGATATGAAATCTCCCACCAGTGTGAAGCAGGTGCAAAGTCTAACTGGGAAGATCGCCGCGTTGGACAGATTTATCTCTAAATCATTCGACAGGTGCAAAGAATTCTTTAAGGCGATCAAAGTGGCAGGGAAGAACTTTGTATGAACACCAGAATGTGAGGAAGCTTTTAGGAAAATCAAGGAACAACTGGGGAACCCTTCTATGTTGTCAAAACCATTAGATGGAGAATCCCTAATCCTATACCTTGCAGTTTCTGAGTATTCAATTAGCGCTGTGCTAGTAAGGGAAGAAGACGTGCAACTGCCGGTATATTATGTGAGCAAACGATTGCACGATGCTGAAACTCGCTATACGAGTATGGAGAAGCTGGTTTATGCCTTGATCTTTGCGTCAAGAAAGCTACGTCCATACTTCCAGGCCCATAGAATTGAAGTTCGTACAGCATATCCTCTGCGACAGGTCCTTCACAAGCCAAAATCATCAGGGAAAATGTTGAAATGGGCTTTAGAGTTGGGACAGTTTGACTTGGAATACATGCCCCGTACGGCAATTAAGGGACAAACCTTAGCCGATTTCTTGTTGAATTTGATTTTACGGTTGATGATAAGGCTTTGGCGGTGCTGCATCCCCCTCATACTGAGAAATCTTTAGAAGAGTTTCCACATCCCTGGTGGATATTGCATGTGGATGGGGCGGTTAACAATGGAGGAGTGGGCGCAGGTATAGTACTCGTGTCTCCGGAAGGCCATCATCTGATGAGTGCAATTCACTTCAAATTTTATGCAACGAATAATGATGCGGAATATGAAGCATTGATCAATGGCCTGGAGATCGCTTTGCAAATGGGAGTGCAGAACCTAATTGCAAAGAGCGACTCAGAGTTGGTGGTAAACCAGGTGAATGGGGGGTTTCAAGCTCGAGGTCCGCGGACGGAATTGTACCTGAGGTGCACGCAGCGCCTGATTGGAAAATTCAAAGAGGTAAGGCTGGAATGTGTGCCGCGGGAAAAGAACAGCAACGCGGATGCCCTGGAAAAAATGGGATCCCAGCAGGAGGTTGTGTTGTTGGGATCTATACCCTTAGAAATCCAGGAAATTCCTAGAATCCTAGAGGTAGAGGCGATGCAAGTAGATGAGGCTCCCAAGTAAACATGGATGACGACCATTCTTGCCTACATTCACAAGGGAGCACTTCCCGAAGATAAGTCCAAGGCTCGACGGGTCCGCTACCAGGCTGCAAGGTATGTGATGTATGATAAAGTTCTGTATAAGAGAGGCTTCAATCAACCGTTGCTCAGATATGTCGATGAAGAAGAAGGGAATTACATTTTAAGGGAGGTGCATCAAGGAATTTGTGGTAATCACTCGGGGGGTAACTCGTTGGCGATGAAAATTTTGTGCCAAGGGTACTATTGGCCTATGATGAAAGAAGATGCTGCGAATTTTGTTAGAACATGCGATCGCTGCCAACGCTTTGCAAATTACTCATCTATGCCAGCGAAGCCCCTAACGCCTATGGTAAGTCCATGACCGTTCTCCATGTGGGGGATTGATCTTATTAGAGAACTACCTAAGGCTAAAGGGGATATCAAATATGCAGTGGTCGCGGATGATTACTTTACTAAATGGGCAGAAGCTATGTCGTTGGCAACTATCACCGCGAAGAAAATTAAAGACTTTGTCTTCAACTCTATCATGTGTAGGTTTGGTATTCTTTATAAACTTGTCTCTGACAATGGAAAGCAGTTTGACAGCAAGGAGTTGCGGCAGTTATGTGAGGATCTGAAAATTAAGAAGGAGTTTGCAGCGGTCTATCATCCTCAAGCAATGGGCAAACAGAGGCCGTGAATAAAATAATAAAGCATACCCTTAAGACAAAACTAGAAGAGCGCAAAGGGAATTGGCCTGAAGAACTCCCAAAAGTGATGTGGTCATACAACACTACTCCTGAAAGAGATGTGTCATAAGTCCAATCATGTATGATGATTTAGGAATAACTTTTATGTAATTTGTTTTGATTTCATTAATATTAATAAAAGACTTGTTTTGGTTTTATTGCGGGCTTTATCTATTTAAGTGTTTAAATAAGATATACCATAGTTTAGAGTAAAGCTTTTTATGGATTATGATGAGATCATAATAATGAGACCTAAAAGATGATAACTCTAAACTTAAATATTTCCTGGTCATAGGATTACTAACTGGTAATTAGTAATCCACAAAGATCGGTACATACTATGCTTGCTTCATTATGAAGGATGTCTGTTCTCATAGACATTTATGTGGTGACACTATAGCTAGTATATAGGTGCTTATTATAGAATAAGTTCACTGAACATGACTCACACAGCTGAACAACTGATGGAGTTCACTCACATGTCAGCAGTTGTTCACATAGTGATAGTTGTACAAGTATCCTTAGACTTGAGGTCATCATAGTCATCTTGTGTACACTGAACTATGATTTGGTTTAGTTCTTAGTCTCCAGGGACAATTATAAGGGCTCTACTGGGTATAGGAATTTGTACACGAAGATAGTGTATGATCAATAAAGGATCTACCCCTTCCAGTGAAGGAAGAGAATGTTTAATGCTGATCCACTTATGCTACTTCAGGAATCTCTGGTCAGAGTGAATGAAATTAGAAAGGAGTTTCTAATTTACATTAAATAGAACTAAGCATAGTGAATGGGAAAGCAAATGATTAAATAAGATAGGCTTGACACAAGTTTCATGCCTTGTATTTAATCGTGACATTGCAGGGTAGAAGGAATTGATTGTACGTTAACTACTCACTGAATAGGTTCTTGGTATTCTAAGCAGTGAATTCGTATTATCCGGATAGTCGCGATATGCTGAGAAGTATCCCTCACGATGTAGAATAAATATGATTAATTTATTTAATCATATTTAATGAATTAGAGAATTTATATAAATAATGATAAAATAGTTTTATTATTATTTATTTCTACTACCGGCTTAATATTGAACCTACATGGTCACACCATAAAAGAGAATGATTTAATGGTGGAGAAATTAATTAATAATGGCTAGTAATTATTTATTTGTGAAATAAATAATTAATTAGCAGATTTAATAATTGATTAAATGAGATTTAATTAATTCTTAATATTATTAATTAAGAATTTAATTTTGGAAATTAAATCAAGTGAGAGAATTATTTTTCTAAAGTGTTTAGAAAAGGGATTAATGATTAAAAGGTGTTTTAATTATTAGTTAATTGGTTAATAAGAATAATCAATTAAAGGGTTAATAATAATAATAATATTTTATGGAAAATTTTCAGCTGAAAATTTTGCCTATAAATATACTACTATAAACCCTATTTGCCTCAACCCAAATAATTAACCCTAATTCTAAAGTAGAACAAGAGGGAGACAACTAATTCTCTCAACCTCTTCCTCCTCCATCACATTGTACTCTTGGTGGATACCGGTGGAGTGCTTCACACTTGAGAAGCAGCTGCTAGGGATTTCCGTTCATCGTTCTTGGATCTCTATTAAAGACCTCCATCTTTCCATTAACGTAAAACTTCTTAAGGTAAACACACTGAACTACGAATTAAATATGATTTTTCGCATGGATCCTGCGGAGGGTTTCGGTTTTTTTTAAGATTTAAATTTACGTTTTCGTTGCGTTTATGTGCTAAAAACCCTTCAATGGCATCAGAGCTACTTGCGAAAAGTTTTTAATTCGTTTATCTGTTTAACTATTTTCGATATATGAGCATGTACGTGATTCGCCATGATTTGATGTTGATATAATATGCTTATATATGTATGGTTTTGAATATATGATATTCATGTGAGTTGTATAATGATAAGATGATTATGTAATCTGTATATATACTGATATATACATGATTTATGTTTGTTCTAATTATGAGAATCATATTAGATACGGATTCTGAATTGGTTGCTGCAGATTTGCTGAAATCTGGGTCTGGTGTCCGATTTACGCAAACGAATACCCTATTCCATAGGTAAACGAGCGTCTGAACAAAACTGATAGCATAAGCTATCAACGACTCGTCTGTAAGGCGTTTGACGTCGTTTACTGCCTGTAAACAGTGATTCTTGTTTTTCTGATTTGATTCTGATTTTTCTGATTTTTGTCATATTTTTTTTTATGATTAGATCATGGATAATATGATATGTTAAGATCAAATTATGTGTTTTAACATGCTTTTATGTGTTGTATGAGCATGGTGGATGGTTATGGCCTTTCGACCTTAGTGTAATGGTTTTGGTTTTGTTTTTAAATATGACTTGCATGTCGTCAATATTTGTAATCATAAATCTTGAATGTAACTCGAGTTATTCTTGTAAGTTCATTAGATTAGTTTTACTTTCAATCATGTATGTAATTGAAGACTCAAGAAGGCTATCCGATGGAGGTGATACAAAGAAGAAGATGAGGCATACAAGAAGTCTAAACAAAGAAGAAGACTTATGTAATAAATAGTTGTATTTATTTCCATCACCATATTAGATTGACCTTGATCTTTATCATGAGCTTGATAAAGATCACATAGGATGGGGCCATAACCAAACACATTTACTTTATTGCACTTTACATTTACTTGTTTATTTAATTATATATATGAGATATATGCCTATGTTTACCTTGCGATGATAGATTTAGGTGAACTTAAATCAATATAAGGCGTGCTCTAGAAAATCTAGAATAGGAATCGTTTCTTGCCTTAACAATAATATTATGAATACAATCATGAGATTCTTGTGTTTATGAAACACGTAATTAAATATGAATTTTCAATATTGAGAGAAAGGATGATTCTGTCAAAAGCAGATTTCTATCTGTAAGAAAGGGGTATTAAGTGACGACTCTTGACAATGCTCCCCCCGATCTGGGAATCATCACTACAAGAAAATTGATATTTATCTACCAATAAATTATCTACCAATATATAATGGTAGGTAATAATAACTTTTACCTGCTAATAGGTGTTAGTAGACAAATATTAGTAGATAAAGCGCAAATATTTAAAAAACAAGTCAATCAGCGAAATCCATGAGCGGGAAAGTTCTATTCCATTGGCGCTTAATTTTCAATCTCAAACACATGGGTGTTTTATTCTTACGTGTATGCTAACGTGTGAAAGCCAATTCCTGTTACATTTTGTAAGTTAATTTTTTATCTAATTTTGTCACCCCATCTAGTATAGCTAATTATGCAGACCATTACCACGTGACACATAGCAAAGCACTACTATTAATAATATAAATGCTCCACTAAATTCTTAAAAATATAAAAAAATTATTCATTTATCTGCATTCCAAAATCAAAAATTAGTATTCGTAGTGTCACTAGTATTTACAACTCGAAAAACTATGAATTTACATAAACATGATAAATTATCAAATATATTTTGTTATACTAGTCCTAAATTACACTTTTACACGTAAATTGAACATAGTTCCGTTTGATTCATTTTTTATATTTGTTTGTAAAATTAAATTTTTACTTAAATGAACCAAATTAAATAATTTTTAAATATAATTATCTTAATTCACAAATTTTAGATTAGATCAACATTTAAAAACAATTTTTATAAAATTAAAGTTAATAAAAAATGAAAAATCATAATAAGTTGGGAAAAAATAAACCAGTAATAACATTCGACTATAAGCTTATAATTTTAAATTCTACTTATAAGTTGTATCAATAAACACTCGTCATAAGTTGTGACGGGTTTATAAGTGACTTCTAAAAGTCATAAGTAACTTATAAGTAAAAGCATAAGTGACTTATAAGTTTGTTGCCGAAGAGATACTTATAGATTTTTATTTACAAATAAAAAATAGAAATTTTCTTACAAAAATATAGTTTGCAAACACATTTAACCTTTTTTATGTATTTATTAAATATAATTAAAATTATTTTTGGTTATATTGGATAGTGCATTTGGTAAAAGCTAGTTGCATCTACATATATTTGATTATAAAATTGTATTTTATAAATTAAAATTTTTTAGACCATTTTTTTGGAAAATTAAAACAAACGTGTTTGAAAAACAACCTTAAAATAAAACCATAAGCTAAATAAAATAAAATATCAATTTTCATTGTATTCCAGTCTTTGGCGCCAAGTAAAAAGCTAAAGTTCCCGGTCAAATGTTTCAAAAAATTTGACTTAGCGATTAATCAGCAGATAATGGAGACTCCCCCCTTTACGTGGTTTTGACAGTTATGTAAAATACTAAACGCTCAATAAACATCATTTTACAAATTCATCTATGTTTCTCTCTTTATTAGTTTCTCTCTCTCTCTCTCTCCCTCTCTCTCTGTTTTTGATGCTCTCTCTCTCAAATTGTATATCCCTTCATCTATGTTTAGCTATGGTGCCTTAGAAATTATCACAAAGTTTAGCTATGTTAATTTTTTGTCTCTTTAGGACTGTTTTTGTAGGAAAGACTATCTATTATAATCAGCCTAGTCAAATTTTTTTATCAATTATAATTTTGATTATCAAGCTTGTTCATATTACTGTGAGCTGCATTTATCCCTTGACATTTTATATGTGAGCACTTTCTTTCCAGTGACCTTTAGAGCTTTTAAATTGAATTTTTTTGGGGGGGGGAATGTAGGATCTTATTGCGTATGGTGTAGGATCTAGTTGGGTTTGATGGAGAAATGAACTTTAGTTAGTAGTCATTGAGGGTAGAATGATTTATATATCAAGGCACCCTTTTGCAATTTTTCTAATTAATTATTTAATTGATTTATGTGCAGAATGAAGTTTGTTGCATGACTCGAGCATCACAAGGTGCATGCTCTATTTTTTTGCCTTCATGAATCACTGATATTAATTTTATAATATTTAATCTTTTTATTTTTGCATTTTATGTGTTCTACTTTTCAATTATTTCTTTTAATTTTCTAATTCTGCAATTCTAGAATGTGGTCCTGTAAATATAGTTTCGGCACTATGTAAATGTTTTTTGCATTCTGCATTCGATTTAATTATTTTTTTATAACATGTTGTTACTATCTTTTTGACTGTTTTCTTCTTGATAAATTTGTTATCAGGATTCAATACAATACAGTTTGGGGGACCTAAGATTTCTGATGTTTTGGCCGAAAAAACTAAGTGTGCAACTTTGCATAACTGAGAGCACATATTTTAAATATCCAATATAACCAAGTCACTCGAGAGATGGTTCGACAATTAATTGAAGCCAATGAAAAGCTTTTTAAAGAATCGACTTCCGGTGCCACTTCCGGTGCCATGAAGCCAATACGGAAGCTCCAACAACTTTGATAACTCTTACTGCATGCATGCAGATATAAGGAGGGTTTTAAACTTCGAAAGTGGAAATGCTATAATAATTACTGTAATTTTGTTAGCAATTGTTTAAATGTTGCAAACTATATCGTTTATGATCTATTTAATTGTGTTCTTTAACATTTTGTCAAATTAATCACAAAGTTTATTTTCATTTCTTTCAAAATTTATTTTTGTGAGCAAATAAAATCAAATATATATAACAATATTTATACCATTACAAGGATCATTACCCAATACCATGTGGGCCACTTTTGTTTCAACACATCGACCATTATTGGGTGTCATGTGGGTCTCTTTTGTGATGCCACATGGACTACTAGTAAGCCCCCACGTGGACCACTCAAATCTTCACAAGTGTGTTGTCCAAGTGGCGCCACATAAGTTATTGACACATCAGTGGGTGACACATTTTTAATTTTTTGGCAACATGGGCCCCACGTAATATTTAACTACCAATATATATATATATATGTGTAGGTAAAGACTCTTTTTTTACTAACTTTTACCTACCAATTGCTACCAATTTTTTTTTAGTAGGTGAAGTTCTTTATTTACCGATGCAATATATTTATCTACACTTTCAATTGGTAGGTAAATGCCAAATTTCTTGTATTGCATCTGATTATCGATTATTGATTTGAAATATTTAATTTAAATGGAAGAATCTCTTTATAATATGATTATGATTGTAACATAATATAATCCCTCTAAAATTAAATAATATCAAGTAGTAATTGGTCAATGACACAACGGGCTTGTGTCGGTCATAGCCTTCCAATATGGTAGAAAGTTGTTCTTATTTTTAAATCATTGTCGTTTCGTGCTACAGCCGAGGGCTTTGATTTCGAAATAAGAAATACTTGTCTATTACATAGAGATGTGTACATTGAATTAGAATCTAAAGGTCGTTACGTGCTACAGCCGTGGGCCGTTGGAGACTGATTCAATTATATGAAATATTGGGTTAGACTTGACTTAGAATATTGAGTTTGTCGTGCTACAGCCATGACTCAATTATTCAAGAGGCTAAAGATTTATTAGGGAATAACATAAGATGTAATTGATAAGAGTTGTCTGCCTATTGAACATCACATGACGTTTCGTGCTACAGCCGAGGTTGTGTAATGGAATGTAGGATCCCTATTCCCACTAGCATTATGATTGCTTAATTTTCACTTAGGGGTTGTATAAATTAGATAAACTAGTGGGAGCCACTTATGAATAAAGACCCGATTCATATAGTGTCTTGAAATGAAATTGACTATTTGCTAAGTGTTGTTATGTGTTCATCATTTACAGATTTACTATATTCGTTATGTCTTCTGTACTATCACTCCGGAGTATACTGGATGCTCACAAGTTGACTGGACCTAATTTTGTTGACTGGCTTAAAAACTTGAGAATTATTCTCAGGGTTGAGAAGCTGGAATATGTGCTTGACTCACCTAAGCCTACTGAACCTGCTAGCGATGCACATAATGATGAACATGTTGTGTATCGTAAGTGGATAGATGATGCAAATGTTGCCTAATGCATCATGCTATCTTCCATGAACATTGAGCTACAGAAGCAACATGAGCATATGGATGCTCACACTATTCTTATGTATCTACAAGAGTTGTATGATGTGGCAGGGAGGACAACTCGATATGAGATATCGAAGGAACTGTTCGGTTGTAGGACGTCTGAGGGATCATCTGTGAATGACCATGTACTTAAGATGATCAATTTGATTGAACGTCTTGGACAACTTGGTTTTGCCATGGATGGGGAGCTGAGCCAAGATTTGGTCTTGCAATCACTTTCGAGTTCGTTCTCGCAGTTTGTTGTAAACTTTCACATGAATAAGCTGGATGTCAGCCTGCCTGAACTCCACAACATGTTGAAGACTGCGGAATCGAATTTTCCCCCTAAGAAGAGTTCTGTTCTTTTAATTGGTGAAGGTTCCAATCCTAAGAAAAGGAAGAAGAACCCTTCGAAGAAGAAGAAAGTAGGTGAGAAAAACCGGTTCCACCAAAAGCTGAAGACCCCAAGAGCAAAGATGTTTGCTTTCACTGTAACAAGGTGGGGCACTGGAAGAGGAACTGCAAGGTTTACCTTACAGAATTAAAGAAGAAGAAGGGTAGTGAGACTACCATTTCTGATTCAGGTATGTTCATGATCGAAGTTAAATGTCACAAAGTCAAATTTCTACTTGGGTATTAGATACCGCCTATGGTTCTCATATTTGCAATTCGTTGCAGGGACTAAGGAGAAGTAGGACTCTTGAAGAAGAGGAGGTGATTCTACGGATGGGAAATGGAGCAAGAGTTACTGCTGAAGCTGTAGGATCATTTCATTTACATATGCCTACGGGCAAGACTGTTGTTCTAAATAATTGTTATTTTGTTCCCTCGATTGTGAGGAATATTATTTCTATTCCATGTTAGACTTGGCTGGATTTTCATTTGTTATTCAGAATAATAAATGTTCAATTCTTAGAGATAACGTTCTTTATGGAAGTGGTATTTTAAACAATGGTCTGTATGTGACGTAGAGCATAATTTACTACAAATTGAACATACTAATAAAAGAAAAAGGGATGATGAAAATCTCACTTTCTTGTGGCACTGCGGACTTGGACATATTAGTGAAAATAGACTGCGGACATTGCATAAGAAAGGGTTACTTGACCCCATTGATTTTGAATCATATCCTACATGTGAGTCTTGTCTATTGGGTAAAATAACCAAATCTCCATTTAGTGGACATGGAGAGAGGGCTGCAGATTTGCTAGGATTAGTACACACAGATGTATGTGGACCAATCTCTACGCAAGCCATGGGTGGATTTTTATACTTCATTGCTTTCATAGATGATCGATCTAGATTCAGATATGTGTATTTGATGAAACACAAGTCTGAAGCCTTTGAAAAGTTCAAAGAATATAAGTATAAAGTGGAGAAATAAAACAAACATAGTATTATAACTCTTCGATCAGATCGAGATGGTGAATACTTGAATGGAGAGTTTCTAGCTTATCTCAAAGAAAATGGTATAGTCTCCCAGTGGACTCCTCCATATACTCCACAGTTGAATGGGGTATCTGAAAGGAGAAATTGAACTTTGTTAGACATGGTTCGGTCCATGATGAGCTATGCGAATCTTCCAGTATTCCTATGGGGTTATGCATTGGAAACCTCAGCATATTTACTGAATAAGGTGCCTTCCAAATATGTTCCTCAAACTCCATATGACATATGGAAAGAAAGGAAACCAAGTCTTAAACACGTTAAGATTTGGGGATGTCCAACTTATGTCAAGAAAGTTGACCTAGATAAGCTGGAATCTCGATCCGTAAAATGTAATTCTGTGGGATATCCTAAAGAGACTTTAGGGTATTACTTTTACACCGATCATCGGGTGTTTGTCTCCAGATATGCTACCTTCTTGGAAAAGCAGTTTATCCTTGAAGGAAACAGTGGGAGCAAAATTGAACTTGATGAAGTTCAAGAAGCACAAACTACTACGGATCAAGTGGAAACACATGTTCAGACTGAACAACCTTCTATGGAATAGCTCATTCGTAGGTCAGGGAGAGTGTCTCGCCAACCTGAGAGGTATTATGGCCTTGTCATTGAGAATAACAATGAGTTGTCAATCATTGATGATGACGACCCTGTGACCTATAATGAGGCTATTAGTAGTGTTGACTCAGAGAAATGGCATAGTGCCATGAAATCTGAAATGGAATCTATGTATACCAACCAAGTATGGACTCTGGTTGAGGCGCCTGAAGATGTTAAGCCTATTGGGTGCAAGTGGGTATACAAAAGAAAGATTGGAGCAGATGGGCAGGTGGAGACCTATAAGGCCAGGCTCGTGGCAAAAGGATTCAGACAAAGGCAAGGGATTGACTTTGATGAAACTTTTTTTTGCCTGTAGCCCTGTTAAAATCAATTCGTATTTTGCTTGCGATTGCTGCTTACTACGACTATGCGATCTGGTAAATGGACATGAAAACGGCCTTCCTCAATGGGAAACTTGAAGAGGAAGTGTATATGACACAACCAGAGGGTTTTCATTCCAAGGGAAATGAACACCTAGTGTGTAAGCTGCTGCGAACCATATATGGTTTAAAGCAAGCTTCTCGGAGATGGAACATCCGTTTTGATGAGACAATCAAAGAGTTTGGTTTTATCAAAAACATAGATGAACCATGTGTCTACAAAAAGGTTAGTGGGAGTGCGGTAACATTTCTTGTATTATATTGAAAGAGGAGACGTCAAGAGAGTTGACACACATAACAACGTAGCAGACCCATTCACAAAGCCACTTTCTCAAAGTCACTTTGATCGTCATAAAGACAAGATAAGTATTAGACACCAGAGTAATTGGCTTTAGTACAAGTGGGAGATTGAAAGAGATGTGTCCCAAGTCCAATCATGTATGATGATTTAGGAATAACTTTTATGTAATCTGTTTTGATTTCATTAATATTAATAAAAGACTTGTTTTGGTTTTATTATGGGCTTTATCTATTTAAGTGTTTAAATAAGATATACCATAATTTTTAGAGTAAATCTTTTTATGGATTATGATGAGATCATAATAATGAGACCTAAAAGATGATAACTCTAAACTTAAATATTTTCTGGTCATAGGATTACTAATTGGTAACTAGTAATCCGCAAAGATCGGTACATACTATGCTTGCTTCATTATGAAGGATGTCTGTTCTCATAGACATTTGTGTGGTGACACTATAGCTAGTATGTAGGTGCTTATTATAGAATAAGTTCACTGAACATGACTCACACAGCTGAACAACTGATGGAGTTCACTCACGTGTCAGCAGTTGTTCACATAGTGATAGTTGTACAAGTATCCTTAGACTTGAGGTCATCATAGTCATTTTGTGTACACTGAACTATGATTTGGTTTAGTTCTTAGTCTCCAGGGAAAATTATAAGGGCTCTAATGGGTATAGGAATTTGTACACGAAGATAGTGTATGATCAATAAAGGATCTACCCCTTCCAGTGAAGGAAGAGAATGTTCAATGCTGATCCACTTATGCTAGTTCAGGAATCTATGGCCAGAGTGAATGAAATTAGAAAGGAGTTTCTAATTTACATTAAATAGAACTAAGCATAGTGAATGGGAAAGTAAATGATTAAATAAGATAGGCTTGACACAAGTTCCATGCCTTGTATTTAATCGTGACATTGCAGGGTAGAAGGAATTGATTGTACGGTAACTACTCACTGAATAGGTTCTTGGTATTCTAAGCAGTGAATTCGTATTATCCGGATAGTCGCGATATGCTGAGAAGTATCCCTCACGATGTAGAATAAATATGATTAATTTATTTAATCATATTTAATGAATTAGAGAATTTATATAAATAATGATAAAATAGTTTTATTATTATTTATTTCTACCACCGGCTTAATATTGAACCTACATGGTCACACCATAAAAGAGAATGATTTAATGGTGGAGGAATTAATTAATAATGGCTGATAATTATTTATTTGTGAAATAAATAATTAATTAGCAGATTTAATAATTGATTAAATGAGATTTAATTAATTCTTAATATTATTAATTAAGAATTTAATTTTGGAAATTAAATCAAGTGAGAGAATTATTTTTCTAAAGTGTTTAGAAAAGGGATTAATGATTAAAAGGTGTTTTAATTAATAGTTAATTGGTTAATAAGAATAATCAATTAAAGGGTTAATAATAATAATATTTTATGAAAAAATTTCAGCTGAAAATTTTGCCTATAAATATACTATTATAAACCCTATTTGCCTCAACCCAAATAATTAACCCTAATTCTAAAGTAGAACAAGAGGGAGGCAACTAATTCCCTCAACCTCTTCCTCCTCCATCACATTGTACTCTTGGTGGATACCGGTGGAGTGCTTCACACTTGAGGAGCAGCTGCTAGGGATTTTCGTTCATCGTTCTTGTATCGCTATTAAAGACCTCCATCTTTCCATTAACGTAAAATTTCTTAAGGTAAACATACTGAACTACGAATTAAATATTATTTTTTGCATGGATCCTGCGGAGGGTTTCGTCTTTTTTGTAAGATTTAAATTTACGTTTTCGTTGCGTTTATGTGCTAAAAACCCTTCAACTCCAAGGTCTACTACGGGAGAAGCTCCGTATATGCTGGCTTACAGATATGAAGTTATGGTCCCTGTAGAGGTTGGCTCAGGGTCGCTTCGTAGAGATCATTACACGGAAGAAGATGCAGAAGTTAACCAGATGCTTCATTTGGATCTCTTGGAAGAGGTAAGGGAAAACTCTCAGTTAAGGCTTATGGCGTATCAACAACGTGCCTCAAGATATTACAATAAGAAAGTAAAGGGGCAGCTGCTGAAAGTGGGAGATTTGGTACTCAGGAAGGTGATGCCAAACATAAAGAATCCCCAACATGAAGTATTTGGAGCTAATTGGGAAGGACCATATAAGATTAAAGCGATTTTGTGGAAGGGTACTTATCACCTTGAAGATTTGGAAGGAAAGCTGGTTCCGTGAGCATGGAACGCGGAGCATCTTCGGAAGTATTATCAGTAAGGCGCGGCTTTGGCCCCTTAAATATCTTTTTTACATTATATACTTAGGGTTGTGCCCAAATTATAGACTAGAAGCAATAAAATTCCTCTTAGCCTAGGGGGTAGCCGTGGGACTGGTGCACTTCTTGACACTAGAGCGCAGTATTAATAAAAACTTGAAAAAATTCCAAAGGTTGTTTGTTTGATTTATTTGGTTATGTGACGTGTCCTAATCACAGGGCGTGCCCTGAGAATGAGTTCTTTATGTATATTTATAGAGAAAACACTGAAGAAAATCCAAGTAAAAAGGGAAAATAGGACGCGTCTCGGGTGTAAGGATGCGCCCAAGTAATCTTGGTTTATGCTCCTTTAACCTTATGCTCCAACAAATTGACGCGTCCAGCCTGATATGTTAAAAATATTATCTTCAGAAATAAAGGGTAGACGCGTCAAAACACTAGGACGTGCCCCTCATGTGTTGTGCCTTACCTAAATACAAAGGTACAGTATGATATCGTGTTTGGGAAAAATATACCATCCAGAAAATTCAAAACAGTCTAAGTAAAGGGATTAATGAAGAAGCGTCCAAGCAGCATGACGCGTCCTATGGCGCATGAGGCTGGAATAGAATTAACACATAATAAAGGAAACAACAGGAAGATCTAAAAGGCGACGCGTCCTTAGCTTAGAACGCGCCCAATATAGGTCAACAAGATGGTCAGAAAAACACAACATGCATGGAGATAATTAAAGGAGAGAAATTTTATAAAAAGTGCAAGTAAACGGAGTTCAAAGATAATCATTACAACTTGCAAGGCTTGAAAGGGCCTGCACCCTTAAAGTAGTTCAGATAAAAACTGCACGAATAAACATAAGACGCGCCCTAAGCAGGAGGCGCATCCTGGGGCTTGTCCTGGTTTCTGGAGGGGGAGGCTGAGTCTGAAGTGGAGAAGGCGCTGGGGACGCGTCATTTTCTTCCAGGCCAATGATGATTCTCTTGTTTCTGATGGAGTCTGCAGCTCTGATTCTGAAATCATTTACCCACTTCTGGGTGTCCTCATCGAACTTAGAAAAAGTATACTCTGGGTCATTGGCTATGAACCCGGAATACCACTCTTCAAAGCCAGCTGCAAAACCATTCTGGTAAACCAATGTTTTCTCTTCCTTCCATCCATGTAACCTATCATCGTTTAAAGTGTCCAGCTCCAGTTGCATGGTGGAATTCAAGGATACAACATTCTCCATGGCCTTCTCCACAGAGGTAACATTACCTTCCAGAAGCGCCTTCTCACCCTCAAGACACGTCATGTCTTCCTGTAGCCGCTTGATCTCAGCATCTTTCTCTTGGATGAGCAAAGTAATGTTCCTTACCAAAAGTTTGATCTTGTCTTCAGCCTGACTTTTTGCAGTGTCAGTGACAGCAAGACGTGCCCTGAGTCTAGCAGCCATGTTGGCACTTTGCCTAGCGTGTAAGTGGAGCTCGGTTGCGGCTCTCACCATGGCTTGCTCTGTTTGTTCTTCTGACCTGAAAGTCCAGCCTCGAACTTCATCTTCAGTAAAGTCGCCAGCTGAGAACGTGCCCAGATATCTGAGAACAAAGGATTGCTCATCTGGAATTGTCTTCTGACGCTTTAAGGGCGCGTCCTCCTTAGCAGGAATGTCCAACACTGTAGTGTCAATGATTTTTAGTGGAGGGGGAGGAGTGACAGCAAGCAAGGGGTCTTTGACCTTTGGATCAGGCTTAAAGGGAGTTTGCTTCCTGGCTCTCAGCTTTTTGGTGGCCCCAATAACAAATCCTTTTGGAAGATAGGTCATATATGTGACATAAACATGGGAAAACGATTAGCCGAGTAATGTAGACGCGTCATGTGTGGTATGGCATACCCTGTGAAAACTATGTAATGCAACAATATTATAAGGGATGCTAAGACGCGTCCTGATAGTAAGACGCGCCGAGAACAGAATTTATAGATTGTCAATACATATTTATGTCAAGTAAAGTGCATGTAAAGGCATGAAGAATGCATGTATATATGTCAAACAAGGCGACGATGACGCGTCCTAACCATATGACGCGTCCTATCTAAAGGACACATCAACTATAACATGGACTATGAGGAAAGTATAAGTAACAAACTAACAACATCAGTCATGAATATTATAAGAGGACGCGCCCTAATACTAAGGTGCGCCCAAAGCAAAAATACGGATATGGGAAACATCTGCAAATCAGATTAAGTTAAATTTATGCATGGCGAACATATGCATGACGCGTCATAAACGAAGGACGCGTCTTAATGATTTTTACCTTGCTCTAAATCCACTTGTCTACTAATGTCCAGTTGGACAAGTTCTGTTGTGTTGAGCCCTCTAGCTTTTTCAGAAGCCATTAGCATGGGTTTTTCATTATAAAAATCACGGTATTTACAAATGGAACCAACCCTTGCAGATAAAGCCCCAATCTTTTTTAGATTGGCCTCCGTTATTATATCCTTAAGGTTAAAATGCTTCTCAGCATACTTCAACACCTTCTCTGCTCTCTTTTTCTTTCTTTCTGTCAGCTCTTTCTGAGTTCCTTTATCTAAGAAAGAGAGATGAGGGTTACAAAAGGGAAAAAGAGAAGGAAAACAAAAGAGAAGACGCGTCCTGTAGAAGGGGATGCGTCCTAGATGTCGCACTTACTTGGCTCGAAGTTAAAACGAACGCGAGCCCTTTTGACATCATAGATATAGAAAAATGGCTCATTTCACTCTCGTTCGTGGCTGATCTTTCCCTCATCAAACCCTTTATTGTTCAACCATTTGTTGACAACCAAGAAGTGGTAGCCTGGGATAGACTTCCTGATGTTGAAGAAATAGTTGAATTCTTTCATGGAGGGCGCGCCCAACCTTAAATTATGATACATAATGTACAATGCCCATACTAGTTTGTATGAGTTTGGGGACAGTTGGACTAGAGCCATATCATACCACTTCAGAATTTTCTTGATGTACGGGCGCAAGGGTGCGCCCACACCCAGGGAAATGAGCTTTGGAGTGAGGACCATTCTTGGGATCCTTAGATTCTCCATGTTAAAGATGTGGGGTCTCATCATCCTAAGAGGACGCGCCCAGATGCCTTCCATGTCATAATACTTCATCGTCCAACCAATCTCCAAATTTGTTGCAGTAGATTTCATGCCAACACAGGCTAATTTGTTTTCCCTTTTCCTCCAAACATTCTTCTATGTCTCAGGGAGGTCTCCTAGCTCTTTTCAATCGAAATCGAGCTCTACATCGCTTGGCTCCCAATGCTCTAATGGGGAGACAGACTGTTGAGTGGAGATGGGGTACTTGTCAGGTTGAGGGATTCTCTTCCCAAATTCACCCTCACTATGAGGTGAGGGCGCATCCTCAACATGAGACACGTGCCTGGCTGGAGATGTTGCTTGAGCAGGAGACGCGTCCTCATCAGAAACAATCATGTGTGAGGGCTGTTGGCTGGTTGTGGGGACAATCTCATCATCCGACCAATCTTTGATGGCCGACCTAGTATTGAGAATTGAAGTTCTTTTGCGCTTTAATTTTCTTCTTTTCATCCTGGCGCTTATAGGGACATGATCCTGAGAGTCAGAACTGGAGTCTGCCATGATCGAGGATTTTAATTTGAGAGACTCGAAGACGCGTGCTTCTGTCTCAAGAAAGGGAGTATCCTATGAAAGTCGGATGGATGGGGATCGAAAGAAAGTAGAGGAGGAGAGTAGACCCCTATACGCTTGTTGAGAGCCTTAAAAGGATGAAAAGGAGAAGAAGACGCGTCCTCCAGCTGAAATAAGAAGAAGAAAATTTTGAGGACGCGTCCATGTTTACAAAAGAAAAGATATTGAAAATAATAATATTAATAATAAAGAAAGTGGGAAGAAGGATGCAATAGGAAGGCGCGTCATACGAGTGTGACGCGTCCTGGTGTGGTCGCGTGTACTTCATCTATGCGATAGACAAGCACAAGGACGTGCCCTGCATGGTAGACGCGTCCTAAACTAGCAAAAATATATAAGAATTTTAATTGATTATGAGCGATTTGGGGAAAATTCAATAAAACCCTAGAAACATATACCCAGGAATCAAAGAAGCAAAATATGTTACTTTAATCGATACATTCATATACACACATAATAAAGATGAAGCACAGTTCGTGGGGAAATGAAGTACATGAACAGTTTTTTATCTATTGCAGTCGATTTGCTCGGTGAAATTAAGAAGTAATGAAAGATTTACATACCTTATGAGTTGGGGATTTGATTAAGCTAAGAAAATTGGAGAATAGGCGGAGGAATGACCGGATTCTTTAGCTTAAAACCTCTACTTGAACGGCGGTGATGGTGACAGTTGAGAGAAAGGAGAAATGGTGTGGAAATTTTAATTTTTGAGGTATTTATAGAAAAGGGGATGGCTAACGTGTACACCAGCTGTCACGCAACAATCAATCTTAGGAAAACGAATTTTGGGCGCGTCCAATGTTGAAGACGCGTCCTGATTTTTGACAGATAGGCAATCCGAAATTTTGCTTATGGTTTTAAGTGAAATTCCAATTTTGTTTTCAACTGCAAATGGAATTTGGGGCTAGTTGTTATACCCAAAATTTGGTATGGGATCAATGCTGGTCAAACGCGGACTAATTATAGTCAAACTCGGTATTGCATTGTAAAAGGTGAGGGCGCGTCAATAAATATAGGACGCGCCCAACTTTGAGGGGGTGTTTTATGAAGGATGGTCTTATGATATTAAAGCTTGAATGCACATGATTAGGACAGAACGCACCCAGGCGTTGTGGACGCGTCCACCGTAGTGAAAGTATTTAGTAAATGTGGTCCTTTTGGTAATGAAGGTTGGAGCACGCGCCTAGAGGTCGAGGATGCATCCTGTCTCTATGGAATGTTATGAGAGGTAGTTGATGGAAGAACAATACAGGTTTCATGAAGGTTAGGACGCGCCCAACGTCCTAAGACGCGTCCTATGTGTGGTAAATGCATTCTTAAGGGTGACCTCAGGACAAAGCATCCATGGGAAGGAGCAATGGAGATTATTTTCACTAACGTATTTGTTGCAGGTACTCTTTGAAGAATTCTCTCCTTTAGACGGTCAAGGAGGGGGATTTCCGTGAAGAGCTTGAAGGCCTCCAGGGGTATGCCTGATGATTGAAGGCCTCCTCTTGTATTCAACGGGTGTCCTCGTTGGGGATGCGGGGTTAACTTTGGTGTGTGCTTTGGGAACTCTGTTCTTGTATATAACGGGTGTCCTCGTTGGAGAACTTTGGAGTCATCTTGCACTTTGCACCCAAAAGCTTGGGATCACCTGTCCTGCTATCTGGTGGGTTATTCTCATTCGGGGGACAGGGACGCGTTCGACATTTAGGGTGAACCGTGGCTATACCTGCGTCTGCAAATCAAGGGAGATAGTTGTAGCGGAGTGTTATCCTTGCGCAGGGAGATAACTATCCGGAAAGTCCTACGATTACGGACGAGCCTTGGGCCTTTGCGGTTGGGGCTCATAGTTGGACATTCCTAAAGCTAGCGGAAGATGGATTCTGGATAGGTTTCTACCGGGCCTAGGAATAAGAAGTCTAAGCCCATTAGATTTCTTATTCCCCAAGAACTACGTCAGGCTTGATTCCTATAAAAAGGGTACGTAGGCACATTGAGAGGGGTAAGAAGTTGAGAGCTGATAAGGGAGCCACCACTTACTCTGATCAATCTCAGCCTAAAACAACGACAAACCACCACACACCGCTTGATTTTTCGGCGAAAAACCACCGTCATAGATCTTAATTCCAGCGAGAAATCTCAATCTTTGTTGTTACCAGATTTCTCCGTCAACATAAGTATAAAGTTTTTATAAATTAGATTATTTCAATTGACTTACGCTTCTTAATAATAATAATAATGAAACCTGAATTCAAAGCTACACCAATTAATGCCAAAAAATTTAGTCGACCACCCTATGGCCACACCACCGGACGAAACTCCTAATTAAGTACAACAAAAGGAAAAGATGTCAAATATGCATATATTTTTCATGAATTGAAAAATGGCATTTGATATCCAAGGTTAGTTTCAAAATTTTCCCCACTGCCGTGAGTCTGTGAACTCAACTCCTATAATAGATGTTTATATTATGCAAATTCTTGAACGGGGAAGAAATATATTGGGAAAACTAGTATTATAGGTTTTGATTGATATACAAGTTTTTCTAAAATTAAAATAAGACTTAAATCTATAACTTTTGAATTTTCATATGCAATTTCATGTGATTTGATGTAATTTAATAGAACTTTCGTATAATTCAATAGTAGAACTCTTTTAAAAAAAAACATATCATTGTAACAGGGATCAACTAAATATTCAATAATATATCTTAGATTAGAAAATTGAAAAGTATGAGACATAGTATAATACATAATAGCAATATTAAAATTTGTACTTCATTTTTGTGTACATTATTCAAGTGTACTTAAACTAAATCCTTTTGTTGTCATCTATTCCCTGCTTCAAATATAATATTTTTAAATTAGATGATTAAACCTTATTAACTAGTGTGTGTGATTAAACCAAGTGTGGGATTAAACCAAGAAAGTTGGAAGTTTGAGATTATGTTTTTTAAGCATTCCGTGACTTCCGTCTAATAACATGTTTCAATTTAATTTTATCTTTTTAATAATTAATAGAAATTCTTATTACAGTATCATAATTACTTGATTCAAGACCATTGGATTATATTAAACAATACTTAACTGGGGAAGATTGTGGTTTTTGATTGTTTTAACAAATACATTTACATATTATTATCTAATTAGAGCTGATTAGGATTGTAAACGAATCAAGTCGAGTTCGATATCTACAATATTTTTAAAAAGAAATCATTTCAAACTTATTTTTTTCACTATGTATTGCATGTTAATAATTGTATACATTTGATTTTGCGTGAATGGTAAGAGAGTATATGATTGGTAGCTCGTTGATCTATATATATCATTGTATTCATATATTATAATATATTATTTATATAAATTAATATATATTTTATATATATATAATTTATCAAGTCGAGTTTAACGTGTCAAATCGAGTACGAGTTAATCTCGAATCGAGCTCGGGTAAACCGCTCCTAAAACTCGAATTGACTTCAGTTGATTAATAATGTCGAAAGTAGGAACCTTACAGAATTATGGACATCCAAGGGCATGTATGGATATAACAAAGTAAGCTAAAAAAAGACTCGATTACTATATGAGGGAACAAATTGAACATAAAATTTTAAAAGAATTCAAATTAAAAATTTATTTGAAATTAAATATTAAAGTGGTTACTCAAGCTAAAGTCATATATCATTTTTGTTGTCAATCTTAATGAATATTATTTGAATCACTAAACTCATAATATATATAAATAGATAACTTTAAATATGTGCTCAAAAAATAAAAATAAAATATTATTAAATTTTACACATTTTTATTAAATGCTATCACGATCAAGTGAAAAGTTATAAACTCTAGCATTTAAGATAATGTTTCTAGATTTTATAAAGCGGCTCGTAAGGGTTGACTCAGTTGGTTAAAAAAAAAATAACTATCTTCTTGGTCACAGGTTCGAATCTCACGGAAGGAGAATTTATGATTATGTCTCCTGAGCTAGAGACTGTCGTTTAAATGCGGTTTACCTTAGTTCATGTGGTTTACGGGCTATTGCATCAACCCGTGGGGTTTACCCAGTGCGCATCCGAATGGGAGTTCAAAGTATATCGCTTAAATGCGGTTTACCTTGGTTCACGTGATTTACAAGTTATTGCGTGAGTCGTGGGGTTTACCCAATGCGTAGTCGAAAGGTAGCGACTGTGGGTTGCCTACGATAAAAAAACAGATATACTAATTATTATTTTCTAAATAAGATAAAATACCTATAAATTTAAAAATAAATATTAGGTATATTTTTAAAAATCTAAATATATTATCTAAAATAGTAAAATTCATAAATTTTCATTTAATTGTAGTAGTACTCAAGAAAAATATATAGAAATTCATAAAAATAAATTTTAATAATCGAATACGTATTTAGAAATATATATATTTATTATTATTTTAGTGATTTAAATGGTAACCCGTTAGATTAGTGACAAAAATAATATATACCCTACATGAGTATTTAACCCAATTTATTTGTGCCATATCCTCATATCCAACACTTCTTTTCTTCATTCTACTCCAAGAATTCAATAATTATAGATTATTATAATTTTGTTTTCACTATTTTTACTCGTGTCAAGGATAATCAATTTCACTATATTAAATATTTTGAACACTTAATTGCTTGGCGACCTTATTATTAATACGTTCTTTAAAACGGATATATAATTGCAGGAAAGAATAATTTAGGGTATAATTGTAACTGTTTATAGAATTCTCTTGAATGGCTCCTAGAAATGTTAATATCATTTATATTTTAGGGTGTAGGCACTTAATTATCACGTGCAAGTGGGACTGGGATAATTAAAATAACAAGTGTAGTTTGAAATTTTGGTAAATATCTTGATAAAACGTTTATCAAAATTGTTATTAAAGAATAGTACAAGAAGCAGTATCATCGACTATCAAGTATCAATTGACATATATAAGTATAGCCGAATAAAAACAAAGCAGCAGCAAACAGGAACGCGAATGTACTAGAGCCCACCATGTGAGACCGGTTTCTTACTTGGATATGAATGCCATGCAGCCAGCCTGCCTGTGTTTTTTAAACTACTCATTTTTTTCCTTTTAATCTGCATATAGTGTGTAAACCACTGTTTTGTCTTATCGCAGACATTGCTGTCAGGGTAATGCAATAAACTAGGATAATAGAAAAGAAATGCATAATTCAAGTGTTAACGTACTGGATTTCTGATGTTTGTTTTGCAGCCATCCGCGTTTCATGCAGATAATCCGAGTTTCATACAGATGAACAAGATGAAAAGAGCAGGAGCTTGTTTTGTTTAGGTTTGAATGTAATTTGTGTTTTGACCGGATAATTATTTTTATCTTTTATTTTCTCTCAAACAAACTGTCTCTCTTAAAATTATTTGAACAAGTCGGATACTTATCTACCGGTCGGTTTTTAACAGGCATATTCTTTATTTTCCAACAAAAATGTTTAAACAAATCTTAACTCTTTGAGTTTGAAAATACAAATTGTTAGTTTTGTGTATATAAATATACATTCTGTTTTTCCGATGTCGACATTCACCTCCTCATTTTCTAAATAAAAAAAATCTTCTTTTTATATACTCTTAAAGATCAGTCAAATAAAAAGTATAGTTAAATTGTAAATTCATTATTTTTTGTTATAACATTACCCGATTGTGACAATATAGTGAATTACAAATAATATGACCTAGGTGACATAAATGTCAAGGAAAAGGGTTTGTTGAAGTCACTGTTATATTTGTAATATGGAAATATTGTGTTGATCATTATTGGATAATATTAGATTTTCTATTAAAATTAACATGGAACATATATTAAATGTAGGGGTCGAATCAAGTTAAAAAGTGTTGATATTCTATATTTAATTTATTATTTTTAATTATATTTTATTATTTAATAATTTATTTTCTGTAATATATTAAAACTGTTACATTTTGTATTATAGTCGGTCTGTTTTGATATTGAGACAGACTCGTTTAATCTGAGCTGCTCATGTCCAATTTCATCAAATACACTAAATAGAGCTCATAGTAATTAAACAGATTCCTGTCAAAAAAAAAAAATTAAACAGATCAGGTCCTGTTGTTCATCCACAAGGAACCTGTTATATATTATAATAATATATATGTCATCCAACTCTGATTTGTATCATTGTATGGGATACTTACTTTTGGTTTTGTACTGCACACTTGTTTATTGCTGTGGGTAGTTGAGGCCTGATTTTTTTGACCTTAAGTTAGGATCTAACAAAATGGAAAACACACAAATATGAGTTCCCTCGACATCTATTTTGTATGTAGGGTTTATTTTGTATTTCTTTTAATTATCAGTTATACCATGCAATATATATGCAGACACTAACAAGTTTTAAACTTTCTACACTAAAACGTCACTAAAAACATGGATCACATTGGTGCAACTACGTGGTCTAGTTACATTCGTTTTTAATAAGAATCATGACCAGCAATCTGAACTTATTTTTGCATGCTGGTGGACTCGTAAATTGGGGGATTAAAATATTTTCTAATACTAACGACAACGAGGAAAATGAGAAAGTTAATATCATTTCAGTTGAGCTGAAAAATTGTATAATATCATTTTTTAAAATTATTTTTATCGTGAAAAAACTGAACTATTTTACTTTAACATATATAAAGTTTATTATTACACAAGCAAAGTCTAACTTTTATTCCCTAGTTTTAAAAAATTATATATAAAAAGTAAGTGGAAGGTAAATAAGATAGCTTTGCTTTCATTTCTTATCTTACTCCAGAAGTTTTTAAAATAAACTAAAACAAGTGATGATAAATGTAAATTTTATATAATTTACTTCCAAAACTTTCATATCTACTTCACTTCTTATCACTTACTTGCTTACCATCTCCAACCCAACTCTAAATATTCACTTTTACACCATTTTGATGTAAAAATTTTCTTCAACCCAACTTTAAAAATTACATTTTACATCAAATTTGGTATTATACTAAATTTTTAGAATTTTTGTATATTTTCATGTTACCCTTATACTACTTTAATAAAACAAATTTGTTTTATTTATATTCCATCATTTTATTATTTTTAACCTTAATTTTGTAATTTAATAATAAAATAATCTATATAGTAATTGTAAAATTTAATGTTGGTGGGTTGAATTGAATTTGAGAATAGTGTGATTTTTATACTATTTTAATATGTAAATTATACCAAGTAATGTAATAGATTGGAGATGATCTAAGATACAGGGGAATTCTATAATGGTGTTTTATTATTATCCTGGTATAAAATGTTTCTAAAGATGTGTAAATTGAACTTTGCATGTTAATGCCAAGGCCTGTTTGTTTCTGTAGTTATAATTTCAACAAGTAATCTCATTATTTTTTATTTTATAAATTAAATAATTATAATTTATATTTGTTTGTAGTGATTTAATTTAGAATTGTACTTTATTTTAAAATTTTATTCTATAATTATTTTCAGGAATAATAATTGGAATTAAAATATAATCCTTAAAATTTTACGATCCTCTATTTATTTTGCATGAGATTATAACAACCATTATAATTTTTTTTAAAATGTTGTTAGATGGAATAAAACAATAAATTCCACAAGTATTAGAAAGAATAATAATCATTTCCTCTATTCCTGCAAAATAAACATGGATGCGACAATTTAAAAAATTATTGAATAATCATTTACTAGATTTTTACAAAACAAACATAAAATTCAAAATTTTAAAGATTTTATAATCATATTTTATCTCAATCTCATACTTAATAATATGAAATAAACATGATCCAAAAATATAAAAAATTATATATTACCATAAAATAGGTCGATGAAAATTGAAATGCATCTTTATTAACAATCCACTAACATAGTGTCGTTTTGATTGGCCGGTAAGCCGAGTAAACAATATAACTGAAGCACAAATCAAAAATGAAGTAAAATATTTGTTGTGGGAAATAAAAAATAAAATTTCTCTGTTTTCATTAATATTAATTAAAAATCATATATATTACTTCAATTCAATGCGATTTGCGAATAAATTTGAGATATTATTTTTTATCGGTTTTATATTATTTTTAATTTATATGTGTATTTACATTAATTACACAATACAATATATATATATATATATATATATATATATAATTTGATATGAAAATATAGAGTTAAAATCTAAGAAGATCACTTTTTTTGTTGGAGACCACTTATATTGTGCAAATAAAATTTTGCATGAAATTTTTGCAAAACTTATTATTTTTCGAATCATGTTCTGCAATGATAATTGTTTTTATTCAAAATCTTGAATATCATATTAACTGCATTTAGAACATTACAAAATATTTTATTATTACAAAATATTGTTCAACTTACATAGTGTTATAGATTTCGGAAATCGGAACTATTCGGTTGAGGTACCGATTTACGATTTATCGGACGATTTTTCAAAAATCGGATGATTTATCGGCGATTTATTGGAAATCGGTCAAATCGGATCAAAATTTTTGACCGATTTTTGACCGATTTATCGGCGATTTTTGAAAAATCGGCCGATTTCTATAGCAGAGATCTTACATAACATATACACTTTACTTATTAAACTTAATTTTAATGAATTAGTAATATTCGTATAACATAATTCACAAAATAATATATTTTATGATGTTTTGATTGCAGAATATAGGTGGCCTCCGAGATCTCCGATAAAATTGTTGTCTCCATAGAACTTTTTTCTGGAAATATAATATTTAAATTTGATCAAATTTAAATGCTAGATTTTTTTTAATATTTTTAATATTAAATATTATTTCATATTATATCTATTGCTTCTCAACTACTCACTTGATTATCTAATGATCTCAATTATTAGTTAACAAAACTACAAAATACAAAAAAAAATTACTTATGATAATATATAAAAGATACAAATATTTGTTTAATGTTGAATATTGCAATGAAAATGATATATCATATAATGCTTGGTTTCTTCTGCCTATACGCTAATACTATTAACTATTAGTGATATACTAATATATGATTTAGAAATTTAAAAATAATTATAAAATATTAGAGAAGTAGAATAATAATATATTATCAAAAAAATTAAACTTAATAGACCTGAAATGTTTGTGAGAAAATCGAAATCGTGAAAAAAAAATTCAATAAAAAATCAGAAAAAGAAGAAATTTTGCTCAAATTGATATTGAAAATATTCAAATTTGAAAATAAGAATTAAATATATTTAATATAAATTAATGATATGATTTTTACAATTTTAAATTAAATATATTTAATTCTTATCTAATAGGCGAGAATCATCTAAAACATAAAATTTCAAGATAAGAAATAAATATATTTAATTTGATATAGTGATATGCGTTTTTTTCTAAAAAGAAACAAGAATGAGTTGGATCATATATGTATCTACCAGACTACCACAATCATAAGCCCAACTAGAGTACTGCTAGAAGCCTAGAACAAGGTATAAAAGCTTGGGCTTATAACTAAAGCCCATAAATTTATTCCCGACCCAATCTTTACTCCCCAGTAGGGGTGTACACGGTTCGGTTTGGTCGGGTTTAAAGATTTTAACAACCCAAACCAATTAAATCGGGTTTATAAATTTCCAAACCAACCCATAAAATATAAATTTATAATCCAACCCATTTAACGTACTTCGGTTTGGATCGGTTTGGGTTGGAGTGTTCGGGTTAATAAACAAGTAACAAACTTTTATGGAATAATAAATAAACTTGAAATTAATAGTCAAACTGTAAGATAACTAAATTATCCACCACAAACAAGTCTCGAATATTTAACCATTACATACCAAAACACTGAATAAACAGTGAACATAATATTTAGATTTAAAGAGAAAACAGTCTTTAGCTGAAGTGTCTGGGTCTGGGTCCTTCGAGAAGTGATTTGGAGGAGTGTTTTGGATGGAATTGTGAGGAGTGTTTAGGTCCATGTCTGAAGAGTTGAAGAGAGGCGCGAGAGAGATAACTAGGTTATGGTTGTGAGGAGTTTAAGTGATAGTCAACAAAATTAGGGTTGGATATAAATGGGCTGTGAGCCTGTGACGCTGTGTATTGTAATACTAACGGGCTAAACTCCAAAGTCCAAAGATGTGTAGGTAAACTCAGGAAAGTGGTAACAGATTAATGTATATATATATTTTCTAATCGGGTTGGGTTGGTTCGGTTAAAAAAAATCGAAACCCATATCCAACCCATTTAATTCGGGTTGATCGTTTTTCAATCCAATTATATTCGGTTTAAAAATTTTCGGTTTGGATCGGGTTAAATAGTGTCGGTTTGGATCGGGTTGGTCGGTTTAACCCGAACCGTGTACACCCCTACTCCCCAGTCACTTCCTCTAGTCAATACCAGTGTTATAAAAACCGGAAATCGGACAAGATCGGTAATCGTATCTTACAAAAATTAATCGGAGACTCGGGAATAATCGGAGGATTAATCGGATCACTTAAATATTAATAATTTAATATATAATTATAGATACAATGAAAAAACATGAAAACAGAATAGAGAAATAACTAAAATCACTAAAATCCCTTATGGATTGGTGGCGGTGCAGCAATTAATATAAAACTAGACCATTACATCAAATCAACTCAGCTTCCCCTGTACATAAACTCCAAATAAACGAGTCTCCATTCATTCAAACAAATAAAAAAATACTAATATTCCTGATCAACCACTTCACAGAACACACACATATATCACCGCCGTACCTGTCGTCGAAGTTTTATCAAACTCCCCGGTATTTTTACCGTCACATAGACACTCTCCAAGTTTCTGCACGCCGTCAATGAATCTTAACACAATATCCGCCGTTATCGCGGTTAGATTTCCGTCTACAGAAATCACAGTCTTAATTGCAAAAACAGTCGTAATCACCGGTATGTAAATCTACATCATCGCTGATTTTGAAGCGGAAGAGGCCGTTGAGAATTGAGCTCTAGTATCAATTATTGATACTGAATTTTGCACTGTCTGTTTGCACTTTAGTTAACTTGCTAACCCGATTTTTCGGGTCAAACCCGAGTTTTGACCCGTTTTTATTTAAATCGGTTAATGAGCCGATCCAGCTCAATAAGATCGTAGCTGCAGGATTTAGCGATTTCTCGGCCGATATATCGGCTATGCGACCGATTTCTGAAACACTGGTCAATACTCATTACTACTATATATAAAAAAAATTGTGCAAATTACGGTTGAGAAAGAAACTAGAATTCATGCTTTTCTGTTTTTTTGAAGACAAATTATTTTTTTTTTCTAGTTCAGAAAAGTTAAAATACTAATTAACATAGTTAAAGTAATATGAATTATTCAAAAAATTCAATTAATGTATTTATGAAGCTAGAGGACTACTAAAGTAAACCTAATCAAACATGTTCACTTTTTTTTATTATTATTTTTATATGACTTACAAATAAATTTGTGTTTTAAGAAATTTTGGGATCGATGAGAATTGAAATAAAAAAGATTATATCCTGGCTTAAAAAAAATTGATTATATCCTGGGTAACTGAGTTATGTACTAGCACTAATTTACTTTATTAGCATGCAAGGGTTGACTCAGTTGGTTTAGAGAGGGTATACTTATTCTCTTGGTCACAGGTTCGAATCTCACGGGAGGAAAATTTAGGAAAATTTATGATTATATCTCCTGAGACCGAATTTGTCGCTTAAATACGATTTAACTTAATTCACATTATTTGTAGGCTATTGCGTGAGCCCGTGGGGTTTATCCGTTACGCACCGATGGGTAGCGGTTGCGGGTGCCCTACGATAAAAAAAAAGACGTTGAATATGTAGGCATTGTTTGTTTCACAGGTTTTATAGTTAAGTAGTAACTTGAAATTCCATACTGTTTAAAACTATGTTATTGGCTATTATTCATCTAAAATAATAAAAAATAATTTACTTGTTGAATGACAAATTAGTTTAATTATAAATAATAATAATAATAATAATAATAGTAGATAATAATAATAATAATAGTAAATTAAAGGAATATGAATTCTTATATGGCAATTAAACTTAAAATAAGATACAATATATATAATATTTTAAAGACAAACAAAGATATATAATGAAATGATTAATATAAAATAATATATAATGTTAAACTAAAACTAAAAATAATTTAAATTTATACTTATATTTATAAAATATGATAAGATGAATAAATCTTAAATTAAAATTAATTTATTATAACACTTAATCTAAATTTATAAATTTTTATTTATTTTATAAAACAAGGGTTTTGGTAATTGGTATATCCAGTTATAAAAATTATGAAAGTGACAACTACTTAACTCACAAAAACCACTTATTACTTAGCTAAATCTAAAAATTACAAAACCAAATATGAGATTTTAGGAAGTTTAGAGGAAGTGTGAATTACTTTACTGGCTTACACTGAATCAAACGGGACCATAAAATGCATGCATACTTGCATATATCTTTACACTATTTACGATTGTATATTCCAAATTTATTTTTAGTACTAGCTAAATTATACAAATATATACTTGATGTGTTATTTTATTTTAATTTCTATTTTGGATAAAGAAAACAATTCAATTTTCAAATTCGAATCATGAAGCAGCGTTTGGCTTTATGATAGCAAATTTCATCCTTTTGAATTAATATTATTAATTTAGTAACCATATATACATGTATTTGAATTTCGAGATTGGAAATATGGAGACATGTTTCCTTATTTATTGCCCCCGTCGAGAATTCGCAGATTCATGGTCTACTCGGACTATTAGGAATATTATCGGGTCGTGGCCGTGACGACCTATTTTGGGTCGTGGCGTCACGGGTTTTGACCAGTCAACTTTAGTACACAATTAATTCAACATTATTTGAATCTTTATGAATTACTTTCCATCCATATCATTTGCCCCTAACTTCCTGGGAAAACTTCTCGAGTTTTTGTGAAAGTTATAACGGTCTAATCGCGACTAGGGGTAGTTTCATGCCTTCCTGGGTTCGGTCATATTATGAAATGAGAAGCGACCTACACATTCACAGTGACTGACTTATCCATTGTTAAGTGATATTTCACTTTTAGCCCTTTATGAAACTAATTGAATAGCATTTGATGTTAAACTACCCTAATCGAAGTTATATGTCAGGCGTTAATCATCTTTTAACCTTCGTCAAGGTTAATTATAAGGTGAAAGACACTAAAAAACCCTAATCAGGGATAAATGGCCCTAATCAGGGGCTACTAATCGAGTATTGATCACCTTTTAATCTTAACAAAGGTTAATTGTATGGTGACATTATAATCGACCCTAATCAGGACTAATTAGCCTTCATCGGGGATAATCGGCCCTAATCGGAGCTAATAATTGAGCGTAAGTTGTTAATTAACCTCAATATAGGCTAATTATAAACTATATTACGCTAATTGGCCATCACCGGGGCTAAAATTTACTACTCAGCTCTAATTTGTGCTAATTAGTAAATTTTTATTTTTCGGCAAAAAATCATCAAAAAAACTTGTCCGTGTTCATCACGGGGAGCGAAAATTTTTGTTTGTGACCGCGACGGAGGGATAAGGGCTCCCATGATCGCGACGACCCATTATGTTCGTAGTCGTCATGACCTAGATTGTTCACCACGACCCACTTTATTCGTGGTCGGAGAGAAAAATTTGGGGGTTTTGGTAGTGGCCTCCTCGGCTGACTTTGCAATTTTTTTACGTCACACCTTACTCGGCCAGGGGGCTTCACCATGCCCCCTACTCGACTGAGAGGTGTGGTCGTGGCCTCCTCGGCTGAAAACCCCCCCTTTTTTTGTCACCCCTAGGCGATGGTGGGAGCCTCTCGGCTGGGGGTGTGGTAGTGACCACCTCGACCGAAAACCCTTTTTTTGTCACCGTCGAGGTGACAGTGGCAGAGAGGCTCCCCTGGATACAACTCGTCTCACCTTACTCGATCAAGGGGTTTCAACATACCCCCTACTCGGCTGAGCGGGGGTGGTCGTGGCCTTCTCAGTTGAAAAACCATTTTTTCGTCATCATCTAGGCGACGGTGGCCGAGAGGTTCCCCTGGAGCCTACTCGGCTCACCTTACTTGGCCAGGGGGCTTTACCATTCCCATTACTTGGCTAGGTGGTGTGGTCGTGGCCTCCTCGGGAAAAAACCCTGTTTTTTCTTTTTCTTTTTTCCATCGCTGTCCAGGAGACGGTGGTCGAGAGGCTCCCCTGGAGCGTACTCGGCTAACCTTACTCGGCCAGAGGGCTTCACCATGCCCCCTACTCGGCTGGGGGTGTTTGGTGCAAGCCTTCTTGTCTAGGAATTTTTCAAGAAGTTTTCTTTGTGGGGTCGCCTCCAACTCGACTAAGAGGCTCTCCTAGAGCCTACTCGGCCGCAGGTACTCGACCCCGAAGTTTTACCTTGGTTGTGACGCTCTGTTAGGCTAGAAAGCCTTCAAAAATAATTCTACTCTTCCAAGCCTACTCTTACGAGAGTTGGCGAGGTGACGTCATTGACAGCTGAAAAGCCTTCAAAATAATCTTACTCTTCCGAGAGTAGGCGATGTGATGTCCTTGATGGATGGATAGCCTTCAAAATAATCATACTCTTCCAATCCTACTCTTCTAAGAGTAGGTGAGGTGACGTCCTTGACGGCTAAAAAGCCTTCAAAATAATCCTACTCTTCCGAGTATGTTCTTCCGGGAGTAGGCGATGAGTCGCCCTTGGTTGAAAAGCCTTCATATGCAATCCTACTCTTCCGAAAGTAAGCGAGGTGACGCCCTTAGCGGCTAAAAAGCCTCCAAGATAATCATACTCTTTTAAGAGTAAACCGAGTGACGTCCCAGGCGGCTGAAAAGCCTCCAAAATGAGCCTACTCGGCTGAGTCTACTCTTCCAAGAGTTTTTGTTCGTGGTCGCCACGACCCACTTCGGGTTGTGGTCGCCACGACACACTTTGGTTGTGGCGGTGCTCATAGACAATTGGTCGTGACTGTGGAGACATCCTAGTAGGTCAAGAAATTTTGATCGTTATTATGGATACTTAGTCGACTGAAGGCCTTCCCGAGAGGCTACTCGGCCTCTTCTTCAATGACCATTGGTCGTGACCGAGGAGGTTTCGACATGGCTATGGTTGGCCAATAACTCGAATCTTGAGTTTTGAACTTCATCTTTTTACTAATCTTGATGATTAGCACAATTAATCTTTGATCAAGTTAAATATTGAATTTTTGGACAACATGTCTCGGCCATGTGCGTGACGGGCCTCGATCATGAACTACAACGTTCGTGTTCACGATGGGCCTAGAACTTCGTATAGAATTCTTTTATTTCAAACTCTATAAAAGTTTTCAATCCAGAAGCCATTTTCAGTTCTAGTTTTCAAAGATGTTTGAAAACGTTCAACCACTTCTAGTTGTCGTGGCTGAGATGATGGCCAAACGAGGAAAGGCTAGATTTACTAAAGGTAGAATTCATGTCCCACCTTTGTTTCTTAATCCTTGCTTTGATATTATAGAGAATTCGTTAGACGAGAGGGTGAATGCCTCCCCGAACAACACTGATCCCGACTCCATCTATCATTCATGTAAAATGAGTGAGTCGGATGTGAGGGAACTCAAGAAAAAGTATATCCTTCCGAGTTATATTTAAAGTTTATGAGCCGGGCTGTATCAACAGAACTTGTAACTAGGATCGATTGAAGCTATGTGTTTTAAAGGAGCCTTCGAGACTAGGTTGAGGTTCCCGGTCCATCCTTTTATTTGTTAGTTGAGCTCAAGGTTTACCCTTTTCAACTCTATATAAATTCTTGGAGGATTATCACTAGTTTTATGTTAGGATATCATCAGTTTGGACATCCCTTTGTGCTCTTCTATATTTAGGAGTATCTTCATCATCAAGAATTCTCCTTTGTCAAGAGCCGGATGTTTAGTGTGAGTTTCTTAGAGGTTATTCTTCTTTAAAGTGGGTTTGATACTTCAAATTTGTTGTTCAACATGGGCCTAGTTGGCTTAAGGCCTCTCTTAGAGGTTGGTCGGCCTCCTTAGGTCGGTTGGACTCCCTTCCGAGGGATATCTGGTTGGCCCAAGGCCTTTCTTAGAGGTTCATCGGCCTTCTTTTATCAGTTGGAGTCTGGAATATAGACTTTGGTCGACCGAAAGTCATCTTGTGATGCTAGATATAATAAACCTTCTGGTTTGAAGCGTCTCAAGTTCGAGGCACATTGTCACCGCTCAAGGTTTCTAGCTTTTAGGATCTACGTCCTAGGTCCTTCTTGACCTTGTAAGGTCCTTCCCAATTAGGGGCTATCTTTACTTTCTCGCCAACTCCTGATGCTTTAATCTTTCTTAAGACCGGGTCTCCTAGTTAAAAGAACTTTTCTTTAACCCTTCTGTTGTACAAGAGGGAGGCTCTTCGCTGATGCTTAGCTTCGTCCCTAACCTCGTCAATAAGGTCGAGGGAGAGCCTCATGCCTTTTTCATTGGACTTTGGTTCATAGGCTTCAGACCCTTGGCGATCCTTGGGTGATTTCTAAGGGCACCACGACCTCAGCTTCATAAGCTAACATGAATAGGGTAGCTTCAGTCGTAACTTTAAAAGTGGTAAGATATGCCCATAGTGTAGGCAGTCACTCATCCAGCCAAATATTTCTTGAGCGTACAACCCACTTCTTAAGTTTATCAAGGATGATTCATTTAGCAACCTATACTTGCCCATTTGCATGTGGGTGGGCAACTGAGGTGAATCGGAGTTCTATGTTGTTATCTTTGCAATACTCCTTGAATTTTTCATTATCGAACTATCGCCCATTATCCGTAACAAGGATGCATGGGATTCCAAATCGGCATATCACATTCTCCCAAAAGAATTGAGAAATCTACTTGGTGGTTATCTTGGTCAGTATCTTGGCCTCAATCCACTTAATCAAGTGGTCAAAGGTGACTAAAATGAATTTCCTTTGTCCGGATGCTGTAGGAAAGGGACCTAGTATGTCCATTCCCCACATCGCGAAGGGGATGGGAGAGCTGATAGACGTGAGCCTCACTGGGGGCTGTTGAACTACAGGAGCGTCCCTATGGAATCTATCACACTTATTTACACAAGCCTTTGCATCGGTTAACATTGTTGGCCAGTAGAACCCTGATGTGTTAATTTTAATCTAACCGCAAGCGCACGGTGTCTATTGCTAGTACAAGGTGGCAAGTGCAGGTCGTATCCACAAGGAGATAAGTTCTATCAATTTTGACCAATATGAAGAATAACTGATAACTCTAACTAAATTAACACTACTTAACAATACACTAAATAAGGAATATTAAAACCTAGGGCAATCAAGTCCACCATACTTACATAATAATTGGCTTCTAAGCTAAAGCAATAAATGTGATCACATAACAAAAGTATGTTAATCTCTCCCGAGCATTAACACTCTCAAAATCTTACACATTAACAACTTTTGGTAATTCAATTAATCAGGTAATTAGAGCAACTGTTAATCCCTCCCGAGCATTAATGCTCTCAGAAATATAATGATGCTCCCGCCTTCACTTTCAATTCTACTAATCGTATGTGTGCCTTTAGTGAGTAAAATCTCCCGATCTATTACTCCTATTGCATAGAATTAATTCATGATATCGGCCGATTACACAAATTAATAATAAAACATAATCAATTAGACATAACCATAATAAATCGAACTACTTTAAAATTTATGCCAAGATTATAGTGCAAACATGGCTTCCCCTCTATGCCCTAGAATATATTACTCACTAATCATTAAACAAGTAAAACAACTAAGACAATAAAGAATCATAATTAAACTAATAAAAACACGTAAGAAAATCAGATAAGAAAACCTGTAATATTCAATCTTGTCAAGAGAACAAAATCCATGGCTTTCTTCTCTATATATAATACTGTAACTATTCTTACTCTATAATAATAAATATTTATGAATTCTATGTCTCGGCTAAATAAAAATCTGTTGTCTCTTCTAATAATAGAAGTGTTTCATTATTCCAATCAAATTACAAATCAGACTTCTAAACCGAGTAGGATTCTCCAATAAAAAATCGTAGATGTCTGTTCACTCCCGTTTATAGGATGCTCCGGTTGTATTCTCCTTACCGGGTCATGCCTGAATTAAAGATAATTCCGTAAGCTTCGTGTGTGCTGTAAGATCGTCAAAATCGGACTTCTGGATCTCTAGATATACCCCAAACAGTATTTTGCAGCCCATGTAGTCCAATATTACGAATTTTCTTCTATTTTCACTCGTGTGAGATGAAAGTCTCATGCACGGTTTTGAATGAAAATAGGAATTTTTGCTCCAAATCCTTCCAAGTCTAGAATTTCCTTGTACCCTACAATAAAACATCAAAACTTATTAAAGAAATATCCAAATCAGTGCAAAACAGAATTAATATGAGAATAAAATTATATAAAATATATATAAAAATATACTCAATCAAACATCCCCACACTAAGCATTTGCATGTCCTCGGGCAAATAAGTGAAATAAAAACTAAGTCCACACTAAGCATTTGCACGTCCGCGGACAAATACGTGAAATAAAAAATAAGTCCTAACTAACTAATATCACTTTCGTGGATGATACAATTGTATTGAGCATATGCAACAAGTGGTTAAACCCCTAGGCAACCCTAATAGGACGAGTGTTATCTCGTGTGGGCTTATAGTGAATTTATCCACAATTTTTTTTCTGCTAATTCGCAAGTATGCAATATATCATAGCACTCCAAGCATGTAAACCGCAATTAAAAAATTTTGTCAGTCTTTCTAATTCGCACATCATTTGTACAACTATCCGAGTACGCACATATTGTCTAGATAGAAAAAAATAACATGAAATAGACATCAAAGTCGACTTTAGTAAGTAACATGATATGGATAGAAAAACTCACACAACTCTCAAATTACACAAATGTATAGGCTAAGTATTTCGTTCAAGTTCAATCAATGAATTCATGCGCTACCATAAGCTTAGTTAGTTGTCTACCAAATCTCCACTACTTTGAATACATGCATGAACAAATCAAAAGGTCTTTGTTTAAGGTTGTGGCAAGAAGCTAAGGTCAAGGGTCGGATATTAAGAAAACGAAGTTAACAGGTGGGTAACTTGATAAACTAATAGAGCATAAAGTTCATTTTTAATTAAGCACTCAACATGAAATTTTGATCGTGTAAAAGTTGAGTGAACTTTCACAAGAATTAAACTATAAGCACATATTATCATGTACTTTCCCACTTCATATTGCACATATCAATGAACACAAACTCTACTTGATCTTCTCTTTTTCATTTTTTTCAAGTTCAAGTATTTCTCCAGTAACCAAGGGTAGTGAAAAGTCACCCAGAAAAATAAATGTTATTTAATTTATCCTCCTTAATTTCTAGTACAATACACTTAATACCAACATATGTACTTGGATCATCCCTTTCATATGAAATTACACTTGTCACCCATTAGTATCAAAGGAGTACTTAACCTTTTCTTTTCTTTTTCTTTTTTCATACTTTTTTCAAGTTGATACCCACCAAATTATTCATACTTCAACAAAGAAATATTACTCGTTCTTTGACAGACATCACATGCCAGATAGAAAGCATGAGCATCTTTAAATAAAGAAGACAAAAATACCGGATTTAAGCACCTTTACAGTAGTTTCAGAAGGATTGTGATGAACCCCACATGCTAGAGAATGACAATTTCTAAGAATGTCATTTACTTCAAACTCGGGAACATATTTACGAAAGATACCATCAACGCACTTTCGATACAAGAAAGGGTCATCACAAAAATATTGTTTAGCATCATGATAGAACCATTTTCGCTGTTGATAGGTCAATTCTGGAGGATGAGATCCACTAACACAAAAGTTTGTAAAATCTGCATACCATGGAGTTCTAGTAGAAACTGCAAATAAGTGATCATCCGGAGAAGAATCGTTAATGGGAGTGTCGAATGCAATATCCAATTTAATGCAGTCATGAGATATGATCTGCAACCATGTTCTCGGCACCCTTCTTGTCTTTTATTTCAAAATCAAATTTTTGGAGTAATAAAATCCATCGACGAAGTCTCGGTTTTGCTTCTTTCTTGGCCAACTAATATTTAAGTGCAGAATGATCTACGTGAACGATGACTTTGGAACCAATGAGATAAGCACAAAACTTATCAAGAGCGTAGACCACAGCTAGAAGCTCTTTCTCAGTAGTAGCATAGTTCACCTGAGCTTCATCCAAGGTTTTACTTGCATAGTAGATAACGTTCAATACCTTATCTTTCTTTTGAGCGAGAACTGCACCCACAACATAATCACTTGCATCACATATGATTTTGATAGGAAGATTCTAATCTGGAGGTCGTATGATCGGTGCACTTATCAGAGCTTTCTTAATCCTGTAAAAGGACTCCAAACAAGCATCAGTAAACATAAATGTGGCATCCTTAAGCAATAATTGAGTAAGGGGTTTTGTAATATTTGAAAAATCTTTGATAAAACGACGATAAAACCCCGCATGACCAAAAAAACTCCTAACTCCCTTGACATTAACAGGAGGAGGAAGTTTCTCAATCACCTTAATTTTTTATTTGTCAACTTGGATGCCACATTCAGATATAAGATGACCAAGTACCACCCCTTCCTTGACCATGAAGTGGCAATTTTCCCAATTCAAAACTTGATTTACCTCTTCACAACATTTAAGCATTTTAGAAAGATTATGAAGACATACATCAAAATCAGAACCATAAACACTGAAGTAATCCATACATACTTCCAAAATAGACTCAATGAAATCAGAAAATATGGATATCATGCAACGCTGAAAAGTAGCAGGGGCATTACATAATCCAAATGGCACTATTTGATATGCAAATGTACCATATGGACATGTGAATGTAGTCTTTTCCTGGTCATCAGGGTGTATGGGGATCTGAAAGAACCCTGAGTACCCATCCAAATATCAAAAGAATTTATGTTTAACAAGTCTCTCAAGCATTTGATCACTGAATGGAACATGGCAGTGATCTTTTTCAGTGGCAGTGTTTAATCTACAATAATCAATACACATCCGCCAATCAATGACAACTCTAGTGGGAATTAATTCATCTTTAGCATTCCTAACCAATGTGGTTCCTCCTTTTTTAGGAACTAATCAATACACATCCGCCAATCAATGACAAATGATTGAAAAACTTCCAGGATCTTTAAGTTTAGGTGAAGACTTATTTTGTAAAAAATCCCTACACTTTTCAATAAAATCAATTGTCTCCACCTCACCAAAAGATCTTTTCTTTGTTAAAATATCCTTTAAAAACTTTACATATGATGGAACTTGAGAAATTAAATCAGTGAAAGCAACTGTTACCTCAAGATTTTTTACAAGTGTCATAAATTTACCAAACTGTTGATCTACCTTTGTTTTATTCATCCTGCTAGGGAACGGAAACTTAGGCATAAATGGCGGAGGAACATTTTCAATCTTCTCGTTATCAGCTTTCTTGCATCCTTTAGTTCCACCATTGTTAGTATGATCAAAATCATCCACCTTGTCATCTTTACTGGTTTCCTTCTCTTTCTCATCAGTTACATCAACAGTAGGCATTGAAGGACCACCATATGTAAGACCACTTCTAATAGAAATAACATTCACATTCTCCTTTGGATTTGTTGGTTGTGATGGTAAAGAGCCAGGCTGCCTTGCAGTTGAAGAACTAGCTAATTGCCCAATCCGAGTTTCCCTTATCTTGTTACGGACTTTCATATCTTTAATCTCCTGCATCAATAATTTCAGCATCTCATTTATATGATCAAGTTGTGCAGCTTGACTAGCTTGAGGAGCATAATTTTGAGGAGGCTTCTGAAATCCAGGAGGATTCATAGGCCCCTGAGAAGGCCTATAATGTTGTTGTTGAGAACTCTGATAAGATTGCTGATACTATTGCTGCTGATTAGGCATAGGAAGATTTTGAGCATTTTTGTTCCTATATGAGAAATTCGGATGATCTCTCTAACCAAGATTATAAGTGTTGGAGTAAGGATTATACAGTTGAGTTTGCTGAAAAACATTTTCCTACTCCATCTGAAAATTTTGTGAATTTTGGAAATTGTAAGAACATCCATTACCCAAGTGGCCTTGGATACCACACACTTCACAAACAAGATAATTCATGGGAGCCATGCATGAAAATGCATTAATACTCATGGGAGGAGAAGTAAATGCCTGCAAATTTTTCAATGAATGGATCTCCCGAGTTAATGCAGCGAGCTGAGATGGTAAAAGGGAATAAGCCTCCACTTCAAGTTTACCCCACTTCTTTGGTGCTCTCAGATTATTGAAGTAATGAGCAACCAAATTTACAAGAAAAGTATATGCATCATCAACTCCCTTGTCTAGAAATACACCACCTGCAACATTTAAAAATGTACCTTTGGTTTCAGGATCAAGACCATTGTAGAAGAGTTTAATCAGAAACCACTTCTCAATACCATGACGAGGGAATGCACGTTAAAGATCTTTGTATCTCTCTCAAGCATCTTTAAGAGACTCTCCATATTCTTGTTTAAAACCCGTCATCTTGTCAATCAAGTCGTCAGTTCTGTTCGGAGGGAAAAACTCAGTTAAAAATGCTTGAGAAATCGCATTCCACTCAATCACATTGATATCATTCAACTATTTTTGAGCTTTGTCACGAAGAGAAAACCCGAAGAACATGACTTTTAGTTGGTCTGCAGTGACACCCTGATGTTTAATAATAGAGCAGAGTTGTTGGAACCTTTGCAGATGAAGTGTAGGGTCTTCAGAGGGAAGACCAGCAAACTAATTTTGTTGGATCATAGTGAGCAACACCGGTTTGATCTCAAAATTTGTTGCTTCAATAGTTGGCATAGTAAGGCCAGTAGGCATACCACTCGTAGAGGGCTGTGAATAGTTATTCAAACATTTAATAGGAAGTTCTGCCATTATGATCTTTGAATCACTGATATTTTGTTGCCTTTCTTTTCTTACGCAATCTATGTATTGCTGACAAGTAATCCCAGAATCCAGACTAAGATGAGTTATTTCTGCTTCTTTTTTGGACCTGGGCATCAACAACTAAAATAATAAAAATAGTGAAATATACCTCAATTGGTAGTAAACTCCGAATGAGACAATGAAAACAATCTAAAACAATTAAACTAAAATCTATAGAAACTAGGCGTCCCCCCGGCACTGACGCCAAAAACTTGATGTGTTATTTTTATCTAACCGCAAGCGCACAGTGTCTATTGCTAGGACAAGGTGGTAAGTGCAGGTCATATCCACAAGGAGACAAGTTCTATCAATTTTGAATCAAATATTATAGATTGTTTCAAGAGAAACACGATTGTGTGAAGAATATTTTAACTAACTGATAACTATAAATTAACACTACTTAACAAGACACTAAATAAGGAATATTAAAACCTAGGGCAATCAGGTCCACCATGCTTACATAATAATTGGCTTCTAAGCTAAAGCAATAAATGTGATCACATAACTAAAGTATGCTAATCTCTCCTAAGCATTAACACTCTCGAAATCTTAAATATTAACAACTTTTGGTAATTCAATTACTTAGGCAATTAGGGCAACTGTTAATCTCTCCCGAACATTAACGCTCTCAGAAATCCAATGATGCTCCAGCCTTCACTTTCAATTTTATTAATCGTATGTGTCCCTCTAGTGAGTAAAATCTCCCGGTTTATTACTCCTATTGCATAGAATTAATTCATGATATCGTCCGATTACACAAATTAATAATAAAACATAATCAATTAGAATTAACCATAATAAATCGAACTACTGTGAAAATTATGCCAAAATTATAGTGCAAACATGGCTTCCCCTTTATGTCCTGAAAATGATTACTCACCAATGATTAAAAAAGTAAAACAACTAAGACAATAAAAAAGTATAATTAAACTAATAAGAACACGCAAGAAAATCATATAAGAAAACTGTAATATTCAATCTTCTCACGAGACCAAATTCCATGACTTTCTTCTCTATATATAAAATCATAACTATTCCTACTCTATAATAATACATATTTATGAATTCTATGTCTCAACTAAATAAAAATATGTTGTCGCTTCTAATAATAGAAGTGTTTTATTATTCTAATTAATTACATATTAGAATTCTAAACCGAGTAGGATTCTCCAATAAAAAATTGTAGCTGTCTGTTCACTGCCATTTCTGGGCTGCTCTGGTTTTATTCTCCTTATTGGGTCATTCCTGGATTAAAGAGAATTCTGTAAGCTTCGCGTGGGCTGTAAGATCATCAAAATCGGACTTCTGGATCTCTAGATATGGCCTAAATTGTATTTGTAGCCCTTGTAGTCCAATATTACGAATTTTCTTCTATTTTCACTCAAAAATAGGACTTTTTGCTCCAAATCCTTCCAATTATAGAATTTCCTTATAACCTACAATAAACCATCAAAACTTATTAAATAAATTCCAAATCAGTGCAAAATAGATATATATGAGAATAAAATCTAAAAAAATTATGAAAATATACTCTATCAAACATCTCCACACTAAGCATTTGCACGTCCTCGGGCAAATAAGTGAAATAAAAACTAAGTCCTAACTAACTAACATCACTTTCGTGGATGATACAATTGCATTGAGCATATGCAACATGCTGTTAAACCCCTAGGCAGCCCTAGTAGGTTTAGTGTTGTCTCGTGAGGGCTTATAGTGAATTTACCCACAAAATTCATTTTTTTTTCTGCCAAGTCTCAAGTATGCAACATATTATAGCACTCCTAGCATGTAAACTGCAATTACACAATTTTCTCAGTCTTTCTAATTCGCATATCATTTGTACACAACTATCCAAGTACACAACTAGATAGACAAAAAAATAACATGAAATATACATCAAAGTCGACTTTAGTAAGTAACATGCCATGGATAGAAAAACTCACACAAATCTCAAATTACACAACTGTATAGGCTAAGTGTATTCGCTCAAGTTCAATCAATGAAGTCATGCGCTACCATAAGCTTAGTTGTCTACCAAATCTCGACTACTTTGAATACATGAATACACAAATCAAAAGGTCTTTGTTTAAGGTTGTAGCAAGAGGCTAAGGTCAAGGGTAGGATATCAAGAAAAAGAAGCTAACAAGTGGCTAACTTGATAAACTAATAAAGCATAATGTTTATTTTTGATTAAGCACTCAACATGAAATTTTGAACGTGTAAAAGTTGAGTGAACTTTCAAAAGCATTAAAATCTAAGCATATATTACCATGTACTTTCCGACTATATATTGCACATATCAATGAACAAAAACTCCACCTGATCTTCTCTTTTTCTATTTTTTTTAAGTTCAAGTATTTCTCCAGTAACCAGGGGCAGTGAAAAGTCACCAAGAAAAATAAGAGTTATTCAATTAATCCCCCTTAATTTCTATTACAATGCACTTAATACCAGCACATGTACTTGGATCGTCCCTTTCATATGATATTACACTTGTCACCCGTTGGTCTCAAAGGAGTACTGAACCTTTTCTTTTCTTTTCCTTTTTTCATATTTTTTTCAAGTTGATACCCACCAAATTATTCCTACTTCAACAAATAAATCCCCACACTATGTATCACCAACCCTCAAATGAATCAAAATGCTCTACTAGTAAATTAAGACACGAAAGAACAAGTAGGTTCAAGCATTTAGATATATGATATATAAAAAATGGATAAAAAGCTCAAAGGAGTTCACGAGGAATATAATTTACGAGTACTATTTAGGTAAATGAAGTTCATCCTAGTGCCTTTAACATTTTCATGCATACAAATATCATGTAGTCAACAAAGTTTAAAACAAGTTCTAGTGCAACATACTTCATGACGAACAACACACAACAATAAAAATTGACTAATATAAAATGTATCAATCACAAATTAGGCTCAAATTCTCACACGATGAAAGCATGCTTTAGTACTTACTGAAATTGACAAAGATGCATCTCAAGTTTTAGAATTTCGCAAGCACAGACAAGGAATTATCATGCCACAAATGGTTTTCTATAGATATGACATATCAACTAATCATGCAAAAGAAGCTCACTCGATGTGTTCTTATCCTTGTTAACACACTACGAGACTAGACAATTATTTTTCAGTTTTTTATTTTTTTTTTATTTTTTTATTTTTTTATTTTTTTTAAATTTTAAAAAATATATATTTTTTGGATTTTTATTATTGAAAATCCATCCCCACACTTAAGTGGTTCATTGTCCCCAATAAACTAACTACCAAAATACAGAGAAAAAAATAATACAAAATCGACAGTAAAAAGATTGAAAACTTCCCTCAGATCAAGTTGTATGGTGCGAACATGATAAGTCGGAAGAAAATTCTCGTGGTTGTTGTGAGTGAGCTGAAAATATGCAAAGTAGTCTGGAACGGTAGGGCACTAGAAATCGGACAACCACACCCCCGCATGATACCCCCACTATTAATATCTACATTTGAATACATAATATAAATAATATAATATAAATATTTTTTTAAAACATTTTTTGGTATGTTAATAAATTACAAACTTACAAATATTTTGTAAAATACATATCTTGAATAGAGATTAATGTAAGCTATATTTAAAATATAGGTAAAGTATTATATATTTTACATAAGTAAATAGGTTTAAAAAAATGAAAAGAGACAAAAAATAAAAATAACAAAACATTATGAGTAATTAAATAACAAAATATAATAATAATAATAATAACATATACAAATAATAATATATAAAAATAATAACAATATTAATAATAATAATAATATACATATTGAATAAATATAATATAAATATTATTAATAGAATATTAATAAGAATAATAAGAAAATAAGAATATAGTAATAAGAATATTATAAATATAAAATATAAAGGGGAGAGAGTATGTACGCGCGGGGTTATTTGTTCCGGGGGTAAACATGTAAGACATGTTTGTTTTCCAGAGAGAGAGGAAACCGCCGGTGCATGTACGCATCGCGGTTATTATTTTTTAACATGTTAGTTTAACAAACAGTGAGTTTGTACACTGCAGCTAGCCAAATCATCACGCGATCTTTTTTTTTACTTGCCGCATAGTCATAGCACCAGGTTATTTCAGAGAGCTCACACACCGCAGGCAGTAGAATACACACCGGGGTCACAAAAATTTTCTTTTTCGAGGCGCCAGTTGCACCACAGGGAAAATAAATTGCACCACATATTTTTTTCCTCTTTTTTTATTTTTTTATTTACAATCCTGAAACACTTCACATAAAAATCATCAAGACACCTTGAGGGAGTAAAAAAATATACAAAAAACGGCTAGCTAAAAAAAATCTATAAAAATATTTACAATGTAATAATAATAATAATTATTATTATATATTACTAATAATGATAGTAATAGCTATAATACAAAAAATTTACATTACCAACATGTTGGGTTGCCTCCCAAAAAACACTCCTTTAGAGTATTAACTTGACTTCTACACTCGATTTAAAGCTCAATAGCGAGGTTATTGAGACGAACTGTTAGGTCACACACACACACACTGTAGAAGGGGGTTGAATACAGTGTTTACTACAATCAAATCGAATTAAAGAACACAAGTAACATAACACAGATTTTATTCAACACAATAAACTCTGTTACAATATGGAACTGTCCTCTCTCAGTGATGAACAAATTATCACGAGAGCTGCTAGGGTTACAAAGAATAATAACTTCGATAATGATAACACCTTTAGTGTAAACCCTATTCCTGTGTTTATATACTACACAATTACAAGATAATGTTCTAATTGATATGGAATATAATTCTGCTTTCTAAAATATATCAACTAGTTATCTTTTCTTCCAAGTATTCTATACTTCATAGAATTCCTTCTTCATGCATATTTCTTTCTGTCTTAGCCTCGATCTTCTTTCCTTTCAATCAGCCGCCTGCCTTATCTGAAAGTCATCTTAAGTCCTGATATTATCTCCTGATAAATATCTTCTGATAACTTAAGTTCTGATAACTTAAGTTCTGATAGCTTAAATCTCGTCTTCAGTATAAGTGCTGATTTCCAGTTAAGTACTGATTTGTCCTGTTAAGTAAGATCTGAAAACTTAAACACAAATCATATTAGCCATGAAATCACAAATATATCTAACACGAACCGTCTCCAATTTTCCAACAAATGAACCATCCACATATAATTTCAGGCGTTGACCGTATAGCTTAAATTTTCCTCCATCGGGTCTCATTATTTCAACAACACCATGAAATTTAACTTCAGGAACATAGAATGGCCCGGACCATCTAGATCTGAGCTTTCCAGAAAATAGTCGAAGCCTCGAATTAAATAACAATACTTTGTCACCAACTTGAAAATCACTTCGTTGGATCATCTTGTCATGCATTCTTTTCATTTTTTCCTTGTATAGCCGAGAATTGTCATAAGCATCAAAATGAAGCTCATCCAATTCATTCAACTGAAGAAGTCTTGCTTGTCCTGCAACCTTTAAATCTATGTTAAGCTCTTTTATAGCCCAAAAAGCACGATGTTCGAGCTCAACTAGCAAGTGACAAGCCTTACCATAAACAAGTTGATACGGAGTAGTACCAATAGGGGTCTTATAAATTGTAATGTAAGCCCATAATGCATCATCTAACTTCAAAAACCAATCCTTTCAAGACTTGGAAACCACCTTCTCTGGGATGCTTTTGATTTGATGATTTGAAACCTCAACTTGTCCACTTGTCTGAGGATGATAGGCTAGGCCAACCTTATGAGTAACACCATACTTTTTGAGAAGGGTTTCAAATTATCGATGGTGAAAATGAGAACCACCATCACTTATCACTGTTCTTGGAACTCCAAAGCGTGGGAAGATAATATTTTAAAGAGTTTCAGCACAACCTTAGAATCAATTGTTGTCGATCCAATAACTTCAACCCACTTAGATACATAGTCAACAACAACTAATATGTATTTCATTCGGCATGAAGTGGGGAAAGGTCCCATAAAATCAATACCCCATACATCAAAAATATCAACTTCTAGAATCCTGGTTTGTGGCAACTCATGACATTTAAAAATATTACTCATTCTTTGACATGCATAACAAGCCATACAGAAAGCACAAGCATCCTTAAATAAAGAAGGCAAAAAAAAAAACCGGATTGGAGAACCTTTGCAATAGTTTTAGAAGGACTGTGATGACCCTCACATGCTAGAGAATAACAATTCCTAAGAATGTCATTTAATTCAAACTCGGGAACACATTTATGAAAGATACCATCAGCGCACTTTCGATACAAGAAAGGGTCATCCCAAAAATATTATTTAGCATCATGATAAAACTGTTTTCGCTGTTGATAGGTCAATTCTGGAGGATGAGATCCACTAACACAAAAGTTTGTAAAATCTGCATACCATGGAGTTCTAGTAGCAACTGCAAATAAGTGATTATCCGGAAAAGAATCGTCAATGGGAATGTCATATGCAATATCCGATTTAGAATGCAGTCGTGAGAGATGTTCCGCAACCACGTTCTCAACACCCTTCTTGTCTTTTATTTCCAAGTCAAATTCTTGGAGTAATAGAATCCATTGACTAAGACTCGGTTTTACTTCCTTCCGGGCCAAAAGATATTTAAGTGCGGAATGATCTGTGTGAACGATGACTTTGGAACCAATGAGATAAGCATGAAACTTGTCAAGAGCATACACCACAGGTAGAAGCTCCTTCTCAGTAGTAGCATAGTTCACCTGAGCTTTATCCAAGGTTTTACTTGCATAGTAGATAGCGTACAATACCTTGTCTTTCCTTTGACAGAGAACTGTACCCACAACATAATCACTTGCATCACATATAATTTCGAATGAAATATTCTAATATGGAGGTTGTATGATTGGTGCACTTATGAAAGTTTTCTTAATCCTGTAAAAGGACTCCAAACAAGCATCCATAAAAACAAATGTGGCATCATTAAGCAATAATTGAGTAAGGGGTTTTGCAATTTTTGAAAATTCTTTGATATAACGACGATAAAACCCCGCATGACCTAAGAAACTCCTAAATCGCTTGACATTAACAGGAAGAGGAAGTTTCTTAATCACCTCAATTTTTGCTTTGTCAACTTGGATGCCACGTTCAGATATAAGATGTCCAAGTACCACCCCTTCGTTGACCATGAAGTGGCACTTTTCCCAATTCAAAATTAGATTTACCTATTCACAAAGTTTAAGCATTTTAGAAAGATTATGCAGACATACATCAAAATCAGAACCATAAACACTGAAATCATCCATAAATACTTCCATAATAGACTCAATGAAATCAGAAAATATGGATGTCATGCAACGGTGAAAAGTAGCAGGGGCATTACATAATCAGAATGACACTCTTCGATATGCAAAGCTACCACATGGACATGTGAATGTAGTCTTTTTCTGGTCATTAGGGTGTATGGGGATCTGAAAGAACCCTGAGTACCCATCCAAAGAGCAAAAGAATTTATGTTTAGCAAGTCTCTCAAGCATTTGATCAATGAATGGAAGATGGCAATGATCTTTTTTAGTGGCAGTGTTTAATTTACGATAATCAATACATATCCGCTAATCAGTGACAACTCTAGTGGGAATTAATTCATCTTTAGCATTCCTAACCACCGTGGTTCCTCATTTTTTAGTAAATACTTAAACAGGGTTTACCCATTTTGAGTCAAAAATTGGGTAAATGATGCCCACATCAAGTAGTTTTAAGACTTCCTTTTTAACAACCTCCTGCATTTTAGGGTTAAAGCGGCGTTGTCCCTGTATGCAAGTATTTTGATCCTCATCTAGATGAATTCTATGCTTGCAAAAGTCTGGGCTAATCCCTTTAAGATCATCAATACTATACCCAATCGTTATTTTATGCAAATGCAATATAGTAAGAAGTTTAGAAATTTGACTATCATCAAGATTAGAGCTAACAATCACATGATAGGACTCATTAATATCAAGATACACATACTTAGATTAGATGACAAATGCTTTAACTCTAATTTCTTCACCTGAATTTTATCACAAAAAGTAACAGTGTTTGTTACCTCACAAGTTCAACTTGTATCAGCCTTAACATCCAACTCAAGAATGAACGAGTCAACTTCAGCATGTCCTTCCCCTTCTGAAGCTTCAAGCATAAGAACTGCTTCCAATGCATCATTCAACAAAAATTGAGGTAGCTTATCATGCAAAATTTCATTAATGACCTCAATCCTACAACAAGTATTCTCAAGCAAAGGGGACTTAAAAGCAGAGGTTAAAGTAAAAGTACTTTTATCATCACCAACACTTAAAGTTAATGTCCCATTTTTAACATCAATAACAGCACATGCAGTACAGAGGAATGGTCTACCCAAGATAATGGGGATTTGACTATCCTCTTCCATGTCCAACACAACAAAGTCCACAGAAATATAAAATTTTCCAACCTTGACAGGCACATTCTCTAAAACACCCAAAGGATATTTTATACAACGATCTGCCATTTGCAATATAATTTGTGTGCACTTCAATTCTCCCATGTTTAATTTTTAAAAGATTTAAAAAGGCGTGACCGAGACGCTAGCGCCAAAGTCACACAAAGCTTTGTCAATAAAAATGCACCTAAATTACAAGGGATTAAAAAACTTCAAGGATCTTTAAGTTTAGGTGGAGACTTATTTTGTAAAACAGCACTACACTCTTCGGTAAAAGCAACTATCTCCACCTCACCAAAAGATCTTTTCTTTGATAAAATATCCTTTAAAAACTTTGTGTATGATGGAACTTGAGAAATTAAATCAAGGAAAGGAACTGTTACCACAAGATTTTTTATAAGTGTCACAAATTTACCAAACTGTTGATCTACCTTTGTTTTGTTCATCCTGCTAGGGAACGGCAACTTAGGCACAAATGGTGGAGGAACATTTCAATCTTCTCGTCATCAGATTTCTTGCTTCCTTTAGTTCCACCCTTGTTTGTCTGATCAACATCATCCACCTTGTCATCTTTGCTGGTTTCCTTTTTTTTCTCATCAGTTACATCAACAATAGGCATTTAAGGACCATCATATATAAGACCACTCCTAAGAGAAATAACATTTACATTCTCCTTTGGATTTGTTGGTTGTGATAGTAAAGAGCCAGGCTTCTTTGCAATTGAAGAACTAGCCAATTGTGCAATCTGTGTTTCCATCATCTTGTTATGGACTTTCATATCTTTAATCTCCTGCATTAATAATTTCAGCATCTCATTTGTCTGATCAAGTTGTGCAGCTTGACTAGCTTGAAGAGCATAATTTTGAGAAGGCTTCTGAAATCCAGAAGGATTCATGTCCCTGGGAAGGCCAATACTGTTATTGTTGAGAACTTTGATAAGATTGTTGATACTGTTGCTGCTGATTAGGCATAGGAAGATTTTGAGCATTGTTGTTCCTATATGAGAAATTTGGATGATCTTTCCAATCAGGATTATACTGTTGCCTTTGTTGAAAAATATTTGCCTGCTCAATTTGAAAATTTCATAAATTTTGAAAATTGTAAGAACATTCATTACCTAAGTGGCCTTAGATACCACACACTTCACAAACAAGATTATTCATAGGAGCCATGGATGACAATGCATTAATACTCATAGGAGGAGAAGTAGATGCTTTCGAATTCTTCAATGAATGAATCTCATGAGTTAATGCAGCGAGCTGAGATGATAAAAGAGAATAAGCCTCCACTTCAAGTTTACCCCTTATTAGGTGCTCTTGGGTTATTGAAGTGATGAGTAGCCAAATTTGCAAGAAAAGTATATGCATCATCAACTCCCTTGTTTAGAAATACACCACCTGCATCATTATAAACTATACCTTTGGTTTCAGGATCAAGACCATTGTGAAAGCGTTTAATCAGAAACCATTTCTCAAGACCATGATGATGGCATGCATGTTGAAGATCTTTGAATCTCTCCCAAGCATCTTTAAGAGACTCTCCATATTCTTGTTTGAAACTCATCATCTTGTCAATCAAGTCGCCAGTTCTGTTCAAAGGGAAAAACCCAGTTAAGAATGCTTGAGCAATTAAATTCCACTAAGTTACATTGATATCATTCAACCATTTTTGAGCTTTGTCACTAAGAGAAAACCCGAATAACATGACTTTCAGTTGGTCTGCTGTGACACCCCGATATTTGATGGTAGAGCATAGTTGTTGAAACCCTTGCAGATGAAGTATAGGGTCTTTAGAGGGAAGACCAGCAAACAGATTTTATTGGATCATAGTGAGCAACACCGGTTTGATCTCAAAATTTGTTGCTTCAATAGTTGGCATAGTAAGGCCAGTAGGCACACCACTCAGAGAAGGCTGTGAATAGTTCTTCAAAGAGTTAATATGAAGTTCTGCCATTATGATCTTTGAATCACTGATATTTTGCTACCTTTCTTTTCTTACGCGATCTATGTATTGCTGACAAGAAATCTCAGAATCCAGACTAAGAGGAGTTATTTCTGCTTCTTTTTTGGACCTGGGCATCAACAACTAAAACAGTGAAATATGCCTCAATTGGAAGTAAACTCCCAATGAGACAATGGAAACAATCTAAAAAAATTAAACTAAAATCTATAGAAACTAGGCGTCTCCCCGGCAGCGGCGCCAAAAATTTGATGTGTTATTTTTATCTAACTGTTGTAAAAGACATGAATGTACTTTAACAAGACTAAGACAATTTGTCAACCCTAAGTAAGTTGTATTGTTATCTAAATTTGTATTTTGTACTTGTAATACTTAAAGTCTGTAAAAATGCAAAGGAGCAGACTGGAGTTTTTTTCCTAAAACAGTATTAAGCCTAAGGATTCTATCTGGAAGAAGATCAAGAAGATCATGCCTCAGAAGAATTTTGAAGAACCTTGGAGTTGAATAAATCTGTTTGGAGAAAAATATTCTAAGTCAAGATCTCTACAAGTCACATATTTAATGTTATAGAGAAGTCATTTGAGAACTCCAGAGAGTACCGACGGATAAGCAATATCTACTCGATGGATGAGCAATATCTACTCAACGAATGAGCAATATCTACTCGACGGATGAGCTATATATCTATTCGACGGATGAGCAATATCTACTCAATGGATGAGCTATATATCTATTCGACGGATGAGCAATATCCACCGAGAGTAGAGAAGTCAGGAAAGCTACTCGAGAACTCAAGAAGATATCGATAAACCAATTTTAAGGAACTGAAGATTGGAGATATCGACAAGTCATTCCATCACTAGAGAACTTCGAGTTATCGATAAGTCATAGTGAAGATATGAAGACTAGAGATCTCGACAAGCTGAAGACCTCTACAAGTCAAACTCAATATGGAATGCTAGAAATCTCGATAAGCCTATGTACTTATCGAGATGTCAAATGTTCTATTAATTCAAACTGAAGATCTCGAAGTACAGTCTCAAAGTACAGAATTGCAGATCAGTTTAATATCCAAGATAAACAATCAACAAATAATCCAACAGCTGGATTGATAAGTCTACAAAAAGTAGCTTGAAGAGTATGCAAGATCAATGGCAAAGATTAACTGACAGATGAAGATTAAAGTAAACACGGGATGCTAAAGATATGCTAAGACAAAAATGGAAGGTTTACTTTTCTATAAATAGAAATGACAAGTGACAATTTAGAAAAGCTAATAATATGTTTATTATCCACTGTGTAAAACCAGCAGTATACTGAGTTATACAGTTAACACTGGTCCTCTAGTGAGAAGCAACAATTTAGATCAAATCTCTTGTATCACTCTCAAAAAGAAGCTGAGCTCTTTAACATCAAAGAGCTTAGAAATTTTGTAGCAAAAAGTCTTAATTTTTAATATAAAAATTAAGTGAGTTTTGAAGATTTGTGTTCTTTATTTTATGCAAGTTTAAATTCTGTATGAACACTTTTCAATACAAGATTTAATTTACTTTGTTCAACCATTAACTTTCAAGTAAAGCCTAAAATCAGAAAAACACATACCCCCCCTGTGTGTGATTCATTACCTAACAAGTGGTATCAAAGACAAATCTGAAAGTAAACAGATTCAAGATCTTGGAAGGATGAATACACAGAAAATCAGTAGCATCAAAATTCCTACCTTTGACAAAGCTAACTAAACTCTTTGGAAAAAGAAAATGATGTTGTTTATCAGGATGACCAATCCATTCTATATTCAGATTCTCAAGAATGGACCCTTCATTCCTATGGTAAGAGTTGTGGAATCTACAGATGGAGACATGGTCATACCAGCTCATTATGCTCCAAAAGATCCTGCTGAGTATTCTGATCCTGAAAAGGAGAAAGTTTCCCTGGATAGCAGCTTGCAAATGATATTGATTGAGTCACTTGATAATGTGATGTACAATAATATTGTCAACTGTGACACTGCCAAACAGATATGGGAAAAGATTGAGATACTATGTGAAGGAACTAAGGTGGTTAGATCTAATCAAATAAGGATACTGATTTCACAGTATGGGGGTTTTATGGCTAAGCCTAAGGAAAGCATTAATGATGTGTTTGAAAGATTCAATAAGCTGATAAATGACTTGCAGCTTCATGACAAATACTATGAAGCTGAAGAGGTGAATCTAAAGTTCTTGCTTACTCTCCCTGACCATTTGGAACAGAAAATCTCAGCAATCAGGGAAGGGAGAGACTTGAGCTGAATAACTCTGGAGGTTCTATATGGAATTCTCAAAACATATAAACTATACATGATTCAAAGGAAATCGTTGAGGTCTGGTCAAGGACATATTGTGGATGGCTCAAATGCTTTATGAAATCCACTCCCTCAATGATGAACTAAGATCCCAAACTTCAGTTGCCTCAACAAGTGAGCAGAGAACAAATGATTCACAGGAGCAAGTCATACTAGAGTTGGAAAAGGATGAGTTCTACACTCTTGAAGAACTGAATGAGCTAGATCAGTCAATCACCTATCTAGCTAGAAAATTCTCTAACATTAGAGTAAAGATGCCAAGGTACTTCAAAAATAAAGGACAATCCTTCAACAAAGATAACAGCTGGAAAGAGAAAGGGAAGTACAATTCTGACAGCAAGAGTGGTTACAAAACTAGATCTGTTGACAGATCTAATATAAGGTTCTTCAATTGTGATGAACTAGGCCACTTTGCTACAGAATACAGGAAACCTAAGAAGGTGAAGAAAGACAAAGCTTATCTTGAACTGGAGGCAAAGTATGAAGCTCTTCTGAAAAAGCAGCAGAGCAAGTTGGGATGATTCAGATAATGATAAAGATGAGGAAGTTGGAAACTATGCTCTAATGGGTTTGGAGCAAGGTGAATCATCCTTATCAAAAGCACAGACACCAACTCTTACCACTATTGATTTAAACATGAATCAATATAAGGAAACTGTTGAAAAGATGAGCAGAAAAATGTTTCACATTCACACAAGCATGGTTGCTGCTAATGAAGAAGTTAGCATATTAACAAAGATAAATAAGAAGCACGAGAGTGAGAAGCAAGAAACTGAATTATTGCTAGTTGAGCTTGAAGCTTTAAAACAAGAAAATGCTTATCTCAAGAACAAGCTCAAGTGTGCAAATGAAATTGAAGCAGTGTTAAGGGAGAAGCTAGAAAAGAATGAAGTAAAGATGAAATCTTTCAGAAATGCATCTGAATTGGTCGAACAATATCATGAGAAGAATAAGCCATGTGCAAACATTGCTATTGGCCTTGACTATGATGACATGAGTGACAAAAAGAAAACTGTAGGTGACAAAGGGAAAACCAAGAAGACTGAGAATGCTCCAACCTTTATGAAAGATGTTAATGCACCTATATTCAAAGCATGTGTAGTCAACTTCAGTGAAGAAGAATTGAGTATCAAGCAAGAAATTGCTAATAAAGATAAAGAGAAGAAAACTGGAGAATCAGTCTAGTCTTCCAATACTGAAGAGAAACTCATGAACAAACAAAGTCCCAAGACTCATGTTCAAGAAACCAAAACCGAAGATGCAAGAAAAAGAAAGAAAAATAGAAATGGAAAAATAGGGATAAACAAAAGCAATAACTTTGCTTATGTTGCAAATGCTCCTAGAAAAAATGTGAAAAATTGGCTCTTCAAATCATCTAACTCACCTTTGTAAAAAAGTTGTTAGCAAGCCAGCTGAAGGAACTTGCAAATACAATGAAGCAAACTCTAATGATCCATATTCATTCTGTGACAAGTTTGACTGCATTCCTTGCAACATGAAGGTAATGAAGAGTTGCCACAAACTGAGAGTAGACCTTAAAGAATCAAGAAATGAGTCTACATCAGAAGGAAAACATGCACAACAATCATTGAATTCTGTTTCGTCTAAAATTACTCATTCTACCTCTACTGAACAAGTTACCAAGAAGAAACTACCCAACACTGCTTGGGTTTCCAAACACACTTAAGACTCATTGTGTGCAGGGAAAGTGAAGAAAGACATCTGGATCATAGACAGTGGATGTTCCAGGCATATGACTGGTGGTGGAGCCCTGCTATCACAGTTTGAGGAGAAAGCTGGCCCATTGGTGACCTTTGGAGACAACAACAAATGATTCAAAATGGGATATGGCAAGATTGTTCTAAAAATGTTCTCTTTAAATAATGTAGCACTGGTAGCTGATCTTGAAGTGAATCTTTTCAGAATTAGCATATTGTAGACAATAGTCTCAAGTCATATTCAACAAGAAGAATGCACTGTTATCAGCATGAAAACCAGTGAAGTTGCTCTGAAGGGAGCAAAGAAAGGAAGCTTGTTTGTTGAAGATTTTGACTCAACAAATAAGGATGATATTTGTTGCTTATACACCAAGGTATCAGGAGAAATAAACAAGCTCTGACTTAAAATCTGTCTCATTTGAATCTCAAGAAAATTAACACCTTGTCAAAAAGGAGTTGGTAAGAGACATGCCTAGGATGGAGCTTGCTCAAGTTGAAGGTTGTGAGGTCTGTCAGACTAAGAAAATGAAGAAATGTTGTGTATATGTTGTGAACTTGATGATTTCATTAACAAAACATCTTAGTAGATTCAACTTAGTGTATTTTGTAGCACTCGACGGATAAGCAAATATAGTCCCGACGGATGACTCAATATAGTCCCGACGGATGATGATTTGACATCCATCGAGTGAGTAACTTATGTAACAATAAGTCATGTAACACATTTCTACATACACCTTGGTATAGATTCTGTAGTAGCATATAAGTCATGTTGACTTTAATTAGATATGCAGAATAGGTTGATTAATTGTACATAGATGATGTCTTGTAATTCTGCATAAATGAAATGAAGTCAAGTGCCAAATAGCTACCCGACGGATGATCAGGTACCCGACGGATGATCAACAAGGCAACCCGACGGATGATCATGTACCTGACGGATAATCAATTTAAACATATGTTGACAGTGACAACACAGTCACATGCGTCGAGTGTATGAAAAAGGAATGTGGAAGCCTATTCAACTGGGTTTTTTAGAACAAAGAAGCATTGACATTTCCATGCTATTATGAAGATATTCAAAGATGCTGGAATAGAGTAATGAAGTAGCATAATATTAGACTTGATAGATTTTGTTTTATTATCTTGTCTTATTACTGTGTAATCTTGGTGATATATATAAACCAAGAGTAGAAATTAGAACAACAAGAAGACTAAGTAATACATTTTCTCAGAGAAACAATTGTAAGCTGTATCCTTAGCATTTCCCTGTAAGTTTAGTTGTTCTTATTTGTAAGCAGCTGTGAGCTATTCAAGCTTCACAGAGTTCTCTTGATATATATATATATATATATATGGTGGATACATTCAAATCCACCAGAAAGTTTTAAAGACTTGTGTTTTTATTACTTTGTGTTTTGATTTAACTAACTCTTATTCCGCACTTAGAAAATCAAACACCTATATATATTATTAAGATAGAACATTTTGTAATTCAGAAAAAGTTTCAAGAATTCCATTTAACCCCCTTCTGTAATTCTTGTTGCATTGTTAGGGACTAACAAGAAACTACTCAACAAGAGAATCATGGAAATAGTAGCTCATCTCATACACCTGAGTTTGGTTGCACAACCTCAGGGGGAGTAAGAGGATCTTCAGATACTGGAAGGAAGCTCAACCTGGGATCATGGTATCCCAAGGGAATTAGTTATGGATCTCTTGGACTCACAAATACATATTTTGCTGGATGAAAAGTTGCTAAAAAGAGTTCCAGTGGAAGGTGTCAACTTTGTCTTTCAAAGACTTGTATCCCGATATTGCATTAAGCTCATTTTTGTACCAACAGAAAAACATCTAATTGACATTTTTACTAAACCTTTGGATGAAGCAACCTTCACTGGACTTGTAAGTGAATTTGGAATGCTTAATTCTTCATCCTAAGACAAAACTCAGCTAATGGTTTGCAGCAGATTAATCTCCAGTAAATCAAAATTAATTTGATTAAATTGGAAATTAACTGAAATATGAATTATGAATATTTCAGAAATCTCTGTATATTTGTTTTTCAAATTCAATAAACTTGGAATTTTTCAAATTCTGAGTAAACTGCTTAGTTGTTAATTTACATACTTAATATGTAAAATTAACTCAATGTAGAATTACATTAACCAAAAGTATTTAGAGAACTGAGTTCTCGATAAGTATAAATTGACTTCTCGACAAGTCATTTTAGGACTTCTCGAGTGAGTCCTCGATAAGTCAACTTACTGACTTCTCGAGTGACTTCTCGATAGGTTTAAAATGACTTATCGATAAGTCCTTGTTGAGTTCTCTAATAGTGTTCATTCACAGAGTTCTCTACAAGTACAATTTTTGACTTATTAAAAACTCAGAACTAAGATAATTTAAATTAATAGATTATTTTGGTAAAATACTTTTGGAAAATTTATTCTAATTTTATTTTGAATTTATTCAAGTAAAAGTTAGAATTAGTTCAGTCCAATCTTTGGACAAATTGGGTATTTATTTGACATTTTGATAAGTCAAGTTTGAGTTCTCTCTAAGAGTAATTTAAAATGACTTCTCGACATGTACTTCACTTCTCTAAATGACTTCTTGGTAGACAAACTCCAAATATCTATTTTTGAGTTCTCGACAAGTCATCTTCTTTTACTATAAATACCCAGACTTCTCGATACATACTATTACTCATAGCTTTCGAGATCTAAAGTGACCTAGCTTTCAATCCAAAACCATTTTATCTCTCGTTTTTCATTCATTCTCAGAAATTTTTCTTACCCATTCATTTTCATCAATCAACAATGGCCCAAAATGTTGCTAGGACATTTATCCCAGAGAAAGGAACCAACTATCTTGCTTTCACTGATGCAAACCAAGCTCCCGATAGTTTCAAGGGGTTTGTGAAACTGCTGTCTGAATCCTATCTTGCATGTGCTTTGACTGCAAATCCAGTACTATATCTAGACGTGCTGCATGAATTCTAGACTATAGCGATAGTAAGGACTGATGTTAACAATAACTCTCTTTCTTTGGTGGTGACATGCACAATTGGAGGTCAATAAATAGAATTTAATGACCAAGATGTGAATAGAGCCTTGGGGCTGCCAACTGAGAATCTGGTGGAGGTACCAACTCCTGATGAGCTGACTGAGTTCATGGACTTCATCAATTATGGTGGGGGAATCAACCTGTCAAGCTTAAACAGAACCAATCTAAGGAAGGAGTGTTCATTCATCTTTGACTCTATAGTAAGGGCCTTTACTTGTAGAAAAATGGGATATGACAATATCTCAAGTGTTGTGCAAAAGCTGGTGTATTCAATTGCCCACAACAGACACCTGAATGTTGGTCTACTGATCCTGGAAGAACTTGCAACCAGGCTGGTTATGCCTCTAACAGCTAGAGGTAAGGAAATCTTCTTTCCTAGATTTATTATGTCCACTTTAAATAATAAAGTAGCTGACATACACCTACTGAATGGTATAAATAGTACTAAAATAGGCAACTGTAAGCAAGTGTCCAAAATAATATTTGGCTCACTCACTACAAAGAATAAGGTGAATGTAAGTCTGAAAATCACTCCATTCATGTTGGAGAAATTTAGGACTTATCCTTATCCTATGCTTGACATGAGATCCAATGCACAATCTAGTAAATCTATGATTCCTGAACCTGTGGAAGTACAAACACAGGTTTACCAACATGGATCTTCCCATGCTGCAACCATTCTTTCACAACCTTTACAAGCTAGGAAACCAACTACCTCATCTTCCCAAAAAGGTGAGGTCAGTAAAAGGAAGAGAAAGGGGATAAGCCTAGTTGTGATAACTGAGAGTGGTGAGGAGAGAGCTAAAAAAGAACCACCACTGGTCAAAAGATCCAAAAGGAGCAAACAAACGGAGCTGACCCCTCTACCATCCTCTACATCCTCTCAACAGGATGCAGATTTAAAAACAACCAGGAGTGAGTCTGCACAGCCTGCATAAGAAGCAATTCAAGTGTATGGTAAGAGAAATAAGGAAGGCACATATTGTGAGAGCACATCTCTTGAAACTCCCCCTCTATTCAGGGGGAGCTACCAACACTCATAACTGAGCAATAATCTCTTTTATCTAATATTTCTTCTATTTCAATTCCACTTAAATCCATTTCTCAAGTGCACCAAAAATCAAGTGACTTAGCTCAAAAAGATTTGCTCACCACCCATACACCTCATTTAGATGGTGAGAGGCTACATGCTGGGGTAGACCTTGATGACACCATCACAAACATGGGGGGTTCATCATTCTTTACTGAAGACCCCATGGATACCTCTAATGCACCTTCATATGCAAAACAGTCTTCACAGACTGAAAGGTTTGAGGGTAGTACTCCTGATGGGGAGCTATCTAAATCCTCTCCAATTCAATTGGAGGTTCCTTATGAAGGAACAACCCCCCTCATAACCCTAGCAGAAATTGCCTCTGCAGCTGAAGCTAGGAGTACACTTGCCCATGATCCTGTCATGGGGGAGGCAAGCATAGCACATTCAAGTGCCAGTGTGTTGCAAGACACACAAGGGTTTGAGGCTGGTGCACATGACAGTAACCCAGTCAAATCCTCTCCAATTCAATTGGAGGTCCCACTATAAGTGGAGCACAACATACTGTCAAAACCACAGAGTAATCTGTGAGTCAAACTGTGATCTCAGTTACAGGAGTTTCTGATGAACCATCCACCTTTCAACCTCACATACTCTCTCAGTGGCTACTAGAATATGCTTCTCAACCAACCTCTATAGATGATCTACTAGTAGAGCAGATCTCTGGACTGGCTAACATCTCACAGCATCTTCAAACTTTAGACATGAGCAACCAAGACTATCAGGCTATCATGCTTGCTTATAATGAAGAGGTTGAGGAGCAAAAAGAGAAAATTGTCAATGATGCTGAGCCAAATGGGAATATGGATGCATGGCTGTCTGATGACTTTGCCATAGAGATGAATCAAGTTCTGGCCAGATTTCGAGAAGAATATGTTACTATTCTGAGCAGCAATGCAAGAGACTTAAATCCAGAGGCTGTCTATGATGCCATTACAGATGTATACAAAGCTCAGCTCAAAGCATTTCATCTGTTTGGTAAGGCTCTTAAAATCAAACTTACTGGCCATGAAGACAGAATCAGGAAATTGGTGAATGAGAAAATGGACAAGATCATACCATCTCAAGAGCAGATCTCTTCTAAATTCAAACATTTTTATGAGCAAATGACCAGGATGGATCTTGTCTCCATTGAGAAGGAAGTCAAAAATCTCAAACAATCGTTCACTAATCTCCATGAAATGATCCAGGACCAAATTACTCATTCAAATGAGACCAAGGTTCGGCTGGATCAACTTCACGAGAGCAGATTTAAGCCCTCAGCATTGCTAATGGAAGGGATCAAAGAGGCTATACAAGAATACTTTGGCACATCTAACAGCTCTTATCAGCCTGGATCCATTTCAACAAATCTGCAAATTCTGTCTCTACAGGGTCAAGTCACAGCATTACAAAACTCCAACTCCTCTCTCACTACACAAGTTCAGGCTTTGACATCTCTTGTCAAAAGCCAACAAACAGATATCCAAACTCTGGTGGATTCCCATAAGCATCTTCAAATGCAGAATTCTATAGCTTTAGGAGCCACCATGGGTAAACTCAACATACCACTCTCTTCTTTGCTTAAACAAGTAAGGCCTGAAATCCCTACTCCCCTTCTCATGCCTATCAACAAGAGTAGATGAGAGATAGAGGCTAGGTTGGCACAATCAAGGTCATCTCAACATCAGGTTCAGGGTTCTGGAAAGAAAACTAAAGAAGTTGATCTTGACAAAAAGAGACTTATTAGTTCTGCTGAAGGACCTATTTTGAGCAGAGAGTTTGAAGAACTACTCAATGCCTTAAAAGATTCTCTCAACAACAATCACTTCACATATAAAAAGGCCCTGAAAAAGACAACCAATTTCATAAGAGTGATCAAAGTCAACAAGGACAACTTTCTGGAAGATAGGATAGTGGTTAATGCAAATGACTCAGGGATAGACAGATGTATGCAAGTGTCCCTCAATTGCCTTGTCTCAAGGAGGGCATCTGAGTTAGATATCTTTATCAGCAAAGTTAGAGTTATAACTCGTGAGGATACCAAGCTACTGACTGCACTAAAAGATGCTCATATAGCTGCCTTTCCTGAAGCATATCTTCAGCCAAGCAAGGGTATAGCATATATCTGTCCAATCACTAAACAATTCAAATTTTTCAATATCCCTAAACAATGTGTCAGGAGAAATGAGAAGCTTATCATGATCCTAGGAACTAGCTTAAAAGCTAAAAAAACAAGAACCATGATGATTTGGAAATGATAAAGCTACTAAGAAGATATCTGGATAATGCAGAAGTCAACTTGCCCAAAACTCAGTTTAACAATGATGACTTGGATGATGATGATCACAAGAAGAGTGATCAGAATCCTTTTGGCTCAAATCCGAGTCGGTCTAGTAAGCCATCTGGCAGCAAGAGTGGAGAGAAGAAGAAGGAAGATGATGAAAAAAATGAAGAGGAGAAGAGGAGAGGGGAGAGGAAGAGCAGAAAACCTCATGATGAATCAGAAACTCAAACAACCTTAAAAATCCAAATACAGCCACCTCAAACCTTAGCTCAACCCACAACATCAACTATCTCTAACATCAAACCTTCCCAAACACCTAAGCGGCTAAGACAAAATTTCTTTACAGACAAACTGCCAACTCCTTCCTCAAAATTCCAATCACCTCCAGTCTCACAAATCTCAAGAAAATAAAAACCCTACCTTTAGCCAAACCTTAACTAAAATGCAAGCTTAAATCTGTTGGGAGAAAGCCTAAGAAAGTCAAGCCTGTAAAGTAAGTGGAAGTCACTGAAAGGGCCATATGTAATTGCTTTAAAGAATCTGACTTTCTACCTCTAAATTGGTGCACCTCAGATGAAGACCATTTCCAACATCCAGCTGAGGAAATTGTTAAAATCTGGGTTGTATCCCTGAGAGAAGTTAGAGTCTATTTTAAGGATGGTACATTCACTCTTCTAAACAAAAACTTAATGGATTCTTTGACTCCTGCAGAAATTAAGAGAGTGTTAAGTTTGTTAAAAGGCAAAGACACTGTTACAAGGACTTGGAGATCATCTTTGGCTGAATGGTTGATTGAAAGGGAGGAAACAAAGAAAAGAGATAAGGCTGAAGAAAGAAGAAGGAAACATGATGAAGAAATAGATATGTTTATAAAAAGATCAGAAGAGTTGAAAGAAAAAGGAACGAGCATAATTTCTAAAGATGGTAGATTTCTAAACATCAAAGTTGGTGGATTCTCAAGATTCAGCTTAGAGTATCTGGACTAGGGTTACCCTAAGGCAGCAAGGAAAAAACTTGTGGAAGCTCTAAGTGGAACACTCATCATAGAAGAACTTGAAATTCTTGATCACTTGAAGGATAAACTTAGAGAAGAAGCAGATGTAAAAACTGTCTTTACCTGATTCTTGTAATCTTAGAACCTAGTGAATCTTATGTTGTACAAAATGTAATTCTATCAAGCTTTATGTTTTAATTCTATCTTCCATCAGTTTTAAACTTGGGGTTAGTCTTGTTAACAGGCATGAATTTGTGTGAAGCAATCTTCTCACAAATTTCTTGATTCCTTTAGTTCCACCCTTGTTTGTCTAATCAACATCATCCACCTTGTCATCTTTGATGGTTTCCTTTTCTTTCTCATCAGTTACATCAGCAGTAGGCATTGAAGGACCATCATATATAAGACCACTCCTAAAAGAAATAACATTTACATTCTCCTTTGGATTTATTGGTTGTGATGGTAAAGAGCCAGGCTGCTTTGCAATTGAAGAACTAGCCAATTGTGCAATCTGAGTTTCCATCATCTTGTTATGGACCATCAATAAATTCAGCATCTCATTTGTCTGATCAAGTTGTGCAACTTGACTAGCTTGAGGAGCATAATTTTGAGAAGGCTCCTGAAATCTAGGAGGATTCATATGTCCCTGAGAAGGCCTATACTGTTATTGTTGAGAACTTTGATAAGATTGCTGATATTGTTGCTGCTGATTAGGCATAGGAATATTCTGAGCATTGTTGTTCCTATATGAGAAATTCAAATGATCTCTCCAATCAGGATTATACTGTTGCCTTTGTTGAAAAATATTTGCCTGCTCTATTTGAAAATTTTATAAATTTTGAAAATTGTAAGAACATTCGTAACCTAAGTGGCCTTAGATACCACACACTTCACAAACAAGATTATTCATAGGAGCCATGGATGACAATGCATTAATACTCATAAGAGGAGAAGTAGGTGCTTTCGAATTTTTCAATGAATGAATCTCCTGAGTTAATGCAGCGAGCTGAGATGATAAAAGAGAATAAGCCTCCACTTCAAGTTTACCCCCTTATTAGGTGCTCTCGGGTTATTGAAGTGATGAGTAGCCAAATTTGCAAGAAAAGTATATGCATCATCAACTTCCTTGTCTAGAAATACACCACCTGCATCATTATAAATTGTACCTTTGGTTTCAGGATCAAGACCATTGTGAAAGCGTTTAATCAGAAACCATTTCTCAAGACCATGATGATGGCATACACGTTGAAGATCTTTGAATCTCTCTCAAGCATCTTTAAGTGTCTCTCCATATTCTTGTTTGAACCTCATCATCTTGTCAATCAAGTCGTCAGTTTTGTTCAAAGGGAAAAACTCAGTTAAGAATGCTTGAGCAATTAAATTCCACTAAGTTACATTGATATCATTCAACCATTTTTGAGCTTTGTCACTAAGAGAAAACCCGAACAACATGACTTTCAGTTGGTCTGCTGTGACACCCCGATATTTGATGGTAGAGCATAGTTGTTGAAACCTTTGCAGATGAAGTGTAGGGTCTTTAGAGGGAAGATCAGCAAACAGATTTTATTGGATCATAGTGAGCAACACCGGTTTGATATCAAAATTTATTGCTTCAATAGTTGGCATAGTAAGGCCAGTAGGCACACCACTCAGAGAAGGCTGTGAATAGTTCTTCAAAGAGTTAATAGGAAGTTCTGCCATTATGATCTTTGAATCACTGATATTTTGCTACCTTTCTTTTCTTACGCGATCTATGTATTACTGACAAGAAATCTCAGAATCCAGACTAAGAGGAGTTATTTCTGCTTCTTTTTTGGACCTGGGCATCAACAACTAAAACAAGAAAAACAGTGAAATATGCCTCAATTGGAAGTAAACTCCCAATGAGACAATGGAAACAATCTAAAAAAATTAAACTAAAATCTATAGAAACTAGGCGTCTCCCCGGCAGCGGCGCCAAAAAATTGATGTGTTATTTTTATCTAACTGTTGTAAAAGACATGCATGTACTTTAACAAGACTAAGACAATTTGTCAACCCTAAGTAAGTTGTATTGTTATCTAAATTTGTATTTTGTACTTGTAATACTTAAAGTCTGTAAAAATACAAAGGAGCAGACTGGAGTCTTTTTCCTAAAATAGTATCAAGCCTAAGGATTCTATCTGGAAGAAGATCAAGAAGATCATGCCTCAGAAGAATTTTGAAGAAGCTTGGAGTTGAATAAATCTGTTTGGAGAAAAATATTCTAAGTCAAGATCTCTACAAGTCACAAATTTAATGTTATAGAGAATTCATTCGAGAACTCCAGAGAGTGTCGACGGATAAGCAATATCTAGTCGATGGATGAGAAATATCTACTCGACGGATGAGAAATATCTACTCGACGGATGAGCTATATATCTATTCGACAGATGAGCAATATCTACTCGATGGATGAGCTATATATCTATTCAACGGATGAGCAATATCCACCGAGAGTAGAGAAGTCAGGAAAGCTACTCGAGAACTTAAGAAGATATCGACAAGCCAATTTTAAGGAACTGAAGATTGGAGATATCGAAAAGTTATTCCATCACTAGAGAAATCTGAATTATCGATAAGTCATAGGGAAGATGTGAAGACTAGAGATCTCGACAAGCTGAAGACCTCTACAAGTCAAACTCAATATGAAATGCTAGAAATCTCGATAAGCCTATATACTTATCGAGATGTCAAATGTTCTATTAATTAAAACTGGAGATCTCGAAGTAAAGTCTCAAAGTACAAAATTGTAGATCAGTTTAATATCCAAGATAAATAATCAACAAACAATCCAACAGCTGGATTGACAAGTTTACAAAAAGCAGCTTGAAGAGTGTGCAAGATCAATGGAAAAGATTAACTGATAGAGGAAGATTGAAGTAAACACGGGATGCTAAAGATATGCTAAGCCAAAAATGGAAGATCTACTTTTTTATAAATAGAAATAACAAGTGACAGTTTAGAAAAGCTAATAGCATCTTTATTATCCACTGTGTAAAACCAGCAGTTAACTGAGTTATAAAGTTAACACTGGTCCTCTAGTTAGAAGCAACAATTTAGATCAAATCTCTTGTATCACTCTCAAGAAGAAGCTGGGCTCTTTAACATCAAAGAGCTTAGAAATTTTGTAGCAAAACAGTCTTAATTTTTAATATAAAAATTAAGTGAGTTTTGAAGATTTGCATTCTTCATTTTATGCAAGTTTAAATTCCGCATGAACACTTTTCTATATAAGATTTAATTTACTTTGTTCAACCATTAACTTTCACGTAAAGCCTAAAATCAGAAAAAAATTCAACCCCCCCTCTGTGTGTGATTCATTACCTAACACTAACCGCAAGCGCACTGTGCCTATTGCTAGTACAAGGTGGCAATTTCAGGTCGTATCCACAAGGAGACAAGTTCTATCAATTTCGACTCAATTACAATAGATTGTTTCAGAAGAAAAACAATTGTGTGAAGAATATTTTAACTAATAACTATAACTAAATTAAAACCTAGGGCAATCAGGTCCACCATGATTACATAATAATTGGCTTATAAGCTAAAGCAATAAATGTGATCACATAACTAAAGTATGCTAATCTCTCCCGAGCAATAACAATCTCGAAATCTTACACATTAACAACTTTTGGTAATTCAATTAATCAGGCAATTAGAGCAACTGTTAATATCTACCAAGCATTAATGCTCTCAGAAGTCCAATATTGCACTCGCCTTCACTTCCAATTCTACTAATCGTATGTGTGCCTCTACTGAGTAAAATATCCCGATCTATTACTCCTATTACATATAATTAATTCATGATATCGTCCGATTACACAAATTAATATTAGAACATAATAAATTAGAATTAACCATAATAAATCGAACTACTATAAAAATTATGCCAAGATTATAGTGCAAACATGGCTTCCCCTCTATGCCCTAGAAAAGATTACTCACTAATGATTAAACAAGTAAAACAACTAAGACAATAAAGAAGCATAATCAAACTAATAAGAACACGTAAGAAAATCAGATAAGAAAACTTGTAATATTCAATCTTGTCATGAGAGCAAAATCCATGGCTTTCTTCTCTGTATATAAAACTCTAACTATTCCTACTCTATAATAATAAATATTTATGAATTCTATGTCTCAACTAAATAAAAAGCTGTTGTTTATTCTAATAATATAAGTGTTTTATTATTCAAATCAAATTACAATTCAGACCTCTAAACCGAGTAGGATTCTCCAATAAAAATTTATAGTTGTCTGATCACTGCAGTTTCTGGGCTGCTCCAGTTGTATTCTCCTTACTGGGCTATGCCTAGATTAAAGAGAATTCTGCAAGCTTCGTGTGGGTTGTAAGATCGTCAAAATCGGACCTATGGTCTCTAGATGTGTCCCAAACAGTATTTGCAGCCCGTGTAGTCCAATATTACGAATTTTCTTCTATTTTCACTCCAAAATAGGACTTTTTTCTCTAAATCCTTCCAAGTATAGAATTTTCTTGCAACCTACAATAAAACATCAAAACCTATTAAATAAATATCTAAATCAGTGCAAAACATAATTAATATGAGAATAAAGTCATATAATATATACTCTATCAAACATCCCCACACTAAGCATTTGCACGTCCTCGGGCAAATAAGTGAAATAAAAACTAAGTCCTAACTAACATCACTTTCATGGATGATACGATTACATTGAGCATATGCAACAAGTCGTTAAACCCCTAGACAACCCTAGTAGGACGAGTGTTGTCTCGTGAGGGCTTATAGTGAATTTACCCACAAATTTTATTTTTCTGCCAAGTCTCAAGTATGCAACATATTATAGCACTCCAAGCATATAAACCGCAATTACACAATTTTGTCAGTCTTTCTAATGCGCACATCATTTGTACAAAACTATTCAAGTACGCACACATTGTCTAGATAGACAAAAAAACATGAAATAGACATCAAAGTCGACTTTAGTAAGTAGCATGCTATAGATAGAAAAAATGACACAACTCTCAAATTACACAACCGTATAGGCTAAGTGTATTCGCTCAAGTTTAATCAATGAAGTCATGCGCTACCATAAGCTTGGTTGTCTACCAAATCTCCACTACTTTGAATACATGCATGTACAAATTTAAAGGTCTTTGTTTAAGGTGGTCCAAGCCTACTCTTCTGATAGTAGGTGAGGTGACTTCCTTGACGGCTAAAAAGCCTTCAAATGTAATCCTACACTTCCGAAAATAAGCGAGGTGACGCCCTTGGCGGATTAAAAGCCTCCAAGATAATAATACTCTTTCGAGTCTACTCTTTTAAGAGTAAACCGAGTGACGTCCTAGGCGGCTAAAAAGCCTCCAAAATGAGCCTACTCGGCTGAGTCTACTATTTAGAAAGTTTTTGTTCGTGGTTGCCACGATCCACTTCGGGTCATGGTCGCTGTGATACACTTTAGTTGTGGTGGTTCCCATGGATACTTGGTCGTGACCATGGACATCCTATTAGGTCAAGAAATTTTTATCGTTATTATGGATACTTGGTTGGCTAAAGGCCTTCCCGAGAGACTACTCGACCTCTTCTTCAATGACCATTAGTTGTGACCGAGGAGGTTTCGACATGGCTATGGTTGGCCAATAACTCGAATCTTGAGTTTTGACATTCAACCTTTTACTCATCTTGATGATTAGCGCAATTAATCTTTGATCAAGGTTAAATCATGAGTTTTTAGACAACTTGTCTCGGCCATGTGTGTGACGGGCCTCGATCTTGAACTACCACGTTCTCATTCGTGATGGGCCTAGAACTTTGTATAGAACTCCTTTATTTCAAATTCTCTAAAAGTTTTCAATCCAGAAGCCATTTTCGGTTCTAGTTTTCAAAGATGTTTGAAAACATTCAACCACTTCTAGTTGTCATGGCTGAGATGATGGTCGAACGAGGCAAGGCTAGATCTACTAAAGGTAGAGTTCATGTCCCGCCTTTGTTTCTTAATCCTTGCTTTGATATTCTGAAGAATTTGTTGGACGAGAGGCAAATGCCTCCCCGAACAACACTGATCCCGACTCCTTCTATCATTCATGTAAAATGAGTGAGTCGGATGTGAGGGAACTCAAGAAAAAGTATATCTTTCCAATTTATATTTAAAGTCTGTGAGCTGAGTTGTATCAACAGAACTTGTAACTGGGATCGAGTGAAGCTATGTGTTTTAAAGGAGCCTTCGAGGCTAGGTTGAGGTTCCCGGTCCATCCCTTTATTTGTTAGCTGAGCTCGAGGTTTACCCTTGTCAACACTATACAAATGGTTGGAGGATGGTCACTAGTTTTATATTGGGATGTCATCAGTTTGGACATCCCTTTGTTCTCTTCTATGTTTAGGAGTATCTTCATCATGGAGAATTTTTCCTTTGTTAAGAGCCGGATATTTAGGAGATTCAGTTCAGTTTTTCAGGACGAGCTTTAACTATGTACCAGACACATTTCATACTTTATCCATGTCCTTAATACTCAAGAGTGATAAAGCAATTTCACTATCGGGTCTTCATGACTTAAATAAATCTTGTTGAAGATGGCCTTAGAGGCCTTTCTTCTCTAGTGTGAGTTTGATACTTCAAATTTATTGTTCAATAGGGGCCTAGTCCGCTTAAGGCCTCTCTTACAGGTTGGCCATCCTCCTTAGGTCAGCTGGAGTCCCTTCCGAGGGATGTCTGGTTGGCTCAAGGCCTTCCTTGGAGGTTCATTGGTCTTCTTTGGTCAGTTGGTGTCTTGAACATAGACTTTAGTCGACCGAAAGTCATCTTATGTCCTAGATATAATAAATCTTCTGGTTTGAAGCGTCTCAAGTTCGAGGCACATTGTCACCGCTCAAGGTTTCTAGATTGTAGGATCTTCGTCCTAGGGCCTTCTTGACCCTGTAAGGTCCTTCTTAGTTTGGGGCTAGCTTTACTTTCTCGCTAACTGCTGATGCCTCAATCTTTTTTAAGACCAGGTTTCCTAGATGAAAGAACCTTTCTTTATCCCTTCTGTTGTACAAGGGGGGACTCTTCGCTGATGCTTAGCTTCGTCCCTAACCTCGTCAATAAGGTCGAGGGTGAGCCTCGTGCCTTTTTTATTGGACTTTGGTTCATAGGCTTCATACCCTTGGCGATCCTTGGGTGATTTCTAAGGGCACCACGACCTCAGCTTCATAAGCCAACATGAATGGGGTAGCTTCAGTCGTAACTTTGAAAGTGGTAAGATATGCCCATAATGTAGGCACTAACTCATCCACCCAAATATTGCTTGAGCGGTCAAACCACTTCTTAAGTCTGTCAAGGTTGATTTATTTAGCAACCTCTGCTTGCCCATTTGCATGTGGGTGGGGAACTGAGGTGAATCGGAGTTCTATGCTGTTATCTTTGCAATACTCCTTGAATATTTTGTTGTCGAACTGTCACTCATTATCCGTAATAAGGATGCGTGGGATTCCAAATCGGCATATCACATTCTCCCAAAAGAATTGAGAAATATGCTTGGTGGTTATCTTGGTCAGTGCCTTGGCCTCAATCCACTTAATGAAGTAGTCAAAGGTGACCACAATAAATTTCCTTTGTCCCAATGCTAGAGGAAAGGGAGCTAGTATGCTTATTCCCTATATCGTGAAGGGGATAGGAGAGCTGATAGACGTGAGCCTGTCTGGGGGCTGTCGAATATAGGAGCGTCCCTCTGGAATCTATTACACTTATTTACATTTGACTTTGCATCGGTTAACATTGTTGGCCAGTAGAACCCTGATGTGTTAATTTTAATCTAACCGCAAGCGCACGGTGTCTATTGCTAGTACAATGTGGCAAGTGTAGGTCATATCCACAAGGAGACAAGTTCTATCAATTTCGACTCAATTACTGTAGATTGTTTCAATAGAAAAATGATTATGTGAAGAATATTTTAACTAACTGATAGCTATAACTAAATTAACACTACTTAACAAGACACTAAATAAGTAATATTAAATCCTAGGGCAATCATGCCCACCATGCTTACATAATAATTGGCTTAGAAGTTAAAGAAATAAAGTATGCTAATCTCTCCTGAGCATTAACACTCTCAAAATCTTACACATTAATAACTTTTGGTAATTCAATTAATCAGGCAATTAGAGCAACTGTTAATCTCTCCCGAGCACTAACGCTCTCAGAAATCCAATGGTGCTCCCGCTTTCACTTTCAGTTCTGCTAATCGTATGTGTGCCTCCAATGAGTAAAATCTCCCGATCTATAACTCCTATTGTATAGAATTAATTCATAAAATCGGCCGATTACACAAATTAATAATAAAATATAATCAATTAGTATTAACCATAATAAATCGAACTAATGTGAAAATTATTCCAAGATTATAGTACAAACATGGCTTCCCCTATATGCCCTAGAAAAGATTACTCACTTATGATTAAATAAATAAAACAACTAAGAAAATAAAAAAGCATAATTAAACTAATAAGAACATGTAAGAAAATTAGATAAGAAAACCTGCAATATTCAATCTTGTCACGAGACCAAAATCCATGGCTTTCTTCTCTATATATAAAACCCTAACTATTCCTAGTCCATAATAATACATATTTATGAATTTTATGTCTCAACTAAATAAAAATATGTTGTCTCTTTAATAATAGAAGTGTTTTATTATTCTAATCAAATTACAAATCAGACTTCTAAACCGAATAGGATTCTCCAATAAAAATTCGTTGTTTTCTGTTAACTGCATTTTTTGGGCTACTCTGGTTGTATCTGGTTGTATTCTCCTTACTATGCCATGCTTGAATTAAAGAGAATTCTGTAAGATTCGTGGGGCTGTAAGATCGTCAAAATCGGACTTTGGATCTCTAGATATGACCGAAACAGTATTTAAAGCTCGTGTAGTCCAATATTACGAATTTTCATCTATTTTCACTCCAAAATAGGACTTTTTGCTCCAAATCCTTCCAAGTCTAGAATTTTCTTGTAACCTACAATAAAACATCAAAAAATATTAAATAAATATCCAAATCAGTGTAAAATAGAATTAATATGAGAATAAAACCGTATAAAATATATATATATAAATAAACTGTATCAAACCCCAATCAGGTTATTTTATGAGCGAAGGCCCTGCCCCCAAGTGTTGTCCACAAATCCCTTCATGGGTCTCCTTAAGTGCTTCCTCCGCCTCATGAGGTCTCAAGCACTTTAAATATGGAATAACGAAAGATGTTTTATACAAAAGGCCTTCAATCAGAGTACCTTGATGCTCTTATTGACAACTTGTGTGCCTCCTGGGCATCATCGGGAGCCATCTCATTTCAAGGTGGGCTTTGATTGGATAGATCCAATAACTCTCCATACTGATTGGTGCTATCAAGTTTATGACATGTATGATGAGGGTCCTCATGACATGGAAGTAGATATTTTTCGTATAGTTCTCAATTTCAGACGAGGTGAACTTGGATATGGTGTCGGCCATGAAGTTCTTCTCTCTTGGAACATGCTCCGTATATTATTCGTCAAACTGAGTCAGTATTTCTTTCATGAATTTTAAGTATTTGGCCAGTGTGTCATCTTCGGTCTCAAATCTCCATTGATTTAGGCAACAACAAGCCTTGAGTCTTCGCAGACTTTAATATTTTTTGCCGCCACGGCTCTAGCCAAGCCTGAGTCATCTATCAATACTTCATACTTTGCTTTGTTATTAGTTTTTGGGAATTTCAACTTTAAAGCATACTCGATTATAACCCTTCGGGGCTTTTCAAAACTAGGATTGCACCACTAAATTTTGTTTTGGACGCTCCGTCAAAATGGTGAACCCGATACTCTTTCAGAGTCAAGTGTTCCTCTCTTTCTGGGGTTACTGTCTCTTTCCCCTCAACTTCTTGGTCGTTAATGGTGCATTTGACCATGAAGTTTGCTAATTCCTGAGCTTTGATGGTTGTTCAAGGCTTGTACTTAATGTCAAATTCATCCAACTCAATCGCCCACTAGATGAGCCTTCCACTGGATTTTGGGCTATGAATGATGTTCCTCGAAGGTTGGTCCGTTGAGACTTTGATTTTGTGTATGAATTATGTTCCTCAAAGGTTGGTCCGTTAGGACTTCGATTTTGTGGGTCTGGAAGTATGATCGCAACTTTCATGGGGCTATTATTAGGGCAAGTGCAAATTTCTCAATGGTGGAGTAGTTCAACTCTACTCCGTGGAGCACCTTGCTCATATAGTAGATAGGTTTTTGAATCTTATGTTCTTTCTTTACCAAGATGGTACTCTCGACTTGCTTAAAGACCGTGAGGTACAAGTAAAGAATGTCCTTCAGACTCGGTTTGGCCAACAATGGGGCTTCGGTCATGTACTTCTTCAGTTGTCCAAATGCCTCTTGGATTTCAGATGTCCACTCAAAATTCTTCACATTCTTCAAGGTCTGAAATAAGGGTAGGCATTTTGTTAGTCCCTAACAATGCAACAACAATTACAGAAGGGGGTTGAATGGAATTCTTGAACCTTTTTCTCAAATTAATAAATGTTATATCTTAATAATATATAAGTGTTTGATTTTAAAAGTGCGAAATAAGAAGTTAGTAAAATCAAAACACAAGTAATTAAAAACACAAGTCTTTAAAAACTTTCTGGTGGATTTGAATGTATCCACCAGAGATATATATTATATCAAGAGAACTCTGTGTAGCAAGATATGCTCACAGCTGCTTACAAATATGAACAACTAAGTTTACAGAGAAATGCTAAGAATACAACTTACAAATGTTTCTCTGAGAATATTCTTGCTTAGTGTTCTTGTTGTTCTATTTGCTACTTCTTGGTTTATATATCACCAAGATTACAAAGTAATAAAACAAGATAATAAAACAAAACCTATCAAGTCTAATACTATGCTGCTTCATTACTCTATTCCAGCATCTTTGAATATCTTCATAATAGCATGGAAATGGCAATGCTTCTTTGTTCTCTAAAACCCAGTTGAATAGGCTTCCACATTCCTTTTGCATACACTTGACGCATGTGACTGTGTTGTCACTGTCAACTGATGTTTCAATTGATTATCCGTTGGGTACATGATCATCCGTCGGGTTGCCTTCTTGATCATCCGTCGAGTGGCATTGTTGTTTATCCGTCGGGTAGCAATCTGGCACTTGACTTCATTTTATTTATACCGAATTACAAGACATCATATATGTACAATTAATCAACCTATTCTGCATATCTAATAAAAGTCAACATGACTTGAGTGCTACTACAGAATCTAAACAAAGTGTATGCAGAAATGTGCTACAGACTCATTATTACACAAGCTACTCACTCGATGGATAATTAATTATCATCCGTCGGGACTATATTGAGTCATCCGTCGGGACTATGATCCTTATCCGTCGAGTGCTATATTTTTCACTAAGTAAAATCTACTAAGGTGTTTTATTAATGAAATCATCACGTTCACAACATATCCACAACAATCTCCCCCAATTTATGTCTACTGGAATTGTAGGCATAAATTAAGAGAAACTTGATGATAACAAAATACCCTAAAAATATAACTTTAAAAGTGAGTAGATAAAACTGTAAAGTGCTTCAAATAAAAAAATGCACAAAAATTAGCTCACAATCATTTTCAAGATGCTCATCTAGCCTGAGCAGATTTATCTAGTTCCTTGAAGGTCTGGATCTCTTTCCAAGCTTTCTGTTGTTTTCTTCTATCTGATTTTGGAGCTGTCTGTGGAATTCCAGTTCATCAGATTCTGAGAGATTTAGCTTTTCTTGCATCTCCAAAAGAGTCTCATTGCTAGAGATGCTCAATTGGTCTTCTAATCTGAAAAATCTTTTAACTCCTTTATCATCCATGAACTCCATCAGCCAGTAGGGCCTTAGATGCACTCTACTTCCTGCGTAAGGAATAGTTAGAGTCTTTGGGAGTGCATCTTTAGCTCTAATACTCCTCAGTTCTTCAATCTTCTTTAGAACCAGTCTTCTTGCAGTTACATTGAATCCAAAGTTCTTCTTGAATGATGAATAAACCTTTATCAGCACAAATTGGCTTTCTTGAAGGATCCTGTGAAGTGGCCATTGAATCTCATTTCCTCCCTTGTACTTGAAAACTAACCTTTCAGGTAGATTCCCGTAGGCATCAATCCCTCTAACTTCTTCCAGTTCATCTAGATAGAGGTTTAGATCAGAGAATCCCTTGATGTCACATAAGTACATGTAATCTCCCTTGTTGACTGTGGATGATTAGAGATTTGGATTTGAGAGGTGACAACTTCACTTTCTTGACTGCTCTTGACTTTGTCCTCTTTGGCTTGTTAAGGATTGGAAAATTGAAGTCAGGAATTGGTAGACTTTCCCAGTCTACTGGTTCATCCTTAGGCACAATAGGTTCACCATGAATGTTCCTGTAAGGATCCACCACCTTAATATCTTCAAATACCACTGAGGGTTTTGATGCTTAAGTTGTAGTTGGAGTGGATTCTTTGGGAAACTGATCCTCCAATTCCTTACGAACAAAGTTCAATTTCCTTTTGGTTTTTTGGCCAATTCCTTGTATCAATGAGATTTCTTCTGTTGTGGTTCAACTTGCTTCTTTGGATCTTGAGATTCAGTGATTTCAGATGGCTGAGTAGGAATTTGTTGTGTTGGTTTCACAGCTTGTAGCTTGGCCAAGATAGCAGCTTGCTCTTTCTTTTGTTTAGCCTTTTTAGCATCTAGAGCAACTCGCTTCTTTTCTTGCTTCAATCTTGCCTTTTCTTCTCTCTTTGCTTCAACAAATTGAGGATGTCCAGCCACCACACAAATTTCTTTACCATTCCTGAAAACTTTAGAAATTCTCCTTTTTAAAGCTGAATCAGCTGGATCCTTGTAGAAGGCAATGGATCTTGACAACAGTTTCTTCTCATCAGGCTTAGGTGTCTCATACACTGTGTCCAAAGGGTTCTTTAGTGAGGTTTTTGGATAATTCACCCTCGGCTTCAAAAGTACTTCAGCCTTTGGAGATTTGATGCAGGATGGCTGTCCTCTTTCCAAATAGTTCATGCTCATTTCATTCACAGAGATTTTCCTGACTTATGACTGATGAATGGCTGACTTTTCTGGATTCTTTGCTAGCCCAAACCTCTTTTGAATGTCCTCATCAATTTTCTCCCAGTTGATTGGAATCAACTTCTCCTTTTCAGCTGCTCTTAGATTGGTTGCTGCTTCATTTATCAGATCAATGCTATCTTTGGCTGGTGGCTTGGTGAAAGTAATTGAAGGCACAATTACTTTGCTAACTTCAATGTATAGAACTTTTTGCTCCCCCTCACTCCTAGAATTCTCGTTCTCCCCCTTTTTGTTATCAGCAAGTTGAGTAGAGGAGGTCTGTGCAGCCACCAGTTTCTGAAACAAGTCTGTATGTTGAGCTTGGTGTAGATGAATTGTTGTAAGAGATGCTTCCATTGTTGACATTCTTGTATCTAAGGCATCTATTACAGGAAAATAGAAGAGTGGCACCTCTTTGTGATGGTTTGTCCTGTTCAAATCTGCAATAATTCTTCTCTCTTGAACCCAACAATCTAGTTTGTTGGTTGGGTTCTCAAGCTCAATTCCCTCAGAGAGGTAATTAGCTAACATTATGAAAAATCTAGCATAGTAAACATTTTTACCCCTCTTATTTAACTCTCCTAACTTAAACCCCAACTCAAACAAAACAAGATCACTAAAGTTAAAGTACTTATCAGTAACTAGCATGTAAAACATGTTAAGCATAGAGATATTGACATAATCAAAATTACTGATTTTACCAGAGAATACCTTAGTAACTACATCACATAGATAAATCCATTCTTTCCTAAGACCCAGCCTCCTAATTTCACTTAACTTAGAAGTAGAGAGTGCATAGTTCATGGAGTTAAGCATATTAACAGTGTCAGTGTCTGTGTGTGGTGAAGTTATAGTATTATCAGGAATTTTGAAACATGCTTTAACAACATCACTGTTAATACAGAATTTTTTACCTTTAATAGTGAGTGTGATGGTCTTATCAGTTGAATTGTACACATCAGTTGACCACATTTCCTCAACAACCTCACAGAAGATGGTGGGTGATTCTAGCATGGCATAGTTGAGTTTGTAGTTCTTCACAAAATCCATCATTTTGTGGTAGTCACCAGACTGTTGAATCCCCTTGTTTACTAGAGCCGTGAAGTTGTTCTTCTCATAGATGAATCCAGTTTGTGACATGATCTTGACGACTGGTGCCATTGTTAGAGAGTGGAAATTGCAGAGATGGAGATGATAATTGCTTTTGAGAAAGAGAGAATTTAGAGCAGATGATTTGAGAATGATAAAAGAAAAGTAATGGAAATAAATTAAGCTTTTATACTATCTCAAAAATAACTGTCAAAAATAATAAAGTAAAATAAAGTAACCAATAAGAATTGCCCAAAATAGCCGTTTAAAAATAAACTGTAAAAATTTCTTCAATTATCCGTCGTGTTATACTTATAAACTGTAAGTATACTCGTTGGATAAAGTTCAGGGAATTAACGGCTAAGATTCAGACAATTCGACGGATGAGGATAAATGAGTTATCCGCCGAGTCATAAAATATTCCAGAAAAGTAATTGATTTTATTAAAAAAAATGTATACCGACGGATGATCAAACTCGATGGATAATGATCATCCGTCAAGATGTAAATTTTGATTTAGCCAAAATTTCATCCAAGACTAAAAAATCAATTAAGTTTCTGGAAGCATTACAACTTGCAAATTATCTGAAAAGATTTAAGAGTAATTTAGCATACCTAACTCACTTACCAACCTTGAAAAGGTGGATTCATCTAGTGGCTTGGTAAATATATCTACAAGCTGCTTTTCACTTGGAACAAAATGTAGTTCCACAGTACCATTCATTACATGTTCCCTTATGAAGTGGTACTTGATGTCTTAAGTGCTTTGTCCTTGAATGTTGTACTGGATTTTCAGTGATGGCAATTGCACTTGTGTTATCACAGAAAATGGGAATTCTTTCCACTTGCAGACCATAGTCTAGCAATTGGTTTTTCATCCACAAAATCTGTGCACAGCAACTGTCAGTAGTAATATATTCAGCTTCATCTGTTGAAGTAGAAACTGAATTTTGCTTTTTACTAAACCAGGACACAAGCTTGTTTCCTAGAAATTGACAGGTTCCTGTTGTACTTTTTCTATCAATTCTACAACCTGCATAATCTGCATCTGAATAACCAGTTAGATCAAAACCAGAATCTCTAGGGTACCAAATGCCAAGTTTTGGTGTTCCCTTGAGATATCTGAAAATTCTCTTAATAGCTACTAAGTGAGATTCTCTAGGATCAGCCTGAAATCTAGCACACAAATATGTAGCAAACATTATATCTGGCCTACTAGCTGTTAAGTACAGAAGTGAGCCAACCATGCCCCTATAACTTGAAATATCCACAGACTTTTCAGTAGTGTTTAATTCAAGCTTAGTTGCAGTGGCCATGGGAGTTTCTGCAGATGTGCAATCCATTAGATCAAACTTCTTTAAAAGATCATAAATGTATTTAGTTTGACTAATGAATATTCCACCACTAACTTGCTTAACTTGCAAACCAAGAAAGTAAGTTAGTTCTCCCATCATACTCATTTCATATTTACTTTGCATCAATTTGAAAAACTTTTTGCAAAGTTTTTCATCTGTAGAGCCAACAATAATGTCATCTACATAAATTTGAACAAGTATACTAGAGCCATTAACATTTCTAAAGAAAAGAGTCTTGTCTACAGTACCTCTAGTAAAGTGATTCTCTAAAAGAAACTTTGACAAAGTGTCATACCTGGCTCTAGGTGCTTGCTTCTATCCATAAAGTGCTTTCAAAAAATAGTAAACATATTTTGGAAAATTTGGATCTTCAAAATCAGGAGGCTGACTCACATAGACCTCCTCCTCCAAATCTCTATTCAGAAAGGCACTTTTGACATCCATTTGATAGACTTTAAAATTGGCATGGGCTGCATAGGCTAAGAAGATTCTGATGGCTTCAAGTTTTGCAACAGGAGCAAATGTTTCATCAAAATCTATTCCTTCTTGTTGACAATAGCCCTTAGCAACCAATCTAGCTTTGTTCCTGACTATTATGCCATTTTCATCCATCTTGTTTCTGAATACCCATTTGGTGTCAATTGGATTCTTTCCTTTAGGCTTGGGCACCAGCTTCCATACCTTATTCCTCTCAAATTGGTTTAGCTCCTCCTGCATAGCTAAAATCCAATCAGGATCCAACAAAGCTTCTTCTACCTTCTTTGGTTCTTCCTTAGAAAGAAAGCTGTTGTATAGACATTCTTCTTGAGTTGCTCTTCTTGTTTGAACTCTAGAAGATACATCACCAATGATGAGCTCAAAGGGGTGATCCTTTATCCATTTCCTTTGTTGAGGTAGATTAGCTCTAGATAAAGAGGCCTCATTGTTGTCTTGATGTGTGATTGAGTTTTGATTGTTAGAAACTCCCCCTGAGTTAATGGATCTTTGATTTGAGAAAGGGGAACTTTCTGTAAGTGGTCTATTCTGACTTCCAACTTCTTTTAATGACCCGACTGATGGTGAATTTTGAGTACCGACAGATGAGGCTGGTTGTCTCCCGATGGATAAAGAAGATTATCTCCCGACGGATGAAGCATTATGCAACTCGACAGATGTTTAATTTTGTGCTTCATTGGTAGTAGATTTTTCTGCAATATCCTTTGAAACTGTTTCTTAATCACTTTCATCATCACTGTCATCACTAACCATCTCCACATTGTCAAATTTGAGGCTCTCATGGTAGTCTCCATCTTGCAGTCCTTCAATCTTTTTATCATCAAACACAACATGTATTTATTCCACAACAATGTTGGTTCTTAGATTGTAGATTCTATATGCTTTACCAACAGCATATCCAACAAAAATTCCTTCATCTGCTTTAGCATCAAACTTCTCATTCTGATCAGTTTGATTTCTCAAGATATAACATTTGCAGCCAAAGACATGAAGAAAATTTAGAATTGGATTCTTGTTCTTGAACAATTGATAGGGAGTCATGCATTTCGCTTGATTAATCAGAGAAATATTTTGAGTGTAGCATGCAGTATTTACAGCTTCAGCCCAGAAATATGTTGGTAATTTAGATTCTTCAAGCATTATCCTTGCAGCTTCAATAAGTGATATGTTCTTCCTTTCTACTACTCCATTTTGTTGTGGAGTTCTTGCTGCTGAAAACTCATGCAGGATCCCATTTTCTTCACAAAATGCTCTCATGACGGAATTCTTGAACTCAGTTCTATTGTCACTCATGATTCTTCTAACTTTGAAATCAGGATCATTATTGACTTGCCTTATGTGATTGAGATGATTTCACTAGCCTCATCTTTAGACTTTAGGAAATATGTCCAAGAGAACTTTGAGACATTATCTACAATTACTAGGCAAACTATTTTCCTTGAAATAGACAACACATTAACTGGTCCAAACAAATCCATGTGTAGCAGTTGCAAAGGTTCTTCAATTGTTGAATCAAGCTTCTTTCTGAATGATGCTTTAATTTGCTTTCCCTTCTGGCAAGCATCATACAATCCATCCTTAGAAAACTCCACTTGAGAAATGCCTCTAACCAGTTCTTTCTTTACTAGTTCATTCATGGTCTTGAAGTTTAGATGGGATAGCTTCTTGTGTCATAACCAACTTTCATCCTGACTTGCTTTGCTGAGAAGACAAGTAACAGATTATGTATTTGATGAGTTGAAGTCAGCTAGGTACATATTTCCTTTTCTCACACCAGTGAGAACCACTTTGTTGCTCCTCTTGTTAGTCACAACACATGCTTCTGAGTTGAAGGTTACTGAGTTGCCTTTATCACAAAGCTGGCTGATACTCAACAAATTGTGCTTGAGACCATCCATTAAAGGCAACCTCCTCAATGATGACATTGTCTTTTGAAATCAAGCCATATCCCACAGTATAACCCTTGCTGTCATCTCTAAAAGTAATACTTGGGCTAGCTCTCTCCTTAAACTCTGTGAGCAGGGTAGAATCACCAGTCATGTGTCTTGAACAACCACTATCCAAGTACCATAGATTCTTTCTGTTTCCTTGCACACATCAAAACCAAATCAAGTTGATTTTGGTACCCAAGTTTCCTTGGGTCCTGCCTTGTTACCTTTCTTTTTCTGTTTCTTAGGTTTGATCTCATTTGACTTGGGGATATCAGATTCATCCTTAGTCATTTGAGTTGGACCTTTAAAACCATTCATTACAGCAGATTATCATGCATATTTTGATTAACAGGGAATGGCATGCTATTAGTAAACATGTTATTCCAGTAAGGCATGTTAAATGGCATTTGTGGCATACTAAATGCAGCATAATAAGGATTAGGTGCAAATGGCATATTAGCAAATTGTGCATTCATATTCTGTGTAGACATAACATTCATAGGCATAGAAGGCATGGCATTTATGTTGGGAAAATGAGGTGGCACTTATATGGAAGTAGGCATGGCAGTTTTGCAATTAATAGACAAATGATTTACACTTCCACACTTGACACATATTTTTCTTGGAGCATATTTTTCAGGCGTGTAGTTGTTATGCTTGTTAATTCTTACTTTACCATTTCTATTATTTTTCCTTTTAGCCTCTGTTTTAACTTCAATCTTTTCCAGTCTGTCACTCAATTGCTTGACAGTCATATGACCAATATTAGCCTTTTTTTCCTTCTTCACTTGACTAGATTCTTTGAAATGAAGTTTTTGGAAACTGATCCATACTTTTCATTTAACTTGGCAAGTTTGGTTTTACTCACAGGTTTGCTCACAACCAACGGATGAGGATTTATGTCACTCGACGGATAATCCTTTTGGTAATCCGATGGATGACTCTCATCATCCGTCGAGTCCACATCTGTTAGCAATCCCTCAACCAAGTTGGATTCCAGCTTCTCCTTATTCTTCTTCCAGGCTGCATCATAAAAGGACTCAATACCTTTAACCTTGGTGATTTGATCATGAACATCTCTAGATGTTTTCCACGCCTTAATCACATCATGTTCTCGTTCAAGCTGCTTCTTCAAGATCTCTTCTTTCTTCAAGGACTCAGTTAATTCATCCTTAGCAATTTTACACTCAATTCTTAATTTTTCAAACTCAATGAACCGAGACTCTAGCACATTATTCCTCTCACTTAAAAACAAATTGTTTTATTTGATTTTAGCATTTTCCTTAGTAAGAGACTTAAGAGTAACACGCAAATGATATAATTTTTTAGACATGTCATTTATTGCATCATTACACTCAGCTTTAGATAAATGTGCAAGGTTAGTGGTGATTACCTGATTACTTGAAGAACTTGTCTCTGTTTCATCAGACTTGGTCATTCGGGCTAGATTGACATAGCTGACATCCTCATCCAGACCGTCTGTTGTCCAGTCATTTTCTTGTGTAATGAAAGCCCTTTCCTTTTGTTTGAGCAACTCAAAGTATTTCTGTTTATAATCCACAGGCTCAAACTTCTTTTTGCTGGAATCTGACTTTCTACACTCACTGGCAAAGTGCCCTGCCAAGCCACATTTGAAACACTTGAATTTTGATTTATCCACCATGTTTCTATTTGGCTTAGTTGCTCCAAAGTTCTTCTTGAACTTGAGCTTGGCAAATCTTCTGGAAAGAAATGCTAGATGTTTATCAATATCTTCCATGTCATCTTGGCTCAAAGAATCTTCATTTTCTGCTACCAGCCCCTTGCCCTTATTTTCACAGACCTTTGAAGTTGATTCAACAGCTTCCATCTTCATTTCCTTCTCTTTTTCTAACTCAGCAACTAGTGCAATGGATCCTCCTTTCTTCTTTCCTCTCTCCATCATCTCATCTTGCTCTATTTCAAGCTTATAAGTTTTCAGGATGCCATTCAGTCTCTCCAAAGTAAACTCCTTGTAATCTTGAGAGTTTCTCAATGAGACTGTCATAGGTTTCCATTCCTTTGGAAGAGATCTAAGGAACTTAAGATTGGAGTCTTTTGTCTGATAGACCCTTCCATGCAATTTCAGAGCATTTAGTAGTTTTTGAAATCTACTAAAAATATCAGTTAGAGACTCACTATCTTCACTGTGAAAGTGCTCATATTGCTGAATTAGTAGCTGCATCTTGTTTTCTCTAACTTGTTCAGTGCCATCACAGATAATCTGTATTGTATCCCAAACTTCCTTGGTAGTTTTGCAATTGATGATGTTGTCAAACATGTCACCATCAACTCCATTGAACAGGATATTCATGGCCTTCTTATCTTTCCTGACTTGTTCAATATCAGGATCAGACCATTCATGCTTTGGCTTGGGGACAGATGGCTCATTTCCAGTTGCAGCTCTCATTGGTACATGAGGGCCTCTTTCTATGCAATCTACATAGGCCTCATCTTGAAAAAGTAAATGAAGATGCATCTTTACCTTCCAGTGATGGTACTTATCTTTGTCCAGAAAAGGAATCTTAACTCCAACATCCTTCTTGTTCATCTTGATATTTTGTTGTGATCTTTAAACTCTTTGTTTATCAAGAGCTTGCTCTTATACCAATTGTTAGTCCCTAACAATGCAACAAGAATTACAGAAGGGGGGTTGAATGGAATTCTTGAACCTTTTTCTCAAATTATAAAATGTTCAATCTTAATAATATATAAGTGTTTGATTTGCAAAGTGCGGAATAAGAAGTTAGTAAAATCAAAACTTAAGTAATTAAATACACAAGTCTTTAAAAACTTTCTGTTGGATTTGAATGTATCCACCAGAGATATATATTATATCAAGAGAACTCTATGTAGCAAGATTTGCTCACAGCTGCTTACAAATATGAACAACTAAGTTTACAGAGAAATGCTAAGAATACAGCTTACAAATGTTTCTCTGAGAATATTCTTGCTTAGTGTTCTTGTTGTTCTATTTGCTACTTCTTGGTTTATATATCACCAAGATTACAAAGTAATAAGACAAGATAATAAAACAAAACCTATCAAGCCTTATACTATGTTGCTTCATTACTCTATTCCAGCATCTTTGAATACCTTCATAATATCATGGAAATGGCAATGCTTCTTTGTTCTCTAAAACCTAGTTGAATAGGCTTCCACATTCCTTTTGCATACACTCGATGCATGTGACTGTGTTATCACTGTCAACTGATGTTTGAATTGATTATCTGTCGAGTACATGATCATCCGTCGGGTTGCCTTGTTGATCATCCGTCGAGTGGCATTGTTGTTTATCCGTCGGGTAGCAATCTGGCACTTGACTTCATTTCATTTATACAGAATTACAAGACATCATCTATGTACAATTAATCAACCTATTCTGCATATCTAATTAAAGTCAACATGACTTGAGTGCTACTATAGAATCTAAACAATGTGTATGCAGAAATGTGCTACAGACTCATAATTACACAAGCTAATCACTCGATGGATAATTAATTATCATCCGTTGGGACTATATTGAGTCATATGTCGAGACTATGATCCTTATCCGTCGAGTGCTATATTTTTCACTAAGTAAAATCTGCTAAGGTGTTTTGTTAATGAAATCATCACGTTCACAACATATCCACAACAATCTCCCCCAATTTATGTCTACTGGAATTGTAGGCATAAATTAAGAGAAATTTGATGATAACAAAACACCCTAAAAATACAACTTTAAAAGTGAGTTGATAAAACTGTAAAGTGCTTCAAATAACAAAATGCACAAAGATTAACTCACAGTCATTTTCAAGATGCTCATCTAGCCTGAGCAGATTTATCTAGTTCCTTGAAGGTCTGGATCTCTTTCCAAGCTTTCTGTTATTTTCTTCTATCTGATTTTGGAGCTGTCTGTGGAATTCCAGTTCATCAGATTCTGAGAGATTTAGGGCCTGTTTACTTCAAGAGTTTTTCAGAAATTTTTTCTAAGAAAACTAGAAAAACAAAAAACATGTTCAAATACAAAATTTTTAAAACAAAAAACGGGAAAAATAGAAAACACGGTTTTCCCGTGTTTTCCAAATTTTAACTATAGATATGAAAAGTATCAAAAATAACATTTTGATGTTTTCTAAACCTAGAAAAGTAAAAAAAACACAGGTAGTTAAACACCTTAAGATAGATTCCTACCAAACATAAATATTTTTATATTTTTATCATTTGTAATTTATATGGTTAATTAACAATTTTGTAAGTTTACTTAGAAAGTTACAAAAAAAATAGCAGAGTAAACAACTAATATACTACTAACTTAACTTATGGAGCTTATAAATTTTCAACACTATAATATCATATTTTTAAATTAAAAAGTATATTACATATTTGTAATAAAAAAAATTCAAAATAGTTTAATTCAACAATTATTTTATTAGATTGATTAAAATAATAATTATATAATTTTTTTAATATTACTATTTACATTATATGTGAGAACTTAATAATATAATAACTAATAACGTATATGTTATATGAATAAAGAAAAGACTCATGACTAAAACTTAGTTATGAGTTATTTTGTATAAAATTTTTCAAAATTTTTGTATATAATTATTAAATGGATTTTCTAATAAAAGCTCCAAAATTGTAAATATATTTAGGGTCATATAATTATAAAGATCCATTATTCAACCTATTCATATTTTATTTGTCGCCTTTAATTATATTTTATCTAAAAAAGGTTATTTTAAACATGTTAAAGAAATATGTATATAAAATTAAATTATGAAGCATTAAAATAATTTTATTAATTGCTCTTTTATATATTTACTCAAATTACTTCGGCATTTTATTTAATATTTTTAAGAAAATAGAAAATTGACATTTGAAACACATTTTTTCAATTTTCAACTGTTTTCTTAGAAATGAAAATTTCAGAAAAACAGAAAATAGAAAAATGGAAAATTTTTCCACAAAGAAACAACCCCTTAGCTTTTCTTGCATCTCCAAAAGAGCCTCATTGCTAGAGATGCTCAATTGGTCTTCTAATCTGAAAAATCTTCTAACTCCTTTTTCATCCATGAACTCCATCAGCCAGTAGGGCCTTAGATGCACTCTACTTCCTGTGTAAGGAATAGTTAGAGTCTTTGGGAGTGCATCTTTAGCTCTAATACTCCTCAGTTCTTCAATCATCTTTGAAACCAGTCTTCTTGTAGTTACATTGAATCCAAAGTTCTTCTTGAATGATGAATAAACCTTTATCAGCACGTATTGGCTTTCTTGAAGGATCCTGTGAAGTGGCCATTGAATCTCATTTCCTCCCTTGTACTTGAAAACTAACCTTTCAGGTAGATACCTGTAGGCATCAATCCCTCTAACTTCTTCCAGTTCATCTAGATAGAGGTTTAGATCAGAGAATTCCTTGATATCACATAAGTACATGTAATCTCCCTTGTTGACTTTGGATGATTAGAGATTTGGATTTGAGAGGTGACAACTTCACTTTCTTGACTGCTCTTGACTTTGTCCTCTTTGGCTTGTTAAGGATTGGCAAATTGAAGTCAGGAATTGGTAGACTTTCCAAGTCTACTGGTTCATCCTTAGGCACAATAGGTTCACCATGAATGTTCCTGTAAGGATCCACCACCTTAATATCTTCAAATACCACTGAGGGTTTTGATGCTTGAGTTGTAGTTGGAGTGGATTCCTTGGGAAACTGATCCTCCAATTCCTTACCAACAAAGTTCAATTTCCTTTTGGTTTTTTGGCCAATTCCTTGTATCAATGAGATTTCTTCTGTTATGGTTCAACTTGCTTCTTTGGATCTTGAGATTCAGTGATTTCAGATGGCTGAGTAGGAATTTGTTGTGTTGGTTTCACAGCTTGTAGCTTGGCCAAGATAGCAGCTTGCTCTTTCTTTTGTTTAGCCTTTTTAGCATCTAGAGTAGTTTGCTTCTTTTCTTGCTTCAATCTTGCCTTTTCTTCTCTCTTTGCTTCAGCAAATTGAGGATGTCCAGCCACCACACAAATTTCTTTACCATTCCTGAAAACTTTAGCAATTCTCCTTTTTAAAGCTGAATCAACTGGATCCTTGTAGAAGGCAATGGATCTTGACAACAGTTTCTTCTCATCAGGCTTAGGTGTCTCATACACTGTGTCCAAAGGATTCTTTAGTGAGGTTTTTGGATAATTCACCCTTGGCTTCAAAAGTACTTCAGCCTTTGGAGATTTGATGCAAGATGGTTGTCCTCTTTCCAGATAGTTCATGCTCATTTCATTCACAGAGATTTGCCTGACTTGAGAGTGATGAATGGCTGACTTTTCTGGCTTCTTTGCTAGCCCAACCTCTTTTGAATGTCCTCATCAATTTTCTCTCAGTTGATTGGAATCAACTTCTCCTTTTCAGCTGCTCTTAGATTGGCTGCTGCTTCATTTATCAGATCAATGTTATCTTTGGCTGGTGGCTTGGTGAAAGTAATTGAAGGCACAATTACTTTGCTAACTTCAATGTTGAGCACTTTTTGCTCCCCCTCACTCCTAGAATTCTCTTTCTCCCCCTTTTTGTTATCAGCAAGTTGAGTAGAGGAGGTCTGTGCAGCCATTAGTTTCTAAAGCAAGTCTGTATGTTGAGCTTTGTGTAGATGAATTGCTGTAAGAGATGCTTCCATTGCTGACATTCTTATATCTAAGGCATCTATTACAGGGAAATAGAAGAGTGGCAACTCTTTGTGATGGTTTGCCCTGTTCAAATCTAATACTATGCTGCTTCATTACTCTATTCCAGCATCTTTGAATATCTTCATAATAGCATGGAAATGGCAATGCTTCTTTGTTCTCTAAAACCCAGTTGAATAGGCTTCCACATTCCTTTTACATACACTTGACGCATGTGACTGTGTTGTCACTGTCAACTGATGTTTGAATTGATTATCCGTCGGGTACATGATCATCCCTCGGGTTGCCTTGTTGATCATCCGTCGAGTGGCATTGTTGTTTATCCGTCGGGTAGCAATCTGGCACTTGACTTCATTTCATTTATACAGAATTACAAGACATCATCTATGTACAAATAATCAACCTATTATGCATATCTAATTAAAGTCAACATAACTTGAGTGCTACTATAGAATCTAAACAAGGTGTATGCAGAAATATGCTACAGACTCATTATTACACAAACTACTCACTCGATGGATAATTAATTATCATCCGTCGGGACTATATTGAGTCATCCGTCGGGACTATGATCCTTATCCATCGAGTGCTACATTTTTCACTAAGTAAAATCTACTAAGGTGTTTTGTTAATGAAATCATCACATTCACAACATATCCACAACACATTTGTCTCCTGACTTGGAGATTAACCTCCCTAAAGCTGCAATCGTCCTAGTCAGTTTTTGAACATTCTTTATGAAATATGATGGTTCCATGTCTAGGATAACATTGATTTTTTCAGGGTCGGCCTCGATTCCTCTCTTCGAGACCATGTGTCCCAAAAACTTTCGAGACCCAATGTCGAAGGCTCACTTGGAAGGGTTTAACATCATTTTATGGTTCCTCGGCACTTTGAATGCCTCTCTGAGGTGATAAATATGGTCGGCCTTGGCTAGGATTTTGACTAATGTCATCAACATAGACCTTCATGGTTTTTTCAATTAGATGGGTGAATATCTTATTCACCAACCTTTAGTATGTGGCTTATACATTCTTAAGTCCAAAAGTCATAACAAGATAGCAAAAGATATCAAAGTTAGTCATGAAAGATACCTTGTGAGTGTTGTCCTTATGTATTTAAATCTGTTTGTAACTGATGGCGTTATCCATAAAACTTTGCATCTCATGCCCAACAGTGGCATAGATCAGGGTATCAATCCTTGGTAGGGGTAGCAGTCCTTAGGACATGCATTGTTCAAATTAGTGAAGTCGAAGCACATCCTCCACTTCCCATCATCTCTCTTGACCATCACGGGGTTAGACTACTATTCGGTAAATTTTACTTCCTTAATAAATCTATCCTTTGGGAGCTTCTCGACCTCCTGTTTAATGGCTTTCAGCCTATCAGGGGCACATGTTTTCTTCTTTTACTTGACAGCCATTTGAGTTGGATCGACGTTCAACTTATGAGTTATTAGGTCGGGGTCAATCCCATGTATGTCGGTCACTGTCGAAGTAAACACGTCATTATTCTCTTGCAAGAACGTTGTGAATCAGCCCTTCAGGACTTTGTCCAAAGATTCTCCAATTTATGTGACATTATCTAGGTCTAAGGAGTTAAGGGGAATTGAAAGCAAATCCTCACTTGGCTTTTCTTGATATTCTTCATTCTCACGTATATTCATGTCTTCTATTGGGATGACCCGCTCCCCGGTTCCATCAGGCTTAAGTATGGTCACATAGCAACCACAGGTCATTTTCCGTTCTCCTCTTTCTTTTTTGACACCATTTCTGGTTGGGAACTTGAGCACCAAATGGTAGATCGAGGGCACGGCCTTGAAAGCATGATTCAAGTCCTTCCAAGGACAGCATTGTAAGTGGAGGCTGCATTTACAACATCAAAGTTTAACATTTGTGTGGTCTCTCTTAGCTTTTCCTCAATATTCACGGGAAGTTGTATTGCTCCTTCGACTTGGAACTTTACTCCATTGGGCGTTGACCCCTAAATGGGTGCATCCGAAGGGGTCAGTTGGGTGTCATTGTACCCCATTCTTAGAAATATGTCATGGAATATGATGTCCACGGAGGCTCCATTGTCACCCAGTGATCTCTTGACATGACAATTTTCGATTATTGGTGTAATAACCACAGGATCTTCCCTAGGAAACTTCAGACCCTCAAGATTGGGGTCGTCAAGTGTCATCTCAGTCTCAGCACGCTTGGGTGCATCTCCAACTATACTCATCACCTCTTTTGCATAGGCCTTTCGAGAGTTCCTTGTTATCCCAGCGGCTGTTGGCCCTCCTGAGATCATGTTGATTACTAGTCCTTGGGGTTGTGAGTTTTGATCTCGGTCGTTGCCCATTCGATTGTTATATTTTCGATCATTATCTCTTCTCTGGCCTTTAGCCTCTTCACCCTTGGGGAATCACCCAAAATTTTCTCTTCGAATTAGATACTCAATCTCATCCTTGAGTTATCTACAACCGTTGGTGTTATGACTAACATATTCGTGGAACCTAAAATATTGGCCCTTATCTCTTTTCTCGGGGTCTCCTCTTAGTGGCTTCAGTCATCTAAACTTTTTATCCTTCTCAATTTTTAAAAGGATTTGGCTCTTTGGAGCGTTCAACCCTCTTCTTAATGCTTTCCTCGGCATTGATTTACTTTCTGACCCTATCCTGGAGCTGTATCATGCTTCCAGGTGGGTGCTTGGCTAGGAACATCATGAAAAACTCATCTTTAGTTCCTTGCTGCAGGGCTATCATGGCCAATTCATCATCAAGATCTAGAACCTTTAAGGCCACTTTTGTGAATCGATAGAGGTAGTCTTTAAGGGACTCATTTGCTCCTTGAACAAGTCCTATGAGAGAAGACGAACTCTTTTCATACACTTTGTCATTGACAAATTGCTTGATGAAGGCATGGCTTAGCTCTCTGAAGGACCCAATTGAGTTGAAGGGTAGACGGAAGTCCTATATTTAAGCATCAGATATGGTTTGAGGGAAAGCCTGACACTTGATAGCGTCGTTCATGGGCTGTAGCAATAGGGCATTAGAGAATGTTCTCACATGATCAAGTCGGTTGGATTGGCCTTCGGGGTTGCAACCCTTTGTCTCGGTGTTGGACCTTCCAAGTCTATGGCAGGAGGAAAATATAGACCCGGTAATTTTGAACACGACATGACTTACACGACACAAAACGATACAAAAATTTTGTGTTTGTGTTTGCCTTTTTAATACACGACACGAAAGTAAACGAACACGAAAGTACACGGTCGAGATTTAATGTTGATTTTGTATTTGCTATTTTGATACACGACACAACACGAAGTATACGACATAAATAAATATTATAATTAAATATTAATATTTATAATATATATTTGTATAATTATAATAAATATACGCATATTTATTTTTAAAACAATACTTGATTTTATAATCTTGTAAATAAATCTGATTTAGATATATACATTTTGTATGTTTTATAAAAATTTTACCCAAAAATCTTAATTTTTTTATTAATTTAATTTAATTTAATTTATATCTAAATTTACACGAAATACACGACACGAAACGACACAAAATGAAAGTACACGAACACGAAAGTACATGGAACCTAAACGGGTCGGTTTTGTGTTTGGCAATCAAGTACACGAAACACACGACACGAAAGTACACAACACGAATGATTTGTCAGGTCTAGGAAAATCCCTTGCTCTCGCTATCGGAGGATGCCTCGGCGCCTGATGTATCCCCAAATCATATTTTGACCTTTGGATCTCAGCTTCATGAGCTATAATCATCTCTTGTATATCTCGAGAAATCATCCCTTGGGTGCTTCGGGGATGTTGATAGCCTCTTGGTTGAGTTTTCTTCGTAGCACATTTCCTCCTTGGAGCGGTATCCTCCTTCGATGAATCTGAATCTTTTTCAAAGTAAGGACCTTAGAAGTCTCATTCTTCAGGGATACGGGTCAAGCCACAGATTTATTGGGGGATCTGCCCTTGTCCTTCTTCTTAAAATGAGAGCACACTTCCTCCAATCTCAGAGGTATAAGGGCATCCTGTAAGGAGGATTAGTGGTCCATGTGATCACAATAGTAAAAAACTCATGCCCAAAGATTCGAGAATTCAGTAATTCCTGCAGTGAATGGAATTGGGGATTCTCCCTGTTAGTGGATCTAGAATGGGGGCATTCGTCCCTAGTAAAGGATCTTGGATTGGGGGATTCATCCCTTGTGTCTGAGTCTCAATTGCCCATACAAGAGTTCCTCCTCCGATGGTGGCATAGGTTGAGTGTGGAGGGATCTCCATCGGGGATGAGAGCATCTCCGATGGAATTGGGTCAACGGCTCCACTGTTACTTCTGTTCCGTGTGCTGATCATGGTTGTTGTTATCTTCCCACAGACGGCGCCAAATATTGTGGAATAAAAACTAGGGTTTCGTTTGTATTTAATGTTAGGGTTGTTGAGACTCGAGCTTTAATGGTTGCGCTTGTGTTCGAGACTACACGAACCTCAAAAGATGTCTACGTATCTCTTTATTGTAGAGAATCAAGCCAAAGCATAGTTCTAGGTTGAGGGGTAAAGTCTTTCATATATATATATTGAGTCTAGGGTTAGACTAGGGAGGGAGACTTGATGGACAAGTCTCCTACGTAGATGGTAAGTAGGACTCCTCTAGACGGTGGATTATGTATCCTTTCTAGGAGGAGTCTGTTTCCATATTGAATACGACGTTGGTGTCATTGTGGACCTCATTCTTAGGTCTGCTCCGCGGGCCTATCATGTAGCTGATTTTGGGCCGTGGGCAACACGACCAATCTTGTGTCGTGGCCGTCATGGTCTACTCGGACTATTAGGAATATTACCGGGTCTTGGCCGTGACGACCTACTTTCGACCGATGTGTCACCGATTTGACCAGTCAACTTTCGGACCCTTAATTCAGCATTAATTGTGTCTTTACGGATTACTTTCCATCCATATCACATATCTCATTGATGATTTTCGAGAACACTTAAAGGCCTTACATACAACCCTTAAAGTCTAGTCATGTAATATATCCTTATAGAAGGACGTGTGATTGTCGACACTCGACAGTTGTCCACACATAACTATCCTTCCTCCCGTATGATATCATGAGTTTTCAAATCAATAGAGAATATGATATAAGTTGATAGCAAAGTGATTTCTTTTAAGGTTAGGCATACATGTCTTCAATTATTATTTTGTAATTATAATTATGTTCATATGATATGATATCAAAATATATATAATAATGACCTCCAAGAGGTCTCTTCAAGTTTTATGTGCTCTATGATATGTCATCATTGAGTTGTGTAACCATAAATTTGTGTATTTATGTCTCATGTATAACTAACATGTGAGTATATACCTTTACGCTAATATATGAATATATATCTTTAGTTTTCTTTTCAAGCCTCTTTAGAATATGGGTTGAGTACGACCCTCTTGTTGATATTGGGACGAGACTAACCTTCCCTGACGTGTCAATTAGTAAGATCTTGATTAACGGTATATGTTCTCTGCTCAATATATCGGTACGGAAACTCGATCATATTTTTAACCCATAATAATTTCCTTATCTAGCGCAGAGTAGCAAAAATGTTAATAATATTTTAGAAAAGTTAACAATTTACAAACACAAATCGTTTCGGAATGCAAAACTACATCAAACATTTTTAATTATACTAGTTTAAAACCCGTGCAATACACGGATTACACATATCTTTTTTAGTATTATATATAATTTTTTAAAAAATTATTTTGAATTAATAATTAAATATGCTCATTTTAAATTTTAAATGATATGACTTCATGATAATTGGATTAATACACATATAAAAAATACAATGTCTCCATTATGTTTGGAACATTAGAAAAATACTATTTTTAGCAAAATTATTACTTAATCGAATAACTATAAGAGCAATTAAAAAAGATAATATTAATTTAAATTACCCGGATTAGTGGTTTGCAATTTTGTATTTTATCTCGATGTCCATTACTCCGACTAAATCCAACTAATTATTTTTTATTTAATTTTAATTTTTTTAAGTTCGAATCAATAAGATAATTTTGTTTTATCCCAAATAATTAATATATATGATTTTGTTCATGTTGGTCAAATTATATTTTTATTTTTATATTTTTATTTTTATATTTTATTTTGTGTTAGTTTGGATCAATTGTGTAATAAAAAAAATTCCATGGATGAATAATATATATTAATTTGTTTATCATATTTCAATAGTATAATTGTTTTAGCCAGGTCTGTAGTATTTATTATTTTGTCTTAACCCGAGGCGTATAATATCAACAAAGTTCAACTAATTATATTTAGTTTGCTTAAATTTATTTCGGCCCAAAATATAAATTAGAATAATGTAGAACTCAATATGAATAAGAATATAAACTGGTAAAAGAAGTTGACTTTAATATCAATTATAATGATATATAGTTCGATATAAAATAAAATTTAAATTGTTAGAGGAATTGACTTTAATTTCAGTTAAAAATAAAATTGACCTACCTACCAATCAGAATTAGAATAATAAAATAAGGTAATTAAATAAATTTAGCAAGTACCGAACAACCGACTACCAAACTTTTAATATTTCATCTATTATAATATAGTATAGTATAGTACTAGTCTAAAACCCGTGCGATTCACAGATTATTTTTAATATTACATATTTTTTTAGAATTTAATTTGAAGTAAAAAATTTTAATTATGAAACTTATTTATTTGAAATTTTAATAATATGATTTGATAATATTTATTAATATACACATACGTGTATAAATTAGTTATACTACAATTTTAAAAAATAATGTAATGATTGAAATTTATATTTTTATTGATATTTATATATGTGTTTACGAAAGATTATTATATTTAATTAAAATGTAAATTTTAGGTGAGATCAATAGTATATGAATTGTCATTAGTATGTTTACCAACCAAATTCAACTAACTATTTTTAGGTTTATGTTAGTTTAATATGTTTAAACTCGAATCGATAGTAAATTTTATGTGTCAATTGGCAAAATAAATTTATGTTAGCTTGAGGCCCGTTATATCAACCAAATTCAGCTAATTATACGTACTATTTTATTTAATTTTATTTTAACCCGGGATTATTATTTTATTTTAGATTGAATGGATAATATGTATTATTTTGTTTTAGTTTGATTACATTATATCGATCCTAGGAATTTTCTTTCAAATTTTTATTTTGTTATAGTCCCATTCAATAATGTAATGTTTTTTATCGTGATCAATAATATTTATTATTTTATTTTATCCCGATATTTCAAATCCAACTAACTATATGTAGTTTTTTAATTTTTTATTTAAAATTGGATAAATAATATAATCTTGTTTAGCTCGGTCAGTAGTTTGATAATATTATATCGACCCCACGAATTTCCTTTCAAAATTTTATTTTGTTATAGTCGGGTCCAATAATATAATATTTTTAGCGGGATCAAAAAAATTTATTATTTTATTTTAGCCCAATTATTCAAATCCAATTAACTATATGTAGTTTTTTTTAATTTTTTATTTAAAATTGGATCAATAGTATAATTTTGTTTTGCTCGGTCGGGTGAATTTTATATATTATTTTGTTTTAACGAAAACCATTAGACATATTGTAATTCTATTGTGAATATTTATCTATTTGTGAGAGTGTTTTATTTTAAATATTACTATAATTACGGTGACCAGCCCGACTATCAACTAAATTTTCATTGTTTCATCTTTAATATAATATTATAGAGAGATATTATTGAATAAAGATAGATTGATAGATATATAGATAATCAACATATATTAAAGAATTGTCTATAATATTTTTTGAGAAATTTTTGTTTTATTTGGAGAAAATAAAAAAGACAACATGTTTTTTTTTCAACATGTTTTACTTAAAAAATGTATAGATTAAAAAGAATTGTCTAAAATATTTGTAGAGAAAGAGTTGTTTAGTTGGTTAAAATAAAAAAGGCAACATATTTTACTTATAAAGGTAATTAGTTAGATATTAATTAAGCAAGGGCAATTGAGTAAAATATTATTTTTTTTAAGAAAGAGCAAATATGTAATTGAAGGAAGGACAGTAAAATTTTGTATTTAATATAATAATATAAATAGATAAATAAATAATTCGACTTCAAAAATCAAATATGTTTTTTATTTTATTTATGTAATTGAATTGTGATATAATAATTACTTTAAATATATTTATCGTTACATAGTAAAAATTATATAAAACACATATTTTTTACTGTGGACCCTTATAAAATATATCTGCGACAGTTACTGGTTAGAGGTGCAAATGATTTTGACTTTTACATTGTTCTAAGAACAATGCGAACAATGCGACAGTTACTGTTAGAGGTGCAAATGGTTTTGACTTTTGCATTGTTCTAAAAATAAAGGGTTTTTGCATTGTGTTAAACGATGAGATGAGATTGCTTTTGTTAGTCGATGAATAAGGATGATGATGCTAAGTTGTTCTTGTAAAATAGTTTAAAATTTATGAATTGCTAAAATCAAGGAGCTTGACAAAGTCTTTTAGTAAAATGATGATTAAATAAAATAAATAATTAAGTAGTTGAAAAAGGTAATTTATTATTTATTAGTGGTTCTAATATTATTATTCTATTATATTAAATAAACTTGTCCCTTATATTTAGAGAAGTTGTTTTAATTGAGAGGAATAAAAAAGGTAACGTGTTATAGTTTAAAATATTTTTTATTTCTTTTTCTATTATAATTCGATTATTAAGGCTTAAAAAAATTTCCGGTAAAATAAGGATAATTCAGTAAATTTAACGTGTACTAAAAAACAGATACCTTATCAAAATTTTATATATTTCGTCTTTTATATAATACTAGAAAAAGAAAATTTAGTAATCTTTTCTAAATGACAACTATCACAAATATGATTAATTTTGGTAGCTCCTTCTACTTTAATTAATCATTTTTTGAGCTGAGAATTGTGGATATGGATGTCCTAAGATTTGAATCGATGAGAAAAGTGTAATCGCGATGAGTTGGAAAGGACATATATCATTCTTACGCCCTATTTTAATCAATGTTTGTCCTGTTTCCCGTGCCTTAATGTATAGATCAACATCAGAAAATTCACAATTAATTGGAAATTGAGTAGTTAATTGACTCACACATAACAAATTCTTAGTTAAATTTGAACTAATAAAACATCTCTAAGAGACCATGTAAGTTCATTTTGTTTTATAGTTGCGTAACAATTCCAGTAATAAATATTAACGATCCATCTCCAGTTACTACTGATCTGAACCTCTATATTTATGAATATTTGTTAAAATACCTGGCTTATGTTAGTTTTAATCTTAAACTTAGATGTTATTTTGCTTAATGTTTATTTGATTGTTTTTCTAGGGAATAAGTCTGTCCAACATTAGTTGATTTAGTCGTATGTTTCTTTGTGGAGAGTTTGTAGGACTAGTTGAATAAACTTAGTGCTGGAATATTTGTAGGAGTTTAGTTGATAACAGGTTCCTATTTTGTAGCCAACTCTGTTTTGGCAAGTCGTTATATCTGGTATTGCTGTATTGAATAATAAACAAGTCGTTGGGCAATTGTTCTCTATGTGTTTTTCTCTGAGTTATTTGTTAAACAGCTATATTCACATATATATATATATATATGATTAACGATTAGCAGACTCAAGAATTTGGTATCAGAGCATCAGGCAAACTGTGTGTTACCTGTGAAAAGCAGTGACTATGGATGTGAACAAGATGAAAGGTGGATCAATGGGACTCAGCTATCCCATGTTGACAAAGACTAATTACACGACGTGGGCTCTTAACATGAAGGTCATCACGCGAGCTCACTCAGTTTGGCGGGAGGCAATAGAGCTGAGTGATCCAAAGGTGTCGTGTGATGATAGGATGGACAAAATTGCGTTGGCAATGATCTACCAGGCGATACCGGAAGAGATTTTGTTGACTCTTGCAGATAAGACGAAGGCTCAGGATCGTGGCAGGCCATCAAAACACTTTGTCAAGGAGGTGATAAAGTTAAAAACGCGAAGATACAGACTCTTAAGACCGATTTTGAATCAATGGTGATGAAAGACAATGAGCAGATCGATGATTTCTGCATGAAGGTTACAGGATTGGTGACTAATATTAGAGCACTGAGGGAGTGTTTGAGTGAATCATATGTGGTCAAGAAAATATTATGAGAAGTCCCCACAAAATTTCTGCAGATAGTATCAACTATGGAGCAATTCAGTGATATGGAGACATTGACTGTGGAAGAGACTGTGGGTGCTCTTAAGGCTCATGAAGACATATTGAGGGGTCAATCTGACAGTACAAATGGTCAACTAATGATGACACATGAGGAGTGGTCCAGGCATGAACGAGACGAGGGAAAGCTCTTGTTAACTAGAGAAGAGTGGTTGAGACGAACAGAAAAAGCTAGAGGTGATTCATCGATAAATTGGAAGGGACGTGTCAATCGAGACAAAAGCAAAATTCGATGCTTCAACTGTCAACTTTACGGACACTTTGCAACAGATTGTAGACGACCCAAAAAAGTGAGAGAGTTTAAACAAGAAGCTAATATGGCACAAGTTGAGGATGAGAAACCAACACTCTTATTGGCTAATCATGTTGAAGAAAAGGGAAAAATGATGCTCCAAAATGAAATGGCAGTAGCTCCCAAGTTGGCCAAGAATGAAAGTGCAAGGAACACTAGCTCGAGCTTGTGGTATCTCGATAATGGGGCAATCAATCACATGACGGGAGACAAGTCGAAGTTTAGAGAGCTAAATGAGGACATAACTTGTCAAGTTCGATTTGGTGATGGATCAACGGTAAAGATCGAAGGCAAGGGCATGGTGATTCTCAAGTGCAAAAATGGAGAAGAGAAGGCTCTAACTGAGGTATACTATATTCCCACTCTTTGTAGCAATATTATAAGCATTGGTCAATTATCTGGGGAGGGTAATCGAGTGATTATTAAGGGGAGTTTTATGTGGATATATGACAATCATTATAAGTTGCTTGTGAAAGTTCAGAGGTCTCAAAATAGGTTGTATAAATTGTTGGTCGAAACAAGTAATGCTAATTGCTTTCTGTCGAGAACAAGTGATAAGACCAGGTTGTGGCACATCCGTATGGGACATGTAAACTTTCAATCACTGGTATTGATGGACAAAGGACAGATGGTGTATGGCTTATCGAGAATTACACAACCTGATGGTATTTGTAATGTGTGTCTAATGTCGAAGCAAACGAGGAAACCTTTTCCCACAAAAGCTCATTATAGTGCGAGTAAAGTGCTGCAACTTGTTCATGGGGATCTTTGTGGCCCTATACAACCTGCCACTACTGCTGGAAATAAGTATTTTTTCTTGTTGGTGGACGACTACAGTAGAGCTATGTGGGTGTATATGCTAAATGTTAGATATATTTGATAATGTCATGGCTAATATGTTTTATGTTTAGATTTCAGATCTTATTTGAACAGGACAAATCAGTACTTATACTGGACGTCAGGACTTAAGGGATATCAGTACTTATATTATCAGGAGATAAGCATCAGGAGATAGATATCAGAACTTAAGTGCTGAAGGACGATCAGATAAGGACAGTAGCTGATTAAAGTTAAGAAGATCAAGATAAACATAAGAAGAGATATGCATGAAGAAGGAATTCCGTAAAGAATGGAATACTTGGAAGAAAAGATATCTGATTGATATATATTAGGAAGCAGAATTATATTCCATATCAATTAGCGATTATCTTGTAACTGTGTAATATATAAACACAGACATAGGGTTTACACTAGAAGTGTTATCATTATCGAGAATATTATTTACTGTAACCCTAGCAGCTCTCGTGATATTTTGTTCATCACTGAGAGATAACAGTTCCAGATTGTAACAGAGTTTATTGTTTCAATAAAGTTTGTTTTCTGTTACATAAGTTCTTGAAGTTTGATTTGATTGTAATAAACACTGTATTCACCCCCTCTACAGTGAAAGTGTGACCTAACAAGTGGTATCAGAGCCTTCTGTTAACATACATACAGTTAAAGATCCAAACACAATCATGTCTGACACATAAACTCCAACTAAGCCTACCAAAACTGAGGAATCATCAAAGACATCAATTCAGAGTCGATATGAGACTATCAGAGTTCCCATATTGAGACCATCTGAATATCCCATATGGAAGGTAAGGATGACCATGTTTCTGGAAGCAACAGATCCAGAATACCTTGATAGAATCAAGGAAGGGCCTCACAAACCTACCAAGCTCGCTGTTGTAGTTGTAGGTGAAGCAGCAAAGACTGTACCAAAGGAAAAGAGTGATTACACTGCTGAAGATATAGCATCTATTGCTAAGGATGCCAAGGTACGACACTTACTGCATAGTGCCATTGATAATGTAATGTCAAATAGGGTAATCAACTGCAAGACTGCCAAGGAGATATGGGATGCACTGGAGACAAGGTGTCAAGGAACTGAAACAGTTAAGAAGAACAGGAAGACAATACTCACTCAAGAGTATGAACATTTTGACTCAAAATCTAATGAGTCATTGAATGATTTATATGATAGATTTGTCAAACTTTTGAATGATTTGTCATTGGTTGATAAAGAGTATGATCTTGAAGATACCAACCTAAAATTCCTGTTAGCTCTTCCTGAATGCTGGGATTTGAAGGCAACAACAATAAGAGACAACTACAATCTTGATGAAACAACTCTTGATGAAATCTATGGAATGCTCAAGACTCATGAACTTGAGATGGAACAAAGAAGCAAGAGGAAAGGAGGAAAGTCAAGGACAGTTGCTCTCAAGGCTGAAGAGGAATCCCCCAAAGCACCTTCCTCAAAGAAAGACAAGGGTAAAGCTCTTTTCATAAAGTCTGATACTGAGTCATCAAGTTCTGAGAGTGATGATGACTCAGATTCTGAAAGCTTGCCTGAGACTGATGCTGATGAGGAGATGATGAAGCTGTGTGCTCTTATGGTGAAAGGAATCACAAAGATTGCATACAGGAAGTTCAGGAAGGGAAAGAAGTTTTCCAGGAAAGGCATAAGTTCTGATAAGAAGAATTTCAGAAGATCTGAAGGAAGAGGAGGAAAGTCTGACAGAGGAGATTACGCCAATGTTAAATGTTATAATTGTAGTGAGAAAGGCCACATATCTCCTGATTGCAAGAAGACCAAGAGTGACAAAGGCAAAGCTCTTGTCACAAAGCAGAAAAGCTGGACAGACACCTCAGACTCTGAAAGTGAGGAGAACTATGCATTGATGGCAAATGCCGATAAATCAAGTTCTGAGAGCAGTTCTGAAGCTGCTGAAACAAAGGTACCTCAGACTACTTATGCTTTTCATACTGATGATATTAATGAGTTGAGAAGATATCTTAAAACCATGTTTGTTAGTTATAGAGATCAAACTTTAACATGTGAAAGATTAACTTCTGAAAATCTTGCTTTTAGGAAAAGAAATGATTTCTTAGAAAAAGAGTTAGTCATGTTCCATCAAACTCAGAAGGATAGAGATGATGCTTTTTATGTTAGGGATGAAGTGCTAAAAATGAATGAATCTCTAAAAACTGAGTTAGAAAAGGAGAGAGAGATTATTAGGACTTGGACTAACTCTGGCAAAACAACTCAAAATTTGCTAAGCAGTGGAAACTGGAAAGAGGGCTTAGGTTATGGAGAAAATAAAAATGAAAAAGGAACTGTAGAAATTAAGCCTGTTGATAAGCAAAAGCCGAAGTTAAAACCTGTTAAGTTTGTAACTGAAAAATCTGAAAATGAGAAATCAGAAGTTAAAAAGGAATTAGCTTCTGACAAACTAAAACAGGAAAAGACAGCTGAAGTTAACATAGGCTTAATGACAAAGAAGCAGCTTAAGCATAAGCTGAAAGATGTTAAGAATGCAAACAAGGTAAAATCACCTAGGATAAACAGGAATGGAAAGGAAGGTGTGAATAAAAGCAATAACTATAAATCTGTTCCTGATGCTCCTAGGAAAGCATGTCATAACTGTGGAAGTTCTAACCATCTGGCTTCTTTTTGCAGGAAGAATAAGAATATTAACTCCTTATCTTCAAAATCAGGAGTTAAGAGTCAGTCTGTTAGATACAAACCACAAAATCCTTGTTTTCATTGTGGTAGTTTATGGCATTCCATTTATACTTGTAAGGAATATCATAGTTTGTACTATGATTATTATCAAATAAAACCTTCTTTAAAGAAAGTTTCTATTGTTCCTTCTAGTGTAAGTTCTGATTCAAAGTCTGGTCGTATAAGTTCTGATAAGAAAGCTGTTAACATAAAATCTGATGCTAAATCCGCTGCAAATGTTAACAAACTTAAAAAGGCCAAAGGATCCAAGCAAGTCTGGGTCCTTAAAACTAATAATTAGTGGTCTTTTTGATTGCAGGGCAACAGGAAAAATATTTTAGTTCTGGACAGTGGATGTTCAGGACATATGACTGGAAATAAGGCCCTGCTATCAGACTTTGTGGAGAAAGCTGGCCCAAGTGTTTCTTATGGAGATGGCAACATTGGAAAAACTTTGGGATATGGCAATATCAATCTTGGGAATGTCATCATTAAAGATGTAGCTCTGGTCTCAGGACTTAAACATAACCTACTGAGTATAAGTCAAATCTGTGACAGAGGTTATCATGTTGATTTCTTTGCAGAACATTGTGAAATAGTTAGTAAATCTAAAGGAAGAGTTGTTCTGAAGGGATTCAGGCGTGGTAACATTTATGAAGCTAAGCTTTCAACAAGTTCTGATGGTTCTGCAATCTGTTTAGTGAGTAGAGCCTCAATTGAAGAAAGCTGGAATTGGCACAAGAAACTCTCTCATTTAAACTTCAACAAGATAAATGAACTGATCAAGAAAGATCTTGTGAGAGGACTGCCAAAATCAGTGTTTGCTCCTGATGGTCTTTGTGACTCATGTCAGAAGGCCAAACAAAGAAAATCTTCATTCAAGAGCAAGACTGAATCATCAATTCTTGAGCCTTATTATCTACTTCATGTTGATCTATTTGGTCTAGTGAATGTCATGTCTATTGCAAAGAAGAAATATGCGTTGGTCATAGTAGATGAGTTCACCAGATACACATGGGTGTATTTCTTGCACACAAAAAGTGAAACTGCATCTATCCTGATTGATCATGTCAAACATCTGGATAAATTGATCAAAGATTCTGTGAAAATTTTGAGGAGTGATAATGGCACTGAATTCAAGAATCTGATAATGGAAGAGTTCTGCAAAAATCATGGAATAAAGCAGAAATTTTCTGCTCCTGGAACTCCACAGCAAAATGGAGTTGTTGAAAGGAAGAATAGAACTCTCATTGAAGCTGCACGAACAATGCTTGAAGAAGCAAAGCTTCCAACCTATTTCTGGGCTGAAGCTGTGCAGACTGCTTGTTTTACTCAAAATGCAACACTCATTAACAAGCATGGAAAAACACCATATGAGATGGTGAAGAACAAGAAGCCAAATCTGAAATACTTTCATGTATTTGGATGTAAGTGTTTTGTTCTCAAGACTCATCCTGAACAGCTATCCAAGTTTGATCTAAAAGCTGATGAGGGAATCTTTGTTGGATATCCACTTTCCACAAAAGCCTTCAGAGTCTATAATTTGAGAACAAAAGTGGTCATGGAATCTATCAATGTCTCTTTTGATGACAAGAAGATCACTGGACTTGAAGATTGCATTGATCATGATCAGCTGAGATTTGAAAATGAAGATTCATATTCTGATACCTTAAATCCTGATAGTCTAAGTTCTAATACTGTAAACTCTGATGGATTAAGCTCTGATGTTATTGAAACTGTGGTGACTACGTCAAAGGAAGATGCACCAATGCAGGGGGAGCATACTCAAGATATTATCACATCTCAAGAAGCATCAGAACACACATCTGGCTCTTCAAGTTCTGATTCGTCAAGTTCTGATAAGCCAAGTACTGATAGTGCTGAAAATCTAAATGCTGAAGAATCCAACTCAGAGAGCATAGTTTCAGGGGGAGCATCAGAAAATGAAAACGAAGACAGCATGAATCATGGGGGAGCATCCAGTTCTAGAGAAAACCTTCCATCTGCAAGGAAGTGGACAAAATCACATACACCTGATTTGATAATTGGAAATCCTGATGCAGGTATCAGAACTAGAACAGGTACTTCTAATGAATGTCTTTACAATTCTTTTCTCCCTCAGTCTGAGCTAAAGAAAGTGGAAGAAGCTCTTCAAGATGCTGATTGGGTGCAAGCAATGCAGGAAGAGTTGAATGAATTTGAAAGAAACGAAGTCTGGACCTTAGTGCCAAGACCTAAGAATAGATCTGTTGTTGGTACAAAATGGGTATTCAGAAATAAAACTGATAGTGATGGCATAATTACAAGGAACAAGGCAAGGCTGGTTGCAAAAGGATATTCTCAACAGGAAGGAATTGACTATGATGAAACATTTGCACCAGTTGCTAGGTTAGAAGCCATAAGGATATTCATGGCTTATGCTGCTCACAAAAAGTTTACTGTCTTTCAAATGGATGTGAAAAGTGCTTTTTTCAATGGAGAATTGGAGGAGGAAGTATATGTTGAACAACCTCCAGGCTTTGTAGATTCCAAACATCCAGATTATGTCTACAGGCTTGATAAAGCACTTTATGGACTTAAGCAAGCTCCTAGAGCATAGTATGAGACTTTAGCTCAGGTTCTTCTGGAAAGTGGATTCAACAGAGGAACTATTGACAAAACACTGTTCTATCTCAACCATGGCAAGGACTTACTTTTGGTCCAGATTTATGTTGATGATATCATTTTTGGGTCTCCAAATGACAAACTTTGCAAAAAGTTTGCCAAACTAATGCAGTCAAGATATCAGATGAGTATGATGGGAGAACTTAGTTATTTTCTGGGCCTTCAAGTCAAGCAGAGTGAAGAAGGCACTTTTATTTGTCAATCTAAGTACACCAGAAACTTGCTGAAGAAATTTGGAATGCAGGATTGTTCAAGTGCATCCACTCCCATGGCCACTGCAACAAAACTGGATAAGGATACTGGTAAATCAGTAGATATTACTGATTACAGAGGTATGATTGGCTCACTTCTTTATCTAACTGCTAGTAGACCAGATATCATGTTTGCTACCTGTCTTTGTGCAAGATTTCAAGCAGACCCAAGAGAACCTCACTTAACAGCTGTAAAGAGAATCTTTAAGTATCTTAAAGGAACAGCTGATCTAGGATTATGGTATCCTAGAGAATCAGATTTTAAATTAATAGGTTACTCAGATGCAGATTTTGCAGGTTGCAAAATTGACAGGAAAAGCACAAGTGGAAGCTGCCAATTTCTTGGAGGCAGATTGGTTTCTTGGTATAGCAAGAAACAAAAGTCAATTTCCACATCAACTGCAGAAGCAGAGTATATTGCTGCAGGAAGCTGCTGTGCACAGATTCTTTGGATGAAGAATCAGTTACTGGATTATGGGTTAACATATTTCAAAATCCCTATTTACTGTGATAATCAAAGTGCTATTGCTATGACAGGTAATCCAGTTCAACACTCTATGACAAAGCACATCAGTATCAGGTACCATTTCATCAGGGAACATGTGGATGAAGGTACAGTGGAATTGCATTTTGTTCCCACAGATCAACAAGTAGCAGATATCTTCACAAAACCACTGTGTGAAGCTACCTTTACAAGATTGGTAAATGAACTTGGAATGATTTCAGGTTCTTTCTCTAAATCTGCTTAAACTTGTTCTATGTTATCAGACTTTATGATCAGTATTTACAGAATTAATCTCTTTGTGTATTCTGTGCTTAATTGATAAATGTTTTTAAGTACTGACTGTTGTCTGATATATATCTCTTAACTCTAATAAGTGATATATCTGTTTAAGTAATCATTCAATCCTATGAGGATAATTGTGCTAGATACTAACCTACTAGTCTTCAATAAACAAATGATCCCATGAAAGAAGTAATTATTTCTGTGGAAATCTTATGACACAAGCAAATTCTGATACTTGAGCTTAGTTTAGTTTACTTTATTCATCTTATTACTAAGTCCCAAATTAGAATAATGCTACTCATCTGTTTAAGTTCTGATTCTAGTAAAACTGCTGAATGTACTAAGTGCTGATAAACCTCACTTATCAAAAGAAGAAGAAAAAGAATCAAAGAATAATATCAGGTACTCCTTTGAGATCTAGAGTAAAAATGTGAATGGGACGACCCAAGTGCATAGCTGGTATTAAGTAAATATGCATTAGAAAAGCAAAGTATTTTCTTGGTGACTTTTCACACTCTATGATTACTGGAGAAATACTCTGATAATAGCATAAATTCTGATAAGCAGTCGTAACTCACTTACACTGAGAAGCCACTGTAAAATAGAATTTAAAAAGATGCATAAAATTAGCACAAAAACAGTTGAGGTGGACTCATGCATGAACTCATTTATCAGTAGGTTTCAGGATAATGACAGCTCTTTAGCAAAATTTTAATTATGACTTATTTCTAAGATGTACTGAAGTAAATCAGACTTTACTCTTTATTAGTTATTTAGCTTAATGCACACACAAATCACTCCATATGAATGATGAAATTTTTGTGGTGGTCTATGTTCTTTTAGACAAACAGTCACTGTGTCACCTTGCACAAATTATGAGGACACGTTCTAGTTATATGTTCTGATGATTAAGTTCTGAAGACTATAACTCAGAACTTGTATGAAAACTTACTATGATAGATATTCCTTGTTCGAGTTAAGACATTATGTTCTGATGACTGTTAAGTTCTGGTATAGGTCTAAGTTCTGATTTTTCAGTCTAACCCTTTACTTGACTTATCTGTGAGTAAAATTTGGTAACAGTCTCAGATTAATTTAGAATATGTTGAAGTGGAAGATTAATAGTCTATGGTGAGGACTAATGGCACTCGTCCTTGAACAGTTCACTCTTGTTACATGTGCACATTCCTTTTCAAATGACTGTTATTCTTTTTCAAGTCTAGGGAGACGAGGTAGACTTAACTCTATCTGTCAGCATTAAATATCTTCGCGTCTCCTGGCATTCTCTTGCCTATATAAACAGCCACTTCACATTAGCCTTTCCATCAATTTTTCTCACAATCTTAACTTCATATTCTTTTTCAAACACATCATGGTTCGATTCAACATGTTTTTGAATTACCAAAATTTTCATATGGAGCTAAGCTGCGCCGACTGGCAGCAGGAGTGGCATGTAACTACCATTCCTGAAGAGATATGGGGCTCTGTCCCACAGGCGGTGCTGAACCGACTTCTGTTCTTCGAGATGGACTACCAGCTTCATCTTGATCGATTGGAGGAGGAAAGGCGGGAAGCTATCCGTCAGCAAGAGCGAATCATACGACTCGCTATCTTGTTTGTCGAAGATAGGAAGAGGAAGATGACTTAATCTCGTCTTCTTCCTGTTCTTCTTCATCCTCAGCTTTGTCAGGCTTCTTAGCTAGGACTAAAGTTGTTGACGTTAGGTTTAGAAGCTTAGGACAAGATTGTAAAAGTTCTGATGTAATTTCAATTTCATCAATGTATTATTTTGATATATTAATGGAATTTGTTTTTGTCTTATGATCTTGTCTCTGAGAAATTTTGATACGCATTGATAAATCCTGATAAATATTCTGATGATCGTATAAATTGTGTCTGACTTTAAGTTCTGATACTGTTTTATCAGTACTTACTTAACTGATTGATTTTACTCATTCTCACACATAGTTTTTTTCAGAATATTGATATTGCAGAGTAAAATATTTGACTTAGTGGGAACAGTTTCAATTTTAAATTAAAACTGATTCACCTTGATTAATGGAATCTAGGTAAGTGGAACGGTTTTTCCTTGAAAAACTGCAAGTGGGTGGTAATTATTCCTTATTTACCGTGCCCATTACTTTTTGCCTTCTCTATGTATAACAGGTGTCAAGGTATTTACCACTACTTTTAAATGCATGTCTGCCATGTGTCCTCAACGGTTACTTTTTGTGTATAAGTAAAAGAGAGCAAAGATTGTCAAATCTTTTATTTACCTTTATATTTTATCTCTCTCTTTACTTTTCAACTCTCTCATCTACTGACGATTTTCTTTTAAGAGGCATTTTCTCAAACACATTACAGGTTACCGATTTCTTTCCAAACATAATGGCACCCAAGGACATTCTCTTTGATGGAGCAAAGTTTGTTCCTAATAACTTCTCTGCGATACTAAACACTACAGAGGCACCCTCTGAACTTCATTTCATTCAGGACTTTCTCACTAGTTCTGATATTGGGTTTGCTCTAACTGAGCCTACATCCATTTCTGGAGTTCAAGTACTGGAGTTTTGGAGGAGTGGAGTATATGACAATGGTGGTGCTCAAGGGTCCCCAAGTATAATATTTTCATCAGGGGAAGATGAGTATGTTGTGACTTTGTCTACAGTTAGACAGGCATTACAGCTACCTGAGGACTGTGTTTATTCTACTGTTGATGACTCAGTTCTTCAAAACATGATGGTTAGTCTGGGATATGAAGGAACATTGACCAAGCTTGGACAGTTGAAGAGATCTTTCATAAGGAGGGAATGGAGTTTCTTCTTTGATTGCATTACCAAAGCTTTCGCCAACAAATGTTCAAATTTTGATGTAATTCCCATATTCAGCCAACAAATCGGGTATGCACTTCTAAATCACACTGATTTTGATTATGCACGAGCAGTCTTAGGTTTTATTGGGGATAGGATGACAGAAGATCGCAATACTGTATATTTTGCAAGATTTTGTCAGCTTATTTATAGTTTTTGTTGTAATCAGCCCCAAAATTTTGGTGATCTAATTCCATCTTTCAGAATAGCTAAGAGAGCTTTTACTGATTTATTATCTTCTGATAATAAAAAAGGCTGTGTTAAGACCCCTCTTAATACCTTTATCTGTCAAACAAGCCTTAATCACCTATGATCCTGTTAAGTACACTGCACTTTATCCTGATGTTCAAACATCAGAACCTGGTTCATCAGCACCTACCACCTCTACTCAGCCACCTCAAACCTCTCAACCATCTCTCAGAACATATCTCAAGTCCTATGTGAAGCCTACATCTTCTAAGTCAAAGAGAACAAAGACTGTTTCTCAAACACCTCAGAAGAAGAGGAGGATTACTTTGAGAGATGAATCAGATTCTGAGGAACAGATTCTTTCTTCAGAACCTGTGGTAACTGCAGCTGAGAAAAAGATTTCTCAGAAGGATTCTGAACTTGGAGGATCTAAGCTTCTCAAGAGGCTTAGAAAAATGACAATTCCTGAAACTTCCAAGGACTCTAAATTACCAAGGAAATACAAGAAACAGAGGGCAAAAAGGCCAGTTTCAGATGATGAGGAGGAAGCAGCTAAGGAAGGGGATCAGGAATCTCTGATCTCACAAGAAAAAGAATTTGATCCAGTTACTTCTTCTCCATCCACTCCATCTCAGGAAATTGTATCTGACAAGGCTAATTTCCCATCTGTGTCTCTTGGTAATCAAGGCACAAGTGCTGATAATGATGATCAACACTTAGTTGTGCCTGGAGTAATTTTCTTAGAAGCTCCAACAGCAACAAATCTTTTGCCAACACCTGTTACTGATGCTATTCAAACTCCGGAATTATCTAAGTCACCTTCTCTACATCTAGACACTGATGATCAGACTTTATGTGAGCATCAGGATATGGCTGTTGATCAGAACTTAGCATCAGATCAGCAATTAGAGGATGCTGACGCCTCCATTGCTACTCACACTGCTATTATATCAGATGATACTGATTCTATAAGTTCTGATGCTGCACATGCTGGAGATACTGGTGATGCTGCTCCAACTGCAAATACTGATGCAGCAGGTCCTTCAGGACACATTCCTCTTTCTAAGTCTGAACTAGTAAAGAAGTTTGTTACAGAGGAACCACCAGTGCCTTGGAGTGAAACTCCTGCAGGACATGAGTGGACTAAGGAATGGAACTCAGTCTCATGTATTCCATCTGCGTTACATCTTACTGAGCACTTGACTAAAGCTGATGAAATGTTAAATTCTGATGATTTCAAAACCCAGCTTCGTGTCACTGCATTGAGTACTAAACATCTACAAGGTCTTCATTCAACCACTCATGCAGAAATACACAAGATTCAGGAGAACTTTATCAATCAGGAACAAGTTTGGAAACTTGATAAGAAAAAGTTCTTTCAACCTTCTATTGACAGGATTGCTTATATTGAGAAGACTCAAGATCGTCAACAAGCACAGATTGATCAAATTCTGCAAAATCAAGCTTCTCAGCAATCACAATTGACTGAAATCCAATCTTCAGTGGAATTGCTTATCTCTCTTCTACTTCCTGCTGATGCCAAAAAGGGGGAGAAAGTAATTAAGTCCAAATGCAAGGATGACAAGACACTGCAAGGAAAGGATGATGAAAAAGATGACCAAGGAAACTCTGGAATAGGTGGAGGTCATAGTCAAGGTAAAAGATTCTCATCAAGAAATGCTGAAATTGCAAGTCACAGGATAAGTTCTGATACTGGGAAGAGAATAAGTTCTGATACTGGTAAAAGAATAAATTCTGATGAACTTCTAGATCTTGATGAAGAAATGTCAAGACAGTTATTTCTTAAAGAAAATCCAGGAATGGACTTGGAAAGTTTAAAGGAAGAAGAAGCTAGACTTAAATCAAAGAAAGCCACATCTAAATCTGAAGCTTCTGGTAAAAAGTCACTTCCAAAACTTAAAGGCATTGTGATTAAAGAAAAGGCACAAACTGAAGCAACATTTGCTAAATCACAACCAAAGATAGATCCAAGATCCAAGGGTAAAGAAAAGGTTGGTGAACCTGTTAAAGTTTATGTACCTCCTGAAGATGAAAAAATTACTGATGACAAAGATAATCTTGCTCTGACTTCAAGAAAAGTTCTTAAAACAACCTCTGACATGGCTCAAGTTGTTCAGAGTCAAGAAATTGTAAGTTCTGATATTCAAAAGAAGCAAGTAACCTCTGACACAGTTCAAGTTAACTTGATATCAGAAGGAAGATCAAAAACACTCCTACCAGGATTCACTAAGGCAAAACAAACTCAATCTTTGAAGACTACTGCAAGTCATTTTGAAGCTAGAGTAGTTACTGGAAAGGAAGCAAGAGATAAAACTGGATTGGGAAGTGCTGATGAAAGAAGAGTACACAACACTACCAATGATCCAACTTCCTTGAGTGAACCAGGTATTGGAGCAACTCCTGAAAGATTGAATCAACTGGAATCTGTACAAATGGTTTACCATACCTACTTGAAGGAACACATCTTGTTGTATTTCATGACAGATGGTAGGGTATATCATATAAGACAAAATGCCATTCCATTGAAGTATTTTGAAGAATTGGAGCATGTATTATTCTTACTTCAAGTGGATGACAGATTGACAGGGACTGCTGCAAACTATTTGAAAGAACAGATTCAGAGACAGAAAAGACTTTATTCTGTTAAGTCTGACAGCATATATGTTCCAAAGTACAGAAATCACAATGGTGATATTGTTGATATGAAGCCTAATACTGCACAGATCAGAACATATCTTGGTATTAAGGGGCTTGAATTTAATCTAGAGTCTGACAAAGCTTATGTCATAAGACTAGATCAGGAGTTGAGAAAAGCAAAGATTAATGATCTCAGAGCTGCAATATTTCAAACTGGTGAAGATACTGCAGAGCTTAAAGATGTCAAACGGAGAATGATTGATGAACTCAGATATGCTGAGAAATGTTTGTTGAAGAATTATCTCAGAACAACTCCTGACATCAGAGAGATCAGAAAATGATGAAGCCAAGTCGAAGATCTACAACTGCTTAAATTCTGATGGGTATACAGACTAAAGTTGTTATCAGAATTTGAATTGGTAAAAGCTTTAAGGACTGTAAGTTGTAGTTATCTTGTCTAATTCTCATGCATTTGTACTTAATGTTTTTGACATCATCAAATATCTGTTAAACTTGTATATTTTGCTAATTTACAAGTTGGGGGAGATTGTTAGATATATTTGATAATGTCATGGCTAATATGTTTTATGTTTAGATTTCAGATCTTATTTGAACAGGACAAATCAGTACTTATACTGGACGTCAGGACTTAAGGGATATCAGTACTTATGTTATCAGGAGATAAGCATCAGAAGATAGATATCAGAACTTAAGTGCTGAAGGACGATCAGATAAGGACAGTAGCTGATTAAAGTTAAGAAGATCAAGATAAACATAAGAAGAGATATGCATGAAGAAGGAATTCCGTAAAGAATGGAATACTTGGAAGAAAAGATATCTGATTGATATATTAGGAAGCAGAATTATATTCCATATCAATTAGCGATTATCTTGTAACTGTGTAATATATAAACACAGACATAGGGTTTACACTAGAAGTGTTATCATTATCGAGAATATTATTTACTGTAACCCTAGCAGCTCTCGTGATATTTTGTTCATCACTGAGAGATAACAGTTCCAGATTGTAACAGAGTTTATTGTTTCAATAAAGTTTGTTTTCTGTTACATAAGTTCTTGAAGTTTGATTTGATTGTAATAAACACTGTATTCACCCCCTCTACAGTGAAAGTGTGACCTAACACTAAAAAATATGGATGAGGCACTTGGGGCATTCAAAAAGTTTTAATCACAAGTTGAAGATGGCAATGACAAGAAAGTTAGAGTGTTGAGGACATATAGGGGTGGGGAGTTCTCTTCCAAAGAATTTGATACTTACTTTGAGGAGGCCGGAATTACGAGACACTACACTACACTGTTAGGGCGAAAACACGCGCTAATATTCACGCAAGTATACGCGTTCGCAAGTAATATAGAATACTTTCTAGTTCATTCCCACAGAGACTCAGACTGAATTATTGTTTAATTCAACTCACTCATCAATGTATGATTACTTCTCAATGTTAAGATACTAACACTTAAAATTGTTGATTAAATATTAACTACAATTAACTACTTAATTAATCACTTAACTAACACTTCAATTTATCAATAATAAAACACTCATGAGATCACAACTTCATTATTACTTCCTTCTATAGCCATTGTTATTACCTTTAGCATGTGACAGTGATGATATTAATCGAATAACACGAAACTGATAAAAGCCAACTTTCATTGTACGAATACCATTCTACCAAACATCCACAATTAAGATAGAAGTTGAATAGTCATCAATTATGTTGAGTTCCTATATGTCTACAGAAATTGACAACACAACGATTTAAGCACAAGTTATTCCTTTTTGATTACATAGGGCAAATAAAACTGTTAGAGTTACCCACTAATCATGCACAACATACATGAACCTATGCTAGCATGGCAAGATCTAAATCTCAAGATCCACCGTCGCTTCACAAGAGATTAACACCCTATCTTATATGTTCGCGACGCACATAAGACGAATACGCACAACCAATACTAGATATCATACAATCATCACACACTAAAGTATTAAACAATTAACTAAAGAATTTCATAATAAATCCGCTGCAACCCCATGATCACGATTAGCCCATAATAGCACTTATCGTCATCATGGGTTCATATGAAATCATGATAAACAAACACAAGAAAATAATAACTAAACTAATTATATTAAAACAGAGTACGTCACAAGAGTAAATAAGTTCAAAGCAAGAAAACTAGCATCCAACGTTACAACGAAACAAGAATCACAAGAAAATATTCTTCCTCTTCGTTGCTGTGTGCTAAATCGGTCTTCTTCCTTATCTCCTTCGCTTCTTGCGTAAAAACACAATCTTCTTCAATCCACACTTGTGAAAATGTCTCTAATCTACTTATATAATAGTCCCATAAAACTCAGATTACATAGAAGTGGAAACCAAACAGAAGTGGAAATCCTGAAATAATATGTTTTTTTTCCCGACCCTGCGCGGCCGCTCAGCAATGTTGAGCGGGCGCCCAGACCTCTACTGGAAAAAATCTGATTTTTGCTCCGTTTCTTCGCCGTAATCTGCCCGTTTCTTTCCCCTCGCAATGGTGAACACATGCCAAGGCTTATTCTTGATGATTCCTCCCCCGAAATGTAACTAATACCCTGAAATGCATAAACACTAGAAAAACGCATCAAATACACAAAATACTTGATTTCAAGACACCAATTTAAGCCATTTTAAGACGTTCTAAGTGGTATAAAATGCCACTTATCACACCCCCAAACTTAAATCGATGCTTGTCCTCAAGCGTCACAGACTCAAAAATAAATAAAAACATGCATGAATGCAATCTATATGAAAATGCAGCGATCCCCCTTACTACGATTAACCAACCAAATTGCAACATCTCAACGAATGCAGTTAGACAACTAAGATCAATAAACTCATGCAAACAGACATACAGCCAGAAACGTGGTGTGTGCAAATGCTTAACAGATATGCTTCGAAACTAGACCAATTACTATGACTAGACTATCCTCAAGGCAATCCTTCGATTATACAAAGAATAAAAAATTCTAGGCACAAAGTGATATACAACACTACAAGAACTCTGGAGCTTATTACGGAATCGTGCTTTTATTCACAACTCAAATGCTTATTTGACCGTGCAATGAGTGAGGTCCACAAAAGACTTATACAATGGTATCCATGTAACGAGCGTTAGGTTAACGGATCCCAGACTCTAAAAGCCTTAGGTCACTAGGCACAAAGTCCCCTAAGAACTTAATAACTCGAATACCAAAGAGCCCACTCTTGATCAATTATGCATAAATTTTTTTTTAACTTCTGAGCAAGTGCGTTTCGCTCCATCTTGCTCAACCCTAGACTACTCGCACCATATGCGAGCCGGCTACTAGCCAATTGACGCCTAGCCACAACTAGCACAACTTCCAAAAAATTTTTTTTTTTTTTTCTCCAAATTTTTTTTCTTTTTCTTTTTCATGCCTTTATCACTAAGAACCTATAATCGAATTCTAAGCATAATAAGTAGATTGACCTTGAAAACAACCAAATCATAACAACAATCTAGCCCTTACGCATTCTCTAAGACTTAGTGGACTTACAATTATTTCTAGCATGCATATCAACCTACACGACTTAATATCACTTTAATGATATCACTACACTCGCATCAATATCACAATTCAGTCGATAAATCATTGCAAAAGGGATCATGGCAAATGCATGAGCTACATGACATTCATAACAAAAAAACTATATGGCATAAATTATGCAACTATATGAACTAAACTATCATGAATATGCAACTATATGACACACACACAATATTCCTTAACTACCACCCCCAAACTAAAAATCTTCACTGTCCTCAGTGAAAGTAGTAGAAAGGAACACTAGGTATACCTACTCGGAGTCATCATCATCATCACCCTCAGTAGGTGGAGTATCAGGCGGCGGGTATGCAGAGTCCTCACCAAAAACTGGCCACTGGATATCAGATCCAAGGCCTCGAAAAGCAGTCCCTAACGCAAGGGTGAGCTCCTGAGCAAACCTGCTCTGTGTCTCATACATGGCATCCATCCGCCGTGAAAGCCTCCTATACTGGGCATCAACCATCCCAGCACCCTCCTGAGCTCTTGAAGAACCAGCCTCATCACGCCCTGGCCTAGCCATAGTAGCACCTCGTGCTGGACGCCCTCCTGGAAGACGATAACCCAGCCCATGCTCCTCAGGCTCACCACCGGTCCACTCCTGTATCCCATTCAGAGTGCCAGAATCAATCAGAGCTGTTGGCAACCGTAACTGCTCATGAGCCGGCCAGTTCACTCCCACTGCTCGACATAGCTTCGTAACCGTGGATGCATAAGGGATGTTCATATGCTTCGCTCCCCTCAAAAACTTCAGAATTCCTTGGTAGATAAACTCAACAAGGTCCACATAGTACTCCTCATTCAAAATTCCCCACAACAACTGTGCTCTCTCAACTGTGACCTCGTGTGCATGCGACGAAGGCAAAATATTAGCACAAATAAATGCATTCCATGCACGGGCATACCTGTTCATGGCGATCGCCGGAAAGCGACGATACTCATTAGTGTCGGTCCTGAAGGTCCAAACTGTGCCCGGTCGACAGAGAGTCGCACAAATCAAATCCAAGTCAAAATCCTCAGCAGTCTTTTCATTCCAGTTCTCCTCCTCGGGCTTCCTCTCTCGCTGTCCAATCACACGGCGAATCGCCGCAGGATGATAATCAACCGTCATCCCTCGGACCACAGAAAACCCATTCTTTTTGGCCTTCGCGTTCGCGTAGAACTCGCGAACAATGCTCATCGGTACCGCTTCGGGTGACTCACAAAAAGCTATCCACCCCTTCTCTGCAATCATGGGCAGCAACTCACCATCCCTCCCTGATGGTAAAAACCCCCTCTCCTTCAGAATCGGCTTCCCCAACAGCCTAGTGTACTCCTCCTCCGCGGCTCTGTCAGTTAACTGAGGCCTTGCAGCAGTACCCCTCGATGAATCATCAGTAGGAACTGTGCTGCTGCTGTCAATAGTGTGTGCTCTCTTGGGTGCCATTGATTCGTGAATAAAAGTGTGTAAGAACTGATTTTTGATGTTTGTGAGAGGGTTTAAGTGTAGGAAGTTTTGTGGGAGATATGTAGGATAGGTGTATGTATATATAGGGTGTGGATTAGATTAGGGTTTGGGAATTAAGGGTTAAAATGATGGGGTAGTGGGAACAAATCATGGGTTTATGGGCTAAAACTGTTTTTGTGTTTTTTTTCTGAACTGTAAAAAAAATTCTGGTACTCGACCCCTGAGCGGGCGCTCAGGGGGTCACTGGGAAAAAAAAATTTCAGCCCCTGTTTTCTGATTTTTTTGTATTTTTGGATAGGTTATTAACTTCTAAGGGTTCCTGTAACAACAATTCATGGGTTGCCTCCCACGCAACGCTTCTTTTTTGTCATTAGCTTGACGTTTCGTACCTTTCTCAAGTTGTCAACAAAATGGCACTAACCACTTCTCGGTTTTCCATGTCCCCATAGTAGTGCTTCAACCGCTGACCATTAACCTTGAATGCTTGGTCCGGATCATTCTCAAAAATTTCCACCGCTCCATGTGGAAACACAGTTTTGACAATAAAAGGTCCAGACCACCTTGATTTCAACTTCCCAGGAAAAAGTCGGAGCCGAGAGTTGAATAAGAGAACTTGTTGCCCTGGCACAAATAACTTAGGATGTAGCTTCCTATCGTGCCACCTCTTCACCTTTTCCTTATACATTTTGTTATTCTCGTACGCTTGAAGTCGAAATTCATCAAGTTCATTAAGCTGAAACATTCTTTTCTTACCAGCTGCATCTAAATCCAGGTTCAACTTCTTCAATGCCCAGTAGGCCTTATGCTCAAGCTCCGCAGGTAGATGACATCCCTTACCGTACACCAACTGAAATGGTGACATCCCAAGTGGAGTCTTGTATGCTGTTCTGTAAGCCCAAACAGCTTCATCGAGCTTTAAAGACCAATCCTTCCTTGACGGACAAACAACCTTCTCTAGAATGCGCTTTATCTCTCTATTAGACACTTCCGCTTGACCATTTGTTTGCGGATGATAGGCAGTAGCTACTCGATGATTCACATTATAACGCTGCATCATAGAAGTGAACTTACGGTTGCAAAAATGCGATCCTTCATCACTTATGATTACCCGAGGTGTTCCAAACCTTGTGAAAATTTGCTTATGAAGAAAATTTAGCACTGCCTTTGCATCATTTGTCGGTAAAGCTTTAACTTCGACCCATTTTGAGACGTAATCGACTGCCAGCAAGATGTACTGATTATTGCAAGACGAGATAAAAGGCCCCATGAAATCGATTCCCCACACATCAAAAACCTCGACTTCAAGCATCACATTTAATGGCATCTCATCCTTCCTTGACAAATTTCCCACTCTTTGGCAACGATCACACCTTAAAAAAAACTGATGAGCATCTTTGAACAAAGTAGGCCAAAAAAAACCTGCTTGCAGAATACGAGCTGCCGTCTTCTCACCACCATAGTGTCCACCATAAACCGTGGAATGGCAGTCTCGTAATATCCCCTCCGTCTCACAGAACGGGATACATCTCCTGATGATCTGGTCAGCTCCTTGTCTAAACAAATATGGTTCATCCCACATATACCACTTCACCTCGTGCAGAAACTTCTTCTTTTGAGCGGATGTCAAATTAGGAGGCATTATATTGCTGACGAGATAGTTTACAATATCTGCAAACCATGGTTCTTCCTCCTGAATTACAAACAACTGCTCATCCGGAAAAGATTCATTGATTAACGTCCTATCCTGTGAAGTAGAATCGGGATTCTCCAACCTAGAGAGATGGTCAGCTACTTGATTCTCAGTACCTTTTCTATCTTTGATCTCTAACTCGAATTCCTGAAGTAAAAGCACCCAACGAATGAGTCTCGGCTTCGAATCCTTCTTGGAAACTAGATAGCGAATAGCCGCATGATCAGTGAATACTGTTACTTTCGTACCAAGTAGATAAGATCGAAATTTCTCAAAACCAAAGACTATAGCCAAAAGCTCCTTCTCAGTAGTGGTGTAGTTCAATTGGGCACCGTTTATAGTCTTACTCGCATAGTAGACCACATGGAAGAGGTTTTTCTTGCGTTGTCCCAGAACTGCACCTACCGCATAATCACTTGCATCACACATCATCTCAAACGGTTCTGTCCAATCTGGTGTTGTAATAACTGGTGCAGTGATCAAACTCTTCTTGAGAGTCTCGAATGCTGCCAAACATTCATCATCAAATTTGAAAAGCACATCTTTCTCAAGCAAATTGCACAACGGCTTAGATATCTTTAAAAAGTCCTTGATGAATCGCCGATAAAAACCCGCATGACCAAGAAAACTACGGATTCCTTTCACAGAATTAGGTGGGAGGAGATTTTCAATGACTCCCACCTTGGCCTTGTCCACCTCCAGACCCTTGCTAGAGACCTTATGCCCAAGGATAATGCCTTCACGCACCATAAAATGACATTTCTCCCAATTGAGCACCAAATTAGTTTCCACGCATCTTTTTAGTACGGCGCGCAGATTATTCAAACATTCATCATATGAATGTCCAAAGACGGAGAAGTCGTCCATGAACACTTCGACGTTATTTCCAATCATGTCAGAGAATATAGCCATCATACATCTCTGAAAAGTGGCCGGGGCGCCACATAACCCAAACGAAACTCTGCGAAAAGCAAACGTGCCAAATGGACAAGTGAAGGTAGTCTTTTCCTGATCCTCTGGTGCAATACAAATCTGATTATACCCGGAATAACCATCCAGAAGACAAAAATACTCATGACCTGCCAATCTGTCAAGCATCTGATCAATAAATGGAAGAGGGGAAGTGATCTTTCCTTGTGGCTTTGTTCAATTTTCTATAATCCATGCATACTCTCCATCCTGTAACTGTTCGAGTAAGTATGAGCTCATTCTTTTCATTTACGACCACAGTGATACCTTCTTTCTTAGGTACACATTGTACGGGGCTCACCCATGAGCTGTCAGAAATAGGATAAATGATGCCTGCATCCAGCCATTTCAGAATTTCTTTCTTCACCACTTCTTTCATGATGGGATTCAGTCTTCGCTGTTGTTCCACAGTTGGCTTACTACCTTCCTCTAGCAGAATTTTATGCATACAATATGAAGGACTTATCCCCTTGATGTCTGCTATGGTCCATCCTATAGCCGATTTGAATTCTCTCAAAATCCTTAAGAGCTTGTCTTCCTCACTACCTGAAAGGTCAGATGAAATAATAACAGGTAACGTAGATGAATCACCCAAAAAAGCATACCTCAAGTGTTCAGGTAATGGCTTGAGCTCCAAGGTAGGTGCTTCCTCTATTGATGGTTTGAGCTTCCCTTCAGCATTCTTAAGGTCAGAAGTACCAAGAGATTCAAATGGTATGTCCAGCTTTCGCTTCCAGGGAGAAGCATTCAGATATTGTAATTGCTCGTTGCCATCTTCATCATCGCTGTCAAAATCCCCCACTAAGGCCTTTTCCAATGCATCAGACATTAGCATGCGATCGAGTTCCGAAGTAACCGCAGAATCAATCACATCCAATTTTAAGCACTCCCATCTTCTGTGGGGAATTTCATTGCCTTGAATACGTTGAAGGTCACATCCTGATCTTGGACCCGCATAGTAAGTTCACCTTTTTGCACATCGATCAAGGTACGGCCAGTAGCCAAGAAAGGCCTTCCCAAGATTATAGGAATCTTCTTATCTTCCTCAAAATCCAAAATAACAAAATCTGCAGGAAAGAAGAGCTTATCCACCTTGACGAGCACATCCTCAACTATGCCCCTTGGGTAAGTAATGGAACGAGCAGCCAATTGTAGCGACATGTATGTGGATTTTGGATCAGGCAGATCCAGCTTTTTAAAGATCGACAACGGCATCAGATTAATGCTTGCTCCCAAATCACAAAGGCACTTGTCAAAAGTCAGATTGCCAATGGTGCAAGGAATGGTGAAGCTTCCTGGATCTTTCAGTTTTGGTGGTAACTTTTGCTGCAGAACAGCGCTGCATTCTTCCGTGAGAGCAACGGTTTCAAGGTCATCCAGTTTCACCTTCCTTGAAAGAATAGTCTTCATAAACTTCGCATAACTAGGCATCTGTTCCAGAGCCTCAGCGAAAGATATATTGATGTGAAGTTTCTTGAACACCTCCAGAAACTTCCCGAACTGTCTATCCAGCTTTTGTTGCTGCAATCTCTTAGGAAAAGGTGGTGGAGGATAGAGCTGTTTCTCCCCTGTATTAGCCTCAGGCAGAGTGTGTTCAACAGTAGTCTTCCTTGGTTCCGCCGCTTTCTCCTTTTGCTTAGATTCTTCATCTCTAATTTCAGCTTCTACTTCTTTTGCCTTTTCAGCATCAGCCACTTTTCCAGATCTTAAGGTAATAGCCTTGACTTGCTCTTTAGCTTCCTTCCTGCCTGGTACTTCCGTGTCACTGGGAAGAGTGCCAGGTTGACGATTGAGCACTGCATTGGCTAATTGACCGATTTGATTTTCCAAGGTCTTGATAGAAACCGCCTGACTCTTGCACAACAGCTTAAGTTCCTCAAAATCAGCACTAGTAGGTGCAGCTGTACTTCCCTGTTGAGGATATGATTGCCTTGTAGCATACTGCTGTGGTTGCTGGAATCCAGGTGGGTTAAACTGTTTACTCACTCCTTGCTGATATGGTGGCTGAATAGCATTCTGATTATTCCCCCAGCTGAAGTTTGGATGATTTCTGTTGTTAGGATGATAGGTCGCTGGCACAGGCTGCTGTTGTCGCTGATAATTATTCACATACTGAACAGATTCATTGACAAGAGAACACTGATTCGTAGCATGAGAACCTGCACAAAGCTCACAAACCATAGCTATTTGATTAACTCCATATGTAGCCAGAGAATCAACCTTCATTGATAGTGCTTGGAGCTGGGCTGCAATAGCGGTGGCTGCATCAACTTCCAGAATACCTGCTACCTTGCCTGACGTCATCCTCTTAGTTGGGTTTTGATGCTCATTTGTAGCCATCGTTTCTATAAGATTATACGCCTCAGTATAGCTTTTAGCCCATAAGGCGCCTCCAGCTGCTGCATCCAGCATGGGCCGAGATTGGGCCCCCAAACCATTATAGAAACCAGTGATCACCATCCAATCCGGCATTCCATGATGTGGACATTTTCTCAACATTTCCTTGTAGCGTTCCCAAGCCTCGCACATAGATTCTGTAGGTTGCTGCGCAAACTGAGTAAGAGCACTCCTCATAGCAGCAGTCTTTGCCATCGGATAAAACTTCACCAGAAACTTTTGCGCAAGATCTTGCCACGTAGTGATGGATCCAGCTGGTTCAGAATGTAACCAGTCTTTAGCCTTGTCCCTCAGTGAGAATGGGAAAAGCCTCAACTTGATAGCCTCATCAGTCACGCCATTATACTTAAAAGTGCTGCAGATCTCGACAAAATTCCTTATATGCATGTTGGGGTCTTCAGTTGCCGCTCCTCCAAAAGAAACAGAATTCTACACCATCTGAATAGTGCCCGGCTTGATTTCAAAGGTGTTAGCTTGAATAGCCGGATGAAGGATGCTTGACTGAATGTCATCAATTTTAGGCCGAGAAAAATCCATAAGAGCTGGATCAGCTTGAACAATACGATCTCCCATGTTTACTGGTTCTTTCTGCTCAGTTCCTGAATCCGAATCCTCAAAATCTAACTTCTTCGGAATATCAAGAACTTCGTCTGTCTCCTCAGCTGTATCTAAAGTCCTCTTGCGAGCACGAGAACGAGTTTGCATAAACGCTTGCTAAAGTACCTGAAACACAACCGGAAAAAAAATAAGTAACTACTACGTCCTAATCACTGAGTCCTAATGACCAATGATGGTAAGTACATAAATTAAACAAATACGCCGAGTCCCCGGCAGCGGCGCCAAAAACTTGTTAGGGCGAAAACACGCGCTAATATTCACGCAAGTATACGCGTTCGCAAGTAATATAGAATACTTTCTAGTTCGTTCCCACAGAGACTCAGACTGAATTATTATTTAATTCAACTCACTCATCAATGTATGATTACTTCTCAATGTTAAGATACTAACACTTAAAATTGTTGATTAAATATTAACTACAATTAACTACTTAATTAATCACTTAACTAACACTTCAATTTATCAATAATAAAACACTCATGAGATCACAACTTCATTATTACTTCCTTCTATAGCCATTGTTATTACCTTTAGCATGTGACAGTGATGATATTAATCGAATAACACGAAACTGATAAAAGCCAACTTTCATTGTACGAATATCATTCTACCAAACATCCACAATTAAGATAGAAGTTGAATAGTCATCAATTATGTTGAGTTCCTATATGTCTACAGAAATTGACAACACAACGATTTAAGCACAAGTTATTCCTTTTTGATTACATAGGGCAAATAAAACTGTTAGAGTTACCCACTAATCATGCACAACATACATGAACCTATGCTAGCATGGCAAGTTCTAAATCTCAAGATCCATCGTCGCTTCACAAGAGATTAACACCCTATCTTATATGTTCGCGACGCACATAAGACGAATACGCACAACCAATACTAGATATCATACAATCATCACACACTAAAGTATTAAACAATTAACTAAAGAATTTCATAATAAATCCGCTGCAACCCCATGATCACGATTGGCCCATAATAGCACTTATCGTCATCATGGGTTCATATGAAATCATGATAAACAAACACAAGAAAATAATAACTAAACTAATTATATTAAAACAGAGTACGTCACAAGAGTAAATAAGTTCAAAGCAAGAAAACTAGCATCCAACGTTATAACGAAACAAGAATCACAAGAAAATATGCTTCCTCTTCGTTGATGTGTGCTAAATCGGTCTTCTTCCTTATCTCCTTCGCTTCTTGCGTAAAAACACAATCTTCTTCAATCCACACTTGTGAAAACGTCTCAAATCTAGTTATATAATAGTCCCATAAAACTCAGATTACATAGAAGTGGAAACCAAACAGAAGTAGAAGTCCTGAAATAATATGTTTTTTTTCCCGACCCTGCGCGGCCGCTCAGCATAGCTGAGCGGGCGCCCAGCTTGCTGCGCGGCCGCTTAGCAATGCTGAGCGGGCGCCCACACCTCTACTGGAAAAAATCTGATTTTTGCTCCGTTTCTTCGCCGTAATCTGCCCGTTTCTTTCCCCTCGCAATGGTGAACACATGCCAAGGCTTATTCTTGATGATTCCTCCCCCGAAATACAACTAATACCCTGAAATGCATAAACACTAGAAAAACGTATCAAATACACAAAATACTTGATTTCAAGACACCAATTTAAGCCATTTTAAGACGTTCTAAGTGGTATAAAATGCCACTTATCATGCACCATATTCGCCTCAGCAAAATGGTGTGGTGGAACGGAGAAATAGAAGTGTTGTTGAGATGGCTAGGAGTTTCTTGAAAGAGACAAATATGCCGGGAGAATTTTGGGGAGAAGCAGTAAGGCATGCTGTCTATGTATTGAATCGACTTCCAACAAGAGCACTGTCCGGAGTAACGCCATATGAAGCATGGAGTGGAGTAAAACCAAATATAAATCATATACGTGTATTTGGGTGTGTTGCACACATGAAAATTCCGAGTGTATCCACCAAAAAGATGGATGATAGGAGCAAAAGGGTTATAAATCTTGGGAAAGAGCCTGGAACGAAGGCATATAAGCTTTATGATCCAATTGCAAAATAAGTTCATGTGAGTCATGATGTAATTTTTGATGAAGCAGAATCATGGTCATGGGAAGAGCTGAGTAAAAATGAGAATTAAGAGTCATACACATTCTCTGTGTGGGTTCGTATGAAAGGAATCTTGATGAACTGAACACGGAGCAAACAGATGGAGAAGAAGTAAATGAAGAAGCAACAGATAGTGATGACACTGAGAACTCGTCACCAGGTTCGCAATCTCCATCAAACTATCAGGATTCACCGAGCTCGCAATCTCCAATAAATTATCAGGATTATGATAATTATGATGACAGTAACCCGACGAGAAAATACAGGTCCCTGACAGATGTTTATGCTGAAGCACGTGAAGTAGAACTAGAAGACGAGTTGTACTTAATGGGAGTCGAGGAACCAAATACTTATAACCAAGCAGCAGGCGAAAAGGAGTAGAACTTGGCAATGCAGCAAGAGATGAAGTCGATCGAACAAAATAGTACGTGGGTATTGACAGAGTTGCCAAAGAATCAGAAGGTGATTGGGCTGAAGTGGATTTACAAATTAAAGAAAGATGCGAAGGGTAATATAGTGAAGCACAAAGCTCGTTTGGTGGCCAAATGGTATACACAAGAACAAGGTGTTGATTTTGAAGAAAATTTTACGCCCGTGACTCGACTAGAGACGGTTCGATTGTTATTGGCATTAGCAGCCCAAAACTCTTGGGAGGTACATCATACAGATGTAAAAACAACATTCTTGAATGGAGAAATCAAATAAGAGGTATATGTGGCTCAACCAGAGGGGTACGTTCAAAGGGGTAAAGAACATATGGTGTACAAGCTTCTAAAGGCGTTGTTTGGGCTTAGACAAGCTCCACGTGCATGGTACTCAAAACTTAATCAGTGTCTTGAGGAGATGTGTTTACCAGGTGTCCCTACGAACATGCGGTATACTCTAAAAAGGAAGGTAATGATATGCTGATCATAAGTGTATACGTTGATGATTTGTTGGTCACAGGTACAAACTTGGGAGTTATCAAGAAATTCAAGGCTCAAATGAGTAACAAGTTCGAAATGAGTGACCTTGGGAAATTGAATTACTATCTGGGAATCGAAGTGGATTAAGGGAAGGACTATATTGAGTTAAAGAAGTCTGGGTATGCCAAAAAGATACTTGAAAGAGCTGGTATGTCTAAGTGTAATTCAGGAAAATATCCCATGTATCCTAAGGATCAGATTAATAAGGATGAGCATGGTGTACCAGTTAATAGCACTCAGTATAAGTCGATGGTGGGAGGCTTAAGATACCTGGTTCATACCAGGCTTGATATTGCCTATGTTGTGGGTGTGATTAGTAGATACATGGAACGTCCAACCGAGATGCATCAGAATGCAGCAAAGAAAATTTTACGATACATCAAAGGGACGATAAACTTTGGCATTGTGTATACGAAGGATGGCAGGAATAATGAGTTATCTGGATTTTCAGACAGTGATTTGGCGGGTCATTTGTATGAACGAAAGAGCACAGGTGGGGTAGTGTTCTACTTGAATGAAAGCATCATTACATGGGTTAGTTAGAAACAACGATGTGTTGCATTATAATCGTGTGAGGCAGAGTTCATGGCTGCAACTGCAGTAGCCTGCCAAGGTATTTGGGTAAAGAATGTTCTTGGTCATGTTTTGGGTGTCAAGATGAAGCCAGTAGTGATATATATTGACAACAAGTCCGCAATTGACTTGGCCAAAAATCCAATGTTTCATGGTCGTAGTAAACACATTGACATTCGCTATCACTTTATACGCGAATGTGTTGATAAAGGGGAGATAATCATCAAGCATGTCCGAGGAGAGCTTCATCGTGCGGATATTCTTACAAAGGCCATGACTACAGTAAAATTCGAGCGTATGAGGCAGCTAATGGGGTTTAAGGAATTCAGTGAATAAGTTTAAGATTTAGGGGGAGATTGTTAGTTTTAATCTTAAACTTAACTGTTATTTTGCTTAATGTTTATTTGATTGTTTTTCTAGGGAATAAGTTTGTCCAATATTAGTTGATTTAGTAGTATGTTTCTTTGTGGAGAGTTTGTAGGACTAGTTGAATAAACTTAGTGCTGGAGTATTTATAGGAGTTTAGTTGATAGCAGGTTCCTATTTTGTAGCCAACTCTGTTTTGGCAAGTCTTTATATCTGGTATTGCTGTATTGAATAATAAACAAGTGGTTGGGCAATCTGTTTTGGCAAGTCTTTATATCTGGTATTGCTGTATTGAATAATAAACAAGTCGTTGGGCAATTGTTCTCTGTGTGTTTTTCTCTGAGTTATTTGTTAAACAGCTATATTCACATATATATATATATATATATTTGATTAACGATTAGCAGACTCAAGAGCTTATCTGTAATGTGATTATAAGCCCCCGTGTCAGTTGTCCATTCCGTGTCTGAAATAGTGTTGTCCAAGGTAAGAGCTGCAAGAGCTTGAGGAATCTCATCACTTCAACTTGATTTCTTTGGCAGTCACCAACATATCTTTGCAATATGACAGACAGTTCCACAATATTGACATTTTTCTTCACGATACATGTCCCTTTCAGCAGGAGTCATTCGATGGACGACGTAGCCTTGAAATCATTGTTGAATTGCTCTAATTATTTTTATTATCATATCTGGGTTGTTGAGGTTGAAATCCACGTCCCATTGATGTGAATCGATTAGAGTTATCAGCTGTCAGCATATCCGCATATTATGTGACAGACCTTTATTGAGAGTTCTGTTGTTGTCCGTAGAAAGCTAACCGGGAACTCATTTGCCTAGCTGTGCCATCTGTTGTATTATTCGAAAACCAATTCCGTCGATGATCCAAACTCTGGAGTTGTGGCACTAGTTCAGTGTGAGTTGGTCTTGGAGGCCTCATCATGGTGATTGTAAAAGTCTCGTATTGAGGACCGAGAGTTGCAAGAAGGTAAAATACCTTTTTCTTATCTGCAACAGGGTTTCCAATACATGCAAGATTATCACACTGCCCTTAAATGTGCGAGTATGATCTGCAAATTTTTTATCTTCATCTTTACAAAGATAAATGATTTATTGGCGTAATGTAAATTCTCGTTCTTGTGAATCTTGTGCATAGGAGTCTTTTAAAACTTCCCATATGAAATATGCTATTTCTATGCCGACAGCAAGTCCATGAGCTTCTTCTGATAATGTACCAATGATCCCTCTCCGAAGAAGAGGATTAGACTTGCGCCATGCTTTGTGTGATTCAGTCAAAACTGGTTCAAAATTTTCTGGAGCTGTGTTTGATGGAGTGGGGACTGAATTTGGTGAGATGAGATGATCAATCAATTCTTGACTGATAAAATTTCAAACATTAAGAGATGCAATTTGTAACTGAACTGAGATGATAGGATGCTCAAGTGGCTCTAATACAAGAGAAAAAACTGAATAAAAATGCAGAAAAATCTTTTTATTTTTATTAAAACTCTGAGATAGGTTACTCAAATTAAACTCAAGCAACTGTGAACACCTCTAATACATTTGATCCTATTTAAATCTATATCTATACTATAGTGTAATAACTGGGGTATAATTTGGTAATTTGGTGTACCTGTTTTGATTGGTTTGTTTATCCCCATTTATGATCGTCGGATCTTTTTAACCAAGTGATCATGACCGTTACATTTAAATACTAAAGATATATATATACTACTCAAGCTCACAGGTTCGAACCGGCCAACAACGAATATTTATATTATTGTTTATACATTACTAAAGTTCTCAGGTTCGAACCCCACCAACAACAAATATTTATATTATTATTTATATACTACCCAATATTAAGATTCGAATCTCGTCAGTAACAAATATCTATATTTATTATTTATACATATACTAATAAGTTAATGATCCAAAAAAATATTATAATAATAATATAAAAATATTAATGAACCCGTGCATCGCACGGGTTGTTAGGCTAGTATGAGTAATGTTACAGAAGTGGCTACAAAATAGATGCACGAGTTGTTAGGCTAGTATGACTAATTTTACAGAAGTGGCTATAAAATATTTGTACATAATGATGCGAAAGTGTTAGCCTACAAATTATTTTCATCTTATTATTATTTATTTCTTACATTTTATTTCTCTTTTATATTACTATTAAAATTTGACCAAAATTATCTACTTACAAGTAATCAAGTTCTACTCACAAAATTAAAATATTCTATACCACAAAAAAAATTATAATTTTTTTATTTTAATAATAAGACAATACTTGCAAAATAAATTATAATATTATATATTATGAGAACGGTTACAAATATTATGTTATTTAACATGTATTATAATTTTGTATAACATATATTATATTTTTGAAATAATATTCTCATCATATTCTTTTCTACATACCAGCTTATATCCTCATATTCTAGAAATCAAAGAGAATAAAAATAATAAATGAGATGTTTAAGTTGAAAAGTTATGAAATATGTTCTTTTTCATTTGATCTAAGTTAGGTATTTTTATTGTGAACACACTTATTCTATGATTTTTTTATTGAGATTTATTGTTAATTTTTATTGAGACATATAATTTTACTATTTAGTCGGTTGTTCGTTATGTTATAGTGTTTTTATTACTTTTTATCAATTATATTTGTTGTGATTTTTATAATAAAATTATTTTATTTAATAACTTAATATAAAAAAGTTAAACATCTAACCAGTGTATTTTTAAAAAACTATACTACTATTAAAATATAAAAATAAATACATACTACAATAAAATATATAAAACATAAAAATAAAAATATTTTTATTAAAAAATAAAAAGTAAATACATAGTAATAACCAGTACAGTAAAATAATAAGATTTTTGTATTTGCCCAACAAAAAACCGTACAATTTTTAGATAAACAAATGAAAATTAGTTGAGGGCGTACAACTATAATGGATAATTATAATAATAGTGGCCTTTGTATAAAAATTTTGTAGACAATTTTGTACATTATTAATATAATAATATTTATTATTGCATCCAACGGTTCTCATCTATCTGAATTTAGATCTGACGGTTGTTATTTGTCGTACCAAATAACTATACCGAACAACCGACTACCAAAGGGTGTTCTGCTTATAATAGTATAATATAGATTAGTATATAACCCGTACGATGCATGGTTGTTTTTATCATATATGTTGTAAATTCTAATTTCGATTATACCTGTTAAAAAATAATAATTTTTTTTTATAATTTTAATATGTTGTCGGCATGATTCAAACTTTATATCTCTTAAATAATACTAATTTTAAAAATAAATCTAACGGTCAACAACGACCGACAACCAAATTTTCAATATTTCATATTTAATATAATAGTATAGATATAGATAAAAATATAATATAAGTGTCCTACATTAAATATAATAGAATTGATAGTCGATTAATTTTAGATCTCATGTTTTAAATATAATATTAAGTGTCTAAATATAAGTGTCCTATTTTAAATATAATAGAATTGATAGGCGAGTAATTTTACATGTCTTGTTTTAAATATAATATTAAGTGTCATATTTTAAATATAATAGAATGACCTGTTGGAAAATATGGGTATAAGTCCCATATTGGTAAGTCATATTTTTTGAGCATTATGACTAAAAGATGCGTGAGATATGATGATATTCTCTTAATAATGGAAATTATTATTTTCCATTAGAATTTGGCTCAAATATTATGGCATAAATTAATTTGGTTTTGTTTCAGATTAATTGATATGGTGTATGTCTTGATATATTTAATCTGATTCTGTTTCAGATTATTTATGGAATAGAGTAGCTTGCAAGTATTACACCGATTCCATAATTAATGATATTTAATTATGGAAAAGAGTAGCGCACAAGTCTATCTACACCTATATAAACACCTCTAAGGCGTCAGGGTTAGACACACCAAAAACATATTCGCCTTTAAACACAAAACTCTCTCTCTCTCGGTGATAGTTTCGTACCCGTTCAAACTCGCTGAAGGTGCTCGTTATCCGTAACGCCGCTACCTCGTTTTATCCTGGGAGGCTATCGACTCGCACATACGGTGAGAGGCGAAATAGCTTTAAGGAGACAGTTTCAACTGGACTCGAGGATCTCTCTTCTTTTTATATCTTTTCTTCCTCCGTTTGATTTCGTTTACTCACGCACACATTTGTTTGATTATATGTATTAATCGCAGATTGTATTCACAATCTTAAAGCTATTTATTTTATATACATCCGTGACTGATACATCTGTATCTGCTTGTTTTGTTGAGTACGATCGATGGAGAACCAAACTGTGAACGATTCGATGAACATGACGGCTGATCCCAACGCACAGATCACTGGATCTGATGGGGTTCACCAGCAGCCGATTAACCCTAACGCACGGATCGTACGATCTGATGGGGGTCAAACGCCTGTTGGACATGTGCCTTTGGGACATGTGCCTGTGGGACACACTGTTATTGGACAGTTTAGTGTTCCTCTTGGACAGATATCGGCAGGATTCACTCCTCCGATCATACCTGCGGTGCTTACTGGTGTGCATATACCTGTAGTACAGACGCACGTACCATCTGTTCCACCTGTGGTGCCTGCTGCACCTGTTATGCCAACTGTGCCTGCTGCACATGCTGAAAAACCTGAAAAATTCAACGGAACGAACTTCAAACGTTGGCAATAAAAGATGCACTTTTATCTGACCACGTTGCATATGGATCGCTTCCTTAAGGAAGAACCACCGTTGCTCACTGCTGAGAGTAACATGCAGACTGTGTATGCTGCTGATGCTTGGAAGCACTCCGACTACATCTGTCGGAACTATATGTTAAATTGTTTGTCTGACCCGTTGTATAACGTATACAGCGCGAAGCCAACAGCTAAGGTCTTATGGGAGTCACTTGACCATAAGTATAAAACCGAGGACGCTGGGGCAAAGAAGTGGATTGTTGGCCGCTTTCTTGATTATAAGATGGCAGACTCTAAGACTGTGGTCAGTCAGGTGCAGGAACTGCAGGTGATCATTCATGACATTCATGCTGAGGGAATGGTCATAAGTGAGTCTTTCCAAGTTGCTGCTGTTATTGAAAAGCTTCCACCTGGATGGAAAGATTTCAATAACTACCTTAAGCACAAGCGAAAGGAGATGTCTATGGAGGATCTTATCGTTAGACTTCGTATTGAAGAAGACAACAGAGGGTCCGAGAAGAAAGTTAATGTTGCCACTGAGAAGGCAAACATGGTGGAGCATGCTCAAAGCTCCAAGCCCAAGAAGACTAATTCTAGTAAAGGGGCAAAGCTGGCACCCAAAGGAGGGATTTCGAAGTCGAAATTTCAGGGGAAGTGCTACAACTGTGATAAAGTTGGTCATAGGTCTTCTGACTGCAAGAAGCCCAAGAAGCCCAACAAGAAGAAAGAAGCAAACATGGTATAGAATATCTCCAAGGATATGGGTGATATAGACCTCTGTGCTACGGTCTCTGAAGTGAACCTGGTCGGTTCTAATCCACGTGAATGGTGGATTGATACTGGTGCTACTAGGCATGTTTGCTCAGACAAGGCGATTTTCTCTAGCCTCAAAGCTTCTGATGCTGGTGAGAAGCTCTACATGGGGAATTCAGCAACTTCTACCATTGAGGGTGAAGGCACGGTGATCCTGAAGATGACCTCTGGGAAGAATCTGAATTTGAAGAATGTACTTTATGTGCCTGATATTCGCAAGAACCTTGTGTCTGGTTCTCTGTTGAGTAAGCATGGCTTTCGCATTGTAATAGAGTCAGATAAAGTAATTTTGTCTAAGAGTGGTATGTTTGTAGGCAAGGGTTATTTAACCGATGGGCTTTTTAAGCTCAATGTAATATCCGTTAAGGACGATAATGAAATGAAGAATTTTTCTGCTTACTTGCTTGAGTCTCCTAATTTATGACATGCTAGATTAGGACATGTAAATTATGACACTTTACGACGTTTAAGTGCAAAAGAATACATACCTAAACTTACTATCGATTCAAAACATAAGTGTGAGACTTTTGTTGAGGCAAAATTAACGAGATCATCATTTAAACGTGTGGAAAGGAACACCAAAGTGTTAGACCTAATACATAGCGACATATGTGATTTAAAATTCGCTCCAACAAGAGGAGGAAACAAGTATTTTATCACATTCATTGATGATTGTACAAAATACTGTTATGTATATTTGTTGAAAAGCAAAGACGAAGCTATAGATAAATTTAAAATCTATAAGGAAGAAGTTGAGACACAACAGACTGAGAAAATCAAAGCGATACGAAGTGATCGTGGAGGTGAATATGTTGAACCATTTGGAGAATTCTGTTCACAACATGGTATAATCCATGAGGTCACTGCACCATACTCCCCTCAGTCAAATGGTGTGGCTGAAAGGAAGAATCGCACTCTGAAAGAAATGATGAATGCGATGTTGTTAAGCTCTGGGCTTCCACAATCGATGTGGGGAGAAGCCATCTTAAGCGCAAATAATATTTTAAATATTACGATGCGCAAGAATAAGGATGTAAGTCCTTATGAAATGTGGAAGAAAAAGAAATCAAGTTACCAACACCTGAAAGTGTGGGGGTGCCTTGAAAAGGTACTGATCCCTACACCGAAGAAGGTGAAGATAGGTCCTAAGACTGTGGAATGTATTTTCATCGGATATCCTCCACATAGTACTGCATATCGGTTTCTTGTTCATGAATCCAAGATTCCTGATATTCAAAAGAATACCATTATGGAATCAAGGAATGCCTCATTCTTTGAGACGATGTTTCCCTGTAATCCAGGAAACCAACAACCTACGACGTCTAAACGATCTCATGAGTCTGTAGATGACGATAATGAGAGTGACGAAAGTGAAGACGAAAATGTGGGGGTAGTGAGAAGGAGCAAAAGACAACGAACGGAGAAATCTTATGGGTCTGATTTTATGACCTATTTGCTCGAAGAAGGTGACCCAAAAACCTATAAGGAGGCGGTTACCTCACCTGATGGACCTATGTGGAAAGAGGCCATCAAGAATGAAGTTGATTCAATTATGCAAAATCATACTTGGGAATTAGTGGACTTGCCAACTGGTTGCAAACCATTAGGTAGCAAGTGGGTTTTCAAGAAGAAGTTGAAAACTGATGGCACTATTGATAAGTATAAGGCCAAACTTGTAATTAAAAGATACAAGCAACAAAAAGGCCTTGATTACTTTGATACATATTCTCCTGTAACGAGAATAACGTCCATAAGGATGATGTTTGTTATTGCTGCAATGCGTAATCTAACTGTACATCAAATGGATGTGAAAACAGCCTTCCTAAATGGGGACATAGATGAGGAAATCTATATGGAACAACCCGAAGGGTTTGTTGTACCAGGACAAGAAAGGAAAGTTTGTAGATTGGTGAAATCATTGTATGGTTTGAAACAAGCGCCTATGAAATGGCATGAAAAATTTGATGAGGTCGTGCTGGCCAATGGCTTCAAAATCAATGAATGTGATAGTTGTGCCTATTACAAGGATAACGAGAACAGCTATGTCAAGGAGAATGACAATGGCTATGTCAAGGAGAATGACAATGGCTATGTCATGATGACGCTATATGTAGATGATCTACTTATTGCCGGAAGCAATGATAAAGTGATCAAATCTACCAAGGACATGTTGAAATCAAGATTCGACATGAAAGACATGGGACTAGCAAATGTAATTCTGGGAATTCAAATTTCTAGAACATCAGAGGGTCTCGCATTAAGTCAACCACATTATGTTGACAAGATCCTTGAGAAGTTTCTTAAGGATGACTTTGAGAAAGCTAGGACACATGTGGATATGACTTTGCACCTATCCAAGAACAAAGGTGTAGCTGTTTCCCAATTGGAATACTCGAGGATAATTGGTAGTCTGATGTACCTCATGAGTTGTACAAGACCAGACATTGCATACTCAATTAGCAAGTTGAGTAGGTTTACGAGTAATCCGGGAGCTGATCACTGGAAAGCGATCATAAGGGTACTAAGGTACTTGAGGGGAACTCGAGACTATGGACTGCACTATGGCAGATACCCAGCAGTATTAGAAGGATATACTGACGCAAATTGGATATCTAGCAAGAAAGCACTTAAGTCTACGAGTGGTTATGTGTTTACATAAGTTGGAGCGGCAATATCATGGAAATCCTCAAAACAAACGGTGATAACTCATTCCACGATGGAAGCTGAGTTTGTGGCACTAGATAAATGCGCCGAAGAGGCTGAATATCTACGTCAGTTTCTGGAGAATATTCCAAGATGGCCAAAGCCTGTAACTGCAATAGGGATTCACTGTGATAGTCAATCCGCTATTGGTAGAGCACATAGCACGATGTATAATGGAAAGTCTCGTCATATACGACGACGACACAGTTCCATTAGAAAATTGATCTCAACCGGAATTATCGCTGTTGACTATATACCGTCAAAAGATAATATCGCGGATCCACTAACCAAAGGGTTATCAAGAGAAGTGGTTGAGAAATCATCGAGAGGGATGGGCCTTAAGCCTATTGCTTAACGGCATCATGGTGGACACCCAACCATTGCTGACTGGAGATCCCAAGAACTTGGTTCAATGGGACAACTAAATCATGATGACCAAATCACTGTGGGGGTAACCCCTGGCCTGTTCCTATGATGAGGAAACAGTGAGACCCGTAAGGTACGAGGTTAAGCTTTGAGCTTTTAATGATCTTTGATGAATACATGGAGCTCAGGAGTGAACGCATGGAATTCAGTTAAGTAAACGCGGGTTACTCTATAAGATAAAGATCACCTATGTGGGAGAGAAGTGGGGCCGCTTCAAAGGAGAATTGCGAGGCACAATTCTTTAGAAACTTCTGCAGAACCAGGACGATGTTCCATGGCCAAAATGGACATACTCATGAGAGCTGAACGAGTCAGAAATGATATAGTTATAAGTATATCATCGTTTACACAAACGACCGAACAGTTCAAGGACAAGCACGTCTATTGTCTACCAGTAAAGTCAGTATGCTTACTCGAGCGAAGGTTCAAGGAGCATTCTCTACCTATCGTATGTTATATCTGATCGAAGAAACTATCACCAAGTCAAACTCCGTGTCTGTCTGTCTGTCTGGTGTGTGCTACTAAGATCACCAATCTCACCCATGTGGGGGATTGTTGGAAAATATGGGTATAAGTCCCATATTGGTAAGTCATATTTTTTGAGCATTATGACTAAAAGATGTGTGAGATATGATGATATTCTCTTAATAATGGAAATTATTATTTTCCATTAGAATTTGGCTCAAATATTATGGCATAAATTAATTTGATTTTGTTTCAGACTAATTGATATGGTGTATATCTTGATATATTTAATCTGATTCTGTTTCAGATTATTTATGGAATAGAGTAGCTTGCAATTATTACACCGATTCCATAATTAATGATATTTAATTATGGAAAAGAGTAGCGCACAAGTCTATCTACACCTATATAAACACCTCTAAGGCGTTAGGGTTAAACACACAAAAAACATATTCGCCTTTAAACACAAAACTCTCTCTCTCTCTCGGTGATAGTTTCGTACCCGTTCAAGCTCGCTGAAGGTGCTCGTTATCCGTAATGCCGCCGCTACCTCGTTTTATCCTGGGAGACTATCGACTCGCACATACGGTGAGAGGCGAAATAGCTTTAAGGAGACAGTTTCAACTGAACTCGAGGATCTCTCTTCTGTTTATATCTTTTCTTCCTCCGTTTGATTTCGTTTACTCACGCACACATTTATTTGATTATATATATTAATCGCAGATTGTATTCACATGACCAACGATCAACAAATAAATTTTTAATATTTTATCTTTAATATAATAATATAAATAGATAGATTAATAGATTATATAGATAGATATAAAAAGAGCAGCATGACGGTGTCGGTGGTGGCTGGAATTGCAAAGTTGTCATCAGAGACTGTGCACCCACAAACACCTAACTCTAAACCAAACAGATTGACTCATTTTTTCGCTCAAATCAAGGCGCAACTCAGCTCCCGAGTCTTCCCTAATTTCTGTCAATTTTCTTTTCTTACACGTTACCTGTAGGGCCATGTGTCTTCTTTAACCAAATTTACACTAAATCTTACTCTTTTTACTAAATATTTAAAATACATTTTAAATTATATGTTTCTGTTCACAAAAACTGTTCCAAAGCAATAGTTCTAAACTACTTAATTTTGTGTATAAAAATTAAAAATTAAAGGATTTATGTTATATTGTTTAAATTAAAATAATAACTTTTTGCTAATCGGACATTAAAATAATTTTTTGGACTAAAGTCTAGTCTACATTAATTAATCATAGTTATCATTAAATTTATTTATTAAAGATCTGCCTGGCACTGATAGAGTGATAGTCACCATTTTGTCTCTGGCTAGAAGCGTACAACAGCCATATATACATATGCATGTAGACATTGTTATTAGTATAATTATTAGTCTGCATTATTAAAATGATAAAGACATGTTAGTTTACTTGTAGTAGTCATAAATTATTATTATATATATATGTATAGTGCTACTATATTAGAAACTGTGTCGTAATCAAAATTAAACATTAATTTTTTTTAAAATCTTGTCAAAATATAACATGTATAATTTACAAATTAATCGTTTAAAAATTATAGTTAAATAGAATTTAAAAAAAATTACCTATTAATGAAAAATAAAATTAAAAATGAAGAATATTAACTGAAATTATGTGTGAAAGTGTGTATCTTAATTCTGTGTGGTGCGGGATCATTAGACGAGATTAATAAGATCTAGATTATTTTTTAATTTTCATTTCAAAACTTATTTTTATTTAAATAAATACATACATATATATATAATTATATACATACATATCAAATCAGATAGTTGTAATAATATACTCCTAAAATTAGAAGATATAACTATTCTCGATATATATAATCTTGAGAAACAATAATGTCAGTTTTCAGTCCACCAAATGAATAAACATATTTGATGTTAAAGACACTTGTGGGTACTTTTTTTGTTTATGAGGTCTATGTTTTATTCCCATCCATCTTCAACAATCTTAATTTTCTTATCTTCTGAAAATTAAGATTATTCACATCCTTCAGTATTATTTATCAAGCCAAGATAATACAAATATCTTCTTCAAATTTGTTTACTTATCACCTAGAGTGCCTATTTATCCCGAGTCTCATTAAATATTTTTTTGTTTAAAATTTCTTGCTATTTATAGATTGTTCTTTGGAAGGGGATCTAGTAGGTTTCCTAAAAATTTGGAAATTAATTAAATTCATATAATCCCTCATCTGGTTATTTCTGAAATTACAAATTCTTGATTTTTAGCTCAAAGGGTATTCAAGATTTGAAAATACCTTACTTGGGTATCTCTGATTTTGATAAAGTCTTGATCTTTAGCTCAAAGGGTATTCAAGATTTGAAAATACCTGACTTGGGTAGCTTTGATTTTGATAAAGTTTTGATTTTTAGCTCAAAGGGTAATCAAGATTCTACATTTTATGATCTTGGTGATTGGTGTTTGATAATATTGTTTAGTTGAAATGGTAGCAGGAAATAACCTGTTCTATCCAATTGTTGGTATTGCTTCATGTGTTGCATTTCTATATTTGTCATTTGGTGACATGTGGCCTGATTTTCGTGATCATTCAGAGCAAAGTGTGAGCTTTGTGGAAAGAAATGGGAGCCATTTCATGCTTGATGGTCGAGTTTTCTATGTGAATGGTTGGAATTCATACTGGTTGATGGACCATGCTGTGAATGAATATAGCAAGTATAGAATCAAAGCTATGTTGCAAGCAGGTGCAAAGATGGGTTTGACTGTGTGTCGAACTTGGGCTTTTAATGATGGTGATTACAACGCGCTCCAGATTTCGCCTGGTCAATTTGATGAGAAAGTATTCAGGGTAATTTACTATTGTAGTTCTTAGTATATTGTTCAATTTATTTTGTAGATTCATTATTGTGCATATAAGCTTAATGACAGTTTTTGCAGTCTTCTATATAAACTCGAGCGATGTTGATTCAACAGATTATTTCTTGGCTATCTAATAAGCAATCTGCTAAAGCAAAGTTTAGGAGAATTGTTAGATGGGGTTTGATTTTTTTATTAATTGTTTTAATCATTTAGCGCGGAAAACTTCTTTATTCTGTTGCTAATTTGTTATAGTTTGTTTCTGTATTGTCAAAGTTTTAAATTGAGAAAGATCTTACATCTCTTATTGCACAAAGTTCTGCATACCCGGAATCTCTTGTTAGTATTAAGTGTTAACAACTTGTTAGGGATGCATTTCATTTCATGTATGTGCTTCGGTGATTTCTACACTATTAACTAGTTCAAGTTATATGTCCCTTGATTTGTTGAAGTTCATTTTAATCAATCTGTATCTAATGAATAAATACTATGACAGGCATTGGACCATGTCATAGCTGAAGCCAAGCAGCAAGGCGTCAGGCTTCTCCTTGCCTTGGTGAATAATTTGCAAGCTTTTGGTGGTAAGACCCAGTACGTCAAGTGGGCATGGGAAGAGGGCCTTGGTTTAACATCTTCTAATGATTCATTTTTCTATGATCCATCTATTCGCCGCTATTTCAAACACTATTTAAAGGTAACCTATCTGCCTTATCAGTCTCATGTTCAGTCAGAACTCTCTTGGCTATTCTGTTTATATGTATATGTGTCTGTAGGTCAGCTCTCTAAAATATAAACACTTAAAAGGATCACTGTCAATGCAAGAGAGGAAGACTTCTGGAACCAGTTTGGTGTCTACCGCTAATTATTAGTGTTCTCTAAGTTCGTCCTGTGGCTCATTTTACGTCCTAGCCTGTGAATGCAGGCAGTCTTCACATCCCAGTTCATAGTAACAAACTTATTAATAGAATGGCCATTGACCTGGTGATTATCTTCGTTTCTTAAATTAAACTGATTAGCTGGGGGGGGGGAGAGGGTATCCATAATGAATGTTGTTTCTTTACTTCCATGAAGATATCAAGTATCTTAGTATAGAAGTACTATTATATATCGAGACTGTAACTAGGGATTCAATTGTTGTTTTTATACTTTGTGGGTATTCCTGGTTAGTCCACGAATTTATGAGGTATTATAAAAAAATTAATCTGCTATAAAATACCCTAATGCCAATTTCAAGACTTTGGAAGCACATCTGAGCACAAGTCATCTAAAGAAAAGTAAATAATAAAATGGTAAAGACGCAGACTAAGTGATAATTTTTTGTTTAAGATTATTACTTTGAAGATTGTCAACATGTCCAATTCAGTCTTCATTAGTTAGTGATAAATACATCGAGAATCTCTAGTGGCATATTTAAGTTTAGTGGTACAACCCAACGCCAATAGCTGTGTTCAGGCTTACAGTCACTGTACCCGTGTCGGACACTTGGACACTCCACTGTCAGTTCCTTGGACTAAAATCTGGACACTTTGATGACCAATCGAATGACCAGGTATAAGCTAAACCTAATATGTAAAACGAAAAAGAGAAGGAAAAAGCAGAGGAGACCAATAGTTTTTTTTCTTGTTTGTCTTATATAACATATAAATGAATTCAATATTTCATACAACTGAGATAATGACAATCTTTTGAATAATTGATCAATACTGCTTACTGTACATTTGCAGACTGTTTTGACTAGGAAAAACTCTATTACTGGGATTGAGTACAGAGACGATCCCACCATTTTTGGCTGGGAATTAATTAATGAACCCCGTTGTGTTAGCGATGCTTCAGGCAACACTCTTCAAGTAAGTCGGACTTTTAATTGAACTTGGGCACTTTACTGAATATATTCTAAAGAATTTTAAAAGCCATCAAATGTATTCTGTAACTTCTCAAGTTTTCTGTGTTCTCCATCTTTAAACTCATTATTTAAAGCATCTATTAACACCAGCATTATAATTTTATATATTTTTTGAGCTCGTATATGTCCGAAGAAATAAATTTGTGTTATCTGATTTGTTTACTGCTCAAGTCTACATAGATTTCATAGTGAACACCCGTTTAAGCAACTTTTTGGATTATATAATATTAAAATTGAGTCCCCGCCAATAGAAATGGTGAGAGGGAAGGCCTTTTCTTTTGCAGTGTTCTACTGCATGTTTTTTCCTGCTCTCCTAAAGACAACATTGTAATGTGCTATAAATAGAGAATCTTCTTTTCTACATATTGCCAATTCTCATTGTTAAGCAATTAACCGGATGAACTGAGTTCTTTGCTTGTCCGAGTATGTATTGAGTGTATATAGTATAAGTGCAGGATTGGATACAAGAGATGTCAACCTTCTTGAAAGCAATTGACAGAAAGCACCTGCTAACTGTGGGTCTTGAAGGATTCTATGGTCCGAAAAGTCCAAAAAGATTAACGCAGAATCCAGAATGGTGGGCATCAGATCTTGGAACTGATTTTATTCGCAACTCCATGCTCCCCACCATCGACTTTGCGTCTGTTCATATATACCCTGACCATTGGTAAGACGTTGCATTTTTTATTTTTCCTTTCACACTGAGGGACAACTGTAAGGTCTTTAGTCGGCATGAATACATTAATTAATCTGTTTCTCCTTGGTGCAGGACCCATGTGCAAGATCTTGAGTACAAACTAGAATTTGTTTCAACATGGATGCAATCTCACATTGAAGATGGTGATAAGGAGCTCATGAAGCCTATTATGTTCACTGAATTCGGATTGTCCAGTGAAAACAAAGGTTTTGACCCAGCTCAGAGAGATAGGTTCTACAAAATAGTTTTCGACTTGATATATAAATCCGCGAAGAAGAAAGGTTCTGGAGCAGGATCTTTTGCATGGCAATTCTTTGTTGGAGGAATGGAAGACTACAATGATGAATTTGGAATAGTGCCATGGCAGAGACCATCTACATATAAGCTGATAACTGAACAATCTTGTAGACTAGCAAGAATACAGGGAGTCATGCCGTGGCGAACGCAATACTTGAAACAACTGTGTTCACATTGATTATAAATTAACTTTTTGTTCGAGTGCTTCAATGGATTAAGAACTGGGTTATGTAGGATGGTGTTGGTTGAGATTAGTTTGTACCACGTTCTTCATAATAGGTATATGTATAATTTTTTTTCGTTTAAAAAGAAATAAAAAAGAAAAAGAAAACATGGCTTTGCATTAGCATTTAGCTAACAGTGAATGAGTATGTGAGATTGCATTTATCATCATGTAAATATTTATATTCCACAGTTAATATCAGAGCACCGCTTCTTTTTCAGGCTTTGTCAAATGGTTGTACACCACCCCAGCCCAGTTGTACTTTGATATTTGAAGAATCATCTTGCTAATGTAAATTCTTATTTTTACATCCAGGGGCGGGCTCATCTCACTCCAGCCCCCTTTCCGTCCATGGTAACCCCATCTCTTAATATAGCAATATCTCCGCGGTTCTTTTCAAGCTGATGTCAAAGACAAGATCCCTCTTAATATAGCAATATCTCCCCGGCTCTTTTTAAAGATATGTCAAAGACAAGATCCCTGTGAGAGTGTGTTTAACATGAAAAAAGATCATTCTTATATCTAGGAGTAACCTTAAAACTTTGAAAAGATACCTGTCATATTCTTCACTCTGAATTTTCGCATACACTCTACTCATCAGAAATATAACAATTGGACAACTCTGTGGATTGATTCTGCTTCATAAGCAAATTTGCATGAATTCTTGTACTTAAAACATCTGAGCTGCTCCATTTGTGTCAACACTGTTAGACATAGTTTCCAGATTCATCTATCTTTGCCGGTGTGTTAGAGCACATGCACCGGCTGCGTTGAATGTTGATTCATCAATTCAGCCGGTATTTCAATTATTTAATGAGAAAAGTTGATCCAGCAGTATAAAAGTGAGGCCATCAATTTTGCTGTTTAGTTGATTCAGCAAGCTGCCCTTTGAAAATCGCTGGACCAACCAACGAGCATCAATCTTATGGGCCTTTTTTTTACCTTTTCTTTTGCCCGATGCTTTTCTTTTTGCTTGCAACGGCTCTATTTTACCACAAAACTAGTAATTTTATTAACGGTCATTTTTTTGTTTATAAATGTAATTTTTTGTATCCAGATTTCTCGTAAAAATTATACATTCATATCTTCTTAATCTCATCTTTCTTTCATAAATTATACATATAAATATATTATGGGTCCGAATAATTACAATTATGTGTTTTATGGGCTCGTCAATCTGTTGATCCGATCACCGGTAGATATTCAAATAAGAATAATATGACCCAAAGAGAAGAGATGTCTATGGCTATTTTCAATAATATGCAATGTAACCAAAAATAACTAGTGGAGGCCAACATAAAAAAAAATGAGGAAACCCTTCAAATGTCGAGTGAGATCTTAGAATTTGAGAAACGAAAGGAAGCAAGGCATGCAAGACTTGATGTACTAGAGGAACAGAAAGAAGCAAGATTGACAAAATACGAGGTTGTTGAAGAATTAAGGGAGCAAACAAAGATCATGACGATGGATACTGGCCAAATGACTCCAAATTCGAAGAGGTGGTTTAAAAGAAAGAAGGCTGAGATCATGGAACAAGTGAATGAGACTACTAGTGATGGTGCTTATGTTCCTCACTTTGACGATGATCTTTATGATTAGATTTAATTATTATGTTTTTAATTAATTATGTACTATGTTTTTTAATTTAATTACGTTAACTACTTTTGAATTCAATAAAAAAAAATTCCTACACTCAAGTGTAGTCGATTCTCCCATTCGACATATTTCGGCAAATTGATCAGCTGATGCACCGTTAGCTAGCATTCGTAGTGCAACAGTCATTTTTTGTTGAGTTAACAACCCCAACAATCCAGTTGCATCTGTTTTTTTGATGCTAATAGGAATCTTGAGTGCAAAATGCTATCATGATGCGATTGAAGACATGAGGACGCATTTTATACTTTCGACGGAAATCATCTTCACTGAATATTGGATGACCAACGAAATTATCTTTCATGAGATTTTTTCCTCCCGAAATCCTTTTTCTAGGATGATTAGAAGATTTTCCATGTCGTGAGCCCCATCCTTGTGGTTCATCAGGATTATCGATGAACTTCATCATCATTGTCGCTTCAGACACCATGATATTCATAATTTCAGACTCTTCTTGACGGTTTTGTTATCTCATACTCAATAATCTTTTTTTAATGAATTCATTATTGCAAAGATTTGAGTAATTTTGAGATGATTATAATATCAAGATCATGATATTATTTATAGACAATTTTCAATCTATAAATTTAGATCAAGACACGTGTCATAATGTGATTCAACGAAAATCTTAACAAAAATTTAAATTTATCCACAATCTTATCAAAAACCTAAAATTATCTAGTAATCTATTATTGGATATTATTTGTGGGACCATTAAATAATAGAGATGGAATTAAATTTATAATATATAATATTATTATTTATTTGATGAATAGTAACTGATGAATTGATGGAGTATATGGGTGTATAAAAACTATGAAAAAATGGATTTAGCAGGAGTAGTAACTAATTCCATTGATTCAATTGATGAATTGATCAATTGATGTAACAGCCCTCACTTCCGGAATATTAATTCTAAATCAAAATCTAAATAAAACGAATTCTTAATTCAACAAAATCAAATATTACACGAAAGGTAAAGTAACGGTCAAAGACAATAATCAAAATTATAAAAATGAGAGATGTAGCTCCACAATTTAATAATCAATATCTAAACCTTATCTTAACAACACGATAATTCTTAAACAAGAAATTGCACCAAATCACGTAGCACGGAATTCACAAGTTCACATCCACATTCTTATTAAGCTTCCATAATGTACAAACCTGAAATATCATAAAAGAGTAAGCTAGACAGCTCAGCAAGTAACATACTGTCTACGAAAATTCTCAAAAATCAATGGACGTTTTATCAAAACAATATTTCCTTCAAAAATAGTATAATTTTTAAAATCTGTGCAGAAACAATCCAACCCTAAGTTTGAAATTTCAAAAATACAAAATTCGAAACAGAAACGAAATTCTAATAAATACCACAGTCGTTCTCTACGGCCACACTTTGCCAGTAGCCGACATCTTATCTTTATTCTTATTACTTATACCACATGTTGCCAGTGGTCTAAAGTTCAATAATTACGCGTCCTTAATAGATATATAATTTGCACACTCGTGCGCCTACTAAGGGTATCTAAACCTAGTTCTGGAACTATGGCGTAAATTACGAATGGGTTCGAAAACGTAGAGGCTGAGTTCTAAAATTCACAAATACTTATATCTTATAATTTTGAAATCAAAATTCTTATATCTTATACGAAATCAAGAACAGAATTGAAATATTTTCCCTGAAAATTAAAAGTAAGTCAAAAGGTACTTATTATATAAGATATCGAAAGATATCGATTTTTTAAATATTTGGACGCTTCTTTCCACTAATAACAATTATACTCTTATTCGAAATAACTTGCACAAAAAGATTTCTAGAATGTTCTAATAAATAAAACTCTAATTCCAAATTTTAGACAAATTATTTTAATTCAATTAAATTTTTTTTATCCAATATTTTTTTCAATTATTATTTTTTTATTATTATTCAAAAAATTACGGGATATTAGATACTCCTCTTCTTAAAAAGAATTTGGTCCCCAAATTCACAACAAACCTATACGTCTACGCCTCCTAATTTTTTATAGGTCGAATTTAAACTAGGATCCAGAGGAACGCATTCTAGGAAATGTACTAGTCTCATACCTAATACACTCCGAAGAACACCCTGCTCTGATATCAACTGTAACAGCCCGCATTTCCGGAATATTAATTCTAAATCAAAATCTAAAATGAATTCTTGATTCAACAAAATCAAATATTACACGAAATCAAAGCAGCGATCAAATAAAATAATCAAAATTATAAAAATAAGAGACATAGCTCTACAAATAATCAAAATCTAAACCTTATTTTAACATCAAAATCTAAACCTTAGTTTAACATCACGATAATTCTTAAATAAGAAATTACACCAAATCACGTAGCACGACATTCACAAGTTCACATCTACATTCTTATTAAGCGTCCATAACGTACAAACCTGAAATATGAAGAAAAGAGTGAGCTAGACAGCTCAGCAAGTAACAGACTGACTTACAAAAATTCTCAAAAATCAATGGTGTTTTATCAAAACAATTTTTCCCTCAAAATAGTATAATTTTTAAAATCTGTGTAGAGACAATCCAATCCAAAGTTAATAATTTCAAAAATATAAAATTCGAAACAGAAGCGAAATTCTTATAAATATCACAGTTGTTCTCTACGGCCACACATTGCCAGTAACCAGCATCTTATTCTTGTTCTTATTCTTATTCTTTATACCACACTTTGCCGGTGGTTGGCATCTAAAATTGAATAATCATGCCCCCTTAATAGGTATCTAAAATTACACACTCGTGCGTCTAGTAAGGGTATCTAAGGCTAGTTCCGGAACTATATCGTAAATTATGAACGGGTTCGAAAACGTAGAGACTGAGTTCTAAAATTCACAAACACTTATATCTTATAATTTTGAAATCAAAGTTCTTATATCTTATACGAAATCAAGAACAGAATTGAAATATTTTCCCTGAAAATTAAAAGTAAGTCAAAAGGTACTTACCTCGACATCGAAATGAAAATTAAACGCGAACAAATCCTAAAATTATAAATTAATAGAAGAAAAAGTTATTCTTTAACACTTGATCACATAATTAACAAGAACATAATAACTTAAATTTATAACAAGTGGGCAGAAATCGAGATCATTCAGAAATCGAGATCATTCAATTTAATATTTAACTTTTTTATCAGTTAAACATTATTAGCACTTTGACATAACCAGTATGCATGGTTAACTGAACCACATAATCTAATACACACATAAAAAAAAATTGAACAACTAATTTATTATATAATCATCGTCATAATTATTCATCTACAAATTACACAACTAAAACATGACACCTAATTAATTCAATCATACATACACACATAATTCTAGTTTCACATTCTTTATTTTTCTTTTACTAATTAATTAATATTAGATTAATAAATCAAATATGCAAATATATAAGCACAGTGATATCAATTTATTTACACAAAACAAGAATTATTAACTTTTCATTCTGAAACAAGGACCACAATAAAAGTTTAATATCCATCACTACATTAAATCATATTAAATCATAACATATTCCTTAGTCTACTCATAAATATGCATGCACATTAACCGATTGATCTAAAAATAAATAAATATATATATAAAAGATAGACAATTTAATGAACAGAAAACATGATCATGTAACGAATTAATATGCAACCAATAAACTAATCGGACTTATTTTCTTTTTTTAAAAAAAATTAACAAATAGAACGTACCTCTTGGATAAAAGTTATGTGCGGCTCAATTATAATCAAGAAGTGTTTTATATAAGCACACGAAACCCTAAATTTAATAAGGCGGTTTCAAAGCTTTCTCCTAAAGTTTCTACAACCTATTTGAGTAATTCCAATTTTAAATATATCCTACACACAATTTACGTAAATAAAAAGATATCGATTTTTTAAAATATTTGCTTGCTTCTTTCTACAAATAACAACTATATTTTTATTCGAAATAACTTGCACAAAAAGATTTTAAGAATGTTCTAATTAATAAAACGTTAAAACTCTAATTCCATATTTTAGACAAATTATTCTAAATTAATTAAATTTTTTTATCCAATTTTTTTTCAAATATTTATTATTATTATTATTCGAAAAATTACGGGATATTACAATTGATACCCTGATGGGTGCATATGCTCTTAATAAGAGCTCCCATCAGCAACGAACATTAGATTATATAATGCATTCTTCGAAAACTTCTGGGGGAAAATCTGTTGTGCATAGTGTTAGGTAATGAATTACACACAAAGGGGGGTGAATGTGTTTTTATATTTTTGTGTTTTTCTTGAATTGTTTTTGGTTTAACAAAGTAAATCAAATCTTGTAGTGAAATGTGTTAATACAGAAATTAAACATGCAATAATAAAGAACATAGATCTTTCAAAACTCACTTAATTTTATATTAAAATTAAGAATATTTTGCTACAAAATTTCTAGGCTCTTTGTTGATAAAGAGCTTAGCTTTTATCTTGAGAGAATACAAGATTTCTGATCAGAATAGTTACTTCTAACTAAAGGACCAGTGTTAACTTTATAATTTAATTAACTGCTGGTTTACACAGTGTACAATAAGACATACTATTAACTTTAGTAAACTGTCACTTGTCATTTCCATTTTAAGAAAAATGTATCTTCTATTTCTGGCTTAGCATATCTTAGCATCCTGTGTTTACTTTGATCTTCTTTTGTCATTTAATCTTCACCATTGATCATGCACATCCTTCAAGCTGCTTTTTGTAGACTTGTCAATTCAGCTGTTTGGATTATTTGTTGATTGTTAATCTTGAATATTGAACTGGTCTGCAATTTTATACTTTGAAATTTTACCTCGAGATCTCCATTTTGGTCTATAGAGAACTTGACATCCCGATAAGTATTTGGCTTATCGAGATCTCTAATACTTCATAGTTAATTTGACTTGTAGAGGTCTCCCAATTCTCTATAAGAGAATTTGGCTTGTCGAGATCTCTAGTCTTCATTTTGACTTATCGATATCTCTGAGTTCTCTAGTGGTTTATTGACTTGTCGATAACTCAGATTTCTCTAGTCAAATTTGACTTGTCGATAATTCAGGGTTCTCTAGTGAATTTTGGCTTATCGATATCTCTGATTTCTTTAGTGGAATTTGACTTATCGATAACTCAGAGTTCTCTAATGAATGTTGACTTGTCGATAACTCTGAGTTCTCTAGTGAAGAAATGACTTGTCGATATCTCCAATCTTCATGTCTTCAATTTGGCTTGTCGATATCTCTATGAATTCTCTATAAGCTTTTCTGACTTCTCGATAAGTCATTTTGAGTTCTCGAGTGACTTATTTATAACATTAAATATGTGACTTAGAGAGATCTTTGACTTAGAATATTTTTATCCAAACAGATTTATTCAACTCCACGCTTCTTCATAATTCTTCTGAGGTATGATCTTCTTGATCTTCTTCCCGATAGAATCCTCGGGCTTGATACTGTTTAAACAAAAAGACTCCAGTCTGCTCTTTTATATTTTTACAGACTTTAAATGTTACAAGTACAAATGCAAACTAAGATTACAAGACAACCTACTTAGGATTGTTAGTTTGACTTAGTCTTGTTAAAGTACAGGCATGTCTTGCACAACAATCTCCCCCAATTTGTGAGAAGATTGTTTAACACAAATTCATGTTTATTAACAAGACTAACCCCAAGTTAAAAAAAATGAAAAATGAAATCAATACATAAAGCTTGATAGAATTACAACTTTTATACATTAGGAGATTTACAGAGTTTAACGGTTACAAGTATCAGGTAAAGACAGTTTTTGTATCTACTTCTTCCCTAAGAACATCCTTCAAGTGATCAAGAATTTCCAGTTCTTCTATAATAGGTGTTCCACTTAGAGCTTCTACAAGTTTTTGTCTTGCAACCTTTGGATAACCACTGTCCAGTAAATCAATCCTAAATCTTGAGAATCCACCAGCTTTGATGTTTAAAAATTTCCCATCCTTAGAGATTCTAATCATTCCTTTGGCCTTGAGCTCTTCTGATCTTTTTATGAACATCTCAATTTCCTTATCATACTTCCTCGCTCTTTCTTCAGATTCAGCCTTATTTCTTTTTCTTGTTTCCTCCCTTGTAATCAACCATTCAGCTATAACTGATCTCCATGCCCTTGTAGCAGTATCCTTGTCTTTTAGCACACTTATTATTCTCTTAATTTTTTTGGGAGAAAGAGAATCCATTAAATCACTGCCAAGGAAGGTGAAGGACCCATCTTCATAGAAAATTCTAACTTTCCTAAGAGATACAACCCAGACTCTAACTATTTCCTCAGCAAATTGTTGAAAATGATCTTCATCTGAGATGCACCAATTTATGGGTAGAAAGTCAGATTGCTTGAAATAATTCTAGATGGCCCTTTCAGTGACTTCTCCCTTCTTTGTAAGCTTGGCTTTCTTAGGCTTTCTCCCAACAAATTTGAGATTGACTTTTAGTGAAGGCTTGGCTAAAGGTAGTGTTGTGATTTTCTTGAGACTTGTTTGGCTTGTGGTGATTGGAATTTTTAGGAAAGAGTTGGATGTTTGTTTGTAAAGAAATTTTGGCTTAGATGTTGAGAGTGGTTTGTTGATTGAGGTTGTTGATACAGAAGTTTTAGCTAGAGGTTGAGCTAGAGCTTTTTGGATTTTTAGGGTTTGATGTGGTTCTGAGCCATCATGTCTCCTTTTACTTCTTCTCTCATTAGCTCTCTTCTTCTCATCATTTTTCTTATCATCCTCCTTCTTCTTTTCACCACCCTTGTTGCCAGATGGCTTAGTAGATTTGCTCATCATCATCCAAATTATCCTTGTTGATTTGAATTTTAGGCAAGTTGGCTTCAGCATCACTCAAGTATCTCCCCAACAGCTTTATCATCTCTACATCATCATTATTCTTGTTCTTCTTTGATTTTAAGTCAGTTTCCAGAATCATGATAAGCTTCTTGTTGGCCATGACACATTGTTTAGGGATTTGAAAGTGTTTGAAGTGCCTGGTATTTGGACAGATGTATGATATAGCCTTGCTTGGTTGTAGGTATGCTTCAGGAAAAGTAGCCACTTGTACATTCTTCAATTCAGTTAGCAGCATGGTACCTTCATGAGTTACAACTTTGGCTTTGTTGATCATAATGTCCAACTCAGATGCCCTCCTTGATACAAGATAATTAAGAAACACCTGCATACATCTGTCTATCCCTGAGTCATTTATATTGACCATAATCCTCTTTTGAAGAAAATTTTCTTGATTCACCATGACCACCTTAAGAAGTTTATTGTTCTATCCAGGGCCTTTTTGTATGTGAAGTGATTATCATTGAGAGAAGCTTTTAGGGCCTTAAGCAATTCATCAAATTCTCTGCTTAGACTTGGTCCTTCAGCAGCCCTAATAAGTCTCTCCATGTCAAGATCTACTTCTTGATTTAAATTCTTTTCAGCGCCCTGAACTTGTTGAGTAGATGATCTGGATCTTGCTAGCCTAGCCTCTATCTCCCTCTTAGTCTTGTTGGCAGGCATGAGGAGGGGAGTAGGAATTTCAGGCCTTATCTGTTCTGAAAGAGATGGTAGAGGAATGTTGAGCTTGCCCATAATGGCTCCCAAAGCAACAGAGTTTGGCATTTGAAGGTGCCTGTGAGAGTCCACCAGGGTCTTTATGTTTGTCTGTTGGCTTTTGACTAATGAAGTCAAAGCCTAGACTTGAGTGTTGAGAGAAGCATTGGAGTTTTCCAAAAAAGCTACTTGAGTTTTGAGTGCTTGAATGTCTGTAGAAGAAAAGCTTGTGGTAGAGATTACAGTAGACTGACCAAAAGTAGCTTGCACAAATTTCTGAATTTCATCCATGACCAAAGGTGAAAGAGTGTATTTTGCAGTGTGCATCTGATCCAGCTTCAACCTTGTATCATTGGATTTGGAGATATGATCTTGAATAACTTTGTGCAAGGCTACAAAAGATTCTTTGAGCTGATTTACACTTTATCAATCCCACTGAGATCATACCGTTGACATTTGTTCTGAGAACTGCTTGAATTGGTTTTTGATCTCAGTTGTGAAGGGATGATTTGGTCCATCTTTTCTCTAACCATCTTCATTACTTTGTCTTGATGACCATTTAATGTTATATGTAGAGCTTTTTCAAAGTTATGGAAAGCCTTGATTTGAGCCTTATAGACCTCATTGATGGAATCATACACCTCTTGTGGAGTGAGTGATCTTGCATTGCTCCCCAAGATTGTAATGTACTCCTCCCTGAATTTAGCCAACACATCATCCATCTCAACAGAAAATTCCTTGTCCAACCAAGCATCACAGTTGGCATCCTGACCAGCTTCATCAACAATCTTTGCTTGATTTTCTTCAACATCAGCCTGGTAGGTGAGCATGATTTCTTGATAGTCTTGATTGGACATATTGGATGTAAGTAGTTGTTGTGAGATTTGAGCCAGGCCACCAAGTTGATCAACCCTAAGATCTTCAATTGTGGATGGTTGATTTTCAGTGTCTTGGAGCCATTGAGAGATGAGATTTGATTGAGAGGTGGAAGGTTGAGCATCAGAACCACCTGTGACTAAAGTTACAGATTGACTCACAGATTGCTATGTGGTTTTGACAGTGTGTTATCCTCCACTTATAGGGGAACCTCCAATTGAATTGGAGGGGATTTGACTGGGTTACTTTCATGTACACCAGCCTCAAACCCTTGCGTGTCTTGCACCAAACTGTCACCTGAATGTGCTATACTTGCCTCCTCTATGACAGGATCATTAGCAATTGTACTTCTAGCATCAACTGCCAAAGCAATTTATGCTAGGGTTTTGAGAGGAGTTGTTCCTACATGAGAAACCTCCAATTGAATTGGAGAGGATTTAGATAGCTCCCCCTCAGGAGTACTACCCTCAAACCTTACATTCTGTGAATACTGATTTGCACATGAAGGTGCATTTAGTATCTTCATGGGGTCTTCAGTAAAAAATGATGAACCTTCCATGGTTTTGATGGTGTCATCAAGGTCTACCCTAGTTAGTAGCCTCTCACCATCTAAATAAAGTGTCTGGGTGGTGAGCATGGTTTCTTGAGCCAAGTCACTTGAGTGAGCTTGCACTTGAGAATTGAATTCAAGTGTTGTAGGTAGAGAGGAAATTTAAGATATGAGAGAGTGTTGTTTAGCTGTGAGTGTTGGCAGCTCCCCATGAATAGACGAGGGAGCTTCAAAAGATGTGCCCTCACTATGTGTGCCATCTTTATTTCTACTACCATACACTTGAATTGCTTCATGTGCAGGCTGTGCAGACTCTTTACATGGTGCATTGGGGTGAATGCTCTTTTCAATAGATACACCCTGTTGAGAGGATGCATCTAGAGTCTGCTTAGTCCCCATTGTTATAACTGCATCATGTTGGGAGGATACAGAGGTGGCTTGAGTGGTCAGCTCAGATTTCTTACTTCTTTTGGATCTCTTGACCAAAGGTGACTCAGCTTCTGCTTGATCCTCACCGCTCTCAGTTATAACTGCTAAAGTTAACCCCTTGCTCTTCTTTTGACTCACCTCATCCTTTTGAGAAGATGAGGTGGTTGGTTGCCTAGCTTCTAAAGGTTTTGAAGGAACAAGCTCAACATGGGTAGGTTCTTGTGGGTGTGCCTGTGTTTGTACTTCCACAGGCTCAGGAACCATTGTTGTACTGGGTTGACTTGCTTTTGTTATCATATCTGGCATATGATAAGGATAGGTCTTAAATCTTTCAATCATGAAAGGTGTTAATTTTAAGACCCACATGTAGCTTATTTTTAGTAATAAGTGATCCAAATAGAATTTTAGACACTTGTTAACAATTGCCAATTAGTGACCTATCTACTCCTTCAAGCTTATGTATGTCATTAACTTTATGGTTTAAAGCAGACATAATAAATCTAGGAAGGAAGATTTCTTTACCTCTTGACTCCAATGACATTGTCAACCTGGTGCTCAGCTCCTCTAATATGTAGTGTCCTACATTGATTTGTTTGTTGTGAGCCATGGAGTAGACCAGCTTCTGAACATCACTGGATATGTTGTCAAATCCTGACTTCCTGCAAGTGAAAGCCCTTATCATTGAGTCAAATAAGAAGGACCACTCTCTCCTTAAGTTCTTCTTGATCATGCTTGCCAAGTTGATCTTCTCAGAATAGTTGATAAAGTCCATAAATTCATAGAGCTCATCCTGAGTTGGGATCCCTACTACCTTGTCAGTTGGAATGTTCAAGGCCAAGTTCATGTCAGCTTCGGTTATTTCCACCTGTTGTCCTTTGATTTGACAATTGACAACCAAGCTTGAAGATTGATCTTCATGAATAACTGTCCTAGCCATAGCTGAGTTCCAGAAGTCACCCAATACATCCAGATATAGAACTGGGTTAGCTGTAAGAGCTCCAACAAAATAGGTTTCAGATAAGAACTTGACAAAGCTTTTGAAAGCTTCAGGAGCTTGATTGGCATGTAGAAAAGCAAGGAAATTGGTCTCCTTTGGGATGAAGGGTGCAATAGTGTTTGTTGCCATTGATATAAGTATGAAGTTTAGTGGGTAAAAGAAATTTATGAGAAAGGATGAAAAACGAGAGATAAATCGGTTTTTGATTAAAAGCTAGGTCACTTGAGATCTCGAAAGTTGTGAGTATGTATATGTATCGAGAAGTCTGGGTATTTATAGTAAAAGCAAATGACTTGTCGAGAACTCGAAAATAGACGTTTGGAATTTGTCTATCGAGAAGTCATTTTAAGAAATGAAAAATATATCGATAAGTCATTTTAAATTACTCTTATAGAAAACTAAAAATTGACTTATCGAGATGTCAAATAAATACCCAGTTTATCCAAAAATGGACTGAATTAATTCCAACTTTTATTTGAATAAATTCTAAATAAAATTAGAATAAATTTGTTGAAAGTAGAGGTGAGCATCAGTCGGTTTGGGCGGTTTGGAGGGTCCAAACCGAAACAAACCGAAATTAGTGATTTCCTTAAAATCCAATCTGAAACCAAACCGTTATGTGAAAAAACCAAACCAAACCAAACCAATCCGTTTAAAACGGTTCGGTTCGGTTTGGTTTCGGTTTAAACCGTTTTTCCTATAAAACAAAGTTAGAAATTAAATTAAACTTAAAATTGTAAATAAGAATCGAAATTTTGTACCATATTATAGAATTATATTTTTTATTATAATCATATTCAAAAAGAATATATATATATAAATAATGACTTTGAAAAATAAAAAAAGGCAAGAGACGTACAAAAAAGATGCTACCAATTCTTATGTTTTTATTGAATAAAAATAAAAATAGAGAAAATATAGCACATACATGAATATTTATATCTTAGAATAAAATATATTATGATTAGTTCTTTTATTTGTTTTAGTTTACACATATGTTGTATATAATAATTTTATTATTAATTGCACTTTACTAATATATTTAAATATTCGGTTCGGTTATATCGGTCGGTTTGGAGGTAAAAACCGAAACCAAACCGAAAAAATTCGGTTTTTAAAATGCCAATCCGTAACCGAACCAAACCGTTAGTAAACCGTAAAATTCGGTTTGGTCGGTTTGGATTGGGCGGTTTTGGTCGGTTTGGGTAATTTATGCTCAGTCCTAGCCGAAAGTATTTTACCAAAATAATTTATCAATTTAAATTCTTTCAGTTCTGAGTTATTGAGAAGTCTAAAAATTATACTTGTAGAGAACTCTGTGAATTAACACTACTAGAGAACTCTACAAGGACTTATCGATAAGTCATATTTAAACCTATCGAGAAGTCACTCGAGAAGTCAGTAAATTGACTTATCGAGAACTCACTCAAGAAGTCTTAGAATGACTTGTCGAGAAATCAATTAGACTTATCGAGAACTCGGTTCTCTACATACCTTTGGATTACTGAAATTTTGCCTTGTGTTAATTTTACATATTAAAGATGTAAATTAACAACTGGGCAGTTTACTTAGAATATGAAAAATTCCAAGTTAAATTTTGGATTTTGAAAAATAAATATGCAGAGAATTTTGAAATATTTATCATTCATATTTCAGTTAATTTCCAATTAAATCAAATAAAGGTTGATTTATTAGAAATTGATCTGCTGTAAAATATTAGCTGAGTTCTTGCCTTAGGATGAAGAATTAAGCATTCCAATTTCACCTATAAGTCTAGTGAAAGTTGCTTCAACCAAAGGTTTAGTAAAAATGTCAGCCAATTGTTTTTCTATTGGAACAAAAATGAGCTCAATGGTACCATTTGTAGCATGTTCTCTAATAAAATGGTACCTTACATCAATGTGCTTTATTCTAGAATGATTAACTGGATTAGCTACTATAGATATAGCACCAGTATTGTCACACATGATAGGAATTTTGTGTAACACTAGGCCATAATTCATTAGATGATTTCTAATCCAAAGCACTTGAGCACAACAACTTCCTGCAACTATGTATTCAGCCTCTGCTGTAGAAGTTGATACAGATTGTTATTTCTTGTTATACCAGGATACAAGTCTTTGTCCAATAAATTGACAGCTTCCACTAGTACTCTTTCTGTCAACCCTGCATCCAAAAAAATCTGCATATATGTAACTAACAGCTTCAAAACCAGTTCCCTTAGGATACCACAATCCCAAGTTTAGAGTTCCCTTCAAGTATCTGAAAATCCTCTTTACAGCCATCAAATGTGATTCTTTTGGATTGGCTTGAAATCTTGCACATAGACATGTAGCAAACATGATGTCTGATCTACTTGCAGTTAAGTAAAGCAATGATCCAATCATCCCTCTATAGCTTGAAATATCTACACTCTTGCCCTTTTTATCTTCATCCAGCTTTATTACAGTGGATATAGTTGTAGATGCAGGTGACAATCAACCATACCAAACTTTTTCAATAAATACTTGACATATTTAGTTTGGTTGATGAAGATCCCATCACTTCTTTGACTGACTTGAAGTCCAAGAAAGTAACTCAGTTCCCCCATCATACTCATTTCATATTCACTTTGCATAAGCTTGGAGAATCTTTGGCAAAACTTCTCATTTATAGAACCAAAGATGATATCATCCACATAGATTAGAACTAGGATCATATCTTCACCATGTTTCTTGTAGAAGAGAGTCTTGTCTATAGTACCTCTAGTAAAACCATGTTTAAGTAGGAATTCTGACAGTGTATCATACCAAGCTTTAGGTGCCTGTTTTAGTCCATATAGAGCCTTGAGTAATTTGTACACAAAATTTGGAAATTCTGGATCTTCAAAGCCAGGTGGTTGTTGCACATAAACCTCTTCTTCTAGCTCACCATTTAGGAAGGCACTTTTGACATCCATTTGATATAATTTAAAATTTGAATGTGCAGCAAATGCTAGAAAAATCCTTATTGCTTCAAGTCTTGCAACTGGGGAAAAAGTTTCATCATAATCAATTCATTCTTCTTGTGAGTAGCCTTTTGTAACCAACCTTGCCTTGTTTCTGATAACTACACCATTTTCATCCATCTTGTTCCTGAACACCCATTTTGTTCCAATTATACTTCTATTCTTTGGTGTAGGAACCAGTTCCCAAACTTTGTTTCTTTCAAACTGATTCAGCTCTTCCTGCATGGCAGATATCCAATCAGGATCCAGTAGAGCTTTATCAATTTTCTTAGGTTCTACTTGAGACAGAAAACATGCATGTAGGCACTCATTAGCAGTTGCACTTCTAGTCCTCACACCAGCAGTAGGATCACCAATAATTGCTTCTCTAGTGTGACTTCTATCCCACTTTCTTGTATGAGTTTTTTGACTTGTGCCTTCATCATTTTCTTCAATATTGGTATGACTGCTAGATCCTTCTTCTCTTTTTTCCCCTAAGTTTGTGCTATCAAATTCAGGTGTTTGAGATGAGCTTCCATTTCCATGATTTTCCTGTTCAGTAGACTCTTCATTTGTCATCTGTTGTGCATCAACTTTATCTTCCCCATCAAAATCACTATCAATGTTGAGGTTTTCAAATACAATGGCTTCAGCTTCATTATCATCAAGGCATTCCAAGCCTGTACACTTGTCATCATCAAAAGTCACATATGTGCTTTCCATAATTTTCTTTTGATCAATCACATAAACTTTGTAGGCTGTTCTTTCCAATGAATATCCCAGAAAAATTGCTTCAAAACCCTTTGAGTCAAATTTTCCCATATATTCAGAGTTGTCTTTCAAAATGTAACACTTGCTTCCAAATACATGAAGATGCTTCACAGTAGGCTTTCTCTTAGACATGATTGAGTAAGGTAATTTTCCATGAGCCTTGTTAATGAGATATCTGTTTTGAGTATAGCATGCAGTGTTAACAACTTCTTCCCCAAAACTTGTTGGCAGCTTGGCATCTTGCAGCATGGTTCTAGTAGCTTCAACTAATGTTCTGTTCTTTATTTCAACTACTCCATTTTGTTGAGGTGTTCTAGCAGCTGAGAATTCTTGAACAATGCCCTTGCTTTTGCAGATGTCACTCAATGTTGCATTTCTGAATTCTGTACCATTATCACTTCTCAATCTTTTTACACAATTGTGATCTTCAACCTATTTTTCTATCTTCTTGATGTGCTCAATTCTGATGTGTGGAGTTTCATATTTGTTCCTTGATATAGATAAGACATTTACTGGCCCAAACAAGTCCATGTGAATGAGCTGCAATGGTGCACTTATAGAATTCACAGTTTTTTACTTGTGACTAGATCTTTTCATTTTTCCTTTCTGACAAGCTTCACAAACTTCAACTTGAGCAAACTCCAGTTTAGGCATGTCTCTTACCAATTTCTTTTTGACCATGGTGTTGATTGCCTTGAAATTCAGGTGGGATAACTTTTTATACCAAAGCTTGATTTGTTCTTCTGATGCCTTGGTGTAGAAGCAACAAATTCCATCCTTATTTGTTGAGTCCAAGTCTACAACAAACAAGCTTCCTTTTCTTGCTCCTTTCAGAGCAACTTCACCAGTTTTCTTGCTAATAAAAGTGCATTCTTCTTTGTTGAATAAAACTTCAAAACCTTTATCTGCAAATTGAGTAACACTTAGAAGATTCACTTCAAGACCATCTACCAGTGGTACATCATCAATGACAACATTTTCAAAAATAATCTTGCCATATCCCACTGTGAATCCTTTGTTGTTGTCTCTAAAGGTCACCAAAGGGCCAGCCTTCTCCTCAAACTGTGATAGCAGGGCCTTATCACCAGTCATATGCCTGGAATATCCACTTTCTATGATCCATATGACTTTCTTCACTTTGCCCTGCACATAATGAGTTTTAAGTGTGTTTAGCAACCCAAGCAGTGTTGGGTACTTTCTTCTTGTAACTGATTTAGCAGAAGTAAAATGAGTAGTTTCAAATAAAATAGAATTCATTGACTATTGTGCATTTTCCCTTTCTGTTATAGACCCAATTTTTATTTCTTTGAGGTCTACTCTCAATTTGTGGCAACTTTTCATCACTTTCAAGTTACAATAAATGTAGTCAAACTTGTAACAGAAGGAGTAGGGATCATTTGTATTTGCAGGCTCCTTCAGTTGGCTTGCTAACTGCCTTTTTACAAAGGTGAGATAAGTAATTCACAGAGCCACATTTTTCACACTTCTTTCTTGGAGCATCTGTAATATAAGAAAAATTGTTGCTTTTGTTTATCCTAATTTTTCCATTTCTATTTTTTTTCTTCTTTCTTGCATCTTCAGTCTTGGTTTCTTCGACAGGTATTTTGGAACTTTGTTTATCCATGAGCTTTTCTCCAGTATTGGAAGATTGAGTTGATTCTGCAGTTTTCTTTTCTTTATCCTCATCAACAATTTCTTACTTGATAATCAGCTCTTCTTCACTGAAGTTAACTTCTCATGCCTTGAACATAGGTGATACAACCTTTTTCAGCAAGCTGGAACATTTTCATTAACTGTTGCTTTTCCTTTGTCACCTATCTCTTTTTTCTTACTGTTCAAGGTATCATAGTCAAGACCGATAGCAATATTTGCACATGGTTTATTTTTCTCATTGTATTGTCCAACTAACTCAGATGCATTTTTGAAGGACTTCAACTTCACCTCATTCCTTTCAAGCTTCTCCCTTAGCACTGCTTCAATTTCATTTGCACACTTGAGCTTGTTCTTTAGATAAGCTTTTTCTTTTTTTATAGCTTCAAGCTCCACCAACAACAATTCAGTTTCTTGCTTCTCATTTTCAAGCTTCTCATTTATCTTTGTCAGTCTGCTAACTTCTTCATTAGCAGCAACCATGCTTGTATGAATGTGAAACATTTTTGTGTTCATCTTCTCTACAGTTTCCTTATATTGACTCACATTTAAAACAATGGTGATAAGAGTTGGTACCTGTGATTTAGATGAGGATGATTCTCCTTGCTCCAAGGTCATGACTGCATAATTTCAAAATTCTTCATCTGCATCATTTTTAGAATCATCCCAACTATTTCCCTTTGCAATATAAGCTTTGCTTTGCTGTTTATTTAGAAGAGCTTCATACTTTGCTTCCAGTTCAAGATAAGCTTTGTCTTTCTTTGCTTTCTTGGGTTTCCTGTATTCTGTAGCAAAATGGCCGAATTCATCACAGTTGTAGCACCATATCTTAGATCTGTCAACAGATCTAGTTTTGTAACCATTCTTGCTATCAGAAGTTTACTTCCCTTTTTCCTTTCCAGCTGTTGTCTTTGTTGAAAGACTGTCCTTTATCATTAAAGTATCTTGATGTCTTTACTCTAATGTTAGAGAATTTTCTAACCAAATAGGCCATTGACTGATCTAGCTCATTCAGTTCATCAAGAGTGTAGACTCATCTTCTTCCAATTCCAGAATGACTTGTTCATGTGAATCATTTGTTCTTTGCTCACTTGTTGAGGCAACTGGAGTTTGAGATCTTGGTTCATCATTAGATGTTTGGCTTTCATTGACAATTAAAGCACTTGAGCCATCTACAACATGTCCTTGACCAGATCTCAATGATTTCCTTTGAATCATTTCTAGTTCATATGTTTTAAGAATTCCATATAGAACTTCCATTGTTATTCTGCTCAAGTCTCTCCCTTCCCTGATTGCTGAGATTTTATGTTCCAAATGATCAGGGAGAGTAAGCAAGAACTTCAAGTTCACTTCTTCAGCTTTATAGTATTTGTCATGGAGCTGCAATTCATTTATCAACTTATTGAACCTTTCAAATACATCACTTATACTTTCTTTTGGCTTGGCCATGAAACCCTCATACTGTGAAATCAGTATCCTTCTTTGATTAGATCTAACTTCCTCAGTTCCTTCACAGAGTATTTCAATCTTTTCCCAGATTTGCTTGGCAGTGTCACAGTTGACAATGTTGTTGTACATCACATTGTCAAGTGACTCTATCAATATCAATTGCAATCCACTATCGAGGGAAACCATCTGTTGATTCTTCAACTCTAACAATAGGAGTGAAAGGCCCATTTTTGAGAATCTGAATATAGAGTGGATTGGTCATCCTGATAAACAACAACATTTTATTTTTCCAAAGAGTGTAGTTAGCTTTGTTAGATGTAGGAATTTTGATGCTACTGATTTTCTGTGTATTCATTCTTCCAAGATCTTGAATCTGTTTATTTTCAGATTTTTCTCTAATACCACTTGTTAGGTATGTTAGTGTTTGTGCCCTAGAGACAATAATATGATGTTTTAGTTTAAGACATTAGGATTATTAATGTTTATGTTCTATCGATTATTCTATTTATAATTTATTAATTCTTAATTTACTGCGATATAAATGTTAGATTAATAAATGTCCTTGGAATATGATATACAATTCTATATCTCTAAGTACGTGACTTAGAAATGAGATTATGAGAATAGTATCAATATTCCTAGAGGACCCTAGTCGAGTATTATTATTAAGGGACAATAATAATGTATTAAGACTGATGTTTTTGTTGACTGATGATCACATCTCATTGATCATAGGTATAGTGATACTAAAGTCAAAAACACAGGCAGATGTATATGTACATGGTGCTGGACAGACCCAGTATGAGATTCTACATGTCTGTTGTGTCATAAGTAATTCTCACAGTGATAATGATATAATGGTCCTTAGACCTGAAGTCATTATATTTCTATACGAGAATTAATATAAATTGATTCCATTAAAAGTTATCCTTGACCGGGTAATGATAAAAGTGGACATTGGGTATATTATGAATCGTATGAGAAATATGAATGATCTAGATGTGATTTAACCCTCCTATTTTAGGAGTGATATTATTGGCCTCTTGTGTGAGCTAGACTATGAAATGCGTGGCCACGCTCAAATGTTGATTTGATATGATAGTCTACTCATTGATCAAGGAAACTTGGATTAAACTATGATGAGGATGACACATTACATGCCTCTAGTTTAATCTATAATATTTGGTTAAAGGGATTATATTACATTGTGCATTATTCACAAAAGGTTAAATCGATCACCGATTAAATTATTATTACTTGGGTAGCAATGATGTATTACTAGATGCTGCTCATTGTTTACGATTTTAAATTAGATTTAAAATTTGTTGCCAACGTAATAATAACCTATAGGGTCACACACTAAGAATGCTTGAAGGATTATTTAATTTAAATTGGATTTAAATTATATTAAAGTAATTCGAATTATTTATAATATTAATTAAGTATGACTTAATTAATTAGATAAATATTGATATTCGAATTTACTAATATTAATTATGAAATTTATTTGTTAAATAATTAAGTGAGACTTAATTATAATACAAATAGAAATTTCGAATTAATAATAACTCCTAATTAGTTAAGAGTTATAATTTGTTTTTATACTCTCTATATAATATCTCTTGTGTGGCTGATTTTGTAAGCAAGACTTTTACTAAAACCCTAGCCACCAAGGGAGAAGATGGAGAGAGCGAGAAGAAACGAGTTTGTGCTAGTACACATCCAATCCTTGTGTTCAAGCATTCGTGTGGATACTAATAGAGCGTAGATCGCGAGAGCGGGATGCGTGGTGATTGAACAAGCTTTGGATCTCCATTAGTCAACCAATTGGTAAAGCTTCTTAAGGTAAACAATCTGATCTACGAATTAAATATATGTTTTTCACATGGATCCTGCGGCGGATTTCGAAAATTCTGTTTTTTTTATGTTTTTAATTACTGTTTCCGTTACGTTTATGTGCTCGAAACCCTTCAATGGCATCAGATCTACTTGCGAAAAGTTTTAAAATTCGTTTATGTGTTTACCGGTTTTATGATGATAACATGTATACAATATTCCATGACTTTTATGTATGCGATTTTGTATATTTTACCTGTTGTTATGTTTATATATGCGTATATATATATATATTTTATTTTTTTTTGAATATATGATATTCATGAGAGTTGTATAATCATATGATGATTATATAATCTGTATATATACTGATATATACATGTTTTGTGTTTGTTTTTATATATGAATAGTATTTGATACGATTCTGAATCAGATGCAGCGGATTTGCTGAAATCTGGGTCTGTTGTCCGATTTTGATGAACGAATATGCTATTCCATATGGAATCGAGCGTCTGAACAAAACAAATAGCTAAAGCTATTATCGACTGATCGGTAAGGCGTTTGACGTCGTTTAGACCCTGTAATCTGCGATTTAATGTTATCAGATTTAATTTCGAATTTTCTGATTTTTGCTATATTTGGTTTTTATGATTAGATCATGATGGGTATGATATGTTAAGATCATATTATATATTTTAACATGTTCTTATGTGTTAATTGAGCATGGTGGATGGTTATGACTTATGACCTTAGGTTAATGGTTTTGTTTTTTTAAATACGACTTGCATGTCGTTTAATCTTGTAATTATTAAATCTCGAATATAACTCGAGTTCTTATTGTAAGTACATTAGATTAGTTTTTATTTTTTATTCGTGTAATGTACATGAAGACATGAAGATTTGAAGATCAAGGAAGGGTAATCTCACATGGAGGTCATCCAAGGAAACAATACAAGAAAGAAGACATGTAATAGTTAGCCTGTATTTATTTTTCACCTTAGATTGACCTAGATCTTTGTCATTAGCTTGATGAAGATCACATAGGATAAATCCATAACCAACCACGTTTATTTATTGCATTTTACATATATATGAGCATATGATGAATGTATGTGTAGAGTAGTTTATAAAGATGCATGCTTAATTAGATTAAGGATGTATGTATTAGATACGACACCCATGCCATGCTTTCTAAACAAGATAAAATCTGTAACTCAAGATTTTAAAATGAACAAACGATTATGAGATTCTCGTGTTTATGAAACACGGAATAAAATACAAATTTTCTTTATTTCTGACATGGGGCGATTTTGTCAAAAGCGAGTTCATTGAACTTGTAAGGTTGTGGGTTTTAAGCGAGACCGTTGTGACCCCCTCACTACCTGGAAATCAAACCATTGACGAATATTGATTTGAAGTATTTATTCAAGGAAAAATTGGGAATCTCTTTATGATGGGATCATGATCGTTTTTAAAATTAACAAAACCCTAAAGTTAATATTAAGTTGATCGGATGCCTTCCAATAAGTCTAATGCGTTAACCCTAGATCGATAAGGAGTGGGTTCGCCAAAGCGAAGTACTCCCATCTATCGTGGGAGATGTGTTGAAGTATATTGATACTTTTGACTATTGGGTTTGACTTAACTAGGTTACCACAATAGGATTGTGAACTTAGAGACATAGAGTTTTGCGAGATTTATTAAATAAATATGAACAAATGTTGTTCCATCAAGCTATCCAAGAGTTATATTGTTGATATAATTGACAAATTTTGTCTACCTAAATAATCATGTTTTAGGAGAAAAGCCAAAGCTGACCTAACACGTGGTGAAATATGGATCTTGGCTCACTAGAAAGGATATTGAAGATATTCTTTCCAAATTAATAGTTAGGGCTATTGATTTGATAAAAATAGTAGGAGATATATATTGTGAATATACAATGAATAATCACTTGAACATAATTTAATGATCATCTGTAGACTAAGTCATTTTATGCACTTTAATATTGTAGATATCAAATGACAAATAACACAAATAACTTCTCTATGTAATAGTCCTTGAGAAGGACAAGCTGACATGAAATGATTTCCTCAATTGACATGGGAACTTAAGGATTGTCCTCAGGTTCAAGGATGTCACTCAAACCTCTCCCTTATTTTTTCTAGCTGAGAATGAAACATGTGCTGAACAAAATGCTTACCAGAAGCAAATTAATTCTACAACTGATATTTCATATCTCATGCTTGTAATTATGAGTGTTGGGCTTTAGTAGCAACAAGAGCATAATGATACTTATGATATGATTGAGCACCTTCAAAGGATGTTTGAAGGATAGGCTCGTCAGAAAGATTTGACAATAATAAGGCACCATATTTTTGCATTAATGGGAGAATGATATCCGGTTGGACCACATGTTCAAAAGATGATAGGTATAGGTACCTTGATATTTTGGGTTTCAAGAATAGTCTAGAGACTCAACTTGATTTGATTAAACAATCTTTGAACAACTTCAATTCTTAGTATATTAAGAACAAAAGGAATGAGATAAACAGAACACCCACTGAGTTATTAAGCATGTTTAGAACTGCTGAAAATAACACGGTAAAGGCATGAATTACGTCCATATTGATGATGTACACATGGAATGCAAATGGGAAAGGAAAGTGGACAGGCAAGGTGAAGATTTGATCTTATTCGGTGCCAAAACAAAGTCCAATCCCAAAGGGCTTTTGAAGCCTAATAGTGGTGTAGCTAAAGGAGATGATTGTCATTTCTATAAAAATAACTGGATGAATGGAAGTTAAATTATCGAGCTTATTTGGAAGATCTAAAGAAGAAGACTAGCAATGGTCAAGCTTCAGGTATAGGGTTAGAATTGGAGCAAAAGTTGTTGCTATAGTTAAAGGAACTCGATACCTAATGTTGCCCAAAAGGAGAGATTGAGAACTTGATAAATTGTTATTACGTGCCTGCCTTTAACGGATACATTAAGTCAATTTCTTGTCAGGACAAGAAAGGTTTTCATTTTAATTAAATAAACAATAGTTGTTTATTCTGTTTCAATGATAAGACTTATAATGTTGCACAATTAGTTAACAATTTATATGTTCTAAGTTGACTCAAATCAAACATTACCTCTAGCATTGTCGTTAAGCCATATTAATGAGAAACGCATTTCTGAGTTACATATAGATGAATACTTGGATATGTTTGATTTTGAATCATACGAAAGATGCGAACTTTGTCTCATTGGAAAAATGACTAAAGCTTCTTTTACCTGATCAGGTGAAAGGGCCACCGAACAATTATGACTTATATATAATGATGTATTTGGTCGAATGCGTATGATGGCAGGGGGCTTATACTACTTCATAACATTTACTGATGATTTCAGTAGAAATGGATATGTGGTTCTTATGAAGAACAAATCCGATTCTTTTGAAATGTTCAAAGAATATAAGGCCGAAGTAGAAAAGAAAACAAGGGAAAAGTATAAAAGTTTTACGATCAGATCGTGGAGGAGAATACTTAAACCTCAATTTCAAGAGTTTCTTGAAGGAGTGTAATAGTGTATCATAACTTACTCTTTCTGGAACACCTCAATGGAATAGAGATTCTTAAAGGAGAAATCGTACCTTGTTGGATATAGTGCGATGGATGATGAGTCAAGCAGATCTTCCATTCAGTTTCTAGGGTTATGCTCTAGAAACGGCTGCATGTACACTTAACCAAGTTCCGACTAAAGCGGTTCAAAATACCCAGTATGAGATATGGACTGATAAACATCATATCATGTCATTTATGAAAATTTGGGGACGTGAAGCGTTTGTAAAATGTTTAGCCTCTGACAAGCTTGGACCAAAATTAGATAGATGCTATTTTGTGGGATACCCAAGTGAGACTAGGGTATAATGTTTATAATCGATCCGGGAACAAAGTGTTTGTTGCTCAGGCCGCTGTATTTCGTAGGGGAGAACTACTTTCTAAGAAAATCAGTGGGAGGATAATACATCTCGATGAAGATCAAGAACCATATGATAATATTGAACCAGAGTTGGAATTAGATCAGGATGTACATTAAAATGTTGAAAGTAATCATGTCCAAGAAACACAAGTTATTCGTAGATCTAGTAGGATTCACCATGAGCCCGGGAGAAATTATGAATTTCTTTTAACTCGAGATGGTGATATGATGTTTACGGATAATGATAAGCCTCTCACCTACCAAGATGCTATGAACAGTTCAGACTCCAAGAGATGGCTAGAGGCCATGAAATCCGAGATGGAATCCATGTATCAAATTAAAGTACTGACTTTAGTTGATCCACTCGAAGGGGTAAAACCTATAGGGTGCAAGTGGGTTTTCAAGAAGAAAACTGACATGGATGGTAAAGTACAGACTTATAAGATGCGACTAGTGGCAAAAAGTTTCAAACAAATTCATGGTATAAACTATGATGAGACTTTTTTATCGGTTACTATGGTCAAGTCTATCAGGATTTTGTTACCAATAGTTGCTTACTTTGACTATGAGATTTGGCAAATGGATGTCAAAACTGCTTTCTTAAATAGGAGCCTTAAACATGATGTATATATGATACAACCTGAGGGTTTTATCGATCCAAAGTTTGCTAAGGTAGTTTGTAAGCAAGCCTCAAGGAGAATGAATATTCATTTTGATGAAACGGTCAAAAAGTTTGGTTTTATTCAAAATGACGATGAACCATGTGTTTACAAGAAGGTTAGTGGGAGCCATGTGACATTCCTAATATTATATGTAGATGACATATAACATATATGGAATGACATACCTTCTCTACAGGCTGTTAAGACTTGGTTGAGAAATAGTTTATCGGTGAAAGACTTAGGCGATGCTACCTATATATTAGGGATCAAGATCTATAGAGGTAGATTGAAAAGATTAATCGACCTAGTCGGAGTACATACATTGATAAAGTATTACATCATTTTATGATGCAAGAGACATAGAAAGGATATGTTTCGATGTCTCATGGGATAGTGATCTCAAAAGATAATTGCCCCATAAATCATTAGATGATAAGGGCTGTTTGAGAAAGTTCCAGATGCGTAAACAATTGGATCTATAACGTATGCAATGATATGTACTTGTCCTGATATTTCGTATGCTTTGAGCATGACGATCAGATACCAGTCTAATCTAGGTGAGGGTCACTTGATAGTTTTCAAGAATATTCTTAAATACTTAAAAAGGACTAAAGATTTATTTTTGGTGTATAGAGAAGATAGGGAACTGGTTGTAAAGGGTTACACTGATACTAGTTTCTGAACCTAATTTTTGTACAAACAAGGATGATTACGAATTTATGTTTGTTTTGTGTTTTGTCTAAATATAATTGATGTTAGCTTGAATAGTTCACAGCAAGAACATTGATGATTCTATGGAAGCCGAATATATTGATATTTTTGAAACAGCTATGAAGACTGTTTAGGCATGTCCTTAGGCAATATCGTCTTATTAATGAGATTAATGATTAAGGATATATAAATGTAAAGTGCATAGTAATGATAGTGTTGCAGACCCACTGACTAAGGTTTTGTCGCAGCAGAAGTACGATGATCATACTAGTTCCATGAGTATTAGATACATGGGTGATTGGCTCTAGTGCAAGTGGGAGATTGTTAGTGTTTGTGTCCTAGAGACAACACTATGATGTTTTAGTTTAAGACATTAGGATTATTAATGTTTATGTTCTATCGATTATTCTATTTATAATTTATTAATTCTTAATTTACCGCGATATAAATGTTAGATTAATAAATGTCCTTGGAATATGATATGCAATTCTATATCTCTAAGTACGTGACTTAGAAATGAGATTATGAGAATAGTATCAATATTCCTAGAGGTCCCTAGTCGAGTATTATTATTAAGGGACAATAATAATGCATTAAGACTGGTGTGTTTGTTGACTGATGATCACATCTCATTGATCATAGGTATAGTGATATTAAAGTAAAAAACACAGGCAGATGTATATGTACATGGTGCTGGACAGACCCAATGTGAGATTCTACATGTCTGTTATGTCATAAGTAATTCTCACAGTGATAATAATGTAATGGTCCTTAGACCTGAAGTCATTATATTTCTATACGAGAATTAATATAAATTGATTCCATTAAAAGTTATCCTTGACCGGGTAATGATAAAAGTGGACATTGGGTATATTATGAATCATATGAGAAATATGAATGATCTAGATGTGATTTAACCCTCCTATTTTAGGAGTGATATTATTGGCCTCTTGTGTGAGCTAGACTATGAAATGCATGGCCATGCTCAAATGTTGATTTGATATGATAGTCTACTCATTGATCAAGGAAACTTGGACTAAACTATGATAAGGATGACACATTACATGCCTCTAGTTTAATCTATAATATTTGGTTAAAGGGATTATATTACATTGTACATTATTCACAAAAAGTTTAATCGATCACCGATTCAATTATTATTACTTGGGTAGTAATGATGTATTACTAGATGCTGCTCATTGTTTACGATTTTAAATTAGATTTAAAATTTGTTGCCAACGTAATAATAACCTATAGGGTCACACACTAAGAATGCTTGAAGGATTATTTAATTTAAATTGGATTTAAATTATATTAAAGTAATTCGAATTATTTATAATATAAATTAAGTATGATTTAATTAATTAGATAAATATTGATATTCGAATTTACTAATATTAATTATGAAATTTATTTGTTAAATAATTAAGTGAGACTTAATTATAATACAAATAAAAATTTTGAATTAATAATAACTCCTAATTAGTTAAGAGTTATAATTTGTTTTTATACTCTCTATATAATATCTCTTGTGTGGCTGATTTTGTAAGCAAGACTTTTACTAAAACCCTAGCCACCAAGGGAGAAGATGGAGAGAGCGAGAAGAAACGAGTTTGTGCTAGTACACATCCAATCCTTGAGTTCAAGCATTCGTGTGGATACCAATAGAGCGTAGATCGCGAGAGCGGGATGCGTGGTGATTGAACAAGCTTTGGATCTCCATTAGTCAACCAATTGGTAAAGCTTCTTAAGGTAAACAATCTGATCTACGAATTAAATATATGTTTTTCGCATGGATCCTGCGGCGAGTTTCGAAAATTCTGTTTTTTTACGTTTTTAATTACTGTTTCCGTTGCGTTTATGTGCTCGCAACCCTTCAAGGTAATGAATTACACATATATGGGGGTGAATGTGTTTTTATGTTTTTGTGCTTTTCTTGAACTGTTTTTGGTTGAACAAAGTAAATCAAATCTTGTAGTGAAATGTCTTAATACAGAAATTAAACATGCAATAATAAAGAACACAGATCTTTCAAAACTCACTTAATTTTATATTAAAATTAAGAATGTTTTGCTACAAAATTTCTAGGCTCTTTGTTGATAAATAGCTTAGCTTCTATCTTGAGAGAATACAAGATTTCTGATCTGAATAGTTACTTCTAACTAAAGGACCAGTGTTAACTTTATAATTTAGTTAACTGCTGGTTTACACATTGTACAATAAGACATGCTATTAACTTTAGTAAACTGTCACTTGTCATTTCCATTTTAAGAAAAGTGTATCTTCTATTTCTGTCTTAGCATATCTTAGCATCCTGTGTTTACTTTAATCTTCCTTTATCAGTTAATCTTCACCATTGATCTTGCACATTTTTCAAGCTGCTTTTTGTAGACTTGTCAATCCAGTTATTTGGATTGTTTGTTGATTATTATTCTTGAATATTGAACTGGTCTCTGAGTTCTCTATCAGAGAATTTGGCTTGTCGATATCTCTAGTCTTCATTTCTTCATTTTGACTTATCGATAAGTCATTTTGAGTTCTCGAGTGACTTCTCTATAACACTAAATCTGTGACTTGTAGAGATCTTTGACTTAGAATATTTTTATCCAAACAGATTTATTCAACTTCAAGATTCTTCATAATTCTTCTGAGACATGATCTTCTTGATCTTCTTCTAGATAGAATCCTTAGGCTTGATATTGTTTAAACAAAAAGACTCCAGTATGCTCTTTTACATTTTTATAGACTTTAAATGTTACAAGTACAAATGCAAACAAAGATTACAATACAACTTACTTAGGGTTGTCAGTTTGACTTAGTCTTGTTAAAGTACATGCATGTCTTACACAACACGTAAACTATAGTTCCAAACTGCACCATGTTAGCAAGTACTGTATTAAGTTTTAGGGGCCATTTGTTTATAACTTAATGAATATGAATATGAATCGCTCATACATCCAGATTGTTTGGTCACAAACTTTTAGAGTATGAACGATTCAAAACCTGCTAAGATTGTTTGGTCACAAACTTTAAGAGCCTGAACAATTCAAAACCTGCTGAGCGATTCCTGCCAAAAACTTGTGTGTTATGATTCGTGGAGCATAAAACATAAGTAAACACCGATATACAGACTTTCTTTGTTAGCAACCTAAACATGCTCTAACAAAAAACAAATATGTAAGGCATTATATACAACCCTCATTATTCATCATAAGTACATTTCTTATCGTAACTTTTATTTTAATATTTTAAAAAAGCATAACATATTACTAAATCAATTTTTACATGAATGGAAACTAATTTAATTTTAAAATATTTAATACTCATAATATCATATTATAATTTAAATTATTTTTTAATATCATATTAGATTATCATTGATGTCGTTCTGACAACACTACAAGAAAACAAGTCTAAATACAACAGCGTAAATACAACCGGAGTCAAATTCAACCGATTTTAGTTGAACTTACGGGCGCGGATAAATACGACCGAAAACGGTCGTATACAACACCGGTGGTATTTAGCGCGGTCGTATTTAGCAATAAATTCGACCGCCTGTAGTTAAATTTAGCCGTGCTCGTAAATTCAACCGAAGGTTGGTTGAATTTACCCTTGTCAAAAAAATAGAGGAAATTTTCCCGCCTGTTAAATTATTGGTCACTCCTAAATACAACCAATTTCGGTTGAATTTAGTATTTCTTTCCAATTTTTGGCGCCAAAATAGGCTGAATTTTCCCGGTTTTTGTAAAACACATGCTCCTAAATTGAACTGAATGCAGTTAGTTTAACGGCCACGTCATTGACGAACGTCAGCAATTATAAATACGACAGATAGCAGTAGAAAATAATTTACGAACGGCCATGGTAGAAAATTAAATACGACCGTGTGTGGTAGTAAACGAAATACGACCGTCTGTAGAAAATTATATATGACCGTATTCGGTTGTATTTAGTCGCTTTCTATTTTCTTCTGAATTCGGTTGAATTTAGTGATATGGGAGCAAACGAAATCGATGTTTCAATTTTTTAAAAAAATGTTTATGAATGATTCAACCATACAAATGTCAATATTTATATATTTTAGTAATATAATAAAAAAATTTAGAAAAAATAAATGCATTTGATTTGATATTTTAACAGTCAACTAGTAGTTTGACCAGTACTTCTTACTAGTTTTAGTCCAATATCAATGTTTCGATTTTTTAAAAAAATGATTATGAATGATCCAACCTTACATGTGTCAATATTTATATATTTTAGTGATATAATAAAAAAATTTATAAAAAAATAAATGCATTTGGTTTGATATTTTAACAGTCAACTAGTAGTTTAACCTGTACTTCTTACTAGTTTTAGTCCAATATCGATGTTTCAATTTTTAAAAATATATTTATGAATAATCCAACATTACAGATATTAATATTTATATATTTTAGTGATATGATAAAAAATTTATAAAAAAAATGCATTTGGTTTGATATTTTAACAATCAACTAGTAGTTTGACCAGTATTTCTTACTAGTTTTAGTCCAATATTGATGTTTTGATTTTTTTAAAAATGTTTATGAATAATCCAACCTTACAGATGTTAATATTCATATATTTTAGTGATATAATAAAAAATTTAGAAAAATAAATGCATTTGGTTTGATATTTTAACAGTCAACTAGTAGTTTGACCAATACTTATTACTAGTTTTAGTCCAATATCGATGTTTCAAATTTAAAAAAAATGTTTATGAATGATCCAACCTTGTAGATGTTAATATTTCTATATTTTAGTGATATAACAAAAAAAATTAAAAAAAATTAATGCATTTGGTTTGATATTTTAACAGTCAACTAATAGTTTGACCAGTACTTTTTACTAGTTTTAGTCCAATATCGATGTTTCAAATTTTTAAAAAAAATGTTTATGAATGATCCAACCTTACAAATGTCAATATTTATATATTTTAGTGATATAATAAAAAAATTGATATTTGATTTGATATAATAGAAATGTTTATAAATATATTTGATTTGATATTTTAACAGTCAACTAGTAGTTTTACCAATACTTCTTACTAGTTTTAGTCTAATATGGATGTTAAAATGGTTGACTGTTAAAATGGCAAACTAAATAAACTTATTTTAATCTAAAACTTTGGTTATATCACTAATATTTATATTTTTTGGCATTCATACGGTTGGATTGATGAAAAAAAATTAAAAAAATTTAAAAAAATATTTTTTAATCTTAATTATTTATACAAAATCTAATTTAGGGGTTGAGTAACTAACCCTGGAACATTCCACATATTCGGAATTGATAATGAACGATTCAACCGTACGGATGTGGAAATGGTTAAAAAAAATGTTGTATCCAAAATTCTTGATTATTTTAAAACATATTACACCCCTGCCTCCGCCTTGGTTCCGAATCCTAATTTAGGTGTTTAACTGTATTTATAAAGAGACTGAATTTTTGAATTATTTATTAACAAATAATTTTATTTTGTTTTATTAAATTTTTGAACAATGATTTGCCTATAATTAACCTGATTAAAAAAGTTATGATTTGATTATATATATACTTATTTGTCCATGACTTTTTTAAATAAATTATTTCTCTCTAAAAAACTGAAAGGCTTCATAAAATTCACTTCAATAAATTAAATAATTTCATAAAATTTACTTAAAAAACTGTTCAAAATAAAGAGTTTAATAATAATATAAAATATTAATATCACACATAAACAAAAAAAAAACAAAATCGGGCACAAAAAATACACAAAGTGTATGTGTACAGCTACATGACTTAGTGAGAAAGTAGGTGGGTGGGATTGACATTAAACTCAAATCAAAATCTCAACCATTGATCTCCCATCTAAAAACTTACTCCCTTTGTGCCATTCATTTCTATACACTTTCCTTTTTTGGATGTCTCATTCAATTCTATGCATTTCAAATTTACCAAAAATAACAAAAATTTTATAATATAAAAATCAACTACACCCACTTATTTCTCCCACTACACTTATGATTTTTTATTTATAAATTATGATTTTTCAAATTTTTTATTTATAAATTATGATTTTTCAACTACACTTTCCTTTAAAAAATTTTATTTATAAATTATGATTTTTCAAATTTTCTTGCAAAATATGGTTTTGCAACTTTATTCAACCTGAAATGCAAATACATGTAATTACTAATGCAACCAAAATAAGTTTCAGTCATATTTTAGAAAACATAAAGTATAAGTTGCATATTTATTTTTGGTTAGAAATCGTATTTTTGCAATTATTATCAAAATATAATGAAATTACAAACAAATTAAAAAAATTAGTTTTTTATAAATTCTCCAAATTTATATAAATTTCCTTAATTACATAAACAATCATCATATTTTTGTAATGTCAAAATTAAATTTTCTATTTAATTTAATTATGGTTCGTCTCCCCCGTCTCTCCTGCAATGACATGATCCACAATTACACGATGACAGTAGAAATTTGATAACAATATTTCATTTTTTTTTGAAAGGCCGTAAATGATAACTCCTGGTGGCGGGGCTGCTCCTTCGACGCTATGTCTGGATCCTTCGCCGTTGTGGAGGTGTAGTTGTGGGGGGGTTCCTACAAAACAACACCGGAAGGGGGTTTGGGTCCTGCGGCGCCTCCGGTGTGAGAGTAAGAACTCGCTTTTGGGGAAGATGAAGATATATATGAATGCAAGGTGGTTGTGTGTGTATATGAGTGTGAGAGAGTGATTAACCTCAAAACCTTACCTTCTTGGGCTATTTATAGCCCAAGGATATGATTTTGGGGTTGGTACCTTCAAATCGTAGCTATCGGTTCTGGGAGCGGAGGACACCTGGTTGGAGTGGATGTTTTACACGTGTCAGCGCGGGACTGGTCGAGTAATGTTCTGAGGATCCTCTGACACCTGCCCTGATTATTCCCATGATTGATGTGTGACAGTTGTCCCTGTCGTGTGCTTGGGCCAGTGCCTCACGTGCTGAGATTTCTCAAGGTTGGGCTTGCGGGACTGGGCCAGTCAGGACTGGCAGTGCGCGGGACTAGACCGAGTTAGGAGTCCAAGACTAGTCCTTTCAGGAGCTATATGGAGTTAGGAGTCTAGGACTAGACCTTGCAGGAGCTATATGTACTATCATGTGCCCCCCACTCCCTTATGCATATTTTCTGGATGGGGGAGTAAATTTGGGCTTGTTTGATGAATTTAAGCTTTTGATTGGTGTCGTTAGAAGAATTTGAGCTTTCCTTTCCCCCAGTACGGATTACGCTGAGTTTGGCCAACCACGACTAAGGTTTGTTGTTCTTAGAAGAATTTAAGCTTTTCTTGCCCCCCAGTTCGGATTGGGTTGAGTTCGGCCAATCAGGAGTAAGGTTTGTTGTTCTTAGAAGAATTTGAGTTTTCCTTGCCCCCCAATCCGGATTGGGCTGAGTTCGGCCAATCAGGACTAAGGTTGGTTGTTCTTAGAAGAATTTGAGCTTTTCTTGCTCCCCATTCCGGATTGCGCTGAGTTCGGCCAATCAGGACTAAGGTTTGTTGTTCTTAGAAGAATTTGAGCTATCATTGCCCCCAGTCCGGATTGGGTTGAGTTCGGCCAATCAGGACTAAGGTTGGTTGTCTTTAGAAGAATTTGAGCTTTCCTTGCCCCGCAGTCCGGATTGCGCTGAGTTTGCCCAATCAGGAGTAAGGTTTGTTGTTCTTAGAAGAATTTGAGCTTTCTTTGCCCCCTAGTCTGGATTGGGCTGAGTTCGCCCAATCAGGACTAAGGTTGGTTGTTCTTAGAAGAATTTGAGCTTTCCTTGCTCCCCAGTCCGGATTGCACTGAGTTCGGCCAATCAGGACTAAGGTTTGTTGTTCTTAGAAGAATTTGAGCTTTCCTTGCCCCCCAGTCCGAATTAGGTTGAGTTCGGCCAATCAGGACTAAGGTTGGTTGTCTTTAGAAGAATTTGAGCTTTCCTTGCCCCGCAGTCCGGATTGCGCTGAGTTCGGCCCCCCGGTCCGAATTGTGTTGAGTTCAGCGATCAGGACTAAAGTTGGTTGTCCTTAGAAGATTTTTTGATTTTCTTGCCCCCCAGTCCGGATTGCGTTGCAGTAGACCACCCGGACTTGTGTTGGAATTTGAGTTGTTTTCGGGTCCAAGTGTGCTGGACTTGGGCATTGCTAGACCCAGATGTTGCTAGAACAAGGTGTTGTTGGACCTCAGTGTTGCTAAACCTAGGTGTTCTTGAACCTAGATGTTGTTGCTAGACCCGGGCGTTCCTCGACCTCGGTGTCCTTAGACCCGGATGTTGCTGGACTAGGGTATTGCTGGACCAGGGTGTTGCGGGACCAAGATGTTGTTGCTGGACCCGGGTGTTGCTGGACCTAGGTGTTATTCTTGGACCTAAGTGGTGTTACTGGACCCGGGCGTTCCTCGACCCCGGTGTCCTTAGACCTGGGTGTTGCTGGACCCGGATGTTACTGGACTAGGGTGTTGCGGGACCCGGGGTATTGCTAGACCGGGGTGTTGCGGGACCAAGATGTTGTTGCTGGACCCGGGTTGTGCTGGACCTAGGTGTTGTTCTTGGACCTAGGTGTTGTTGCTGAACCCGGGCGTTCCTCGACCTCGGTGTCCTTGAACCTGGGTGTTGCTGGACCCGGATGTTGCTGGACTAGGATTTTGCGGGACCCGGGGTATTGCAGGACCGGGGTGTTGCTGGACCCGAGTGTTGCTGGACCCGGGGTGTTGCGGGACCTAGGTGTTGCGAGACCTAGATGTTATTGCTGTACCCGTGTGTTGCTGGACCCGGGCATTTCTCGACATTGGTGTCCTTGGAACTGGTTGTTGCTTGACCCAGATGTTGCTGGACTAGGGTGTTGCGGGACCCGGGGTATTGCTGGACTATGTAAGACCAATTTGGATTCAAAGATGGAGAGTTGTGCTGGCTTGAGAGGAAAACTTGTTGTTTTATTGCCCCCAATCCGGGTTGGGTATGTAGAGACCAACCCAAGTCTAAGTAGAGAAAATTTGGCTACTTTGAGAAAAATGTGCTTGTTTATTACCCCGAATCCGGGTTGAGGGAGAGAAATGTTTTGCTTTTTGTATTGGAATTTTTGTTTCTAAGTATAAGATCATTGTGGTAGTCCGGGTTCAAGCATGGCCCCAGACTAGGATTGTTTTTTGCCTTAGAAAAAATATTTCTAAGTATAAGATCATTGTACTAGTCCGGGTTCAAGCATGGCCCCGGACTAGGATTACTTTTTGCCTTAGAAATTTTTTTCTAAGTAAATATGTTTGCTCTAGTCCAGGTTCAATATTGGTCCGGACTAGTGGTTGCTTTTGCCTTAGAAAAATAATTCTAAGTAAATATGTTTGCTCTAGTCCTGACTACTATTGTGTCCGGACTAGTGGTGGCTTCTTTACTTAGGAGATTAATTCTAAGTAAATATTGTTGCTCTAGTCCTGACTAATTTCTTGTCCGGACTAGTGGTGGCATATTTACTTAGAAAATTAATTCTAAGTAAATATGGTTGCTCTAGTCTTGACTAATATCTTGTCCGGACTAATGGTGGCTTCTTTACTTAGAAAATTAATTCTAAGTAAATATGATTGCTCTAGTCCTGACTAATATCTTGTCCGGACTAGTGGTGGCTTCTTTACTTAGAAAATTAATTCTAAGTAAATATGGTTGCTCTAGTCCTGACTAATATCTTGTCCGGACTATTGGTGGCTTCTTTACTTAGAAAATTAATTCTAAGTAAATATGGTTGCTCTAGTCCTGACTAATATCTTGTCCGGACTAGTGGTGGCTTCTTTATTTAGAAAATTAATTCTCTAGTGGTGGCTTCTTTACTTAGAAAATTAATTCTCAGTAAATATGGTTGCTCTAGTCCTGACTAATATCTTGTCCGGACTAGTGGTGGCTTCTTTACTTATAAAATTAATTCTAAGTAAATATGGTTGCTCTAGTCCTGACTAATATCTTGTCCGAACTAGTGGTGGCTTCTTTTCTTTAGCTCGAGCTTTGCTTCTTCCTCTTTTTTGATTTCCTCCCACATCTCTTCCAACCTTCTCTGCTTAGCAGCTTCTGTTTCTTTCTTATTACCCTGATCCTCTTTGTTTTTCTTTTCCTTAGCTCCAATCTGTCAAAGGTAGATCTTTTAGATTGCTGGGAGTCCCGGGACACCTCCGGTTCTTCGTCAAGTTCGGCTTCTTCCTGAGTCGAGTTTGCTCCTGCCTGTAGAGCCGGATTGCTTCTGCCAGTTCATCACTTGTAAGGTTTGCCATGTGATCTTCGGTCACCGGGACATTAGTGTATTTGTATTGGTTCAGCTCAATAAGGCTTCTGGCGTCCCGGGTGAGTGTTGCAATGGTTGCTCCTGGAACGCATCTCTGTCGGCTCCTGGATCAAGGGTCTGGGAGTGGTCTGGCTCCTGGACCTGAGTGCTAACAGATGGTCTCCCAGAAATATGCTTTCCTGGTCTTGCCATTTCTCAAAAATACCAACAACAACTAACAAAAATTTCCAACTAACAATACGAATCTAAGGTTGCTTCACGAAAACCGCAAAAACTATCCCAAAAAATAACAAGCAGTAACAAACAACTTTATGAGACTAGTTTAAACAATCTTCTGGGACTACTCAACGACGTGGTAGAATAAGCGTAGTGGGGTTTTAGAACACAAATGCAATATTCAAATTAGAACGAAATCGGGGTTTCGAAACGATCAAAACCAACAATAGCACCCACAAACGTAGCTTAAATCAACAAAACAGGGCTCACACAAACGTGGCCTAAAAGAACGAGCACACACAAACGTGACTTAAATAAACAACATTCATGTTTATGAAAGAGTTTGGGTTCTTACAAGTTAAAGAAATGGACTATTTCAAGAGTTTGCTGATGAAGGTGAATCCAGGGGCACCGAGACCCAAGGATGGAGAACCCCTCCTTCTAGCGCCAAATGATAACTCCTGGTGGCGGGGCTGCTCCTTCGACGCCGTGCCTGGATCCTTCGCCGCTAAGGGGGTATAGCTGTGGCGGGGTTCCTACAAAACACCGGAAGGGGGGTTTGGGTCCCGCGGCGCCTCCGGTGTGAGAGTAAGAACTCGCTTTTGGGGAAGATGAAGATAGATATGAATGCAAGGTGGTTGTGTGTGTATATGAGTGTGAGAGAGTGATTAACCTCAAAACCTTACCTTCTTGGGCTATTTATAGCCCAAGGATAGGGTTTTGGGGTTGGTACCTTCAAATCGTAGCTATCGGTTCTGGGAGCGGAGGACACCTGGTTGGAGTGGATGCTTTACACGTGTCAGCGCGGGACTGGTCGAGGAATGTTCTGAGGATCCTCTGACACGTGCTCTGATTATTCCCATGATTGATGTGTGACAGTTGTCCCTGTCGTGTGCTTGGACCAGTGTCTCACGTGCTGAGATTTCTCAAGGTTGGGCTTGCGGGACTGGGCCAGTCAGGACTGGCAGTGCGCGGGACTAGACCAAGTTAGGATTTAAGGACTAGTCCTTCCAGGAGTTATATGGAGTTAGGAGTCCATGACTAGACCTTACAGGAGCTATATGTACTATCAGTGATATGAAATCTCAAATAGGAAAATAGGGTTCAAGGATACAGAGATTGCATGTTACAAAAACTACTTCCTTAGATAGACTAGATCCCACTATCATCAACTCTTTTCTCATCACGAAGACTACATAAAATATTAATATCGCAAGTGCTAGATAACTCTACCAAATCATTATCTAAACACCTTCTTCCAACTACATCCCAACTGGTCTGCTTCTAGGTCACAACTAGTTTCCTCGACAGAAATCTAATATTTCAAATACAACCCTGCATCATCACCCTCCTATTTAATCCTTGCTTGGACAAGTCATCTGCTCCTTTGTTCTCTATTCTGCTTATATGTTTAAAGCAGAAATTTCTCTTACCAAGTAGCTGCAAGCAGCTGCAGAGTAGCACTATCCACCTCTCTGTCCATAAACTAGACCCGCCTTGGACTTTAAAAATAAACTTTATTACCTCCTCACTATATAAATGTAATAGCACTTTTTTTTCTTTCCATTTACTTCTATCATTACGATTATAGTCTGGTGATTTGTATTTATGATTAAAATTTAATTGAAACTGAAATTTACAATTTATATTTGTTAGATTGTTTATTACAAATTTGACTGGTAACTGATCCGTTTCAATTTTATTAAATTTCATCAAAATACGAAATTCTAGATTTTAGATTTTAATTTGAAATTATTTTTTTTTAAATTTAGAAGAGTCTAAACTTGAGTTTGATTATCTTTTATAATTATTTTTAACCTAAAAAGTAGGACCTAAAAATTCATATATTAGCCAAAAAAAATAGCAGCGTACAAAATGTAATTCTGACGAAAAAAAGAAAAAAAAAACGTGCACAATGTAGGATATTGTCAGAACAAACCTACGCATAGTAACACTACTTTACCGGTACATGTACATATTCTGTGGAGTTGTACAAGGTTTCAAACAATGGGATGCGTGAAAAATGAGATACATCGTACAAAACTAGAAACGTCATTTTCTTCAACTGTAATCTCCCCCCAATAAATCTTCTTTCCTTTATTTTTCTATTTTTTTCTAATTAATTACATACACGGTGTATATAAGAGGTGTTGTAACAGATCTCAACCATTACACAATTCTTTTATTCATTGTTTTTCCTGGAACATAGAAGAATATATTTTTATAAAAACAATTTTATTAATATAAAAAACATATAAATTTTTGTATATATATTCCATTTACCTTTTATATGCCCCGCAAGTCAAAAAAATATTAATATACTTACAAAAAAAGAGGAAAGTTAATCAATTTATAATTGCAAAATGACATTAATTACCTAATATTAATTCCTTTTGTGTATATCATCGTACATAGGTATCTTCATTATATATTAAGATACGTAACATATGTAGGTTTACCGTATACGTGAAGGAGGGTTTTTGGGTGAGGCTTGAGTTGTTAATTAAGTAGGATGGATGTTAATGCTAATTCGCAATCATCGCTCTCCACCGACCTTAATCACCCTCAGGTATCTTATTTATATTCAATCCCCTATTATATTCTTCTTTCTTTGCATATTTTCCTTTTCTTGTATTAATTGTCAGTGCTTTTATGTGTTCTTGATTGCGAATTTGCGATTCATTAGATGACGATAGTTTACATGAATTTTGGATATGCAAGTATATTATATTCTGTCAATATGTGCTGCATGTTGGTCTATCTTTGTAAGACGATCGTCTCGGTTATAGTGGTGGAGCCCGTGTCTAACCGAGGCTCCAGCCCCGGCTAAATTCCAAATTTATGTGTATACGAGTGTGTGCGAGTCGGATGCTCGTAGGTCACGTTAGCTCACATGACCCGATTAATTTTACATTTTTACGGCATTATATGTCTTATGTATAACATTTTCGGGAAGGATTATGAAAAGAGGCATATTCATTGGATTATAATCCCTGAGTATCGAACAACGCGTCCAAGTCCTACCTATATAGTGAAGGTTTACTATATGCCCCTTCCACCCCCCTCGCCCTTCCCTCTCTTTGACCCTAAATGTCAATTGGGGTTAAAAATGACCATAAATGTCACTTTAAAACGGTACATCGTGTACCGTTTATGCAAAACACCTAAAACGGAACTTCGTGTAACGTTTTGGCATTTTGAATTTTTTTAATGCGCAAAACGGTAGATAAAGTTCTGCGTTTTGATACAAAATGCTATATGATGTACCGTTTTGAGCTAAAACGCTACTTCAACCACCGTTTTGCACATTATAATAAATTTTAAAAAAAAAATTAAAATACCAAAACGGAAGACGAAGTACCGTTATAAAGTGATATTGTGGGTCATTATTTTCAAAAGTGACATTTTGGACCATTTAGCACTCAAAAGTGACATTTTGGTCAATTGTTCGATATTGTTTGTATATTTATTGTTACAGTTTAGTAATAAATAAAATTGTAATTTATTGTAATATTCAATTATATAGTTAATTAGGATCATTTTAGATTATGTTACATAATCTAATAAAATGATTTGTGTGTCCTTTTCAATTAGGTTCTTACTAGGTGGTTATTTTTTTAAGATTTATTAACTATTCAGTTGGGACTGATTTTATTTATTTTCATTCAAGAAAGTTTAGGATAGTGATTTTGTTTTTTGCGGATCATCCTTGACCCTAACACTAGAGAAAGGAAAAGATTTGTCTCTAAAATTCTTTCTAGAAGTGGGATGATTGAGAGAGAAAGATAATTATAGTAACAATTATATTGAATATTTTAACATATTTCTACTTTCTTTTCTTTTCTTCACAAACTTACGAAAACAAGAAAGAAAATTACTTATCAAATCTTTTATTTTCTTTTCTGCAATATTTTATCCCTTTCTTTTTCTTTTCTTTTTAAACTCAAAAACTCGGGAACATAGGGTAAGTGTTTATTGCAGGTTCTAGTTATTTCAAATTATTTTTAACCCAAACTAGAATTAAATTCTAATGGGTCAAATACCCAACCCGAATTACCCATGAATAACCCAAAAGCGAACGGACCTAAAAAAATAATTTCTTTATAAAATATATTATTAAAAAATGAATTAAAAATACTTTACTCATATAACCTATAAATTAATATATAAATATTATTTCAAATAGGAAGTGATAAATAAATATAAAAATATAGGTATGTAATAAATTTTATTTTAAATTAATATTTATTATTTCACGTCAGTTTTAGGACCCGAAAAACTTTGACCCGAATTATATTTTCAGATTGATTTCGTGTCGGGTTATTGGGTCCTAGGGTTTAATTACTTTAGGACTAGTGGTTTTTTCGTAGATTCTTTCATCCTTTTTTCATACTTTACTTCATTAATGTCCAATATTACATAAAACTTATATAATGATGAAGCATTCAATATCTAAATTTATGCCTGCAACAATACATAGTTGTCTTACACCTGACTTCAGAGTTGAAAAAATAGAGCAATGTATTAAGTAAATCTAGTGAAAAATTGGATATTGTTACAAACAAACTGAATATAACAATATATCATATATTTGTGTGATAATTCGAGATGGCTAGAAATTAAATAAAAAATGAACGAAAATGAAATGAACAAAATTTGGGATGTAGCAAACCAGTCTTAATTACTCTTTATTCATATGACAATACTCCTCCTATACTCTTTTGTTTTCTCTTATTATTAAAAATAATGTGAATCCATATAACTACAAAAAAAATGTGGAGAGCTGAAGAGAGCTTCTTTATTAATTTAATATCTATTATATATATAATAGAGCAAATAGGGGGTTAGTTGAGACAATTTATTCCAAATTACTAATTTACCCCTCAATAATAAATACAAATAATTGTCAAATTTAATACCATATATTAATTACACTTAGGTCATTATTACTCCTTATTAATAAATATAAATAATTGGCATATTTAATAACATATATTAATTACACCTAACTCATTAGTATTAAAATTTTATATATGTTACCATTTATAATTGAATATTAACAACCTATAATTAGATATCTAAAATTTAATAATATTTGCATATATATATATACTAAATTCCTATTTTTTTTGAAGACTTTATATAAAATAAATTTATTTTCAGTAAATAAATTTAATATGTTAGCTAATCTGAAAATGACAATGTTAGTGTATCAAGTATTAAACCCAAGAAATATAATATATATTCTCTTTGTATATGAATAAAATAGTGGGTTATGAGGGGGTTTATAATAAAGTTGAGATTCTTATTATATGGCCAAATCGAATATAAACTAAGACTGGTTTGAAGATTTTGAATATATATAATAAAATATTAAAATATCAAGTTCATTACGGTTACATTAATATTTTACAATGGTAAGGTAAATCATTTTTCTTACATTAACCAATTTAAAGTTTTTTCAGAGTTATAAGATTACCGCAGTGTTATAGGAATCGACAATTTCGCCGATAAATTGCTAGAAGGCAACCAAACAATATTATAGAGCAAAATCGGAGCATACAACATGTTTGCCATTTTCGATCAAAATCAGCAATTTTCCGGTCAAAATTTGACGAATCAAACACACGATTTGAGGCTATGAAGAGAAGAAAAGGAAGAAGAAATATACTCAGCATCGAGTTGGTGAAGAATGACGATTTTAAATGAAGAAATCAGACGGCTGCCGAATAGAAACCGAAAAGATAAGGGAAGAAGAAGAGAGATGCATAAAGATGATTAAGACTCTTATTATTTTAATAAATAATGGACACAAAATAATGTTATAACTTAGTATGGATGTACAAATGCAATTTTACACATCTCAAATATAATTATTTTACTTATATATTTTAAAAAGAATATAAAAATATGTTCGACATTATTTCGATTTAGCATTTCGATAAAATCTCGATTTTTGACGGTAGTTCAACCGATGTAGTCCATTTTTCAATTTCCATAACCATTGATTACTTACCTATCTATTAATATATTTATCATAAAAAATGATGTATATTGAAAAATGTATTTATATTATCAATTGTACAATATTATATTTAATATGTCGACTTTCATATCCAATCATTACATTTTCTAATATGGAAAGTAAGAATTACCTCATATTCGTTGTATTTTGTATCACTAATTGTACCATGTAAACAAATATAGTAACTCTTTAATTAACTTCGCAAAATTTCATTCATTGTAATTATTTTCATGAGATATGTGCGCTGTCATTTGTATAATATTTTGATCGTATATTTCGATTTCATTGCCGCATATTCAATTCATTTTGAGAAAAAATACGTTAAGTACGACATCGATCTCAATTTCATAAAGAGAGGTATTTAGTTAATCGATCCATCATGAAACAACATGAATATATCGTCGATAATTACAATCAAAATAACATCAATTCACGCATTAGAGGACATACCCGTGCAATGCACGGGCTATAGAGCTAGTTATAATGTTAAAGTATAAGTTAAGAGTTGGAGGGTGTCTTTTATAAGAGAAGTGTAACTATCAATAATTTGAAGAGTCACTAAAAATCTTTTGGAGCAACATTTAATTTTACCTCTAGTTTTAAACTAAAAGTCAAGATAAGGAGTCTCTTAGAGATTGTCCCAGACCCTTTATAAATTGTGTAATAATAAGTCATCATATATCCAACCCTGAATTCTCACCTTCATTATAAGAGTCATTCCAGTAGTGTCCTAGGTGGTTCCTTAAAAATAATATTATTAAATAGAATCCTTGTAATTTAAGACATTCTATTGTAGAGTAACTCCAACGACAATTCCTATATTGATTCTCTATTATTATAATAATATTAAATAAAGTAGAGAGAAAAATGAAAGGGAAAAGAAATGTTAAAAAAAAAGGAGGGAAAAAGGAGGGAAATAAATTAAATTGATAAAAGTAAGATAAGGCATGGTTGTTCATTCCTTAAAAATAAGGAATTAGAGTTAGATTCTAACTTTTTAGGGCATCACTGCACATTGTTAGAGCATCGTTTTTAACAAAATGTCTTAAATTTTAGCTAAGGACCCTGTATAACTAACATGTTGGAATTGCTCTAACATCTTCCCGAGAAAGATTAAAAACAAACACCAAACTGGTACGAGAGACTAATACATTGATCTCAAATCTTTAACATGTAATGTGCTCCTTTACAGTACGTTTGCTATTGATAATTTTGTTCTTGTTTCTGCGTGCCTTGCCTTGAACTAGAAAAGCTCATTCTTTTTTAGGTGGCAATTGCTGAAAAACTCGGGAATTCTAGTAGCATTGTAGGATCAACATCTGAAGAATGTCTTGTGTCAGATAATATTCATGGTTCTGCCTCAGATATGTTGTATGATGGTGATGGCAGCGACGGTGAGGACGTTGATGGGGATGACGTTGGCGATGATGATTATGATGAACAATATGATGATCTCTATGATGATAATGATTATGATTACATGTTTGATAACAGTGATGACGAGAATAACAAGAAAAAACAAAAAGTTAGTGATGATGATTATTTGAGTATGCAATTACAGTTTGACAATGTAGATTTACCTACCGGGGTAGAAGCTTCAGTTCCTGATTTTGCAAATATAGACACCAAGGCTTCTGCTTCAAGGCGTAGAGCAATACCTGCAAACTTCAGTTCTAATGCAAAGGAAGGCACAGAGAAAGAACTTGATGCCGTACAGAAGTATCTGACCTTTAAGAGATTTGATATTGTTGATGATTTTTCGGATCATCGTTACCTTAAAACTTTACATGGAACTCAGGTGATTAAGTTACATCATTATTAACAAACATTTGCACTTAGTGAGTGAATGAAGTACAGTATTACTTGTCATATATATTTTTATAGCACTGTGATATTCTGTGTGTAGCCCACACCAGCTTGGAAAAAGAAAATCCAAGATGAGTGGAAAATTTTGCAGAACAACTTGCCTGGTGAGTTTTTGCACTGTCATAGTTTGGTGTTGAACTGTTATGCTTATATATCAATCTCAACATATAAGGTTTAATGAAAAGAAAAATTAATTAAAATTTACTTCAAGTGGTTTTATTTAAATAAAATACCTCCGCTCGTCATCCATGTGTATTATTACATTTCACAAAGCAAACATGTCACTAATTTATATATGTATAAATTGAACTTGGCAGATACAATATATGTTCGAGTGTGCGAGGGGAGGATGGATCTTTTGCGGGCTGTCATCATTGGGCCAACAGGCACCCCCTACCATGATGGGCTTTTTGTCTTTGATATTCACTTTCCCTCCAACTATCCTAGTGTACCACCTGTATGTGTTGTTTGTGACAATTATTATAAGAATTGATTATTGGCGTCTATCAATTTAAAATTACTACTTTTTTCAGCTAGTTACATATCATTCTGGAGGGCTTCGAATAAATCCAAACCTGTACAACAGTGGAAAAGTCTGCCTTAGCCTTCTGAACACTTGGCAAGGTCAAGGGAATGAGAAATGGTTACCGAACAAATCAACGATGCTGCAGGTTTTGGTGTCTATACAAGCTCTGATACTGAATGCAGAACCCTACTTTAACGAGCCCGGATTTCATCGTGTAAAAGAGAATATGAAAAGTTCCAAGAAGTACAGTGAAGATGCGTTCATACTTTCCTTGAGAACAATGATGTATACCCTTAAAAATCCCCCAAAGGTAGATACATGTACTGTACATCTCTTTCAGGAATAACTGCCTTTTTTAGCCAATACATGGGTTATTCTATAAAACTTATCAAGTGTGCTGTCTTTTGTTTTTCTGCTGCAGCATTTTGAAGATTTTGTTACTGGTCATTTTCGTGTTTGGGGACGTGTTATTTTAATTGCTTGCAGAGCTTACATGGAGGGGGCTGTTCTAGGTTCAGATGTCAAAGGCAAAATTGAGGATTCAGACAAGGCTGACGTGAGCCAGCTGCAAGGATTCAAGAAAGATGTAGCTACAATATTGAATAAGCTTGTGGAAAGCTTTGTTGGAAATGGATCGACAGACTGTGAGGATCTCCGTCTTGCAGACTGACATGAGCGAAATTTACTAGTAATATTGCAAGGCTAAAGCCGGGACCATCTATAGTTTAACCTTCATTAACTATGTACTAGCTAGTTAAAGAGTAACATTTAAATTAAGAAGGGTAAAAAATTAAGGGATGAATGATGATGATTCCTGGATTCCAGTTTTTACTTCTTTTGCTAAATGATTCTGGGATTCTAGTTAGTTATCGAACAGTTTCTTTTAGAGATTTAATCATTCAAGTCTTTAAGAGCCGATTTTTGGTCATGTACATATTGATGGGAAAGGGTCGGTTTTAACTTGACAGCCAATATTTTTAGCATGATCATGTTACATTCTAGAGCACCTTGAATATGATCTTGTTAAGTTTCAAACTTGCTTTGTCACAGAAAATCTGATTGTTGGATTAACCAAAGCTGAAAAGATTGGGATGTTAAGTGGAAAAGTTAAGTACATGTTATTGCAAACTAACAATCAGTACGACACTAGATACATTTGGACGGAAATTGCTAAATAATGTGATGCATTTCTCGATCTATATGCAACCTTCCAATTACAGTAGTTTTCTTCACCACAATATACACTACCAACGCGTCATCATCGTCGCTGCAATTGTTGCTTAACCAGACCATGCCCTCTGAGAACTTCCCGGATTGAGTGCATTCAAGCGATCAAGCACGACATTAAAATCAACAGGTTGGCCACTTTGCTCTAGCCTCTGGATTACAGTTACAATTTGATCTCCCCTGTATCCCATGCTAACTAATTTCTCAAACAGTTCACTGTAAGGATGGTTGTTCCGCATGATTTGTGGAGGGCGAACCATCGGGTTTGTGGCATTGGGTTGTTGCTGGTTTTGCGAGTAATTACTTTGCTGGATATGAGACTGAGGCAGATGCGACGGTGTCCCGCTTTCACCATCATACATCACATAAGTATTTCCCAAGGATAGTGTAGAGTAGGGTCCAGAATTGACATATCCATCTCCTGGCTGTGGTCCAAAAGTAGTCTTTAAATGCTGCTGTGGAGACTGCGGCTGAACTGGTCTACTCACACCAAGATACCCATAAGACATTGCTTCTGGGTGGCTTGAAGTGGGTTGAGAAATTGTTGAAAACGACATTTTTCTTGGCAGGCTGTTTAGGAGGGTTTCTGGGGTAGAAAAATTTGCTGCTTGACCATGCATATAAGGAGAATAAACGGCAAGCTGTGACGGCCTAACCTGGGACTGCAAGGATATTTGTTGTTGGGGTTGATTCTGCTGAGGTAACTGCTGGGACCACTGTTGCTGAAACTGAATTGGTGAATGGTTTTGTGGCGTCTGATTCACTTGAGTTTGTAGGGGCTGTGGTGAAGTTCGAAACTGAGAATCAGATGGTAGATGTGGACCATGTGTCTGTTGCATAGATGGTACAGTTGAAAGCTGCACTGAGTGTATATAATAACCTTGGGATGGAACAATACCCTGAGGTACCATTGTTGGCTGCTGGCGTTGCTCCACAGGTCTGGTGGGATGTAAAGGTTGGGAAGACATTTGATTGGGTAATGCAAGAGCTAGTTGTTGTCCATGCATATCTGATGTGTCGTCATTCTTTCTTGCACCAGAAGCAGGGGGTGAAGCTCTCTCACTTTGCTGGGAATGGACTGAAGAACTGGATTCCTTCTGTGTAAGCTGAAGCTTTGCTAGTTCTTTGTGGGTTCCGGTAAGCTCCTGTTTGTCTCTTAGGATCTGTACGGACCTATGGACCTGCAGTACATCATATGAAAGTATTACATACTAAACTGGAGAACTGGATACTTATAAACATGGAAGCAGGAAATCATATACGTGCAGTCCAATCAATCAGTAAAAGTAAAGATTTATTTCCGCAGATTATAGTAGTGCACCTAAACTAAGTTGACAGTAACTTCAAGTTAAGCATTATAAGACAATTGACAGTACAAAGAAGCAACTTTCCTGCAACATAAAGAAAAAATTATAAGACAATTTACATGTAACAGAATCACCTCTAGCAGATGCTTCTCGAGAAATTTCAGTTTTGAATCTGCTTCTCCATTATCGCGAGCTAACTCAGAACGCATTTCTCCAATAGATTTTTCTAGATTGTAGCAGTATAATTCGAGCTGCGATAGTCTAGAACTGATTCCCTCGAGAAAGCGCATCAGATTGTCAACATATTTCTTTACCGTGCTTTCAACAATGGCAGACAAATCTTGCTTATATGATTCTTCTGCTAGACTATAAGTGGAAGCAGGGAATGCTGATGAATTTGCCATTCTACTTTTCTGCAATTCCTGGACAACATAATAACGATATTTAATCTAAGAATTTAAACTGGGAATCTAAAAGGCACTAGCTATGTCATTCATATACACCGGAAGGGAGGGTATAAAATGTTTGCGTGGTTCTACTGTGACGGGGAAATCCAAGCCATACCCAACTAAAAGGATAACTCCTTAACACCCTATAGATATCCTCTTAGCAACAAAAAGTGCTTTGATTGAAAACATGATAGCCAGTGTGAAACTGGGGTTGGTGTAAACAATCACAAATAGGTCGGTGCTTAGTTTACAAAGACACTGGCCTAAGAGAATGATTGTCATAGAGGAACTATAGTCAGTACACCTGACACCGGAAATGAAACATCTGAAGATACACATGCACTAACTTTGCAGAATAAACTGTTTTCATCTAGAAAGTTATGAGCATTGAATCATATAACATAGGAAGGATCTGAACGTGCAGTTTTTTATGCAAAAAACAGTTCATAAAATGAGTTTTCTACAAGATGTTATTGTTGTTTTACTGCAGGGCTGTAGATTTCCGGAGTAGCTACAATTCAGTGAATTTGCATATTTCTTCTACTTAAGGAGCATACTTTAATTCAATTTTTCTGGAAGTACAATTTTAAGTTCCTTAAATTCGTACTTATTATGTTTAACATTTACCTGAGTCTAAAAAGCATAAAAATTACAGTACTTCGAATCTATTCCTATGCAGACTTATTTTGTTATTATCGACTTGATTTACTCTGAAGCTTGAATACAAATCAGATTTGCCTTTGTGTTTAAAGGTTAAAGTTCATGCACTTATCCCTTAGGTTTGGTTCCTTTAGATGGAGATAACTCTTATCTCTAGGGTGGAAACTTAGAGTGGCGAGTCTTCACCCAAAAAATTACTGCTCCCTGTTTTTTCGGGTGACAACACCAACCTACAGCCAACGAAGGGTTAGTGCACCGGTTGACCTCTTGTCCCTCTTGCCAAATTGATGACACTTAGCACAAAAAAAATGATTGCATCTGCTGAGTGAATTTCAAGCTAATGTAGCCTTCATATGTTACTTGTTAAAGCCAATTTTAAGTTTCAAGATTAAATTCTTACCGGGCATTTGAAAAGAGATTATAAGAAAAAAAGTTATAAATTTTATAAATATGTGAAGAACACACTTAGGAATTTGGGAGTTTTGGGACCGTTAACCTAACAACCTTATCAACCTTCATATTGAAATTACTCCTACATCACTTCTTTAAAATCTTCTGTATTTTAAAAAAAAAAATTAAAAAAAGGCTCATATTTTCCACCTTTTCAACAAATTGCTCCATAAAATCTCCAACAATGCACTAAATTCCGGTTACAATATGAAGATACAAGAAAAGAAAAAACCATCAATCACCCCATGTGAGTATACTACAAAAATGTCAAGAATCTTCTCAAAAGGTCACTAAGTCCATTGTAAGCATTGATTAATTAGTTCACCACACCAAAGAAACTTTAATACCTTAATGCTCAAGACGTATCCAATAGAAAATATAATCTCGCCTCAATGATTTGTGGACAACCTAGCGGTGAAAGTAATGCCCGTTTGGGGCTTCTTAAAAAATATAATTTATGCCTTAAAGTAGAAAAATGTTATATAAGTGATATTAATATCGTAACTTATAAGTTATTTTAGTATTTGGATAATTTTACATATAAGTTACTTATAAGTTGATAATGTGTTTGGTAAATTATAACTTATAAGTTATGAATCATTTTGTAACAAAATAAAATATAAATTGCAAATTACATGAATTAATAATTTTAATACATGAATATGAAATCAAAAAGAAAAAAAAAGAATAATAACCTCGAGATAAAACTATAGAATAATTCATATTTAAATAAATATAGCATTTTAATTTTAAATCGAATCAATCAGACAACTTGTACTTGTAGATGGCTAATCAGAGCAAGAAGGCTGTAGTGCAGCGATTAGAACAAAGAAACAAATTGCAACATAACAGCACAAGAAAAAGATTTAGAAAAAACAGATGGCAAGAAAAATAATTGAAAAATGTGGAATGATAACTAGAATGTACCATTGCACATACTTTCTATTTTTTAGCATAAATGGGAAGAAATGACCACTTCACTCAATCTACCAAACAGTCTGTTGAAACTGTAAATGAGTTTTGAGCTCATTTAAGCTAAAATAGCATGTTCCCAAACAGGCACATAGTCTCACCGCATCTCAACAAGTAAACAAAGATAAAAACTACTGTAACTAACATCAGCTAGTCAAGTTAATAAACCAAATTATAATGCAAAAGAGAGTGTGCTGTATAATTTTATCTTAATACTCCACTTAACCAAAACAGAATAACACTACATCAGGAATATTGCACAAATCCAAGAAAAACATACAATGGTACAATCAAGATCCGTAGTACTAGGACTAAGGTCCTGTCTGTCAATTATCGGTCAGCTGTTAATTATGACGGATTGAATTATTTGTTTTAACTAGTGGATTGAATTTAACTGTTTTGAATCAAAGTATTTGATAAATGATGTTTTAGTTAGCTCTTGTTATTTTTACTAGACACATGAACAATCATATTATGGAAAAAACTCCTCCAGACTTTTTGGACCAAAGCTTAAGTACAAAAACCGTAACTATAAATATTAGAGGTTTCATTTGGTCAGGCTCTAATTTGATTCAAAAAACCAATTTTTTTGCCAAAAAACTAAATTTCAAACAGGACTAAAGATATATATCAAGAAGCCAACCGGGACACAACACAATTTTTACTGAAATTTTACTAAACGTTGAGGTTAAATGTATAACATTTTAAAGATGAACCTGAATTGTAGCCGAGGGTAGCCCCCTTTGATCCAACACTGATTGCATGCATCATTAAACGGAGGAAAAAATAAAAAAACAAGAGTATCAAAAAAGGAAACAAACCTTTGCAGGATTGTTAGTATTGATAACAGGGTGATCCCCATTAGATGCCTGGGAATTTGGGTAATTTTGGTGAGAGGAAAGAATGTCATCGTTGCCAAAATCGTAGAACCTTTTTGAACCCAAATTTACTCGATCCGAGGATGACCCTGAAGCCATTGCTGATTGCTCCGCTTATTTTATTTCAAAGAAATGATGTTGTAAGTCTGCGTGTATCAATGTTTTTGTAACCAACGGTAGATAACGTTGCTTTCTTGGCGTTGCCTTGTGAACGTTCGTTTCGTATAGCTTGTCAAATTCTTTAATCTCTTCAAGTTTTTGTAATTAGTATTTAGTAACGTGTTTGTTAATAATATCGTGCGTTTCTGAAAAATACATATATATATATATAAACATTTTTATTAATTTATCTTTGCTTTTTGAATTTTTTATGAGAATATTATTTTCTTGAAAAATATTTGTGAAAATAACTTTCGTAATTTTGAAATCATATCTACAATTTAAATAAATTATAATCAATCATAACTGTAACTTTAAAAATTAATATTTAAAATAATTTTTGGTTATAAAATATGTTGCTTAACAAGTTGTACTAATTAAATCAAATTCAAATGCATTCAAAAGCAAATTTTAATTATATTTCAGAAAATAGAATTTATATAAATTGTATTTTGTTCAGTTTGATTGCAAAATGAATTTTTTACATATATTTTAAGAATGTGATAAAATAGCAAAAAAAATTATCTCTCAAAAGTCAAAAGTAATATATTTGGTGAATTTTTATAAAAATATCGGTCTGAATTATCTAGCATAATATTAGGATGAAAAACATTTTTATTATGAGATTTCATATTTTATTAAAATAAAATTAAATAAATTTTATTTATTATCATTAAATAAATGTTGAAGAGATAAATCGATCACCTCATTTCTAATTTTGAAATATAGAAATAGAAGTTTTTTTACGAATTCACAATTTATAATATTTTTTTAGTTTTTAAGTTATTTGCCCATTAGTAATTTTGTGTTTGGCAAAAGCCCATTAGTAATTATTTGGTGGAAATCTGAATTGTTGGATAGGGGCTATATTATTCTCCGTTTCATTCCGGCCGCTTTTCTTATACACCTCACATATATTATTTTTTGTGCTTCCTTTATCAATTAAAGCTGTAAATATTATATTTTACTTTTTATTGGTCTTTGTCATGTTAAAATATTAATTTTTAAAATCATTTTAAATTATAATTGTGATTTCTTTGCTCAGTGAACAAAAGCATCATTTAATTTTATATTTGAGCTACAAAAGCATCAGTTAATTAGTTTATTAGGTAAATGTATGCTTTAAAATACGGAATTTGGTATAAGTTGGTAAAAATATGTTGTAGTGATTAATCAAATAATTAGTGATTAATTGAAATATTAATCAGATATATTTACAAAAAATAATTAATTCCAATTTATCAAATTGAATAATGTTAGTTTAAAATAAATATGGAAGAATCAGTTTAATCGAAAGAAAAAATTATTAGAATTAATCGGTTGATTAATAGGTAAAATCAGCTATATAATTTTTAGAACTATGCATAAGTTTTGTAACTTTTTCCTTCATAGTTTTACTTATAATAATTTATATTCAAAATTTTCTATTATCGAGTTTTATATTTTTAACTCTAATTTATGTATTAAAATTATTCCATCAAAAGAATTTTTTAACATTTTAGTTTCTCAAGTTATAAGTTATGGTTAACAAACACATTACTAACTTATAAGTTACCGAAGTTACCGTGTTCAACATTTTTTTACTTTAACTTATAAGTTACATTTTTTAAGAAACTCCAAACGGGTCCTATATTTAACGAGAGAACGGATTTCTAAACATTTTGATTTATTATATTTATTTATTATTTATAATTTCTGAATGACCAAAATTAGATAAAAAAATACAAAAAAAATGAAACATTATTTTAAAAGGTCGCTACCAAGCGATGCTGCTTAGTAAATTAGTTTGTAATCAATTTAATCGAAAGAAAAAAATTATTAGAATTAATCGGTTGATTAATAGGTAAAATCAGCTATATAAATAGATTAATAATTGAATAATTGTTGTAATATCTCGTATTTTTTAGAAATAGATTAATAATTGAATAATAGAAAAAAAGGATTAAAATTAGATAAAGACTAGGATTTAAAATTGGGTTAGATTAATGGGCTTAAAATTTGGATCCAATTATAATATGGATAATTTGTAGATTAAGATATAGGGTTTTGTATCGTTATAAATACACCTTATTCGTGTTCCTCGTATTTATTCATAAAATTCGTAGGGTTCTTCTCACCATAAATCAGCAGTCTTGTAAACTTCATAGAAAATTCATCGTAAGTCAGAATTTAGTGAATCTGGACTTTTCGGAAAGGTCTTTTCGTTATCTACAACTTTCGTGCTTTGTGTTTTTCAATAAAACGTCGTTTAGAGGGTAAAAAGAGGCTAAATTCAGATCTGGTCAGAGTTGGAAGTAAGTTTCGATTGATCTTACTAGTGTTTTCAAAATTGTGTGTTGTGTGTTTATATTTGATTATCAAATTTTGGGCTAAGTGATTATATATTTGAAAGTATGATGTGTTACAATATATGTATCGATGTATATATGTGATGTCTAGAAAATAATTTGAGATCTCTGATTTATGTCATGGTTTGTGAAAATATCGAATAAGAATTTAGGACCGTAGTCACCAGATTGTAGTGGTAGTTTTCTAAAAATTTAGGACCGTTATTACCGGGTTGTAGTGGTCGTGGCATGAGTTCTGTGTTTCGAATTATTGTTGTTTATGTGTTATGTGTATTGTGTGTATCGAATAAAAATAAAAATATGTATCGAAATGTTTGTTTCTTATATCGTATCGTATAGATTATTGTATTTTGTTATATGTGTATGTGTGTATGTGTTACTTGGCTTGCTAGTTGGATCGATTGTTTTCTTGTTGTGCTGTATAGCTCATTACTTACAATTTCAGGTTTCGTCGATTTCGAGTTGGATAGCGTTGGAGTTCGAGAACCATAGGTTTGGCGTCGATTGACTTTTGGACTTCCGCTTTTAACTGCGCATTTTTAATAGTCATCTTTGTAATTGAATTTCGATTAGTATATTATAGTTTGTATTAGTTTTGATTTAGATTTAATAGTCCGGAAGTGCGGGTTGTTACAATTGTTCAACCCATTTCTGATTTTGGAATATATAAGGATATTATACGAATTCACAATATATATATTATGGGAAACATTTTCTATAATTTCTAGAAAATATATTATAATTTTTCAAGTCAAACAAATATTTCAATTTTATCTAGATAAGTGTTCGACCCCAAATGAGTCGACTTGGCTATGCGATCTTTTTTAACTACTTTTTTGAAACAAATTTCAAACGTTTTTGTGGACATGGGTGCTTTTATTTTTAGGCTAGAGCTGGACAAACTTATTATTAGCCCTAGCCCATGTGGATCTCGTGTATGTATATGGGTCCGTTAACACACTTCAACTAGTTTCAAGTCTCAACCACCAGTTGCTTTTGTGTTCAAATTATTGTGGGGTTCTGTGTTTTGCAAGACTGCAACACATGTTTTGAATTGTGTAATGAGTGTCAGAATGCAGGACTCATGTACTAATTATTCAATTTCTAATATTAAAAATAATCTTAATTCATGACTATTTAAAATGAAGGGATGAAAGAATAAATGTATAACTTTGGGTAGGGAAGTTCTTTGCAAAGCGAGAATATAATTAAATATTTAATAATTTGAAAAGTCATTAATCTTTTTTTTTGGAAAAGTAATGGCAAATGTTGTATGATAATAATTTTTGGAAAAGTAATGGCAAATGTTGTATGATTTAGCTAAAAATGTGAAAAAACATGGAATGAAAATTGAAAACAGGTTTATGATGATTTTGGACACATTTCAAAAGTCTAATACAACTAAAATGTGTTATACTCGTTTTCTTTTATATGTCGTTTGATTTTTTTGCACACAATTCTAAGTCTTTGACTGCATAGATAAAATAATATTTTTAATTTTTTTTTTCTAAATTAAAATTTTAGTTATAAATTTTTATTTATAAAAAAAATTAAAAATTATTATTTTAACTATACGGTCAAAACATTTAGAAGTGTGTGCACAAAAGTAAACGTCATATAATATAAAAAACATAAAAAACAGTGGAAGTATGTTTTATCCACGGGAGGGGAACACACATACTATATAAATCAACAAGCTCACTTATATCCTTTTTTCCAAGAAAGCACACTTAGATCTAGTATTTAAGGGAGAACACCTTAATTGAAATATAGTGGAGAACACTTTATTTTTCTTATATATTTCTACATTTTTGTTTAAAATGCATTTGTTATGTTAATGAAAATAAAATTTGTATATAAAAAAATTGAGAAATTCTTTACAAAATATATATATATATATATATATATATATATGTTATACAAAAATCACTGAACATACTATATTTCTCTAGTTAGTATTCTATAGTAATCATGAAAATATTTATTAAAATTTTGACGTGTCATGTAAAACTAAAATATATTTATGAGAATTTTTTATTCAACTCAAGAAAAAAAGTGAATTTTTTTGCTAAACACATAAAACATAATTACAGAATAAAATAATTCTCCTGGGGACTAATTCTCATTTGAGCCTAACCCTATATTTAAATTACTATATTAAATAATCAAGGTCTTGATACTCACATATATTAAAATTTATATTTGCATCATTAACTCTAAACAATATATCACTAATTAATAACTATTATTAATATTATTATAAATAATATTACATTTATTACATTAAGCAGAATCATAATATATATACATCACCATCATAAGTTGTTATAATATAATGAAATATAAATTATAATCTTGACAAAAAAATAAATTTTAATGAAATGTTGGTTTGATGATATGTTTCTCCTATATCAATATTAAAAAGAGATGACTGATATTATTAAAAGTGATGTTTCAAACTCTTTGTATATTATCTTCCACTATATTTTCTCAAATAATTTATTTATTTTCTCTTTTCATTAATTACTCCACTAATTATCTTTTATCATCATTTTTCATCTACTAATTTTTCTCTCCTACATTTCTTTTTCATATACTCTTTTTAATTTTTCATTACCTGTCAATTTATTTTTTACTTTATCATTTAGGAACTTAGTATAATTAAGATTATTTAAATATATATTATAACAAACACTCTGTAATTTAACTAGCTATATATCAACACTGATACCAAAAATAATTAATATCATTTAAGCTACTGTATCAAATCTTCTTTAAATTATTTGCTAATCTTTCACATGACACATTAGTTTGAAAGGTGTTATCTCTCTCCCTCTCCTAATATTAGTATATATTTTATCCCATTCTCGTTTTCATCTATTTTTTAATTAAATCATCCATCATTTACTATTTATTTTTCTAATTCTATATTTAGTAACTTATTATCATCAAGATTATTCAAATATAGTTTAAATCATACTCTCGCTGATTTAAAATGTTATTCATATCAATACTCAAAAAAATTTCACTCATATCATTAAAATTGACTGATCACATTTTTTAATTGCTTATGCATCGTTAACTGTCTTTTTATATTAATTTATTTTGATGTAAATAGTGATTTTTGTGCAATACATGCATTTTGCAATAACAAGACTAAGTCACATTGACAACCCTAAAATTTAGTTGTTTGATAATCAACTTTATATTTTGTATTGTATTACTTGAGTCTGTAAAAAGATTAGAAAATTAGACTGAAGTATTTTTTTAAAAACAATTTCAAGCTAAGGAATAAACTCTGGAAGAAGATCAAGCCACGATCATGCCTCAGAGAAAAGTAAAGAAGCTTGGAGTTGAATAAAATTGTTTTAGGAAAAATGTTCTAAGTCAAGACATCGACAAGTCACAGATCAAATAATATAGAGAAATCATTCGAGAACTCCGGAATGACTTATCGAGAAGTCCAAAATGGCTTATAAAGAAATCTCAGATATATCGACAAGTCAAATGAAGATGTGAAGATTGGAGATATCGACAAGTCATTTCTGCATGTAGAGAACTCAGACATATCGACAAGTCAAATGAAGATATGAAGATTGGAGATATCGACAAGTCAATTTCTCATTAGAGATCTCAGAGATATCGACAAGTCAAAATGTATATAGAGATCTCTGAGATACTGAAAAGTCAATTCTACATGTAGAGACCTCAAACATATCGACAAATCATTTAACATGCAAAGATCAAGACACCTCGACAAGTTAAATACACATATAGAGAACTCAGAGATCTCAATAAGTCATTATACTTATCGAGATGTCACTTCTCTATAGAACAAACTGGAGATCTCGATATGCCTTTCAAATACCGAATGCAGACAAATTCAAGATTCAAGATTATCAGTCAACAAACGATCTATCAACTAGATTGAAAAGTCTACAAAGTAGCTGGAGGGAATACAAGATCAAGGACCAAGATTAACTAGACAAAAGATGGTCACAAACCTGCAAGATTCTGCACAGATTTGCTAAGCTAGAAATGGAAATAGAAAAAGGTTGCGTTAGAAAAGAGTTTGGTACACTTTAATGCAGGTTTTGTAAACTCGTGTTGCTAGTGTATAAAGCATGCATTGGTTCCAAGTTTAAAAAAATAAACAGATTCACATTTTCTTGAATTCTCTCAAGGAAGAAGCTTGGTTCTTATATTTTTAAGAACACAGAATTTGTAGCAAGACAAACATAATTAATACAAATTAAGTGAGTTTTGAAATATTGTGATTTTATTTCTGTCGAACACAATATCTTTACAAATTATAAACTGCTTTGTTTACACAACATCCAAACTAGAAAAAGGCTAAAAATCTAGAAAACACATTCACCCCATGTGTTGTACTCAATAGCTAACATGGATTAACTTTAATGAGAATGATGTGTGTTATGAGAGAAATTTGTTTATAACATCTCGGATTAATCGTGCTTAATTAACTAAATTATCCTTAATTTTCGGGTTAAATGGAACTGCTGTAACTGCTGAACAGATGTCCAATCAGCAGAAACATAGCTCAAATTATGTATAAAATATGAAATGAGTAAGCAAAGAACCAAGCAAAATAGCTGAGAAAAATCTTCTCCAATCCTTCCAAATGTACTTGAAAATAATCACAATGATTACACGTGCCAATGTGTGTAAAAAGTGAATATTCGAACCCATTTGCCAATTGCCTACATACCCTATATATAGGGATCAAGTTCAATGTAGTTCTATAGGATTGGACTTCATTCCTTGGCCAAAAATCCACGTTTTTGATAAGCCAAACGAGTTACTGTAATATCCGGGATATATCGTGTAACTATTTTTGCTAATAAATAATTATTATATGTGTTCAGTATCTATTCTGTGAATTATTTGTTAAGTGTTAAATGTGTTTGGATATTTAAAAATAATATTAATTGAGTATTTTAATTTTTATATGTCCAAAATAAAATATAGATAATTGTCATATCTTTCTAATTATTTTTTGTTGATTTATGAATTTATAGGAATCAAATGAATTTTATAAAATCTTTTTTCGGATATTTAAAATCTATTTTATAAAAACCGGAACCAACCGACGTCATCCGTTTTTACGTTTTTAGAACCCGAAACTCTTCCGAGAACTCCTTTACAACCTAATTGCAATATTCCGAGCATTTTCCATGTTTTGACTTTTTCGATCCGGCGTACAGTTTGTCCTGCGCGGGTCCCGGCACAACATTTTCGATACAATATTCGTTTCGGTAAATCAATAAAACTAGTATTTTCGATAAACGAGAGCTTTTTATTAAACTATCACAATTATCACCTCGTAGTACCTGTAACAAGGCGCTGAGACCAAGACCGCAGTACAAATTGTACTGATTTGGATAATTATCCCGAAACCGATACCGTTTGGATCAGTTCTTACAAATAAATGTACCGTTTTATATCCGAAATGATCCAACGGGATACTAATTTCCATAAATATAAATAGCCTTTTACCATATTTTATTCCGTATCAAAATCATTTGCAGTCAGCTAAAAATATAATTTTCCAGAGAAAATACTTATATTCATATAATCTTCTGAAAATCAAACCAACTTTTGGAGGTATTATTGATCTTTTCTTGGAAAGCTCGAGTAACCTATTTGAAGGTCTTAAAGAGCTCTATCAGATTCTGTGATCCATACACCTGCAGAAATCAAAGTTATTTTTCTATAATTTTTATTATTTTCGAATTATTTTTATTAAAAATATGATTTTTTGTTCGGATGATTGTTTGTATGATTTGATGATTGCATGTTGTAGAGCTTGTTTTCCTGATGATTTTCATATGTCATACGTCTGATTTGGAGTCCAATAACATGTTCAAAAGTGGGTTTAATTCTCGAATTTTGAAATTAGGGTTTATAACCCATATGAATGTTTTTAATTGAAATTTGGGGCTTTTTGATTTAGGGATTATTAGCTGTTGATTTATAGTGGGTTGTGTTCCTTATAAAATTTGTAATCGATTAGTATATAGCTCGTTAACAGAGGATTAGTGAATCGAAAGGAGTTGTCTTTTTAAGTTTTCGATGTTTCGCCGTAAATCAGCGATGTTCTTGGCCAATTTCCGGCCAAGTCTGGGGTTATTGATGTGTTTTGATTGAATGAATCAATTCCTGGTTGTCTGTAGATGCGATCTGGAGCTTGTGGTGAGGTGAGGGTGTCGGAATCATGTTCTCAGGTCACCCCTGTATTTTCCGTGGGGGGGGTCTAAAATTGCAGTTTGGTACCCTGACTTTTGAAAACGATGAAGTTCAGTCCCTGAACTTTCCAGAGTTTTCAAAAATAGGATTTTCTGTTTTAAAAATATTCAAAAATCATATTTCCAATTTATTTTCATTATAAAAATCCGTTTTTAATTTCTGAAAATTCCAAAAATTATTATTTTAATTCCAAAAATTATTTTTAATTCAAAAATAAATCTAAATTAATTAGTTAATTAATTTCAGTTAATTTTTAATTGATTAATTGGTCAATTAATTCGAAAAATAATTGATTTAATTCAATATTAAGTGATTTAATTAATTATTTAATTAGATTTAATTATTTAAAATTGATTTAAAAATTCTGAAAAATAGTTTCGAGCTTTAAAATATTATTTAAAATTATTTTCAAGGCTCGACAATTATTATAAAATTGTTTCGAAGCCAGAATTGGCCAGCCGAACCCTGTTTATTACTCCAAAATTGATCCAACAACCCGTTTTAATTCCGAAAAATGTTTTTAAAATCATTTCAAATACCCGAAAACCTGTTTATGACCCAAGACTTCTTTATAAATGATATATCATTGATTATTTGACGTGTTATGTGTTATATGTAACTAATTGGTTAACTGTCAGTCTATATATTCGATGTTTACTTGTTTATTGCGTAACTTTCAATCCGTTAATCGGATTTGAGTGAAACAAAGGGTAGATAGAAGTATGTGTTGAATAGAATCGTATGAGTTGAATATTGATAGATGCTTATGATATGTGAGCAGAAGAGGCAAGGCGTAGAAAAGGAAAACAGGTAGTCAAGGAGTAAGACAGTGGTGATTGAAAGCGAGTGCAGTATAGTAAGCTAGTACCAGGCAAGTGTTCTGAACTTTCTCGAGATATTGTAGTGATTGATAGTCCTGTTTTATATTGCAAGTGCTTTGAAGCACTGAACCTTAAACCCTGATTCATGTTATTGATCTCGAGCCGTAAACCTGATTCTTTCTAGACCATTGATTGTTGTATACCCAAATACGAACCTCAAATATACATTACTACACCACAAATACATACAAACTAAATATTAAACACTGAACCAGATTGCTTACACATTCAAACCATTGTATCTTATGCTTTGAAAGACCAAATCCTTGAAACCATGAAATATTGATTCCTTGTTATTTAATTCTTTCATTACCTATCATTCATGCTTTGAAAATGCCATATTGATTCTTATTCAGATTAAAACCATTTTCATTATTGAACGTCCAATATTGTTAATGATTATGTTTATTGCTTATTATTGCTTATTCTGTTATTATGTTAGAATTGGATTGTTTATATAAAATTGTGGACCAGATTCGTGGTTAGACCATATAATGGTCAAGTTAGGCCAATGTGTGCCTTGGATCCAGTAGTTAGAGCAGTGTTGTGTGCTTTGCTCGGGGTTAGTGCGTGACTGATCAGCAGCCTAACCTTGGTTTTTAAAATGAAAATATAATATCCAATTCTAAATCATAATCTATTGTTCACTTGATATCATAACCATATTCACCTGATGATCATTATTCTCAATTTTGTCATTGTGACTTGCTGAGCTAGTTAGCTCATTTGTGCACTATTGTTTATGTTCTTTTCCAGTTAAGAAGGAACCGGTTGGTACCGAGGATCCCCAGTCCAGCGCGAGAGCTAGGGGTTCAGGTTGATCGAGTTGAGCTAGTAGGCTTCTTTTGGAATAATTTAAGTTTGTAAAAGTTTGTAATATTGTTAATTACTCAGTTCTGAGTTGGAATAATTGGGATTCGAATGTTTGTAATATAAGCAAGTGTGTTTGGATTGTGTGCATACTTTAACCTGTTGCGGTCCGTGGTAGTTGGTAAGTAGGGTCATTGCATATTATTATTATTATCTTTATTATTATTATAAGCAGGTTATAAATAGTGTATGGACCCCAAACTTCTGACTCGGGTTTGGAGGGCGCCACATGTTTGGTATCAGAGCTACATGTTATAAGTCACTGACACAAGCCTAGGTTGACGGGAATGGGTAGAGGGTTAGGATTAGAAGTAAGGAATAGAAGGATAGAACGTCGAGAGGTTGAGTGCTACGGTATAACATGTATTAGTATAATTTGCGTCATGGTTCGAGATTCTTATATTGCGATATGATTTCAGATAGCAGCGATGGCCGACTCTTTCATCCCCGTATCAGCTGATCACTCAGAGCCTTCAGTTGGAATATCATCTTCAGATCCATATCCCGTTGTTCCACCAGTGTTGGCTATTCTACCTCCACCTGTGTTGCAGCCCGTACCATTACAGGATATTCCAACCCCAGGCATGAGGCCACCTATTAGAGGACCCCCACCTGCTGATTCAGGCTTTACTGGTCATTCAGTTACAGGAGTACCTTTCCAGTTCTCTTCTTATCCTGTCCCATATCATCAGTTTGAGGCTTGCCTTATGGAGCAGCGATTCCTATAGGGTCAGATTCAGGAGTTACTACATATCATGCATACCAGAGAGGTTGGGAGTGGTGAGAGGCGACTTAGAGAGAGGCTCCAGGTGTTTTGTAGAGCAGCTGCTGTGAGGATTGTTGAGGCTACACATGAGGTCATCACCCCTGATTTCCTAGTGGAGTGGGCTAAGTGGGTTCTAGAGGAGCTTGAGGAGATTGGAGGTCCAGACTTGCCATGAGTCAGAGATCCAGAGACAGAGATGCTGAGCAGTGTTATTATGGTTGTGTAGTATGTACAGTAGTGTGTAGTGTGTATTTATAGACTTTTGGGTTGTATTTATAGACTAGCTATGCTGACTAGTGAGTAGGTTGTTGTACCCTTTTTGCTTTTACTTCCGAAGCGTCTTTACGCTTGTACTACCCAAAACTTTTGATCTATATATATCAGTACCTTTTCCTTTCCAGCACTATCATTTACTTTATTGCACCTGTTTTACTTTACCTTATTTATTGCACTAGTTATACTCATGTGATACCATGTACCCTGTTTTCCATAACTGTTTATATTCTGTAAAGAAGCAAGCAATTTACTTAGTTCAACTGTTACAACCGTTTTCAAAAAAGAGATATTTCTGTTTTACAAAACTTTTCTTTTATGCAAATGATTTGATTTAAAAGCTAAATAAGTTGTTTGATTCTTTACAGAAAATGCCTCCCAGAAGAAATACCCGCACCAACACCCAGAATGAAGAAACCAACAACAATAACAACCAAGATGATACAAACCAGAATGCAAACCCAGGACCCATAGACCCAGCAATAGCCCAGATTCTCCAAATCTTGGCCCAACAAACAGTTCACCTGGCACAACAACAACAAAGACAGACCAATCCCCAGGTAACTTTCAAAACTTTTCAGGCGGTGAACCCACCAGAATTCAAGGGTTCCTTAGAACCGATCGAAGCAAATGTTTGGTTAAAGGAAATAGAGAAGGCATTCACCTTAGTGAAAGTGAAAGAGGAATAGAAGGTTGAGTTTGCAAGTTACTATTTGAAGAATGAGGCCACCTATTGGTGGGAGATGGTGAAAACATTAGAAGGTACAGATGTTATTACTTGGGAAATGTTTAAGGAGTTGTTTTTAGAAATGTATTTTTCCTCAGTTTATCCAGGATCAGATGGAGTTAAAATTTTTAGAATTAAAGCAAGGAAATATGTCAGTGGCAGATTATGAAAGTAAGTTTGAAGAGTTGTCAAGGTATGTGCCGTCGTATGTGAATCCTGACAGGAAGAAGGCTAAGAGATTCCAGCAAGGTTTAAAGCCACAGATCAGAGGGAAGGTAGCCATTTTTGAGTTGGATACCTATGCAGGAGTTGTACAGAAGGCCATGATCGCAGAGACAAAGAACGAGATGTCACAGAAGGAGAAGGAGAGTAAGAAAAGGAAAGTTGAAGGGAATGAAGGTCAGTCACAACCAGGAAAGTTTCCAAATTTTAAGAAGGGTAAGTTTCAGCCAGGGAGAAATTTTAATTTCAAAAGACAAGATGCAGGCGACGGAGGCCAAGGCAACCGTCCAGTTAATGTGAATTAACCGAAACAGTTGAGGTTAACTTTTCCAGATTGTCAGGTATGTGGAAAGAAACATGGAGGAGTTTGTAATAAATTGAATGTAGTTTGTTTCAAGTGTAACCAGAAAGGGCACTGTTCGAGGGAGTGCCGAAATCAGCCAGCGAGAGAGCCAGCAAATAAGGATCAGCCTATCCAAAATCCAGCAGTTAAGGTTCCAGCCATTGGATTTACGTGCTTTAAATGTGGAAAGCCAGGACATATAGCCAGGGATTGCAAGACACCAACCCCAGTCAGTAATGCATTGAGGATTATGGGATCTACCCCAGCAGTAAATGAGACTCCAAGGGCTAGAGTTTTTGACATGTCTGTGAAAGATGCTATCCAGGATACTGATGTCGTGGCAGGTACGCTTACTGTGAATTCTTTATGTGCCAAAGTGTTAATAGATTCGGGAGCAACTCGATCATTTGTTTCACAAGATTTTGTTAGTAAGTTAAATTGTCCAGTTGAGTATTTAAATGAAATAATGACTGTGGAATTAGCAAATCAGGAACGTGTATCTGTTAATCAAGTTTGTGGGAATTGTGAGATTGAGATTTCTGGTAGTAAGTTTTGTGTAGATTTGATACCATTTAAGTTAGGAGAATTTGACGTTATCTTAGGAATAGATTGGTTATCTAAGCACGATGCCCAGATAGATTGTCGAAATAAGAAGGTAATGGTGAAGACGCTAGACGAAAGGATAGTAACATTCAAGGGCCAGAAACAAGTAAAGAAGTTCTTAACGATGATTCAAGCCAATAAATTACTACGGCAAGGATGCGAGCATTTCGTGGCATATGTGATTGACAGAAGTCAGGAGCCAGCAAAACTTGAAGATATTTCAGTAGTGAATGAATTTCCAGACGTGTTTCCCGATGAGTTACCAGGACTTCCTCCAGATAGAGAAATTGAGTTTGCAATCGACTTAGCACCTGGAACCGAACCAGTATCCAAGGCCCCGTACAGAATGGCGCCTGTTGAGATGAAAGAGCTAGCGAAGCAATTGCAAGAGTTGTTAGAGAAAGGAATAATCAGACCCAGTGTATCCCCGTGGGGTGCACCGGTATTATTTGTCAAGAAGAAAGATGGAAGCATGAGACTGTGCATCGACTATAGGGAGCTCAACAAGCTTACAATCAAGAACAAGTATCCGTTACCCAGAATTGACGATCTGTTTGATCAATTGAAGGGAGCCAAGTACTTCTCCAAGATTGATTTGAGATCGGGATATCATCAACTAAAGATCAAGCCAGAAGATATACCAAAGACAACTTTCAGAACAAGATATGGACATTATGAATTTTTAGTGATGTCTTTTGGATTAACCAATGCCCCGCCAGTGTTTATGGACCTGATGAATAGAATTTTCAAGGAATACTTGGACAAGTTCGTTATTGTGTTTATAGACGATATTTTGATTTATTCAAAGACGGAAGAGGATCATGCGGAACATTTGAGAACAACTTTGGAGATTTTAAGGAAAAAAAAGTTATATGCTAAATACTCAAAGTGTGAGTTTTGGTTACAGGAGGTTCAGTTCTTAGGACATATAGTCAGTAATGAAGGGATCAAGGTGGACCCAGCAAAGATTGAGGCCATTACAAATTGGGAAAGACCGAGAACACCCACCGAGGTAAGAAGTTTCTTGGGATTAGCGGGATATTATCGTCGATTCATTCAAAATTTCTCAAGGATTGCAACACCATTGACAAAGCTTACACGGAAGAATGAAAAGTTTATATGGAACGATAAATACGAAGAAAGTTTTCCGGAACTAAAGCGAAGATTAATCACGGCACCTGTTTTGTCACTTCCAGACGATCAAGGGAATTTCGTAATTTATAGCGATGCTTCTCATAAAGGACTAGGGTGTGTTCTAATGCAGCACGATAAGGTGATTGCGTATGCGTCAAGGCAATTGAAACCACATGAACAGAAATATCTTACTCATGATTTGGAGCTAGCAGCCATAGTTTTCGCTTTGAAAATTTGGAGACATTATCTGTATGGAGAAAAGTGTGAGATTTACACGGATCACAAAAGTTTGAAGTACATATTCACACAGAAGGAGCTTAATATGAGGCAAAGGAGATGGTTAGGATTGATCAAGGATTACGACTGCTCGATTAATTATCATCCCGGTAAAGCGAACGTTGTAGCAGACGCGTTGAGTCGGAAGGAAAAGTTAAATGTGTTATCAGTACCTGAAGAGATATATAAGGAATTTCAGAAACTGGAATTGGAGATTAGAGTTTGTAAGCCTGATGAAGCAAAAATGTACAGTATGACTTTTCAGCCAGAGTTGTTAGAGAAAATAAAGAAGTGTCAGGAAGATGTAATGGATCAAGATATAAATCATTTGGTAGGTGAAGAATTGTGCACACAAAAGGACGATCAAGGTATTCTTAGGTTTTCTTTAAGAATTTGGATTCCACACTACAAGAAATTTGGCATTTACCTACCAATTGAAAGTGTAGGTAAATATATTGCATCGGTAAGTAAAGAATTTCACCTACCAATAAAAAATTGGTAGCAATTGGTAGGTAAAAGTTAGTAAAGAAAGAGTCTTTACCTACACATATATATATTGGTAGTTAAATATTACGTGGGGCCCATGTTGCCAAAAAATTAAAAATGCGTCACCCACTGATGTGTCAATAACTTATGTGGCGCCACTTGGACAACACACTTGTGAAGATTTGAGTGGTCCACGTGGGGGCTTACTAGTAGTCCATGTGGCATCACAAAAGAGACCCACATGACACCCAATAATGGTCGATGTGTTGAAACAAAAGTGGCCCACATGGTATTGGGTAATGACCCTTGTAATGGTATAAATTTTGTTATATATATTTGATTTTATTTGCTCACAAAAATAAATCTTGAAAGAAATGAAAATAAACTTTGTGATTAATTTGACAAAATGTTAAAGAACATAATTAAATAGATCATAAACGATATAGTTTGCAACATTTAAACAATTGCTAACAAAATTACAGTAATTATTATAGCATTTCCATTTTCGAAGTTTAAAACCCTCCTTATATCTGTATGCATGCGGTAAAAGTTATCAAAGTTGTTGGAGCTTCCGTATTGGCTTCATGGCACCGGAAGTGGCACCGGAAGTCGATTCTTTAAAGAGCTTTTCATTGGTTTCAATTAATTGTCGAACCATCTCTCGAGTGACTTGGTTATATTGGCTATTTAAAATATGTGCTCTCAGTTACGCAAAGTTGCACACTTAGTTTTGTCGGCCAAAGATTCAGAAATCAGAGGTCCCCCAAACTGTATTGTATTGAATCCTGATAACAAATTTATCTAGAAGAAAACAGTCAAAAAGATAGTAACAACATGTTATAAAAAAATAATTAAATCGAATGCAGAATGCAAAAAACATTTAAACAGCGCCGAAACTATATTTATAGGACCACATTCCAGAATTACAGAATTAGATAATTAAAAGAAATAATTGAAAAGTAGAACACATAAAATGAAAAAATAAAAAGATTAAATATTATAAAATTAATATCAGTGATTTATGAAGGCAAAAAAACAGAGCATGCACCTTGTGATGCTCGAGTCACGCAACAAACTTCATTCTGCACATAAATCAATTAAATAATCAATTAGAAAAATTGCAAAAGGGTGCCTTGATATATAAATCATTCTACCCTCAATGACTACTAACTAAAATTCATTTCTCCATCAAACCCAACTAGATCCTACACCATACGTAATAAGATCCTACATTTTTCCCCCAAAAATTCAATTTAAAAGCTCTAAAGGTCACTGGAAAGAAAGTGCTCATATATAAAATGTCAAGGGATAAATGCAGCTCACAGTAATATGAACAAGTTTGATAATCAAAATTATAATTGATAAAAAATTTGACTAGGCTGATTATAATAGATAGTCTTTCCTACAAAAACAGTCCTAAAGAGACAAAAAATTAAAATAGCTAAACTATGTGATAATTTCTAAGGCACCATAGCTAAACATAGATGAAGGGATATACAATTTGAGAGAAATCATCAAAAACAGAGAGAGCGAGAGAGAGAAACTAATAAAGAGAGAAACATAGATGAATTTGTAAAATGATATTTATTGAGCGTTTAGTATTTTACATAACTGTCAAAACCACGTAAAGGGGGGAGTATCCATTATCTGTTGATTAATCGCTAAGTCAAATTTTTTGAATTATTTGACCGGGAACTTTAGCTTTTTACTTGGCGCCAAAGACCGGAATACAATGAAAATTGATATTTTATTTTATTTAGCTTATGGTTTTATTTTAAGGTTGTTTTTCAAACACGTTCGTTTTAATTTTTCAAAAAAATGGTCTAAAAAATTATAATTTATAAAATACAATTTTATAATCAAATATAAGTAGATGCAACTAGCTTTTACCAAATGCACTATCGAATATAACCAAAAATAATTTTAATTATTTTTAATAAATACAGAAAAAAGGTTAAATGTGTTTGCAAACTATATTTTTGTAAGAAATTTTCTATTTTTTATTTGTGAATGAAAATCTATAAGTATCTCTTTGGCAACAAACTTATAAGTCACTTATGCTTTTACTTATAAGTTACTTATGACTTTTATAAGTCACTTATAAACCTGTCACAACTTATGACGAGTGTTTATTGATACAACTTATAAGAAGAATTTAAAATTATAAGCTTATAGTCGAATGTTATTACTGGTTTATTTTTTCCCAACTTATTATAATTTTTCATTTTTTATTAACTTTAATTTTATAAAAATTGTTTTTAAATGTTGATCTAATCTAAAATTTGTGAATTAAGATAATTATATTTAAAAATTATTTAATTTGGTTCATTTAAGTAAAAATTTAATTTTACAAACAAATATAAAAAATGAATCAACGAACGGAACTATGTTCAATTTACGTGTAAAAGTGTAATTTAGGACTAGTATAACAAAATGTATTTGATAATTTATCATGTTTATGTAAATTCATAGTTTTTCGAGTTGTAAATACTAGTGACACTACGAATACTAATTTTTGATTTTGGAATGCAGATAAATGAATATTTTTTTTATATTTTTAAGAATTTAGTGGAGCATTTATATTATTAAAAGTAGTGCTTTGCTATGCGTCATGTGGCAATGGTCTGCATAATTAGCTATACTAGATGGGGTGACAAAATTAGATAAAAAATTAACTTACAAAATGTAACAGGAATTGGCTTTCACACGTTAGCATACACGTAAGAATAAAACACCCATGTGTCTGAGATTGAAAATTAAGCGCCAATGGAATAGAACTTTCCCGCTCATGGATTTCGCTGATTGACTTGTTTTTTAAATATTTGCGCTTTATCTACTAATATTTGTCTACTAATACATATTAGCAGGTAAAAGTTATTATTACCTACCATAATATATTGGTATATAATTTATTGGTAGATAAATATCAATTTTCTTGTAGTGCCACCAGTGACGGAGCTGAAGAATGAAATTTTACAGGAAGCACATAATTCAAGGTATTCAATCCATCCAGGGAGTACCAAAATGTACAGAGATTTAAAGGAAAATTATTGGTGGCCAGACATGAAGAGGGAAATTGCGGAATGGGTTAGCAAATATTATACATGTCAGAGAGTTAAAGCCGAACATCAAAGACCAAGTGGATTGCTACAACCATTGGAGATTCCAGAGTGGAAGTGGGAACATATTTCCATGGATTTCATAGTTAGATTACCAAGGACAAGGGCTAATCATGATGCCATTTGGGTTATAGTGGATAGCCTTACCAAGTCAGCTCATTTTTTGCCTATAAATGAAAGATTTTCACTCGACAAGTTAGTCCATATGTACCTGAAGGAAATTGTAGTTCGTCATGGAGTTCCTGTGTCCATTGTATCGGATCGAGATCCAAGATTTAATTCAAGATTTTGGAAGAGTTTTCAGGAATGTTTGGGAACAAGACTGAATATGAGTACAGCTTACCACCCACAGACGGACGGCCAAAGTGAAAGAACGATCCAGACAATCGAAGATATGTTACGTGTTTGTGCTATTGATTTCAAAGGAAGTTGGGACGAGTATTTACCTCTGGTAGAATTTGCCTACAACAACAGTTATCACGCCAATATTGGGATGCCACCTATGAAGCCCTTTATGGACGCAAATATAGATCTCCAGAGTATTGGGACGAAGTGGGAGAACGCAAAATACTTGGACCTGATTTAGTACAACAGACAAAGGAAGTGGTTGAAATTATCCAGAAGAGATTGATAGCCGCACAGGACCGTCAAAGGAAATATGCAGATCAGTCAAGGAAAGATATGGAATTCGAAGAAGGAAGCTTGGTATCACTGAAAGTATCACCGTGGAAAGGACTAACAAGGTTTGGAAAGAAAGGAAAACTGAGCCCAAGATATGTCGGACCTTTTGAGATTCTAAAGCGCATTGGCAAAGTAGCTTACGAGTTGGCGTTACCTCCGCACATGGAGCATATTCACAATGTTTTTCACGTATCAATGCTTAAGAAGTATAATCCAGACTCCAGGCATGTAATAGAATATGAGCCAATGGAGCTTCAGGCAGATTTGTCATATGTAGAAAGTCCGATAGAGATTCTAGAGGAAAGAGAGAAGGTATTGAGAACTAAAGTGGTAAAGCTAGTAAGAGTATTATGGAGAAACCTAAAGGTTGAAGAGTAAACCTGGGAGTTAGAAAGTGATATGAGAGAAAAGTACCCTCGTTTGTTTTCTTAGGAAATTATGAGGACAAAATCCTTTTAAGGGGGGAAGGATGTAATATCCGGGATATATCGTGTAACTATTTTTGCTAATAAATAATTATTATATGTGTTCAGTATCTATTCTGTGAATTATTTGTTAAGTGTTAAATGTGTTTGAATATTTAAAAATAATATTAATTGAGTATTTTAATTTTTATATGTCCAAAATAAAATATAGATAATTGTCATATCTTCCTTATTATTTTTATGTTGATTTATGAATTTATAGGAATCATATGAATTTTATAAAATCTTTTTCCGGGTATTTAAAATCTATTTTATAAAAATGGGAACCAACCGACGTCATCCGTTTTTACGTTTTTAGAACCCGAAACTCTTCCGAGAACTCCTTCCTAACCTAATTGCAATATTTCGAGCATTTTCCATGTTTTGACTTTTTCGATCCGGCGTACAGTTTGTCCTGCGCGGGTCCCGGCCTAACATTTTCGATACAATATTCGTTTCGGTAAATCAATAAAACTCGTATTTTTGATAAACGGGAGCTTTTTATTAAACTATCACAATTATCACCTCGTAGTACGTGTAACCAGGCGCTGAGACCAAGACCGCAATTCAAATTGTACTGATTTGGATAATTATCCCGAAAATCGATACCGTTTGGATCAGTTTTTACAAATAAACATACCGTTTTATATCCGGAATGATCCAACGGGATACTAATTTCCGTAAATATAAATAGCCTTTTACCGTATTTTATTCCGTATCAAAATCATTTGCAGTCAGCTAAAAATATAATTTTCCAGAGAAAATACTTATATTCATATAATCTTCTGAAAATCAAACCAACTTTTAGAGGTGTTATTGATCTTTGTTTGGAAAGCTCGAGTAACCGATTTGAAGGTCTTGAAGAGCTCTATCAGATTCTGTGATCCATACACCTGCAGAAATTAAGGTTATTTTTCTATAATTTTTATTATTTTCAAATTATTTTTATTAAAAATATGAATTTTTGTTAGGATGATTGTTTTTATGATTTGATGATTGCATGTTGTAGAGCTTGTTTTCCTGATAATTTTCATATGTCGTACATCTGATTTGGAGTCCAATAACATGTTCAAAAGTGGGTTTGATTCTCGAATTTTGAAATTAGGGTTTACAACCCGTATGAATGTTTTTAATTGAAATTTGGGGCTTTTTGATTTAGGGATTATTAGCTGTTGATTTATAGTGGGTTGTGTTCCTTATGAAATTTGCAAGCGATTGGTATATAGCTCATTAACTGAGGATTAGTGAATCGAAGGGAGTTGTCTTTTTAAGTTTTCGATGTTGCGCCGGAAACCGGCGATGTTCTTGGCCAATTTCCGGCCAAGTCTGGGGTTATTGATGTGTTTTGATTGCATGAATCAATTCCTGGTTATCTGTAGATGCGATCTGGAGCTTGTGGTGAGTTAAGGGTGCCGAAATCGTGTTCTCCGGCCACCCCTGTATTTTCCTGTGATGGGGGGGTGTAAAATTGCAGTTTGGTACCCTGACTTTTGAAAACGATGAAGTTCAGTCCCTGAACTTTCCAGAGTTTTCAAAAATAGAATTCCTGCTTTAAAAATATTCAAAAATCATATTTCCAATTTATTTTTATTATAAAAATCCTTTTTAATTTCTGAAAATTCCAAAATTTATTATTTTAATTCCAAAAATTATTTTTAATTCAAAAATAAATCTGAATTAATTAGTTAATTAATTTTAGTTAATTTTTAATTGATTAATTGGTCAATTAATTCGAAAATTAATTGATTAATTTATTTAATTCATTATTAAGTGATTTTAATTAATTATTTAATTAGATTTAATTATTTAAAAATTCTGAAAAATAGTTTTGAGCTTTAAAATATTATTTAAAATTGTTTTCAAGGCTCGATAATTATTATAAAATTGTTTCGAAGCCAGAATTGGCCAGCCGAATCCTGTTTATTACTCCAAAATTGATCCAACGACACGTTTTAATTCCGAAAAATGTTTTAAAAATCATTTCAAATACACGAAAACATGTTTATGACCCGAGACTTCTTTATAAATGGTATATCATTGATTATTTGACGTGTTATGTGCTATATGTGACTAGTTGGTTAACTGTCAGTCTATATATTCGATGTTTATTTGTTTATTACGTAACTTTTAATTCGTGAATCGGATTTGAGTCAAACGAAAGGTAGATAGAATTATGTGTTGAATAGAATCGTATGAGTTGAATATTGATAGATGTTTATGATATGTGAGCAGAAGAGGCAAGGCGTAGAAAAGGAAAACAGGTAGTCGAGGAGTAAGACAATGGTGATTGAAAGCGAGTGCAGTATAGTAAGCTAGTATCAGGCAAGTGTTCTGAATTTTCTCGAGATATTGTAGTGATTGATAGTCCTGTTTTATATTGCAACTGCTTTGAAGCACTGAACCCTAAACCCTGATTCCGGTTATTGATCTCGAGTCGTAAACCTGATTCTTTCTAGACCATTGATTGTTGTATACCCAAATACGAACCTCAAATATACGATACTACTCCACAAATACATACAAACTAAATATCAAACACTGAACCAGATTGCTTATACATTCAAACCATTGTATCTTATGCTTTGAAAGACCAAATCCTTGAAACCATGAAATATTGATTCCTTGTTATCCAATTCTTTCATTATCTATCATTCATGCTTTGAAAATGCCATATTGATTCTTATTCAGATTAAAACCATTTTCATTATTGAACATCCAATGTTGTTAATGATTCTGTTTATTGCTTATTATTGCTTATTCTGTTATTATTTTAGAATTGGATTGTTTTTATAAAATTGTGGACCAGATTCGTGGTCAGACCATATAATGGTCAAGTTAGGCCAATGTGTGCCTTGGATCCAGTAGTTAGAGCAGTGCTGTGTGCTTTGCTCGGGGTTAGTGCGTGACTGATCAGCAGCCTAACCTTGGTTTTTAAAATGAAAATATAATATCCAATTCTAAATCATAATCTATTGTTCACTTGATATCATAACCATATTCACCTGATGATCATTATTCTCAATTTTGTCATTGTGACTTGCTGAGCTAGTTAGCTCATTTGTGCGATATTGTTTATGTTCTTTTCCAGTTAAGAAGGAACCGGTTGGTACCGAGGATCCCCAGTCCAGCGCGAGAGCTAGGGGTTCAGGTTGATTGAGTTGAGCTAGTAGGCTTCTTTTGGAATAATTTAAGTTTGTAAAAGTTTGTAATATTATTAATTACTCAGTTCTGAGTTGGAATAGTTGGGATTCGAATGTTTGTTATATAAGTAAGTGTGTTTAGCTTGTGTGAATACTTTAACCTGTTGCGGTCCGTGGTAGTTGGTAAGTAGGGTCACTGTATATTATTATTATTATCTTTATTATTGTTATAACCAGGTTATAAATAGTGTGTGTGTGTGGACCCCAAACTCATGACCCGGGTTTGGAGGGTGCCACAGTTACCCCATTTATTCTAACTGTTTCCAAGTGAAGTTCAGTGTCCAGGTGTGGCTTGACTCTTAGAAACCTATTTTAATCCATTATCGAGATATGATTTTCATGAGTTTATGTGTTTATTCTATAATTATTAATGTTTATCACATTTTATGGTGATAGAATCCTATTATAAGTCCATTCCATGTGGATAAGAGTTCTCCTTTATTGAGGGAGGTACAGTCCTAGTCAAACACTACATCTACCAGCTGAGGTACACGGTTCCTGTCAGCTGAGGTATGTTGATGCTGCTACATCAGCACTTCACCATCCATTCCATCCAGGTGCTTCCAGAATCTCACTAGTCCACAAGGACCTAATCTTGATACATTCCAGTACCTCCCATTACCACATAAACCTGTCAATAGCCAACTGAACCTCTTGATTGGCTACTGTTAGACCAAGATCTCTGTACCTTGATGCGGATACCTTCAAAACCATGATCCTTTGAGCCAAGAACCTCATCAAAACCTTCATTACTCCATACCAACGCAGCCCAAACCCTTTATGGACCTTAAATCCCGCCCATGCAAGATTTTGGGCACAACAACTACCCCCCGGGTTCCTTGCAATATTGAATACAAAAGGAACCAGAAAAATCTTTTAACCCATCAACATCACCTATTTAATTCCTTAGAGCTTCTGCTCTTCCAATTTACCTACATTCCTTTAACTTTACATCCCTAGGTTTAACCATGAACCTAGGAATAACCCTAAGGTTCTAGTTACCTACCTCCCTAGAGCTCCTGCTCTAAGAAACTATACCATACATTTACCTGCACTTTTCCAAGTTATATATCCTTATACAAAACCTTTATATTTTTAAGCTTCTGACCTGCTTATACAAAGAAAATTATATTTCTTGTTATTTTCTTTTTAGAGGAGGTTCAACCATCCAATACGTCCTCCACGTACATACCTCTTGAGCCAATGTACCCATTTCAAAGGTTTCATTCTATTAAATTAAACCTTTTTAATTTTTATTTAATTCCAAAGAGAGATTATGGTTTTAGAGGGAGTCAATGACTCATATTCAAATTAATTTGAATTCACGTGAGACTTTCCCCCTTCTTTTTGGAACACGCAACCAGCTGCAACACCTTCCAAAACTTCACTTTTTAACCAATAAGAAGGTGCCACGTGTTTTACACCCCTTTAGTTCCTCATGCCTATATAAACATCAAGTTGTTTTGCCCCTTTCTCTTTTTTTACTCCTAAGCTGTAAACTCTCAAACTCACCCCTACCTCTTTCGACGTTACAAGTACTTCGGTGGTGTGGATTTCGGCGAGTCAAGTTGTTCTTCTCCGATTTTCATCTTCTGCTCTAATACTAAGGTATAGATTCTCTCTCTCTCTCTATTTGCTTGTCTGCTTTTATGAAATCCTTTTTGCATGCTTTAAGAATCCAAACAATCACATGCATACTCGATTTTGTGTTTATACTTGCGTGCTTGATTTGTGTGTCATGGTTATACCATTATTACTTGATTCCCATAGGTATTATTCTAATTTTGTTGTGGCGATTAGACTCCTAATCCCAATATTTTTTTAATATATGTTCATCTTCCCACATGTGCACCTAACTATGTATCATACACTTATACTTATATTTGCACACACATCCAATATCACATCCTCATTGTAAACGCATGCCTAGGTTAATTGTAGATTCACCATACATGTGTGTTGTATTTATGTACTTTTATGTTATATATTCACACATATACCTTTTGTAGCTAGATTAGGTTATATTTGCCTTAGGTGAATGTTGGGACCTAAACATCGTCCCTTTACCCATTCGTGAGGTCTTGGTACTTAACCTCTTATTGTACACCTTACGCTCCCTCAATATGTTTGATCAATTTTCCTAACCGCTTAGCCTACTATTTTCTCTGTACAATGTCAAGACCCTAAATATTCCCATTTGTCTTACGATGAACCTATAAGCCATCCGGATTTTTAGATTTCCCCTAAGTCACGTGCCTTGGCCATTTATTTCATTATACTGTAATGAGAATAGGTTTGCAGTTGGTTTACTCTGCTTTGAACCTTTACAGATGTTAAGCGAATTCACGGCTATTAGCTCCCACCACTCATCCACACATGAAAGTAAATCTTTAATTGATTTCTCGGGCATAAGCTCCACCCCCTTGGTCTCTCGAGGTACTGTAAGCGCCCATACCTGCTCCAAAGTTGTAGTATTGAACCGTGAACGTGCCTTGGTGATGTCAAAACCAAAATCCAACCTTCCATCAAATGAAGACCTTGATGTCGAGGCCTTAAACTGGACCACATCTCAAGAAGCTGAGTCAAAATCCTTTTTCTATGACTCATATATTCCTATCCATCCAGTCACCCAACCACCTGAACCTAATGACCTTAACGATGATGCTTCAGAAAGTGAGACCAATTTAGTTGCTTCCAAAAACGTAGATTTGATTTATGAAAATCTTGACACGACCATGAATGGAGTTAAGCCGGCCAACCTACTTTCCACCATAGAAACTGGATATCACATTGTTGTCCCTGTTAGGGGTGAATGTTGTCATAGGTTTGACAACTTTGGACCCGAGCAAGTCATACCTAGAGTCGTTATGTCAGCCCATCACTTTAGAATGGGGATATCCATGCCCCTCCACCCTTTCCTTGTAAAGGTATTAAAAAGATATGATCTTTTCCCTATTCAACTTACCCCAAACTCCTACCAGATGGCAATATGTATGTATATCTTATACTACACATAATTTGGTGCAAAACTCACAGCTAATGAACTAGAATATTTTTACCAGTAGAAGCCCTCAGGAAAAGGCTCTAGAAGTTTTTATATTGCTGGTTGGGGGGTTAAATAAGGTAGGTGTATAGGTGGGAACAAAAAAGGTATGTCGGGGTAGCAGAAGCATTTCCTGTATTGTTATGATTGCCTATCTTATAAGAAAGATTTTAACATGAGGCCAAGTAAATATTTATTATCTCCTTCCACACCTTAAGCTTTATTCCAGCCTGTAGGTTTCTTTTTTGGTTTATTTTTGATAATTGTGTTGAATGTATGTATATGTGTAGATACTCCTGTTATGACCACCATACAGGGAAAACAGTTTAAGCATGCCAAGGAAGCTCTTGTTATTTATGCATCCCTTGGTGATGAAACCAGTTTGCTTATAAAGAAAAACTTGAAAAGATGTAAATTTGTTTCAAGAGGTTTAGCAAGTGAAGTTGGTACCTCTCAGATCATAGGTCCTTATTTGCGTTCTAACTTTCTTTCGTGTTGTACTTGTCTTTCCATCTTTTATTATCATTATTCACCATCGTACTTATTGTTTATCCCACTAATCTTCTTACAAAAATGTCTAATGGAGTTCCCTATAGCATTAAACAAACCATTAAGTTTGAAGACCTTTTCCAAGATGATGATAATTCAGGCCCCACTCGGGCAACCCCTATCTCCAGGATTCCTCACTCCTCCTCTACTCAAGACAAATCAGGCTCCTCTTCCAAATGAAAGCTCTCCCTCGTTGCTCCTAAATCAGCCAAAGCTCCACTCTCAAGGTCCTCGAAGAAGTTAAGAAGTGGTGTTGCTTCTGATGAGACAGGGAGGCTCCACATGTTTACTGAAATGCCGTGGAATCAGGTTCCTGAAGAAACCATCACCCAATGGGATAAGATCAAATTTATAGAAGCTGAACCTGTAATTACCCTAACTAATGCTCAAAGCCTATTCCTGCACCTAAAGAATGGGGAACGGATCACTCAAGTTGCCCGTGTAAATTAAAGGTTGGAACAAGAGGTGCAGCAACTGAAGTCTACCCTGAAGGCATGAGATGATGAAAGAAAGAGGGCCGCCGAGACGTTGAAGAAGATAAGAAACTCAAAATAAAACTCCTCAAGAAAAAGGACCAGCTTAACCAAAAAATCAGTGCTATTGAGCAAGAGAAGGAAGAGGTTGCAGCTGATCATGCCACGAAGGTGCATAAGTTGGAGCTGAAGATGACCAAGCTTGAGACAGTTATAGATGGATTTAAGGCCATTCTCCTAGATGCGAAAAAGACCATGTATAAAACTGGTTGGGCCAAAGGTGGCAAAGATTTCATGCAATGGAGGTTTTTTCCGACCTTGACTGGGTCATGTTAGGTGAAGATGCAGCCAAAGATGCTAAGAAGATCAGGAAGGAGAAGGTTGTGGAAGTTGACAAGGCAAAGCCAGTGATACATGATGCTCCCTCTGTGGAGGTTCAAGCTTCATCTCCCACTATGCAGGTTGAGGTATGCACTGATGACCCTCTATCTCGTGAACCTACCATTGACGCCATCACAGATATGGTCATTGATACAATGACCATTCCTTGACTCTTTTGATCATGGTTAATATCCCTCCTTTTTTAGAAACTTATTAAGCAATTTCCCGAACTTAACGGTACTTTACACCAAGACTTATTCTGGATTAGGGTGTGGGCACCTCACAATGCTTCACAAGTTATAACACTACTAAACCCCTTTCCCTGTACCGGTTGCTTTTTAATTTTATCATCATACTTTTGGTTTAACAATGCCTTTATTATTATTTTATTTATGCATTGTTAAAGTAGGAAATATGCATGTGTAGCTTAGAGCTCTCAGGACAATATTTAGGTTGTAACTTGTATGCTTCCTAATCCCTAATCATAAATCTAAGTTGCATATATCTTAGGTTTACCCTAGAATCAACCCAACAGTCCTATTAGGATGTTCCGCTCCTTTAAATTTTAAATGATTTTTACTTTTATTATTGTTGTTTTACTTAAGATATTCCATTACTACTGACCAGTGTTAACCAAAAACCATTTCACCTTTGCACTAGTATTTATTCTTAAAATTAGCTAGGTCAAGCTACTTTTGACTATTCCTACCCCTTGAGTTACCTGGATTCCACCCTGGATACTGATTGTAAATGTGTCTAAGTATTCTTTCCTTATTAACAGTTGCACCTAAACCTGATTAAACTTAGCTATGACCATAACTCAAACTTTATACTTTTTATCTATTTTACCAATTAATCTATATTTAGTGAAGTTGCTTAATACAGACTGTATCAAAGTTACAACCTTCTTGATATATTCTATTTCGGATCCGTTTTACACAAACACGTCCAAATATTTGCATACTAAACCAGCTATACGTATCTACTCGTATCTCAAGTTCGACTATCATATTTTCATGAAAAATAAATAAACATGAATTTTTTACTCTAAAGCATATGTATACACTCACGGCCTCATTGCGACTTATACAGTATTATTTTGCCTTACAAATAGCCTATCTAATGTTTAAATAACATTTCAATTCTTTGTAAATGTCTCAACTTAGCATACACTTTCAAAATGAAAATAATGTTTGACTTAGTCATCATTGTTTTAAAATTGGTTATAACAGCTACCAATATTCAAGTTCTAACACACAGAAACACCTAACATGATTCTATTAAGGGTGTTCACATAACTCAGTAAAGCTGACTAGGTGTATTCGAATTTCCTGACTTAGTATAAACCAATTCGATATTAATTTTAGTTCTAAAAAGGTAAAAATGAGGTTCATGCATTGAGCTTCATTTTTGAGGTACATCACCAACCAAATATATCAGACTAAAACTAGAATATGAACCTAACACACAACACTAAATCTAAACTTGCTTACTCACCATCACTCGCAAGGATTTCTTAAAAATTACTCAAGAGGTTTTTCCTAACAAATTTTTAAGTTAATCATAAGGTTCTACAATGATTAATCATCTTACTAAATCTATTCTACGCATGCAAACATACAATATTTAATGAAACAACTTGAGAAATAGAAAAAATCAGAATTACTTCTTATCTTTTTCTGCTTTCTTTATAGTCCTATGACCACCTCTAACTCCAATTCCTATTCCAAGGTTCATATTTTGAACCTGAGCTTACATCCTTATAAGCCCTTGAACTGAAAGAGATGTGTCCTAAGTTCAATCATGTATGATGATTTAGGAATAACTTTTATGTAATTTGTTTGATTTCAATTATATTAATAAAAGACTTGTTTTGTTTTTATTATGGGTTTTATCAATTTAAGTGTTTAAATAAGATATGCCATAGTTTAGAGTAAAGTTTTTTATGGATTATGATGAGATCATAATAATGAGACCTAAAAGATGATAACTCTGAACTTAAATAGTTCCTGGTCGTAGGATTACTAACTGGTAATTAGTAATCCGCAAAGATCGGTACATACTATGTTTGCTTCAGTATGAAGAATGTCTGTTCTCATAGACATTTGTGTGGTGACACTATAGCTAGTATGTAGGTGCTTATTATAGAATAAGTTCACTACACATGACTCGCACAGCTGAACAACTGATGGAGTTCACTCACGTGTCAGCAGTTGTTCACATAGTGATAGTTGTACAAGTGTCCTTAGACTTGAGGTCATCATAGTCATCTTGTGTACATCGAACTATACTTTGGTTTTGTTATTAGTCCCCAGGGACAATAATAATGGCTCTTTTGTGTGCAGGAATTTATACACGAAGATAGTAAATGATCAATAAAGGATTTACCCCTTCCAGTGAAGGAAGAGAATGTGCTTAATGCTGACCACTTATGCTAGTTCAGGAATCTCTGGTCAGAGTGAATGGAATTAGAAAACAGTTTCTAGCTCACATTAATTAGAACTAAACATAGTGAATGGGAAAGCATATGATTAAATTAGATAGGCTTGACACGAGTTCCATGCCTTGTATTTAATCGAGACATTGCAGGGCAGAAGGAATTGATTGTACGGTAACTATTCACTGAATAGGTTCTTGGTATTCTAAGCAGTGAATTCGTATTATCCGAATAGTCGCGATATGCTGAGAAGTATCCCTCACGATGTAGAATAAATATGATTAATTTATTAATTAGTCATATTTAATGAATTAAAAAATTTATATAAATAATGATAAAATAGTTTTATTATTAGTTATTTCTACTACCGGCTTAATATTGAACCTACAGGGTCATACCATAAAGGAGAATGATTTAATGGCGGAGGAATTAATTAATAATGGCTGGTAATTATTTATTTGTGAAATAAATACTTAATTAGCAAATTTAATAATTGATTAAATGAGATTTAATTAATTATAAATTAATTAAGAAAAGTTCTTAATATTATTAATTAAGAATTTAACTTTTGGAATTAAATCAAGTGAGAGAATTATTTTCTAAAGTGTTTAGAAAAAGGATTAATGATTAAAAGGTGTTTTAATTATTAGTTAATTGATTAATGGGAATAATCAATTAAAGGGTTAATAATAATAATATTTTATGGAAAAAATTTCAGCTAAAATTTTTTGCCTATAAATATACTGTTATAAACCTTATTTGCCTCAACTCCAAAACCTAATTTGAAGAAGAAAAGAAAAAGGAGGCAACCCTAATTCTCTCAACCTCTTCCTCTCTCCATTACTTCGATCTCTTGGTGGATACCGGTGGAGTACTTCACACTTGAGGAGCAGCTGCTAGGGATCTCCATTTATCATTCTTAGATCTCTTTTAAAGGTTAGTGATCGATCTCTCGATTTATTCACAATTTGTATGCGATTATATGGGTTTTATGTGTTTTAATTGTAACCCACGCTTCCGTGTATGCATAAATCCCAACATGAACTTAACAGCATCCCTGCAAGCCCCTATTTCATGTGCAAGTACCTCATACCCCGACCATACTTATGCAAAACTTCACAAGATCTACACTAGGCTCAGCTTCCCTGAGATCGACATGCACCCGTGGAAATCCTATAGACTCGTATTTTTATACGAACCTATCCATCCATGTTCACATACCCAAGCAATCCTAATCTAGGAATCAAGTATTTACTCAGATTCATCATTTTCCCATATATCAACAAACATGTTTTTTGCATAAGTAATGCCCTTACTACCCAAAGGGAATCACGTAGGCTAAAATATTTTGGGTCTTCCCGTGTATAAATCATACATCCTATGTCTAAACTATGCACTTTTAGTATATCAACCATACACCATTTTATCCAGGTACGCAATTAATTGCGTACATCCTTCCTGATACAAGAATTATATTATTTCCAAAATTCCATTGTACTTCCATGTCATTTATTTGACAAACCAGAATTATTTTGAGGTATGTATCATTAGACACACCTCCATATAATATCCATATTCAAGGTATAAAACCTTTATCCTTTATAACATGCATTCATACAAGTCATACAATCAATGCTTATAAGAATAATTACCAGAAAATTTTCTTTGTCCTTAATTCATTAAGGTGAAGAACTATAGCAGGTGGACCTTATTGATATAATCCATCCATATATGCATTCATATTCAACCAAACAACATAAAACCAAGATATATGAAGTAAAATTCATTTTTTTATTCCGAAAAAAAATAGGAAATCCTAACGGTGAGGTGTGCACTACCCCCCGAGCCTACCACAACAATCAGTTATCATGCTGAATTTGAACCTATCATGACATTTATAACTAATAAGTCTCTTTTATTTTCCTATGCCTGAAAGAGGCCTATTTGAAATAAATAAAAGAAATTTTACTAATAATACCTCTTACGGTGCTCAGCATTCGAAAACCCGGGAATCAGCTTCACATCCAAGTCTGCCAAGTGGTACGTTCCTTCCCATAAAATTGTCTTTATGATGTAAGGACCTTCCCAATTAGCACCAAAGATGCCATGCCAGGAGTCCTCATGTTTGGCATCATTCTTCTTAACACCAAGTCCCCAACCCTCAAAGGTCGAGCTCGAACCTTCTTATCAAAATATTTCCTTGTCCGCTGCTAACTTCAGCTGTGAGTTCCCACGTACCTCTTCCAACAAATCCAGGTATAAATGATGATAAGCTCATTATTTTCTGGATCATAATATTTCCTCCTAAATGAACCTGTTCCAATCTCTGCAGGTACATTGCCTCACACCCGTAGGTGAGGGTAAAAGGAGATTCACATGTTGTGGTTCGAGGTGTGGTGTTATAGGACCATAGCACCCTAGGTAGCTCCTCTGGCCAACATCCCTTGCATTCCTCCAAATTTACCTTTAAAGTGTGCTTTATAATCTTGTTAATAGCCTTAGTTTGACCATTACTTTGTGGATAGCACACTGCTGAGAACCCCTTCTTTAAATGAAGGTCCTCACATAACTGCCTCATCTCCTTACTGTCAAACTGCTTCCCATTGTCAGAAATTAGCTTATAAGGTACTCCATACCCACACACAATAGACCTAAACACAAATTTTTTTAGCTTTGTTGCCGTGATAGTAGCCAAGGGTTCAGCTTCTACCCATTTGATGAAGTAGTCCACTGCAACCACCGCATACTTTACCCACCTTTTCCTTTGGGAAACTCACCCAATCAGATCAATCCCCTACACAACAAATGGTCATGGACTTTTAAGAGGCTTCAATGGAATTGCTGGCTTACTATTGAAGTTGGCATAACTTTGACAGTGATCACAGGAACTCGTATAGAGGTAACAGTCCTTCTGTAAACTAGGCCAATAGTATCCTTGACGTAGTATTTTATGAGCCAAGGAAGCTCCTCCTGAATGATTCCCACATATCACTTTATGAATTTCTCCCATGATATATTTACATCACTTTTCTGATATGCACTTTAAAAGTGGATTATTGAAGCCCCTTTTTGTAGAGAGTTCCCTCATATACCACATTCCTCGCAGCTTTGTACTTTAATTTCCTTGCATCTCCCTTTCCTTCTGGGAGAATTCGTTTAGTTATATAGTCATAAATGAGACTCATCCAGGTTCCTTCAGATGCCGCTTCAACTGTGACTGTTTCCATTTTGGGGATGCTTGGTTGCTGATGCACCTCCAATAAGATGACACATAATAATGTAGCTTCCCTTTGTGAACCCAACTTTGCAAGAGCATCAATATCTGAATTTTTTGACCTTCGAATTTGTTCCAAATGAACCTCATTAAATTTGTTCATCAATTCATGCAAGTACCAGTTAGTCCCAAATGATCGTAGAAGGGGGTTGAATACGATACCTATAATCTTTTTCGATTCATTACAAGTTTTTCGTTATAAGTACGGAATCAAAATAGACATAAAACAATTCGAGAATATATTATTTTATTAATATAAACCTTGAGGTTTCTACAATCTAATCAATGAATTGATTAGCTAAAATTCAGCAGCATAACTTTGTGTTTACAAGATTAATAAATGAAGTCTTTAATGGAGGTCTCGTAAAAACAGTTTCTATTAGCTGAAGAAGATTATCAAAATGTATTAAATTCATTTGATGCTTTGTAGACTTCAATTCCTTTGGACAGGTGGCACATTTATGTCCTTACAAATCCTCAAATTACTATATTTGTAATTCACAATGACACAACCAAGTAGTTACTTACGACCACAAGCAGTGTAGAGTAATTACTTGCGACCTATAATTTCCCCGTTGACAAGTTAGTTGCGACCAAGGATGCTAAGTGAGTTGCCTTGGCCAAATTCACCACATAGACTTACTTGCGACCAGGGAGGATAAACTATCTTGACTTAGCCATTTTTCTCTTCTTTGACCGTTACTTGTGACCTGGATCACTAGTGTAAACTTTACTTGCGACCTGGGAGTGTAGAGAAGAGATTTTGACTTATACAATTTCCCTTAAGATACTTACTTGCGACCTTGTTCACTAGAGCAAGAGTTACTTGTGACCTAGTGTACTCCTGAGGGATTTTTCTTAGACAAATTTTCCAATCCAAGTTACTTGCGACCTGGTTGTCACAGTAAAGAATCTTGACTTAGACAAATTTCCATAAAAAGTTACTTGCGACCCAGGGAGCCTAGTAGTTTTCTTGCCTTAGATTGTTTTCAATAACTGTATCAACAATTAATGTCTCTTCTGTATAATTAAATTAAACCCTTCCTGATATGCTGATGCTTGGTGCACTGGTCTGCTTCACAAACAACTAGCATGAACCAGTTTAATTTAATTTCCTTGACAATTCTGAACTGATACATCTTGGTTGATAATTCATTGCTTCAATCACTGAACCCCTGATCTTTAATACTTCAAATCAAATCATTTCACCGGCATTGGAAGTCCTTTGACATCTTATTTTTCATGGAGGCTTGAACATATTAATGAACTTCTTCCCATGACTTGATTGTGGACTTAGAGAGTCATTTGCATCTTTTGATTCTTTGTATATATCTGGTCTCCATCTTTAGGGTTCCTGTGCTTCACAATTTAATATTATTTATCTGTTTTTGTTTCATGTTGAGTTATAATTACTCGACTATATATTACGTTACATTATTCTTTACAGTACCTCATGTATAGGTCTGTCCGCGGCCCTCTAGCCAAGAATTGAATCACTATAGACATTTAGATTCTCTACTTTCATTTCCAAAGCTAGCTTTAGGCCTACAATCAGGGCCTTATATTCTACATTATTATTTGTTGCATAGAAATCAAAATGAACTAAACTTTGTATCCTATGTCCTTCCGGGCTTAGTAGCACTACACCTGCACCAGCTCCTTTACCATTCACTACTCCATCCACATATAAGGTCCACCATGGTGATCATTTTTTTTCATCCTGAATCTTCATTTTTGGTTCAGCTGAACATTCATTACCTTCCACGGAGAATGTTTCCGGAAATTCCGAAAGGAAATCAGCAAGGGTTTGTCCTTTTATAGCTATTCTTGGCTTGAAATCCACATCAAACTGACCCAACTCTATAGCCCACTTCATCAATCTTCCAGAAGCTTCTGGCTTATGAAGAACCTGCCTTAATGGGTATAATGTATGCACCTCTACCTTATGAGCTTGAAAATATGGTCGAAGCTTCCTGGTTGTAAGTATCAAAGTATATGCAAGCTTCTCCATATTGGTGTATCGAGTCTCAACATCCAACGACCTCTTGCTGACATAATACACCAGGAAACTGAACTTTACCTTCTTCACGTACCAGAACCACACTGATGGAATACTCTAAAATTTTCAGGTAAAGAATGAGGACCTCTCCTTCTATTGGATTAGACAATAATGGGGGACTTCCTAATTGATGCTTCAGCCTTTCGAATGCAGCTTCACATTCTGAAGTCCATTCAAAATTCTTGTCTTTCTTGATTGCTGCAAAGAACTCCCTACTTGATAGTCTCCTTGTTAAACATGAACCTTCTTGATAGTCTATGGTGAACGCATCTCAATCAGAGACTTTATCTTCGCAGGATTGACCTCAATACCTCGATGGTTTACTATTGTAACGCCTTCTTGACCCGGGGTATAAGTCTGGGGGTTATTAGCTAATCACCAAACCTGTTCAATCTGATTAATAATTAATAAAGAAATGAAATTAAACCCCTTTAACACTAACCAGGATCTTTTTAGGTTGAAGTATGAAAACAAGAACCACTAACTATTTTTATTATAAACCAACATTCAAAGTCTCACAAACTCTCTTTATTACAAACCATTGTCTATTTCATTTTTAACTAAGTTCAGCTTTTATTAAAACACACACACTATCTAACAACACTCCACCTGTTCGGGCAACTCAAAGCTTTCTTCCTGGATTGGGATCAACACCTTGGGTATGAGAGGATCCTGAGGCTTGACCCGCTTCTTTACCACTCGAGTCCTGATTGGTTTCATATTCCTTCTTAATTGAAACAATAAGGTGAATAACAATAAAGGGGTGAGCCAAAAATTGCTCAACAAGTCCACAAAAATATAAACAGTGTTAAAGCATTTTAAATGAATCCGTCATCCCAGGTATATCTGCCAAGATATAACCTCACGAGAATAAAAAGAAGGCCATTACTGGCGAGTACAAATGAACTAAATTGGACACAAGTTCGCATCTATATTCTGCTGATCAGTCAGAATATAATGAGATCCATATCTCAATATATAGATCCAGTCGGGTACCCAGGCACTATAGCCCACGTCGAGGCACCAGTCATCCCGGTCCTCAGGATTAAGACACACTCAATCCCAAAAATATCATTATCCAGTCCATCACTTAGCAACCGGAACAATCGGTATGCTTTGATATATTCCAAACACTAGAATATATCAATCTCCATGTGTCACCAATAGAATATGAATCAAGAATCCAAAACAACGGAGAAATCAAGAATCGAAATGAAATATTAACAAAGGAATAACAAGTGTATATCAGTGATCAAGAACAATAATCAAGAGGACGCGAATGTGATAAGCATTTGAATCAATATCACTATTCTGAAAGTAGAATAGGGAAAAAACTTGCCTTCTGCGCGACTCACTGCAATTGAATCACTTCTGTCTATCACCTTGGACTATTACCGACTCAACTTGCCTGGTTGGCTTAGCTTCTATTGGTAAAACAGACTGGTTAAGTCGCGTCGTACTTCATTTGCATCTTGAATCGACTTTAAACCGTTCCTAACATCTACCCATGCGCTTATGACTGACTCATGTATTACATATAAGCAAGTAAATCTCGATTAACCACGTAATACACATAAGCACATAATCATTTTTATGGTTAAAATAATTTTTTAAAACCAAAATTGACTCGCTGATCGCTCAACTGATCGTTATCTGACTCGTTTCCCATTTTTCCGGAATTTTTCGGACTCGTCTCGGCACGTAACTCGACTGATAATCAAACAGATAATAAAATCAACAAATTTCTAGAAGAAATTAAGCTTTGGTATTATTTTTAATGAAAAGAATACATTTTTCTAAGTCAATAGGCTTTCGTTTCACGCGAATCGGACTACCGGTTTAATTATTATCAATTAAATACTGATAATTCCATTTATTATTCACTATAAATAATTATTATTAATTTTTAAAACTCAAAAATAATTTTAAAATCATTATTTAAGAAAAATCAGAATTAAAAATGATTTTTCTATAATTTTTGGAATTAAAATGAATTTATTATGATTTATTGAAAATTATTTGATTAATTGTCAAAATAATTAATCACTTTTGAATAACTAATAAATAATAATTAAGAAAATAATTCAATCTGATTTTTAGAAAAGAATTCGGAATTATTTATAATATAAATCAATTAATTAAACAATTAATTAATCAATTTACAAAATAAATAAAACTGATTTTTAAAATTAATAAAAATCAAAATTTCAGAAACAGTTGTCAGAAATTGATTTCTGACAAAAACAGATCAAAATCGAGTTTTAATCCGGGTTTTGATTCGGGTAAACGGGTTGGGGCATGGGTCGGATCTTCAAGAACACACCAGAATTTTTCCAGATTCCGGTGACGTTCCCGGAGTCCGGCAACCCTAAAACCCTGCCAACTATGCATCGTCCAGCCTTGTTTTTACGGGGTTTTCATTTCCCATCCATTGACAACTCGATTCCAGCCATCAAATGACCAAAATCATCCCTGAAATCAATTCTCCGATCTAAACTCAAAGTTTTCCGGCCTAACATCGAATTTGCAGAATCGTACATAAAATCAAACGTTCAATAGTGCAAATTAAAGCTATGAATACATACAATCAAAGCCCTAAACTTTCAGGAACCAAAGATTCCCAGAAATCATCGAGTTGTGTTTTGAAAATTCAGTATAAACCCTAGAAATCAAAAATTAAAAACTACGCATTAAAACGTGAAATTGATGCTAGAAATGGAAAGAACAGATCAAAACCTTTGATTTGAGTACTTGAACTGCTTGATTTGGTGTTGTAATCAGATCAAAATCTCCGTTTAATTCTTCGACCTGAACCTGTTCTTCCCAACCCGATTTCAGAGAATTTTGTGTATTTTTGCAGATTTTAATGATTAATTATAATTAATTAAATAAAAATTAGGCTATTTATAGCAGTAAAAATAATACCCCTAATTAAAATTAAGGCCCTAATTCTACACTTTTTAAAATTAATAGGCCCCTAATTTTATAATTTTTGAGTATTAAAATTTAATTTATAAATATTTTATATATGCAATATATATGCCAAAAATTCCCAAAAATTGTGAATAATGCAAAAATGCAAGGAAATAATATAAATGAAAGTCCTATAATTTTATAAAAATAAAAATGTGATTTTTGTGGGGTTTTTGACACCCAATGGGGTCCGGAAAAGTCATTTTTCGTAAAACGAGAAAATTTATAAAATATCTAGATTTTCAGAATATTGCGATTGTAAAAGCCATTTGATGAAAAATAAGGCCCATTATTTTATTTGAAATACTGGCTTTAAAATCATTGTTTGGGTCATAAAACGTTTGAAATGAAAATGATGAATGCATAATAAAATATCTGAAAAATACCTTAAAAATACAGAAATGACACGAAATGCACGTAACACATAACAAACAGGGTTTAACAGATAATCACACATAAATGACGCATTAACACACTTTATTTATTATGATTCTGATATAATATAAACGTAAATTTCCCAGTCGTTACAACTATAAACCCCAAAAACTTCCATGATTCAACTCCAAAAACACACTTTTAAGGATTCAGCTTCATGCATGATTTTCTCAAAATATTAAACATCTCAGAGAGGTGTGTCACGTGATCAGCTGCAACCTTTGATTTTACCAGCATGTTATCCACATATACCTCCAATGTCTTTCCAATCTGGTTCTTGAATATTCAATTGACCAAACTTTGGTATGTTGCACCTGTATTTAACAACCCAAATAACATCCCATGATAATAATAGAGACCACTATCTGTTATTAAAGAGGTATGTTCTTCATCTGGCTTATATATAGGAACCTGATTGTAACCAGAATATGCATCCAGAAAGCTGACCAAAGCGTGCCCAGCTGTAGAATCAACTAAATGATTTATTTGAGTTAAAGGAAGCTGTCATTGGGACATGCCTTATTAAGATCTGTGAAATCCACACAAGTACACCATTTTCCCTTTGGCTTCTTCACCAAAATAGGAATTGCAAACCATTGTGGGTAGTGTGATTCTTTAACCAGACATGCCTTCAGCAACCTGTACACCTCTTCTTTCAAAGCTGTAGCTCTTTCCCCACTAACAGCCCTCCTTTTTTGCCTTACAGCCTTCTTTTCTAGATCAATATTGAAATGATGGAAGATAACCTTCGGGTCTATCCCCACCATGCCTGAGTGGCACCATGCAAAGACATCAAGGTTTGCTTTCAAAAAATTGGTTAAAACTTCCTTCACCTCTGCTTCCAGCTGTTGTCCAACTTTCAGATCTTTAGTTGAGTCAGTTTTATCTACCGATATGGATATGGTACCTCCGGTCGCACCTGTTGTTTCCTTTACCTCAGGCAACCTTGGGTCCGAATCAATCTCCAATGGGACCTCCTTATCTTTCTTGTCCAGTGGTTCAGGCGTGTTATCAAGACATTCAAAATCACTATCATTAACCTCATCAATAACCTCTTCCATCAAAAGGTCTCCATATTTTGAAAATTATGGTGGGGGTGCTTCCAGCATAAGGACCTCACCATGGGCATTTATCCCCGAAAAAAGACAACATCGGTATAAGGAGCTTCTTATGGATTTTGGATAATCATAATAGCATTGCATGTGGACCTCCCACTTTTCGTTACCATATGTCTAGTATCTTCCACTGATGGTTCCACCTGTTTGTGGTAACTGTCCAGACTAGGTCCACCATCTACCAGCAACACATGCTTATATGTATGCTCAGCTGCCCGTAGAGCTTGGAAATAGCATTCCCTAAACTCACCTTGATTTCCATTAACACAACCAATTCCCCTTGGAGTTGGTAACTTTAGGGAGAGGTGATATATAGAGGTTATCACTCTCATATCTTTCAACAGGGGCCTGCCAATTAAGGAATTGTATGAAATATCCTCATTAACCACCATAAATTATTCTACATGGGTTACTGACAGAGGTTCATCTCCTAAAGTTACTGGTAGCTTCATCCTTCTTACAACACATACTGGGCCTCCAATAAATCCATACAACTCATTATATGTTGGTGCCATTTCCTTATTAAGAAGATCCATTTTTCTGATAAGTTGCATAAGAGAGTATGTTACAGGAGCTTCCATTATCCACTAGCACCCTATGCACATTTAAACCTCCAATTAAAATAGTTATTACCAAAGCATCATTGTGTAGGTGATGAACATATTCTACATCTGCTTCCGTGAAGATGATATCATCTGCTTCACCTCCAAAATTCTTTGAAGGTCTCCCATTCAGATTATGAACCTCAAATATGGATGCTCTCGAGCTTCTCTTGCATATCTCTTCATAGAATTTTGGGATGAACCTCCATGGTAATGGCCTCCAATGATTGTGTTAATAATCTTTGCTCTGGGGACACGTTCAGGTTCTTTCTCAGCTTCCTTCTTAGCTTTATCATCCTTATATTTCCTGGCCTCCTGAGCTACGAACTCTATTAGGTATCCATTATGTATCAGATCTTCAATGTGATCCTTCAGGTGACGACAGTCAGCTGTGTCAAGGACATTAACATCATAGAAGGCACAGTACTTTACTTCATCCCTTTTTCCTGGTGGCCCTTTTTCTGTATGGCTTTTTGAAGATGTCTGCTTTATCTCCTACCTCAAAGATATGGCTAATTGGAGCTTTCAAGGGCGTGTACTCCACGTACCTGGCACGTTCCCTTTGATGTGGATAGATGTACCATAATCCCTTCCTATTCGAAGTTGCATTCACTGTGATTGGGGAAGTCTTATTATCCAGTGGTGTATCTTTATTCGAACCTCCACCAAAAATAGGTCGCATCCCAAATCCTCTATCCCTGGGGCTAACAGGACCTAACCCTTTTATTCTTGTTCCAACTCCCATTATTTCCATAAGAATTTCTTTTAAGGTTCTCCAGTGACTCCTCCGCCACCTTGTGAGATTTTGCTTTGTTGTAGAAGTCACTAAGGGTTTTAGGTTCCTGATGTTCGAGCTCCTTCCAAATTTCTGCACATGGTCTTACTCCAGCTATCAGGAAGTTCTTGTAGGTTTCATTTGGTGCTCTCCTTACCTTTGACACCTCAGTGTTAAAATGTTTAAAGTATTCCCTCAATAATTCATCTTTCCGCTGCTTAATGTTAGCCAAAGTTTTAGTAGGTGGTACATAGGCGACTGATGCCTGGAACTGAGTGACAAAGATCTGACATATTTTCCTCGAGGAACGAATTGAGTTTGTTGGAAGCCTCTTGAACCACTGGTGGGTATTCTCCTTCAATATAACATCTAGTGACCTACATTTACTTAGGTCCTGAACCTGGTAAACCTCCATCTAAGTATTGAATCGACTGAGATACACCACTGGATCAGTAGCACCATCGAATTTCAAGTCATTCACCCCTGTATGACCGTGGAAGGGGTAAATTCCTTACTTTCTTGGTGAAGGGAGATTCCAACCTCACTAATTTCTTTGAATTCTTGTGTGGCAATGGCAACTGTGTCAATGACCCAACAGTTGCCTACCCAAGCCACCAAACCTGTAATTATTTCAAAATCCAAATCTAAGAAAGCCCCCTCTGGTATCTCTCAAAAGATGCCAGTTGCAAAATCCACTAAAACCAAAGAGGGGAGTGTGAAGCAGGGCAAGATAGGTGAGGGAAGGGGTGAACATAAAAGAAATCCTAAGGATAAGGATGGAGAGTTGAGTGGATCCCAGCCTAGCCACACTGCAGTTTCCCAACAAACTGTAGTGCTTAAAAAGGATAAAAGCTCATTTCTAGCTACATCCTCCCAAAAAGATATAGTTATTGAACAAAGCTCTCAACCAAGAGCACAGGCCAAGAGGGTTAGGAACACAAGCTCACCCCAAACTTATGCCAGAAAGAAGAAATCTAAAACCCTTGGGGATGCACAGGGTACACACACTGTGCAAACTGGTGCAAAAGACACAGTCACTGCACCTTCACAAATTCAGTTTAATGTGGCTCCAATAAATGTGGAGTCACAGCCAAAATCTCTAGTAATAGAAATACCTCAAACACCAAACTCACCAACAAATTATCTGGATGTGGATATGATAAACACATCAATTCCTGATTCCCCTTCTTTAACTCTGTTGGGGAAGCCAAAATCTAGTGCAAGTGAGCATCATCTTTTAGATGATTTGTTGGCTCACTTGCCAATTCTTTCAGGAACTGTTGAATCATCTGTGCCCAAAATATCATCAATTAGCACAGAGTCCACAATAGTTTCTTTGCACATCTAGCTTCGAGATGCCCTTCTTTTTTGCCTTCATCACTTCCAAAGCTTTTCGGAGGTCCTTATACTTATAAGTGCCTCCTTCCCTATCTGATAGCTGCTCTTCATCCTTCTTCTCTGCACTAGAACCTCCATTAGTGTTATGTGTTGAGCTTTGGGTGAAACTGAAACTTCCATCTTCATCCGACACAGGAGCTTCGGGTGCAGTTTTACTCTTGCCTGCCTTCACCCGGGAAGGCTGCTTCTTTTTATTTTTACCCTTCGAACCTTTTGACATTGAACCTTCTGCATTCACCTCGTCTGCCACCTTTTCTTTCTTTTTATCCAGTTCCAGCCTGAGATTTTTATTTGTCAGCTTCTTTCCCATGCGATCAAAGACACTTACGCTGTGCGTAGCAGAAGGTTTAGCCTCATCTTCAAGCTTCTTCTCATGATCCCAATCTGCATTCTCCTGGTTAGTCTCCACATCAGAAAAGGTAGGCTTCTTTGGCTCAGCACCATCTTCTTCCTTTTCACCTTCGAAATTCAGTTGAATGGGAGTAACATATTTCTTCCCCACGTTTTATGCTTCCTCATCTGCTTGCTTAACATCGTGGACTTCTTCTCCAAGTAATTAATCATAGTGCTCATCTGTTGCAGGTGATTCGGGATATCCTTGTTGGTAAATTCCTCACCAGGATCGCCATTATTGCCATTTTGACCCCTTCGCAGTGCTCGTTCCTTGTCAGACATTTTTATTCTTCAAAAACGATATTGGAGTCCCTTCCTTTTAGTGCCAAAAATATTATGAAATAAATTTGTCTAAAACACCTCGGATTAATCATGCTTAATTAACTAAATCACCCTTGGTTTTCAGGTTAAATGGAACTGTTATAACTGCTGAACAGAGGTTCAATCAGCAGAAAAAAAGATCGAATTATGTATGAAATATGAACTGAGTCAGCAAAGAACCAAGCAAAATGGTTGAGAAATACCTTCTCGAATCCTGCCAAATATACTTGAAAATAATCACAATGGTTACACGTGCCAATGTGTGTAAAAAGTGAATATTTGAACCCCTTTGCCAATTGCCTATATACCTTATATATAGTGATCAAGTTCTATATAGTTCTCTAAGGTTGGACTCCATTCCTTGACCAATAATCCATGTTTTTTATCAGCCAAACCAGTTACCACAGTTATTCCAACTGTTCCCAAGTGAGGTTCAGTGTCCAAGTGCGGCTGAACTCTTAGAAACCTATTTTAATCTAATATCGAGATATAAATTTCATGAGTTTATGTATTTATCCTATAATTATTAATGTTTATCACATTTTATGGTGATAAAATCCTATTATAAGTTCATTCCATGTGGAAACGAGTTGTTCACCTTTATTGTAGTAGGTACAGTCCTAGTCAAACACTACCTCTGCGAGCTGAGGTACGCTGTTCCTGTCAGCTGAGGTATGCTGATGCTCCTACATCAGCACCTCACCATCCATTCCATCCATTCAGGTGCTTCCAGCACCTCACCAGTCCACATGAACATATTCCTGATACATTCCAGTACCTTCCATGACCACATAAACCTGTCAACAACCAACTGAACCTGTTGATTGGATACTGTTAGACCAAGATCCCAGTACCTCGGTGCAGATACCTTTGAGCCAAGAATCTCATCAAAACCTTCATTATTCCATACCAATAGAGCCCAAACCCTTTATGGGCCTTAAATCTAGCCCATGCAAGATTTTGTGCACAACAATAAGGTATTCTTAATGATAAAAAAACAAATTAGTTATTTGATGAAATCCTCATTTTAATCATAAAATAGCTAAATACAAATACTAAAACATATGATCATGTTCCGATTTTGAATTTCGGTCAATTAAACTAATTAACCTTTGAACAAAATAAAATGTTTCTTAATTCTTAAATTACATTTTACCTTTTTTTAAAAAAAATCTTGCCTAAAATTTTAACTTGTGATTTTTTTTAATTAACTTTATATAATTATATTTTAAAATTAGTAAATTTAACAAAAGTAGTCCTATGTACCCTAAATCTGTTTCTAAAATCTTTTTCAGAATGACATGACATGACATTTGTCACTTTTTAATTTGTGAGCGTATATGTATGTATGTGAGTTTCATATTATTATTAAGAAATTACTAAATATACACCTTATATAGTATGAATCTAAATATATTATAAAATTTATTATATCATTAACATTATATACAAAAATTAAAATTTGATAATTTTAATATTTATAAGTTAAGTCCCACTCCACTAGAAAAATATTTAAAATGAAAAATAAAAAGTAAAATATTTTTATTTTTAAATCGCATCGAAATATAACATATATGGTATGCATATTGATCGGTGAAAAATACAGTGAAGCCGGATTTTAAAAAAGCTCACTGATTGATGGAAAAAAATCAACAAAAATTCTATGCGAGAGTGTGTATTTTAATTATGTGTGGTATATAGTAAAGCCATTAGATTAGGGTTCCGTTTGGGAGTGCTGTTGAAAACTGTTGTGCTGTTAGAAAAAATGCTGGTGGGAAAAGTGTTGTCAGGAAAATTAGATGATTGTTTGGTATTTTTTTTAATTTATGCATATTTTGATATATAATATATAAAAATATTATTTTTGAGAAGGTTTGATGGTGAAACTGATAACTACTTTCTACAAAAGCTGAAAACAGCTTTTTTCAAAAGCATGGGGGACATGCGTTTGCTAACAACAGCTTTTAGATCAAAAGCGCTTTTCCAAACAACAACTTTAGAATTTACCAAACACATGTTTGACAGCTTTTCAGCAAAAAACTGATGTAGCTGTCTGCAACAGCAATACCAAATGGGGCCTAGATTAATGTAAATGTTTATATTATTTCCTAATATTTATTTTAAGACTTATTTGTATTTGAACAGTTGCCTTATAAGAGCAAATCCAATCCTATTCACGTGTTAGCTAAAATTTCCAGGTGTCAATCAATATCCTTATTATTTAAAATTTTAACCACCCCACTGGGTTCTTTCTATTAGCTAAAAGTATAGCTATTAAGATTTGTTCTTCCAAATTTGTTGATCGTCTCTGCATTAGCTATAACAATTCCACTTCATCTCCCGACCTTCTTGTGGTGTTATCCATTAGAAATGATTTTTAATCCGTGAAAATGAATTGAACCCTAGCCTGTGTAAGTGTATATATATTATTTATTTTTAATAATTATAATATACATATTTATTAATTTAATTTTATGTAATGTTAAGTGTAGAAATATCTATTAAAAAATCATTGTTAATCAAATTTGTTAATTAATTATATAATTATTTTAATATAACATTTTATAAAATACTAATAAAATATCATGATAATTAAAATTTAGTTAAATGTCTTATAAAATATAAAATTAATGTCTATTAACCAATTTTTATGATATTTAAAATATTACAATAACATCATCAAATATGTTTTTATTAAATATATTTCTTATTTTCTCTTAAATTAAATAAAAAAGTAATTAACTTTTCTTAGAATTTATTTCGTAACTTTTTCACCAAAAGATAACCGTTAAAATTTGAAAATAACAGTAATATAGCTAATCATTATAGTATATACTACGGAAGCACAATTCCTTACAGTTCAGTAAATTTTAGATAATATCTATTTTTTACTAATATAAATTCCTTACAGTTCATTAAATTTTAGATAATATCTATTTTTTACTGATACAACTAACAAATATATATACTCCCCTTGGAGATGCTCTAAATTATCATATCCAATCAATCAACCGTATCCAGTATATAGCGCCAGTGAAGTGTCTAGGAAAGGTACACAGTATGTAGTCTTATCCTCATTCCAAATAATGAAAAGGCAGTTTCCTTAAAAGACCCCAGTCTTGTGTGTGCGCAGATATGTGTGTTCTAGGTATAAATAATATATAATGATACATAAAAATACATAAAAGTAAGTTGGGTACTACCTTGACTCGTGATTTTCTTCACATGAGACTTACCTATGTCGTAAGAACCATATTTCTCCTTAATTCTTAATGTTCTGACCAAAAACTCATACTCGTTGTCATGGCCAAGATTTAGCCGCAATCTTTTCTCTTAATTATAATTAACAATTGATATATGAATTAAGAGTTCGCTCACATAATATTTGGAATCGGCACCGAAATTAAGTAGGGAAATTGAATAGGGTTTTCAAAGTAAGCGAAAACTAATAAAAGTAAATGATATGTAATTATTGAAAGCAAATCTAGTGAAATTTTGAAGAATTCCCTTGTGGTATTGTTTGTCAAAAGAAAAATGCTAGAGATCCCAAATATTTTCTCCAAAATATTTCCCAAATGTTGATATGTCAATGTCTAATGATTAAGTTTTCAAATAATAATATAGACCACACGTGCAGACATATACGCCTGTAAATTAAAATACGTCACATGTAAATCATATAATTTAGTAAAAAAATTGAAAAATAAATTTGAGACACCTATAAATAAAATATGCCTAAACTTTAATTGTGATTAGAGCCGGCCAAACGAGCGGTTTGGCTCGGCACGAACGTAACTCGACTCACCAAATATTCGCCTGACTCGCCTCGTCACGTGCTGGTTCAATATCAGGCACTATTCGGGTATCCCCACGAGCCGTACACGAGCTGCAACTTCTGAAACCGGACCGGAATCGCTCGTGTAAATCGCACAAGAATGACAATCAGGGAAATGATTAAATCGGCCCACGGTTATTCGTCTAAATTCGCGATTATTCGCCTAAAACTGGTTATTCTCCTGTTCGAGATTTGAACCGCTCATTGGGTCGCCGCCACGCGCCTGCTGTTCTTAGCCTCTAACGGCCACCTACAAATGTAACGACCACCTGCTCCTGTCACCTACAACTCTGCAACTGTAACTCCACTTCTCTAACGTTCTAATCTCCAACGTTTTTTTCCTATATAAATATAATTACCCATCCTCCACTTCTCCGCACTTCCAGTCTTCAACTCTCCAATCTCTCTTCTTTTTTCTCGATCTCTCCGCACTTAATATCTCTGTTTATTATTAGTTACTCTCAAGTTAGTCACATACTCACCAATCATCATTCACCACAATCACAGACATTATCCGGCGAGCTTAAGCATTTTCCGGCGAGTTTTACAATTTTTCGACGATCTTTACAATTTTCCGTCGACAAGCATTTTATAAAAATGGAGGAAGAAAGGGGCACACAATCCTCCCAAGGCTCGAGTCAAGCAAACTTTGCAACGCCCTCCAGACCCGGGGTATAAGTCTGGGGGTTACTAGCTAATCACCAAACCTGTACAACCTGTATAATATTTAAGCATATATATATATATATAACCCCTTTAATACTAACCAAGATCTTTTTAGGTTGAAGTATGAAAACAAGAATCACAATCTAACTTTATTACAACCCAAATTTAAAATCTTACAAACTCTCTTTATTACAACCCATTCTCTAACCAGTTTTAAACTACTTTTCACAATTATTCAAATACACACATTATCTATCTACACTACACCTGCTTAGGCAACTCAAAGCTTTCCTCCTGAATTGGGATCAGCACTCTTGGAATGAGAGGGTCCCGCAGCTTGACTCGTTTCTTTACCACTCGAGTCCTGATAGGTTTCATTTTCCTTCTTAATTGAAAATAATAAGGTGAATAACAACAAAAAAAGGGTGAGCCATAAGTTGCTCAACAAGTCCTCAATATAAAAGCAGTGTCATAGTAAATTAAATGAACCAGTAATTTGGTTACATCTGCAAAGATATAACCTCCCAAGAAAAGAACAAAGGCCACTATCGGTGATTATCAAACAAACTAAATTGGACACAAGTTCGCACCTATATCCTACTGATCAGCCAGGATACGGTGCAGATCCATACCTCAACGTATAGATCCATTCGGGTACCCAGGCTCCACGGCCCAACACAAGGATCCGGCTAATTTCTGGTCCTTAGGATCAAGTGTATACCTGATCCCAATCGTCGCCATCCAGTCCATAGAGGAGCAACCAGAACAATTGGTATGTTTGATATATCCCAACATCGGAATATATCAAGATATATTTATATATATGTAACTATTGGAATATGAATAGAGGATTCAACGAATTAGGAGAAATAAGGAATCGAAATGAAATATGAATTAAGGCATGATAATTGTGTATCACTGTTTGTGAACATGAATTATAAGTGTGTAATTGTAATAAGGATCTGAAGTAATTTCACTATTCTGAAATTAGAATAGGGGAAAAACTTACCTTTCACGCGATATACCACAAGTACTTCACCATCCTCTATCACCGGCTCGACTCTCCTTGTTTGTTTCGCTTCTATCAAAAAAATAGACTTATTTAGTCATCTTGTATCTCAATCACGTCTCAAATCGACTTCACATAGCCCTTATCGTCTACTCGTACGCGTATTACTAATTCGTATAATAATTATTAGCAGATAAGACTCAATTAACCACATAATCCACATAACACATAAGTCACATAGTCATTCTAGGTTTAAAATAATTTTTAGAATCGAAATCAACTCGCTATTCACTTAGCTGAACAATATATGTCTCGTTTCCTATTTTTCGGGATTTATTGGACTTGTCTCTATAGGTAATTAGGCTTATAAGTAAATAAATATCGAAAGTCGGCTTGCTTCCAAAAGAAATTAAGATTTAAAATAATTTTTAATAAAAACAGATCATTTTTCTAAGTCGAAGGGCTTTCGTTTCGCTCAAATCGAATAAAAGGTTCAATTATTATTCAATAAATATAGATAGATCAATTTATTATTCAATATAAATAATTATTCCTAATTATTAAACCCTAAAAATAATTATAAATAATTATTTGGTAAAAATTAGAATTAAAAATGATTTTTCCATAATTTTTGGAATTAAAATGAATTTATTATGATTTATTAAAAATAATTTGATTAATTATCAATATAACTAATCATTTTAAATAATTAATAAATAAATAATAAATAATTAAAGAAATAAATAATTTCAAATTTTAGAAAATATTTCAGAATTATTTATAATATAAATCAATTAATTAAATAATTAATTAATCAATTTATAAAATAAATAAAACTCATTTTTATAAATAATAAAAATTAAATTAAAATTAAATTGCCAGAAACATCTCATAGAATTGAATCTTCTGACAAAATGGATCAAAGTCGGGTAAAAAACCGGGTCATCAGAACAGATTCGAGTCCCCAAGAACCCAGAATCCGGCGACAATCCGGCTACTGGAAAAACTTTCCGGCCACCCTATTCAGGCTAATCCATACATGGTTTGGTCAGTTTTTCAACTGGAATCGATCCCAAACCAGTTCAACAACTTCAATCAATTATTTAATCACCAGAATCATTCCGTAATCTTGACCTCCGATCAAACCGACTCCAATTCCAGCCAGCATTCGAAATCACAAAATCGTACATGAAAGCTCGAGATTAATAGCTTAAAATAAAGCCTGAAACATGTAAAATCAAACCCATATATCCTTATATACCTCGGCTATCTCTAAAATCAAAAACGATTAATTGAAAATTAGGTATAAACCTTATTCAGGTATCGTTTGTTAAATTAAATACCATGAATTAACTGTAAACATCACAAGGAAGTTATATCAATCATCAAATCGTCCTAATAACCCTAGAATCAAAAAGATCAAATTCGAACTTAAACCCTAGAAATCGAAAATTAAAATTTACGATTTAAAACATGAAATTGATAGTAGAAACAGAAAGAACAGATCAAAACCTTTGATTTGAGTACTTGAATCACTCGATTAGGTGCAGAAATCAGTTTGAAATCATGGTTTGATTCTTCGACCCGATTGCAAAGATCCGACTTTCAAAGAATTTTGATAATTTTTCAGATTTTTAATAATTAATTAATAAAAATTAAATAAAAATTAGGCTATTTATAGTAGTAATATTAATACTCCTAATTAAAATTAAGGCCCTAATTATACATCTTTTAAAATTAACTGGCCCCTAATTTTATAATTTTTGAGTATTAATTTTTAATTTTTAAATATTTTATATATACAATATATATGCCAAAAATTCCCAAAAATTATGAATAATTCAAAATGAAAAGAAATGGTATAAATGAAAGTCATGTAATTTTATAAAAATAAAAAATGTGATTTATGTGGGGGTTTTAACACCCAATGGGGCCCGGAAAGGTCATATTTCGCGAGACGAGAAAATTTATAAAATATCTAGATGTTCAGAATAATGCAATGATACAAGCCGTTCTGAGAAAAATAAGACCAATTATTTTATTTGAAATATCAGCTAAAACATAGTTCGGGTCGTATAACTTTTGATACGAAGGCTTTAAATACGAAACAAAATAACCGATAAATACCCGGAAAATACCCTGACAATTCTAAATACACGTAGCACATAACAATTAGGGTTTTATAACTAATTACACATAAATGACATAATAAAACACATAATTTATCTTTATTACGATATAATACAAGCGTAATTTCTCAGTCGTTACAAACTTAATGCGACCTCCTCGACATGTAGGCATAGAACATGGTAAAATTTTATACACAAATTGTTTGTTCGAATTTTAAGTTTAAATACTATTTTTTAGTTCGAGTTTCTATATTTTAAAGTTCGAATTGCTGCTTTTTATTTTTATAAATATTTATTTTGTTTTTTTATAAAATATTCCGTGATTACATAAGATATCTATTTGAAAGTGATTTTTTAACAATTGTTTATATATTATAATTTTTAAACATAAATTCAATTATTAATTTGAATAGATAATTTGATTGTTAACTTTTTTTATTTACAAAATTTTCAGGGAGCTCTTGTACTTCGAGACATTCCTTGCATGTTTGGAATTATTTTTCGAGACAAGCAATATCGGAAGATCCCAACAAATTTAAATGTTTTTGTTTAGTTTTTATTCAAAGTGGCCAAAATCATTCCCTTTTTCTTCACTCTAAAGGGGCCGGTACGGGTACACTTGATCGGCACTTGAAAACTCAACACGGAATTTCAAAACAAAGTCACGAAAGTGGAGAGGCACATGGAGAATCAGCGCAACAAACACAAATTGGTGGTTTTGTGCAATCGTCTCCCGGTGGAGGTATGCCTTTCCTTTATAGTAGAGATAGAATGATTGAATCTTTTGCTACTTATGTTACACTAGACGAGTTACCTTTCTCTCACGGTGAGAGTCCGAATTTAGAACACATGATGAGAATATCAATAAACCCGACTTTTAAAAGAATTCCTAGAAATACGCTTAAACGTCACACACAAAAACAATATTATAGTCAATGTGCGCAATTAATTGAATTTTTTCATGATTATGATGGCATGGTTTCTTTAACTAGTGATTGTTGGAGTTCCAGTTGCGGTGAGCCATTTATTTGTGTTACCGTTCATTGGATTGATTCGGATTATTTTTTACAAAAATAAATAATTGCCTTTGATGTTATGGACGAGTCACACACGGGTTATAATATAAAGATGAGAATAGTATGTTAGGTCACACACACTGTAGAAGGGGGTTGAATACAATATTTACTACAATTAAATCGAATATAAGAACTTAAGTAACAGAACATAGATTTTATTCAATACAATAAACTCTATTGCAAAGAACTATCCTCTCTCAGTGATGAACAAATTATCACGGGAGCTTCTAGGGTTACAATGAATAATAAACTCGATTAAGATAACACATATAGTGTAAACCCTATGTCTGTGTTTATATACTACACAGTTACAAGATAATCTTCTAATTGATATCGAATATAATTCTATTTCCTAATATATATCAATCAGTTATCTTTTCTTCCAAGGATTCTATTCCTTATATAATTCTTCTTCTTCATGCATATCTCTTCTTGTTTCAATCTCGATCTTCTTTCCTTTCAATCAGCTGCCTTCCTTATCTGAAAGTCTCCTGAAGTCCTGATATTATCTCCTGATGAATATCTCCTGATAACTTAAGTTCTGATATCTTAAGTCCTGACTTCAGTATAAGTACTGATCTCCAGTTAAGTACTGATTTGTCCAGTTAAGTAAGATCTGAAAACTAAACACAAATCATATTAGACATGACATCACAAATATATCTAACAATCTCCCCCAACTTGTAAATTAGCATAATATACAAGTTTAACAGATATTTGATGATGTCAAAAACATTAAGTACAAATGCATGAGAATTTGACTAGATAACTACAACTTACAGTCCTTATAGCTTTACCATCCTTAAAGTCTGATTTTAGCTTCAGTCTATATATACTTCAGAATTTAAGCAGTTGTAGATCTTTTACTTGGCTTCAATTTCTGATCTCTTTGATGTCAGGAGTTGTTCTGAGATAGTTCTTCAACAGACATCTCTCAGCATGCTCAAGTTCATTAATCATTCTCCTTTTAGCATTCTTCAGTTCAACTGTATCTTCACCAGTTTGAAAAATAGCAGCCCTGAGATCATTTATTTTAGTTTTCCTTATATCCTAATCTAGTCTGATGATATAGGCTTTATCAGACTCTGGATTGAATTCAAGTCCTTTAATACCAGAAAATGTAGTGATGATTTTAGCAGTATTAGGCTTCATTTCAACATTTTCTCCACTGTGAGATCTGTACTTAGGACAGTATGGGCTGTCAGACTTTACAGAGTAAAGCTTCTTCTGTCTTTGAATATTTGATTTTAAACACCCTGCAGCACCATCTGTTGATCTGTTTTTCACTTGAAGCAGAAATAGAACATGTTCCAGTTCTTCAAAATACTTCAATGAAATTGCATTCTCCCTGATCTGGAATACCCTCCCATCTGTCATAAAGTATAACATGATGTCTTCTTTCAAAACAGAGTGGTAAACCATTTGTACAGATTCAAGTTGATTCAATCTCTCAGGAGTTGCTCCTACACCTGGTTCACTTAAGGAAGTTGGATCATTGGTAGTGTTGTGTACTCTCTTCTCTTTAGAACTACCCAATCCTGATTTGTCTCTTACTTCCTTTCCTGTAACAACTCTTGCTTTAAAACCACTTGATGTAGTCTTCAAAGGTTGAGTCTGTTGAGCTTTAGTGTATCTTGGTAATAGCATCTTTGTAGGTTTAACATGAGCAATGTCAGAGGTTTCCTTTTTCCTTATCTTCTGATATCAAGCCAACTTGAGCTATGTCAGAGGTTGCATGCTTCAATGTCATATCAGAACTTACCACATCTTGACTCTGAACAACTTGAGCCATATCAGAAGTTGGTTGAGAAATCTTCTTTTTCATCAGAGTAAGACTAGCATCTTCTTCATCAATTATTTTTCATCCATGACTGGCACATATACCTTTACAGGTTCATCAATTTTTTCTTTGCCTTTGGATCTTGGATCTACCCCCACTTGTGATTTGGCTTTGGTTGTCTCAGAAATTGACCTTTCTTTTATCACAATGCCCTTAGGCTTTGGTGGTTTCTTTTCAATAACAGAAGCTTTAGACTTGAAGTTAACATTTTCTGCTTTGAGTCTAGCTTCTTCTTCCTTTAGACTTTCAAAGTCCATTCCTGGATTTTCTTTGAGAAATAATCTCTTTGAAATTTCTTCATCAAGCTCCAGATGTCTAGTAGAACTTATCCTTTTACCAGTATCAAAACTCATTCTTCTCCCAGTATCAGAACTTGTTCTTTGTGTAGAAATTTTAGTTGTCCTTGATGAAGAACCTTTACCTTGACCATGACCTCTACCCATTCCAGAGTTTCCCTGGTCATCTTTTCCATCATCCTTACCCTTCAATAGTTGAATAGATTTGCATTTAGACTTAATTACTTTCTCCCCTTTTTGGAATCAGCAGGTAAAAGAAGAGAGACAAGCAATTCCACTGAGGATTGGATCTCATTGAGTTGATTTTGCTGAGAAGCTTGATTCTTTAGAATTTCAGAAATTTGATCTTGTTGCTTCTCCTGAGTCTTTTCAATATACCCAATTCGGTCAAAGGCTGGCTTGAAAAATCTGTTCTTTTCCAATTTTATATTCATATCTTGCTGGATCAGATATTCTTGAATTTTATTCACCTTGGCATGAGTTATGGAGTGTTGACCTTGAAGGTGCCTTGTACTCATTGCAGTAACTCTCAGCTGTGCCTTGAAATCATCATTTATCAGCATTTCATCAGCTTTGGCAAGGTGTTCAGCAAGAATTTTCTCAGTAGGAACAAAACTAACTGAGTTCCATTCCTTAGTCCACTCCTTTCCTCTAGGAGTTTCACTCCAAGGTACTGGTGCATCCTCTCTAACAAACTTCTTGATTAAATCAGCTTTGCATGGAGCTTGTTGAGGTGCATGTCCTGATGGACCAGCTGCATCAGCATCTACATTTGCAGCGGCTTCACCAGTAAGTTCAGCATTATCAGCATTAGAACTTACAGAGCCTGCAGCATCAGCATCCTCTGATAAAATAACAGTATGTGAGGCTATAGAGGCTTCAACCTCATCCTCTAAGTTCTGATCTGCAACTAAGTTCTGATCAACATCCAAATCTTGATGCCCACCTAAAATCTGATTCTCATCATCCATATTCAGAATTGGTGTGGTTGGAATAACTTCATTGAAATCAGCATCTAGAATTGGTGTTGTTGGTGGAGTGAGTTGAGTTGGTGGAGCTTCCAAGTACAGAACCTCATGTACAATCAAGTTATGAATATCAATTTCAGCACTTGTACCTGGGTCTTCAACATGTATTGGATTAATGATAGGAGACACAGGAGGTGTAGGCACTTGCTCTGGAATATCCTCTTGCTCTTGAATAGGAGACTTTGGAGCTTGAGTAAAGTCTAATTCAACTGTGTGAAGTAATTTAATTATTATAGGTTCTATTGGGATCAGAGATTCCTGGCCCCCTTCCTTAGGTGCTGCTTCCAGAGTGTCTTCAGGGTGTGATGATACACTTACAGCCCTCCCGGCTCTTTGCTTTTTAAGTCTCTTTACAGAATTAGAGACTTTGGGAGATTCATCATCAATATTTAGCTTTGTAAGCATTTTGAGGGGCCTATAACTCCCTGTTTCAGTATCTTTCTGAGAAGAGATCTTCTCAGCTTCTATAATAACAGGTTATGATGTTGGAACCTGTTCCTTAGTATCTGACTCATCTCTCAGAACTATTCTCCTTCTCTTCTGTTGAGTCTGAGGTACTATCTTGGTCCTCTTGGGTTTGGAAGATGAAGGCTTCACAGGATGTGCTGAAGGTTGAGGTTGAGATGACTGTGTTGGTTTGTAATATGTCCTGATAGATGGTTGAGTATGTTGAGGTTGGTGAGAGATGGTAGGTTCTGATGCATGTTGAGTTGGTTGTGATGTGTTTGTGGGTTGAACATCAGGGTAAACAGATGTGTATGTTTGTGGATCAGCATTTACCAAGATCTGTTTTACTAACTGAGGAATCTATAAGGGTCTCTGCACTTGTTTTTTAATGTCAGCATTTAACAAATCGTTAAAAGCCCTTTTTGCAAGCTTAAAGGGTGGAATTAAATCACCGATAGGTTGAGGTTCATCAGCACAACAGAAAGTATATATAAGCTGACAGAATCTAGCAAAGTATATTACATTCCTATCCTCTATCATCCTATCCCCTATGAAACCTAGCACAAGACTTGCAAAATCAAAATGAGTTTGATGAATAAGGGCATACCCGATTTGTTGACTCATGATGGGAATAGCATCAAAGTTGGAGCATTTATTGGCGAATGCCTTAGTGATACAATCAAAGAAAAAACTCCATTCCTTTCTGATATTTGCTCTTTTCAGTTGACCCAGCTTTCCCAAACTTTTCTCATAGCCCAAACTGGCCATAAGCTGTTGTAAGACAGGATCCTCCACTATTGAGAATGTGCAACCTTCAGGTAAGTGGAGAGCTTTACGAACTGCTCCAGAAGTAACCACATGCTCGACATATCCTGATTTGAAAACAATGCTTGGAGTACCAGTAGCACCACCATCATCAAAAAGCCCAGTTCTCCAAAATGCCAGCACTTATTGGCTTGAAATATTTTGAGGTTGGGTCAAGGCATACCCAATCTCACTATGAGCTAATAAATCTTGCACAAAGTGCAGATCTGATGGAGCTTCAGCCTTATTCAAGATTGCAGCATAGTTATTTGGTACAAATTTGGTTCCATCAACAATTAAATCCTTGGGCGCCATCAAAAATAAGTGAGAAATAAAATTTCCTGAAAGATGTTTGATGAAATGTCTGTATAGAAACCGTCAGAAAATGTGAGAGAGAATAAGAAAAGAGAGAGAGTAGAATAAAAATAAAAATAAAAGATTTGAAAATCTTTTATCTCTTTTACTTAGACACCCCACGTGACAGCAGTTAATGAGAAGTGGAACGGACCTTTACACATATCAGCCATGCAGCAGTTAAGACAAAAGTTAATGGGCACGGTAAATAAGTAATAATTACATTGCACGTTCAGTTAAAAAAAAACTATTCCCACTAAACAAATGATAATGACTGCTTTATCTCACATAAACCAATATTCTGTAAAAATATGACCGTTCAAGTAATGAACAAAAAATAAACCAAGTAAATAAATACTGCCACGTCAGCATCAGAACTTGATTATTATCAGAATTTAAAAGTCATCAGAATATGGCTCCTTAACTCAAAAAGTGAATGTTTATTTATGTAATTCTTCACACAAGTACTGATATAAATACATCAGAACTTAATCATCAGAACTTCCATCAGAACTTGTCCTCGGAATTTATGCAACTGACACTAAGACTGTTCATCTAAAACAACATTTATCACCACAATAATTTTCAACATTCATATGGAGTGTTTGTGTGTGCAATAAGCTAAATATCATACAAAGAGTAAAGTCTAATTCACTTCAGTACATCTTAGAAATAAGGCATAACTAAGAACTTTGTTCAAAATTTGTCATTATTTTGAAGTCTACTATAGAATGAGTTCATGCATGAGTCCACCTCAACTGTTTTGTGCTTATTTTATGCATCTTTTGAAATTCCTTTTTACAGTGGCTTCTCAGTGTAAGTGAGTCACAACTGCTTATCAGAATTTATGCTGTTATCAGAGTATTTCTCCAGTAATCAGAGAAAGTGAAAAGTCACCAAGAAAATTTTGTTTTTCTAATGCATATTACTTAATACCAGCAATGCACTTGGGTCTTCCCTTCCACATATACTTTTCTCTAGATCTCAAAGGAGTACCTGATATTTATTTCTTTTCTTTCTTTTTATTTTGATAAGTAAGGCTTATCAGCACTAAGTACATTCACCAGATTTACTAACATCAGAACTTAACAGATAAGAAGCACTATTCTAGTTTTTGACTTAGTAATAAGACACACAAAGTAAACTTCAACTAAGCTCAGTATCAGAATTTGCTAGTGTTAAAAGATTTCCACATAAACAATTACTTCATACATGGGATCTTTAGTATATTAAAGACTACTAGGTCAGCATCTAGCACAGTTATCCTCATTGGATTGAATGGTCACAGAAACATTCATATCACCATCAGAGTTTAGAAATTCAAATCAGGCAACAATCAGCACTTAGAAAATTTCAAATTAAGCACAGAATACACAAAGATAGTAATATCTGTAAATACTGATCATAAAGTCCGATGTATCAGAACATAAACTATACAGATTTAGAGAAAGAACCTGAAACCATTCCAAGTTCATTTACCAATATTGTAAAAGTAGCTTCACATAGTGGTTTTGCAAAGATATCTGCTAGTTGTTGATCTGTTGGAACAAAATGCAATTTCACTTTACCTTCATCCATATGTTCTCTTATGAAGTGGTACATGATGCTGATGTGCTTTGTCATTGAGTGTTGAACTGGATTACCTGTCATAGCAATAGCACTTTGATTATCACAGTAAATAGGGATTTTAGAATATGTTAACCCATAATCCAGTAACTGATTCTTCATCCAAAGAATCTGTCAACAATAGCTTCCTGTAACAATGTATTTTGCTTCTGCAGTTGATTTGGAAATTGACTTCTGTTTCTTGCTAACCAATCTGCCTCCAAGAAATTGGCAGCTTCCAATTGTGCTTTTCCTGTCAATTTTGCATCATGCAAAATCTGCATCTGAGTAACCTATTAGCTTAAAGTCTGATTCTCTAGGATACCACAATCCCAGATCAGCTGTACCCTTAAGATACTTGAAAATTCTTTTTACAGCTGTTAAGTGAGGTTCTCTTGGATCTGCTTGAAATCTTGCACAAAGACAGGTAGCATACATGATATCAGGTCTACTTGCAGTTAGATAGAGTAGTGAGCCTATCATACCTCTGTAATCAGTAATATCTACTGATGTACCAGCATCCTTATCCAATTTTGTTGCAGTGGCCATAGGAGTGGATGCACTTGAACAATCTTGCATTCTAAACTTCTTCAACAAATTTCTGGTGTACTTAGATTGACAAATAAAAGTTCCTTCTTCATTCTGCTTGACTTGAAGGCCCAGAAAATAGCTAAGTTCTCCCATCATACTCATTTGATATCTTGACTGCATTAGCTTGACAAACCTTTTACAAAGTTTGTCATTCGTAGAACCAAAAATGATATCATCAACATATACTTGTACCAAAAGTAAGTCTTTTCCATGGTTGAGATAAAATAATGTTTTGTCAATAGTCCCTCTTTTAAATCCACTTTCCAGAAGAAACTGAGCTAATGTCTCATACCATGCTCTTGGAGCTTGCTTAAGGCCATGAAGTGCTTTATCAAGTCTGTAGACATGATGAGGAAATTTTGAATCTACAAAACCTGGAGGTTGTTCAACATATACTTCTTCTTCTAATTCTTCATTAAGAAAAGCACTTTTTACATCCATTTAAAAGACTGTAAACTTTTTGTGAGCAGCATAAGCCAAAAATATCCTTATGGCTTCCAATCTAGCAACTGGTGCAAATATTTCATCATAATCAATTTCCTCATGTTGAGAGTATCCTTTTGCAACCAGTCTTGCTTTATTCCTTGTAATTATTCCATCACTATCAGTTTTATTTCTGAACACCCACTTTGTACCAACAACAGATCTGTTCTTTGGTCTTGGCACCAGGGTCCAGACTTTATTTCTTTCAAATTCATTTAACTATTCCTGCATTGCTTGCTCCCAATCAGCATCTTGAAGAGCTTCTTCCACTTTCTTTGGTTCAGTCTGAGAAAGAAAAGAGTGATAGAGACATTCATTTGATGTTGTTGTTCTAGTTCTAATACCTGATTCAAGATCTCCAATAATCAAGTCAGGTGTTTGTGATTTAGTCCACTTCCTTACAGATGGAAGGTTATCTCTAGAACTGGATGCTCCCCCATGATCCATGCTGTCTCCATCAACATTTTCTGATGCTCCCCCTGAAATTATGCTCTCTGAGTTGGATCCTTCAGAATTTGAGTTTCCAGAATTATCAGAATTTGGCCCATCAGAACTTGATGAATCAGAATTTGAGTTTCCAGGAATATCAGAACTTGCCCCATCAGAACTTGACGAATCAGAACTTGAAGAGCCTGTTCTAGGTTCTGATGCTTCTTGAGCTGTGGTTGGATCTTTAATATGTTCCCCCTGCGCAGGTGCATTTTCCTTTGGCATAGTCACCACAGTTTCAATAACATCAGAGTTTAACCCATCAGAGTTTGCAGTATCAGGATTTAGTCTGTCAGGATTTAGACTATTAGGATTTACAGAATCAGAATTTAAAACTTCATTCTCAAATCTCAGCTGATCATGATCATTAAAATCTTCAAGTCCAGTAATCTTCTTATCATCAAAAGAGACATTGATAGATTTCATTACAACACTTGTTCTTAAATTATAGACTCTGAAGGCTTTTATGGAAAGTGGATATCCAACAAAAATTCCTTCATCATCTTTTAGATCAAATTTAGATAGTTGTTCAAGATGAGTCTTAAGAACAAAACACTTTCATCCAAATACATGAAAATACTTTAGATTTGGCTACTTTTTTTCACCATCTCATATGGTGTCTTTCCATGCTTGTTGATACGTTTTGCATTCTGAGTAAAACAAGCAGTCTGCATAACTTCAGCCCAAAAATAGGTTGGTAACTTTGCTTCATCAAGCATAGTTCGTGCAGCTTCAATAAGAGTTCTATTCTTTCTTTCAACAACTCCATTTTGCTGTGAAGTTCCAGGAGCAGAAAATTCCTGCTTGATTCCATGGTCTTTGCAGAACTCTTCCATAATCAAATTCTTGAACTCAGTGCCATTATCACTTCTTATGATTTTCACAGAGTCTTTGACCAATTTATCCAGTTGTTTGACATGATCAATCAAGATAGATGCAGTTTCACTTTTTGTGTGCAAGAAATACACCCATGTGTATCTGGTGAACTCATCCACTATGACCATAGCATATTTCTTATTTGCAATAGACATGACATTCACTGGACCAAATAGATCAACATGTAGTAGGTGATAAGGCTCAAGAATTGAAGATTCAGTCTTGCTCTTGAATGGAGATTTTCTTTATTTTGCCTTTTGGCAGAAATCACAAAGGTCATCAGGAGCAAATACTGATTTTGGCAGTCCTCTCACAAGATCTTTCTTGACTAGTTCATTTATATTGTTGAAATTTAAATGAGAGTATTTCTTGTGCCAATCCCAGCTTTCTTCAATTGATGCTCTACTTAACAGACAGATTGCAGAACCATCAGTACTTGTTGAAAGCTTGGTTTCATAAATGTTACTATGCCTGTATCCTTTCAGAACAACTTTGCCTGTAGATTTGCTTACAACTTTACAGTGTTCTTCAAAGAAATCCACATGATAACCTCTGTCACAGATTTGACTAACACTCAACAAATTGTGTTTAAGGCCTGAGACTAGAGCTACTTTTTCAATGATGACATTCCAAAGACTGATATTGCCATATCCTAGAGTTTTTCCCATATTGCCATCTCCATAAGAAACACCTGGGCCAGCATTCTCCACATAGTCTGATAGCAGGGCTTTATTTCCAGTCATATGTCCTGAACATCCATTGTCCAGAACTAAGATGTTTTTCCTGTTGCCCTACAATCACAAAGACCACTAATGATTAGTTTTAAGGACCCAGACTTGCTTGGATCCTTTGGTCTTATTAAGTTTGTTAACATTTGCAGCGGATTTAGCATCAGAGTTTATGTTAACAGTTTTCTTATCAGAATTTACAATATCAGACTTTGCATCAGAACTTACACTAGAAGGAATAATGCTAACTTTCTTTAAAGAAGGTTTTATTTGATAATAATCATAGTACAAACTATGATATTCCTTACAAGTATAAATGGAATGCCATAAACTACCACAATGAAAACAAGAATTTTGTGGCCTATATCTATCATATTGACTCTTAACTTCTGATTTTGAAGGTAAAGAGTTTATGTTCTTATTCCTCCTGTAAAAAGAAGCCAGATGGTTAGAATTTCCACAGTTATAACATTTCTTTCTAGGAACATTACGAACAGGCTTATAATCATTGCTTTTATTCACACCTTCCTTTTCATTCCTATTTTTCCTAGGTGGCTTTACCTTGTTTACATTCTTAACATCTTTCAGCTTATGCTTAAACTGCTTCTTTGTCATTAAGCCTATGTTAACTTCAGTTAGCTTATCCTGTTTTGGTTTGTCAGAAGTTAATTTCTCTTTAACTTCTGATTTATCAATATCAGACTTTACAGCTACAAACTTAACAGGATTTACCTTTGGCTTTTGTTTAACAACTATAGGCTCAATTTCTACAGTTCATTTATTATTCTTATCATCTCCATAACCTAAGCCCTCTTTCCAGTTTCCACTACTTAACAAATTCTGAGTTGTTCTGCCAGAGTTAGTCCAAGTCCTGATAATCTCTCTTTCCTTTTCTAACTCAGTTTTTAGATATTCATTCATTTTAAGCACTTCATCTCTAACATAGAAATCATCATCTCTATCTTTCTGAGTTTGATGGAACATAACTAACTCTTTTTCTAAATAATCATTCCTTTTTTTATAAGCAAGATTTTCAGAAGTTAATCTTTCACATGTTAAAGTTTGATCTCTATAACTAATGAACATGGTTTTAAGATATCTTCTCAACTCAGTAATATCATTAGTATGAAAAGCATAAGTTGTTTGAGGTACCTTTAACTCAGCAGCATCAGAACTGCTATCAGCATTTGCCATCAATGCATAGTTCACCTCACTTTCAGAATCTGAAGTGTATGTCCAGCTTTTCTTCTTTGTGACAAGAGCCTTGCCTTTGTCACTTTTTCCTTTTTTGCAATCAAGAGATATGTGGCCTTTCTCACAACAATTGTAGAATTTGACATTTGAGTAATCTCCTCTGTCAGACTTTCCTCCTTTGCCTTCAGATTTTCTGAAACCTTTCTTATCAGAACTTGCACCTTTCCTGGAAAACTTCTTTCCCCTTCTGAATTTCCTGTATGCAATCTTTGTGATTCCTTTCACCATAAGAGCACACAGCTTCATCATCTCTTTATCAGGGTCCATCTCAGATAGACTCTCAGTTTCTGAATCCTCATCACTATCAGAACTTGATGACTCAGTATCAGACTTTGTGATGAGAGCCTTTCATTTGCTTTTCTTTGAGACAACCACTTTAGGGGATTCCTCCTCAGCCTTAAGAGCAACTGTCCTTGACTTTCTCCCATGCCTCTTGCTTCTTTGATCCATCTCAAGTTCATGAGTCTTGAGCATACCATAAATTTCATCAAGAGTAGTTTCATCAAGAGCATAGTTGTCTCTTATAGTTGTGGCCTTCAAATCCCAACTTTCAGGAAGAGCTAAAAGAAATTTGAGATTAGTATCTTCAAGATCATATTCCTTATCCACCAGTGACAGATCATTCAAGAGTTTGACAAATCTGTAATATAAACCAGTTAATGACTCATCAGGTTTTGAGTAAAAGTGCTCATAATTTTGAGTGAGTATAGTCCTCATGTTCTTCTTAATTGAATCAGTTCCCTGGCATCTTGTCTCCAAGGCATCCCATATCTCCTTTGCAGTCTTGCAGTTAATTACCCTATTTGACATGACATTATCAATGGCACTGTGTAGCAAATGTCTTACCTTTGCATCCTTTGCAATAGATGAGATATCTTCAGCTGTATATTCACTTTTCTCCTTTAGTACAGTCTGTGCTGGCTGATCTGCAACTACAACAGAGAGCTTGGTTGCCTTATATGGTCCTTCATTGATTCTGTCAAGGTATTCTGGATCTGTAGCTTCTAGAAACATAGACATCCGCACCTTCCATATGGGATACTCAGAAGGTTTCAGTATGAGAACCCTAATAGTCTCATATCAATTATGGATTTGAGTCTTTGGAGTTTCTTCAGTCTTGGTTGGAGTTTGTGTTTCTTCAGACATGATTGTTTTTGGATCTTTACTGTATGTATGTTAACAGATTGCTCTGATACCACTTGTTAGGTCACACACACTGTAGAAGGGGTTGAATACAGTGTTTACTACAATCAAATCGAATATAAGAACTTAAGTAACAGAATACAGATTTTATTCAATACAATAAACTCTGTTACAAAGAACTGTCCTCTCTCAGCGATGAACAAATTATCACGAGAGCTTCTAGGGTTATAATGAATAATAAACTCGATTAAGATAACACATATAGTGTAAAACCTATGTATGTGTTTATATACTACACAGTTACAAGATAATCTTCTAATTGATATTGAATATAATTATGCTTCCTAATATATTTCAATCAGTTATCTTTTCTTCCAAGTATTCTATTCCTTATAGAATTCTTCTTCTTCATGCATATCTCTTCTTATTTCAGTCTCGATCTTCTTTCCTTTCAATCAGCTGCCTTCCTTATCTGAAAGTTTCCTTAAGTCCTGATATTATCTCCTGATGAATATCTCCTGATTAAGTTCTGACAACTAAAGTTCTGATATCTTAAGTCCTGACTTCAGTATAAGTACTGATCTCCAATTAAGTCTTGATTTGTCCTGTTAAGTAAAATCTAAAAACTAAACACAAATCATATTAGACATGACATCACAAATATATCTAACATAGTCGAAACTATTAATGAATTTAATTTGCAACACAAGGTGTTAACTATTTCTTTAGATAATGCTTCGGCAACTGATAAAGTTATTTACTATACTTTAGATGGTGTTTTCTTGCATGTTAGATGTTGTGCACACATAATCAACTTATCGGCTCAAAAGGGTATTCAACAAATAACCAAACTTTTAGCACCTATTAGAAAAATAATTAAGTATTTACGTATCGCACACATATTAAAGAGATAATATAAAAAATTGTGTAGAAAAAACGGATTAATACCCAAAAAGTGGGGAATTGATTGTGACGACTGAGAATTTTATGACGTAATTAAGTCAATAAAGTATGTGTTATGTGATGTGATTATAATTATGTGACTAAGTGATGATTAATTGTCTTTTCTGTATATTAGAGTATGGGAGCGTAAATAAAAACGTTCCAATTTAAAGAGTCAGCTTAGAAGTTAAGCTATGGTGTCGGGCCGTCAGGTAGAACGGAACCCGTCCTAATAAGGAGTTAAAGAATATAAAAATGTGAATTATGTGTGATTGAATGAAATGAATGTGTAAATAAATTATTTCGTCCTAAGTGACGTGTTGATTGATAATGATAATGAGAAGCATAATCGAAACGCTGAGCGTCGGGCCGTCAGGCTGAACGTGACCCGGTACGCGTAAAAGAGGATAAAGATTAAAGAAGGATAAATTCTATGATCAGACCTGAGTCGTTACGTGATTATATATGTGAGATTGTTTTCTGTATGCATGACTATGTGTTCTGTGATAATTTTATGAATTTTAAAGGGATTATGTGACTTAAATAAATGTTTAATTAACCTTCGCGCATTTTTATAAAATCATTCGAGTAAGATAAAAACATGGGATTTGTTATGTTATCTTCATAGAGGTCCTAGAGACTTTTTAAAAATGATGAGTGAATTTATTTGATGGTCTTTGCATTTTTTTAAATTGATTTTATGTGGAAATGTTATTATTAAAGCAAGCTTGCGAAATTCATATAAAATCAACCGTTTGCTCAAAAATCTATTAGAGTAATGGTTAAAAAGCTAATTTCGAGGCCTACGTATTAAAATTGTCATTTTCAATAATTCTCGACTTCCCGAGAGAGATATATTTTATATTTAAATTTTGTTGCATTTGAGTAAAAAGAAAAGGGACAATGAGCATAAAATGGAATTAGTAAATTACAAGTTTGCCCTTGCTTTTAGTGGTATATAAACCCACTTCCCTTTCCCCTTTTCTTTCTTTTCCTCCCGTGCACTCACTTCCCCTTCTCTTTTCTTTCTCTCTCGAACACTCTCACTCTCTCTCTCGGCTCTCTCCATCTCTCATCTCCTTCACTTGCATGCAACCCTCAAATCTCATCCAAACTCAAAGATATTTCTACCTTTAGACTTTATTTTCGGTATACTCTTCGATTCCTATTTGCATGTAAGTGTTTATAGAAGTTTTGTTGGTTAATCACTATGGTGGTGTTCAAGGAAAACGATTTCTTGATGCAAAACCATGAGAGTGAATTCAAGCACTTTTGGGGTCATAAACTCGAGAGGAGACCCGTTATAGGCTCTCTCAAGTTCGACCACCACCGGCCATGATCCAAAGGAGAGCCGGTGGAGTTTCTATGATATGATAATTTGATTTTAGCTCGGCATGTTATGGTTTCTTGAAAGCTTGAAGAAGGGTTTTGTTTTTTTTTGTGTTGAAACTCGAATATGTGATTGATAAAATGATTCCATTGATTATTTTAGGAAGAAAATGGATGTGTGTAAATGATTGTTGCTTAGAAAATCAAAAATTAAGGTTTTCATGTGAGTTTTTAATTCGTCTATATGCTAATTAAAAGAGGAATTTGATTTTTGTAAGTTGATCTTGGTGTACACTAAGCTTATATAGCCTAAAGAGTGATTGCATGTTAGTTTTAAAGAAGATAAAGTGGTGCATGTCAATGTTTAGTCCGTGAGTTGTAAATCATGTTCTTGTCGAATGGAAAATAAACTTAAAAGGGGATAATTTGGTGATTAAGTGGATGCTTGTTGATTGAATGAATTGATTAAAGCTAAAGTCACTAGGTAATGCTTGGTTTTGGTGTTTAAGTGAATGGAATGATCTAGTTAAGGACTAAAACAAGTGGGAAATGTGATATATAACCTTGCATGTCAAAATCTATTCTTGCATGTTTGATTTATGGAAAACCCGAATGGGTTCTAAGGAATAAAAGAGGAATTAAGTTGGTTTTTATCAATTATATTAACGGCTAGTGAGAACTTGATTGCATGATAAAGATGGGGTAGTGTTTATGTTTGAATTTTGATGATTAAAGGAAGTTGTTGATTATGACTCTTAATGTGTTTGTGATTCGGATTTTTGATTAAAAAGGATGAGGTTAATTGAATAAATGACTCTTGTGATTTGCATTAGTTGTGCATGATTATATGAGATTGAAATTGAATATATATGGTTGTGTTTTGTATGTATGGTTCGAATTAAAGAATAAAAGAAAAAGAAAATTTAATCGTTCGGTATTAAGAGCTATAAGTGATAGCTATGGTAGTAAAAAGAGTTATGTTAGTGTGATTGAAAATAGCCAAGGTTAAGCAAGTACGCTTTGGTTGTTAAGGATATAAAAGTTGCGAGAAAGGGTTTATGCTATATGCTATGTGCTATGTGCTTATGTGTATAAGCTATATTCGTATACTCGAGTCAAGGATATAATCGAGTTATCGTATAGAGTGATCGTTCCGAGAACGAGAGTTGAAAATCTGATTAAGGTTTGGTTTTATTGTAGATTCGGAGAGTGAGGGCATTCAGGCTAGGAAAGGAAAGGGTTTACTAGGTGGCAGTAGTTCAACCTTCAGGAAAGCAAATCCAGGCAAGTAACTCTGATTACTTGTGTAAATGGTTATAAAGAGAATGTTGTTCATACCATGTAAAGTATTGAACTGTTTAATTATGAAACCCTGATATTGATTTGAAGTACCCTTGTTCTTGATAATCTGTTATTGATAAGCTTATTGATTCCAACCTTTGATAATCTGTCCTTCCTGTTCAAATTAAGTATTGAGCCATGAAATATATTGAACCCACTTATTATCCTTGTTAACACTGTCTAATGATACCCTGTTATTCCTGATCACCCTATTGATCCCTAAACAAATGTTGATTCTTCTAACTTAAGTGCTTTGTTATCCCTGATACAGAATTCTTATGAATTGTTCCTTGCGTATCTTTGAATCACTCCCTGAACTTTGTTTCCTTAAAATCTGAATTAAGAATGAGTTTCGACTTGAAAGAGTCCGAATGATTTCAAATGTTTGGTAATGATAAAATGAATTTTAGAAAACCTATTTGTTTTTCCAACTCAAGGTTTTCCAAATGAACTCCTGATGGATTGGATTGGGACGTAAGAGGCTAGTGGGACTAGTCCAGTCATGGTAAGAGGCTAGCGGGGCTAGTCCAACTTAAGGCTGAAATTATGCCGATTGGTACCTTAAAGACCGGAATGGAGGTCGATACGGGCTGATCACCCGTATATAATGAAATAGAAAGATAAAGTGATCCAATCAAGGGTTCTAAATGATTATTTAAAAAGGGAACTGAAACTTTCTGTTTAGTAAATTGATTCTTGAAAATGGAAATGGTTTATATTGCTTTGAAAAGAGTTGATTATGTTATTGTGAAGCTTAAAGCTCGAGAACCCTGATACTTGAATTTGTTGATCATATGATTGATTCCATATATTGAAATATTGTTGCTTTCCTCTTTTGAAAGATCTATTCTGATTCTTTAATGATTTGTGATGAATGTCGGCTTTCGTCCTGCTTTGAGCCTTGTTTCTTGAAAGCCCCACATTATCCTTCAAAACCTTTCCTTAACCCAAAAGATGGAAATCTGCCACCTAGATCAAATAAAGTAGAATGCCCTGAGTTTGGTAAAGCATATTGTGATTTGATATTGTAGAACTGCTACATAGTTACTTGCTGAGTTTTATACTCATTTGTTTTGTTTAATCTAACCATGGCAGTTAAGCAAGAAGATGGCCAGGCTTAGGCGCACTGCTCGTAAGAGCGTACCCGGTGGTCCCTACCGTGTTGAGGGCTTCCGGTTGCCAGAGCAGGTAGTGGTATTTATAAGTGAGCTCACACCTAGAAAGAAGCGTTTAAAGATACAAGGGGTTATCTGTCGGTTCCGAGCCGGAATTGATATTATTTATTTAATAATATTTTGGGTTTGTAAGTTATATTTTGTGATTGGTAGTTGTAATCTTGTCTCAAACTTTATCCTGTTGATCCTGTTAGTAGTTTAATCAGGGTTTATGCATATTTAATTATTAGATTAGAGGTGTGTGGGTCCTCATTTCCTAACCTCGAGATTGAGGGCGTCACAAGTTGGTATCAGAGCTACAGGATCTAGTCCCTGAGATAAGTTAGGATTTTTAAAAGGGGTATTTTAGGAATATATCTATATCGCGAGAGAGTTCGACTCATATAGAGTTGAGTTAGACTATTAGGTATAGTCTAAGGAAAGTGTTTATTGGTGAAGTGGAAACTAGAGTTGGGGTGTGAGTTAGCTAGAAGCTTTATTTAACCCTAACATTGTTTCTTGGTTGTTGTTTTGTGTTTTCTCTCAGGATCCTAGTAGTGGTAGTGACTCAGGCTCAGAGATTAGTTTGTCTGGTACCCCTGTGGACCCCGTTCCACCCTCTCCAGAGGAGCCTGTGTATGTTAGTTCAGACCCAGAGGAGGACCCTTCTGAGAGTAGTGAGATCCCTATGCAGATTTCACCCTTGAGGCCAGATTCAGAGACCCCTGCCCCTGAGTCAGAGTCCGAGATGCCTAAGACTGTTCCTGTCAGTGTTGGTGGCAAGTTAGCCCAGGATCGAGACTTTGTGTACTCCCGCATTCCTGAGTTGGGAGCTTTGGTGGATAGATTAGCCAGAGAGTCTAGGCAGAGTGCTTCTGTTATGGATGATGAGTGGCGAGTTCAGGTGAAGTTGGTGGAGCAGGTTGCCAGGAGGAGATTGGATGAGGGACCATCCACTAGTGATGCTGATGCTGAGGCCCGGAGGCTGCATAAGATCATTCGCTGGATGTTGGTTGTGTTGAGAGAGATTCTAGATGATTAGACGGGACTGTTAGTTGAGCCCGTAGATTGTTGTTTTTCAGCGCTGGTAGGCTTTGGGATACTTGGTCAGATGTCGGGATCCCTTTTCATTTATCTTGTTGTATTTCAGATCTGTGTCGTAGTCGTAGTTGTTGGAAGTTAGGGGTAGATAGGGGGGGATGTTTTCCAGTTTTTCCTCTGTTTAACCCTGCAATTTATTGTACCTTATTTCAGAACTTATGATATCCAGAATTATCTCTGTGTACCCTTATTTAAATAAGTCCATTGTCTTGCTTTCCATTGTGCACCTTGAATATCTCATAAACTGTTCTCAATACCATGTTTTAATACAACCATGTTTTCGTATAACAATGTTTAAAGCTCATAAAACCCTATTCTGTGCCATGATAAAACAACATTGATATGAGAATTATGTAGTAATAGGATTGCATGTGCAAATTGGGTAAAACTTAAAACCCACAAAAGAGATTTTATAGAAACTGTTATTATATGAATGCCATGCCATCGTATTGCTAAATAATTGCTCAATCAGGTTTGTAAGAAATGGCCAACCCACCATATCACCAAGAAGAAGAAATTCCCACCCAAGACCCAGAAATAAACCCAGAAACCACTATGATGAGCAGACTTGCTCAGCTTTTGCAACAACCTGTGGCCCCTAAAGTTGGAAACTTTAAGCACTTTCAATTTGTTCATCCCCCAGAGTTATTAGGTTTGCCAGACCCGATTAAAGCTCAGTCATGGTTGAGAGAAATGGAAAAAGCTTTTGAGTTAGTAGAAGTTAAGGACGACAAGAAAGCTCAGTACGCAAGTTATTACCTGAAAGATGAAGCAAGTTTCTAGTGGGAATCTTCAAAGGCGTTGTTGGAAGGCAAAGACTTATCTTGGGAGAAGTTCACCGAGATGTTTCTGGAGAAGTATTTGCCAAGCTATATGCAAGATCAGTTGGAGATGAAATTTCTGGATCTTAGACAGGAGGAAATGTCAGTAGCGGAATATGAAGTGAAGTTTTCAGAATTGTCTAAATTCGTACATGAGTACGTGAATACAGAGGCGAAGAAGGCTAAGAGGTTCCGGCAGGGACTTAAGCCGTGGATTAGGAGTCAAATGGCAATATTGGAGATCAAGAATTATGCTGCTTTGGTTCAAAAAGCAATGATAGTGGAAGGTGAGAGGGAAGCTGCAAGAAGAGAAAATGAAGGAAGAAAGAGGAAGTTTGAAAGCTCTGAGCAAGAGCAAGGAAGCTCAAAGTTCAGAGGGAAGTTTGGGAAGAATGGTGGAGGTCAGAACCAAAAGTTCCAGAAGTTTAGATCCGGTAATGGAGCTCAGAAGAACCGTTTCCAGAAGGCTGGACAACCGGGGAAGGATAGCAGACCCCAGATTCAAGAATGCAGGAATTGTGGAAAGAGACACCCGGGGAGGTGTAATAAGCTGGATATAACGTGTTTTAAGTGCAACCAGAAGGGGCATTACTCTTCAGAATGCCCAAGTGGAGCAAGTAAGCCTGATTCAGCATGTTTCAAGTGTGGCAAAGTGGGCCATATGGCCAGGAATTGCAAGAAGCCTGTTCAAAAGGCTAATGTTCTCAGAATTGCTGGACCGCCGTCTCTACCAGCACCATCAGCTCAACCCAGAGCTAGAACCTTTAACATGACGATGAAAGATGCGGTGCAAGATGTGGACGTGGTAGCAGGTATGCTTGTTATAAACTCAGTAGAAGTAAAAGTTTTGATGGATTCTGGAGCAGCTAGATCTTTTATCTCTGAAAGTATTCTTGATAAGTTAAATTGTGTTGTGTACCCTCTAGAGCCTAATTTGATTATAGAGGTAGCAAATCAAGAGAAAGTTATTGTTAGTAAGATTTGTTCTGATTGTGATGTGACTATACAAGGTCGGCACTTTTCTGCTGACTTAATTCCTTTTAAGTTAGGAGAATTTGAGGTCATACTAGGAATGGATTGGTTGTCAAACCATGAAGCGCAAATAGAATATAAAAGTAAAAAGGTGAAGTTAAGAACCAAGGATGGTGCAGAAGTGATATTTAAAGGAAAGAGGCAAGAGAAGAAATTTCTAACGGCTATTGAAGCAAGAAGATTAATACGTCAAGGATGCGAAATTTATTTGGCTCATGTCGTGGACGTGGAGAAAGAATCTGTGAAGATCAAGGATATTCCGGTAGTAAGAGATTTTCCGGATGTGTTTCCTGATGAATTTCCTGGACTACCTCCAGACAGAGAAATCGAGTTTACGATTGATTTGGCTCCTGGAACGGAACCAGTGTCAAAAGCTCCCTATCGTATGGCGCCGGTCGAGATGAAGGAATTGGCAGCTCAGTTGCAAGAATTGTTGGACAAAGGAGTGATCCGACCGAGTGTATCCCCGTGGGGCGCACCGGTGTTATTTATAAAGAAAAAGGATGGAAGTATGAGGTTGTGCATTGATTACCGCGAACTGAATAAGTTGACGATCAAGAATAAGTACCCTCTACCGTGGATCGATGACTTGTTTGACCAGTTAAAAGGAGCTTCGTGTTTCTCAAAGATTGATTTAAGATCTGGGTATCATCAGTTAAAGATTAAAGCGGAAGATATACCCAAGACAACGTTCCGAACGAGATACGGACACTATGAGTTTTTGGTAATGGCATTTGGCTTGACGAATGCGCCAGCCGCATTTATGGATCTTATGAACAGAGTGTTCAAGTAGTATTTGGATAAGTTCGTGATTGTGTTTATCGACGATATACTGATTTACTCCAAGACGGAAGAAGATCATAAGGAGCATTTGAGGATATCCTTGGAAATTCTGTGAAGAGAGAAACTGTATGCTAAGTTTTCAAAGTGCGAATTCTGGCTAAAGGAAGTGCAATTTCTTGAACATGTAGTTAATAAATAAGGAATTAAAGTGGACCCAGCCAAGATAGAAGCTGTAATGAATTGGGAAAGACCCAAGACTCCGACGGAAGTCAGGAGTTTTCTGGGATTATCCGGATATTATAGAAGATTTGTACAAGATTTCTCTAAGATTGTCGTTCCGTTGACAAAATTGACGAGAAAGAACGAAAAGTTTGTTTGGACGGAAAAGTGCGAGGAAAGTTTTCAAGAGTTAAAGAAGAGATTGGTAACCGCCCCAGTATTGGTACCACCAGATGATAAAGGAGAATTTGTGATATTCAGTGATGCTTCATATAAAGGACTTGGATGCGTGTTAATGCAACACGGGAAGGTAATAGCATATGCGTCAAGGCAACTCAAGCCGCACGAGCAAAAGTATCCAACGCATGATTTGAAATTGGTAGCAATTGTGTTTGCCCTTAAGATTTGGAGGCATTATTTGTACGGGGAAAAGTGCGAGATTTACACGGATCATAAAAGTTTAAAGTATATTTTTACCCAGAAAGAATTGAATATGCGACAAAGAAGGTGGTTGGAACTGATCAAAGACTATTATTGTGCGATAAACTATCATCCTGGAAAGGCAAATGTGGTAGCTGATGCTTTAAGTCGAAAAGAAAGGTTGAATATGTTAACGTCATCAGAAATATTGATCAAGGACTTTGAAAAGATGGAAATAGAGGTGCAGACTCCAGAATGTGGAGGTGAAGCTATATATGCAATGTTGTTTCAACCCGAGATTCTGGAAAAGATTCGATGCTGTCAAGAGCAAGTGATGAATCGTGAAAAGGATAAGTTGACGGGAGAAGAAATTAAAGCTCAAAAGGATGGAAAAGGGATATACCGTGTTAACTCACGTATTTGGATACCTAATGTTGTGGAACTAAAGCACGAGATTTTGCAAGAAGCGCATAACTCAAGATTTTCAATTCACCCTGGGAGTACAAAGATGTACCAGGATTTAAAAGAAAGTTATTGGTGGCCCAACATGAAAAAGGAAATTGTGGAATGGATAAGTAAATATTACACGTGCCAAAGATCAAAGCGGAACATCAAAGGCCAAGCGAATTGCTTCAGCCACTGGACATACCCGAATGGAAATGGGAACATATAGCGATGGATTTCGTGGTAGGATTACCTAAAACCAAGTCAAATCATGATGCGATTTGGGTGGTAATCGATCGGTTGATGAAGTCAGCGCATTTCTTTCCAATAAATGAAAGGTTTTCGTTGGAAAAGTTGGTCAAATTGTACCTGGATGAGATCGTGATGCGTCATGGAGTTCATGTATCGATCGTGTCTGATAGAGATCCAAGATTTAACTCGAGATTTTGGCAACAATTCCATGAACATTTGGGAACTAAATTGAAAATGAGTACGGCATATCATCCGCAGACAGACGGGCAAAGTGAAAGGACGATTCAGATAATTGAAGATATGTTGCGAACCTGTGCAATAGATTTCAAAGGAAATTGGGACGATCATTTGCCCTTAATTGAGTTTTCCTACAATAACAGTTATCACGCGAGTATTGGCATGCCGCCTTATGAAGCGTTGTATGGAAGAAAGTGTAGATCCCCTACTTTTTGGGATGAAGTTGGTGAGCGCAAGTTAATTGGCCCAGAGCTAGTTCAGCAAACGAAGGAAAAGGTTGAAACGATTCGAAAGAGATTAATTGCAGCTCAAGATCGCCAAGCAAAGTACGCAAATCAAGAACGGAAAGATGTGCAATTCAAATCTGGAGACAAAGTCTTGTTAAAGATATCTTCTTGGAAAGGTTTAACCCGATTCGGAAAGAAAGTGAAGCTGAGTCCTAGGTACATTGGACCATTTGAAGTATTGCGACGAGTTGGGAAAGTAGCGTATGAATTGGCGATACCTCCACAAATGCAACATCTGCACAATGTATTTCATGTCTCTCTTCTAAAGAAGTATAATGCTGATGCGAGCCATGTGATCGAGTTGGAACCAGTGGAAATCCAACCAGATTTGTCCTATGTGGAACAACCAGTGTGAATTTTGGATCGAAAAGAAAGAACGCTTAGAAATAAAGTTGTACCTCTAGTTAGAGTGTTATGGAGAAATCCATTAGTCGAAGAATCGACTTGGGAATTAGAAAGCGAAATGAAAGAAAAGTATCCCCATCTATTTGCTTAGATTAGATTCTGGGGACAGAATCCTTTTAAGGAGAGTAGATTGTGACGAATGAGAATTTTGCGATGTAATTAAGTCAATAAAGTATGTGTTATGTGATGTGATTATAATTATGTGACTAAGTGATGATTAATTGTCTTTTCTGTATATTAGAGTATGGGAGCGTAAATAAAAACGTTCCAATTTAAAGAGTCAACTTAGAAGTTAAGCTGTGGTGTCGGGCCGTCAGGTAGAACAGAACCCGTCCTAATAAGGAGTTAAAGAATATAAAATGTGAATTATGTGTGATTGAATGAAATGAATGTGTAAATAAATTATTTCGTCCTAAGTGATGTGTTGATTGATAATGATAATGAGAAGCGTAATCGAAATGCTGAGCGTCGGGCCGTCAGGCTGAACGTGACCCGGTACGCGTAAAAGAGGATAAAGATTAAAGAAGGATAAATTCTATGATCAGACCTGAGTCGTTACGTGATTATATATGTGAGATTGTTGTCTGTGTGCATGACTATGTGTTCTGTGACAATTTTATGAATTTTAAAGGGATTATGTGACTTAAATAAAGGTTTAATTAACCTTCGCGCATTTTTATAAAATCATTCGAGTAAGATAAAAACATGGGATTTATTCTGTTATCTTCATAGTATCCTAGAGACTTTTTAAAAATGATGAGTGAATTTATTTGATGGTCTTTGTATTTTTTAAATTGATTTTATGTGGAAATATTATTATTAAAGCAAGCTTGCGAAATTCATATAAAATCAACCGTTTGCTCAAAAATCTATTATGAGTAATGGTTAAAAAGCTAATTTCAAGGCCTACGTATTAAAATTGTCATTTTCAATAATTCTCGAATTTCCGAGAGAGATATATTTTATATTTAAATTTTGTTGCATTTGAGTAAAAAGAAAAGGGACAATGAGCATAAAATGGAATTAGTAAATTACAAGTTTGCCCTTGCTTTTAGTGGTATATAAACCCACTTCCCTTTCCCCTTTTCTTTCTTTTCCTCCCGTGCACTCACTTCCCCTTCTCTTTTCTTTCTCTCTCGAACACTCTCACTCTCTATCTCGGCTCTCTCCATCTCTCATCTCCTTCACTTGCATGCAACCCTCAAATCTCATCCAAACTCAAAGATATTGCTACCTTCAGACTTTATTTTTGGTATATTCTTCGATTCCTATTTGCATGTAAGTGTTTATAGAAGTTTTGTTGGTTAATCACTATGGTGGTGTTCAAGGAAAACGATTTCTTGATGCAAAACCATGAGAGTAAATTCAAGCACTTTTGGGGTCATAAACTCGAGAGGAGATCCGTTATGGGCTCTCTCAAGTTCGACCACCACCGGCCATAATCCAAAGGAGAGCCGGTGGAGTTTCTATGATATGATAATTTGATTTTAGCTCTGCATTTTATGGTTTCTTGAAAGCTTGAAGAAGGGTTTTGTTTTTTTTTGTGTTGAAACTCGAATATGTGATTGATAAAATGATTCCATTGATTGTTTTAGGAAGTAAATGGATGTTTATAAATTATTGTTGCTTAGAAAATCAAAAATTATGGTTTGCATGTGAGTTTTTAATTCGGCTATATGCTAATTAAAAGAGGAATTTGATTTTTGTAAGTTGATCTTGGTGAACACTAAGCTTATATAGCCTAAAGATTGATTGCATGTTAGTTTTAAAGAAGATCAAGTGGTGCATGTCAATGTTTAGTCCTTGAGTTGTAAATCATGTTCTTGCCGAATGGAAAATAAACTTAAAAGGGGATAATTTGGTGATTAAGTGGATGCTTGTTGATTGAATGAATTGATTAAAGCTAAAGTCACTAGATAATGCTTGGTTTTGGTGTTTAAGTGAATGGAATGATCTAGTTAAGGACTAAAACAAGTGGGAAATGTGATATATAACCTTGCATGTCAAAATCCATTCTTGCATGTTTGATTTATGGAAAACCCGAATGGGTTCTAAGGAATAAAAGAGGAATTAAGTTGGTTTTTGTCAATTATATTAACGGCTAGTGAGAACTTGATTGCATGATAAAGATGGGGTAGTGTTTATGTTCGAATTTTGATGATTAAAAGAAGTTGTTGATTATGACTCTTAATGTGTTTGTGATTCGGATTTTTGATTAAAAAGGATGAGGTTAATTGAGTAAATGACTCTTGTGATTTGCATTAGTTGTGCATGATTATATGAGATTGAAATTGAATATATATGGTTGTGTTTTGTATGTATGGTTCAAATTAAAGAATAAAAGAAAAAGAAAATTTAATCGTTCGGTATTAAGAGCTATAAGTGATAGCTATGGTAGTAAAAAGAGTTATGTTAGTGTGATTGAAAATAGCCAAGGTTAAGCAAGTACGCTTTGGATGTTAAGGATATAAAAGTTGCGAGAAAGGGTTTATGCTATATGCTATGTGCTATGTGCTTATGTGTATAAGCTATATTTGTATACTCGAGTCAAGGATATAATCGAGTTATCGTATAGAGTGATCGTTCCGAGAACGAGAGTTGAAAATCTGATTAAGGTTTGGTTTTATTGTAGATTCGGTGCGTGAGGGCATTCAGGCTAGGAAAGGAAAGGGTTTACTAGGTGGCAGTAGTTCAACCTTCAGGAAAGTAAATCCAGGCAAGTAACTCTGATTACTTGTGTAAATGGTTATAAAGAGAATGTTGTTCATACCATGTAGAGTATTGAACTGTTTAATTATGAAACCCTGATATTGATTTGAAGTACCCTTGTTCTTGATAATCTGTTATTGATAAGCTTATTGATTCCACCCTTTGATAATATGTCCTTCCTGTTCAAATTATGTATTGAGCCATGAAATATATTGAACCCACTTATTATCCTTGTTAACCTTGTCTAATGATACCCTGTTATTCCTGATCACCCTATTGATCCCTAAACAAATGTTGATCCTTCTAACTTAAGTGCTTTGTTATCCCTGATACAGAATTCTTATGAATTGTTCCTTGCGTATCTTTGAATCACTCCCTGAACTTTGTTTCCTTAAAATCTAAATTAAGAATGAGTTTCGACTTGAAAGAGTCCGAATGATTTTAAATGCTTGGTAATGATAAAATGAATTTTAGAAAACCTATTTGTTTTTCCAACTCAAGGTTTTCCAAATGAACTCCTGATGGATTGGATTGGGACGTAAGAGGCTAGTGGGACTAGTCCAGTCATGGTAAGAGGCTAGCGGGGCTAGTCCAACTTAAGGCTGAAATTATGCCGATTGGTACCTTAAAGACCGGAATGGAGGTCGATACGGGCTGATCACCCGTATATAATGAAATAGAAAGATAAAGTGATCCAATCAAGGGTTCTAAATGATTATTTAAAAAGGGAACTGAAACTTTTTGTTCAGTAAATTGATTCTTGAAAATGGAAATGGTTTATATTGCTTTGAAAAGAGTTGATTATGTTATTGTGAAGCTTAAAGCTCGAGAACCCTGATACTTGAATTTGTTGATCATATGATTGATTCCATATATTGAAATATTGTTGCTTTCCTCTTTTGAAAGATCTATTCTGATTCTTTAATGATTTGTGATGAATGTCGGCTTTCGTCCTGCTTTGAGCCTTGTTTCTTGAAAGCCCCATATTATCCTTCAAAACCTTTCCTTAACCTAAAAGATGGAAATCTGCCACCTAGATCAAATAAAGTAGAATGCCCTGAGTTTGGTAAAGCATATTGTGATTTGATATTGTAGAACTGCTACATAGTTACTTGCTGAGTTTTATACTCATTTGTTTTGTTTAATCTAACCATGGCAGTTAAGCAAGAAGATGGCCAGGCTTAGGCGCACTGCTCGTAAGAGCGTACCTGGTGGTCCCTACCGTGTTGAGGGCTTCCGGTTGCCAGAGCAGGTAGTGGTATTTATGAGTGAGCTCACGCCTAGAAAGAAGCGTTTAAAGATACAATGGGTTATCTGTCGGTTCCCAGCCGGAATCGATATTATTTATTTAATAATATTTTGGGTTTGTAAGTTATATTTTGTGATTTGTAGTTGTAATCTTGTCTCAAACTTTATCATGTTGATCCTGTTAGTAGTTTAATCGGGGTTTATGCATATTTAATTATTAGATTAGAGGTGTGTGAGTCCTCATTTCCTAACCCCGAGATTGAGGGCATCACATTGATTGTCCCACGAGATGGAGTTCGACTTATAAATTACTATGCGAGGCAATTAAATATAAGGTAGTTATCACCGAGTTATATAATTTCGATCCAAGAAATCAAGTGGAGGATAGACTTATTACCGAAAATGAATGGGACTTGGTAATTAGGGTACGTGATTTGCTTGATTGTTATGCACGTGGTACCAAGATATTTTCTTACGTTCACAATCCAAATGTACATCTTGTTATTATTGAGTGTGTTAATATTATTACTACTTTAAAAGCTTATGAGACTGATAATTGTTTTGGTGCAATTATTGTTGATATGAAAAAAAGTGGATAAAATATTTTACCGAATTTCCTTTTATTTATGGTGTTACATGTCTTATTGATCCCGGTGTTAGAAAAGAAGGTTTAGAAAATATATTAGAACATTATTACTCGGTGTTAGGTGTTTCATATAATCACGTGATTTATGTGAAAAAAAATTAGACTTATTACACCGTCTTATAGATCTATGTACTCCTAGAACTCAAAATATTATACCACATAAGACTAGTCATTCTAGTAGGTTTAATCCCACATTGCTTGGTCTCTTAACTAAAAAAAAGTGTAAAATTCCCGAAAATGCTTCTACACTTACAACTTCATTTAGCATGACTAGAGAGTTTTTTCATATAACTATGAGTTGGATGAGAATTTTTCAATACTAACGTGGTGGAAGAATCATGAGAACCAATTTCCGGTATTAGCTAAAATTGTAAGGGATATTTTAGTAGTTCTCGCCTCTACAATTGCTTCCGAGTCCGCTTTTAGTGCCGGTGAATAGTGTGGGATGAGAAGAGATCAAGTCTTGCACCGTATGTGGTCAAGATATGTGTTTGCAAAAAGGATTGGGATCAAGCGGCAAAGAGACAACAAGGGAGGAAAAAAGATGACTCGGACGGCGAAGAGGATACTTGGATGACAATGAACACTTCATCGGAATCGGGCACGTCAGCGAACGATCCACAAGAAGAAGAAGAAGAATCTGAATAGTTGATAAAATATTTTTGCCATGTATTTTTACAAATTTGTTATATTTTGTATCTTATTTAAATTGTAAACACAGTTTGTTCCATTTTTGTTAGGTCCCAATATGTTTGTAGAAGGGGGGTTGAATACAAACTATACCATTTAATCGAATTTAATGTGGAATAAAAAAGTGAAACAAAATTCAAGTTAAATAAAACTATTATTAAACTTGAAAGGTGTTACAACAACGGTATCATTTACAAGAGAATAATCTCAAATAAATTATCACAAATCTAGAATAAATTCGACATGAACTTTTTCTATTTTTGCAATAAAAAGATCAAATGCTAAAAGTAATTTGAGATTAAGTTCTAGGGATTTGGATCCGCTAGATAGTTACACAAGAACAAGAGAATGATTTCTAGTGGTTTGGATTTAACTTTAAAACTAGAAATTGATGATCTTGAATTCAGCAGAGAGATGAAATGTTTTGGGCGGCTGCTTCTGTTCTGATCTTGAGTTGGTTAAGTGTATTCTGTGATATTAATTGTCTGCTGCTCTTCTTGTCTTTTAAATGATTTGATCAACAGAACTTCATTGAACTGGCAAGACAATCTGATAGTTGGCATGACTTTCGGTGAGACAGTCTTTTGAACTAGCAAGACAATCGGTGAGACAATCACTTGAACTAGCAAGACAATCGGCATGACAATCTGTTGAACTAGCAAGACAATCCCATAGCTGGTAGAACTTTCGGTATGACAATCAATTTGAATTAGTATGACTTTCGGTATGACAATCTGATTGTCATACCAATTCAATTGATTGTCATGCTGAATTAATATTGAATATAAATTCAAAATCAATTCTGAAAATTCATAATATTAATTCAGAATTAATTAATCAATAAATTAATCTTTGCATATATAATTTATTTTCTTAATTAAATTATATGACTTAATTAATTAATAGAGAATTAATACTACTCTTGAACAGCAACCACTCTTATGAAGATCTTCTGAAAATCACTGAAAATTATGAATCAATTCCACCACTTCAATGTTGACACCTGATGTACTGTCTGGTTCATGAGTGACTAACTTCCGTGGCGTTTCTTCATGTCTGACTTTGATAACTTGATTTTCTTCAGATTAAATCTATGTAACTATTTGATACCCTGACAAGATCTTTGTCACTTGATTAAATCCACAATCTTGATTTATATCACTGAGACTTGATCAATTTCTTGAACTTCTTACAGTGAAGTAATTCCTCAAGTCTGTAGATGAACATTGTTTCTGAATCTTTTGACAGATGTTACTTTGTGAGATCTCTTTGACGGTAGATCCACTATTTACTTGTTATATTCTTATTTGAGTTGAGTTAAATCCTCGAGTAAACAAATAGGCTATGGCATATGCCTTTCAGTTTTTTTGGAGAAGAATCCTCTCAAATCGATTGTAACATTTTTTGTTCCGGCACGCACGACTCGTTTGTTTGACCGGCTCTAATTGTGATCCCTTTAAATTATCATAGTTTTTTTAAAAACAAGCTGGTAGGGGTGTACGCGGTTCAGATCGGATCGGTTTTGGGGTAAAAGTCGAACCAAACCGCGAAGAGCGGTTTTAGAAAATTGTCATCCGCAACCGCATTTGCGGTTGCGGTTAACCGCGCCAATTGCGGTTGCGAATTTGCGGTTATCGCGGATCGATTTGCGGTTCAACCACTTATTTTAAAATAATTAATAATTTGCAAAAAAATAAATTCGAAATATTAATAAATTGAAATTTAAGTTACTTGATAAATTACATTCAAAAATAAAATATAAACTAATGCTCCATGTGAAGCTAGGATATTAAAAACATACAAAAATGTGGAGGCGAGAGAAAAGAAAAAAAAAGATAAAACAAATTACATGTTGATTACATTTTTCATTTGTTTGGTTATATATCTTATAATGATTGTGAATCTTATGAACGAAGTCTTAATATTAACCCAAAATTAGTTAATAAATGTGTATATTTATTAATTTATATGATATCAACTACATTTTTTGAAATATATTTTATTATAAATTTATGTTGCGAGTTGCGGTTGCGATTTTATAATTTTCAAGAATTTAAAAGCGCATCCAAACCGTGAATGAGCGGTTTTTAAAATTTATATCTACAACCAACCCGCGTTTCGTGATTATCCGCAAAATACGGTTCAGTTACGAGCGGTTGGATGCGGTTGAGCGGTTTGTCTCTACACCCGAGCAACCCGGTGTGATTGTTTTACCTTTTTTATTAAAAGAAAATCGCAGACGGCAGAGACGAGGAAAACTGTAGGGTTAAAAAACGTAACTAAGGGATAAAGCCTGGCGCGTTAGGTTGGAAATCACAAGTCGAGTCTTGAGCCAAGGAAAAGAAATACTCTCCCCCCAGTATTTCTTTTTCTTTGCTTTCTTCTCTACCTTACGTCTCTCTCCCTCTCGTACACCCTTCAGATCTCTCTCTCTCTCTCTGAGGATGAAGAAATCAGGAATCTTGGTTGCCGCTGCTGCCTCCGCCACTGCTATTTCGACTGCTGTTTCTCACAACAACAATTCCCAGATTCACTTTTCATCTCCTCAGGTACAATTACATCCATAACTGTTGTTATGTTATTTATATTCGGCTTTTATAAAAAGATTGACCCAATTCTTCGAATTAAACCATCTGGTCATCATAAATTGTAATCAATTAATTAGATCTAATGAAATTTCATGTGTTAATATGACATGGGCTGTTCATGTTTTCTTTCAGGAAGATGTTTCTAGAAGGAGTAGTGAAAATTTATCAAAGGGGAGTGCTTTTGCTCCAAGATTTGATGGATTGAGGTTTATCGAAACTCTGATCACCGGTCACCGGTGAATTAATTGAATTACATTCGTTGGGTTTAATCCCAAACCAATGTAATTCTCATTTTTGATCTGTGGAAACATTTTATATGTGTTTCTTTTTATTATTATTATTGAGTTTGGTAGATTATTGTTTCGGGAGTTAATCTGTAGCTGTAACTTTTTTAATGTAAGGCATTTGAGTTATCTTAGTTTCGTTTGATTTTTGTGTCAGTTTTGTGCTTTTCGGTTAAATTCTTTCATTTTGTGAATCTCATTGTAAAATTATCTAGCTTAGTGAATTTTGCCAATACCGGAAAGTTTGAAAGGCCTATGTCATATTGTGTTAATGTAGCACGGTATCACCCATTAAACACCTAGTCATCTAAAAGGTTATCATTTGGCAAGACGGTATCACCCATTAAACACCTTGAGGACGGCTAGTCATCTAACACGTTACGTGTCTAGGAAATTTTCTATATTCCTACCTCCTTGATCTTTGCTCGTCTTAAAAATGAAGGGTCTACATTTTTAAAAACTATAAACTGAACTTTTCTTGCTTCTAGTTTTGTAACAAAATTTAAGGTGCTCAATTCATCATCACTATTATCATACCATTGATTGAATCAGCCAATTGAGGAAAGAGTTGCTCATCTAACATTTCTTCTCCTTGACAACTGATATATGTTTTCTCCTCTTTTTTTTTCTTTATTTGTCCAAACAAGCATGTCATTGGAATCAACTATTAACTAGACTTAGACAATTCATCATCACTCTAACATCTATTAATTTCCTTTAACTTTTAAATTGTGTCTTGATTTGTCCAAACAAGCATTTGTCAGCAGCATGAAGTGTAAACTCAACTTTACATTTTTTTTTGCTAACCAACACAACTTTACAATTCATTGTCGCTCTTATCATACGATTGATTGTCTTTCACTCCACACGAATGCCTTTCTCTTTTCCTGATATGTATAAACAAGCATATGTCACCAGCATCAACTGTACATTTAGTTGGCACTTTAACATTTCATCTTACATGTAGTTACATTGGTTTATCTTCCCATGGATGTTGAACAACTTACATAATTAAGTTAAATAAGAATTTTACTATATTAATGAAGATGTTAAATGCTTTAAAGACATTTATCCTGTTTGTTTTACTCTGCCTGTTATGATTATGAGAACTTTTTTTTTTTGACAAATGCAGAAAATTTCATTAAATTGAATATAATACAGCCGGGACAAACCCCCAACTGTCGATACAACCAGGTGATGAAACAAATACCGGGACAAACCCCCAACTGTCGATACAACCAGGTGATAAAACAAATAACATACTAAAATCAATTAGATGATTTGTTTCCTGATCGTTTAACACATAGAATTTAAAAATTCTTGAAGCTAAAAACGAAATCAAAGACATACCAAGCGATCCAAATTGCACCAGCATCTCTGAAGATAGCAACATCGCAATTGACCATATCACGTAAAAACTATGGTTAGCCCAATGTTCAGAAACAACAATCACATAAAATGAGACTGGAGAAGCGGCACCCCAGCTATCTACATGCCGGACACCAGCTATAAACATGCCGAAAGCACCTCAGCTATCTACATGCCGGATATCAGCTATAGACATGCCGAAAGTGTAAACCCGTAAAAGATGAACAATCTTTGGTTGTGAAAGGTGAACTATTGCAATAATCATCACCGTCCCAGATTCGATACAGGTTTTGCAGATCACCAAAAATATCAGCAACTTCGTCCTCAACAGATCCAATACCAGATTAACCCAAACATGACAAAACAAAAACATAACAAACACTCCAAAAGGAGAGACAAACACACACTCCAAGAGAAGAGACACACAAATACCAAAAAAATGGGTTTTATTGGAAAGAAATCAATCAGAATAAAAGAAAATGAAGAGATCGGGGCTTTCCACTGGAGAAAACCAGTGAAAGCCCCTCGATTTACTTCAAAATGAACAAACCCTAGGAGAGGGGAGAGAGGGGGGAGGCGGCGGCTAGCTGACGATTATGAGAACTTTTTTAATTGCTAGATAAGTTATGAAAACTTGTTTTGTCCGTTTGTTGTAGTTGAATTAAGAAAAAAAATAAGGAATGTTGCAACTATTCAGTGTACTTTCGAGTTTGTAATTTGTTTAGACGAAAATTAATATTATTATCATTTGCTGTTATTTTCAACTTTTCTTGAAAGATTATGAGTTTCATTTAGAAGAAATGCCATACAAACTAGTCTCCAGCAGATTAGAGAGAGGAGACGTAAACACATTGGGGCAATTTATTAAATAAGGAATTATAGCTATTGCCTGAGCCACCATATTTGCTTGCTTCTGAACAAAATTAATGGGGATCCAGGTCCTGGACTGCAGACTAAGACAGCAGCTCTCTAATTCCACTTCCAAATAATTATCAACTCTCCGCTGAATTGCTTGCACTGTGAGTAAGGAATTTGATTCGATGATCACCCAGTCGTGTCAAGACCCAGGAAAGAGCCTCTTTAACATCAATCGCTTCTGTTCTTTCTTTAGGCCCAACTATAAGGCCTAGTAAGAAAAATAGAATGTTAGGAAAAATGATACAAGCATGTTCGTGTTGCGTTTTTCCTCGTAAGGACATTTTAGTGAATTATGTTATTTTGAATCATCACCTCATAAATCGTGATGTTAAGGGCCATTTTTCGATATGGGGTTGGGTTTTGACAGCGGGATATCCAATCAAGTATTAACAAAACATATTTTGTGTTTTTATTTCCAATTCAATTAAATTTATACGTGTTCGAGTGTGTTATGACTTACTGTAAGTTATAATTATGTTTGTGTGGAGGGATGACAAAGAGTCGATTTAGTTTGAATTTCAAGGAAATTAATATTGTGCAATTTTTTTAATCAATCTTGGACCAGATAAAATTTAAAAGTTGAAAACCAAACATAAATTGTCGGTTCGAATCAAAACCTGAAAATACCGAAATAAATATCTAAAAAAATAATTAAGTAACTAGTCTTTTGTTCAAAATTTAACATATCCTCAAATCATTATAAAACATGATAAAATACGTATAATTTATCATGATCATTTCTCATTTATATAAATATATTATGTAAATATGATGATAATATATAATTTAATACATCCGGCTTGGTCGGGTTTCAGTTCGAATTCAATTTCGAGTATTTTGGACAATTAGCCTAAAAACCAATCCAAACCAATTTCATTTGGGTTTTAAAATTAAAAATCAAATTTGTAACCAAATTATAAAAATCGGGTTTTAAAATTAAATATTAAATTTAGCAGTGTAGGCATCTGATGAATAAACATCGAAAAAGGTGTTTGTCAAAGCTGCCAAAGCTACCAAAATGGCCGCCCTAACCAACCCATCATTCTCAGCCCATAAAGCATAAGTTTAAACAGATTCAGCCTTCTCTTGATCCAAAACAAGAAGATCATACTGCACCACTTACCATAAACCCTTAACCGTTAACTAGAGCTCCATCTTTTTATGCCAACGAGAAAAAGAAACTCCGCCACTGAATTTATCAGGCATACCCGATAAATCAATAGGCTGGGTGTTAGGTCACACACACTGTAGAAGGGGGTTGAATACAGTGTTTATCATAATCAAATCGAATTAAAGAACTCAAGTAACAGAAAACAGACTTTATTCAATATAATAAACTCTGGGGTTAAATATCGATATGGTCACTTAAGTCAAGCCCATGTATCAAAAAACACACTCTAGTTATCGGGGCCTCACTTGCATCACTCTAGTTGACGATAATGCAAGGGTCGTTAGTCAGAGCCGTTGACCTTACGGGAATCGTTTAAATTTTAACGGAACGCACATCAGTTCAGACGTGGCACCATGTGGCATATTACGTGGCGTATAACTAATTGTGCAAGTGTGTGTCCACCAGTGTTTTAATTGTGCAAGCATGACCATCCTTGTCCCTGCTACACCATATGCCACATGGCGCCACGTCTGAACTGATGTGCGTTCCGTTAAAATTTAAACGATTCCCGTCAGGTCAACGGCTCTGACTAACGGCCCTTGCATTATCGTCAACTAGAGTGATGCAAGTGAGGCCCCGATAACTAGAGTGTGTTTTTTGATACATGGGCTTGAGTTAAGTGACCATATCGATATTTAACCCATAAACTCTGTTACAATATGGAACTGTCCTCTCTCAGTGATAAACAAACTATCACGAGACCTGTTAGGGTTACAATGAATATTATTCTCGATAATGATAACACATATAGTGTAAACCCTATGTATGTGTTTATATACTACACAGTTACAAGATAATCGATAATTGATATGGAATATAATTCTGCTTCTTAAAATATATCAATCAGATATCTTTTCTTCCAAGTATTCTATTCTTCATAGAAGTCCTTCTTCATGCATATTTCTTCTTGCGTTTATCTTGATCTTCTTTTCTTTCAATCAGCCGTCTTCCTTATCTGAAAGTCCCCTTAAGTCCTGATATTATCTTCTGATAAATATCTCCTGATAACTTAAGTTCTGACCACTTAAGTTCTGACTTCAGTTTAAGTGTTGATTTCCAGGTAAGTACTGATTTGTCCTGTTTAAGTAAGATCTGAAAACTAAACACAAATCATATTAGACATGACATTATCAAATATATCTAACAATCTCCCCCAACTTGTAAATTAGCATAATATATAAGTTTAACAGATATTTGATGATGTCAAAAATATTAAGTACAAAAGCATGAGAATTTGACTAGATAACTACAACTTACAATCCTTAAAGCTTTACCAACTTTAACTTCTGATAACAGCTTCAGCCTGTATACACATCAGAATTTGAGCAGTTGTAGATCTTGACTTGGCTTCAATTACTGATCTCTTTGATATCAGGAGTTGTTCTAAGATAGTTCTTTAACAAACATCTCTCAGCATATTTAAGTTCATCAATCATCCTCCTTTTAGCATTCTTCAATTCAACTGTATCTTCACCAATTTGAAAGATAACAGCCCTGAGATCATTTATTCTGGCTTTCCTTATGTCCTGATCCAGTCTTATCAAATATGCCTTATCAGACTCAAGATTGAATTTGACAGCCTTATAACCCAGAAAGGTAGTTATAATCTTAGCAGAGTTAGGCTTCATCTCAACAATATCACCCTTGTGATCTCTGTACTTGGGACAGTATGTGATGTCAGACTTTACAGAATAAAGCTTCTTCTGTCTCTGAATTTGAGTCTTCAAATAATTTGCAGCACTTTCTGTTAATCTGTTCTTCACTTGAAGTAAGAATAGAACATGTTCTAGTTTCTCAAAATACTTCAGTGGTATAGCATTCTCCCTTATATGGTAAACCCTTCCATCTGTCATGAAATATAACAAGATGTGTTCTTTCAAGAAAGTATGGTAAACCATCTGTACAGATTCAAGCTGATTCAATCTTTCAGGAGTTGCTCCAACACCTGGTTCACTTAAGGAAGTTGGATCATTGGTTGTGTTCTGCACTCTTCTTTCATCAGCACTACCCAATCCAGATTTATCTCTTGCTTCCTTTCCTGTAACAACTCTTGCTTCAAAACCACTTGCTGCAGTCTTCAAAGGTTGATTCTGTTTAGCTTTAGTGAATCCTGGTAGGAGTAACTTTGAGGATTTAACATGAGCAATGTCAGAGGTTTCCTTTAACTTATCTTCTGATATCAAGTTAACTTGAGCTATGTCAGAGGTTACTTGCTTCAATGTCATATCAGAACTTACTCTATCTCGACTCTGAACAACTTGAGCCATGTCAGAGGTTGTTTGAGAAATCTTCTTTGAAACCAGAGTAAGATTATCATCTTCATCAGATATTTCTTCATCCATAGCAGGCACATAAACCTTTACAGGTTCACCAACTTATCTTTGCCCTTGGACCTTGGATCTATCTGCATTTGTGATTTGACCTTGGTTGCCTCAGGATTTACCCTTTCTTTTATCACAATGTCTTTAGCCTTAGGAATTTTCTATTCAACAACAGAAGCTTCAGATTTGAAGTTGACTTTTTCTAACTTAAGTCTAGCTTCTTCTTCCTTTAGAATCTCAAAGTCCATTCCTGGATTTTCTTTCAGAAATAACTGTCTTGAAATCTCCTCATCAAGTTCCAGATGTTCATCAGAACTTATCCTTTTACCAGTATCAGAAGTTATTCTTCTCCCAGTATCAGAACTTGTTCTTTGACATGTAGTTCCAGTTCTACTTGATGACAGACCTTTACCTTGACCATGACCTCCACCCATTCCAGAGTTTCCCGGGTCATCTTTTCCATCATCCTTTCCCTTCAGTGTCTTAATAGGTTTACATTTGGACTTAATTACTTTCTCCCCCTTTTTGGCATCAGCAGGTAATAGAAGAGAGACAAGCAATTCCACGGAGGATTGGATCTCATTGAGTTAATTTTGATGAGAAGCTTGATTCTTCAAAATTTCATTAATCTGAGACTGTTGCTTCTCTTGGGTTTTCTCAATGTAGGGAATTCTGTCAAAGGTAGGTTGGAAATACCTTTTCTTTTCAAGTTTCAGATTCATATCTTGCTGGATCAAGTTTTCTTGAATTTTATTCACCTTGTCATGAGTTATTGAGTGTTAACCTTAAAGGTGCTTTGTACTCAATGCAGTAACTCTCAGCTGAGTCTTGAAATCATCATTTATCATCAGTTCATCAGCTTTTGCAAGATGCTCAGCAAGAATCTTTTCAGAAGGAACAAAGGTAACTGTGTTCCACTCCTTAGTCCACTCATGTCCTCTAGGAGTTTCACTCCAAGGTACCGGTGCTTCCCCTGTAACAAACTTCTTGACTATCTCAGCTTTATGAACAGTTTGTTGAGGTGCATGTCCTGATGGACCAGCTGCATCAGCATCTACATTTGTAGCAGCAACATCACCATTAACTTCATTATTAGCAGCATCAGAATTTATAGAATCAGCATCAACAGCTTCTTCTGATAAAAGAATAGTATGAGAGGATATTGAGGCTTCAACATCATCCTCTAAGTGCTGATCTTCAACTAAGTTCTGATCAACAGCCATATTCTGATGCTCACCTGAAATCTGATCTTCAGTATCTAGATGCAGAGAAGGTGTTGTAGGCAATTCTGGATTAAAATCAGCATCAAGAAGTGGTGTTGGTGGTGGAGTGATTGGAGCTGGTGGAGCTTCTAAGTACAGAACCTCAGGCACAACCAGGTTGTGAATATCAATCTCAGCACTTGTGCCTGGGTTTTCAGTATGTACTGGTTCATTTACAGGAGACTCAGGAGGAGTAGGTGTTCTGTCTTGAGTAGGTTTTGGTTGTGCCAAAGGAAGAAAATCAACAACAATTGGTTCTATTGGGATCAGAGATTCCTGACCCCCTTTTTTAGCTCCTTCTGCCAGAGTTTCTTCAGAATGTGATGATACACTGACAGGGCTCCTGGCTCTTTGCTTATTATGTCTCTTTGAAGGTGGAGAGACTTTAGGAGTTTCATCAGAATACATCCTTCTAAGCCTTTTGAGAAGCTTAGAACCCCCAATTCCAGTATCCTTCTGAGAAGAGACCTTCTCAGCTTCTTCAACAACAGGTTCTGAAACTGGAACCTGTTCCTCACTGTCCGACTTATCTCTTAAAACAATCCTCCTTCTCTTCTGTTATGTCTGAGGTACAGTCTTTGTCCTTTTGGGCTTTGAAGATGAAGGCCTCACAGGATGTGCTGATGATGAAGGTTGAGACGTCTGTGAAGGTTTGAAATATGTTCTGATTGAGGGTTGAGTAGGTTGAGGTTGAGAAGTTTGAGGTGTAAGTATGGTATGTTCTGATGGTTGTTGTGGTGGCTGCGATGTGCTGGTGGGTTGAACATCAGGGTAAACAGAGCTATAGGTGTGAGGATCAGCATTTACCAGAATCTGTTTTACAAACTGAGGTATCTGTAAGGGTCTAACCACTTTCTTCTTAAGGTCAGCATTTAACACGTCATTAAAAGCCCTTTTTACAAGCTTAAAGGGTTGAATTAAATCAGTGGTAGGTTGGGGTTCATCAGCACAACAGAAATTATATATAAACTGACAGAATCTAGCAAAGTATACTACATTCCTATCCTCTGTCATCCTATCCCCTATGAAACCTAGCACAGCACTTGCAAAATCAAAGTGAGTTTGATGAATAAGAGCATACCCTATTTGCTGACTCATAATTGGAATGGCATCAAATTTTGAGCACTTATTGATGGATGCCTTAGTGATACAATCGAAGAAAAAGCTCCATTCCTTCCTGATATTTTCCCTGTTCAACTGTCCAAACTTGCCCAAACTCTTCTCATAACCCAAATTGGCCATGAGCTGCTGTAGAACAGGGTCCTCCACTGTTGAAAAAATAAAGTCTTCTGGTAATTGGAGAGCTTTACGAACTGCTCCAGGAGTAACCATGTGCTCAACATCATTCACTTCAAAAACGATGCTTGGAGTACCAGTAGCACCACCATCATCAAAAATCCCAGTCCGCCAAAATGTCAGAACTTGTTGGCTTGAAATATGTTGAGGTTGGGTCAAAGCATACCCAATCTCACTATTTGCTAGAAAATCTTGCACAAAGTGTAAATCAGATGGAGTTTCAGCCTTGTTCAAGATGGCAGCATAGTTGTTAGGTACAAATTTGGCTCCATCTACAATCAAATCCCTAGGTGCCATGTGAAATAATTGAGAAATTAGGTTGCCTGTAAGGTGTTTGATAAAATGGCTGTATGATAAATCGTCAGTAGATGTGAGAGAGAATAAAAGTAAAAAGAGAGAGATAAAGTATGAAAGTGAATAAAAGATTTTACAATCTTTTCTCTCTTTTACTTATACACGGTAAAAAAATAGCCGTTTGAGACACCTGTCAGACATGCAGCAGTAAAAGATAATTAATGGGCACGGGTATTCATTAATCATTACTTATCACATGCAGTTTTTCAAGGAGAAAAACCGTTCCACTTACCAAGTAATCCCATTAATCAAGGACGTTCAGTTTTTATTTTAAATTTAAAAAAAATTGTTCCCACTAAATACATGATTATTACTGCTTTACCAATATTCTGTAAAAATATGACCAATGAGAGAATGACCAAAAATAAACCAAGTAAACAAATACTGCCACGTCAGAATCAGAACTTGATTTGTATCAGAGCTAAAAAGGTCATCAGAATATGGTTAGTATCAGGATTTAAAAATTCATTAGAATATGAAACGACTCAGAGACAAAATCTTGCAAAAAGATAAAATTTCATTAATATATCAAGAAAATACATTTGATAAAATTTAGCAATTACAGGAAAAAGTTGCAAGACAGTCCTAAGCTACGATTCCTAACATCAACAACTTTAGTCCTAGTCTAAGAAGATCCTATCGACTAGTTCCTGTTGCTGGAGACGAAAAGCACTGCAAGACGGATGATCTGTTCTTGCTGACGGAGAGCTTCTCTCCTTTCTTCTTCCAATCTATCAAGATGGAGATGATACTCAATTGATAAAAACAAGAGTTCGGTGTGAACCTCTTGTGGAACCGAATCCCATAGTTCATCAGGAATGGCAGTGACATGCCACTCCTGCTGCCAGTCAGCACAACTCAATAGTGAAAGTTTCATAGTTTAAGAACATGTTGAAACGAACCATTTTTGGTGATATGAATAAAAAGAGAGTGAGTTTGTGAGAAATTGAAGGATGTTTTGGCTGGAATGAATCATTGGTTTAAATAACCAATGGAATACCAAGGGACACGAGGAATATTAAATAGTTACAGGTAAAAATAATGATACCTCGTCTCTCTAGACTGATGAGTAATAATGACAGCCATCGGAAGCTTAAGACAGGAGTTAATGAGCACACGAAACAAGTAGGAATTACTATGCATGTACGAGTACCACTAACCCAAATTATGTTGACTGTTTATAACTCACCCAAACATATTATGAATGTTAAATATGACTGCTTCAGATTTTAACCATAAATAAGTCAAGTAAAGAATCAGGATTTAATATCAGAACTTAGACTTAGATCAGAACTTAACAATCATCAGAACATGGCTCCTTAACTTGAAAAGTGAATGTTTATTCTTGTAATTCTTCACACAAAATACCGATTTCGTTTCTTCAGAACTTAATCATCAGAATTTCTATCATTACTTGTCCTCAGAATTTATGCAACTGACACTTAACATGTTCATCTAAAATAATATTTATCACCACAGTAATTTTCATCACTCATATGGAGTGTATGTGTGTGCAGTAAGCCAAATATCAGATAAAGATTAAAGTCTGATTCACTTCAGTACATCTTAGAAATAAGGCATAACTAAGAACTTTGCTCAAAATCTGTCATTATTCTAAAGTCTACTAAAGAATGAGTTTATGCATGAGTCCACCTCAACTGTTTTGTGCTCATTTTATGCATCTTTTAAAATTCTATTTTACAGTGGCTTCTCAGTGTAAGTGAGTCACGACTGCTTATCAGAATTTATGCTATTATCAGAGTATTTCTCCAGTAATCATAGAGTGTGAAAAGTCACCAAGAAAATATTAGTTTGTTTTTCTAATGCATATTACTTAATACCAGCAATGCACTTGGGTCTTCCCTTCCATATTTTCACTCTAGATCTCAAAGGAGTACCAGATTTTTATTTCTTTTTCTTTTCCTTTTTCTTTTGATAAATGAGGTTTATCAGCACTTAGTACATCCATCAGATTTTCTAACATCAGAACTTAACAGATAAGAAGCAGTATTCTAGTTTTTGACTTAGTAATAAGATACACAAAGTAAACTTAACTAAGCTCAATATCAGAATTTGCTTGTGTTTAAAAGATTTCCACATAAACAATTACTTCAAATATGGGACTTAGTATATTAAAGACTACTAGGTCAGCATCTAGCACAGTTATCCTCATTGGATTGAAAAGTCACATAAATATTTATATCACTATCAGAGTTTAGAAATTCACATCAGACAACAATCAGCACTTAAGAAATTTTCAATTTAAGCACAGAATACACAAAGATAGACTTAGTATATTAAAGACTACTAGGTCAGCATCTAGCACAGTTATCCTTATTGGATTGAATAGTCACAGAAATATTTATATCACTATCAGAGTTTAGAAATTCATATCAGACAACAATCAGCACTTAAGAAATTTTCAATTAAGCACAGAATACACAAAGATAGTAATATTTGTAAATACTGATCATAAAGTCTGATGCACATCAGCAGATTTTTATTCCTTGTTCTTTTCCTTTTTCTTTTGATAAGTGAGGTTTATCAGCACTTAGTACATTCAGCAGATTTACTAACATCAGAACTTAACAGATGAGAAACATTATTCTAGTTTTTGACTTAGTAATAAGATAGACAAAGTAAACTTAACTAAGCTCAATATCAGAATTTGCTTGTGTCAATAGATTTCCACATAAATAATTACTTCTAACATGGGATCTTTAGTATATTAAAGACTACTAGGTCAGCATCTAGCACAGCTATCCTCATAGGATTGAATAGTCACAGAAACAGTCATATCACTATCAGAGTTTAGAAATTTACATCAGACAACAATCAGTACTTAAGCAATTTTCAATTAAGCACAGAATACACAAAGATAGTAATATCTGTAAATACTGATCATAAAGTCTGATGCAGCAGAAAAAAAGCTAAGCAGATTTAGAGAAAGAACCTGAAACCATTCCAAGTTCATTTACCAATCTTGTAAAAGTAGCTTCACACAGTGGTTTTGTGAAGATATCTGCTGGTTGTTGATCTGTTGGAACAAAGTGCAATTTCACTGTACCTTCATCCACATGTTCCCTTATGAAGTGGTACCTAATGCTGATGTGTTTTGTCATTGAGTGTTGAACTGGATTACCTGTCATAGCAATAGCACTTTGATTATCACAGTAAATAGGGATTTTAAAATATGTTAACCCATAATCCAGTAACTGATTCTTCATCCAAAGAATCTGTGCACAACAGCTTCCTGCAGCAATGTACTCTGCTTCTGCAGTTGATGTGGAAATTGACTTTTGTTTCTTGCTAAACCAAAAAACTAATCTGCCTCCAAGAAATTGGCAGCTTCCACTTGTGCTTTTCCTGTCAATTTTGCATCCTGCAAAATCTGCATCTGAGTAACCTATTAGTTTAAAGTATGATTCTCTAGGATACCACAATCCCAGATCAGTTGTACCCTTAAGGTACTTGAAAATTCTTTTCACAGCTGTTAAGTGAGGTTCTCTTGGATCTGCTTGAAATCTTGCACAAAGACAGGTAGCATACATGATATCAGGTCTACTTGCAGTTAGATAGAGTAATGAGCCAATCATACCTCTGTAATCAGTAATATCTACTGATGTACTAGTATCCTTATCCAATTTTATTACAGTGGCCATGAGAGTGGATGCACTTGAACAATCTTGCATTTCAAATTTCTTCAGCAAATTTCTGGTGTACTTGGATTGACAAATAAAAGTGCCTTCTTCATTCTGCTTGACTTGAAGGCCCAGAAAATAGCTAAGTTCCCCCACCATACTCATTTGATATCTTGACTGCATCAGTTTGGCAAACTTCTTGTAAAGTCTGTCATTTGTAGAACCAAAAATGATATCATCAACATGTATCTGCACCAAAAGTAAGTCATTTCCATGGTTGAGGTAGAACAGTGTTTTGTCAATAGTTCCTCTGTTAAATCCACTTTCCAGAAGAAACTGAGCTAAAGTCTCATACCATGCTCTTGGAGCTTGCTTAAAGCCATAAAGTGCTTTATCAAGCCTGTAGACATGATCTGGAAGTTTGGAATCTATAAAGCCTGGAGGTTGTTCAACATATACTTCCTCTTCCAATTCTCCATTGAGAAAAGCACGTTTCACATCCATTTGAAAGACAGTAAACTTTTTGTGAGCAACATAAGCCAAAAATATTCGTATGGCTTCCAATCTAGCAACTAGTGCAAATGTTTCATCATAATCAATTCCCTTATGTTGAGAATATCATTTTACAACCAGCCTTGCTTTATTCCTTGTAATTATTCCATCACTATCAGTTTTGTTTCTAAACACCCACTTTGTACCAACAACAGATCTGTTCTTTGGTCTTGGCACTAGGGTCCAGAATTTGTTTCTTTCAAATTCATTTAACTCTTCCTACATTGTTTGCACCCAATCAAATCTTGAAGAGCTTCTTCCACTTTCTTTGGTTCAGTCTGAGAAAGAAAAGAATTATAAAGACATTCATTTGATGTAGTTGTTCTAGTTCTGACACCTGCATTAGGATTTCCAATAATTAAGTCAGGTGTATATGATTTAGTCCACTTCCTTGCAGATGGAAGGTTTTCTCTAGAACTGGATGCTCCCCCATGATTCATGATGTCTTCATCAACATTTTCTGATGCTCCCCCTGAAATTATGCTCTCTGAGTTAGATCCTTCAGAATTTGAGTTTCCAGAATTATCAGAACTTGGCTTATCAGAACTTGATGAATCAGAACTTGAAGAGCTAGTTGTAGGTTCTGATGTTTCTTGAGATGTGGTTGTATCTTCAGTATGCTCCACCTGCACAGGTGCATCTTCCTTTGGCGTAGTCACCACAGTTTCAATAACATCAGAGTTTAATCCATCAGAGTTTGCAGTATCAGGATTTAGACTATCAGGATTTTCAGTATCATAATTTAAATCTTCATTTTCAAATCTCAGCTTATCATGATCATTAAAATCTTCAAGTCCAGTAATCTTCTTATCATCTAAGGAGACATTGATAGATTCCATGACAACCCTTGTTCTTAAATTGTAGACTCTGAAGGCTTTTGTGGAAAGTGGATATCCAACAAAAATTCCTTCATCAGCTTTTAGATCAAATTTGGATAGTTATTCAGGATGAGTCTTCAGAACAAAACACTTGCATCCAAATACATGAAAATACTTCAGATTTGGCTTCTTTTTCTTCACCATCTCATATGGTGTCTTTCCATGTTTGTTAATGAGTGTTGCATTCTGAGTGAAACAAGCAGTCTGCACAGCTTCAGCCCAAAAATAGGTTGGTAGCTTTGCTTCATCAAGCATAGTTCGTGCAGCTTCAATAAGAGTTCTATTCTTTCTTTCAACAAGTCCATTTTGTTGTGGAGTTCCAGGAGCAGAAAATTCCTGCTTTATTCCATGGTCTTTGCAGAACTCTTCCATGATCAAGTTCTTGAACTCAGTGCCATTATCACTTCTTATAATCTTCACAGAATCTTTGACCAATTTATCCAGTTGCTTGATATGATCAATCAAAATATATGCAGTTTCACTTTTTGTGTGCAAGAAATACATCCATGTGTATCTGGTGAACTCATCCACTATGACCATAGCATATTTCTTCCTTGCAATAGACATGACATTCACTGGACGAAATAGATCAACATGTAGTAGGTGATAAGGCTCAAGAATTGATGATTCAGTCTTGCTCTTGAATGAAGATTTTCTTTGTTTAGCCTTCTGACATGAATCACAAAGGCCATCAGGAGCAAATACTGATTTTGGCAGTCCACTCACAAGATCTTTCTTGACTAGTTCATTTATATTATTGAAATTTAAATGAGAGAGTTTCTTGTGCCAATTTCAGCTTTCTTCAATTGATGCTCTACTTAACAGACAGATTGCAGAACCATCAGTACTTGTTGAAAGCTTGGCTTCATAAATGTTATCATGCCTGTATCCTTTCAGAACAACTTTGCCTGAAGATTTGCTTACAACTTCACAGTCTTCTTCAAAGAAATCCACATGATAACCTCTGTCACAGATTTGACTAACACTCAGCAGATTGTGTTTAAGTCCTGAGACCAGAGCTACTTTTTCAATGATGACATTCCCCAGATTGATATTGCCATATCCCAAGGTTTTTCCAATGTTGCCATCTTCATAAGAAACACTTGGGTCAGCTTTCTCCACAAAGTCTGATAGCAGGGCTTTATTTCCAGTCATATGTCTTGAACATCCACTGTCCAGAACTAGGTTGTTTTTCCTGTTGCCCTGCAATCACAAAGACCATTAATGATTAGTTTTAAGGACCCATACTTGCTTGGATCCTTTGGCCTTATTAAGTTTGTTAACATTTACAGTGGATTTAGCATCAGAGTTTATGTTAACATTTTTCTTATCAACATTTACACTAACAGACTTTGTATCAGAACTTACACTAGAAGGAACAATGCTAACTTTCTTTAAAGAAGGTTTTATTTGATAATAATCATAGTACAAACTATGATATTCCTTACAAGTATAAATGGATGCCATAAACTACCACAATGAAAATAAGGATTTTGTGGCTTATATCTAACAGGCTGACTCTTAACTCATGACTTTGAAGGTAAGGAGTATATGTTCTTATTTTTCCTGCAAAAAGAAGCCAGATGGTTAAAATTTTCACAGTTATGACATATTTTTCTAGGAGCATTAGGAACAGGCTTGTAATCATTACTTTTATTCACACCTTCCTTTCTATTCCTATTTTTCCTAGGTGACTTTACCTTGTTTACATTCTTAACATCTTTCAGCTTATGTTTAAGCTGCTTCTTGGTCATTAAGCCTACGTTAACTTCAGTTGGCTTTTCCTGTTTTAGTTTGTCAGAAGTTAATTCCTCTTTAACTTCTGATTTTTCAGTATCAGACTTTACAGCTACAAACTTAACAGGTTTTACCTTTGGCTTTTGTTTAACAACTATAGGCTTAATTTCTACAGTTCCTTTATCATTCTTATCATCTCCATAACCTAAGCCCTCTTTCCAGTTTCCACTACTTAACAAATTCTGAGTTGTTCTGCCAGAGTTAGTCCAAGTCCTGATAATCTCTCTTTCCTTTTCTAACTCCGTTTTTAGAGATTCATTCATTTTAAGTACTTCATCCCTAACATAGAAAGCATCATCTCTATCTTTCTGAGTTTGATGGAACATGACTAACTCTTCTTCTAAATAATCATTCCTCTTTTTACAAGCAAGATTTTCAAAAGTTAATCTTTCACATGTTAAAGTTTGATCTCTTTAACTAATAAACATGGTTTTAAGATATCTTCTCAACTCATTAATATCATCAGTATGAAAGGCATAAGTAGTTTGAGGTACCTTTAACTCAGCAGCATCAGAACTGCTATCAGCATTTGCCATCATAGCATAGTTCTCCTCACTTTCAGAATATGAAGTGTCTGTCCAGCTATTCTTCTTTGTGACAAGAGCCTTTCCTTTGTCACTCTTCACTTTCTTGCAATCAGGAGATATGTGGCATTTCTCACCACAGTTGTAGCATTTGACATTTGTGTAATCTCCTCTTTCAGACTTTCCTCCTTTGCCTTCAGATTTTCTGAAACTCTGCTTATCAGAACTTGCACATTTCCTGGAAAATTTCTTTCCCTTCCTGAATTTTCTGTATGCAATTCTTGTGATTCCTTTCACCATAAGAGCACACAGCTTCATCATCTCTTCATCATCATCCATCTCAGGCAAGCTTTCAGTTTCTGAGTCATCATCACTATCAGAACTTGATGACTCAGTATCAGACTTTGTGATGAGGGATTTTCCCTTGCCTTTCCTTGAGGTAGCTGCTTTGGGAGATTCCTCCTCAGCCTTAAGAGCAACTATCCTTGACTTTCCTCCTTTTCTCTTGCTTCTTTGTTCCATCTCAAGTTCATGAGTCTTGAGCATCCCATAAATTTCATCAAGAGTTGTTTCTTCAAGATTATAGTTGTCTCTTATAGTGGTGGCCTTCAAATCCCATCTTTCAGGAAGTGCTAACAGGAATTTAAGATTTGAATCCTCAAGTTCATATTTCTTGTCAACTAGTGACAAATCATTCAAGAGTTTGACAAATCTGTCATATAAACCAGTTAATGACTCATCAGGCTTTGAGTCAAAGTGTTCATACTCTTGAGTAAGTATAGTCTTCTTGTTCTTCTTAATTGATTCGGTTCCCTGGCATCTTGTCTCCAAAGCATCCCATATCTCCTTTGCAGTCTTGCAGTTGATTACCCTGTTTGACATTACATTATCAATAACACTATACAGCAAGTGTCGTACCTTAGCATCCTTAGCAATTGATGAGATATCTTCAGCAGTATAATCACTCTTCTCCTTTGGTACAGATTTTGCTGGTTGACCTGCAACTATAACAGAGAGTTTGGTTGGCTTGTGTGGTCCTTCATTGATTCTGTCAAGATATTCTGGATCAGTAGCTTCCAGAAACATAGACATCCTCACCTTCCATATGGAATATTCAGATGGTTTCAGTCGGGAACTCTAATAGTCTCATATCGACTATGGATTTGAGTCTTTGGAGGTTCTTCAGTTTTGGTGGGCTTGGTTGGAGTTTCTTCTTCAGACATGATTGTTTTTGGATCTTAAACTGTTTGTGTGTTAACAGATCAGCTCTGATACCACTTGTTAGGTCACACACACTATAGAAGGGGGTTGAATACAGTGTTTATCACAATCAAATCGAATTAAAGAACTCAAGTAACAGAAAACAGACTTTATTCAATATAATAAACTCTGTTACAATATGGAACTGTCCTCTCTCAGTGATGAACAAACTATCACGAAAGTTGTTAGGGTTACAATGAATATTATTCTCGATAATGATAACACATATAGTGTAAACCCTATGTCTGTGTTTATATACTACACAGTTACAAGATAATCGCTAATTGATATGGAATATAATTCTGCTTCTTAAAATATATCAATCAGATATCTTTTCTTCCAAGTATTCTATATTTCATAGAATTCCTTCTTCATGCATATTTCTTCTTGCGTTTGTCTTGATCTTCTTTCCTTTCAATCAGCCGTCTTCCTTATCTGAAAGTCCCCTTAAGTCCTGATATTATCTTCTGATAAATATCTCCTGATAACTTAAGTTCTGACCACTTAAGTTCTGACTTCAGTATAAGTGTTGATTTCCAGTTAAGTACTGATTTGTCATGTTTAAGTAAGATCTGAAAACTAAACACAAATCATATTAGACATGACATTATCAAATATATATTACACCGGGGAAAATGATACGTAGTCCAATCAATGGAGGCAACAGTACCACGAGAACCAAAACCAGTCTCAACAGTCTTAGGAACATCACCAGTTTCGTTAACCATCTTGTTAACTATAATATAACACAGAAAATCTATTCAAGATTGCTGGGAATTAATTAGACTAAACACGCAACAATGGGCAGTTATATAATCAAGATTTAGCAAGAACATGCAATAAATCAATAACGAAACAAAACACGAAGGCAAAACAACAAGAAGTAACCAGAGACTGAATTGACAAAAAGAGGATAAAAATATTTTACTCTTACAAAAGCTTTAACAAAGTCTAAAGGAACAAAACATCTGAGTCGCCTAACCTTCGAGAAGCCTAGACTGTTCTTGAAGAGATTATTGTCCCACTTACGTTGTGTTGGGTTACAATACTATCGCTTTCAAGATAAAATAGTACAGAGTAATTCGTCAACGGATACGTAGCACTCAATAGCGACATGTACCTTAGTTCGCCCGAAAAACCTTTGATATAATTTGTATGTATATAGGAGAAAATAGAGAGAAGCAACGGATAGGGTTTTCACTTATTAAATCGTGTATTCTGTATATTTTTCAAACGTTAAATTCTATCTATAGACAAAACTAAAACGTAACTGAAAATAATCCATAAATTAAAATAAATATTCTGACTTAAATTGTAGTTAATAATTTTTTTTCCAGAATCAGAAACGTAACAGTCAGTATCAGAGTTTGTTAAATCCTGATATGAGAAGCCCAGTCAATATTAGTATTTACCTCATCAAATCCTGATCCAGACGTCATAATTTATTCAACCTTAGCAAATCCTGATTCCAGGCATCAGAATTTATTCAGCCTCAACAAAAACTGATCATCAGGCAAGTCATGATTTGATCAACAAATACTGATATCCAATATCAGTATTTATTCCTTCCTTATTAGAGATTATAAATTCGGATCAACAAATACTGATATTCCTTGTTACACAGACTCAATATTCATATTAAAAAAATATAACAAGTCAATTAATATTTTAATTAAAGCAATAGTAAAATTCCTCGCCAGGTCGTCTCGAGTACACGAGACGCCGAGATGTTCGCCCGTCGACCCGAGTCGAGGCGTGACGAGGCGGCGACGCACGCGAAGCACACACTAATACCATACACTCCCACGTACCTTAATAGTTGTACAATATACTTGCACATGATATTATATAAAATACTCAACATTACATTAACTTATCAACATAGGATAAACCCACAAAACCTTTTTCAAAATACAAAATTCAATTCTCAATTGCTATATGAACTAAACTAAGAAAATAATTTTAATGCAAACATGAAAGTTTAAGTTTTCTAATAAACAACTTCCAATAATTAATTTTAGATAATTTCATCACGAACATATCTAAAATGGGCTTGAATCTTATCATTTTCTAACAAAAATTACACTAAAAAAGAAAACAAAATCATAGATAGATAGAAAATGAGATGAAATGGGTTTAAATAGAATAAAGATAGGTCGGAATGGAGAAGTTGAACGTGGAGTGTTATAGACCACAACATTGTGCATATATTGACAGTGTGTACAATCTGAGGTGGCCAAAATTTTGGAGTAAATAGCTGCATTATGGGATATGGATTGGTGGCAGATAAGATCATTTCCTGAAATTAAAGACGATGCAGTTAGAGATGGTGACAAACCAACTCTCGCTGAAAATTCAAGTTTTTGAAAACAATTTAAGGGATGCAGGGACCAACTACGGATTGCCTCAAGCACACCCCGATCCCCGTTATATTAAATTCCAAGTTCCAACCAATATATTGTCTGCCGCTTTGAATTAAATGTCTAATTGATGCAGCATTTGTGCAAACCACTCTCAAAATCGAGTATCAAAATGACTATTTGTGCGTGTCTGTAACCATGAACTCACAGTTGGTAAACCAGTGTTACAGCACACACTCATAAGTCATAACTACTGCGAGTATTATCTGTATCTATCTTTCGTCCCTCTCGACCTTTTCCAGCTTAGCTCTAATATAGAGTACACATTCATAGTATATCATTATCACTTATCAGGGTATAAGCTTCAGTTTGTACATTAGAGTAGCTGCCTAGCTGGTAAAAAAAACTCAGAAACATATTGGTTGTTCTTATATATCTTGGGATATTTTGAAAGGCAATAGAAGTTGTGAAACTAATTTTTTCACGCTCTTGATAACTCCTGTATAACAAAGTTCGATTATATAAAAGATCGTCTTTGTATTTACACTCCAGAACAAAGTCGTAGGTTGGAGTTAGATTTGTCAACTATCTATTCGGTTTGTATTATCTTCGGTTTAACATCACACTTATTATGTCGACAGGTTTCTTGTTAGAGCAAATCCAATATAAGATATAAGAGCTAAGTATGTGCTAGTAGTTTCCTTATACATATTATAAAATAATAACTCTTAGGAAGTTAGGACATGATTTTATATTTCAACTCCATCAATGATCTCTAAATCCATCCCTTATTATTATAATAATAATAAATTTGAAAAGATATGAACAAAAAGTGGAAGAAAGAGAGAGAAAAGAGTAGAAGAAAGAGTGAGAAATTAATATTTTATTAATAATAATGATATAAGGGATGACTAGTTGTTCCTTAAAGATAAGGTACGAATGTGATGTATTAGTGATTTAAGGAAGCAGTAAGAGACTTTTGGAGTGTCAATTTAAGCCAAATTCTTTATATTTAAACTTAAGAGCCCATTTAAGGAAGCTGTTGGACTTACTCTAAAATAGCTATAGGTATTATCAATGCTACATACATTTTGAAATTAAATATTTCATAATTTACCTGAATTTTATCACTTTCCCCTAAGTTTTATTTAAAGTACAACAACATTTATTTCGTTTGATATAGTTTGATGATGTAGCTAGGTGTATACATGCGCATCCTTGGTTTTAAATTTAGAACCAAGAATATATATTTGCATATTTGCATTCAAGTATATAACTTTTTGGAATTAAAATTTTTGATATTTGATTTCAAATTATAAAAATGACAGCACTTATATCATTGCATTGGACTTGCTTTTTATACTGGGATAAGTCCATCGGGTATGGGCAGTTTTTACAATCTCAGATGGCCAAATTTTGGACGTAGTGGAGCATATGTGACAGTGTGACACTGATACTGATTGAACAAAATTTTTGAAAATAAACATTAATTATACCAAATGATAGAGATGCTTCCAATATAACTTTTGTCTTGTCAGATAAAATTGAATATAGACGATGGAGGATATACTTCTCTAATAGTAGTAAATACTCAGTAGCTTTTTCACATTTGGAGTGATGAATCTGTGTTTTACTTAAATTTGGGTTTTCATGAAAATATTATGCATTCTAAAGCTAGCATGGATTTGGTTGTTTTGAGTGCTCACTACCTAGTTCGCCTATGACTAGGGTCATCAGGGCATTTATGACTTGCAGAACATGCTACCTGGGCTTGGAGAGTTGAACTGCTGTGGTCTTTCTAATTTACTAATTATTCGTTTTGCTCTCTGGTGTGCAGAAGGTTTTGGTTTTAAATAAATTTACATCTCAATAAACTGCTAGTAAAAAGAATACAGGACTACTGTGTAAATCGGTCTGTTCTGTTAATTCGTGTTTCTCTCTATTTCATGGTACTTGGATAACTAGGACTTATTGAACATGAAATTCCAAAAATGCATGTTTATTGTTTTATCGACCTAGCTTCTCATGTCCCCGGACCAAATACTAATACTATTTTCGAATCTAGAAAAAAAGTAACCGTTTTTTAACGTTTTCTTCCGGTTGTTGGCTGCTGCACATCCAGTGGCGGATGTAGTGTAATGCATGGTGTGTCACTTGACACACCATTATTTTTAAGAATTTTCTTTTTTTTTCAGCTAATACGGATTATGCTTGTGCCTCCATTCTCTATCACTGTTTTCCTACTTTTGCATAACAAAAGTTTCATTTCTGTTCACAAGTACAACATGTATTCCGAACTCATCCCATTTGTTGCTCATATTAGTGCAAAAAAGAGTATACTACTTCTTACAAGTTGTTTGTGAAATTGTCAAATAAATGTTTTACTTTACTATTTTTCTATTTTCACTAGCTTGTTAATAAGTCTCAGTAGGTTAATATGGAACTGTATTTAGTTAATTTAGGATTGTGTGATTAAATAAGTGTTATTATGTAGCATATAATAACATTTTAGACTCAGTGAAAAGTAAAAGTTTGTATACGCGTCTAATTCTTAATCGTTAATAGGTGATACATCATTTTAAAATTTCTGTATCCGCCAGTGTGCACATCAATGCAGACTATTTTTATTCAAGATTGGCTTATATCCAATTTAGGCAGAGTTTTATATCAATTTTATGTTAAGTTATTTAATTTTTCAGTTTAAATTATAAATTATTTATTTAAAATTTATCAAACGGACATTTACTATTACCTTATATCCGATTTCCTTACCTAATAGTCGGAGCTTTACCATTTATTTTTCTCCAGAAAGAACTACTCCATTTCTTCTGTTTCAGAACCAAATTTTAGAACAAAATGGTGGGACCTGCATGTAACTTTCATGAGTTTATAAACTTCTCCATGTAAATTTCATACTACATTTTGTAAATGCAGACTATTTTTTTCATTTTAAATTATAAATTATTTAAAAAAAAAAATCCGAAACGGGCCCTCAGTACGGGCTTATATTCAATTTCCTCACCTAATAGGTAGAGCTTACAATTTATGTTTCTAAAAAAACCAACAACTCCTAAAATTTTAGAACACAATGATGGAACTGACAAGTAACTTGCCCGAATTTATAAACTTCTACACATAAATTTAATACTAACATTTTTGTAAATACAGGTAACACATATTGAAATTATAAAATTACACATTAATATTTATATGAGAAATTATTATAATTTTATATAGTACCCTAAGATTATCTGAAAAATATTATAATCTTGTATACTACTCTAAGTTCATCCTCCTAGTATACATGATATTCATTTTAGAATCCAACCCATGAAAACAAATCCTGCCTGATATAAATATTCTGTATATCCATTTTACGGGTAAATATTGATTAATTCAATATTTCGTTCATTCACAGTTAAATAATAATTCAGTCCCCCAATTTCAGTCCTACTCATTTGTTTAGTAAATTCCAATATCATATCTATGTGGGGTTTTTTCCACGTACTTAAGTTTAAACAGAACGAAAAAAAAAACGGATGATGAATTTGGTTGTGTGTACAAGTAGAAAAGGAACCAAAAGATGAGTCAGTTTCAACAAACGGAATTGGAATCAACTAGTCTCCATGTGCAATTTGAAACGTTTGTTTGATGTTCAAACAAGTCAGTAATTTCTGATTTGGTGTGTCACTGATTCCATGATAAACCTGAAATTGTTAATATTGTTGGAAAAACTTAGAGAAGAAAAAGACACCTACATTTTGAAGAGAGAACTTGTACTGCTATATTTCTTGTTTTCTTTTCCTCCTGTAAAACTCAAGGTAAACTAGCCATTATATAGGCTTTACAAACATATTAAAACTAACTACTACTAAAACTAACCACTACTAATTAATGGGTAAATTACATGTCCATAATTTACTCCATAACTCCACTAGCCCACTACTAAACAATTCTAAAATAATATTTTTCTCTAATAATTAATCTATTGCTAAATATCAAATAATTAAATAAACAAATAATTAATAACTAAATTTAAGATTATTCCAACAAATATAGTGTAAAATAACCTTTTAAGATAGACTATAAAAACACTTAAGTATTTGAGTTATTTAACTTGCTCGTAAATATGTTACTTAACAAAATGAAAGATTTTGTTTTTTTTTGACAGAATAACAGCACGTAATATATAAACACACAATTTTGTATTGATGAAACCAAAGCTAGTAGTCAATGGCTCCAACGTTTGGACTAGAGAGCAGAGACATTCTAATTCCTGGAGCCGCAAACAGTTTTTACTTTCTACTATCCCATTGTTTTCGCTTATGTTTCTGTTTATCTGCGAGCTGGATCCTCAGTTTTCATTCCGAGCTTCGATGCAACTTTGTGAGTCACTACTTTACTTCATGTGTGTTTTTATGTAATCTACTTGTACTTTTATGGAATTATTTAAAAGAAATTTGATTTTTTATATATATTTTATGATTATGATATGTTTGATCGAAATTAATAAATATAATATAATTGAAATAAAAAATAACCCAATGTTAAATTATTATTTTTATCGTATCTTTCATTTTTGTTTCCAACAATTTCAGATAAAATACATTTCTCAGCTTAATAAGTAATGCTCTATTGAGTTTTAACCCAAATATCGTTGTTTTAATCGGGTTCTTTGAAATAAAAAATAACCCAATGTTAAATTATTATTTTTATCGTATCTTTCATTTTTGTTTCCAACAATTTCAGTTAAAATACATTTCTCAGCTTAATAAGTAATGCTCTATTGAGTTTTAACCCAAATATCGTTGTTTTAATCGGGTTCTTTGAAATAAAAAATAACCCAATGTTAAATTATTATTTTTATCGTATCTTTCATTTTTGTTTCCAACAATTTCAGTTAAAATACATTTCTCAACTTAATAATTAATGCTCTATTGAGTTTTAACCCAAATATCGTTGTTTTAATCGGGTTCTTTTTCTTCAGCAAAAAAAAATCGGGTTCTTTTTCAAATCTTTCTTTTTATTTATTATTATTTATTTATTTCATTTACATTCAACCAAAAGTTATATTATAATTCACACTAAAAATTTCATAAATGATTTTTACTTTAACATTTTTCTTATAAAGTTGTATAAATGATTTTACATCAATATAATCGACTTATTGAGATTTAGCTGTATGGATAAATTATGACCAAATCAATAGAGTTGAATGCTTGAGTTTGAACTTGAGCTTAAACTTTAACATTTAAAAACAAAAATGCAGGAAGAAACAATTATGTTACGGCGGTAAATTTATTAAATTATTTAAGGAGCAGTGAAATAATGATTCCGTCGCTCACCGTAACATCCGATCAAAACGTGCTACCATCAAATGAGAAAAAATGTATTTTATTGGTTTAAATTAGAGCAATTTAACGTGTTAAACAAGTCGTATGATAAGGATTTGGTCTCAATATAAGGTGGTGGCTTTATTTGACGAAACTTAGAGGTTGTTTGGTTGCATGTTGGAGTATTTAATATTTGTTTGGTTAGAAATAATATTTAGTGCTTATTTATTTAGCGGGAATTTATCAGGGCTGCTACCGCAAATGAACATAGTTATTTTTGAATAAAAAATTGAAATCTATTAATTTAAGTAAATTCGATTTAATTTATTTTTTTAAATGTGTCTTTCTAGAACATAAAATATGAGCTCGCATGAGTAAATAATATGAGTCGAGCATTTTATCTGTTCAGCTCGAACTCAACTCGTTTAACTTGAAATTGGCTCGAACTCGGCCGAAATCGATAACTCGACTCCGATAAAATTTATCTATATTATTAATAATAAATAATTACTGAACACTAAAATATTTATATTAGTACATTTTTCATCATTTATTAATTTTTTGCTTATTTTAGAAATTTTGTTTATTTTTCTAAATTTAATACTTAATTTTTTTCGTAAATAAACTATCAAACATTGTTATTATTCTCTATTCAACTTCAATTATTCACATTTTCATAAATACCATTAAATAAATTATAATTTATATAATTCAAATTTAAGTAAAATATCAAAATATTATAAAATTTCGACATCGACGGTTATAAAGTAATGTACCAATTGTACACTAACGCATGTCTCGATAATTTAATATAATTGGATATAATCTATAAACTCGTCTTGAAAATTAAAATGATATAGATTGAGAAATAAACGTAGAGTGAGAATGTATGTATGGTATTAATTATAAGATAAGATTAGTATTTGATTTCGATACAACTTGTAAATTATAAATTATATTTTTAAGACTAGTCGATTAAAAAATTTATATAAAATATTAATGACATGACTTTATTTGAACTTGACTCGAGTTCGACTCAACTCGGTTGTTCGTGAATAAATTCATACATAACTATTAAACTAGAATAATAACCCGTGCAAGGCACGGATCATTTTCTGAAGTTTTTTTATGTATCATGTAATAATAATTGTTTTTATAACAACTCCAACAATATCCTTAAGACTCTTGAGTCAAATTTTGAAGAAATGGAGATAAAATTTATCTCCAACAAGCTCCATTTCCTCTATAATATTAGGAGTTTCGAATGTTTCCTCACTTTTAGGAGTGAATATCCCCTCAACTATTATTATATTATATTTTTCTTACCCGTTATTTTATATTTAATGAATGAATATAAACATGGTAGTACGTGTATGTTTAAAACGAAACGATTAAAATTAATATGTACAATGTCGTTAGTATGTTTACAAATAAAAAGCTAAAAATTAACATATATGTTGAATACAGATTTGATCAAAATCTTGAATTTTATTTAAATAAACTATATGTAATGCTCTATATTATTACTGAGTTCACTACTAACTGACAATTAACTTGCTCAATTTAAAAAGATAAAAAATGCATAACTGAAGTAAGAATGACTTGCAATCATAATATACAATAATGTAAAATTTATATTATTGTTAATATTAAAGTTGATTTTAATGAATAATATTAGTTTTTAAAATTCAATGTATGTGTATGGGAAAATGTTAGTTTATTATTTATAATATTGTTAATAAAGTAAGATTAAGTTTTGTGTGTGTGTTAGAATGTAAATTATTGTATGTTACATCTCTTAGTAAATTACGATGGTTTCAATTATTTATATGCTAAATATCTAATTTATGTACATGTATAATCAATATTAACATCTAGTGAGACAATTAATTACTTTAATATCATCCATTTATAATTATTCAAAAATTAAAATTATGTAATAAATAAATTGCTATAATTTATATATGGTATTCACATTATCACTGACAAACAATCCATATATATTTTTTACACAACCGGGTATCAATCATGGTTGTAACGTAAAAATAAATTATATATTTTTAAGACTTATTATTGATATTCATGATTTTTTCAAGAATTCGAAAGAAATATTGTATTTATATCGTTATTTAAACCATTTTTAAGTTTTTTTCATTACGACTCTAATATTTTTTCATATAATAATTTGATAACATTTTATACTATTCTCCTAAAATTAAAATATTTCAGTTCGATAAAGTTTTATAAATATTAGTTGAATTGGTTGATTCCTTCAAATTATTGAACAATATATGTTTTTCCTTAAATAATATAAAATACATTGAATCAAATGCTACAATATAGTATAGATATATAACTTTTATTTAAATAATTCAAAATATTAAAATAATTCAAAATATTTGTACAATATTATTTTGATCAATGAATATTGTTGATCTAAAAGAATTCTCTTTAAAAAGCTAGTTTTTTTTTAAAATGAAAAATAAACCGATTTAATATATCATCGTAGTTTTAACAAATCTCGTGAGATATCATTTCAAATTTCAAATATTCTTAAAATCGGGACAAATTCTAAAAATAATAATGCGTTACCAGTGAAGTTAGTAATTTTAATATAAATAATCAATTGACTTGATCCTTTAAAGACCTCGAACACATTAATTTATATTAACATAAAATATTAAAAAAATTCACGTTTATTGGTAAGATATTCTCGCCGAACTTGTAATTTAAATTTACTAAACGTAGAATGTGACGATGTTTTTCGGCCGGGTCATGTAATCAAATTTCGAGTGTTTTTTGAACAATGGACCAAGTTCTAAAATGCATTGACTAATTATAATTCGAACTTATCTAAATATGTAATACCAATATAGATTATTTATATATAAGCGATTCTATTTTCAATATTTTTTAAAAAAATTTATATATGTACATTTTAATTACTTTTTATAAAGAAAAATATGTTAAAAATATATGAGATATATTTTCAAACTAAAAAATGATTAATAAATAGGATAATAATTGTTAGATATATTTGATAATATAATGACTAATATGATTTATGTTTAGTTTTCAGATATTACTTAAACATGACAAATCAGTATTTAACTGAAATCAGCACTTAACTGAAATCAGCACTTATACTGAAGTCGGAACTTAAATTATCAGTATTTAAGGTTCAGGAGATATTTATCAGAAGATAATATCAGAACTTAAAGAAAACGTTCAGATAAGGAAGGCGGCTGATTGATTGAAGAGAAGATCGAGACAAACATAAGAAGAGATATGCATGAAGAAGGAATTCTATGAAGAATAGAATACTTGGAAGAAAAGATATCTTATTGATATATTTTAGGAAGCAGAATTATATTTCATATCAATTAGCGATTATCTTGTAACTGTGTAGTATATAAACACAGACATAGGGTTTACACTATAAGTGTTTGTTATGCCCAAAAATTGGTATAAATAATATTTAGATTAAGATTAATATAATTGGCGGAATTAAGGGACGAGCGCCTGAAATCTAGGAAAAAGATAAGATTGACTTTCCATAAATAGAAGGCGCGCCCTAAGAACACGCCCCATTGATTGAATAGCTGATTGACAGTTGGGGTTATCATGCTTTGAAGGCGCGCCCTCCAACAGGTGAAGAAGGCGCGTCCAAAAGAAGGAGAGAATTCTCTTAACTGAAACCTGTAGTGTAAGTGAGCCTTAGGGCGCGCCCTACGATGAAAAATGATATAAGAAGAGACCAAAGGCTGGTAACACAGGGCAGTACCAACATACAGAAATGTTAGGGCGCGCCTTGAACTTCTACTTGAACATATAAATATAGCTTTTATGTGTTGCTTGGATGGGTTCTTTGGATGATTCAAGGAAGATGGAGAATTATTATTACTAACTTATTTGGTGCAGGTACTCTATTGAAGAACTCCTTCCTGTAGCATATCTACAGGAAAGGCGGTGTCCGTGGTCAGAAACCTCCAGGGGTATGCCTGGACTGAAGGCCTCCTCCTGTAGTCAATGGGTGTCCTCATTGGGGATGCGGGGTGAAATCTGGTGTGTGCTTTGGGAGCTCTGTCTCTGTAGTCAACGGGTGTCCTCGTTGGGAGACTTTGGAGTATCCTGCACTTTGCACCCAAAAGCTTGGGATCACTTGTCCTGCAATCTGGTAGGGGCTCCTTATCGGGGGATAAAGATGCGTCCAACATTTGGGGTGAACCACGGCTATACCTGCGTCCACGGATTAGAGAAACAGCTGGTAGCGAAGGGTTATCCTTGGCCAGGGAGATGCCTCATCCATGAAGACTCGAAGCCGTGGACGAGCCTTGGGCCTTTGTGGTTGGGCCTTATCGGCGGACATTCCTATAGCTAGTAGAAGACGGTTTCCAGTGGGTTTCCCATTGGGCCTCGGGATAAGAAATTTAAGCCCATTAGGTTTCTTGTTCTCCAAGAACTACGTGGGTTTGATCCCCTATAAATAGGGGTACGTAGGCACATTGTAAAGGGTCAGAAGCGAGAGCGCAAAGGAGCCACCACTAACCCTAAGCAATCTCAGCCCCCAATAATCACCACCACCAAACGCTGTTCATCTTTTCCGACGAACACTGTTCATCGGATTCATCGGTTACTGTTCACGCTTTCGACGAAGAACTGCCATCACAGATATTGTTTCCGGCTACTAACCTCAAGTTTTGTTGTTCCCAAATTCCTCCGTTAACAAATTGGCGCTAGAAGGAGGGGCTGAACAAGATCTACATCTGGGAGGAAGGATATCTCAATATCACGATGGAAGTTTGTATGATGGAAGTTCTGAAGAAGATTCTGATCACGGCTACGAATATGAACCATACGTTCCGCCAATGACTGATCGTCCCACACCGGACATTGGAGGACAGCCACATGTGCTCATCAGCAACGCCGACTTGTTGGAACAAGTGTATCGCATGGGCGATGCTTTGAATGGTTTTGACTCAAGGTTGAGCATTGTGGAATGACGCAAGGCTAGGAGGGGTCTCCGCCACAACCGAGCGGCTCAGGCGCCTGGAAAAGCACCCATGACAGATAGGGATGTCTCGGCCGGCCATGGCCACGCTGAGAGAGGGCGTGTGCCGATAACCCCGCGACGCCTGGACTATTCTAATGACACGTCCCCGATCATTGAGCTAGTGGAAGAAGATGCTGATGGACAGGAAATTCTATGAACAGATAACCGGGGAGCCACCCATCCGCACCGCTCTGGACGTAGTCTCGAGGAACGCCGACAGGCGGAGTCGATGCCGGAGAATCAGCAACGAGGCTTCGCATCTCTGAAAGATCGCTTGGGGATTCGCTTGGGCGATGACGATTTGAGAATGGTGTTACTTGAATGGCAGAAAGAAGCTGATCGCGGAGATGTGACGCCCCATGATACAACGCGTGTGCCCCTGAATTCCCAGGAAAATCGGGAGCGGCACCGCGATCCAACGCGTGTGCCCCTGAATTCCCAGGAAAATCGGGAGCGGCATCACGATCCAACGCGTGTGCCCCCGAATCCCCAGGAAAATCGGGAGCGGCACCGCGATTATGAGAGAGCTCCTCCCCGCAGATCGTTGGATCGGTATGGACGTGGGTATGGAAACGATCGATGGAGAAGGCCTCAATGGAGAGGAAGAGGTGGAGGCCGAGGCAGATATTTAGACGGATACCGTCGTGGCAATTACCGCGGACACCTTGATTCCCACTGGAATAACCAAGCAGATGACTATGATTATGTGGAACATGATGATCCCAGGAATACAGAAAACTATGATCGCAGTACGGCTCGGGGCCGCGACCAAGGTGGGGAAGAGAATCAAGGGAGAAATCAAGAACGAAATCCTGAAATAATTGTAATAACTGAAGACGCCCAGAATACAAACCAGCAACAAGCCCCTCCTGGGGGGGAATCAATTGGAAATACCTCCATTGCAACCCCAAGGTCCGCAGCCTCAAATGCAGACCATTCCCGGCGTGGGAACTTTCAATGTAGGAGATCTAAAAAGGCTACTTAACCACCTTGAAGGCAGGGTGACGGCTACAGCTGAAATCCCTACCCCATTCTCGGCAGCAGTAATGGATGCACAATTGTCGGCCGGGTATCGCAACACTACTAGCGATCTCCGTTTCCACGGAAACTCAGATCCGGTGGAATTCCTGGGTCGTTTTAATATAGAGATGGATGTGTACCAAGTCCCGGACTTAGCTCGGTGTCGTCTCTTGGCGGCAACCTTTAGAGAAAGTGCCCAGCAGTGGTTTCAAAAGCTCGGGCCAGGGGTGATCACCTAGTGGGATCAGATGAAGAATTTGTTCTTAACTAAGTTCCAAGCAGCGGTGAGGTACGCCCCCTCTGTCACAACTCTTGCCAATGTTAGGCAAAGGGAAAATGAAAGCTTGACATCGTACTTCAAAAGGTTCAACGCCGAATCTACTAGCGTGAGGGGGGCATCAGACGAAGCCTTAAAAAGCTTCCTGATCGCAGGATTAAGGGTTGGATCAGATTTTTGGAAGCACTTGCAAGGGAAAGATCCGGCCACTCTAGCGGATGTCTTCGCTTTGGCAGAATCTTTTAAAGCCATAGAACAATCTTTGGCAAAAGTACAACCAACCTCACAGTCGAGTCAGAGAAATAAAGGAAGGAAGAGGGATAGGTCTCCAAGCCCAAGATACCGAAGGGATAGTCGAAGCCCAGACCGGGTAAATACAGCAAGCACAAGGAGGGGATGGAGCCCTCCCTCAAACTATGACTACAGGACAAGCCGGTACACGCCTTTGGTTGTATCTATCGATTATATCTACGAGGTAAACAGAAATAAAGGGCTATTTAGAAAACCTGAAGCCTTATCATCATGGCAAAGCAAAGACAAGAAAAAATATTGCGAATACCATGAATCATCTGGACATAACACGCATGAGTGCCGACATTTAAAAGACGAAATCGAAGCGCTTATCAAGGAAGGATACCTCGGAGAATGGGTAGTCAAGGAAGTAAGGAAGCACAAGGATGACAGAACAAGGGAAGAGGAAAGACGAGCCCCGCGCGGGACAAACAATGATACCCTAGAGGAAAATAAATTTATCAGAGATGGCAGTATCCGAACAATCTACGGGGGAGATCCCGGAATAGAATGCAGCAACCGAGCCTTGGCAAAATACGCTAGGGAAGCCCGGTTCAGGCCTCTCACAGATATTCATAGGGTGGAAACCCGGCCACCCAAGGTGTTTAAGGGTGAGTCCATGGATATCACTTTCAGAGAAACAGATGCCCGATGGGTACATCACCCACACAATGATGCGTTGGTTATTTCCATCCAAATCGGAACAAAGAATGTCCATAGAGCCTTCGTGGATAATGGAAGCTCAGCAAACATCCTCTATTGCAGCACCTTCAAAAAGATGGGACTGCCTGATCAGGATATGTCGGGGGAAGACTCGTGGGTCTACGGTTTTTCAGGTGCAGGAGTTAGAGTCATGGGGTCGATTCGGCTCCCATGTACACTGGGGGAAAGCCCATTGACGGTAACAAAGATGCTTAAATTTAAGGTCCTGAATCAGGAATCGTCCCACAATGTGTTATTGGGACGACCTTTTCTGCGGGAAATGAGAGTCATCACTTCAATTCATCACCTAACTATCAAATTTCCAACGCCGAATGGAGTGGGAAGTATCAGGGGTTCCCAATATGACTCACGGGAGTGCTACAGGCAAGCAATGAAAGGTTTCAGAAAAGACTCCCACGCCGATGATACTCCGGACGTGGATTGGGAGAAAAGCATTGAGCAACCAACCAAGGAAATCCGAGTCCACTATTATGTTGAGCAGGAAGAAGAACATCCCTCTGAGTTGCCCTCGACAATGTTGTACTTGGAAGACACAATCAAAATTGAGATGTTGGAAGAAGAAGAAGAAGCGATGGATACCATAGTCCAAGCAGATTTCCATGGGGAACGTTTGGAAGGAAGATTTGATGTCTTGCAAAGCCTCGAACAGGGTGATGCCATTCCTCTTGCAGGAGCACCCTCGCCCGCGAAACATATTGAAAAAATTGATGACTCTACTACGCAAGGCACACCTCCTGGAGGGGATGCACCCTCTCTACAAAGCCAGGAGATCTATAATCCCCTTGACTTGGATCCCCGGATACCAATGCCGACGGAAAAGATGGGGCCAGCAGAAGATACGATCGAAATCCCCGTTGATGAAAAAGACCCGAGTAAGGTTCTGAGAATAGGGTCCCAATTGGTACCAAGATTAAAGGAAAGTCTTTCAATATTTCTGTTGGCAAACCTTGATGTATTTGCATGGAGCCATTCTGATATGGTGGGGATTGATCCAGAAATAATGTGCCACCGATTGAATATCGACCCCAAGCATAAAGGGGTTCGACAAAAACGAAGGGCCGTAAGTGGAGAGAGAGCTACAGCCCTAGCAGAAGAAGTAGAAAGGCTCCTAGACGTCGGACTAATTCGAGAATCTTTTTACCCAGAATGGCTAGCAAATCCGGTATTGGTAAAAAAGCCCAACGGCAAATGGAGAACGTGCGTGGACTTCACCGACCTAAATAAAGCATGCCCAAAAGATAGTTTCCCCTACCAAGAATTGATCAGTTGGTCGACGCCACGGCGGGACATGCCCTGCTCAGCTTCATGGACGCATACTCCGGGTATAACCAGATCCTTATGTATGAGCCTGACCAGGAGCACACCTCTTTCATCACTGATAGAGGGCTTTACTGCTATATCGGAATGCCATTTGGTCTGATCAACGCCGGTGCCACTTACCAAAGGTTGGTAAACAAAATGTTCAAGAAGCAGATTGGGAAGACTATGGAAGTGTATGTGGACGACATGCTCGTGAAATCGAAAAGGGCGGAAGATCACATCGCCGACTTAACTGAAATGTTCCATATCCTGAGAAAATATAGGATGAAACTAAACCCACAGAAGTGCGTGTTCGACGTAGAATCGGGAAAATTCTTGGGATTCATGGTCAATGACCAGGGAATTGAGGCCAACCCGGCAAAAATAAAAGCTCTGCTAGACATAAAATCTCCCACCAGTATCAAACAGGTACATAGTCTAACAGGAAGGATCGCGGCCCTAAATCGATTTGTGTCAAAGTCGTCGGATAGGTGCAAAGAATTCTTCAAAGCGATCAAAGGGAGAGGGAAGGATTTTCTGTGGACCCCTGATTGTGAAGAAGCTTTTCTGAAAATCAAAGAACAACTGGGAAATTCGCCGATGTTGGCCAAGCCAGAAGACGGAGAAACATTAATTCTGTATTTGGCGGTGTCAGAATATTCCGTCAGTGTCGTCTTGGTAAAGGAAGAAGCAAGCCACCAGTGGCCTGTATACTATGTAAGCAAAAGGTTGTTGGATGCGGAAACCATATATACCAACATGGAAAAATTAGTGTACGCTCTTATTCTTGCGGCACGGAAGCTAAGACCGTATTTTCAGGCTCACTGAATAGAAGTTCGCACCGCTTATCCGCTCCGGCATATTTTACATAAACCCGAATCATCGGGAAGAATGTTAAAATGGGCCATAGAGCTAGGGCAATTCGATTTAGAATATTGTCCACGCACAGCAATCAAAGGACAAGCGCTGGCCGATTTCGTACTTGAGTTTGATGCAGAAATTGATGATAAGGCCATAGTGCCGGCAGAACCAACCTCGCAAGAAAGTCATCAGGATGAAAAGAAGCAGGAACTCCCCCACCCATGGTGGACATTACATGTGGACGGGGCTGTAAACAACAGCGGGTCAGGTGCTGGGATAGTCTTGGTTACTCCGGAGGGGCACCGCTTGATGAGTGTTATCCATTTCAAGTTTCATGCTACCAACAATGATGCTGAGTATGAAGTCTTGATTAACGGTCTGAAGTTAACTCTGGAGGTAGGGGCCGTGAATTTGATAGTTCGAAGTGATTTCGAATTAGTTGTCAATCAAGTCAACGGAGGATTCCAAGCCCGAGGACCGCGGACAGAGCTGTATATGAGATGTGCAAAACGCCTACTGGGAAAATTTTCAAGTACCAGACTGGAAAGTGTTCCGCGAGAAGAGAATAGTAATGCGGACGCTTTGGCCAAGATGGGTTCACAGATGGACAGCGTTCAACTTGGACAAATCCCTTTGGGAATCCAGGAAGTACCAAGTATCCCAGAGGTGGAGGTGTTTCAAACGCAAGAAATCCCACAAGAAAACTGGATGACCCCCATCCATAACTATATTCAGTCAGGGGTTGTACCAGAGGATAAACTACAGGCTCGACGTCTTCGGTACCAAGCCGCAAAGTATGTCGAGTATGACGGGGTACTATACAAGAGAGGATTTAACCAACCACTGTTACGTTGTGTAGACAGGGAAGAAGGAAATTATATTCTCAGAGAGGTGCATGAAGGGATTTATGGCAATCAATCGGGGGGTGGTTCCTTGGCATTAAAAGTGCTCAGACAAGGGTACTATTGGCCGACTTTGAGGGAAGATGCTTTCAATTTTGTCCTGGCTTGTGATCGTTGCCAACGGTTCGCCAACTATTCCAACGTCCCGACATCCACTATTACCTCATTAACAAGTCCCTGGCCTTTTGCCATGTGGGGGATTGATCTCGTTAGAGAGTTACCCAAAGCAAAGGGGGGTATGAAATACGCCGTGGTAGCTGTGGACTACTTCACCAAATGGGCAGAAGTCATGCCACTAGCCACGATCACGGCAAAGAAGATAAGGGATTTTGTGTTCAACTCCATAGTATATAGGTTTGGTATTCCTTACAAGCTCATTTCAGACAATGGAAAACAATTTGATAGTAAGGAGTTAAGGAAGCTCTGTGAAGACTTAAAGATTAAAAATGACTTCGTCGCGGTTTATCGTCCGCAGAGTAATGGTCAAACAGAAGCCATAAACAAAATCATAAAACATATCTTGAAGGCAAAGTTAGAAGAAAAGAAAGGGGATTGGCCAGAAGAAATGCCTATGGTCCTTTGGTCTTACAACACGACACCTAGGATGACCACAGGTGAAACCCCTTTTCTGCTGACCTACGGGTATCAGACCATGGTTCCCGTGGAGGTAGGAGTAGGATCTCTACGGAGAGATGCGTTCGTCGAGGAAAATGCAGAAGTTAACCAGAGGCTCCACTTGGATCTGCTAGATGAAACCCGGGCAAACGCTCAATTAAAGTTCGCTGCGTACCAACAAAGGGTCGCAAGGTATTTCAATAAAAAAGTAAAATCCATACCATTCAAGGTTGGAGACCTCGTGTTACGAAAGGTTATGCCTAACACTAAGATAGCTCAGCACGGGGTGCTTGGAGCTAATTGGGAAGGACCGTACAAAGTCAAAGCTATACTTTGGAAAGGGACATATCGCTTAGAAGATCTGGATGGTAAACTTATCCTCGAGCATGGAATGCAGAACATTTGCGGAAGTATTATCAGTAGGGTGTGGTTGTGTCCCCTTTGTTTCCTTGTTTTAATTCTTATGTAATAGGCTAGTAGCAAATAAATTCCTCCTAGCCTCGGGGGGTAGTACACATGCCTGCGAACCTCGGAACTAGCAGAAGGAAGAATTTTTTTTCTTTTTTCAAATAATTTCCCCATAGAGCATAGTAGCCATGTGACTGGTGTAATTTACCTACTAGAGCGCGTTATCAACAAAAGAGAAAAGTTACTTCAAAAGTTACTGTATTTGCTTAACATAAAAATTCTCATCTGAAAAATATCGATGGTGCGCCCTATAAAGAGGCGCGCCCTATCTGATAACTCATGCTTTATGATCATGACAGATATAGTAGACAAAGATGAAGGAAATAAGTGCACATGGTCAGCAAAGTAAGACTCAGGGAAAAAACTCACCAAAATAAGGCGTGCCTATTGGACCAATAAGTCAACTAAAATATGGCAAAGGTACTAATGGAAAGAAACACAATGACAAACTTTGAGATCACACAAAAATCTATAAGGGCGCGCCATATAGTAACATACTCCATGGAAACATATGGTTGCCAAGGGGAAAATCAAAGTGACTTAACAAATTTTTGAGTAAAGATGAAATTAACGAGTCATACATGCAAGAATAAAAGAGTAGCAGAAAATATAGCTATTACATCTTTGTAAAATATGATTCAATTGTAGTTTGCTTTTTCATATAATTTAAATCAACATGAAGCTCATCCCTAATCTTCCTTATTGCATCCAAAAGCTCGGGTGTGGTGCTTTCATGTTGCATCAAAAAGTTATTAAGCATTTTTGATGTCTTGACTGCTTCTTTACGTGTAACCGGCTCCAACGGTGTTGTATCGTCTTCAAGATCATCTTCAACACTATTTTCAAGGATGGTGTTTGCAATCTCTTCTATACAGTATATATAATATATTTTATGACTACACATACATTGAATACTTTCTATGTAAAATACAATGAATTAAATTAATTCATGTACTTTGAATTTTCCTAATATACATTGAATATTTTCTATGTAAAATACAATGAATTTAACTTATACACTACATGGACTTTGAATCTAATATATTGTACATTACTGTTAGGTCCCAATTTGTTTGTAGAAGGGGGGGTTGAATGCAAACAATACCGTTTCGTCGAATAAAATGCGGAATAAAATTGTGAAACAAAATTCAAGTTAAATAAAACTTTTATTAAACTTGAAAGGTGTTACAACTACGGTATCGGTTACAAGGGATTAATCTCAAATCAATTATTACAAATTTAGAATAAATTCGACATGAACTTTTTCTATTTTTGTAATTAAAAGATCAAATGCTAAAAGCGATTTGAGATTAAGTTCTAGGGATTTTAATCCGCTAGATTGATATACAAGAACAAGATAAGTAATTCTAGTGGTTTGGATTTAACATTAACAAACTAGAATATTTGATCTTGAATAAGCAGATGAATGATGAAATATTTTCTTTTGTTTTCTGCTGTGTTCTCTTGTTCTGTATGAATGAATGATTGAATGAATATCATGAATTGCTGCTTCTGCTTCTATTTAACAATCCAACCGAGAGGAAAAGAACTGGAATGACAATCCTTTTTAGCTTGAAAGACTTTCGGTGAGACAATCTATTAGAGCTAGCAAGACAATTAAAATGGACTAGCAAGACTTTCGGTATGACTATTGATTGTCATACCGATTGTCATATTAGTTCAAATGAAATTGTTTTACTGAATTAATAATTGATTTTAATCTAAATAATAATTCTATCAATACAATCAACTGAATTAGCATGACATTCGGTATGACTATCAATTGTCATACCGATTGTCATACTAGTACAATCAGTTGTCTTACTTAGAATTATCACAGATTTTAATCAATTAACATTCTGAAAATCCTTAATATTAATTCTAAATTAATTAATCAATTTAATTCAATTAAACATAAATTAATCCTTGCAGATATAATTTATTTTCTTAATTAAATTATATGACTTAATTAATTAATAGAGAATTAATACTAACCCTGAGCAGCATCCATTCTTCTGACAATCTTCTGAAAGTCTCTGAGACTTATGAATCAATTCCGTCACTTCAATGCTGACACTCGATGTACTGTCTGGTTCATGAGTGACTAACTTTCGTGACGTTTCTTCATGTCTTGACTTTGTTGTTCTGATTGAATCCTTGTAATAAATGATACCTTGACGAGATCTCTGTCACTTGATTAAATCCACGATTTTGATTTATATCACTGAGGCATGATCAAATTCTTGAACTTCTTCCAGTGAATCTTCAAGTCTGCAGATGAACAATGTTTCTTTATTCTTTGACAGATGTTACTTTGTGAGATCTCTCTGATGCTTGATCCACTATTTACTTATTACATTCTTATTTGAGTTGAGTTAAATATTCGAATAAACGAGTAGGCTATGACATATGCCTTTCAATCTCCCCCTATTTGCTTGTTAGATAATAACAACAAATACCTAGAGGATAACTCAACTAACAAATAAGAAAAAGATATAAACAGTAATGTAAAGTAAATAGCAGAAAAGTTCTGGATTATATTTAACATTTTCCAGATTCCAAATGAAATTTACAAGTGAATACAAGATAGATGTTCCTCTAGCCTGAACATATAACTACATTAGACTATCTTGATTCATAACGCTCTAATCATATTACATTGAGTTTTGAGCTAATTGACTTTAGTTGTCTTCTCTTCTGACTTCACCTTCTTCTAAATCTTGAAGCAATTCCTTGTCAAAAACACGATCCTTTTCTGAAGTGAAGCTTGCAGGTCTGACTGGTTGAACTCCAACTGTCTTCAACTTATTCTTGAGTTGATTGTACCTTTTAACATTCTTCTCACAATAAGCTTGAATCAAGTCAGCAGCTTGAGTCTTCAACATGGATGAATATCCAGCAGTTCTCAAATGATGTTCCATCCAGACCAGATGCTTAGCTGAGTAGTCTTTAAGAGATTGTACATCGAGCTGACAGATTTGAAGACAATCAGACTTAAAGAATCTCACTTGATGAGGATTGTTGACCACTTGAGGACTAGCCCTGCTGGCAAACTCTTTAAGCCTTTCCCGAAGAACTTCATTCAACTCTGAGCTTCTTTTCACTTTGTTTAAAAGAACCCAAATCTCTGACAACAAACGATTCTCAAATAGATGAAGTGACACCTTGAATGATCCTTCACTCTGACAATATACAAAAATGCTCATCTCATTTAGGGATCTATCAAAAGCAGCTGTGATCCTTGAGACTTCAGTCTTGATAGCATTCATGTACATGTCATTGTTAGGATTTGAGATTTCCAGCTTGTCAAGAAGATGTAAGAACTGCCTATCATTGTTAGTGCATAGCTGAGGCATATCGAGTACTCTCCTAGCTTCATCCCACTTTCCACCAATCTTCAGTCTGACATCTCTTCTCCTTTCTTGAGCTTTAATGTCATGAAGATGTTGCTTTTGAAGAGTTTCTGTTCTTTGTATGTCTTTTCTCCTATCAATGATCTGTGAGACCTTCTTGAGTTCAGCTTCTTTTCTTTGCATCTCTGACTGCTCTTTCTGAAATTCTTTCTCAAACCTAGGATCCACTGTATCTTCTTCTTCCCAATCTTCAAAATCACTTTCTTCTTCAGCTTCAAATAACCCATATTTATCTTCCTGAACTGGATCAGTGGGAATGTCAAAAATATCGAAGTCATCCTGTTCTCCACTGTAGTAGGCATCATCAGCCTTTCCTTTATCTCCAGCAGAAGTATCTTTTTCTTTCCCTTTGGAACTACTCCATTTCTTCTCCCCCTTAGTTGAGGGATCCTCTACTGACTTTCCTTTGAAACCTCCACCACTTCCAGAGCCTGATCCTCCACCAGACGGTCCTTCAAAATAAGCTCTTTGTTCTTCATTAGGGCAATGAGAATTCTTGATCATGTAATATAAGTGCTTCATGCCTTCATTTAGATGTTCCATGCCCGTCTCTATCTTTACAAATCTTGAGTTGTCCAGTGAATGATTCATCTCAACGAGGTCTTCAAGAGAAGTCATTCTTGTATGTAGGGAGCAGAAGTTGGATATGTCATCAGCTGATAAATTTGGAGTGTCCTGAATAGAATTGAGCTTTGTTATTACAGTAGTCTTTAAATCTGAGATGTCATTCCTTATGATTGCAAGCTGATTGTCGACAGAGGTGGAAGAAGAAGACCGTTCAACCACTTGTGCTTTGAATGCTTGAGCTTCAGCTTGACTTTTAGCAAGTTCTTCTTTCAGGGCAGCAATCTGAGCTAACAGGTTGACAGTATCAGTGTCTGTGTGTGCTCTCACCTGAAGTTCACTCGTGTTTGGTTCACTCATCTCACGTGCATGTGTTTCTCTCAATATGATTGCTCGTGAGGAGTCTTCCAATTGCTGTTCTTGTGTACCTGCATTAAAAATCACCCTAGCCTCTTCAAGAGAGGTCAGTGGTGGTGCAATGGGAATTCGCGAGTCCCGATCCTCAGTCAATGCTATCAAATCTTTTGGAATAGATGTCTGAATTGCTTCAGGGATAGATTGACCGAGTTGCCCTCCACTTTCTCCAGATAAATCTGCGAGTGGAGAATCCCATAAGGGAGCCAGAGTTGTTGGATCTGGGAGGGGAGAAAATGACTCTATTAAAGATGGCGGAGAGTCAGATTTTCCCTCTGAAGCATGTGACTGCTCTTCTGCCGTAACTATGGCAGGCACTGTAACCGACTCTACGTGCACTCCTCGCTGGGTGTCCTGAGTATTATCTGGGGAAGTGTATGGTTCCATTGTGAGTAATGGAATTGTGCTTGACTCAGTACAAGATGCCATGGCCCGATGGCGAATTTCAATAGATGCATCCTGTTGAGAGAATGCCTCTAGTAACTGTTCATTGGCCATTTCAAAGTCCATGTCCTGTTGGGAGGACAAGGATGGGCTTTCAGATGCCTCAGAATAGGTTTTTCTTTTCTTAGGAGGAGGCAGAGCTGAGGGTTCACTCATATTTGACATTGTACTACTTCCTAGTAATCTTCTGGGTAACATTTTAGACAGTGGGGGAGAGGGTGAGATAGAATGAGAGTGAAAACTGTTACAAATTCTTTGAAAATGAACTGCTAAGTTGAATTGGTGAAAAACAACACAGCAACAGCCTTTATATAACAGCTGGTATGACAATCCGGGATTGTCATACCGATTGTCATACCAGGCAAAAAGAAGGAAAATAAACAAATAAAAATAAAAATAAACAACTGGTATGACAATCTGATAGTCATACCGATTGTCATACCAGTACAAAATAAAACAATATAATTCTGATATTAATTTTATTACTGGCATGACAATCAATAGTCCTACCGATTGTCTTGCCAGTTATAAAATTAATCTGATATTAAAATAAGCAATCAATATTACTAAAATGACTTTCAGCAAGACAATTTCAATTGTCTTGCCGATTGTCTTTCTAGAATAAGATAAAATAAGCATTAACAGATTTATATTTACATGTTTACTGAAATGATTTTCAGCAAGACAATTTTAATTGTCTTGCCGATTGTCTTTGCAGTAGAAAAAAAACAAAATGAATATGTACAGACAACTATTAATGTACTGAAACTTTATTACAAAATAGTAAAACTGAAATAAATACTTAAAATTTTTACAGAAAATAAAGACAATATTTCAGAATTAATTATTTTTATTCCAAAAATAGATTTCTGTTGAATTTTAGCAAATAAAATTCATAGAAAAATATTTTTAGAGGAAATAAAATATTCTGAGATATTTTAAATTAACAAGTAGAGTAAATAACATAGATAAGATAATATATATTACATAGAAATAAGCAAGAAATATGATAAAATGATAAAATAAATTTGCAAATGAATTTTTCATTTATGAAAAAATTCATTTGTAAATTCATTCAAGAACAGATTCCAGATATTAATTAAATTAATCACTAAAACTATTTAACATGCCCAATTTACCAACTAATCTGGTAAATGTGGATTCGTCAAGTGGTTTAGTGAAAATATCTGCTATTTGTTCTTCTGTTGGAACAAAAAATAGTTCAACAGTACCATTCATGACGTGCTCTCTAATAAAATGATACCTGATGTCAATGTGCTTTGTCCTCGAGTGCTGCACAGGGTTGTTGGTGATGGCTATTGCACTTGTGTTGTCACATAAAATAGGAATCTTGTTCAATACAGAGCCATAGTCTCGTAGTTGGTTCCTAATCCACAAGATCTGAGCACAGCAGCTTCCAGCAGCAATATATTCAGCCTCGGCCGTTGAGTTGGAAACTGTTTGCTGTTTCTTGCTGTACCATGAGACTAGCCTGCTTCCTAAGAATTGACAACTTCCTGAGGTGCTTTTCCTATCAACAACACTTCCTGCATAATCTGAATCTGTATATCCGACAAGGTTAAAACCAGATTCTTTAGGGTACCAAATACCTAGATTTGGTGTTCCCTTAAGATATCTTAAGATTCGTTTAACAGCAACGAGATGAATATCTCTAGGATCCGCTTGGAACCTTGCACATAGGCATGTAGCATACATAATATCTGGTCTACTTGCAGTAAGATAGAGTAACGAGCCAATCATACCTCTGTAGCTTGTGACATCTACCTTAATGGAGTTTTCACATGGTCCAAGCTTGACAGCTGTAGTTGATGGAGTCCTTGCTGATGCAGAATCCTCCAGATTGTATTTTTTGAGGAGTTCCTTGAGATACTTGGATTGACAAATAAATGTTCCGTCTAACCTTTGATTTACTTGTAATCCAAGAAAGAACTTCAGCTCTCCCATCATGCTCATTTCAAACTTGCTGTGCATTAACTTAGCAAATCTCTTACAGAGATTATCATTAGTAGACCCAAATATTATATCATCCACATAGACTTGGACTAATATAGTATCATTCTTATGTTTTTTAGAAAAGAGAGTTTTGTCTATGACACCTCTAATAAAGCTATTTTCAATAAGAAATTCAGAGAGAGTGTCATACCATTTTCTTGGTGACTGTTTTAGCCCATAGATAGCCTTGAAAAGAAAGAAGACAAAATCCATATGATCTGGATCTTCAAAACCAGGAGGTTGCTCTACATATACCTCTTCATCCAGCTTTCCATTCAGAAAGGCGCTCTTGACATCCATTTGATAAACTTTAAAGTTTGAAAATGCTGCGAATGCCAGAAATATCCTGATGGCCTCAAGTCTAGCCACTGGAGCATAGGTTTCATCATAATCAATACCTTCAGCTTGAGAATACCCTTTAGCTACCAGTCTTGCCTTGTTTCTTGTAACCACACCATCTTCATCTAGTTTATTCCTGAATACCCACCTTGTACCAACAGCTTTCTTGTGTACAGGTCTAGGTACCAGTTTCCAGACTTGTTGACTTTCAAACTGATTGAGTTCATCTTGCATAGCAATCACCCAATCTGGATCAGTTAGTGCTTCTTCAATTTTCTTAGGTTCCATCTCAGAAAGAAATCCTGAGAACAGACACTCATTTTGAGTAGCACGTCTAGTTCTGACTCCAACATCTGGATCACCAATAATCAACTCAAAAGGGTGAGCTTTATTCCAGACAGTCTGTCTTGGAAGATTTGATCTTGATGATTCGCCTTGAAATTCATTGTGATGTTGTGTCCTACTAGATGATCCTTCAGCATCTCCCCCTGAGTTGTTGCCATGTTGACTTGAAGATTCTCCGTCAGTAGCAGTGGTATCTCCATTGTTTCCAGATTTCCATCACTATTACCTTGAGTATTATCAGGATTAACAGGTTCTTCAACAGCAACAACCTCAGGTTCTTGACCATGTTCTGACTCTGAATCTGACGTATCATCAAACTTCAGTTTCTCAGAAGGATCTTCAGTTTGGATACTAGGGAGTTTAGTGTCATCAAATGTAATATTGACACTTTCAGTTACTTTGTGTTGATCAATGATATACACTCTATATGATCTTCTTCCATATCCAACAAAAATACCCTCATATGCCTTTGCCTCGAACTTACCACGACGATCATCTCCATCCTTGAGCACGAAGCATCTGGCACCAAATACATGAAAGTATTTGATAGAAGGTTTCTGTTCATTCAAAATCTCATAAGGAGTTTTCATGAAGTCTTTGTTGATTAGAGTTCGATTCTGAGTATAACATGCAGTATTGACAGCTTCAGCCCAAAAGTACATTGGAAGACCTGATTCATTTAACATCGTTCTTGCAGCTTCAATCAATGTACGATTCTTCCTTTCTACCACTCCATTTTGCTGAGGGGTTCTAGGAGCTGAAAATTGTCTGGTAATCCCTTTGTCTGTACAGAATCCATTTAGAAGTGCATTCTTGAATTCTGTTCCATTATCTGACCTTATTGCTCTAACAGGGACGTTAGAATCTAACTCAATCATCTTGATATGATCAATCACAACTTGTGGTGTTTCATCCTTAGAGTGAAGAAATAAAACCCACGTATACTTGGAATAGTCATCAACTATCACAAGACAGTAACACTTCTTTGACATAGAAAGGATATTAACTGGACCAAATAAATCCATGTGCAATAATTGCAGAACACCAGTTATGGAAGATGTGTCAGTGCCTTTGTGACTTGCTTTCTTTGACTTTCCTTTCTGGCAAGCCTCACATAGTCCTTCTGGAGAGAATTCCAGCTGAGGCAGACCTCTTACCAATTCTCTTTTGACAAGAGAATTCATTGTCTTGAAATTGAGATGGGAAAGTCTCTTGTGCCATAGCCAACTCTCATTTGACGATGCTTTTGCATAGAAACAATTGACTTCAAGATTGCTTCCAGAGTTCATGTCAGCTACGAACAGATTTCCTTTCCGTATTCCCATTAAGGAGGGTTTTTCACTTTTCTTGTGCAGAATCTGACACTTCAGCTTGTCGAATAAAACATTGTAGCCGTTGTCACAGAACTGACTAATGCTAAGCAGATTGTGTTCAAGTCCTTGCACAAGATATACATTTTCAATGATAACATTTCCAGCTTGCAAACAGCCATATCCCTCCGTTAAACCTTTGCTGTTATCTCCAAAGGTAACCACTGGGCCAGCTTTCTCAACCACATTTGATAGCAGGGCTCTATCTCCGGTCATATGTCTTGACGATCCACTGTCAAGAATCCACACTACCGGTTGTACCTGTTTAATGCCCTCTTTTCTTGACGATGAGGTGCTTGCATCACTAGCCATGAGAGCAAGATTCCCAACTTCTTCGTCTTCACTGTCAGTATCATCCCAACTTCTTCCCTTTGCCAGGTACGCCCTTTCAGATTTACTCTTCTGATTAGAATCATAAGAGTTCTTCCTTGCTTGTTTTGGCTTCCTGCATTCTGTGGCAAAGTGTCCCAACTCATTACAGTTGAAGCATCGAATGGTGCTTCGATCAACCATCCCTGTTTTATACCCACCACTGCTGGTGTTAGAGGATGAAGATCCACCTTTCTGGAATCTGTTGTAGTTGGACTTGTACTTGAACTTGGGATTCCTTTTGAATCTGACATTTGAGAATCTTTTGACAATCAGGGCCATTGACTCATCCTCCAATTGCTCCAGTTCTTCCAAGGAATAATAATCATCTCCTGATTGATTTGTAGTAGGTGAATCAAATTCTGCTACTATCACATTATCTTCAACCTTGGAAGACTGTACCATTCTATCTGACTGTTGAGATTGTTGTTGATATAGTGGTTGTTGTTGTTGTTGTTCATCAGCTACCAGAGCAGTAGACGTGCTGACCACTCTTCCTTTCCCGTAAACTTCCTTCTGCTGAATCTGCTCCAACTCATAAGTCTTTAACACACCATATAGCCTTTCCAAAGAAATCTCACTCAGATCTCTTGCTTCTCTTATGGCAGTGATTCTATGTTCGAGATGAGTTGGCAGTGTTAAAAGGAACTTTTTATTGACCTCCCTGATGGAATAGTATTTACCATTAATGTTCAGGTTGTTGATCAATGCATTGTACCTCTCAAACACTTCAGTGATTCCTTCTCCTGGATTGGATTTAACGTATTCATACTCACAGGTTAGGATTTCTAGTTTGTTCTCCGTAACTTCCTCTGTGCCTTCATTAATAATCTCAATAGTTTCCCAGATATGTTTAGAATCTTTACAATTCATCACATGTCTGTTCATTAGGGGATTAAGGGAATCTACTAAGATTAATTGAAGGCTAGCATCCAGGGAAGCTTCTTCTATTTCAGCAGGAGAGAAGTCCTCAGGATCCTTCACATAAGTTCTCGCTTTGGTGATCACCACATCATTCTCTATTACCTCTGGTTCAATAACCATAGGAATTTTTGGACCCTTCTTCAACACTTGCAAATATTTGGGATTAGCAACCTGTAAAAACAGTAGCATCTTCTTCTTCCACATCACATAATTTTCTTTATCGAAAAGTGGAATTTTAACGGTTCCAACTTTTTGTGTAGTCATTATGAATTTTTGAGTGAATAAAAATTCAAGAAGTGAAAGAAACACAAAAGTCTAGGATCTTGATTTGTACGTTAATCAGAAGGCTCTGATACCAATTGTTAGGTCCCAATTTGTTTGTAGAAGGGGGGGTTGAATGCAAACAATACCGTTTCGTCGAATAAAATGCGGAATAAAATTGTGAAACAAAATTCAAGTTAAATAAAACTTTTATTAAACTTGAAAGGTGTTACAACTACGGTATCGGTTACAAGGGATTAATCTCAAATCAATTATTACAAATTTAGAATAAATTCGACATGAACTTTTTCTATTTTTGTAATTAAAAGATCAAATGCTAAAAGCGATTTGAGATTAAGTTCTAGGGATTTTAATCCGCTAGATTGATATACAAGAACAAGATAAGTAATTCTAGTGGTTTGGATTTAACATTAACAAACTAGAATATTTGATCTTGAATAAGCAGATGAATGATGAAATATTTTCTTTTGTTTTCTGCTGTGTTCTCTTGTTCTGTATGAATGAATGATTGAATGAATATCATGAATTGCTGCTTCTGCTTCTATTTAACAATCCAACCGAGAGGAAAAGAACTGGAATGACAATCCTTTTTAGCTTGAAAGACTTTCGGTGAGACAATCTATTAGAGCTAGCAAGACAATTAAAATGGACTAGCAAGACTTTCGGTATGACTATTGATTGTCATACCGATTGTCATATTAGTTCAAATGAAATTGTTTTACTGAATTAATAATTGATTTTAATCTAAATAATAATTCTATCAATACAATCAACTGAATTAGCATGACATTCGGTATGACTATCAATTGTCATACCGATTGTCATACTAGTACAATCAGTTGTCTTACTTAGAATTATCACAGATTTTAATCAATTAACATTCTGAAAATCCTTAATATTAATTCTAAATTAATTAATCAATTTAATTCAATTAAACAATAAATTAATCCTTGCAGATATAATTTATTTTCTTAATTAAATTATATGACTTAATTAATTAATAGAGAATTAATACTAACCCTGAGCAGCATCCATTCTTCTGACAATCTTCTGAAAGTCTCTGAGACTTATGAATCAATTCGTCACTTCAATGCTGACACTCGATGTACTGTCTGGTTCATGAGTGACTAACTTTCGTGACGTTTCTTCATGTCTTGACTTTGTTGTTCTGATTGAATCCTTGTAATAAATGATACCTTGACGAGATCTCTGTCACTTGATTAAATCCACGATTTTGATTTATATCACTGAGGCATGATCAAATTCTTGAACTTCTTCCAGTGAATCTTCAAGTCTGCAGATGAACAATGTTTCTTTATTCTTTGACAGATGTTACTTTGTGAGATCTCTCTGATGCTTGATCCACTATTTACTTATTACATTCTTATTTGAGTTGAGTTAAATATTCGAATAAACGAGTAGGCTATGACATATGCCTTTCAATTACATTGACTTTCTAAATTCATATACATTGAATTAATTGAATTAAGTATAAAATATAAATTGTACAATTCATTTTATTTAAATTTATGTGAATAAAAATTTAATCAAAAGTTAATTTTGTTTGCTACCGAAAATTCTCTATAAATTAATAATTATTAATTTATCGATTAATTAATACCTCTTTAAATTAATAGAATTATCCGGTCCCAACTATATTAATTTATAGAGGTTTTACTGTAGTATCAAAAGTGGTAATTTAATTGAAAATTATATATTAGTTTAATTATCAAATTTAACGGGAATTATTAAGATCACTAAAATCTTAATAAATATTAAATAAATAACTTAAAATATGTGTTCGAGAATTAAAATTTATTTCATTAAGTTCCAAACATTTTTCTTAAATTATATTACAACCAAATGAAAAGTTATGAATTTATAGTATTTTAGATGATTTTGTGGCATTTTTAAAAATTTATCTAGTAATTATTTTTATTTAAATAAAGAAAATGACTACAAAACTAAAAAAATAATTAGTAGATTAATTTTTAAAAATCTTACAATATTATCTAAATTACTATAAATTCATAACTTTTTATTTATTTGTAATAGAATTTAAGAAAAATGTTTAGAACTCCAAAAAATATTATTTTGTTTTCTCGTGAATAAATATTTAAATTTTAAACTTTTATTCACAAAAGGAGAATTTGAAAATTAATTAACGAAGATATTCGATCACGACACGTTAAATTACGTATAAAAGTCAAGTATTACCAATAATTTGGAATTGAGGGAATAACAAATTTGAATTGATTCTGTATTAATAACTATAATGAGCCTCTCAAATTATTCTTAATAATATAAATAAAAATATCAAAAATACTAATTATTGAGTTTGTTTGCGATTTTATAATATTTAAAACTATTTATAAAAACATATTATTGACCCGGTTTAATATAAAATAAAATAAAATTCAAACTAAATATAATTAGTTGGATTTGATAAATATAATGAGTTTTAAGATAAAATAAAATTGAATTCGAATTAAAGACCATACATATACTATTGATTTAAGTTAAAATTTATTTTTTAAGTAAAAAATTAATAATTTTTCGTAAACATGCATAAAATATCAATAATACTATATTTTTTAATTAATAGCATTATTTTTCCAAGCTTAAATAGCTTTAAATAAAAATATTAAATATTTATATGTGTATATGTTAAATTTTTTGAATAAAATAAATTCAAATCTTAAAAATTTCAATTTAATTTAAATTTTAAATAATTATATAATATTAAAAAAATCGGTACATGTCGCGCATCGCGCACCAGTTCTAAACTAGTATAAAAAAATACACGTCACAATTTACAATCTATGAGAATAAAATAATTACACTACCTATCTAAGGGAGGCGTCAGAGAGAAACAAGTGACGTGTCATCCGTTGAGCGGCCCCCACGTACATGATTAGTGATGGCGCGGCGTAGGAATTCTGGCGTTTATCTACGAAACGTTATCACATTTATCATCATCATTTTTTTTGACAAATGCAGAAAGTTCTCATTAAATTTAATATAGTACAGTCGGGACAAACCCTCAACTATCGATACAACCAGCTGATAAAACAAATAACATACTAAAAACAATTAGATGATTTGTTTTCTGATCATTTAACACATATAATTTAAAAATTCTTAAAATTAAAAACGAAATCAAAGACATCACAAGCGATCCAAATTGCAGCAGCATCTCTGAAAATAGCAACATCGCAATTGACCATATCACATAAAAATTATGGTTAGCCCAGTGTTCAGAAACACCAATCGCATAAAATGAGATTGGAGAAGCGGCACCCCAGCTATCTACATGCCGGACACCAGCTATAGACATGCCGAAGACACCCCAGCTATCTACATGCCGGATACCAGCTATAGACATGCCGAAAGTATAAACCCAAAAGATGAACAATCTTTAGTTGTGAAAGATGAGCTCTTGTAATAATCACCACCGTCCCAGATCCGATACAGGCTTTGCAGATCACCAAAAATATCAATAAATTCGTCCTCAACAGATTTATCACCAGATAAACCCAACCATGACTAAATAAAAATATAACAAACACTCCAAAAGGAGAGATAAAACACACACTCCAAAAGGAGAGACACACAAACACCCAAAAAATTGAATTTTATTGAAAGGAAATAAACGAGAATAACAGAATATAAAGGGGTTGGGGCTTTCCACGGGAGAAAACCAGTGGAAGCCCCTCGATTTACTTGAAAATAGACAAACCCTAACAGAGAGGATGAAAGAAGGGAGGCCGCTAAGCGTAATGTGTTTTTCTCACCGGAAAGTAGATTTAATCTACTTTTTTATCATCATCACTTTAATTCGATGATAAAATTAATATCCAATTTTCGTCAATTAAAAAAGATAAAATATCCAATTTATCTTCAGAAAATTAAAATATTAAAAAAATATGTTAAACGGTTGAACTACTATATATTGCCTCTCTCTCTATATATATCTCCTCTTCACGCAATCTCCATTCCACTCGCTTCTCCCCCTCTTCCTGCAACTTTACTCTGCTCTCCCTCCCTCCCTCTTTCTCTCTCTACATACATATATTTATCTTTACACATCTCTCTTAAAATATCACCCATTCTTCTTCTTTCAACACACACAACACAGGTGTTTTTATTCAAGGCCGGCAATCATATCGATTGAATCTCTCTGATTTCGTTTAATCGCGACATTCATCTCTATATATTCCGGTAAGAAATCTCTCCTTTTAGCTTTTTTATAACATCTCTCTCTCTCTCTCTCCCTCCCTCTCCCCCCCTCTCTCTCTCCCCCTCTCCCCCCTCTCTCTCTCCCTGTATTCATGTGTATTAGATCCTTATGAATAAAATTAAATTGCGAGTTAAAGAAAAACAAATTAATTTGATAGGACTTTGAGCTTAAATTTGTATTTATAAGTGGGGAATAGTTGTGCACCTAACTTGATACCTGCTTCTTTAATGTAATTTATTTGCTAAGACGCGTTGTCGAAATTGAAACTCTATGCCCCCTCTTTTTTATGTTCACAGTAAGAAATGTTTATGAACCTTGTCTGAATTCTGATCAAACTCAGTTTCGAGAAACTTCCTAGCACCACAAATTACACCCGTATTATATTTTGCCAATTACATTAATTTGAATACCTGACTGAACCTTTCAGCTGAAGTTCATCTGTTGGATTCTTAAAAATTAAAATTGTTGTAAAAACCCAATGTCCCTAAACAAGACACTGAATATACGCGGCTATTGAGTCTCGGGTTCTTGATCTATTGTTTGATTGATGTTTATTTGGATGTAAGTGTTAGGATGGGAACGAGTGACCCACCTCAAGACTTCTGACCTATTTGATGATTGAATCTGTTTTTTAGTGCATTGAATTATTAGCTATACTGGATGGTGGAACAAAAACTCGGAAGCATGACCAAAATGATCACCCTTTAATTTTCATTTAATTGGAACTTTCGTTGCTAGTTAACTTTTAAAGCCGGAAAATAAAGATCTCCGTTGTTCAGTATTATCTAATCTTTCTTTACTGTAAATCCTTGATAACTTTATGAGGACATAGGACTTTATTGAGATGATAGAAACTTTGTTAATGAAGTGTATCTTAGGTAGTCGGTTCATTGCCCGAGCCCCGAGCTATTCTATTTTATTATTTGTTTTGGTATTTTTGCCTTCTCCATTGGCTTATGCCTTTCTCTTCCAGAAAGATTTCCTACACGCGATTCCTTTCTTCTAGTTCTTTTATTCCTCTAAAGACAAAGAAAATATAAATTTTATTGCTAGACCTAATGATATTATTATAGCAACCAGAATAATGATATAGCAACCACAATAATGACATACTCCTATTTCTTTCTATACCATTTGTCAATTTCTAAGCTAAAATAAGAACTGGGTAAGTTGGTTAATAGGAATTATGTCAATCTTAGAAATGAAGAAATTCTTGTTCAATATAACAAGCACTTGTGTAACAAATTCCCAATCCTGCCACAAAATATTCGCATATTTCTTCAACTATAATATCTATACAACCTTAATCTAATGCTACAAGCGGATATGTGGTTTGACAACAGTATACGATATGACAATATCTCTCAAATAGTAACTTCAATGTTTTTTTTTTAGTTTGTTATTTAATTTTCTGCCTGCAAGTTACTTCCCTCGTCTTATTTTGAATGGGAAATATTTGTTAGTTGGTATATTTAGTATTTTAAGTAGTTGCAGTCAAGCATGAGCTATTCTAACGTTTTCCCATCTAATCTTCTAGGAACAAATTTTGATACAGGATAGTTGTGAATGGTGGATCAAATGGCCACAGAGCAATGTTTACAAGAGGCTTCAAATATGGGTGACTGCAGTGAAAATAAAGGAACTTCCCAACCAAATGTAAATCAGGCTCCAATATGGAGGACAGGGCCGAACAAGGTATAACCGAATGTTTTGACTGCAACATCTGTTTAGATTTTGTGCACGATCCAGTTGTAACCCTTTGTGGCCACCTCTATTGTTGGCCTTGCATTTACAAATGGATTCATTATCAGAGTGTTTCTACTGAAAATATTGACCCTCAGCAGCCACAGTGCCCAGTATGCAAGGCGGCAGTTTCAATGGAAACCATAGTTCCACTCTATGGTCGCGGCCTAATCTTCTAAACCTTCGGAAACTAAAGCTTCACATCTAGGTTTGGTTATACCACAAAGACCTTCCACGACCAGATGTGGGAGCCACACTCATACACCTACTCCAACTATACGGCCTGCTCAGCAACTGCATTATCGCCAGCATCGACATCATGTGCAACCATATTATTCTTTCCCAGATAGCTATAGCACCTACACCGATGCTCAGCTTAAGTAGCACAACTGCAACGAACCCAGTGGTAGGGGTGGTTTGGAGAAATGGTTTATGCAAGACTGTTTGGAAACTCAGAAACAACATTTTACAACCCAAACTCTTACAATATAATTATTAACAGTAATCCAAGGTTTAGAAGGCATTGTGATGGAGGCTGATAAATCACTAGGCAGGACTTTTGTTTTTCCTGTGCTGTTGCATGGTCTTGTGCCTTCTATTGTTCTGATCTTCATTTCTTGTATTCCTCATGTACAATGTAAATGAAAAAGAAACATACATTATATATTTTACCTATGTACACATCCGGGCTATTTAATGTAATAGACGAATATATAATATAGATATGATATATATGATGAGTCTAGCTTTGCATTACTATATTGATACACTCGGTGGCGGAACTTGGACAAAAATTTAAGGGCTGCCTAATTTTTTTTTTTCTATATAGAATCTATCCTTTTTCTATTTTTTCACAAGGTGCAGATTTGTATTATAAGTATGAATAAATATTCTCTTTTACTGTTTTCCCGTGAATCTCAAGGACCCTCTCGCCATCGGATACACTGTCTGCACATTCTCTTAAAAACTGATAACTTGATAAGATTAAGTATTCATTAGTAGTAGTAGTAGTTATCATCACAAGAATAGTACGGTTTGTTGATGACTCGAGTTGATGGTACGTAAACTTTATTAATGTTTCAGGAGGGCGGTGACGTTGGTGTATATGATAGGCCAATTGAAATATAGTCAGGAAATGACTTCTTATCTACTATTGTATGTATCACTGTCATGGACCTTAGCCCGTGTTGTAGAATTCGGCCGAAGTCGCGATTAATCGGCCTGATATATCGGCGGAAACTGATGATTACGATCTTATTTGACTGAATCGCTGCCTTAACCCGGTTTAAATATATCGGGCGAAACTCGGGTCATTCCCGTAAAATCGGACTCTGGGCTAAAAAAAGAATTGTACTTTTCGCCGATAAAACCCTTCTGCCGCCTCTTTCACATCCATTTCTTCTTTCAATTTCATTTGGGTCACCGAAAAAGTTCAAAGGAAGTTAAGATCCAAGAAAGAGCAGAAGAAGTTGAGTTCTGCTGGATATGAAGCGAGACTGAAGAGTTGTTGAGACAGCGACGGAAGATGTCGTTGAAGATGCGTTGAAGATGCGAGAACGCGAGATGAAGGAGGAGGATGGAGAGCCTATTGTTTATAGATTGTTGTTGAGAGTGAGGGGATGGTTTGCTTCCGAGAGGCTTGTGAATCTGTAGAAAATAATGTTTGTGAATATGTGAAATTATGTTTTTTTATTATAGTTTTTAGTTTTGCAACTTCCGGTTTGTTCCATACATTGGTTGGGGAATATTGAATGTTTATAAAATTATTATTATTAATATATAATTATATATTAATATAAATTACTTCCGATTTGTTACCGATTAATCCTTCCGAGTAATCCCCGATTTTTCGATTAATCAATGATCGTAACCGATCTTCCCCGATTTTCGATTTTTGTAACACTGACCTTAGCCGGTATCACTGATGTTAAGGCCTCATTGTAAGGTAGATTTAAACGCAAACGTAGAAGAAGTTTCATTTGCTCTAGATTTCAATATGTTCTATGTCTGATTTTAATAATGTTTCGCTTAATGTCTTGATTTTATAGCTTTTGCCTTTTGCCTTCTTGAGGTCATGGGATCATTATTCAGCACGATTGCATAGTTTAAGTGATTAAAATTTTATCATTATATGTTGTTCAATCCAATGAACGGTAACATAAATAAATGGTTCACCGCAACTCGAATTCCAACAATCACTAGTTAAAGAAACCATGCCATCATAATCACGAAAAAATTCAATTAATTGCGCTTGTTGACTATAATATTGTTTTTGTGCGTGACGTTTAAGTGTGTTCCTAGGAATTCTTTTAAATGTCAGGTTTATTGATTCTTTCATCATGTGCTCTAAATTCGGACTTTCACCGTGAGAAAAAGGTAACTCGTCTAGTGTAACATAAGTAGCAAAAGATACGATCATATTATCTCTACTATATTGGAAAGGCATACCTCCACCGGGAGACGATGTCACGAAACCACCAATTTGTGTTTGTTGCGGTGATTCTCCGCGTGCTTCTCCATTTTCGTGACTTTGTTTCGAAATTCTGTGATGCATTTTCAAGTGTCGATCAAGTGAACCTGTGCCGGCACCTTTAGAGTGAAGAAACGGAGATTGATTTCGACCACTTTAAATACAAAGCAAACAAAGACATTTAAATTTGTTGGGATCTTCCGGTGTTTCTTGTCTCGAAAAATAATTCCAAACATGCGAGAAATGTTTCGAAGAAGTACCAGAGCTCCCTGCAAAATTTTAATTTAAAAGATTAGCAAAGTATTCGAATTTTATTCAAATATGTAAAAGAACACAAAATTCTGAAAATCACAAGAAACCTTCGAACATAAAATAAAAAATTCGAACATAAAATTTTCGGTTCTTTTGTTTCAAAATAACACATATAATCGATTGTTAAAAAATATATTTTCATTTGTTTAAAAAAATCACAAATACATAAAAAAATTAAAAAAACACAAATTTATAAGTTTACGGAACAAAAATATAATATAAATACACGAATTTAGAATTTTTACCGATTTCTATATTGGGTCGAGGGGATCGCATCGTATTTGCTTGACTCGAGCCTTGATGATTGTGTGCCCCTCCCTTCTTACATTTACTTGTAAATGCTTGTCTGAAAAATTGTAAGGTTTTTGAAAAACTCGCCGGAAAATAAGTAACCTCGCCGAAAATTTTATTGTGGGACAGTGATATAATTCAGTATGTGATTTGCTTGTTTAAATCGTGACTTGTAATTGTGACTATGTCTGTGACCGAGTGTGTGAATGACTGGTTGTGTGAATGTGGGACTACGTTGCTGACTTGCAGTTGCAGAAGAATTGAAGTGAGAAAGAAAGAGAGAGATTAATAGTGGAGAGAGATTTATAGGCAACATGAATGTTGGAATTGAACCGTTGCAATTAACCGTTGTGTGTGTGGTGGCAGGTGACTGTGTTGCATTACAGTTGCATGCGACCGTTCTGCAAAGTGAAGAACGACGCGCGTGGTAGGGACTCGCGGGCCGAGCCGGTTAACCGCGGTCCGAGCCGTGTCAGTTTGCGCCTTTGAGTTCGTTGTCTATTTATGCGGGCCGGACCGATTTCGGTTTCATGAATATCTATTCGTGTTCGGTTCGTTACAATTACCGGTTTGTGCCGAATATTGAAGCGGCACGTGCGAGGCGACTTATACGAATTTCTGGCGA